>NC_087266.1:4799560-6020487 GCF_015220805.1 Pogoniulus pusillus
ATGACGCACAAGAGGAAGAGGACGAAGCAGAATCATACAATCATTAAAATCATTAAGGTTGGAGAAGATCTTTAAGATCAGTCACACCAACCAGAGCACAGCTACCATGACCTTAGGAAACCCTATCCAGAAGCTCCGCAGCTAGGGCACTTCTGGTACCCTTCCAGGCAGGGTGACTCCACCACCGCCTTGGACAATCTATTTCAAAACTTCACCACTCTCTTGCCCTTCTTTTACCCAACCACACCCTTGTGTGCTCTCATCTTCTGCTTCAAACCCATCCTCTTCCCCTGTGTCATTCCCATGTTACCACATGCCCACCCACGCCCACCATGGCAATCCCAAAGCCCACCATTGCTCCCCAAACCCTGCGTGGCCTCCCCAACCTCAGCAGGTTTGCCTCAAAGCGGGGAAAGGGAAAAAAGAAGGGAACGCGACGCAACGGACAAAGAAGCAGCAGGAAGAAGAAGGAGGGGACAAAACAGGAAGGGCACGACGCAACAGGGCACGACGCAGAGGGCAAGGGCACAAGCAGGAAGGACACGACGCAGAGTGGAAGAAGAGGAGGACGCAAAGGAAGGGAAATGGGACGACGCAAAGGATGGGAAATGGGACGACGCAAAGGATGGGAAATGGGACGACGCAAAGGATGGGAAATGGGACGACGCAAAGGATGGGAAATGGGACGACGCAAAGGATGGGAAATGGGACGACGCAAGGAAGGACCGCACAGAGGAAATACGGGACAATGTGGAAGAGGGTCAACAGCATGAGGCAAAAGTAGAAGGCCACAACCCCAAAGACTATGACACAGAAGAGGAAGATGAGAACAAGGCAGAATCCTAAAGTCATTAAAATCATAGAATCAACCAGGTTGGAAGAGACCTCCAAGATCATCCACTCCAACCTATCCCCCAGCCCTATCCAGTCAACTAGACCGTGGCACCAAGTGCCTCATCCAGTCTTTTCTTGAAGACCTCCCAGGACGGTGCCTCCACCACCTCCCTGGGCAGCCCATTCCAGTGGGAAATCACTCTCTCTGTGAAAAACTTACTCCTAATCAAGAAGGTTGGAAAAGACCTGGAAGGTCATCCAGTCCAACCATCACCCAGCTACCAGGAACACTAAACTATGTCCTGAAGCGCAATATCCACATCCTTCTTCAACTCCCCCAGGCATGGTGACTCCACCACTGCCTTGGACAATCTATATCAACACTTCACCACTCTCTTGCCCTTCTTTTACCCAAGCACACCTTTGTGTGCTCTCATCTTCTGCTTCAAACCCATCCTCTTCCTCTGTGTCATTCCCATGCCCACCCACGCCCACCATGGCAATCCCAAAGCCCACCATTGCTCCCCAAACCCTCCGTGGCCTCCCCAACCTCAGCAGGTTTGCCTCAAAGCGGGGAAAGGGAAAAAAGAAGGGAACGCGACGCAATGGACAAAGAAGCAGCAGGAAGAAGCAGGAGGGGACAAAACAGGAAGGGCACGACGCAACAGGGCACGACGCAGAGGGGAAGGGGTAAGACTGGAGCAGGAAGACGAGCAGGACGAAACAAAGGAAGAAGGGCACGACGCAACGGGGCACGACGCACAATGGCAAGGGCAGAAGCAGGAAGGACACGACGCAGAGTGGAAGAAGAGGAGGACGCAAAGGAAGGGCAATGGGACGACGCAAAGGAAGGGCAATGGGACGACGCACAGGAAGGGAAATGGGACGACGCACTGGAAAGACCGCGCAGAGGAAATACGGGACAATGTAGAAGAGGCTCAAGAGCGCGAGGCAAAAGTAGAAGGCCACAACCCCAAAGACTATGACACAGAAGAGGAAGACGAGGACATGGCAGAATCATAAAATCATTAAAATCAAGAAGGTTGGAAAAGACCTTGAAGGTCATCGAGTCCAACCATCACCCGGCTACCAGCAAAACTAAACTATGTCCTGAAGCGCAAGATCCACACGCTTCTTCAACTCCCCCAGGCATGGTGACTCCACCACCTCTCTGGGTAACCTACTGCCAAGCCTCAACAGGCTCTCACACTTCTTCTTTCCAACGCCGCCCTTGCGCGTTGGGCTCTTCTGCCTCATCCCCAGCTTCCTCCTCTGTGTCGTTCCCATGTGCTCCCCCAACCCCAAAATCCCTTCCCCATTCCCACCCATGCCCAACCACAAGCCCTCTCCCCAATCCCACCACTTTCTCCTCCAATCCACCATCTCCTCCCCAAGCCCACCCTTTCCTCTCTCAAACAAGAAAACAGGAAAGAAGAAGAAGGCCACGACGCAAGAGACCACGACGCAGAGCACAAAGGCCACAACGCAGAAGAGAAAGAAGGGGATGATGCAGAAGCATAGACTCATTAAGACTCATTCCAATCGTGAAGGTTGGAAAACACCTTTAGCATCATCCACTCCAACCCAAAGTCAACCAGCATCACCACTAAACTCTGTCCTGAAGCGCCACATCTACACGCTTCTCAAACTCTTACAGAGATGGTGACTCCACCACCTCCCTGGACGGCCTCTTACGAGGCCTGACCCACACTCGCACCCTTCTAATCCACAAGCACAGCCTTGTGTGCCATCGGCTCCTGCTTCATCCCCTTCTTTTTTCCTCTCCGTCATTCATGTCTTCTCCCCAAATCCACCGAGATTTCCCCAGGCCCACCCATGCCCAACACGGCCTCCCCAAGACCAACGTCTTCTCCGCAAAGAAGACAAAGGGGAAAAAGAGGGCCACGACGCAGAAAAGCAAGATGTGGACAAGGTGGAATCATAACATCATCAAAATCATGCAGGTTGCAAAAGACCTTGAAGGTCATCGAGTGCAACCATAAGCCAGCTACCAGGAAGACTAAACTCTATCCTGAAGCAAGCTACTGCCCAGCTGTAGATGGAAAAGAAGAAACAGAAGAAGAGGAAAAGCAGCAAGAGAGAAAGATACCTGGTGCTGCAGAAGGTGGTGTTGATCCAGGGCAGCCACCATGTTCCACACAGCCCTTGGCTCTGGAAAGCCAAGGAGAGACAGGTCACTCTCTGTGTCCAACAACTCTCAAGTCTTCACATGATGCCACTTGTCGCCGCCATCTCCAGCCCCACAGGTGCTCAGCAACACTCCTCAGAGGACCTCAGGCTCTCATCCATGTCCTCGCTCTGCAGCAGCTCTTGGGCACCTCAAGGGCCAAACCTCTCAGGACCTTCAGCACTGACGCGGGGCATCATGAATATGGCCAGCTGAAACCGGAGGAGCTGGATCAACCACCTGCCCTCCAGCACGGATCCCTCTGGGCACGCTCTCAAAGGAGACGAGGGTGCGAGTGAATCTGGACGCCCTAGAAAAGAAGAAGAAGAGCAGGAGGAAGAGGGGGAAGAAGAACAATTCTTCTTCCCCCTCTTCCTCCTAGAGGATGACACATCCTCTTGCGCCTTTAACGGCACAACATATGGACAGCGAAGAAGGAAGAAAAGGAAGAGGCACAAGAAGAGGACAGCACATAGAGAGGACAACAAGAGTGCTGCAACACAAGAAAAAGAACAACCCTGCTCTCTCCAAGCCCACAAGCTTCACCCTACTTCAACCTTCTCCGCCCCAACCCACCAAGGCTTCCCTCCAAGAAGAAAAAGGCAAAGGGAAAGAAGCGCACGACGCGATAGGGGATGACGCACAAGAGGAAGAGGACGAAGCAGAATCATACAATCATTAAAATCATTAAGGTTGGAGAAGATCTTTAAGATCAGTCACACCAACCAGAGCACAGCTACCATGACCTTAGGAAACCCTATCCAGAAGCTCCGCAGCTAGGCACTTCTGGTACCCTTCCAGGCAGGGTGACTCCACCACCGCCTTGGACAATCTATTTCAAAACTTCACCACTCTCTTGCCCTTCTTTTACCCAACCACACCCTTGTGTGCTCTCATCTTCTGCTTCAAACCCATCCTCTTCCCCTGTGTCATTCCCATGTTACCACATGCCCACCCACGCCCACCATGGCAATCCCAAAGCCCACCATTGCTCCCCAAACCCTGCGTGGCCTCCCCAACCTCAGCAGGTTTGCCTCAAAGCGGGGAAAGGGAAAAAAGAAGGGAACGCGACGCAACGGACAAAGAAGCAGCAGGAAGAAGAAGGAGGGGACAAAACAGGAAGGGCACGACGCAACAGGGCACGACGCAGAGGGCAAGGGCACAAGCAGGAAGGACACGACGCAGAGTGGAAGAAGAGGAGGACGCAAAGGATGGGAAATGGGACGACGCAAAGGATGGGAAATGGGACGACGCAAAGGATGGGAAATGGGACGACGCAAAGGATGGGAAATGGGACGACGCAAAGGATGGGAAATGGGACGACGCAAGGAAGGACCGCACAGAGGAAATACGGGACAATGTGGAAGAGGGTCAACAGCATGAGGCAAAAGTAGAAGGCCACAACCCCAAAGACTATGACACAGAAGAGGAAGATGAGAACAAGGCAGAATCCTAAAGTCATTAAAATCATAGAATCAACCAGGTTGGAAGAGACCTCCAAGATCATCCACTCCAACCTATCCCCCAGCCCTATCCAGTCAACTAGACCGTGGCACCAAGTGCCTCATCCAGTCTTTTCTTGAAGACCTCCCGGGACGGTGCCTCCACCACCTCCCTGGGCAGCCCATTCCAGTGGGAAATCACTCTCTCTGTGAAGAACTTACTCCTAATCAAGAAGGTTGGAAAAGACCTGGAAGGTCATCCAGTCCAACCATCACCCAGCTACCAGGAACACTAAACTATGTCCTGAAGCGCAATATCCACATCCTTCTTCAACTCCCCCAGGCATGGTGACTCCACCACTGCCTTGGACAATCTATATCAACACTTCACCACTCTCTTGCCCTTCTTTTACCCAAGCACACCTTTGTGTGCTCTCATCTTCTGCCTCAAACCCATCCTCTTCCTCTGTGTCATTCCCATGCCCACCCACGCCCACCATGGCAATCCCAAAGCCCACCATTGCTCCCCAAACCCTCCGTGGCCTCCCCAACCTCAGCAGGTTTGCCTCAAAGCGGGGAAAGGGAAAAAAGAAGGGAACGCGACGCAATGGACAAAGAAGCAGCAGGAAGAAGCAGGAGGGGACAAAACAGGAAGGGCACGACGCAACAGGGCACGACGCAGAGGGGAAGGGGTAAGACTGGAGCAGGAAGACGAGCAGGACGAAACAAAGGAAGAAGGGCACGACGCAACGGGGCACGACGCACAATGGCAAGGGCAGAAGCAGGAAGGACACGACGCAGAGTGGAAGAAGAGGAGGACGCAAAGGAAGGGCAATGGGACGACGCAAAGGATGGGAAATGGGACGACGCACAGGAAGGGAAATGGGACGACGCACAGGAAGGGAAATGGGACGACGCACAGGAAGGACCGCGCAGAGGAAATACGGGACAATGTAGAAGAGGCTCAAGAGCGCGAGGCAAAAGTAGAAGGCCACAACCCCAAAGACTACGACACAGAAGAGGAAGACGAGGACATGGCAGAATCATAAAATCATTAAAATCAAGAAGGTTGGAAAAGACCTTGAAGGTCATCGAGTCCAACCATCACCCGGCTACCAGGAAAACTAAACTATGTCCTGAAGCGCAAGATCCACACGCTTCTTCAACTCCCCCAGGCATGGTGACTCCACCACCTCTCTGGGTAACCTACTGCCAAGCCTCAACAGGCTCTCACACTTCTTCTTTCCAACGCCGCCCTTGCGCGTTGGGCTCTTCTGCCTCATCCCCAGCTTCCTCCTCTGTGTCGTTCCCATGTGCTCCCCCAACCCCAAAATCCCTTCCCCATTCCCACCCATGCCCAACCACAAGCCCTCTCCCCAATCCCACCACTTTCTCCTCCAATCCACCATCTCCTCCCCAAGCCCACCCTTTCCTCTCTCAAACAAGAAAACAGGAAAGAAGAAGAAGGCCACGACGCAAGAGACCACGACGCAGAGCACAAAGGCCACAACGCAGAAGAGAAAGAAGGGGATGATGCAGAAGCATAGACTCATTAAGACTCATTCCAATCGTGAAGGTTGGAAAACACCTTTAGCATCATCCACTCCAACCCAAAGTCAACCAGCATCACCACTAAACTCTGTCCTGAAGCGCCACATCTACACGCTTCTCAAACTCTTACAGAGATGGTGACTCCACCACCTCCCTGGACGGCCTCTTACGAGGCCTGACCCACACTCGCACCCTTCTAATCCACAAGCACAGCCTTGTGTGCCATCGGCTCCTGCTTCATCCCCTTCTTTTTTCCTCTCCGTCATTCATGTCTTCTCCCCAAATCCACCGAGATTTCCCCAGGCCCACCCATGCCCAACACGGCCTCCCCAAGACCAACGTCTTCTCCGCAAAGAAGACAAAGGGGAAAAAGAGGGCCACGACGCAGAAAAGCAAGATGTGGACAAGGTGGAATCATAACATCATCAAAATCATGCAGGTTGCAAAAGACCTTGAAGGTCATCGAGTGCAACCATAAGCCAGCTACCAGGAAGACTAAACTCTATCCTGAAGCAAGCTACTGCCCAGCTGTAGATGGAAAAGAAGAAACAGAAGAAGAGGAAAAGCAGCAAGAGAGAAAGATACCTGGTGCTGCAGAAGGTGGTGTTGATCCAGGGCAGCCACCATGTTCCACACAGCCCTTGGCTCTGGAAAGCCAAGGAGAGACAGGTCACTCTCTGTGTCCAACAACTCTCAAGTCTTCACATGATGCCACTTGTCGCCGCCATCTCCAGCCCCACAGGTGCTCAGCAACACTCCTCAGAGGACCTCAGGCTCTCATCCATGTCCTCGCTCTGCAGCAGCTCTTGGGCACCTCAAGGGCCAAACCTCTCAGGACCTTCAGCACTGACGCGGGGCATCATGAATATGGCCAGCTGAAACCGGAGGAGCTGGATCAACCACCTGCCCTCCAGCACGGATCCCTCTGGGCACGCTCTCAAAGGAGACGAGGGTGCGAGTGAATCTGGACGCCCTAGAAAAGAAGAAGAAGAGCAGGAGGAAGAGGGGGAAGAAGAACAATTCTTCTTCCCCCTCTTCCTCCTAGAGGATGACACATCCTCTTGCGCCTTTAACGGCACAACATATGGACAGCGAAGAAGGAAGAAAAGGAAGAGGCACAAGAAGAGGACAGCACATAGAGAGGACAACAAGAGTGCTGCAACACAAGAAAAAGAACAACCCTGCTCTCTCCAAGCCCACAAGCTTCACCCTACTTCAACCTTCTCCGCCCCAACCCACCAAGGCTTCCCTCCAAGAAGAAAAAGGCAAAGGGAAAGAAGCGCACGACGCGATAGGGGATGACGCACAAGAGGAAGAGGACGAAGCAGAATCATACAATCATTAAAATCATTAAGGTTGGAGAAGATCTTTAAGATCAGTCACACCAACCAGAGCACAGCTACCATGACCTTAGGAAACCCTATCCAGAAGCTCCGCAGCTAGCCACTTCTGGTACCCTTCCAGGCAGGGTGACTCCACCACCGCCTTGGACAATCTATTTCAAAACTTCACCACTCTCTTGCCCTTCTTTTACCCAACCACACCCTTGTGTGCTCTCATCTTCTGCTTCAAACCCATCCTCTTCCCCTGTGTCATTCCCATGTTACCACATGCCCACCCACGCCCACCATGGCAATCCCAAAGCCCACCATTGCTCCCCAAACCCTCCGTGGCCTCCCCAACCTCAGCAGGTTTGCCTCAAAGCGGGGAAAGGGAAAAAAGAAGGGAACGCGACGCAACGGACAAAGAAGCAGCAGGAAGAAGAAGGAGGGGACAAAACAGGAAGGGCACGACGCAACAGGGCACGACGCAGAGGGCAAGGGCACAAGCAGGAAGGACACGACGCAGAGTGGAAGAAGAGGAGGACGCAAAGGATGGGAAATGGGACGACGCAAAGGATGGGAAATGGGACGACGCAAAGGATGGGAAATGGGACGACGCAAAGGATGGGAAATGGGACGACGCAAAGGATGGGAAATGGGACGACGCAAGGAAGGACCGCACAGAGGAAATACGGGACAATGTGGAAGAGGGTCAACAGCATGAGGCAAAAGTAGAAGGCCACAACCCCAAAGACTATGACACAGAAGAGGAAGATGAGAACAAGGCAGAATCCTAAAGTCATTAAAATCATAGAATCAACCAGGTTGGAAGAGACCTCCAAGATCATCCACTCCAACCTATCCCCCAGCCCTATCCAGTCAACTAGACCGTGGCACCAAGTGCCTCATCCAGTCTTTTCTTGAAGACCTCCCGGGACGGTGCCTCCACCACCTCCCTGGGCAGCCCATTCCAGTGGGAAATCACTCTCTCTGTGAAGAACTTACTCCTAATCAAGAAGGTTGGAAAAGACCTGGAAGGTCATCCAGTCCAACCATCACCCAGCTACCAGGAACACTAAACTATGTCCTGAAGCGCAATATCCACATCCTTCTTCAACTCCCCCAGGCATGGTGACTCCACCACTGCCTTGGACAATCTATATCAACACTTCACCACTCTCTTGCCCTTCTTTTACCCAAGCACACCTTTGTGTGCTCTCATCTTCTGCCTCAAACCCATCCTCTTCCTCTGTGTCATTCCCATGCCCACCCACGCCCACCATGGCAATCCCAAAGCCCACCATTGCTCCCCAAACCCTCCGTGGCCTCCCCAACCTCAGCAGGTTTGCCTCAAAGCGGGGAAAGGGAAAAAAGAAGGGAACGCGACGCAATGGACAAAGAAGCAGCAGGAAGAAGCAGGAGGGGACAAAACAGGAAGGGCACGACGCAACAGGGCACGACGCAGAGGGGAAGGGGTAAGACTGGAGCAGGAAGACGAGCAGGACGAAACAAAGGAAGAAGGGCACGACGCAACGGGGCACGACGCACAATGGCAAGGGCAGAAGCAGGAAGGACACGACGCAGAGTGGAAGAAGAGGAGGACGCAAAGGAAGGGCAATGGGACGACGCAAAGGATGGGAAATGGGACGACGCACAGGAAGGGAAATGGGACGACGCACAGGAAGGGAAATGGGACGACGCACAGGAAGGACCGCGCAGAGGAAATACGGGACAATGTAGAAGAGGCTCAAGAGCGCGAGGCAAAAGTAGAAGGCCACAACCCCAAAGACTATGACACAGAAGAGGAAGACGAGGACATGGCAGAATCATAAAATCATTAAAATCAAGAAGGTTGGAAAAGACCTTGAAGGTCATCGAGTCCAACCATCACCCGGCTACCAGGAAAACTAAACTATGTCCTGAAGCGCAAGATCCACACGCTTCTTCAACTCCCCCAGGCATGGTGACTCCACCACCTCTCTGGGTAACCTACTGCCAAGCCTCAACAGGCTCTCACACTTCTTCTTTCCAACGCCGCCCTTGCGCGTTGGGCTCTTCTGCCTCATCCCCAGCTTCCTCCTCTGTGTCGTTCCCATGTGCTCCCCCAACCCCAAAATCCCTTCCCCATTCCCACCCATGCCCAACCACAAGCCCTCTCCCCAATCCCACCACTTTCTCCTCCAATCCACCATCTCCTCCCCAAGCCCACCCTTTCCTCTCTCAAACAAGAAAACAGGAAAGAAGAAGAAGGCCACGACGCAAGAGACCACGACGCAGAGCACAAAGGCCACAACGCAGAAGAGAAAGAAGGGGATGATGCAGAAGCATAGACTCATTAAGACTCATTCCAATCGTGAAGGTTGGAAAACACCTTTAGCATCATCCACTCCAACCCAAAGTCAACCAGCATCACCACTAAACTCTGTCCTGAAGCGCCACATCTACACGCTTCTCAAACTCTTACAGAGATGGTGACTCCACCACCTCCCTGGACGGCCTCTTACGAGGCCTGACCCACACTCGCACCCTTCTAATCCACAAGCACAGCCTTGTGTGCCATCGGCTCCTGCTTCATCCCCTTCTTTTTTCCTCTCCGTCATTCATGTCTTCTCCCCAAATCCACCGAGATTTCCCCAGGCCCACCCATGCCCAACACGGCCTCCCCAAGACCAACGTCTTCTCCGCAAAGAAGACAAAGGGGAAAAAGAGGGCCACGACGCAGAAAAGCAAGATGTGGACAAGGTGGAATCATAACATCATCAAAATCATGCAGGTTGCAAAAGACCTTGAAGGTCATCGAGTGCAACCATAAGCCAGCTACCAGGAAGACTAAACTCTATCCTGAAGCAAGCTACTGCCCAGCTGTAGATGGAAAAGAAGAAACAGAAGAAGAGGAAAAGCAGCAAGAGAGAAAGATACCTGGTGCTGCAGAAGGTGGTGTTGATCCAGGGCAGCCACCATGTTCCACACAGCCCTTGGCTCTGGAAAGCCAAGGAGAGACAGGTCACTCTCTGTGTCCAACAACTCTCAAGTCTTCACATGATGCCACTTGTCGCCGCCATCTCCAGCCCCACAGGTGCTCAGCAACACTCCTCAGAGGACCTCAGGCTCTCATCCATGTCCTCGCTCTGCAGCAGCTCTTGGGCACCTCAAGGGCCAAACCTCTCAGGACCTTCAGCACTGACGCGGGGCATCATGAATATGGCCAGCTGAAACCGGAGGAGCTGGATCAACCACCTGCCCTCCAGCACGGATCCCTCTGGGCACGCTCTCAAAGGAGACGAGGGTGCGAGTGAATCTGGACGCCCTAGAAAAGAAGAAGAAGAGCAGGAGGAAGAGGGGGAAGAAGAACAATTCTTCTTCCCCCTCTTCCTCCTAGAGGATGACACATCCTCTTGCGCCTTTAACGGCACAACATATGGACAGCGAAGAAGGAAGAAAAGGAAGAGGCACAAGAAGAGGACAGCACATAGAGAGGACAACAAGAGTGCTGCAACACAAGAAAAAGAACAACCCTGCTCTCTCCAAGCCCACAAGCTTCACCCTACTTCAACCTTCTCCGCCCCAACCCACCAAGGCTTCCCTCCAAGAAGAAAAAGGCAAAGGGAAAGAAGCGCACGACGCGATAGGGGATGACGCACAAGAGGAAGAGGACGAAGCAGAATCATACAATCATTAAAATCATTAAGGTTGGAGAAGATCTTTAAGATCAGTCACACCAACCAGAGCACAGCTACCATGACCTTAGGAAACCCTATCCAGAAGCTCCGCAGCTAGGCACTTCTGGTACCCTTCCAGGCAGGGTGACTCCACCACCGCCTTGGACAATCTATTTCAAAACTTCACCACTCTCTTGCCCTTCTTTTACCCAACCACACCCTTGTGTGCTCTCATCTTCTGCTTCAAACCCATCCTCTTCCCCTGTGTCATTCCCATGTTACCACATGCCCACCCACGCCCACCATGGCAATCCCAAAGCCCACCATTGCTCCCCAAACCCTCCGTGGCCTCCCCAACCTCAGCAGGTTTGCCTCAAAGCGGGGAAAGGGAAAAAAGAAGGGAACGCGACGCAACGGACAAAGAAGCAGCAGGAAGAAGAAGGAGGGGACAAAACAGGAAGGGCACGACGCAACAGGGCACGACGCAGAGGGCAAGGGCACAAGCAGGAAGGACACGACGCAGAGTGGAAGAAGAGGAGGACGCAAAGGATGGGAAATGGGACGACGCAAAGGATGGGAAATGGGACGACGCAAAGGATGGGAAATGGGACGACGCAAAGGAAGGGCAATGGGACGACGCAAAGGATGGGAAATGGGACGACGCAAGGAAGGACCGCACAGAGGAAATACGGGACAATGTGGAAGAGGGTCAACAGCATGAGGCAAAAGTAGAAGGCCACAACCCCAAAGACTATGACACAGAAGAGGAAGATGAGAACAAGGCAGAATCCTAAAGTCATTAAAATCATAGAATCAACCAGGTTGGAAGAGACCTCCAAGATCATCCAGTCCAACCTATCCCCCAGCCCTATCCAGTCAACTAGACCGTGGCACCAAGTGCCTCATCCAGTCTTTTCTTGAAGACCTCCCGGGACGGTGCCTCCACCACCTCCCTGGGCAGCCCATTCCAGTGGGAAATCACTCTCTCTGTGAAGAACTTACTCCTAATCAAGAAGGTTGGAAAAGACCTGGAAGGTCATCCAGTCCAACCATCACCCAGCTACCAGGAACACTAAACTATGTCCTGAAGCGCAATATCCACATCCTTCTTCAACTCCCCCAGGCATGGTGACTCCACCACTGCCTTGGACAATCTATATCAACACTTCACCACTCTCTTGCCCTTCTTTTACCCAAGCACACCTTTGTGTGCTCTCATCTTCTGCCTCAAACCCATCCTCTTCCTCTGTGTCATTCCCATGCCCACCCACGCCCACCATGGCAATCCCAAAGCCCACCATTGCTCCCCAAACCCTCCGTGGCCTCCCCAACCTCAGCAGGTTTGCCTCAAAGCGGGGAAAGGGAAAAAAGAAGGGAACGCGACGCAATGGACAAAGAAGCAGCAGGAAGAAGCAGGAGGGGACAAAACAGGAAGGGCACGACGCAACAGGGCACGACGCAGAGGGGAAGGGGTAAGACTGGAGCAGGAAGACGAGCAGGACGAAACAAAGGAAGAAGGGCACGACGCAACGGGGCACGACGCACAATGGCAAGGGCAGAAGCAGGAAGGACACGACGCAGAGTGGAAGAAGAGGAGGACGCAAAGGAAGGGCAATGGGACGACGCACAGGATGGGAAACGGGACGACGCACAGGAAGGGAAATGGGACGACGCACAGGAAGGACCGCGCAGAGGAAATACGGGACAATGTAGAAGAGGCTCAAGAGCGCGAGGCAAAAGTAGAAGGCCACAACCCCAAAGACTATGACACAGAAGAGGAAGACGAGGACATGGCAGAATCATAAAATCATTAAAATCAAGAAGGTTGGAAAAGACCTTGAAGGTCATCGAGTCCAACCATCACCCGGCTACCAGGAAAACTAAACTATGTCCTGAAGCGCAAGATCCACACGCTTCTTCAACTCCCCCAGGCATGGTGACTCCACCACCTCTCTGGGTAACCTACTGCCAAGCCTCAACAGGCTCTCACACTTCTTCTTTCCAACGCCGCCCTTGCGCGTTGGGCTCTTCTGCCTCATCCCCAGCTTCCTCCTCTGTGTCGTTCCCAACCCCCAACCCCAAAATCCCTTCCCCATTCCCACCCATGCCCAACCACAAGCCCTCTCCCCAATCCCACCACTTTCTCCTCCAATCCACCATCTCCTCCCCAAGCCCACCCTTTCCTCTCTCAAACAAGAAAACAGGAAAGAAGAAGAAGGCCACGACGCAAGAGACCACGACGCAGAGCACAAAGGCCACAACGCAGAAGAGAAAGAAGGGGATGATGCAGAAGCATAGACTCATTAAGACTCATTCCAATCGTGAAGGTTGGAAAACACCTTTAGCATCATCCACTCCAACCCAAAGTCAACCAGCATCACCACTAAACTCTGTCCTGAAGCGCCACATCTACACGCTTCTCAAACTCTTACAGAGATGGTGACTCCACCACCTCCCTGGACGGCCTCTTACGAGGCCTGACCCACACTCGCACCCTTCTAATCCACAAGCACAGCCTTGTGTGCCATCGGCTCCTGCTTCATCCCCTTCTTTTTTCCTCTCCGTCATTCATGTCTTCTCCCCAAATCCACCGAGATTTCCCCAGGCCCACCCATGCCCAACACGGCCTCCCCAAGACCAACGTCTTCTCCGCAAAGAAGACAAAGGGGAAAAAGAGGGCCACGACGCAGAAAAGCAAGATGTGGACAAGGTGGAATCATAACATCATCAAAATCATGCAGGTTGCAAAAGACCTTGAAGGTCATCGAGTGCAACCATAAGCCAGCTACCAGGAAGACTAAACTCTATCCCGAAGCAAGCTACTGCCCAGCTGTAGATGGAAAAGAAGAAACAGAAGAAGAGGAAAAGCAGCAAGAGAGAAAGATACCTGGTGCTGCAGAAGGTGGTGTTGATCCAGGGCAGCCACCATGTTCCACACAGCCCTTGGCTCTGGAAAGCCAAGGAGAGACAGGTCACTCTCTGTGTCCAACAACTCTCAAGTCTTCACATGATGCCACTTGTCGCCGCCATCTCCAGCCCCACAGGTGCTCAGCAACACTCCTCAGAGGACCTCAGGCTCTCATCCATGTCCTCGCTCTGCAGCAGCTCTTGGGCACCTCAAGGGCCAAACCTCTCAGGACCTTCAGCACTGACGCGGGGCATCATGAATATGGCCAGCTGAAACCGGAGGAGCTGGATCAACCACCTGCCCTCCAGCACGGATCCCTCTGGGCACGCTCTCAAAGGAGACGAGGGTGCGAGTGAATCTGGACGCCCTAGAAAAGAAGAAGAAGAGCAGGAGGAAGAGGGGGAAGAAGAACAATTCTTCTTCCCCCTCTTCCTCCTAGAGGATGACACATCCTCTTGCGCCTTTAACGGCACAACATATGGACAGCGAAGAAGGAAGAAAAGGAAGAGGCACAAGAAGAGGACAGCACATAGAGAGGACAACAAGAGTGCTGCAACACAAGAAAAAGAACAACCCTGCTCTCTCCAAGCCCACAAGCTTCACCCTACTTCAACCTTCTCCGCCCCAACCCACCAAGGCTTCCCTCCAAGAAGAAAAAGGCAAAGGGAAAGAAGCGCACGACGCGATAGGGGATGACGCACAAGAGGAAGAGGACGAAGCAGAATCATACAATCATTAAAATCATTAAGGTTGGAGAAGATCTTTAAGATCAGTCACACCAACCAGAGCACAGCTACCATGACCTTAGGAAACCCTATCCAGAAGCTCCGCAGCTAGGCACTTCTGGTACCCTTCCAGGCAGGGTGACTCCACCACCGCCTTGGACAATCTATTTCAAAACTTCACCACTCTCTTGCCCTTCTTTTACCCAACCACACCCTTGTGTGCTCTCATCTTCTGCTTCAAACCCATCCTCTTCCCCTGTGTCATTCCCATGTTACCACATGCCCACCCACGCCCACCATGGCAATCCCAAAGCCCACCATTGCTCCCCAAACCCTGCGTGGCCTCCCCAACCTCAGCAGGTTTGCCTCAAAGCGGGGAAAGGGAAAAAAGAAGGGAACGCGACGCAACGGACAAAGAAGCAGCAGGAAGAAGAAGGAGGGGACAAAACAGGAAGGGCACGACGCAACAGGGCACGACGCAGAGGGCAAGGGCACAAGCAGGAAGGACACGACGCAGAGTGGAAGAAGAGGAGGACGCAAAGGAAGGGCAATGGGACGACGCAAAGGATGGGAAATGGGACGACGCAAAGGATGGGAAATGGGACGACGCAAAGGATGGGAAATGGGACGACGCAAGGAAGGACCGCACAGAGGAAATACGGGACAATGTGGAAGAGGGTCAACAGCATGAGGCAAAAGTAGAAGGCCACAACCCCAAAGACTATGACACAGAAGAGGAAGATGAGAACAAGGCAGAATCCTAAAGTCATTAAAATCATAGAATCAACCAGGTTGGAAGAGACCTCCAAGATCATCCACTCCAACCTATCCCCCAGCCCTATCCAGTCAACTAGACCGTGGCACCAAGTGCCTCATCCAGTCTTTTCTTGAAGACCTCCCGGGACGGTGCCTCCACCACCTCCCTGGGCAGCCCATTCCAGTGGGAAATCACTCTCTCTGTGAAGAACTTACTCCTAATCAAGAAGGTTGGAAAAGACCTGGAAGGTCATCCAGTCCAACCATCACCCAGCTACCAGGAACACTAAACTATGTCCTGAAGCGCAATATCCACATCCTTCTTCAACTCCCCCAGGCATGGTGACTCCACCACTGCCTTGGACAATCTATATCAACACTTCACCACTCTCTTGCCCTTCTTTTACCCAAGCACACCTTTGTGTGCTCTCATCTTCTGCCTCAAACCCATCCTCTTCCTCTGTGTCATTCCCATGCCCACCCACGCCCACCATGGCAATCCCAAAGCCCACCATTGCTCCCCAAACCCTCCGTGGCCTCCCCAACCTCAGCAGGTTTGCCTCAAAGCGGGGAAAGGGAAAAAAGAAGGGAACGCGACGCAATGGACAAAGAAGCAGCAGGAAGAAGCAGGAGGGGACAAAACAGGAAGGGCACGACGCAACAGGGCACGACGCAGAGGGGAAGGGGTAAGACTGGAGCAGGAAGACGAGCAGGACGAAACAAAGGAAGAAGGGCACGACGCAACGGGGCACGACGCACAATGGCAAGGGCAGAAGCAGGAAGGACACGACGCAGAGTGGAAGAAGAGGAGGACGCAAAGGAAGGGCAATGGGACGACGCACAGGAAGGGAAATGGGACGACGCACAGGAAGGGAAATGGGACGACGCACAGGAAGGACCGCGCAGAGGAAATACGGGACAATGTAGAAGAGGCTCAAGAGCGCGAGGCAAAAGTAGAAGGCCACAACCCCAAAGACTACGACACAGAAGAGGAAGACGAGGACATGGCAGAATCATAAAATCATTAAAATCAAGAAGGTTGGAAAAGACCTTGAAGGTCATCGAGTCCAACCATCACCCGGCTACCAGGAAAACTAAACTATGTCCTGAAGCGCAAGATCCACACGCTTCTTCAACTCCCCCAGGCATGGTGACTCCACCACCTCTCTGGGTAACCTACTGCCAAGCCTCAACAGGCTCTCACACTTCTTCTTTCCAACGCCGCCCTTGCGCGTTGGGCTCTTCTGCCTCATCCCCAGCTTCCTCCTCTGTGTCGTTCCCATGTGCTCCCCCAACCCCAAAATCCCTTCCCCATTCCCACCCATGCCCAACCACAAGCCCTCTCCCCAATCCCACCACTTTCTCCTCCAATCCACCATCTCCTCCCCAAGCCCACCCTTTCCTCTCTCAAACAAGAAAACAGGAAAGAAGAAGAAGGCCACGACGCAAGAGACCACGACGCAGAGCACAAAGGCCACAACGCAGAAGAGAAAGAAGGGGATGATGCAGAAGCATAGACTCATTAAGACTCATTCCAATCGTGAAGGTTGGAAAACACCTTTAGCATCATCCACTCCAACCCAAAGTCAACCAGCATCACCACTAAACTCTGTCCTGAAGCGCCACATCTACACGCTTCTCAAACTCTTACAGAGATGGTGACTCCACCACCTCCCTGGACGGCCTCTTACGAGGCCTGACCCACACTCGCACCCTTCTAATCCACAAGCACAGCCTTGTGTGCCATCGGCTCCTGCTTCATCCCCTTCTTTTTTCCTCTCCGTCATTCATGTCTTCTCCCCAAATCCACCGAGATTTCCCCAGGCCCACCCATGCCCAACACGGCCTCCCCAAGACCAACGTCTTCTCCGCAAAGAAGACAAAGGGGAAAAAGAGGGCCACGACGCAGAAAAGCAAGATGTGGACAAGGTGGAATCATAACATCATCAAAATCATGCAGGTTGCAAAAGACCTTGAAGGTCATCGAGTGCAACCATAAGCCAGCTACCAGGAAGACTAAACTCTATCCCGAAGCAAGCTACTGCCCAGCTGTAGATGGAAAAGAAGAAACAGAAGAAGAGGAAAAGCAGCAAGAGAGAAAGATACCTGGTGCTGCAGAAGGTGGTGTTGATCCAGGGCAGCCACCATGTTCCACACAGCCCTTGGCTCTGGAAAGCCAAGGAGAGACAGGTCACTCTCTGTGTCCAACAACTCTCAAGTCTTCACATGATGCCACTTGTCGCCGCCATCTCCAGCCCCACAGGTGCTCAGCAACACTCCTCAGAGGACCTCAGGCTCTCATCCATGTCCTCGCTCTGCAGCAGCTCTTGGGCACCTCAAGGGCCAAACCTCTCAGGACCTTCAGCACTGACGCGGGGCATCATGAATATGGCCAGCTGAAACCGGAGGAGCTGGATCAACCACCTGCCCTCCAGCACGGATCCCTCTGGGCACGCTCTCAAAGGAGACGAGGGTGCGAGTGAATCTGGACGCCCTAGAAAAGAAGAAGAAGAGCAGGAGGAAGAGGGGGAAGAAGAACAATTCTTCTTCCCCCTCTTCCTCCTAGAGGATGACACATCCTCTTGCGCCTTTAACGGCACAACATATGGACAGCGAAGAAGGAAGAAAAGGAAGAGGCACAAGAAGAGGACAGCACATAGAGAGGACAACAAGAGTGCTGCAACACAAGAAAAAGAACAACCCTGCTCTCTCCAAGCCCACAAGCTTCACCCTACTTCAACCTTCTCCGCCCCAACCCACCAAGGCTTCCCTCCAAGAAGAAAAAGGCAAAGGGAAAGAAGCGCACGACGCGATAGGGGATGACGCACAAGAGGAAGAGGACGAAGCAGAATCATACAATCATTAAAATCATTAAGGTTGGAGAAGATCTTTAAGATCAGTCACACCAACCAGAGCACAGCTACCATGACCTTAGGAAACCCTATCCAGAAGCTCCGCAGCTAGGCACTTCTGGTACCCTTCCAGGCAGGGTGACTCCACCACCGCCTTGGACAATCTATTTCAAAACTTCACCACTCTCTTGCCCTTCTTTTACCCAACCACACCCTTGTGTGCTCTCATCTTCTGCTTCAAACCCATCCTCTTCCCCTGTGTCATTCCCATGTTACCACATGCCCACCCACGCCCACCATGGCAATCCCAAAGCCCACCATTGCTCCCCAAACCCTGCGTGGCCTCCCCAACCTCAGCAGGTTTGCCTCAAAGCGGGGAAAGGGAAAAAAGAAGGGAACGCGACGCAACGGACAAAGAAGCAGCAGGAAGAAGAAGGAGGGGACAAAACAGGAAGGGCACGACGCAACAGGGCACGACGCAGAGGGCAAGGGCACAAGCAGGAAGGACACGACGCAGAGTGGAAGAAGAGGAGGACGCAAAGGATGGGAAATGGGACGACGCAAAGGATGGGAAATGGGACGACGCAAAGGATGGGAAATGGGACGACGCAAAGGATGGGAAATGGGACGACGCAAAGGATGGGAAATGGGACGACGCAAAGGATGGGAAATGGGACGACGCAAGGAAGGACCGCACAGAGGAAATACGGGACAATGTGGAAGAGGGTCAACAGCATGAGGCAAAAGTAGAAGGCCACAACCCCAAAGACTATGACACAGAAGAGGAAGATGAGAACAAGGCAGAATCCTAAAGTCATTAAAATCATAGAATCAACCAGGTTGGAAGAGACCTCCAAGATCATCCACTCCAACCTATCCCCCAGCCCTATCCAGTCAACTAGACCGTGGCACCAAGTGCCTCATCCAGTCTTTTCTTGAAGACCTCCCGGGACGGTGCCTCCACCACCTCCCTGGGCAGCCCATTCCAGTGGGAAATCACTCTCTCTGTGAAGAACTTACTCCTAATCAAGAAGGTTGGAAAAGACCTGGAAGGTCATCCAGTCCAACCATCACCCAGCTACCAGGAACACTAAACTATGTCCTGAAGCGCAATATCCACATCCTTCTTCAACTCCCCCAGGCATGGTGACTCCACCACTGCCTTGGACAATCTATATCAACACTTCACCACTCTCTTGCCCTTCTTTTACCCAAGCACACCTTTGTGTGCTCTCATCTTCTGCCTCAAACCCATCCTCTTCCTCTGTGTCATTCCCATGCCCACCCACGCCCACCATGGCAATCCCAAAGCCCACCAGTGCTCCCCAAACCCTCGGTGGCCTCCCCAACCTCAGCAGGTTTGCCTCAAAGCGGGGAAAGGGAAAAAAGAAGGGAACGCGACGCAATGGACAAAGAAGCAGCAGGAAGAAGCAGGAGGGGACAAAACAGGAAGGGCACGACGCAACAGGGCACGACGCAGAGGGGAAGGGGTAAGACTGGAGCAGGAAGACGAGCAGGACGAAACAAAGGAAGAAGGGCACGACGCAACGGGGCACGACGCACAATGGCAAGGGCAGAAGCAGGAAGGACACGACGCAGAGTGGAAGAAGAGGAGGACGCAAAGGAAGGGCAATGGGACGACGCAAAGGATGGGAAATGGGACGACGCACAGGAAGGGAAATGGGACGACGCACAGGAAGGACCGCGCAGAGGAAATACGGGACAATGTAGAAGAGGCTCAAGAGCGCGAGGCAAAAGTAGAAGGCCACAACCCCAAAGACTATGACACAGAAGAGGAAGACGAGGACATGGCAGAATCATAAAATCATTAAAATCAAGAAGGTTGGAAAAGACCTTGAAGGTCATCGAGTCCAACCATCACCCGGCTACCAGGAAAACTAAACTATGTCCTGAAGCGCAAGATCCACACGCTTCTTCAACTCCCCCAGGCATGGTGACTCCACCACCTCTCTGGGTAACCTACTGCCAAGCCTCAACAGGCTCTCACACTTCTTCTTTCCAACGCCGCCCTTGCGCGTTGGGCTCTTCTGCCTCATCCCCAGCTTCCTCCTCTGTGTCGTTCCCATGTGCTCCCCCAACCCCAAAATCCCTTCCCCATTCCCACCCATGCCCAACCACAAGCCCTCTCCCCAATCCCACCACTTTCTCCTCCAATCCACCATCTCCTCCCCAAGCCCACCCTTTCCTCTCTCAAACAAGAAAACAGGAAAGAAGAAGAAGGCCACGACGCAAGAGACCACGACGCAGAGCACAAAGGCCACAACGCAGAAGAGAAAGAAGGGGATGATGCAGAAGCATAGACTCATTAAGACTCATTCCAATCGTGAAGGTTGGAAAACACCTTTAGCATCATCCACTCCAACCCAAAGTCAACCAGCATCACCACTAAACTCTGTCCTGAAGCGCCACATCTACACGCTTCTCAAACTCTTACAGAGATGGTGACTCCACCACCTCCCTGGACGGCCTCTTACGAGGCCTGACCCACACTCGCACCCTTCTAATCCACAAGCACAGCCTTGTGTGCCATCGGCTCCTGCTTCATCCCCTTCTTTTTTCCTCTCCGTCATTCATGTCTTCTCCCCAAATCCACCGAGATTTCCCCAGGCCCACCCATGCCCAACACGGCCTCCCCAAGACCAACGTCTTCTCCGCAAAGAAGACAAAGGGGAAAAAGAGGGCCACGACGCAGAAAAGCAAGATGTGGACAAGGTGGAATCATAACATCATCAAAATCATGCAGGTTGCAAAAGACCTTGAAGGTCATCGAGTGCAACCATAAGCCAGCTACCAGGAAGACTAAACTCTATCCCGAAGCAAGCTACTGCCCAGCTGTAGATGGAAAAGAAGAAACAGAAGAAGAGGAAAAGCAGCAAGAGAGAAAGATACCTGGTGCTGCAGAAGGTGGTGTTGATCCAGGGCAGCCACCATGTTCCACACAGCCCTTGGCTCTGGAAAGCCAAGGAGAGACAGGTCACTCTCTGTGTCCAACAACTCTCAAGTCTTCACATGATGCCACTTGTCGCCGCCATCTCCAGCCCCACAGGTGCTCAGCAACACTCCTCAGAGGACCTCAGGCTCTCATCCATGTCCTCGCTCTGCAGCAGCTCTTGGGCACCTCAAGGGCCAAACCTCTCAGGACCTTCAGCACTGACGCGGGGCATCATGAATATGGCCAGCTGAAACCGGAGGAGCTGGATCAACCACCTGCCCTCCAGCACGGATCCCTCTGGGCACGCTCTCAAAGGAGACGAGGGTGCGAGTGAATCTGGACGCCCTAGAAAAGAAGAAGAAGAGCAGGAGGAAGAGGGGGAAGAAGAACAATTCTTCTTCCCCCTCTTCCTCCTAGAGGATGACACATCCTCTTGCGCCTTTAACGGCACAACATATGGACAGCGAAGAAGGAAGAAAAGGAAGAGGCACAAGAAGAGGACAGCACATAGAGAGGACAACAAGAGTGCTGCAACACAAGAAAAAGAACAACCCTGCTCTCTCCAAGCCCACAAGCTTCACCCTACTTCAACCTTCTCCGCCCCAACCCACCAAGGCTTCCCTCCAAGAAGAAAAAGGCAAAGGGAAAGAAGCGCACGACGCGATAGGGGATGACGCACAAGAGGAAGAGGACGAAGCAGAATCATACAATCATTAAAATCATTAAGGTTGGAGAAGATCTTTAAGATCAGTCACACCAACCAGAGCACAGCTACCATGACCTTAGGAAACCCTATCCAGAAGCTCCGCAGCTAGGCACTTCTGGTACCCTTCCAGGCAGGGTGACTCCACCACCGCCTTGGACAATCTATTTCAAAACTTCACCACTCTCTTGCCCTTCTTTTACCCAACCACACCCTTGTGTGCTCTCATCTTCTGCTTCAAACCCATCCTCTTCCCCTGTGTCATTCCCATGTTACCACATGCCCACCCACGCCCACCATGGCAATCCCAAAGCCCACCATTGCTCCCCAAACCCTCCGTGGCCTCCCCAACCTCAGCAGGTTTGCCTCAAAGCGGGGAAAGGGAAAAAAGAAGGGAACGCGACGCAACGGACAAAGAAGCAGCAGGAAGAAGAAGGAGGGGACAAAACAGGAAGGGCACGACGCAACAGGGCACGACGCAGAGGGCAAGGGCACAAGCAGGAAGGACACGACGCAGAGTGGAAGAAGAGGAGGACGCAAAGGATGGGAAATGGGACGACGCAAAGGATGGGAAATGGGACGACGCAAAGGAAGGGCAATGGGACGACGCAAAGGATGGGAAATGGGACGACGCAAGGAAGGACCGCACAGAGGAAATACGGGACAATGTGGAAGAGGGTCAACAGCATGAGGCAAAAGTAGAAGGCCACAACCCCAAAGACTATGACACAGAAGAGGAAGATGAGAACAAGGCAGAATCCTAAAGTCATTAAAATCATAGAATCAACCAGGTTGGAAGAGACCTCCAAGATCATCCACTCCAACCTATCCCCCAGCCCTATCCAGTCAACTAGACCGTGGCACCAAGTGCCTCATCCAGTCTTTTCTTGAAGACCTCCCGGGACGGTGCCTCCACCACCTCCCTGGGCAGCCCATTCCAGTGGGAAATCACTCTCTCTGTGAAGAACTTACTCCTAATCAAGAAGGTTGGAAAAGACCTGGAAGGTCATCCAGTCCAACCATCACCCAGCTACCAGGAACACTAAACTATGTCCTGAAGCGCAATATCCACATCCTTCTTCAACTCCCCCAGGCATGGTGACTCCACCACTGCCTTGGACAATCTATATCAACACTTCACCACTCTCTTGCCCTTCTTTTACCCAAGCACACCTTTGTGTGCTCTCATCTTCTGCCTCAAACCCATCCTCTTCCTCTGTGTCATTCCCATGCCCACCCACGCCCACCATGGCAATCCCAAAGCCCACCATTGCTCCCCAAACCCTCCGTGGCCTCCCCAACCTCAGCAGGTTTGCCTCAAAGCGGGGAAAGGGAAAAAAGAAGGGAACGCGACGCAATGGACAAAGAAGCAGCAGGAAGAAGCAGGAGGGGACAAAACAGGAAGGGCACGACGCAACAGGGCACGACGCAGAGGGGAAGGGGTAAGACTGGAGCAGGAAGACGAGCAGGACGAAACAAAGGAAGAAGGGCACGACGCAACGGGGCACGACGCACAATGGCAAGGGCAGAAGCAGGAAGGACACGACGCAGAGTGGAAGAAGAGGAGGACGCAAAGGAAGGGCAATGGGACGACGCAAAGGATGGGCAATGGGACGACGCACAGGAAGGGAAATGGGACGACGCACAGGAAGGACTGCGCAGAGGAAATACGGGACAATGTAGAAGAGGCTCAAGAGCGCGAGGCAAAAGTAGAAGGCCACAACCCCAAAGACTACGACACAGAAGAGGAAGACGAGGACATGGCAGAATCATAAAATCATTAAAATCAAGAAGGTTGGAAAAGACCTTGAAGGTCATCGAGTCCAACCATCACCCGGCTACCAGCAAAACTAAACTATGTCCTGAAGCGCAAGATCCACACGCTTCTTCAACTCCCCCAGGCATGGTGACTCCACCACCTCTCTGGGTAACCTACTGCCAAGCCTCAACAGGCTCTCACACTTCTTCTTTCCAACGCCGCCCTTGCGCGTTGGGCTCTTCTGCCTCATCCCCAGCTTCCTCCTCTGTGTCGTTCCCATGTGCTCCCCCAACCCCAAAATCCCTTCCCCATTCCCACCCATGCCCAACCACAAGCCCTCTCCCCAATCCCACCACTTTCTCCTCCAATCCACCATCTCCTCCCCAAGCCCACCCTTTCCTCTCTCAAACAAGAAAACAGGAAAGAAGAAGAAGGCCACGACGCAAGAGACCACGACGCAGAGCACAAAGGCCACAACGCAGAAGAGAAAGAAGGGGATGATGCAGAAGCATAGACTCATTAAGACTCATTCCAATCGTGAAGGTTGGAAAACACCTTTAGCATCATCCACTCCAACCCAAAGTCAACCAGCATCACCACTAAACTCTGTCCTGAAGCGCCACATCTACACGCTTCTCAAACTCTTACAGAGATGGTGACTCCACCACCTCCCTGGACGGCCTCTTACGAGGCCTGACCCACACTCGCACCCTTCTAATCCACAAGCACAGCCTTGTGTGCCATCGGCTCCTGCTTCATCCCCTTCTTTTTTCCTCTCCGTCATTCATGTCTTCTCCCCAAATCCACCGAGATTTCCCCAGGCCCACCCATGCCCAACACGGCCTCCCCAAGACCAACGTCTTCTCCGCAAAGAAGACAAAGGGGAAAAAGAGGGCCACGACGCAGAAAAGCAAGATGTGGACAAGGTGGAATCATAACATCATCAAAATCATGCAGGTTGCAAAAGACCTTGAAGGTCATCGAGTGCAACCATAAGCCAGCTACCAGGAAGACTAAACTCTATCCCTGAAGCAAGCTACTGCCCAGCTGTAGATGGAAAAGAAGAAACAGAAGAAGAGGAAAAGCAGCAAGAGAGAAAGATACCTGGTGCTGCAGAAGGTGGTGTTGATCCAGGGCAGCCACCATGTTCCACACAGCCCTTGGCTCTGGAAAGCCAAGGAGAGACAGGTCACTCTCTGTGTCCAACAACTCTCAAGTCTTCACATGATGCCACTTGTCGCCGCCATCTCCAGCCCCACAGGTGCTCAGCAACACTCCTCAGAGGACCTCAGGCTCTCATCCATGTCCTCGCTCTGCAGCAGCTCTTGGGCACCTCAAGGGCCAAACCTCTCAGGACCTTCAGCACTGACGCGGGGCATCATGAATATGGCCAGCTGAAACCGGAGGAGCTGGATCAACCACCTGCCCTCCAGCACGGATCCCTCTGGGCACGCTCTCAAAGGAGACGAGGGTGCGAGTGAATCTGGACGCCCTAGAAAAGAAGAAGAAGAGCAGGAGGAAGAGGGGGAAGAAGAACAATTCTTCTTCCCCCTCTTCCTCCTAGAGGATGACACATCCTCTTGCGCCTTTAACGGCACAACATATGGACAGCGAAGAAGGAAGAAAAGGAAGAGGCACAAGAAGAGGACAGCACATAGAGAGGACAACAAGAGTGCTGCAACACAAGAAAAAGAACAACCCTGCTCTCTCCAAGCCCACAAGCTTCACCCTACTTCAACCTTCTCCGCCCCAACCCACCAAGGCTTCCCTCCAAGAAGAAAAAGGCAAAGGGAAAGAAGCGCACGACGCGATAGGGGATGACGCACAAGAGGAAGAGGACGAAGCAGAATCATACAATCATTGAAATCATTAAGGTTGGAGAAGATCTTTAAGATCAGTCACACCAACCAGAGCACAGCTACCATGACCTTAGGAAACCCTATCCAGAAGCTCCGCAGCTAGGCACTTCTGGTACCCTTCCAGGCAGGGTGACTCCACCACCGCCTTGGACAATCTATTTCAAAACTTCACCACTCTCTTGCCCTTCTTTTACCCAACCACACCCTTGTGTGCTCTCATCTTCTGCTTCAAACCCATCCTCTTCCCCTGTGTCATTCCCATGTTACCACATGCCCACCCACGCCCACCATGGCAATCCCAAAGCCCACCATTGCTCCCCAAACCCTGCGTGGCCTCCCCAACCTCAGCAGGTTTGCCTCAAAGCGGGGAAAGGGAAAAAAGAAGGGAACGCGACGCAACGGACAAAGAAGCAGCAGGAAGAAGAAGGA
Organism: Pogoniulus pusillus; assembly: GCF_015220805.1. Classification (NCBI taxonomy): domain Eukaryota; kingdom Metazoa; phylum Chordata; class Aves; order Piciformes; family Lybiidae; genus Pogoniulus; species Pogoniulus pusillus. The sequence continues at coordinate 4,825,501 of NC_087266.1, forward strand.
GGGGACAAAACAGGAAGGGCACGACGCAACAGGGCACGACGCAGAGGGCAAGGGCACAAGCAGGAAGGACACGACGCAGAGTGGAAGAAGAGGAGGACGCAAAGGAAGGGCAATGGGACGACGCAAAGGATGGGAAATGGGACGACGCAAAGGATGGGAAATGGGACGACGCAAAGGATGGGAAATGGGACGACGCAAAGGATGGGAAATGGGACGACGCAAAGGATGGGAAATGGGACGACGCAAGGAAGGACCGCACAGAGGAAATACGGGACAAAGTGGAAGAGGGTCAACAGCATGAGGCAAAAGTAGAAGGCCACAACCCCAAAGACTATGACACAGAAGAGGAAGATGAGAACAAGGCAGAATCCTAAAGTCATTAAAATCATAGAATCAACCAGGTTGGAAGAGACCTCCAAGATCATCCACTCCAACCTATCCCCCAGCCCTATCCAGTCAACTAGACCGTGGCACCAAGTGCCTCATCCAGTCTTTTCTTGAAGACCTCCCGGGACGGTGCCTCCACCACCTCCCTGGGCAGCCCATTCCAGTGGGAAATCACTCTCTCTGTGAAGAACTTACTCCTAATCAAGAAGGTTGGAAAAGACCTGGAAGGTCATCCAGTCCAACCATCACCCAGCTACCAGGAACACTAAACTATGTCCTGAAGCGCAATATCCACATCCTTCTTCAACTCCCCCAGGCATGGTGACTCCACCACTGCCTTGGACAATCTATATCAACACTTCACCACTCTCTTGCCCTTCTTTTACCCAAGCACACCTTTGTGTGCTCTCATCTTCTGCCTCAAACCCATCCTCTTCCTCTGTGTCATTCCCATGCCCACCCACGCCCACCATGGCAATCCCAAAGCCCACCATTGCTCCCCAAACCCTCCGTGGCCTCCCCAACCTCAGCAGGTTTGCCTCAAAGCGGGGAAAGGGAAAAAAGAAGGGAACGCGACGCAATGGACAAAGAAGCAGCAGGAAGAAGCAGGAGGGGACAAAACAGGAAGGGCACGACGCAACAGGGCACGACGCAGAGGGGAAGGGGTAAGACTGGAGCAGGAAGACGAGCAGGACGAAACAAAGGAAGAAGGGCACGACGCAACGGGGCACGACGCACAATGGCAAGGGCAGAAGCAGGAAGGACACGACGCAGAGTGGAAGAAGAGGAGGACGCAAAGGAAGGGCAATGGGACGACGCAAAGGATGGGAAATGGGACGACGCACAGGAAGGGAAATGGGACGACGCACAGGAAGGACCGCGCAGAGGAAATACGGGACAATGTAGAAGAGGCTCAAGAGCGCGAGGCAAAAGTAGAAGGCCACAACCCCAAAGACTATGACACAGAAGAGGAAGACGAGGACATGGCAGAATCATAAAATCATTAAAATCAAGAAGGTTGGAAAAGACCTTGAAGGTCATCGAGTCCAACCATCACCCGGCTACCAGGAAAACTAAACTATGTCCTGAAGCGCAAGATCCACACGCTTCTTCAACTCCCCCAGGCATGGTGACTCCACCACCTCTCTGGGTAACCTACTGCCAAGCCTCAACAGGCTCTCACACTTCTTCTTTCCAACGCCGCCCTTGCGCGTTGGGCTCTTCTGCCTCATCCCCAGCTTCCTCCTCTGTGTCGTTCCCATGTGCTCCCCCAACCCCAAAATCCCTTCCCCATTCCCACCCATGCCCAACCACAAGCCCTCTCCCCAATCCCACCACTTTCTCCTCCAATCCACCATCTCCTCCCCAAGCCCACCCTTTCCTCTCTCAAACAAGAAAACAGGAAAGAAGAAGAAGGCCACGACGCAAGAGACCACGACGCAGAGCACAAAGGCCACAACGCAGAAGAGAAAGAAGGGGATGATGCAGAAGCATAGACTCATTAAGACTCATTCCAATCGTGAAGGTTGGAAAACACCTTTAGCATCATCCACTCCAACCCAAAGTCAACCAGCATCACCACTAAACTCTGTCCTGAAGCGCCACATCTACACGCTTCTCAAACTCTTACAGAGATGGTGACTCCACCACCTCCCTGGACGGCCTCTTACGAGGCCTGACCCACACTCGCACCCTTCTAATCCACAAGCACAGCCTTGTGTGCCATCGGCTCCTGCTTCATCCCCTTCTTTTTTCCTCTCCGTCATTCATGTCTTCTCCCCAAATCCACCGAGATTTCCCCAGGCCCACCCATGCCCAACACGGCCTCCCCAAGACCAACGTCTTCTCCGCAAAGAAGACAAAGGGGAAAAAGAGGGCCACGACGCAGAAAAGCAAGATGTGGACAAGGTGGAATCATAACATCATCAAAATCATGCAGGTTGCAAAAGACCTTGAAGGTCATCGAGTGCAACCATAAGCCAGCTACCAGGAAGACTAAACTCTATCCTGAAGCAAGCTACTGCCCAGCTGTAGATGGAAAAGAAGAAACAGAAGAAGAGGAAAAGCAGCAAGAGAGAAAGATACCTGGTGCTGCAGAAGGTGGTGTTGATCCAGGGCAGCCACCATGTTCCACACAGCCCTTGGCTCTGGAAAGCCAAGGAGAGACAGGTCACTCTCTGTGTCCAACAACTCTCAAGTCTTCACATGATGCCACTTGTCGCCGCCATCTCCAGCCCCACAGGTGCTCAGCAACACTCCTCAGAGGACCTCAGGCTCTCATCCATGTCCTCGCTCTGCAGCAGCTCTTGGGCACCTCAAGGGCCAAACCTCTCAGGACCTTCAGCACTGACGCGGGGCATCATGAATATGGCCAGCTGAAACCGGAGGAGCTGGATCAACCACCTGCCCTCCAGCACGGATCCCTCTGGGCACGCTCTCAAAGGAGACGAGGGTGCGAGTGAATCTGGACGCCCTAGAAAAGAAGAAGAAGAGCAGGAGGAAGAGGGGGAAGAAGAACAATTCTTCTTCCCCCTCTTCCTCCTAGAGGATGACACATCCTCTTGCGCCTTTAACGGCACAACATATGGACAGCGAAGAAGGAAGAAAAGGAAGAGGCACAAGAAGAGGACAGCACATAGAGAGGACAACAAGAGTGCTGCAACACAAGAAAAAGAACAACCCTGCTCTCTCCAAGCCCACAAGCTTCACCCTACTTCAACCTTCTCCGCCCCAACCCACCAAGGCTTCCCTCCAAGAAGAAAAAGGCAAAGGGAAAGAAGCGCACGACGCGATAGGGGATGACGCACAAGAGGAAGAGGACGAAGCAGAATCATACAATCATTAAAATCATTAAGGTTGGAGAAGATCTTTAAGATCAGTCACAGCAACCAGAGCACAGCTACCATGACCTTAGGAAACCCTATCCAGAAGATCCGCAGCTAGCCACTTCTGGTACCCTTCCAGGCAGGGTGACTCCACCACCGCCTTGGACAATCTATTTCAAAACTTCACCACTCTCTTGCCCTTCTTTTACCCAACCACACCCTTGTGTGCTCTCATCTTCTGCTTCAAACCCATCCTCTTCCCCTGTGTCATTCCCATGTTACCACATGCCCACCCACGCCCACCACGGCAATCCCAAAGCCCACCATTGCTCCCCAAACCCTCCGTGGCCTCCCCAACCTCAGCAGGTTTGCCTCAAAGCGGGGAAAGGGAAAAAAGAAGGGAACGCGACGCAACAGACAAAGAAGCAGCAGGAAGAAGAAGGAGGGGACAAAACAGGAAGGGCACGACGCAACAGGGCACGATGCAGAGGGCAAGGGCACAAGCAGGAAGGACACGACGCAGAGTGGAAGAAGAGGAGGACGCAAAGGAAGGGCAATGGGACGACGCAAAGGATGGGAAATGGGACGACGCAAAGGATGGGAAATGGGACGACGCAAAGGATGGGAAATGGGACGACGCAAAGGATGGGAAATGGGACGACGCAAGGAAGGACCGCACAGAGGAAATACGGGACAATGTGGAAGAGGGTCAACAGCATGAGGCAAAAGTAGAAGGCCACAACCCCAAAGACTATGACACAGAAGAGGAAGATGAGAACAAGGCAGAATCCTAAAGTCATTAAAATCATAGAATCAACCAGGTTGGAAGAGACCTCCAAGATCATCCACTCCAACCTATCCCCCAGCCCTATCCAGTCAACTAGACCGTGGCACCAAGTGCCTCATCCAGTCTTTTCTTGAAGACCTCCAGGGACGGTGCCTCCACCACCTCCCTGGGCAGCCCATTCCAGTGGGAAATCACTCTCTCTGTGAAGAACTTACTCCTAATCAAGAAGGTTGGAAAAGACCTGGAAGGTCATCCAGTCCAACCATCACCCAGCTACCAGGAACACTAAACTATGTCCTGAAGCGCAATATCCACATCCTTCTTCAACTCCCCCAGGCATGGTGACTCCACCACTGCCTTGGACAATCTATATCAACACTTCACCACTCTCTTGCCCTTCTTTTACCCAAGCACACCTTTGTGTGCTCTCATCTTCTGCCTCAAACCCATCCTCTTCCTCTGTGTCATTCCCATGCCCACCCACGCCCACCATGGCAATCCCAAAGCCCACCATTGCTCCCCAAACCCTCCGTGGCCTCCCCAACCTCAGCAGGTTTGCCTCAAAGCGGGGAAAGGGAAAAAAGAAGGGAACGCGACGCAATGGACAAAGAAGCAGCAGGAAGAAGCAGGAGGGGACAAAACAGGAAGGGCACGACGCAACAGGGCACGACGCAGAGGGGAAGGGGTAAGACTGGAGCAGGAAGACGAGCAGGACGAAACAAAGGAAGAAGGGCACGACGCAACGGGGCACGACGCACAATGGCAAGGGCAGAAGCAGGAAGGACACGACGCAGAGTGGAAGAAGAGGAGGACGCAAAGGAAGGGCAATGGGACGACGCAAAGGATGGGAAATGGGACGACGCACAGGAAGGGAAATGGGACGACGCACAGGAAGGACCGCGCAGAGGAAATACGGGACAATGTAGAAGAGGCTCAAGAGCGCGAGGCAAAAGTAGAAGGCCACAACCCCAAAGACTACGACACAGAAGAGGAAGACGAGGACATGGCAGAATCATAAAATCATTAAAATCAAGAAGGTTGGAAAAGACCTTGAAGGTCATCGAGTCCAACCATCACCCGGCTACCAGCAAAACTAAACTATGTCCTGAAGCGCAAGATCCACACGCTTCTTCAACTCCCCCAGGCATGGTGACTCCACCACCTCTCTGGGTAACCTACTGCCAAGCCTCAACAGGCTCTCACACTTCTTCTTTCCAACGCCGCCCTTGCGCGTTGGGCTCTTCTGCCTCATCCCCAGCTTCCTCCTCTGTGTCGTTCCCATGTGCTCCCCCAACCCCAAAATCCCTTCCCCATTCCCACCCATGCCCAACCACAAGCCCTCTCCCCAATCCCACCACTTTCTCCTCCAATCCACCATCTCCTCCCCAAGCCCACCCTTTCCTCTCTCAAACAAGAAAACAGGAAAGAAGAAGAAGGCCACGACGCAAGAGACCACGACGCAGAGCACAAAGGCCACAACGCAGAAGAGAAAGAAGGGGATGATGCAGAAGCATAGACTCATTAAGACTCATTCCAATCGTGAAGGTTGGAAAACACCTTTAGCATCATCCACTCCAACCCAAAGTCAACCAGCATCACCACTAAACTCTGTCCTGAAGCGCCACATCTACACGCTTCTCAAACTCTTACAGAGATGGTGACTCCACCACCTCCCTGGACGGCCTCTTACGAGGCCTGACCCACACTCGCACCCTTCTAATCCACAAGCACAGCCTTGTGTGCCATCGGCTCCTGCTTCATCCCCTTCTTTTTTCCTCTCCGTCATTCATGTCTTCTCCCCAAATCCACCGAGATTTCCCCAGGCCCACCCATGCCCAACACGGCCTCCCCAAGACCAACGTCTTCTCCGCAAAGAAGACAAAGGGGAAAAAGAGGGCCACGACGCAGAAAAGCAAGATGTGGACAAGGTGGAATCATAACATCATCAAAATCATGCAGGTTGCAAAAGACCTTGAAGGTCATCGAGTGCAACCATAAGCCAGCTACCAGGAAGACTAAACTCTATCCTGAAGCAAGCTACTGCCCAGCTGTAGATGGAAAAGAAGAAACAGAAGAAGAGGAAAAGCAGCAAGAGAGAAAGATACCTGGTGCTGCAGAAGGTGGTGTTGATCCAGGGCAGCCACCATGTTCCACACAGCCCTTGGCTCTGGAAAGCCAAGGAGAGACAGGTCACTCTCTGTGTCCAACAACTCTCAAGTCTTCACATGATGCCACTTGTCGCCGCCATCTCCAGCCCCACAGGTGCTCAGCAACACTCCTCAGAGGACCTCAGGCTCTCATCCATGTCCTCGCTCTGCAGCAGCTCTTGGGCACCTCAAGGGCCAAACCTCTCAGGACCTTCAGCACTGACGCGGGGCATCATGAATATGGCCAGCTGAAACCGGAGGAGCTGGATCAACCACCTGCCCTCCAGCACGGATCCCTCTGGGCACGCTCTCAAAGGAGACGAGGGTGCGAGTGAATCTGGACGCCCTAGAAAAGAAGAAGAAGAGCAGGAGGAAGAGGGGGAAGAAGAACAATTCTTCTTCCCCCTCTTCCTCCTAGAGGATGACACATCCTCTTGCGCCTTTAACGGCACAACATATGGACAGCGAAGAAGGAAGAAAAGGAAGAGGCACAAGAAGAGGACAGCACATAGAGAGGACAACAAGAGTGCTGCAACACAAGAAAAAGAACAACCCTGCTCTCTCCAAGCCCACAAGCTTCACCCTACTTCAACCTTCTCCGCCCCAACCCACCAAGGCTTCCCTCCAAGAAGAAAAAGGCAAAGGGAAAGAAGCGCACGACGCGATAGGGGATGACGCACAAGAGGAAGAGGACGAAGCAGAATCATACAATCATTAAAATCATTAAGGTTGGAGAAGATCTTTAAGATCAGTCACACCAACCAGAGCACAGCTACCATGACCTTAGGAAACCCTATCCAGAAGCTCCGCAGCTAGGCACTTCTGGTACCCTTCCAGGCAGGGTGACTCCACCACCGCCTTGGACAATCTATTTCAAAACTTCACCACTCTCTTGCCCTTCTTTTACCCAACCACACCCTTGTGTGCTCTCATCTTCTGCTTCAAACCCATCCTCTTCCCCTGTGTCATTCCCATGTTACCACATGCCCACCCACGCCCACCATGGCAATCCCAAAGCCCACCATTGCTCCCCAAACCCTGCGTGGCCTCCCCAACCTCAGCAGGTTTGCCTCAAAGCGGGGAAAGGGAAAAAAGAAGGGAACGCGACGCAACGGACAAAGAAGCAGCAGGAAGAAGAAGGAGGGGACAAAACAGGAAGGGCACGACGCAACAGGGCACGATGCAGAGGGCAAGGGCACAAGCAGGAAGGACACGACGCAGAGTGGAAGAAGAGGAGGACGCAAAGGAAGGGCAATGGGACGACGCAAAGGATGGGAAATGGGACGACGCAAAGGATGGGAAATGGGACGACGCAAAGGATGGGAAATGGGACGACGCAAAGGATGGGAAATGGGACGACGCAAAGGATGGGAAATGGGACGACGCAAGGAAGGACCGCACAGAGGAAATACGGGACAATGTGGAAGAGGGTCAACAGCATGAGGCAAAAGTAGAAGGCCACAACCCCAAAGACTATGACACAGAAGAGGAAGATGAGAACAAGGCAGAATCCTAAAGTCATTAAAATCATAGAATCAACCAGGTTGGAAGAGACCTCCAAGATCATCCAGTCCAACCTATCCCCCAGCCCTATCCAGTCAACTAGACCGTGGCACCAAGTGCCTCATCCAGTCTTTTCTTGAAGACCTCCCGGGACGGTGCCTCCACCACCTCCCTGGGCAGCCCATTCCAGTGGGAAATCACTCTCTCTGTGAAGAACTTACTCCTAATCAAGAAGGTTGGAAAAGACCTGGAAGGTCATCCAGTCCAACCATCACCCAGCTACCAGGAACACTAAACTATGTCCTGAAGCGCAATATCCACATCCTTCTTCAACTCCCCCAGGCATGGTGACTCCACCACTGCCTTGGACAATCTATATCAACACTTCACCACTCTCTTGCCCTTTTTTTACCCAAGCACACCTTTGTCTGCTCTCATCTTCTGCTTCAAACCCATCCTCTTCCTCTGTGTCATTCCCATGCCCACCCACGCCCACCATGGCAATCCCAAAGCCCACCATTGCTCCCCAAACCCTCCGTGGCCTCCCCAACCTCAGCAGGTTTGCCTCAAAGCGGGGAAAGGGAAAAAAGAAGGGAACGCGACGCAATGGACAAAGAAGCAGCAGGAAGAAGCAGGAGGGGACAAAACAGGAAGGGCACGACGCAACAGGGCACGACGCAGAGGGGAAGGGGTAAGACTGGAGCAGGAAGACGAGCAGGACGAAACAAAGGAAGAAGGGCACGACGCAACGGGGCACGACGCACAATGGCAAGGGCAGAAGCAGGAAGGACACGACGCAGAGTGGAAGAAGAGGAGGACGCAATGGAAGGGCAATGGGACGACGCACAGGAAGGGAAATGGGACGACGCACTGGAAGGACCGCGCAGAGGAAATACGGGACAATGTAGAAGAGGCTCAAGAGCGCGAGGCAAAAGTAGAAGGCCACAACCGCAAAGACTACGACACAGAAGAGGAAGACGAGGACATGGCAGAATCATAAAATCATTAAAATCAAGAAGGTTGGAAAAGACCTTGAAGGTCATCGAGTCCAACCATCACCCGGCTACCAGGAAAACTAAACTATGTCCTGAAGCGCAAGATCCACACGCTTCTTCAACTCCCCCAGGCATGGTGACTCCACCACCTCTCTGGGTAACCTACTGCCAAGCCTCAACAGGCTCTCACACTTCTTCTTTCCAACGCCGCCCTTGCGCGTTGGGCTCTTCTGCCTCATCCCCAGCTTCCTCCTCTGTGTCGTTCCCATGTGCTCCCCCAACCCCAAAATCCCTTCCCCATTCCCACCCATGCCCAACCACAAGCCCTCTCCCCAATCCCACCACTTTCTCCTCCAATCCACCATCTCCTCCCCAAGCCCACCCTTTCCTCTCTCAAACAAGAAAACAGGAAAGAAGAAGAAGGCCACGACGCAAGAGACCACGACGCAGAGCACAAAGGCCACAACGCAGAAGAGAAAGAAGGGGATGATGCAGAAGCATAGACTCATTAAGACTCATTCCAATCGTGAAGGTTGGAAAACACCTTTAGCATCATCCACTCCAACCCAAAGTCAACCAGCATCACCACTAAACTCTGTCCTGAAGCGCCACATCTACACGCTTCTCAAACTCTTACAGAGATGGTGACTCCACCACCTCCCTGGACGGCCTCTTACGAGGCCTGACCCACACTCGCACCCTTCTAATCCACAAGCACAGCCTTGTGTGCCATCGGCTCCTGCTTCATCCCCTTCTTTTTTCCTCTCCGTCATTCATGTCTTCTCCCCAAATCCACCGAGATTTCCCCAGGCCCACCCATGCCCAACACGGCCTCCCCAAGACCAACGTCTTCTCCGCAAAGAAGACAAAGGGGAAAAAGAGGGCCACGACGCAGAAAAGCAAGATGTGGACAAGGTGGAATCATAACATCATCAAAATCATGCAGGTTGCAAAAGACCTTGAAGGTCATCGAGTGCAACCATAAGCCAGCTACCAGGAAGACTAAACTCTATCCTGAAGCAAGCTACTGCCCAGCTGTAGATGGAAAAGAAGAAACAGAAGAAGAGGAAAAGCAGCAAGAGAGAAAGATACCTGGTGCTGCAGAAGGTGGTGTTGATCCAGGGCAGCCACCATGTTCCACACAGCCCTTGGCTCTGGAAAGCCAAGGAGAGACAGGTCACTCTCTGTGTCCAACAACTCTCAAGTCTTCACATGATGCCACTTGTCGCCGCCATCTCCAGCCCCACAGGTGCTCAGCAACACTCCTCAGAGGACCTCAGGCTCTCATCCATGTCCTCGCTCTGCAGCAGCTCTTGGGCACCTCAAGGGCCAAACCTCTCAGGACCTTCAGCACTGACGCGGGGCATCATGAATATGGCCAGCTGAAACCGGAGGAGCTGGATCAACCACCTGCCCTCCAGCACGGATCCCTCTGGGCACGCTCTCAAAGGAGACGAGGGTGCGAGTGAATCTGGACGCCCTAGAAAAGAAGAAGAAGAGCAGGAGGAAGAGGGGGAAGAAGAACAATTCTTCTTCCCCCTCTTCCTCCTAGAGGATGACACATCCTCTTGCGCCTTTAACGGCACAACATATGGACAGCGAAGAAGGAAGAAAAGGAAGAGGCACAAGAAGAGGACAGCACATAGAGAGGACAACAAGAGTGCTGCAACACAAGAAAAAGAACAACCCTGCTCTCTCCAAGCCCACAAGCTTCACCCTACTTCAACCTTCTCCGCCCCAACCCACCAAGGCTTCCCTCCAAGAAGAAAAAGGCAAAGGGAAAGAAGCGCACGACGCGATAGGGGATGACGCACAAGAGGAAGAGGACGAAGCAGAATCATACAATCATTAAAATCATTAAGGTTGGAGAAGATCTTTAAGATCAGTCACACCAACCAGAGCACAGCTACCATGACCTTAGGAAACCCTATCCAGAAGCTCCGCAGCTAGGCACTTCTGGTACCCTTCCAGGCAGGGTGACTCCACCACCGCCTTGGACAATCTATTTCAAAACTTCACCACTCTCTTGCCCTTCTTTTACCCAACCACACCCTTGTGTGCTCTCATCTTCTGCTTCAAACCCATCCTCTTCCCCTGTGTCATTCCCATGTTACCACATGCCCACCCACGCCCACCATGGCAATCCCAAAGCCCACCATTGCTCCCCAAACCCTCCGTGGCCTCCCCAACCTCAGCAGGTTTGCCTCAAAGCGGGGAAAGGGAAAAAAGAAGGGAACGCGACGCAACGGACAAAGAAGCAGCAGGAAGAAGAAGGAGGGGACAAAACAGGAAGGGCACGACGCAACAGGGCACGACGCAGAGGGCAAGGGCACAAGCAGGAAGGACACGACGCAGAGTGGAAGAAGAGGAGGACGCAAAGGAAGGGCAATGGGACGACGCAAAGGATGGGAAATGGGACGACGCAAAGGATGGGAAATGGGACGACGCAAAGGATGGGAAATGGGACGACGCAAAGGATGGGAAATGGGACGACGCAAAGGATGGGAAATGGGACGACGCAAGGAAGGACCGCACAGAGGAAATACGGGACAATGTGGAAGAGGGTCAACAGCATGAGGCAAAAGTAGAAGGCCACAACCCCAAAGACTATGACACAGAAGAGGAAGATGAGAACAAGGCAGAATCCTAAAGTCATTAAAATCATAGAATCAACCAGGTTGGAAGAGACCTCCAAGATCATCCAGTCCAACCTATCCCCCAGCCCTATCCAGTCAACTAGACCGTGGCACCAAGTGCCTCATCCAGTCTTTTCTTGAAGACCTCCAGGGACGGTGCCTCCACCACCTCCCTGGGCAGCCCATTCCAGTGGGAAATCACTCTCTCTGTGAAGAACTTACTCCTAATCAAGAAGGTTGGAAAAGACCTGGAAGGTCATCCAGTCCAACCATCACCCAGCTACCAGGAACACTAAACTATGTCCTGAAGCGCAATATCCACATCCTTCTTCAACTCCCCCAGGCATGGTGACTCCACCACTGCCTTGGACAATCTATATCAACACTTCACCACTCTCTTGCCCTTCTTTTACCCAAGCACACCTTTGTGTGCTCTCATCTTCTGCCTCAAACCCATCCTCTTCCTCTGTGTCATTCCCATGCCCACCCACGCCCACCATGGCAATCCCAAAGCCCACCATTGCTCCCCAAACCCTCCGTGGCCTCCCCAACCTCAGCAGGTTTGCCTCAAAGCGGGGAAAGGGAAAAAAGAAGGGAACGCGACGCAATGGACAAAGAAGCAGCAGGAAGAAGCAGGAGGGGACAAAACAGGAAGGGCACGACGCAACAGGGCACGACGCAGAGGGGAAGGGGTAAGACTGGAGCAGGAAGACGAGCAGGACGAAACAAAGGAAGAAGGGCACGACGCAACGGGGCACGACGCACAATGGCAAGGGCAGAAGCAGGAAGGACACGACGCAGAGTGGAAGAAGAGGAGGACGCAAAGGAAGGGCAATGGGATGACGCAAAGGATGGGAAACGGGACGACGCACAGGAAGGGAAATGGGACGACGCACAGGAAGGACCGCGCAGAGGAAATACGGGACAATGTAGAAGAGGCTCAAGAGCGCGAGGCAAAAGTAGAAGGCCACAACCCCAAAGACTATGACACAGAAGAGGAAGACGAGGACATGGCAGAATCATAAAATCATTAAAATCAAGAAGGTTGGAAAAGACCTTGAAGGTCATCGAGTCCAACCATCACCCGGCTACCAGGAAAACTAAACTATGTCCTGAAGCGCAAGATCCACACGCTTCTTCAACTCCCCCAGGCATGGTGACTCCACCACCTCTCTGGGTAACCTACTGCCAAGCCTCAACAGGCTCTCACACTTCTTCTTTCCAACGCCGCCCTTGCGCGTTGGGCTCTTCTGCCTCATCCCCAGCTTCCTCCTCTGTGTCGTTCCCATGTGCTCCCCCAACCCCAAAATCCCTTCCCCATTCCCACCCATGCCCAACCACAAGCCCTCTCCCCAATCCCACCACTTTCTCCTCCAATCCACCATCTCCTCCCCAAGCCCACCCTTTCCTCTCTCAAACAAGAAAACAGGAAAGAAGAAGGCCACGACGCAAGAGACCACGACGCAGAGCACAAAGGCCACAACGCAGAAGAGAAAGAAGGGGATGATGCAGAAGCATAGACTCATTAAGACTCATTCCAATCGTGAAGGTTGGAAAACACCTTTAGCATCATCCACTCCAACCCAAAGTCAACCAGCATCACCACTAAACTCTGTCCTGAAGCGCCACATCTACACGCTTCTCAAACTCTTACAGAGATGGTGACTCCACCACCTCCCTGGACGGCCTCTTACGAGGCCTGACCCACACTCGCACCCTTCTAATCCACAAGCACAGCCTTGTGTGCCATCGGCTCCTGCTTCATCCCCTTCTTTTTTCCTCTCCGTCATTCATGTCTTCTCCCCAAATCCACCGAGATTTCCCCAGGCCCACCCATGCCCAACACGGCCTCCCCAAGACCAACGTCTTCTCCGCAAAGAAGACAAAGGGGAAAAAGAGGGCCACGACGCAGAAAAGCAAGATGTGGACAAGGTGGAATCATAACATCATCAAAATCATGCAGGTTGCAAAAGACCTTGAAGGTCATCGAGTGCAACCATAAGCCAGCTACCAGGAAGACTAAACTCTATCCTGAAGCAAGCTACTGCCCAGCTGTAGATGGAAAAGAAGAAACAGAAGAAGAGGAAAAGCAGCAAGAGAGAAAGATACCTGGTGCTGCAGAAGGTGGTGTTGATCCAGGGCAGCCACCATGTTCCACACAGCCCTTGGCTCTGGAAAGCCAAGGAGAGACAGGTCACTCTCTGTGTCCAACAACTCTCAAGTCTTCACATGATGCCACTTGTCGCCGCCATCTCCAGCCCCACAGGTGCTCAGCAACACTCCTCAGAGGACCTCAGGCTCTCATCCATGTCCTCGCTCTGCAGCAGCTCTTGGGCACCTCAAGGGCCAAACCTCTCAGGACCTTCAGCACTGACGCGGGGCATCATGAATATGGCCAGCTGAAACCGGAGGAGCTGGATCAACCACCTGCCCTCCAGCACGGATCCCTCTGGGCACGCTCTCAAAGGAGACGAGGGTGCGAGTGAATCTGGACGCCCTAGAAAAGAAGAAGAAGAGCAGGAGGAAGAGGGGGAAGAAGAACAATTCTTCTTCCCCCTCTTCCTCCTAGAGGATGACACATCCTCTTGCGCCTTTAACGGCACAACATATGGACAGCGAAGAAGGAAGAAAAGGAAGAGGCACAAGAAGAGGACAGCACATAGAGAGGACAACAAGAGTGCTGCAACACAAGAAAAAGAACAACCCTGCTCTCTCCAAGCCCACAAGCTTCACCCTACTTCAACCTTCTCCGCCCCAACCCACCAAGGCTTCCCTCCAAGAAGAAAAAGGCAAAGGGAAAGAAGCGCACGACGCGATAGGGGATGACGCACAAGAGGAAGAGGACGAAGCAGAATCATACAATCATTGAAATCATTAAGGTTGGAGAAGATCTTTAAGATCAGTCACACCAACCAGAGCACAGCTACCATGACCTTAGGAAACCCTATCCAGAAGCTCCGCAGCTAGGCACTTCTGGTACCCTTCCAGGCAGGGTGACTCCACCACCGCCTTGGACAATCTATTTCAAAACTTCACCACTCTCTTGCCCTTCTTTTACCCAACCACACCCTTGTGTGCTCTCATCTTCTGCTTCAAACCCATCCTCTTCCCCTGTGTCATTCCCATGTTACCACATGCCCACCCACGCCCACCATGGCAATCCCAAAGCCCACCATTGCTCCCCAAACCCTGCGTGGCCTCCCCAACCTCAGCAGGTTTGCCTCAAAGCGGGGAAAGGGAAAAAAGAAGGGAACGCGACGCAACGGACAAAGAAGCAGCAGGAAGAAGAAGGAGGGGACAAAACAGGAAGGGCACGACGCAACAGGGCACGACGCAGAGGGCAAGGGCACAAGCAGGAAGGACACGACGCAGAGTGGAAGAAGAGGAGGACGCAAAGGAAGGGCAATGGGACGACGCAAAGGATGGGAAATGGGACGACGCAAAGGATGGGAAATGGGACGACGCAAAGGATGGGAAATGGGACGACGCAAAGGATGGGAAATGGGACGACGCAAGGAAGGACCGCACAGAGGAAATACGGGACAATGTGGAAGAGGGTCAACAGCATGAGGCAAAAGTAGAAGGCCACAACCCCAAAGACTATGACACAGAAGAGGAAGATGAGAACAAGGCAGAATCCTAAAGTCATTAAAATCATAGAATCAACCAGGTTGGAAGAGACCTCCAAGATCATCCACTCCAACCTATCCCCCAGCCCTATCCAGTCAACTAGACCGTGGCACCAAGTGCCTCATCCAGTCTTTTCTTGAAGACCTCCCGGGACGGTGCCTCCACCACCTCCCTGGGCAGCCCATTCCAGTGGGAAATCACTCTCTCTGTGAAGAACTTACTCCTAATCAAGAAGGTTGGAAAAGACCTGGAAGGTCATCCAGTCCAACCATCACCCAGCTACCAGGAACACTAAACTATGTCCTGAAGCGCAATATCCACATCCTTCTTCAACTCCCCCAGGCATGGTGACTCCACCACTGCCTTGGACAATCTATATCAACACTTCACCACTCTCTTGCCCTTCTTTTACCCAAGCACACCTTTGTGTGCTCTCATCTTCTGCTTCAAACCCATCCTCTTCCTCTGTGTCATTCCCATGCCCACCCACGCCCACCATGGCAATCCCAAAGCCCACCATTGCTCCCCAAACCCTCCGTGGCCTCCCCAACCTCAGCAGGTTTGCCTCAAAGCGGGGAAAGGGAAAAAAGAAGGGAACGCGACGCAATGGACAAAGAAGCAGCAGGAAGAAGCAGGAGGGGACAAAACAGGAAGGGCACGACACAACAGGGCACGACGCAGAGGGCAAGGGCACAAGCAGGAAGGACACGACGCAGAGTGGAAGAAGAGGAGGACGCAATGGATGGGAAATGGGACGACGCAAAGGATGGGAAATGGGACGACGCAAAGGATGGGAAATGGGACGACGCAAAGGATGGGAAATGGGACGACGCAAAGGATGGGAAATGGGACAACGCAAAGGATGGGAAATGGGACAACGCAAAGGATGGGAAATGGGACGACGCAAGGAAGGACCGCACAGAGGAAATACGGGACAATGTGGAAGAGGGTCAACAGCATGAGGCAAAAGTAGAAGGCCACAACCCCAAAGACTATGACACAGAAGAGGAAGATGAGAACAAGGCAGAATCCTAAAGTCATTAAAATCATAGAATCAACCAGGTTGGAAGAGACCTCCAAGATCATCCACTCCAACCTATCCCCCAGCCCTATCCAGTCAACTAGACCGTGGCACCAAGCGCCTCATCCAGTCTTTTCTTGAAGACCTCCCAGGACGGTGCCTCCACCACCTCCCTGGGCAGCCCATTCCAGTGGGAAATCACTCTCTCTGTGAAGAACTTACTCCTAATCAAGAAGGTTGGAAAAGACCTGGAAGGTCATCCAGTCCAACCATCACCCAGCTACCAGGAACACTAAACTATGTCCTGAAGCGCAATATCCACATCCTTCTTCAACTCCCCCAGGCATGGTGACTCCACCACTGCCTTGGACAATCTATATCAACACTTCACCACTCTCTTGCCCTTCTTTTACCCAAGCACACCTTTGTGTGCTCTCATCTTCTGCCTCAAACCCATCCTCTTCCTCTGTGTCATTCCCATGCCCACCCACGCCCACCATGGCAATCCCAAAGCCCACCATTGCTCCCCAAACCCTCGGTGGCCTCCCCAACCTCAGCAGGTTTGCCTCAAAGCGGGGAAAGGGAAAAAAGAAGGGAACGCGACGCAATGGACAAAGAAGCAGCAGGAAGAAGCAGGAGGGGACAAAACAGGAAGGGCACGACGCAACAGGGCACGACGCAGAGGGGAAGGGGTAAGACTGGAGCAGGAAGACGAGCAGGACGAAACAAAGGAAGAAGGGCACGACGCAACGGGGCACGACGCACAATGGCAAGGGCAGAAGCAGGAAGGACACGATGCAGAGTACGATGGCAAGGAAGGGCAATGGGACGACGCACAGGAAGGGAAATGGGACGACGCACAGGAAGGGAAATGGGACGACGCACAGGAAGGGAAATGGGACGACGCACAGGAAGGGAAATGGGACGACGCACAGGAAGGGAAATGGGACGACGCACAGGAAGGACCGCGCAGAGGAAATACGGGACAATGTAGAAGAGGCTCAAGAGCGCGAGGCAAAAGTAGAAGGCCACAACCCCAAAGACTACGACACAGAAGAGGAAGACGAGGACATGGCAGAATCATAAAATCATTAAAATCAAGAAGGTTGGAAAAGACCTTCAAGGTCATCGAGTCCAACCATCACCCGGCTACCAGCAAAACTAAACTATGTCCTGAAGCGCAAGATCCACACGCTTCTTCAACTCCCCCAGGCATGGTGACTCCACCACCTCTCTGGGTAACCTACTGCCAAGCCTCAACAGGCTCTCACACTTCTTCTTTCCAACGCCGCCCTTGCGCGTTGGGCTCTTCTGCCTCATCCCCAGCTTCCTCCTCTGTGTCGTTCCCATGTGCTCCCCCAACCCCAAAATCCCTTCCCCATTCCCACCCATGCCCAACCACAAGCCCTCTCCCCAATCCCACCACTTTCTCCTCCAATCCACCATCTCCTCCCCAAGCCCACCCTTTCCTCTCTCAAACAAGAAAACAGGAAAGAAGAAGAAGGCCACGACGCAAGAGACCACGACGCAGAGCACAAAGGCCACAACGCAGAAGAGAAAGAAGGGGATGATGCAGAAGCATAGACTCATTAAGACTCATTCCAATCGTGAAGGTTGGAAAACACCTTTAGCATCATCCACTCCAACCCAAAGTCAACCAGCATCACCACTAAACTCTGTCCTGAAGCGCCACATCTACACGCTTCTCAAACTCTTACAGAGATGGTGACTCCACCACCTCCCTGGACGGCCTCTTACGAGGCCTGACCCACACTCGCACCCTTCTAATCCACAAGCACAGCCTTGTGTGCCATCGGCTCCTGCTTCATCCCCTTCTTTTTTCCTCTCCGTCATTCATGTCTTCTCCCCAAATCCACCGAGATTTCCCCAGGCCCACCCATGCCCAACACGGCCTCCCCAAGACCAACGTCTTCTCCGCAAAGAAGACAAAGGGGAAAAAGAGGGCCACGACGCAGAAAAGCAAGATGTGGACAAGGTGGAATCATAACATCATCAAAATCATGCAGGTTGCAAAAGACCTTGAAGGTCATCGAGTGCAACCATAAGCCAGCTACCAGGAAGACTAAACTCTATCCTGAAGCAAGCTACTGCCCAGCTGTAGATGGAAAAGAAGAAACAGAAGAAGAGGAAAAGCAGCAAGAGAGAAAGATACCTGGTGCTGCAGAAGGTGGTGTTGATCCAGGGCAGCCACCATGTTCCACACAGCCCTTGGCTCTGGAAAGCCAAGGAGAGACAGGTCACTCTCTGTGTCCAACAACTCTCAAGTCTTCACATGATGCCACTTGTCGCCGCCATCTCCAGCCCCACAGGTGCTCAGCAACACTCCTCAGAGGACCTCAGGCTCTCATCCATGTCCTCGCTCTGCAGCAGCTCTTGGGCACCTCAAGGGCCAAACCTCTCAGGACCTTCAGCACTGACGCGGGGCATCATGAATATGGCCAGCTGAAACCGGAGGAGCTGGATCAACCACCTGCCCTCCAGCACGGATCCCTCTGGGCACGCTCTCAAAGGAGACGAGGGTGCGAGTGAATCTGGACGCCCTAGAAAAGAAGAAGAAGAGCAGGAGGAAGAGGGGGAAGAAGAACAATTCTTCTTCCCCCTCTTCCTCCTAGAGGATGACACATCCTCTTGCGCCTTTAACGGCACAACATATGGACAGCGAAGAAGGAAGAAAAGGAAGAGGCACAAGAAGAGGACAGCACATAGAGAGGACAACAAGAGTGCTGCAACACAAGAAAAAGAACAACCCTGCTCTCTCCAAGCCCACAAGCTTCACCCTACTTCAACCTTCTCCGCCCCAACCCACCAAGGCTTCCCTCCAAGAAGAAAAAGGCAAAGGGAAAGAAGCGCACGACGCGATAGGGGATGACGCACAAGAGGAAGAGGACGAAGCAGAATCATACAATCATTAAAATCATTAAGGTTGGAGAAGATCTTTAAGATCAGTCACACCAACCAGAGCACAGCTACCATGACCTTAGGAAACCCTATCCAGAAGCTCCGCAGCTAGGCACTTCTGGTACCCTTCCAGGCAGGGTGACTCCACCACCGCCTTGGACAATCTATTTCAAAACTTCACCACTCTCTTGCCCTTCTTTTACCCAACCACACCCTTGTGTGCTCTCATCTTCTGCTTCAAACCCATCCTCTTCCCCTGTGTCATTCCCATGTTACCACATGCCCACCCACGCCCACCATGGCAATCCCAAAGCCCACCATTGCTCCCCAAACCCTGCGTGGCCTCCCCAACCTCAGCAGGTTTGCCTCAAAGCGGGGAAAGGGAAAAAAGAAGGGAACGCGACGCAACGGACAAAGAAGCAGCAGGAAGAAGAAGGAGGGGACAAAACAGGAAGGGCACGACGCAACAGGGCACGATGCAGAGGGCAAGGGCACAAGCAGGAAGGACACGACACAGAGTGGAAGAAGAGGAGGACGCAAAGGAAGGGCAATGGGACGACGCAAAGGATGGGAAATGGGACGACGCAAAGGATGGGAAATGGGACGACGCAAAGGATGGGAAATGGGACGACGCAAGGAAGGACCGCACAGAGGAAATACGGGACAATGTGGAAGAGGGTCAACAGCATGAGGCAAAAGTAGAAGGCCACAACCCCAAAGACTATGACACAGAAGAGGAAGATGAGAACAAGGCAGAATCCTAAAGTCATTAAAATCATAGAATCAACCAGGTTGGAAGAGACCTCCAAGATCATCCACTCCAACCTATCCCCCAGCCCTATCCAGTCAACTAGACCGTGGCACCAAGCGCCTCATCCAGTCTTTTCTTGAAGACCTCCCAGGACGGTGCCTCCACCACCTCCCTGGGCAGCCCATTCCAGTGGGAAATCACTCTCTCTGTGAAGAACTTACTCCTAATCAAGAAGGTTGGAAAAGACCTGGAAGGTCATCCAGTCCAACCATCACCCAGCTACCAGGAACACTAAACTATGTCCTGAAGCGCAATATCCACATCCTTCTTCAACTCCCCCAGGCATGGTGACTCCACCACTGCCTTGGACAATCTATATCAACACTTCACCACTCTCTTGCCCTTCTTTTACCCAAGCACACCTTTGTGTGCTCTCATCTTCTGCTTCAAACCCATCCTCTTCCTCTGTGTCATTCCCATGCCCACCCACGCCCACCATGGCAATCCCAAAGCCCACCATTGCTCCCCAAACCCTCCGTGGCCTCCCCAACCTCAGCAGGTTTGCCTCAAAGCGGGGAAAGGGAAAAAAGAAGGGAACGCGACGCAACGGACAAAGAAGCAGCAGGAAGAAGAAGGAGGGGACAAAACAGGAAGGGCACGACGCAACAGGGCACGACGCAGAGGGCAAGGGCACAAGCAGGAAGGACACGACGCAGAGTGGAAGAAGAGGAGGACGCAAAGGAAGGGCAATGGGACGACGCAAAGGATGGGAAATGGGACGACGCAAAGGATGGGAAATGGGACGACGCAAAGGATGGGAAATGGGACGACGCAAGGAAGGACCGCACAGAGGAAATACGGGACAATGTGGAAGAGGGTCAACAGCATGAGGCAAAGTAGAAGGCCACAACCCCAAAGACTATGACACAGAAGAGGAAGATGAGAACAAGGCAGAATCCTAAAGTCATTAAAATCATAGAATCAACCAGGTTGGAAGAGACCTCCAAGATCATCCACTCCAACCTATCCCCCAGCCCTATCCAGTCAACTAGACCGTGGCACCAAGCGCCTCATCCAGTCTTTTCTTGAAGACCTCCCAGGACGGTGCCTCCACCACCTCCCTGGGCAGCCCATTCCAGTGGGAAATCACTCTCTCTGTGAAGAACTTACTCCTAATCAAGAAGGTTGGAAAAGACCTGGAAGGTCATCCAGTCCAACCATCACCCAGCTACCAGGAACACTAAACTATGTCCTGAAGCGCAATATCCACATCCTTCTTCAACTCCCCCAGGCATGGTGACTCCACCACTGCCTTGGACAACCTATATCAACACTTCACCACTCTCTTGCCCTTCTTTTACCCAAGCGCACCTTTGTGTGCTCTCATCTTCTGCTTCAAACCCATCCTCTTCCTCTCTGTCATTCCCATGCCCACCCACGCCCACCATGGCAATCCCAAAGCCCACCATTGCTCCCCAAACCCTCCGTGGCCTCCCCAACCTCAGCAGGTTTGCCTCAAAGCGGGGAAAGGGAAAAAAGAAGGGAACGAGACGCAATGGACAAAGAAGCAGCAGGAAACAAAACAGGAAGGGCACGACGCAACGGGGCACGACGCACAATGGCAAGGGCAGAAGCAGGAAGGACACGACGCAGAGTGGAAGAAGAGGAGGACGCACAGGAAGGGCAATGGGACGACGCACAGGAAGGGCAATGGGACGACGCACAGGAAGGGCAATGGGACGACGCACAGGAAGGGCAATGGGACGACGCACAGGAAGGGCAATGGGACGACGCACAGGAAGGGCAATGGGACGACGCACAGGAAGGGCAATGGGACGACGCACAGGAAGGGCAATGGGACGACGCACAGGAAGGACCGCGCAGAGGAAATACGGGACAATGTAGAAGAGGCTCAAGAGCGCGAGGCAAAAGTAGAAGGCCACAACCCCAAAGACTACGACACAGAAGAGGAAGACGAGGACATGGCAGAATCATAAAATCATTAAAATCAAGAAGGTTGGAAAAGACCTTGAAGGTCATCGAGTCCAACCATCACCCGGCTACCAGGAAAACTAAACTATGTCCTGAAGCGCAAGATCCACACGCTTCTTCAACTCCCCCAGGCATGGTGACTCCACCACCTCTCTGGGTAACCTACTGCCAAGCCTCAACAGGCTCTCACACTTCTTCTTTCCAACGCCGCCCTTGCGCGTTGGGCTCTTCTGCCTCATCCCCAGCTTCCTCCTCTGTGTCGTTCCCATGTGCTCCCCCAACCCCAAAATCCCTTCCCCATTCCCACCCATGCCCAACCACAAGCCCTCTCCCCAATCCCACCACTTTCTCCTCCAATCCACCATCTCCTCCCCAAGCCCACCCTTTCCTCTCTCAAACAAGAAAACAGGAAAGAAGAAGAAGGCCACGACGCAAGAGACCACGACGCAGAGCACAAAGGCCACAACGCAGAAGAGAAAGAAGGGGATGATGCAGAAGCATAGACTCATTAAGACTCATTCCAATCGTGAAGGTTGGAAAACACCTTTAGCATCATCCACTCCAACCCAAAGTCAACCAGCATCACCACTAAACTCTGTCCTGAAGCGCCACATCTACACGCTTCTCAAACTCTTACAGAGATGGTGACTCCACCACCTCCCTGGACGGCCTCTTACGAGGCCTGACCCACACTCGCACCCTTCTAATCCACAAGCACAGCCTTGTGTGCCATCGGCTCCTGCTTCATCCCCTTCTTTTTTCCTCTCCGTCATTCATGTCTTCTCCCCAAATCCACCGAGATTTCCCCAGGCCCACCCATGCCCAACACGGCCTCCCCAAGACCAACGTCTTCTCCGCAAAGAAGACAAAGGGGAAAAAGAGGGCCACGACGCAGAAAAGCAAGATGTGGACAAGGTGGAATCATAACATCATCAAAATCATGCAGGTTGCAAAAGACCTTGAAGGTCATCGAGTGCAACCATAAGCCAGCTACCAGGAAGACTAAACTCTATCCTGAAGCAAGCTACTGCCCAGCTGTAGATGGAAAAGAAGAAACAGAAGAAGAGGAAAAGCAGCAAGAGAGAAAGATACCTGGTGCTGCAGAAGGTGGTGTTGATCCAGGGCAGCCACCATGTTCCACACAGCCCTTGGCTCTGGAAAGCCAAGGAGAGACAGGTCACTCTCTGTGTCCAACAACTCTCAAGTCTTCACATGATGCCACTTGTCGCCGCCATCTCCAGCCCCACAGGTGCTCAGCAACACTCCTCAGAGGACCTCAGGCTCTCATCCATGTCCTCGCTCTGCAGCAGCTCTTGGGCACCTCAAGGGCCAAACCTCTCAGGACCTTCAGCACTGACGCGGGGCATCATGAATATGGCCAGCTGAAACCGGAGGAGCTGGATCAACCACCTGCCCTCCAGCACGGATCCCTCTGGGCACGCTCTCAAAGGAGACGAGGGTGCGAGTGAATCTGGACGCCCTAGAAAAGAAGAAGAAGAGCAGGAGGAAGAGGGGGAAGAAGAACAATTCTTCTTCCCCCTCTTCCTCCTAGAGGATGACACATCCTCTTGCGCCTTTAACGGCACAACATATGGACAGCGAAGAAGGAAGAAAAGGAAGAGGCACAAGAAGAGGACAGCACATAGAGAGGACAACAAGAGTGCTGCAACACAAGAAAAAGAACAACCCTGCTCTCTCCAAGCCCACAAGCTTCACCCTACTTCAACCTTCTCCGCCCCAACCCACCAAGGCTTCCCTCCAAGAAGAAAAAGGCAAAGGGAAAGAAGCGCACGACGCGATAGGGGATGACGCACAAGAGGAAGAGGACGAAGCAGAATCATACAATCATTGAAATCATTAAGGTTGGAGAAGATCTTTAAGATCAGTCACACCAACCAGAGCACAGCTACCATGACCTTAGGAAACCCTATCCAGAAGCTCCGCAGCTAGGCACTTCTGGTACCCTTCCAGGCAGGGTGACTCCACCACCGCCTTGGACAATCTATTTCAAAACTTCACCACTCTCTTGCCCTTCTTTTACCCAACCACACCCTTGTGTGCTCTCATCTTCTGCTTCAAACCCATCCTCTTCCCCTGTGTCATTCCCATGTTACCACATGCCCACCCACGCCCACCATGGCAATCCCAAAGCCCACCATTGCTCCCCAAACCCTCCGTGGCCTCCCCAACCTCAGCAGGTTTGCCTCAAAGCGGGGAAAGGGAAAAAAGAAGGGAACGCGACGCAACGGACAAAGAAGCAGCAGGAAGAAGAAGGAGGGGACAAAACAGGAAGGGCACGACGCAACAGGGCACGACGCAGAGGGCAAGGGCACAAGCAGGAAGGACACGACGCAGAGTGGAAGAAGAGGAGGACGCAAAGGAAGGGCAATGGGACGACGCAAAGGATGGGAAATGGGACGACGCAAAGGATGGGAAATGGGACGACGCAAGGAAGGACCGCACAGAGGAAATACGGGACAATGTGGAAGAGGGTCAACAGCATGAGGCAAAAGTAGAAGGCCACAACCCCAAAGACTATGACACAGAAGAGGAAGATGAGAACAAGGCAGAATCCTAAAGTCATTAAAATCATAGAATCAACCAGGTTGGAAGAGACCTCCAAGATCATCCACTCCAACCTATCCCCCAGCCCTATCCAGTCAACTAGACCGTGGCACCAAGCGCCTCATCCAGTCTTTTCTTGATGACCTCCCAGGACGGTGCCTCCACCACCTCCCTGGGCAGCCCATTCCAGTGGGAAATCACTCTCTCTGTGAAGAACTTACTCCTAATCAAGAAGGTTGGAAAAGACCTGGAAGGTCATCCAGTCCAACCATCACCCAGCTACCAGGAACACTAAACTATGTCCTGAAGCGCAATATCCACATCCTTCTTCAATTCCCCAGGCATGGTGACTCCACCACTGCCTTGGACAATCTATATCAACACTTCACCACTCTCTTGCCCTTCTTTTACCCAAGCACACCCTTGTGTGCTCTCATCTTCTGCTTCAAACCCATCCTCTTCCTCTGTGTCATTCCCATGCCCACCCACGCCCACCATGGCAATCCCAAAGCCCACCATTGCTCCCCAAACCCTCCATGGCCTCCCCAACCTCAGCAGGTTTGCCTCAAAGCAGAGAAAGGGAAAAAAGAAGGGAACGAGACGCAATGGACAAAGAAGCAGCAGGAAACAAAACAGGAAGGGCACGACGCAACAGGGCACGACGCAGAGGGGAAGGGGTAAGACTGGAGCAGGAAGACGAGCAGGACGAAACAAAGGAAGAAGGGCACGACGCAACGGGGCACGACGCACAATGGCAAGGGCAGAAGCAGGAAGGACACGACGCACAGTGGAAGAAGAGGAGGACGCACAGGAAGGGCAATGGGACGACGCACAGGAAGGGCAATGGGACGACGCACAGGAAGGGCAATGGGACGACGCACAGGAAGGGCAATGGGACGACGCACAGGAAGGGCAATGGGACGACGCACAGGAAGGGAAATGGGACGACGCACAGGAAGGGAAATGGGACGACGCACAGGAAGGGAAATGGGACGACGCACAGGAAGGACCGCGCAGAGGAAATACGGGACAATGTAGAAGAGGCTCAAGAGCGCGAGGCAAAAGTAGAAGGCCACAACCCCAAAGACTACGACACAGAAGAGGAAGACGAGGACATGGCAGAATCATAAAATCATTAAAATCAAGAAGGTTGGAAAAGACCTTCAAGGTCATCGAGTCCAACCATCACCCGGCTACCAGCAAAACTAAACTATGTCCTGAAGCGCAAGATCCACACGCTTCTTCAACTCCCCCAGGCATGGTGACTCCACCACCTCTCTGGGTAACCTACTGCCAAGCCTCAACAGGCTCTCACACTTCTCTTTCCAACGCCGCCCTTGCGCGTTGGGCTCTTCTGCCTCATCCCCAGCTTCCTCCTCTGTGTCGTTCCCATGTGCTCCCCCAACCCCAAAATCCCTTCCCCATTCCCACCCATGCCCAACCACAAGCCCTCTCCCCAATCCCACCACTTTCTCCTCCAATCCACCATCTCCTCCCCAAGCCCACCCTTTCCTCTCTCAAACAAGAAAACAGGAAAGAAGAAGAAGGCCACGACGCAAGAGACCACGACGCAGAGCACAAAGGCCACAACGCAGAAGAGAAAGAAGGGGATGATGCAGAAGCATAGACTCATTAAGACTCATTCCAATCGTGAAGGTTGGAAAACACCTTTAGCATCATCCACTCCCACTGCCAGCCAGCTACTCGGAACTCTAAACGACATCCTGAAGCAATCTATTGCCCCATTACAGATATAGAAGAAGCAAGAGAAGAAAAGGAACGTCAGGAAGTGAGAAAGATACCTGGTGCTGCATAATGTGTTGTTGATAGAAATTATCCATCCTGTCTCTCGCAGGCATTGGTTATGGTCACTCTGTGTGTCCAGAACCTCTCAAGCTTTCACATAATGTTAGTTGTCACCATCATTTCCAGCCCTGCAGACGCCAAACAGTATCCCTGATATTAGTTTAGGGTCTGACCAATGTACTCACTCTGCAATAGCCGTCAGGCACCTCAAGAGTCAAACCCCTTTGAACTGCTGCAGTGATGCTTCAAATCTTTCAGATGGAATGCATCTCATCCCAAGTTAGTCTTGCTCCGTGTCTTGGTTGTGGGATACTCCTTAGTGGTAAGAATCATTCAGGAGCTCCTTTCACCACTGCCTGCTCCTTCCAAGTGAAGTCCAATTGGTCTGTGCTCCTTTCTTATCCTTTTGGTTGCTGGGTGTGTCATGTGACATCATGGCAACAGAGATTCCTCTAACAATTGAGCTGTGACTTGGCAATCACTCATTGGCTGATGGTGGTTGCATGAATCATGCTGACCTGCTCATATCTGGGTTTGGGTTGCCACCAGCAATTCCTTCTGCATTCAGTTTTCAGGAGCTCATGTCAAAGGCTGATTCCTTTGCCTTCTCTTCAAGGGACACCCAAGGATCATCCTTGGATATGTTACATTGGCAAATGTCCTTGTTTCAAGGCCAGCTGCCACCAAACTCTGTTCACATTCCACAGACCCTTCATAGATCTATGGAATTTATGGAAGGGACCTTGAAGATCATCGGGGTTTTTTTCCTGAATAAAACACCACCAAACTATATACAAAACTTAAATTTTACTTGCGGGTTCTGATTCAGTTGGGAATTTTCACAAGGCTGCTTATAGGCAATTTTAGTAACTTAAGAATGGCAGAAAATGGAAAAGGTCAAACAGGTAAACATGTACCGAGTGGGCCTGGTTACGGCTGCAGAAGTGCCTGGTTACGGCTGCAGAAGTGCCTGGTTACGGCTGCAGAAGCCTTGTTTGGGGCTAGGGACGGCAGAGGCACTGTGGGAGCACAAAAGGAGCATTGGGGATTGTAGATTAATTCCGCGTTGGGAGAAGGTTTAAGGGGTTGCTATGTGCTCTGTGATTTTTCGGTATTTTTCTTTCCAAATGTTAGTCTCTATTTATTCCCGATCTGTTTGGGAGTGTCCCGTTCTGTCTGCTCTTTAAGCACACACGACACCCACTTAGAAAGCAGAGGCAGAGCCCTAGGGAAAAGTCGAGAAAGATCGGGATTTACTCACCAGAGCAGAGTGTAAGAACTTGGAGACGGTGCCTTGGATCTCCTTTGCGGCAGCTTCTGGAAACTGCCAATTACACTCCAGTCTTTGCAGACCTCTTGGAGCGGCGCTGCCTTAAGCCGAGCCGGTGAAGCCGCCGTGTTGCCGCGCGCAGCAGCCGTTAACGGCAGCGGCAGGGTCCTGCCAGCTCGGGAACAGGCAGCCCGGAGCCAGGGTACGCCGCTCCGACCAGGGCCCGGCTCCGGCTGCTGGAGAGGACTCTCTCGAATGGATCACGGTGCACCTAGTGGACTTGAGCGCACTTTCTAGTCGCCGTGCAAGGTCTAGCCCGAAGGCACCCTGTGTGCAAAGACTCCAGCCAATGGCAGCCCCAGCTTCCAGCGCGGCCTTTCCCACGGGTGAGTAGCGGCGTGGGAGCGGGAGGCAAACGGCGCCTGCTGCCTCGCGCCGTTCACGCCCGCGCGCGGAGGCGAGAGCCGTTTGGCGCCCGCCCCTGCCCCGTGCAAGGCCCTGCCCCTGCCCCGTGTAAGCTCCTGCCCCGTGCAAGCTCCTGCCCCGTACAAGCCTCTGCCCCGTGCAAGCTCCTGCCCCGTGCAAGCTCCTGCCCCGTACAAGCCCCTGCCCCCTGCAAGCTCCTGCCCCCTGCAAGCTCCTGCCCCCTGCAAGCTCCTGCCCCCTGCAAGCCTCTGCCCCGTGCAAGCGCCTGCCCCCTGCAAGCTCCTGCCCCCTGCAAGCTCCTGCCCCCTGCAAGCTCCTGCCCCCTGCAAGCTCCTGCCCCCTGCAAGCCCCCGCTGGCAGCGTGGGGGTAGGAGTTTGCAGCGCCCCGTGCCGATACTCCTCTCTCCCAAGCGGAAGGATCCCCTCAGGGCAGGGTAGCACTTTCTCTCCCTTGCGGAGAAGTCAAGTAACCCCTCCTCGCTTGTGGGGCCAAAGCTGAAGTCCTCCTCACAGGGAGGCTTAGCAGTGGGTGCATAATTAGTAAGAGCAGTTTGCAAGAGTGGAGAGAGGGAGCCCAGCTGGAAATGATAATCACAGGATCATAGGATAGCTTGGGTGGGAAGGGCCCTCAGAGATCATTTAATCCAACCTCTCTGCCTCTAAACTAGACTCAGCTGCTCAAGGCATCAGTGAACCTGGCCTTGAACACGCCCAGGGAGGAGGCATCCACAACCTCCCTAGGCCCCCTGTTCCAAAGTCTAACCACTTTTGAACTGAAGATCTTCTTCCTAAAATCCAGTCTAAATCTGTTCTCCCTCAGCTTAAAACCATTCCCCCTTGTCCTGTCACTAGACACCCTTCTGAAAAGTCCCTCTCCAGCCTTCCTGTAGGATCCCTTCAGGTATTGGAAGGCAGCCCTAAGGCCCCCCGGGAGTCTTCTCCAGGCTGAACAATCTCAGTTCCCTTAGCCTAACCTCACAGCAGAGGTGTTCCAGCCCCTGGGTCGTCTTTGTGCCCCTTCTCTGGACTTTTACTGAAGAAAAAAGCTGGGGTTGCTCAACCTGGAGAAGAGGAGGCTCAGGGCAGACCTTACCGCAAGGAGGTCGTTAGCCAGGCGGGGGTTGGTCTCCCAGGCAACCAGTAACAGAAGGAGAGGACGCAGTCTGGCTCTGCGTCACGGGAGGTTCAGCCTGGATGTTAGGAAGAAGTGCTTCACAGAAAGAGCCATGGCCATTGGAATGGGCTGCCTGGCGAGGTGGTGGAGTCACCGTCCCTGGAGGTGTTTAAAAGGAGACTGAATGAGGCACTTAGTGCCATGGTTTAGTTGATTAAAAGAGTTAGGCAATAGGTTGCACTCAGTGACCTCAGAGGTCTTTTCCAAGCTGGTTAATCCTGTGATTCTGTGAAATGTTCCAACAGATCTATGCTCCTATTAGGGTGGCGATTTCAGTCTGTGCTACCAACTGTATTCCTGACAATGGGCAAAGTTTCTGCCTAAAAATTAAAGTTGTGGCCTAAAGCAAATAATTTAGCCAATTTTCAGTTTCTAAACGTTGGTGGAGAAAGACAAGGACCTCCAGATGCCCCTTTTTTTTTGTTTTGTTGGTTTGGTTTGGTTTTGGTTTTGTTGGGTTTTTGTTTGTTTGGGTTTATTTTTGTTGAAGAAATGAACAACGAATGAATCTTTTCAAAGAGCTACTCAGTTGAAGGAAACAGCAATTTCCCATTTTACCTTACCCTTCACTCAGATTTCATATGAAACAGACAGCTGCAACACTTGCAGGCTTCTGAATTAGCTTCTTGGCTGAACTGCAACTATCCATCAGGAGCCAGGCAGAGCCTGACTCAACCTCTCTCTCATCTGCCTTTTGCTGAGATGGGAAACAGAAGGAGCCAAGTACAGAATCTTGTCCAAGAGCCGAAGTGCAAGTGGCTTGCAGACAAAGGCAAAGAGCACATGTTAATGCTTTCGGGGATATTTTGGGTAAGATCCCCCAATACTGGAGTCAAACCACAGCTCTTTTCATGAAGAGCTCAGGCACTGGAGCTCTCGAGGCGTGTTACACAAAAGTGTATATTAAAAGACTGAAATATTTTGGAGAGCCTTAAACTCTTAATTTTTTCTGGTGTGATTTAAACTGCACTAGCTCTGGATTTTCCAGAAGACACACACAATAAAAATAATTTTATTCTCCCTTTATTAGTTTAGAACAAGGAATAAACAGCCCAAATAAATAAATAACCAACTTTTACGTTCACTGGAGCTTTCTAGGTCTGAATTTTTGCTGGGTTGGGTTTTTTTTCACCCTTGTTGTGTATATTCAACATATTAAAAATGCTGATGGGGCTGACTGCTGTAAAGAATTTTTTTCTTTCCTGTGGCTTGTTTCAACTCTACTTTTGCAAGTTCACAGTCTCTAGTTCTTCCCTTCATAAACACCTTGAATCTGATTTTGGTTACAAGATGTTTCAGGGAAACCTGGTGGAACACTTGCCTGCACTGTAAGAGAACAGTCTTCAGCACATTCATAACAATACAGAAATTCAGGCTGACCCTAATTGTTAGGCCTCTCTCTAGTCCAGCACCACCCTTGCATTTCCTTCCTCTCCAGCAGAGCAGGTCATTTGTCAGAATGTACCACTCACGAAAAAACCCCAACCATGGCTGCAAAATGCCTGCTGCTTTTGTATTCCATTTCACTCTGAACTCTGGATGTAGGCAAACAAAAATACCTAGGCCACTGACACGCTAATATAGAGCATTTCAGAGGCTAAATGGTACCAGCCTCCAACCTAAGTGATGTCAACATACTTTAGCTCCTCAGGTCAAAGGTCTTTCCTTGAAGGCTGCAGGAAGCCTAAGCACTCCTACTGCCTTTTTGGACAGCTCTCCCAACCACATCCCTACCCTCCACAATTTTTCAGACTGCCCACACCACATGCTTTCCACACTGTGAACTATGAGGTGTACAGGTGAACACTGGTTCATGCTGTGCCAGCAGTTCTGTAGATGCAGCAGGACTTGAGATTAAAAACTGCCTCCATGCTCCCATCTCACCTGTCCCCTCTCCAGCTGATTTGTGCTCGACTCTGCAGGTATTTCAGTCTACTCCATCCACCACTCAAGCTTGTGCCTGGTTCTGCCTGTCTCTGATACCATTGCTGTGAGCAGCCAGTCAAGGGCACCATTTTCAAAAAGGAGTGTGCTGGCCACTTGGGTTTATGCAAGAAAAAAATGTTCCAGAATCCAGCTGAACTTGACAATACTTTTGGACAGAGCTGTGCTATGATGGTACTTGCTGCACCTCCCCAGCAGTAAGAATAAGGATTTAAAAATAAATTTTAAAAACTTCATTTATTACAGCTGAGGACCTATAAACTACATGCCAGTTCTGGACTTCATTTTTTGCAGGCTCCCAAGGGCACCAATCAAAACTGGCCTAGCCATAATACTTCAAAATGAACAGGTAGTTTGTCTAAACAGAGCACTTAAAAGCTTTACAAACTGTGACAAACGGAAAAAAGCAATATCCTGAGAGATAAAAATCAGATACACACTTAAGAAGTAGGTAGCAGACAGAAGTACTTAATCTACTGATCAGAACCAGCACTATCTTGTTGCCAGTGACGGTGTACTTGTGTTTATGTAATACCCTCATACATTCCTTTCAAGTAACAAGTTCTGCTGAAGGATGAGAGCATGGCAGGAAAGAAAAGGTGTGCAGATGGTTCAGCTTCAGTAAATATTATTACCTTTATTCATCATTCAGGTACACATAGTTATTGTACCATGCCTTGGACCACTTCCAGAATACACACACTAACATGTCAACATCTCTGCGTCCAGCAGCAGGGAGGTGACTGTCCCCTTGTACTTGGCTCCGGTGAGATCGCACCTCAAGTACTGTGTTCAGTTTTGGGCACATACAAGAGGGGCATTGAGGTGCTGGAGTGAGTGCAGAGGAGGGCAACAAAGACAGGGAGGGGCCTGGAGAATCAATCTTATGAAGAGCAACTGAAGGAGCTGGGGCTGCTTAGTTTGATAAGGAAGAGGCTGAGGGGAAGACCTCATGGCTTTCTACAGCTACCTGAAAGGACATTGTGGAGAGGGTGCTGCTGGTCTCTTCTCACAGGTAATTAGTGATCAAGAGGGAATGACCTCAAGCTGTGACTGTGTGGGTTTAGCCTGGACATTAGGAAACATTTTTTCACAGAAAGAGTGGTCAGGCATGGGAATGGACTGCTCAGGGAGATGGTTGAGTCACCAACCCTGGATCTAAAGGTCATTTGGATGTGGTACTTGAGGATATGGTTTAGGGTGAACCTTGTAGAGTAGGGTTGTCGGTTGGACTTGGTGATCCCGAGGGTCTTTTCCAACCTGTATGTTTCTGTGATTCTGTGAACTAGACCCTGACAAGACAAGAAAGTGTTTTGAACACAGACTATCAACGTTAACCATCTCCTGACATCGTTCCCCTTTCATTTTTATTAACTGCACATATTTTAAACCTATATGAAATGGTATTGATGTCAGAATTCAAGTGAAATATTGAGCTATATGATATGAACAGTAGGGGCAATTAAAATGTATTTCCAAGAACTAATTTTAAGGAAAACCTAACAGCTAAGCAGCCAATATCCAAACAGGTGAGCAATGTGATCACACACAAAATGTCAGCATTTTCAAGTAACAGAAATAGTGAAAAGCACACCCTAGTTTGAGATAACTAAAACTTAACCAATTTCAATATGCAACTTAAAAACATCTTTAACTTATTCCTTTGCAGATTTATTTATAGCATATTCCTAAGTGAAAAAAATCCCTTGTATTGTCCTTGGATAGCATTCAGTAGTTTCACAAGGTTCTGTCAAAAAGGCTTAAACAGAGCTGCAAGAATTCCTGCTTGCATTTAGCCCATAACTGGGGCTAAACTCTAGCAGTTACTCTATCACCCAATGAATGAACTCACCTCCCAGCAGAGAAGGGGGATAAGAGGAAGACCCATGGGTTGAGACAAAAATGGATTCAAAGAAATAGTCAAACCGGTATCAACTTAAATATGAAGTATATAGTTACACATAGCAAAGGTACAGTAGGCACACTAAACATGAAGACAGTCCTCCAGAGCAGAAGGAAAAGGAGCTGGGTTGAGAGAAGCTCCAGCAAGGGCAGCTCCTACAGAAGGCTCTTAGCAAGAGTCTCCTTTATACTGAGTGTGACACTCACTGTCTACGACACACCTGCAGCTCACACCCCAGTCAGCTGTCCTGGCTGACTCACGATCTGCTGATGGCCTGCAGCCCATGCCTGGCCTGGGATTTAGTCCCAGCAAGGTCTGTTCCAAATTTCCAGCAAGTTACCATATACTTACATGACAGCGGTACACAAAGTTAATTTCCTAGGCCCTAAGTGAAAACTCATCAAGGAAAATAATTAAAGTGGACAATTCAGAAAACTTTACAAAAATACTTCTTTTTATTAAAAGCAGCAATTTCAAGCAGAACAATACACAGAATGTAAACATCACTAAGTTCAGCTCCAGCTTGCTGAACTTTCAAGGAAGTCTACACTAAATGCATCTACTGTGCTAGCAAGTTAACAGACTATATTATAATTTGAAAATATATCTTCTACTTTGAATTCATAAAAGGTGATTTATCGTAGTCTGTCCCAGCGCCAGATACTGGCATCATCACACACAGCTATCAGGATACTACTGTCCCTGCTGAAACTCGTTTGTCGAATGGCAGCAACGCATTTAGGATGAGTAAGAGTTGTACACCTACAAAGAAAAAGAAAATGTTTAGTTTTGAGTCTGCACTTGTTACTACACCAGAGCAACACCTCATCTTTAGGTAGCCTTGGAGGAACTGAAACACAGCAAGATTATGCCCTTCATGGTGTATTTTGTATTCCCAAAGTGGACCTGGGAAAGCAGTTTCCTGCTCACCCACAAGCATTTCTCAGCCACCCGATTTCCACTGAAGCACTAATTGAAAGCTTTTCAATCCCATCATTTAGAACTTGCTGTAGAACTGCCTGGCCACAGAGGCGAACAATTGGAAAGCTACACTGTTTTCTCCACACTGTGCTCTATGCTAGTTTTTAGCCTCTCATTGCTCTAGTCTTTTCACTGCTTTCTTCTTTGTCATGTCCTACACACACCTAGCAGATTTCTTCTCTGCTGCTTTGTAAGCTTTTACTGTATCTACATAATAGTACCCAGCACGATCTGGTTGGGCACTACTAGAATATAAATACTAAAGCATTGAAAAATGTTAACCTTCGGGGGCCCAGGATGTTTCTTTAATAGTAGCAGTCACTTCCCATTTTCACTAGTAGTTAAATCACTTCTTTGTGTTACCAGTGCAGGTAAACAAAGTACCCTAACTCCCTGTCTTTAAAATAGAAAAAAAAAATAAACAAAAGTACTCACTTGGCTTTATGAGGGTCCTCTATCTCTAAATCCCAGACATAAAGTTTGCCAACCTGATTGCCCAGAGCAAGCATCTTTAAAAGAAAGCAAAATATATAGAGGTTTTAAAATACTATCTCAAAATAATGGAAGTCAGAATTTTATAAAGGCTCTGTAGCTGGTAAGTTGTGTGTCAGTGTCTGAACATGAATCACTTCATGCATTCGTTGGAGGGTCTAGAAATGCTAGAAGTTTGCCTCCCTTCTTCCACTTTATTATCCATTTATGCAGCTGAGTGAGGAAGGTATCAATAAGTGTACCTTTGGCAGAGACTAAATATTTGGTAGAACTTTATTTACCAGGCAGAACACAGAATGAGATATCTGGAGCTCCTTGAGTTTCATATAAAGTCCCTTGCAGCAAATATTTCTGTTTCTCAAATGAACCAAGACCTCCTATGCCCCTAAACATGGAATCAATAAAAAATTATGCAGTGTCAAACTCAGACATACCTTTTGCCAGAAGTCCATCGAAAACCTCATGTACCATATATCACACTGGCTGTAATCAAATCTGCCAAGAATGGTCACATTTGATTCACTGGGCTTGATTTTATCTATATCATCTTCCATTTTGCCAGGTTTCCAGCACACAATGGCATTTTCACAAGACTGGGGGGGAACAAAAACAAGCTCTTGTATGTACAGTTTAGTTAGACTGAAAGAGCAAAGTAATTATAACCAAACATTTCATCACTCAGCTTCCCCAATGACAAGTTTCTGGCAATGAAGAAGTTGGATTGCCTCCTTTGGCCTCTGCAATCCAGTATTACCAGTAGGCACAACACATAAATTGAAGTTACTCCATTATGACAACTCTGGTTTATCCCTTTAGCAGCAGGACACCTCATCAGTATCTATTCATTCTCTTTCTGTATGTCCCATGCAGATTCTGCTTAGATGTCCTGTACCTTTAATAATCTGCCCCTGTGGCCAAGAGAGCCAATGGTATCCTGGGTGCATCAGGAAAAGTGCATCCATCAGGTCTAGGGAGGTTCTTCTCTTCCTCTACTCTGCCCTGGTGAGACCACACCTGGAATACTGTGTCCAGTTTTGGGCTCTCCAGTTCAAGAGAGACAGAGGCCTGCTGGAAAGAGTACAGTGGAGAGCCACGAGGATGACTGGGGGACTTGAGCATCTCCCTTACGAAGAAAGACTGAGAAACCTGGGGCTGTTTAGTCTGGAGAAGGCTGAGAAGAGATCTGATCACTGTGCACAAATATCTGAGGGGTGGGTATCATGTGGATGGGGCCCATTTCTTTTCAGTGGTGCACAGTAATAAGAAGGAGCAACAGCTACAAATGGGAAGACAGAAGGTTTCACCTCGACATGAGGAGAAACTTCTTTACAGTGAGACTGACAGAGCACTGGAACAGGCTGCCCAGAGAGGTTGTGGAGTCTCCTTCTCTGGAGACTTTCAAAACCTGTCTGGACGCATTCCTGTGCAGGCTACCCTAGATGATCCTGCTTTTGGCAGGGGGGTTGGACTCAATGGTCTCTGGAGGTCACTTCCAACATCCAATGTTCTATGATTCAGCAGAGGTAAAGCTGTAGTAAAAATTTTACTTTTAAAGTATAAGCTGCTTATCCGCACATCCTGAACAGCTGAAAGCACTCCAAAACTCCCTAAAATCATCTAACACATCACAGTAATTTAATCTAAGACCCCAATACTAGTAACACTTCTGTTGTTCACGGTCCTCAAAACAATCAAGTAAGAGTAATGTAGCTTAAAAAGCTGCAGTGTTACCTTGGAAAGAATGAGATCTCCCAACCATCGTACACAGTCAACATAGTTTCTATGTATGTCTCTTGTAGAGAAGTCAGGAAAATGAATTTTCTGGGAAATAAAAGGCCTGTGGAAAAAAATGCCAGGTGAGGTTCAAGAAAAAGACAGAAGCACAAAAGTAATTTTTAATGGTGAGTTTTAACATGTCTTGATCTTAAAAGGACAAGCCTGTCTTTCTTAAAACCAGTTTTACAACAAAGTAGATTTTGTACCCTTTTGGGTATTTTTAATAATAGGAGTAGTGCTGTTTTCATCCTCATTCCTAAGGAAATAACTACTTTCCCATGTACAAGACTCTGCAGAGACAGTGCTGAGCAAAACCACTCTTCCAAATACAGCTCCTGTTGTCAAATACTCCAAGAACTATTTAAAACTTCATTTTCTTGGTGCTGCTCCTGCAATATCTAAATTGCTAAGCAGAAATACACACAATTAAAAAAATATCTAATTGAAGAAAAAAGCACTCTAAATGAAAACAAGGATCATTTAGTACTTGGTAACGTTACAAAAAAAGTGAGAGTATTTTCACAGCTAGTCTCATTGCTGAACATGTTCTCTGTGTTTTACTCCTCAGTTTTCTCAATGGTTTAACTGGAAGTTAAGATTAAAAACTTGAGGAACTTCATAAAGGAGGACTTATCTATCAGCTACCTAATTGCTATGTTTACTTGACATTTTACTTGTATCTGAGGTCAGATCAAAGAATGATAGCAATTAAGGTTATTACTATGCAAACAGTTTTGTCCCCTCCACAAAGTCAAATAACAGAAGTAATAATCAGTAACAATTACTCAACATAAAACTTTTTTTCTACATTTAATTACAGGCATTTGCTTCCCTCCTAGCAATTTTGAAGTGAGATGAATGAAAACCATTGACATCTGGAAACAGAATGAAAATATAAGCTTTAATATAGAATGGTAAAGATAGTAATTCCAGATTTTTCCTAGTCCAGCAGGTAAGAAACAATTAAGGCATTCAAAAATAAAAGTCTTAGGACTTCAAATCTAAAATAAATGAAATTCTAGAGACAAATATCACTAATACACATCAGAGAGCTGCAGTATCCAGCACAATCCCCAGGTCACTCACTATGTGGACAGGAATTAACTCGGGCCATTGATGAGAATATTCATGTTTTGTGAAGGCAGCCACGAAGATGAAGACTACATACCTGTTGGTTTTATTTGGGTTGTACTCATAAGACTCTTTGATGGCATTTATCATTCTCTTGGAATTAATTCTCCAGAGTTTTAGAGAGTGATCCATCCCACAGGACATGATTTTTTCACCAAGAAGATCGTAATCCTACATATATGAAATAATTTTGAGCATCCCCAGCTGCATTATAATGACTCAGATTTTATTCCATCATTTCAATCAAAACAGCATTTTCTGCACAAAAAATGCAATAAAACTGTTTATTTCCAATAGAAAAATACTAACAACTTAATCCTGCTCACTGCTAAGCAGCACAGTATTTTATTATATTTACTCTCTTTAGAGAGAGAGAGACATATTCAATGGCACTGGTGGACAAAGAATCTACTCCTAGTGCTCTCCCCTCAGTAAATGTCCTAGGATTCAGGCCAGAATTCCAGAGCTACCACATGAGTGATGGCTGTTTACAACCACAAGAGAACAACGCAGTGTCAGATTCCATATAGTTGCACCCCTCACCTTTCAGGTCACACAACAGGAATAGCAACCGTTCTTACGAGTAGTATGCTAAAGTCAGGTATTCTAGCTGTTATTTGCTGGGTACCAGTGTCTGTTCACAGACACCAAAATGGGCAGCACAACTCAACTGAAATAATTTCTTTACTTCACTATCACATCTCTATTTTTTTGCTGCTTTGGCTTTGTAAGACCTCACGAAATTCAGAAGTGAGACCACCACAAAAATATTTTGCTCTTTCTAGCCCCACTGAGCTCTGTTCTGTTTACTTCTAGCCTGTACTGTGAGAAAGCTAGCTAAAAAGTCCTGTATACGAGGAGGTGGTCAGATCAGCAAACCACTTTAAACTCGCCTATCAATGGCATGAACTTCAATAAGGCCAAATGCCAGGTCTTGCACTTGCGTCACAACAACCCCAAGCAAAGCTACAGGCTTGGGCAAGTGTGGCTGGAAAGCTGTCTGGCAGAAAGAGACCTGAGGGCTGTAATAGGCAAACAACTCAAAATGAGCAGTGTGCCCAGGTGGCTAGGAAAGCCAATGGCATCCTGACTTGTATTAGAAATGCTGTGTCCAGCAGCATTAGGGAGGTGACTGTCCCCTTGTACTCGGCTCTGGTGAGGCCTCACCTCACGTACTGTGTTCAGTTTTGGGCACCTCATTACACAAAGGATATGGAGGTGCTGGAGTGAGTGCAGAGGAAGGCAACAGATCTGAAGAAGGGCCTGGAGAATAACTCTTATGAAGAGCGACTGAAGGAGCTGGGGATGTTTACTTTAAGAAGAGGCTGAGGGGAGACCTCACGGCTCTCTACAGCTACCTGAAAGGACGTAGTGGAGAGGGTGCTGCTGGTCTCTCTCACAGGTAATTACTGATAGAACAAGAGGGAATGGCCTCAAGCTGCGACTGGGTGAGTTTAGACTGGACATTAGGAAACATTTTTTGCCAGCAAGAGTGCTCAGCCATTGGAATGGGCTGCCCAGGGAGGTGGCTGTGTCACCAACCTGAGATGTGCTTAAAAGTCATTTATTTGCATGTGGCTCTTGAAGATATTGTTTAAGGGTGAACTTTTGTAGAGCCGGTGTAATGGTTGGACTTGATGATCCTGAGGGTCTTTTCCAACCTGTATGTTTCTATATTCCATGATCTCCTCAAAACAGTATTTATGCACTTCAGGTTTTGTTGCTTTGTTTTTTTATTTAAGTAGGTATAATATCAAAACAGCGCACAAGAAGTTGCTTATGGTAGGCTTACTACCCTTTGTAAATCTAAATCACTGCCCCAGCATCTTCCACTTACTGCACTTAACACCTCATCCCTGTGCCCTTCTACTCCTCCAAATATTGCAACCAGCGTGTCTGTCTGGATGTTCCACAGTCTCAATGCATGATCTATAAAGAACAAATAAAATTACATGCTGCTTTTGATATGCACATGCGAATCATATACTTCAGCTTAACCACTGTCAACAACAGATGTTCATGTAAACACCAAAAAGGCACTTAATGCAGTTCCCTTGTTTCTTACAAGTGAAGAGGAATTAACTAAAATTGCCATTACCACTAAACTGTTGTTGGAGTGATTCTGTAGTTGAGAAAGTGTGCCCACCCCACCCCCTGAGGGGCAGCTTCTAACCAAAACAGACTTGAATCTTTAGATCATCCAAAATGCACAGAGAAGTTGGATCTTGGACAAGTATTATTCAGTCTTATCTCAAAATATAATTTATACATTAAAAAAACACACTAAATTCCTTTTGGCCATTGTTACCTCAGCTTTCTGAGATTTTTTTCAAAGGAAAATCAAAACATCTTTAAAATACTATTACTTGTAAAACACAGACTGTAGTGACAGGAGAAACTCTTTATAAACAGTACATACTCCAAAGTCAAGTGGAATAATCCACTTGTTTAAAAAAAGTTTGAATGGTTTCTATTGAAGAACCTCTACTCTATTTCCCATGTGGAAATGGGGAGTTCTACTGTACTTCCTTTTTTGAATTCCACGAGTGGACTGTGCTGAATTAACAGCAGCTCCAACAGGAAGGCCACAAGGTGAAAAATACTTTCCTCTTTTTCTACTCATTTCTCAGACAAGTCATTCTGAGACTCCAATACTCTCCTGCCTTGTGCTTCTCAAATATAGTACCTGATAGTGACAGCACATTAAAACTTGTAGCACTATAACTCATCTCGAAATGTTACAAGAAAACCTAAAAAATACACAGAACTCAAGAAATCCAACATTACAGAGCCATAGCACAAGCTTGACAGTTGTGAGCATCAGAGAGATACCCAAATATTATTCTCATATAGCTTCATCAGTAATAGCAAAGACACTAAAGTGAAAAGTCCCCTTATGTAGGAGTATTTCCAACTCAAGCACTCCCAAAGGCTTGCTCCTGCAGCAGAACAACATTCCCTTACTTAACAGAAGTGAAGATACAGAAGGTGTGACTGTTTGGATATTCTGAACAATCCCAGAAGACACCATGCCAAAAACTCACTTCTCCCTTCACTAATGTGCTTTTAACACCGTGTGCGATTAAAGACAGAGCTGCTCCTGAGCAGCAGAGAACAGAAATTCTCCGCTGAACACGGCAGTGAATGCTGCCTGTGACACCGAGATGTCCCTCTAGATGGCAACACGATTCAACAACTGAATGCACCTCAACTGGGAAAGGAAAGATAATCCCAATTCTCACGTTTCCTCTTTCCCAAAAGCAGCACTGTTCACAACCCCTTTGCACCACTGGTGAAATAATGTCTATTGTAGGCCATGGATTCAATGCATACAAGATATAAAGCCATAAAAGAGCAGGAATTGCTCTAGACTTTCAAAATAAGCTTGTCTAGTGCCAGACAAAAAAAAATCATGGAGGTTTTTGGCCATTTTCAAGACCAAAATCCAATCCAAAGTATCCTGACTTGTACAAAAACAAAAGAGGTTTTTTTCCTCACCTTTGCTTACAGATAAAAGAAGATTCGGATCTCTTGGATGGAATTTCAGTTCATTGATTGCATTTCCATGGCCCACGTAGTGCTGGGATAGAATTCAGAGACCAAGTTATCATTTTCCCTCACATTTACCTGAATTTAGAAGATGTACGCTTCATGCCTTACTGAAAAGCCAGCTGTAACTCGATCTTTAGAGCACTCACCTTTATGCACTGCATTGTAATAGGATTAATGATCCTGATAATACCCCTGGAACCTGCCACAGCCAGGAGAGGATGGCTTGTATTGCTATCGTACGTCCACGCACAAGTATAGAAATTTTCATCTGCCTACAATATCTCATGTTAAGGAACACTGAAGAAACGTGGTATTTATTCTTTTTCTTTCCTTCAACAATGCAACTTTATTTTAAAGTAAAGCTTGCTGCTATTTTATGCAACTGTCCACAAGTCTCTGCTGGACCCAGTATGATACATATCTCATTACGCATCTGTAAACACAAGCAACATCACCTTTTCTGTAGGTGCCAGTTTCCTCACTTCTGTTCCATGACATACAAGTAACACCTTCTCTCTCCTGGCATCACTTTTCAACCTTTTTATCCAAAACATCTGAAAGTTGGGAATAAAACAAGGATGAATCAAGACCCCATTCACAAGTTACTGACTTATGCACTGCAAATGAGCAAAACAAGTTATAACCACTTCAGAGCAAGAAATGTAATTCTTAGGCTTTAAACCCAGGTCCAATTCACAGGGAAATTGAGATAGTAAAGCAGTGAATGTGCAATATTACAACATTACACAGTATTGGTATTGGGAAGATTAAATTGGTGAACAATTCAGTTTTCAAACGTTTTAATACAGCACACTCACTGATTTTGTATTTTTAATAACTCTTCCAATAGGAGAGACTCTAGGATGTGGGATAGAATGAAGACTTGGACCTAACAAATGTGTCGTATGAGCAAAGGGTTACATCACAGACAAAAGCTTCATATGCCTTTTCCTACAAATTTTCCTCTTCATTTTTGTTCTTCAGGAAGTAAGCAAGTGGCTTTCAACTTAAAAGGATACATCAGCATCCACGTAAGACTGTAACAGACGGATTTCACCTTGGGAATGACATTCATATAAAGTAACCTGGAGGGAAAAAAGGAAGTGTGAGAGCCTGCTGCTTACTTGTGACATTTCAGAAGGAAATCACATGCGTTGTGCATTCACTTCCTGATGGGGAGAGCTAGTGTGCCTTTATGGTTTAGATATCATCCCTCCTCTGTTTGTCTTTAACAAGTGGAAATGCTTTGGTAAAAGAATGCTCACAGTAGTTTCAGTAGAGCACTACTCCAGGACTTGTCAGCAGTCCTTCCTAGATACTTACACCTACTATTTGAAATGTCTTAGCAAGACTAAACTCTACTTGGATTTAGTTACTGCACTCACCTGCACTGGGTCTGCCTAAGAAGGCTATGGCAGCAGGGGTCTACAGGGATGGCTTCTATGAGAAGCTGCCAGGAGCTACCCCGGTGTCCAACAGAGCTGATGCCAGACAGCTCCAGCGTGCATCGGCTGCTGGCCAAGGCCAAGCTCATCAATCATGGTAGTAGTGCCTCTGGGGTAACATACTTAAGAAGGGGGTAAAAGTTACTGCACAACAGCAACTGAAGCCAGAGATGGCTCTGACTCCATGGCAAACTCAGTCTGGACCAGGCTCCTGGCAGGACCCATGTACCCATGGAGAGCCTATGCTGACAGGACTTGTGACCCCATGAGGGACCCACACTGAACAGTCTGTTTCTGAAGGACTACACCCCACGGGAGGGACCTGCACTGGAACAGTCTGTGAAGAACTGCAGCCTGTGAGAAGGACTGCAAGTTGGACAAGTTTGTGGAAAACTCTCATGGGAGGAACCCCAGGTTTAAGCAA
Source organism: Pogoniulus pusillus (assembly GCF_015220805.1). Lineage (NCBI taxonomy): Eukaryota > Metazoa > Chordata > Aves > Piciformes > Lybiidae > Pogoniulus > Pogoniulus pusillus. The sequence goes on from NC_087266.1 coordinate 4,867,983, forward strand.
GGGAAGAATGTGAAGACTCCTTCTGATGAGGAGGAAGAAGTAGCAGAGGTGTGATGAACTGACCACAACCCCCATTACCTTGCACCAGTTGCGGGGAGGAGGCAGAGTGAAGTTGTGCCTAAGAAGGGAGGGGTGGGGAGAAGGTGTTCTAAGATGTGGGTTTTTTCTCATTACCCTACTCTGATTTGATTAGCAATAAATTAGGATAATTTCCCCAAGTTGAGTCTGATTTGCCCATGACAGTGATCACTGAGTGACCTCTCCCTGTCCTTATCTCAGACTATGAGCTTTTCATCAAATTTTCTCTCCCCAGTCCAGCTGAGATGGAGAATGATAAAGTGGCTTTGATGGGCACCTGGTGTCCTGCCAGAGGCAACCTACCACACCATCTCTAGCTTGACTTCGGACTTTTAATGAGCCATCAATGTCTTGTTTAATCTTAGTTTAGCACTTTTTGTAATGCTAGGTGGAACAAACCTGGAAATGAAAAGCTTCTGGTTTATTCAGGAGTTATTTTCAAAACAGAAAATACATAGACCCTTATTCAGAAAAAGGCTATAAATTCACTCCACACAGGCCATTAATTTAGCTGCTGAGCTGCCTGGCATCATTGCAGACATTTCTCATCCCATTTTAGAGCGCACCACCTCTTGGAAATAATAACACCTATAAAGACTGCTTTCAGTAAGAAGATACATTTATGCACCTCTGTTCCTTATCCCATGTTTCCATTACTGAAGGATTTTTTTCTTTATTATATAAGGCTAATTCCCAAATAGCTAACACAACTTTATAAAACAATCCAGAGGATGCAACTCTCCCAAATAACAGATGCTACCTCTGGCTTAGCTCAGAAATAAAGCTTTCTATGTGAAGTATCCTGTGTCTGGACTAAACACAGGGAAAGGGATTGGTTGGGAAAAAATAAGATTGCAAACAGAACCACAGGGAAAGGCTTATGGTTAAAAACAGCCTTACTCACTCTGTTGCTGCCTACAGTGGCAAAAACGAGAGGATCACCTTCTTTACTGTGCCAGTTAAACTGGACTCCAAACAAAGGCTGGCCATGGTCCTCCTGTAGATGTGAAGTAAGATTACAGAGGAGAAAAAAAAAGAATAAGAAAACATAACATAAAAATAAAACCCATAGACATATTATTTCTGTGAAATTCAACAGGGGTGGCAAAAAGTTTAATTGATGTTTTCCTCCTCAAACTATTGGGTTCACATCCAGTGTAATTTCAGATACCAAATAGTTATAAACCTCCATTTTTCTAATGCTATGTTTTAACTTGGCTGCCTTAAGGGAGGTTAAAGGAATACTGTGCCCTTCTCTCCTCTTTCTTCCCACCTCCTGGACATTTTAAAAGTGAAGAGGAAGAACTGTTGTCTCAATTATAGCCAGAAGTTGCCAGAACTCCTGAGTTACATTTGCAGCTCTACTACTTTATTTTGTCATTTTCAGCAAAACAGCCCCTGCACCTAAGGAAGGTCACACATATATATGCATTTTATATTGTTACAATTACTTCCATGCAGGATTTACAGCTTCACAGAGGAGAATTATTAGAACAGAGAAGAATTATACTGATAAAAGCTGAGAAGGGCCACATTTAACTATTACAGCAGAGTTAGGTCTTGCAACTCTATCACAGACACAATGAACTCTCTCCAGCATGTCACAATGCTGCTGCAAAGGTCATGTCTACAAAGTGTTTTCACATCGCCTTCACAAACAGTTAGCAGAGAAATGCCAAGTATTATTTTTATACAGCTTACATCAGTTTAATAGAGAAAAGAGGGGCAGATATGTTTATGAATTGTGATGAATATGGTGGTGCTTGTTAATAATTGATAACAGTATTTTGGCCTGTTCTGACAGGATGTTTTCAGCAAGAATAATGTTCATTAAAGTGCCTCCCCACAGGGGACTGTCTGGGACAGTGCAGGCAGGAAGGAAGTGTCTCATGATGGTTGTTAAGCAGCCTTCAAATGGCAGCGCTTCAGAGACAACATGGGAAATGTTAGCCCTGGCAGCTATGGCCTATCCAAGAATCAAGGAACAAATTTGAGGAGGGGGTGTGGGCAGGGAGTCCACCACTACTGAGAAAAGCAAGGAAGTCTGGAAGAATTTAAAATAGCATTTACTGAGAAAGGCAAGGTCTGTTAGACATAGCTAGAAGACCTAGAAAGAGAAATGCATTTCTTAGGGAGAGTTAACAACTTTCAAAGCTGAACATGATTTAAAAGCAATTGTTCAAAAGTTAACTCAAAGTATTATCCACCACAACAAAAAAGAACAGATTAGTGGTTTTATGCGATGAGGGACATAGGATGGTAGTAAAAGGAAAAGTAGCAAAGTTATTAGTGACCCCCAGACAGAAGGAAAAAGCAGGTAATCAGCATCTGTAAAGCATTACAGTTTAATCAGAGATGAAGAATGATGATAATTGTATGTCATAAAATTGCACACATAAACCCATGATTTTCAATGTCCATAAAGTTATGCATTACAGTTGCTATTCTTTTTTTTTTTGTTGTTTGTTAGTGTATTTAAGTCTTCTTTGAGGAGAATGGCTAGAGGTCAAACACAGAATGAAAGAAAGTGATTAGGGGGAATCTGAATTTCGTGTGAAAGAGTTCCTGCTTGTGAATACTGAGGACTTTGAACATACTGCATGAAGACAACTCAGGTAAAACTCAGGGATTCTTATTACTTTAGTACAGATACATTAGCAGGTTTTGTGCTTGCTTTCCTGGAACAGTCTGGTTCTCTGTTACGTGCAGTGTTTCTGACAAATGTAATGAAAATGGAAAAGAGGAAGACTTTTTTCCCCTCTCCTCAAGATTGGTGTTTTTCTAGCATAGGATGTGGCAAGTTTGTGATTTTCTAGGTAGGGCCCAGACTAGGGCAATACATGATAAGCAGAGAGACAGAACAGAGAGCTATACTGTTTCTGTATTTGTCCACATACCTAAAGTCCTTAGGAAGCTGTTTCAAAGACAACCTATTTCCCTGGAAAAAATTACTCTGAGAAGCAAATGTCTTTAGGCTACTTACATCATCTGCACTACATTCCTCATATCAAGTGCTACAACCTCCAAGAGCCTGACTGTACATATGGCAGTTTTTCTGGTGTTTCATGGATGAAGGAGCCAGGCAGAGGCTCTCGCAGGAAGTCACTAAGCTATGTGAAGAAGTTATGCTCACTTAAACTACCTCTCTCCTCACTGGTCAGAGATAACACACAGCTATATTGATACTACCTGTCTGCTCTATTTTATGTCCAAGGTGCTAAACAACAAAGAAGTAGGTTTTTAAAAAATACAGTGCTTCTAGGTGCTGCCCATTATGGGCACAAATCTGACCACTTGTTTATACAGAGGAGTGACACAGATGTTGGTCCAACAGTGGAAATTGTGAAATGCCATCTTGACCCTAGTATGAATAAAGGGCACAAAACCCAAAGTACTCCAATTCTTCATGTATCAGAAAGTCAGAGGAAACAATAACGTTTACAGTTGTTACGAAAGCACATAAATAAATAATCTATGTCTACTTCTGCTCTTACTTGCTTAACACCAGCTCAGGTTCCATCACACAATAGAACTAGACCTGTTTTAAGTCTGAAAGGAGTGAAATAAATACTACATCAGAGAAAATAATCGCCTGCAACTAAATGAATGCAATTTAATATGCTGTCACCCACACCACCAGCAGGGAACCAAATGACCATGCATATATTTCCACTTCCTAGGAGTGGAAGCAAGCCATTACATGCACTGAGTTTAGTCACCTCTCCTTTACACATCAAGCTAGACTTGCATTTGGTTAGGTACTAATTCTCAGCTCAGGGGACAAGAAATAGAAGATCAGAGACAACACCGGACTGATAACAACCACTGAGTCACACTCTTGGGCATGAGCAAAATACAGGACAAATAATAACAGTTTTGAAGGGAGCATATCAAAGCAGAATACATACAGTTCTTTGCTGGAGGATCTAAAAGCAAGACCCATGTGGATGTGAGGATATGCATCTCTTAGTTATGTATGTTCATTTATAAACTGCAATCCCTTCAGCTCACAAAGAACATTTTTCACTACACTTTACAATAACCTGATACTGCAGTAAGCAAAAAAAAAGTCCTGCCTTTTTTATATTTCCTGTCACTTTCCAAGTTATATTTTTGTTTTCCTGATGCTTAAATTTCACCCAAAATAACTTCCACAGTGGTGTTTAAAAAGCATATTTAGCAACCACTGAGTTTTTCAGGCTGAATTATAACCATTTAACACTTGAAGTAGACAGTAACGGCTATTTCTTTGCTTCCCCAAGGGAAAAAAAAAAGTAAAAAAACAAAGAAGAAAAAAAAAGTAAAAAGCAAAGTAAGAAGGAAAAACAGAAAAACAGGAGTAGAGAAGTGGAAAAATACGTAATTTGTATATCCCTAAATAATGCAAAATTTATTTTCCTGTCTTTAAATCACATTGACTCTTCACTGATTTCAGTACATGCACCTTACAGCCTAGCTCAGAGACAGACAAACTATGGGATTATAGGACATGATATTCAAAGAGTCACAAGGGTTTTTTTTAGACCCACATTTAACATTCAATTGTTAGTTTATCTCCACATTATCTCAAAAATTAGTATAGAAGAACAGGAAAAAGAAGAGAGATTTCCCGAAACATGCAGTAAAAAGGAGTTACCAAATGTGGCTGCTACACAGTCTTTGTATTAACATGCACATTTATTATCATTTAGCACTGATTTTAGTTCAAAGAGAAATGGAGTTTAAAAAAACGTAATAAAGATGTCCCATTTCCTTTCTCACAACATGATTTTACTTGCATGGGAATCCATTTCCAGGCCCTGATTAAAATCCACAGAAACCAGTGATTGCTTAACTTCATAGGGTGGTCTACTGGGTCACCCTATAGTGGGATCAGAGTGAAAGTTGAGATGAAGAAATGTACTGTTTCCCCAGAAGACTAACCTCTTTGGAATATTTGGTCTGCAGATAGAGAACAAACACGCTTAGCAAAACTCAGAAACTGTTAAATGTTTGGGTGCCAAAAGGCCTGTGCCTGTGTTTGAAGTATGACTTGAAGCCACAAAAAGCGCTATCTACGGGGGCGATTCACGCGAATCACAGGAAGAGCTGCCTACCTAGGTGAAAATGAAAGAACTTCCCTTCCTCCTACACCCTGAAAGCACTGGAGGTTAATTTTCATACTTCAGAAAATACATTAAGATCAACTTGTTTCTCAGATACTTTTGTCAGCATAACTTCATATCACAATTTCTCCAGTGACAAAACTCACTTAGGAGGTTTCCATGCTCCAAAGCTCTGACCCCCTCCTGCTCAGCTACCCCATTTTAGTGAGGCAGGCTGAAGCTGACAGCTCAACAGTTAAGAGTGAAACAATGACAAAACCCTCTTGAAGCAATTCTGCAAAAAGGACTCACTATGGAGCTGCACACATCCTCCTCCTAGCTAACATTTAACAAAACTCTCATGTTGTTCCAGACACAATTTTTCCTTTATTTAGAAATCTTGTAAAAATAACATCGGATGACACATTTACAGCTTTTGCCACAAAAATCCCGTACACAAGACCAGGAAATGAAATAACAACACCCTGACAGCATAAAAAAATCAAAAAAGAAAACTCATTCAGGCCACCTTAGTCTATCACCAGTGCAGGAGAGAACAATACCCTAAACACAAGAACAGAGAGTAAAGACCATGAATCCATATCCCTTGATACCATCAGGTATGATGTGGGAAGACAAATATAACCTAAATCAGGTGCAGACACATAATCACAACACTCATGATAAATTAATTGCACTACACAGCATTTATGACAATTTCCAGAGGACAGAAAACATTTGAAGAGATAAGTTTCCTCAAAGCAAGTTCGAGGAAAACACCACCCCAAGATTGTTGAGTTGTTCTGTTGTTTGTTTGGGTTCTTTCAAAAACATCTCCACAGGTAGAAAAACCTGTAGAGGTTCTGTGCTTTGCATCAAGTGGTCACAGATTTGGTTTTATTTGAATTTATTTATCTCAAGCAATAAAACACACAATTATCACATATCATGCACAACTTTGCACACCCAAGAACTGGGTGAACTGCAGCACTACCTACTGTTTCCTGTTTCTCAGTATCCTCTTTCTTCAAACCTTCAGCTATTCCAAATGAGAAAGGTACAGGCAGATATTTTAAAGCATCTATCTTGACACGGTCTTGCACTCAACATTACTGCCAGCAAGTGGTACCCAGCTTACACATACCTACCTTTAGGCTATTTACACATTTGAAGGAATATTTGCACTTCTTTGACTTCCATTTTCCTTTCCCCCAGCTCTTTCTTCCAGGCGCATTAGGAGTGTTTGTTGGTGTATCAGGGCGCTCAGTGTTAGTACCACTTTCAATACTAACAGCATCATCCTAAAAACATTCAAATTACATAGACTGTAATAAAGATATCACTAACCACTTTTAAACTCAACTAATTATGCAGCACTTGGCCTTTTCAATTTTCCTTCTCCTCCATAAGAACACAAGATCTCCTAGGACTTGGTGTTATTTAGATTCCCATATTTAACTCTATTACTAACATAATAGCATTCCTTCCTAGATACAGAACATGAGTCACATGAGAACTGATCCACGAGGGAGAGATGTGAACTGTGATCTAGTGAAGTTGCTTCAGAATACTGGCAGATCCTCTTAAGAAAATGCCTAAAGTTACAGTGGTCACTTTCTCTAGAAGACATCTTTGACGTAGATGAAATGAGTTCTTCTGAAGTACTGAATGAAGAGGTTACTTGTGTAAAAACCTGCTTAGCCAAACCAAGAATCTCAGAGACTTCTGTACACCCTCAGCCAGCATCTGCAGTAAGTCAGCGCTGCCACTAGAAGAAGTCCCACCTCTCCCTTCTCTTTCCTACAGATACTTGAACTAAAAGCTAGATTAAACAAAGTAACACACAAAAAAATCCAAACAAACAAACAAGCTAAAAATAAAAACAACTTGCTGCCTGATCAGCTAACTACACCAGCTGGCCCTCTAAATATCACCCAGAGCTAAGGTAAGGATGTGGAGTACTGAAAAAAGAATGCACAAAACAACCCACCCACGTGCTGAGCAGTTTTAGACCAGCTTTGGACATGTATCAGAAACTACAATTTAAAATGCAGCCTGCCTGCAGGACACTACTCACAAGGACATTTGTATTCTCTGCATCACCCATCATAGCACACTGCAACTTCACTGCATCATAAATGGCAACACTGTGATTCTCTACAAGTAAATTAAGCTTGCTAAAAAAGAAATTTCCATCAGAGTAACAGGGGGAAACAAATTCATCCCAAGGCCACATGAATTCTAGATCTGAACTAAGGGAGACAGGTGAGCAACAACCTGTCACTGATAAAGATTAAACAATCTGCACCATATTCCACTAGGAATAAGATCATCTATAAACATGAACACACCAATTCCCACCAAACATTTATTCTTTGTCCCAGTTTCATATCTGTATCATCAAAAGCCAGTAAAGGTGTACCAGTCTTTGGCTGCCCAACAACTCCAAAAATCACTTGAGAGGAGAAATGGGAGGCAAGACAACACACAAGCCCGTAAGTGAACTGCCTCTGAAATGATTTCCTTTACACTGCACTCCTAAAAGGGCCACCTCTCCTCTAATATCTGTAACTGAGTTTAATGTTTTTTACATTTCCAGTTTCTTCTCCTTTACTCAAAAAGAACTGTCAATATATGAACACCAGGTACCTGGCATGAGACAACTATGCCAGGTATCTGCATCTACAACATAACCGACAAATTTTGCATCTGGGATACCTATTTGTGTAACAAAATGACCCTTTGTACAAATCAACACTGTTACGGCAACTCATAAACAGAAGACTCAGAATATACCTCCAAAAGACTTTGCAAAAACTCCAGTATCTTTAAAGACTAGTAGCATCCAGTAACAAACTGCTGGCGATGGAGCCCTTTCACCACCAAGACAAGTTACATGTTCAGTAACTAGACAGCCCACACCCCAGGCCCATCGATAGCCTACAACGGACAGCAAAGCAAACCTGAATTGCTGCACTCACCAAATCACACTTGGATTCACAAATGCTGCTGAGCAGCAAGAAAAAACTCAAATCGGTAGCAGTGGTGCTGAACACTCCAAACTGCCCGTCACCTCACAAGCAGCACTTCCACAGGTCCCCATCCCTCACTTCCTAAGTGCTCTAACCGGGAAAAAAACCCCACACACTGCGTAAAGCTAACATCCAAGTAACACCTCCCGCCCCAGGAACTACATAAAGTTACTGCTAGATACCTTCGATGAAGTTTTTTGTTTCAAGTGTAAAGTTCCTTTGCTCCAATCACGTTACCTTCGATCCGAACACGGATTGTAGCGCCATTGAAAGATCACAGCCCTCAGCCCCAGCCACCTTCTGCGGCAGCCGCCTGTGAGCACTATCCCCTATTCCTCATTCACGAAAGGGCTGCATACACAAATGTATGCCACATGTTACCCTACAGCGTTGACTGTGAACACAAGGCACAATACTACAAGAAAAATGGATTTTTTTTTCTGGTTTGTAGGAAAGAAAAAAAAAACATAAAAGCCTAAGATCATGTAGTAGACTTCAAGACAGAGCTTGCTTAAAGTTTGGGCCTCAAATTCTCACCACCACCCACGTGGAGGCACAGCCAGTGTCTGCCTCGCATCCACGCCGGTCTCTCCCACCGGGGCCTCCCTCCAACAGCCCGTTCGCCTCGAGGGGCAGCCAGCGAGCCGCGGCTGGCGGGCTGACACTCTCCTCTCCCTCCTCATCCCGATCCCCATTCCCGCCCGGGATGCGCCCACTCCCCAGCAGGGTCGGACGTGGAACTCCGGCCGCGGGACAGCGGCGGGAGCGGCTCGGGAGGCCCCCTCACGGCGAAAGCCGGCGGGGGAGCGGCTCCCCCCTCGCCTCAGCGCCTCCGGGCGCCCCCGGCGCGGGGCCCCGCGGCCGCCGGGCGCGCTCCCGCCTCACCGCCCCTCCCCTCCCCCCGCACCTCTGCCCACCCACCCCCAACGGCTCCCGCCGCCTCTCCCCCCGCCAGGCCTCACGTTCTCGTCGCCAGACAAATCCCCGGGGTTACTGTTCTCGTCGCTGCTCAGCTTCTGCTTCTTCGCCGGCATCTCACTGCCCACTCCAACCGATGTTGCCGCCGCCACCGGGGCTTCTCCCCGCTCAGACATCTTCCCCGCCCCCCACCCCGCCACGCAGCCGCAAAGCGCGGCCGGGGAGGTCGAAACGCCTGCCGTAAAGCAGCACCGCGTCCGCTGCCCGGCCGGGCCGCGGCTGGCTGCCACACTGCTGAAAAGCGTCTGCCCGCGACCGGCGCCGGAGGGCTCTCTCCAGTGCCTCCCTGGGGTCAGGCGTTAAGCTGAGCCGCCCGTTAGCAGCTGGTGGCACTCCAGGTCGCTGCTCGGAGCGTGGCCAGGCGAGGCCGGCCGAGGGCGTGTGTAGAGTCGAAGCCGGCAGTGCCTGTCTCCGGGGGTTAGCGGTTCCCTGTTCGTCCTAGCGCCGCTCCCGAGTGCTCTTCTTGCGCCTGAAGGGAGGTGGCTGTTTTGTTCTCCTGCCGTGCAAAACTCCTTCCGTCTGCAAATGGTGTTGCCGGACAAGATTCTGTTCTGCTGCCTGCCCCTGTACCCCCTGGCAAGTTCCTGATCCAGCTACACATGAATTGTCTCTGACTCTATACATGAAGTAAGTGCAGGTGCCAGGATTTTATTTCGGAAGCCGCAGGTCCCAGAACGGTAATAAGTGCAAACAGCAAAAAAACCTCTACCGAAGGGAGAAAGTATTCTGCCCACAGGCACAGCGTCTGTTTGTTTTTCTTGCTGGGGCAGAAACAAGCCTTTCCTCCCCGAGGGACACATTCCATCCTCAAAAGCGGTTCCTTTGAGAGCAGGGACAGAGGTGAGCCGTGCCCTGTATGTAACATCTAATCTCGCAGAGCATTCGGAGATGAAGAGATAGGCTAAAAACGGTGCGCCTGCTGTGTTTTTAGCAGCAAGCAGTTTCTCTTTTCATCTGCAGAACTGTAGGCTGCAAGGAAACATTACATAATATATAGCAAAAGGTTACAGCAGGCAATTAATAAAAGCTCTCCTTGGGTCTGTGCTGTAAGATCAGGGTTGTGATAAAAGTGTGTGTGGGAAAAGAGACACAGAACAGGCTTGTTTTTAAAATTCGACAGGATGTTTTTACACTGACATCGTAAGGCCAAATCACAACTCTGCTGCAGATCTGTTGAAGAGGCAGGCACGAAGTTCTTGACGGCAAGAGGGTTTTATTTCTCCCCATGGATGCCCCTGAACTACTGGAGAGAAGACAGCTCTACTTTTTGCAGCTGTCAACTGATGGCCTCCAGACAGCCAGCAGCACATTCAACTCTACCATGTTTCACTGGCTCATCCAGAGTGTCCAAAGGAAAGTCTGTGCTTCTTGGCTTGCAAGCAGGGAAGCTCCCCACCCACACCCAAAATAAACCACTTGAGTCTCCATCACCAACTTACTGGTCCCAGCCTGGCCTACGTAGAATCACAGAATCATAGAATCAGTCAGGGTTGGAAGGCACCACAAGGATCATCTAGTTCCAATCCCCCTGCCATGAGCAGGGACACCCTACCCTAGATCAGATTGGCCAGAAACTCATCCAACCTGGCCTTAAACACCTCCAGGGATGGAGCCTCAACCACCTCCCTGGGCAACCCATTCCAGGCTCTCACCACTCTCAGGCTCAAGAACTTCCTCCTCCTGAATCTCCCCATTTCCAGCTTTGCTCCATTCACCCTAGTCCTGTCACTACCTGATAGCCTAAAAAGTCCCTCCCCAGATTTTTGGAGGCCCCCTTCAGATCCTGGAAGGCCACAGGAAGGTCACCTGGGAGCCTCCTCTTCTCCAGACTGAACAGCTCCAACTCTTTCAGTCTGTCCTCATAGCAGAGCTGCTCCAGCCCTCTGATCATCGTTGTGGCCCTTCTCTGGATATACTCCATCATCTCCACATCCCTCTTGTAACAGGAGCTCCAGAGCTGGAGGCAGTACTCCAGGTGGGGTCTCACTAGAGCAGAGTAGAGAGGGAGACTCACTTCCCTCCACCTGCTGGCCACACTTCTCCTGATGCAGCCCAGGCTCTGGTTGGCCCTCCCACATGCAAGTGCACACTGCTGGCTCATGTTGAGCTTCTCATCCACCAGCACTCCCAAGTCCCTCTCCTCAGGGCTGCTCTCCAGCCAGACACTGCCTAGCCTGGATTTGTGCTTGGCATTGCCCCGACCCAGATGCAGGACACTGCACTTTGTCTTGTTGAACCTCATGAGGTTGGCTTGTGCCCACCTCTCCTGCCTGTCCAGGTCCCTCTGGATGGCATCTCTTCCCTTCAGCCTGTCTGCTGCACCACACAGCTTGGTGTCGTCAGCAGACTTGCTGAGGGTGCACTCAGTGCCTCTGTCCATGGCATCAATAAAGATGTTGAACAAGACTGATCCCAGGGCTGATCTCTGAGGGACTCTGCTTGTCACTGGACTCCACTTGGACATGGACCCATTGACTGCAATTTCCTTGTTTTGCGTGTGCTTGGACATGGCTTTCAGGAGGATTTGTTCCATCACCTTCCCCACAACTAAGGCTAGGTAGAGTGGTCTGTCATTCCCTGGATCTTTTATCTTGCCATCCTTGAAGACAGCTGTGATCTTTACCCATCTCCAGTTATCAAGAACCTCCCCAGATCACCGTAATCTTTGAGAGATGATAGTGTCCCCCGCAGTGGCATTGGCCAGCTCCTCCAGCAGCTTTTGTTGCATGCCATATGGTCTGGTGACTTGTGTGTGCTCAGGTGACTTCGGTGATCCCTGACTGCTATGCTGGGTACTGCTTCACCCCACAGGCTGCTACTACCTTGGGATGCCTAAGGACAAACCACATTAGTGGAAAAATGGGGGGGGGGGGGGAAAAGTATTGAGTACCTTGGCCTTTTCCATGTACTTTGTCACTATGTCACCTGCTCTATAATGGACACCTATTTTCCTCAGCCTTCCTTTTGCTTCCAGTATCTCTACAGAAACCTTTCCTGTTAACCTTCACCTCCCTGTCTGGTTACAACTCCAGCTGAGCTTTGGCTTTCCTAACACCAGCCCTGCATGCTCAAGCAATGTCTCTGTATTCCTCCTGGGCAGCCCATCTGTGCTTCCACTTGCTGTACACTTCCATTTTGTGTTGGAGCTCAGCTAGGAGTCCCCTGTACATCCATGCTGGCCTCCTGCCATACTTGCCTGATTTTCTGCACATCAGAACAGACTGCTCTTTTCCTTAGGGGAGGTCTCCTTGAAGATCAGCCAGCTGTCATGGGTCTCGTGCCCTCTATGGATGGGTCCCATTGGATCCTGCCAAAAATATTCCTAAGCCAAAATCTGCTTTCCTGAAGTCCAAGGACAGTGATTCTACTACATACCTTGCTCATTTCTCTCAAGATTTTCAGCTCTATACTCTTGTGTTTCTGTATCCAATACTGCACCTTCACATCTTTGACCATTTTTATCTTGTTTGCAAGAGGTCCAGGAAGACATTTCCTCTGACATCTCTCTTCTTTGATAAGTTTCAGATAGGCTATATAAAACAGAAGGACCTCCCCTCTCCTGCTTTCTTCTGGTGGTGATTTGGATAATCAGCTGGTCCAAGTAGCCCAGTACTTCTTTTACAATCAGAATGTTTTGAGTTGTAAGGGACCTCTAAAAGTCATCCAGTCTATCAGGGAGGTGGTGGAAGCACCATCCATGGAGGTCTTTAAGGCCAGGCTGGATGTGGCCCTGATCAACCTGATCTAGTGTGAGGTGTCCCTGCCCCTGGAAGGGGGGTTGGAACTAGATGATCCTTGAGGTCCCTTCCAACCCTGATAATTCTGTAATTCTATGATTCTATGATCACTTTGCTGCAACACAGGGGAACATCTTCAACTAGATCAGGTTGTTCAGAACCCCATCCAACCTGACCTTGAATGTTTCCAAGAATGGGGCTTTAACCACGTCTCAGGAGACCTGTGCCATTGTTTCACTGTTTTCATCATACAGATTTACTTTCTTGTATCTAGTCTGAGTCTCCCCTCATTTAGTTTTAAACTATCATCTCTTGTCCTATTACTGCAGGCCCTGCTAAAAAGTCTGAAAGGCCACAATAAGGTCTCCCCAGAACCTTCCTCAGTCTGAACAATCCCAAAGAGTAAGCAGTAGATGATACTTAAGAAAAAAATGCAATAAATAGATGAAAAGATGGATTTGTGCTGTGCTGGGGGAGGATACTTGAAATAAAGAGCCAGTGAGCAGACAGATCAAGAAGCAGAGCCCTGGAAAACTAGTCTTTTTGTTTCCACAGCTATAGAGAGTGTGAAAAAGGCTGCAGTATTCTCCTCAGGCAGGACCTGTTGGCCTCAATCCTCTTCCATTACTCAGTGGAGCAGCTGAGTCTAGTTCTTCAGAGCTCTGGCATTTATAGTGGAGCCCTGGCCTTTGTGCTGCCCCTGATACTACACAGGTTGTTTTACCTTGTACAGAGATAGCCCTGCACTGAAACTACCTGATACCAGCATCTGCTGGATAAAAACTGTTCTCTTTTACTGATGCTGTTTTCTGTGTGTGTATAGGTCAGAATTGCTGAATTAATTGGGGAAAAAAAAAAAAGTAATATTAAAATTCTGTTAGCTTGATGGGAAAACACAACCATGGCAACTGAGGTGGGTTCTGTTCTACTTCATGTATTGTCAGGAGCTCTCACAGTTAATCTCCAGTTACAGAGGCTGTGCTATTGGTATTTCTGCTGAGAATCTGAAAACTGCTGGATTTCCAGAACACCAGTTGATTTTGCAAGCCTGCCAGCCAGCATCACAGCTTTTGCCTTATGAAAACAGCAAATTTAGAGACAAATGGAAAAGCATTAACACCGAAACCCGCAGCGTCCCTTTTGCTTAATGGGAACACGGCAGCCAGGAGAGGCTGCAGCCTTTTTTCCCCTCTCACTTTTGGAAGATTAATGGGTCAAACCTTTAGCTGACTCGTGCTCTGAAAGTAGGGAACAGCTCACACATATAAATCTTGCTGCAGAAGTTCAGTATGATATGGATATCCATCTGCTTGAGCTAACAACCTCCATAGAAATGGAAGGTGTGCCTGTATCAGAAGATCAGACAGCTGAGTTGATCTAACAACTCAGCACTGCTGAAGGAAAGGCTGTCTCTCCCATCTCTCTTTCCAAACCTTCCCCGTGTTCTTAGATCTGGTTTTCCACCACTTGCCTTCCATGGGCTCTGCTTTTCAGAAGGCTATCAATGAGCCAGTTCAGCTCACTAACCCAGGAGAAAACTGATCAAGCATGAAGGTGATCTTTTCTCTCAGGCTAATAAACAAGACCAGACTTCTGCAAACTTTGTAATGACCTCCAGAACTTGTGCAAAGGAAGACTGGAAGCTGCAGCCAGAAGTGAAAGACAGCTGAGAAGCAAGATCTCATCCTGACGTACTAGTGAGCTCCAGCTCAGCAATCTCCTGAAAGCTCCCTGTGTGCCACTTTAGTTTGTCATTTGTCTTCATGGACCCAAGATGTAGGACTGCTGTTCCAACAGCTCTGCTGCCATGATAGGAGAGTGATAGCAACATGCAGCTAGCATCAGTAAAATCTAGATTCAGTCTGTGGTTTCACAGTCAGCAACAGCACTGTTCAGCCAGCCCCATCCTACTCCATCCAATTTCCTCTGCTTCTACCTGCCCTGCTGTTCTCTGTGTCTCTCTGTGTAATAAATCACTCAGGTCAAATGATCCTGTTGAAGAAAACAAAAAAACACATTTCTCCATTTTGCCCAATTCTATTAGATCAGTTTCCTTGTTTGTTCACAATGTAGCTACACAAACAGTTCCGTTGGTGCAGTGTGGGGAGTGGCACACAAATAATTGGTGGGAAGAGAGGGAGGTGGGAGGGAAACAAGCCAGAATTAGTATCATCACTGAATAAATCCTCATGGACCCACAGCTCATGTGAACAGAGCCTTTAGTCTAAAGTGACCTTTCTTCCAGAAGAGCTTGTTCTGTGTGTGAAGGAGCTCTCACTGAACCAGCCAGGCACATTTTATCGTTTGTGAAGGATATTTACCAAGGGACTTTAGACCTCAGTTTATGGAAGAAATGCAGGGATCTGCAGCCTCACATTAACTGTGCAAGCTCCAGTAACAATGCAGCTTTGGTTTACAAGAAAGATGTTGAGGTCTTCATCACTTGAAGCTGGTGAAAAGGTTGTTTAGTCTGGAGAAAAGGAGGCTTTGAGGGAGACCTTATTGCTCTCTACAACCACCTGAAAGTAGGTTGTAGTGAGGTGGGTCTTGGTCTCTTCTGGTCTGTCCTAACAAGTGATAGGACAAGAAGAGATGGCCTCAAGTTGCACCAGAAAAGCTTTAGACTGGATATTAAAAACAACTTCTTCACTGAAAGGATTCTCAAACATTGGAATGGATTCCCCAGGGAAGCGACTGAATCACAATCCCTGGAGGTATTTAGAAGATAAAGAGATGTGGTGCTAAGGGATATAGTTTAGCACCAGACTTGATATAGTCAGGTAATGGTTGCATTTGCTGATCTTAAAGGTCTTTTCCAACTGAAACCATTCTATGAGCAACTCAACAGGAAATCTGCAGCTGCTTTGGGCAATCCACCTATGTCAGCAGCAACTGAAAATGGTCTAAATGCTAAGGGCTGATGTACACTATTTCATAGAATCATAGAATCAGCCAGGTTGGAAGAGACCTCCAAGATCATCCAGTCCAACCTATCATTCAGCCCTGTCCAATCAACTAGACCATGGTACTAAGTGCCTCATGTACATGTCTGTACTGTGAACAGAAGGATCTGCAGCTACCTCCCTGGAATTCTCTCAACATCTTCCCAAAAACCACTACAAGAGCAGTCTCCACCAAGATTTGCATTCAACTTGGGAAGCATGCAACAGTTCAGCACCAGGCAAGCCCCACACTTCTGTTAGCTCTTGATGCCTCTTGGGCAGGCAGCTCTTGACTCCCTCCTTAACACTGGGGAACCCACTTAGATCAACAGCCCTTTTACCCAGCCAATCCATAGGGAAATTACAGGCTCAGACCTTGTGCTATGTTGTGTGTTCTGTTTCAGTCCCACCAAAGGAGCAGCTAATGCAAAAGATCTATGGATAACTGAATATTTTTTTTCAAAATGGGGCTTTTACCTTTTTCTATTCATATGTAGCTTTGCTCTTTTTTCCCAGGCTATGCCCTAGATTTCTATGTCATCTACCATGATAATGCACTTTTCCCTTAAATATTTTTCTATCAAAATAGCCATGCACAATGCGTAGCCCAAAACATTTTCCACTCAAACACACAGAGCCAGGATGACTGTGCTGGCATCATCTCCAGAAGCTACTCACAGGGCTAAAATATCAGTGTGATGATTAGCTGCAACAAGATCTGGTGATTTTGAAATGCCTTAGAGACATTCTTTCTAACTCAGGCTTTCTTTAGCTGCGTGGTGCGGGAATTGTTTGCTGAGAGAAATGGCCTGACACCTAAGGTTAATCTATATTTAAATAAATGGGTTATTCTCTCAGCTCGTGCTTCAGTTTAATTTTTCAGTAGTTGTACTGGAAAAGCTCCAAAGCAAATGTGAAAGCTCGTAACAGGGTGCAGGCAGAGATTTGCCAGCAGTGCTCAGGGCAACAGTCACTTAGGCCCTAACAGCAGCAGCTACTGGACCAGCTCCTGTGTCCTGTCACCTCACAATTTTACAGTTGTCCTTTCTTCTCCCAAGAGCCTTGCTCCCCAGGATCTGCCTATCTCTGTAGTGGTTGTCAGTGTTCTATTCCTGAATCACTCCTCTGCTCACACCAGTTCATGTAAAGTTGTTAACTCTCTATAGAGGGGAAAGTCTTATGTATCAATGGAGTTTCTTCCCACTTAAGAGTGTAGTTTCACCCTTTCCCAATACAGTGCAGCTGCTGTTCCCCTGTCACTCTCCTTCCTTCCTCAGCCAGATGTTCCCCCCCCTCCATTAGACATGGTGGCACACCCAATTTAGGTTAATTTAAACTACATGGAACTGCAGTGTGACCTGTAAGACATGCAAAACAGGAAGGGCTGCCAGGAGGATTCCTACCTTCAATGCTTTGCCCCTGTCACACACAGCATATGGGTACATATTGATTTCTTAGTGGGGTTCATAGCTGAGGGCATACCTTGAATCTAATAGTGAAATAAACTAAAGAGAGAGACTGATAAAGAGAAGGGAAAGGGAAAACTCTTCTAAGTGGGCAGCTGAGAAAAAGGTGAGGGAAGGGTGCCCAGAAAGCATCGTCTCCCGGGCTCCTCTTCAGCCCTCCTTCCCATAACACTTTTCCCATGGGAATGATACAGTGTTTGTTTGGACTCATTCAAAGGCTGCTGTTGCTTATGTTAAAGGTGCCTCATGCTAGATGGTTCATGATCTTTGTGCCTCCTGTAATGTAAACCAAAAGCCACAACCCAAGGCTAGGAGTAAAGCAGGGAAGAAGGGTTGATTATCACGCTGGTGGCAATCGCTTCTCATGAGAACCTGCCGAGAGGATTATCGGGGGTTTGCAGGTGCAAGGTCATGAGGATAACAGCATGAGAAAAACAAGGGGAAGATACTGCTCCAGAGGCGCTGGGAAACATTGGCAAGGCAGCTGGAGTAGAGGACACAAATCTGGGGGTAGAGAGCAGGTGGGTGGAAGGCCCTTAGCAGTACCGAAGGCTAAGGCACACAAGGCACTGGTGCAACAGCCCCAGGACATGCTGCTGGTGCTTGCTGTGCCCTTTTTATCAGTCACACAGCCACACACTGAGCTGGTGGAAAGCACAATAAAGGAAGCTTTTCTGGGCCAAAACATTGTTTTAACTAGATGAAAGGCAGACATGAAACTACTTTTTTTTTTTTAAAGAGTCTTTTTTCCTACATCCAACGCCTGTCTTGAGCCAACATTATCAACTGTTTAGATTTGCTGTGAGCCAGATCAGGATCCAATTGGACTCAAAATTAACCAAGACAAAAAAAAAAAAATAGAGTAGGTTTAAGTACTACACCCATTGTCAGAAAGAAGATTAGAACAGAGAGGTACCTAGGGGCCATTTCTGTGAGTAGCAGCAAGGGCTCAGTTTTTCTTACACACATTTTGAGTGTACATCTCCAGCCACCCTTTCCTGCCTTCTTCCTTGTGTGAGCCCAAGCTCCACAGTGAGCTGGTTCAGGGCATGCACTGAGCCCTGAAGTGTGCTTCTACTTTTTGGACTGTTTTAGTTTTTCCTCAACCTGGTTTACCACTTGGCTACACAGTTGTGTGTATTGACCAGAAGAGGGTGTGCAGAGGTAAGAGGAAGTGTCAGATGAAAGGTAGGAAACAGAATGCATAAGCTCATGCTGCTTTTACAAATAACCCTTTGAACCATGGCCCCCAAATTGGCTTTGCACCAGGTTTTCACTTGTAGACTTTAAAAGGTTTGGAGATGATGCTAAACTTGATAAGTATCTGTGTTGGGTGCTGCCGCACTAGTACAATGCTGTTGCAGTTGTGTTGTGCTGTTCTTTCTTGCCATCCTTTGTTAATATAGAGTGAAACTCTCCCTGATTAAGTCTTTTCTCATCTATTCAGTAATAGAATCACAGAATCAACCAGGTTGGAAGAGATCTCCAAGATCATCCAGTCCAACCTAGCACCCAGCCCTGTCCAATCAACTAGACCATGGCTCTAAGTGCCTCAGCCAGGCTTTTCTTCAACACCTCCAGGCACAGCGACTCCACCACCTCCCTGGGCAGCCCATTCCAATGCCAATCACTCTCTCTGCCAACAACTTCCTCTTAACATCCAGCCTAGACCTCCCCCGGCACAACTTGAGACTGTGTCCCCTTGTTCTGTTGCTGGTTGCCTGGCAGAAGAGACCAACCCCCACCTGGCTACAGCCTCCCTTCTGGTAGTTGTAGACAGCAATGAGGTCGCCCCTGAGCCTCCTCTTCTCCAGGCTGCACACCCCCATCTCCCTCAGCCTCTCCTCACAGGGCTGTGTTCCAGGCCTCTTACCAGCTTCATCACCCTTCTCTAATAATTTAGCTGTTGGGATGGAAAATGGGCACATTTCACATGGAAATCATAATGATGTGGGAAGGGACTGAAAATAACACTGGGATATAGTATTAGAATTCCAAAAATTGCTCACATATTTCTAAAAAAGCCTGAAGATAGCTTTGTAATGGGGATAAATGCAAGATACCATATTTAGGCAGGAATATTCAACTGCACAAGAGTGGGACAGAGAACACAGAAGGATGGACTAGGTTTTAGGTCGAGGGGGTTGTACTAACAGATAAATGTTGAGTAATGTCAGCTACTGCAGCTAAGGTCTCATCTGTTTTTCCAGGTTCAGGCACTCCACTTCAAGAACAATATGACTCAGATGGAGAGTGTCCAGAGAAGAACCAGCAAGAATGATGAGAGGGTTGACACCATGACCTGCAATGGAAAAATGGAACAACTTGGAATTTATAACTCTAAAGAACAGAAATCTGAGAAGAGAAGATCACAGGCATGAAAGAAGTGAAAGGCCATTGAAAAGAAGAAATAGTTTATTTTCTGTAGCACAAGAAGCAATGGGCTTTAATTGCAGTAAAGAAGATTCAGTTTACAAGATAATAAATAGGAATAGATTTCTGCTCAGGATGATATATGGACTTTAAGGTAGGAGAAATGGAAAACTTTAAGTTTGGAGAAATGTCAGTCAGGAATATTTTAAGCATAACTAGTCCTGCATAGGCCTGTATAAGGCTTATTGAGTTCCTTTCTGTACAGACATGTTCCAGGTATAGGGCAGACAAGAAGGAAGCACAGAATTAACAGGGATTAGTAGAGAACAAAATAGTCTAACAGACTGCACAGCAGCAGAATCAGGAGCAAGTCTCATTGTCCTGCTTCCTTTAGTGCCAAGATAAGATCTGAGCTCAGGGTAGCTACATATTTCTGATAATCCTTGAGAATTTTAAGAGTCAAAGTTTCCACAGTGTGTGTGCTGCCTTGGTGCTGGGAAGTGGTTTCTAAAGCTGTCTTGTAGAAAAAAACTGACTGTGAAAACTGGAGCCTTCAGATCATTCTAGGTACCATGGCCAATGCGTGGCTGTTCGTGTAGGTCTTTCATGGATGAAAACAGTGTTGTAGTATTCATAAGCTGATAGAATGATTTGGGTTGGAAGGGATCTTTAAAGACCATCTAGTCCAATCCCCTTGCAGTGAACAGAGACATCTTCAAACAAAGCAGGTGGCTCAGAGCACTGTCCAACTTGACCTTGAATGTTCCCAAGGATGAATCATCTACCACTTTTCTGGCCCACCTGTGTCAGTTTTTCACCACCCTCATTGTAAAAAGATTATTCCTAAATTTCACTTCTTTTAGTTTAAAACCATTACCCCCTGTCCTATTACAACATGCCCTGCTAAGAAGATTGTCCTCATCTTTCTTACACACCTCCTTTAAATACTGAAAGGCCACAACAGGATCTACCAGGAGTCTTCTCCAACATGAACAGCCCTAACTCCCTCAGGCATTGAGGTGTTTCGTCCCTCTGATCCCTTTTTGTGGTTCTCCTCTGGACATGCTTCAACAGTAGCCTTCTTATTTTTGTTCATCCTCTAACTGAAGGCCTGCTTTAAAATGCACAGAAAGTCCAAAGGCATAGATATGAAGCATTCCTACCCATGGTTTCATGGCAATACTCAGGTGGCAGGCAGGAATCCAGCTGGTGCTGCACAGCTGCATGCTGAACCTCAGACTGAGCAGCAGGCACTTCACATTTCCCACCGGATACCATTCATTTGCGACTGGGCTGCACATTACCCACACTGCTGGCTAGGGATCAGCTTTTAACATCTTAACTACCTCTAAAAAAGACATTAAAGGGATGGAAATGACACTCCGGGGGTGGTGGTGGGGTTTATCAGAAATGTTTAGAGCTTTTAACTATGTATTGTCTGTTGTTTGTCTCTATTTGGTGAAAACCAAAGAAGTAAAGAATTGTTTCCATTGGAAAAGACCTTTAAGATCACTGTAATCAATGATTAGCTAATTCTGCCAAGCTCGGTGCTAAACCGAGTCCCTTAGCACCACATCTATGTGTCTTTGAAACAACTCCAGGGATGGTGATTCAACCACCTTCCTGGGGAGCCTCATTCCAGTGTTTGAGAACCATGTCAGTGAGGAAGTTGCTTTTAATATCCAGCTCATGAGATCCAGATCTAACTCTAGTGGAAGAATCCCTTATCCCAGTTCCTTCAGGGTTATTATCAAAGGACAGCCACAGAAATCTCTTTTAAGAAAATACAGATATTTGTGTACTTATGAGTTTGTTAGATACTTCTCTGAGCTATAGACAGCAGGGTCACTCTCACTAGTTTCTAACTAGCTGTGGGCAACTCACTTTTTAAACTTCCATATATAAAACTACAGGAAATAATAATAATGATTTCCTCATTAATGGGCTTTGGGGTCTATTGATGGAAAACACTTTTTTTAAAGAGCTACTTTATTATTTTCAGGATATTATTTTAGGCTTCTGGGAGCTTTTGACATGCCTTGCTGAGAAAATTGTAGATTTCAGACTTCATGAAAAGCCTACTACTCAGCCTTCAGTCACATGTAGCATCCGTTGTGTCTGATTGCCTTTGCTTTGTTCCACTTACCTTTTCATTTGGAACTAAAGCATGCTTCTTTATCCCATAATTTGTAGTTCTGCCTTTACATGACACAAGCTGGATTAGACACAAAGAATGGTGAACTGCAGGTAATCATAGCTAAGGGGCTTCAGACAGAGATGGACTGACCTCAGAAGAGGGCTAGTGATGCTCCCCTGGGGTCAGTACTGGCACCAGTCTTGTTCAACATATTCATCAATGCCCTAGATGAAGGAACAGAGTGTACTCTCAGCAAGAGTGCACTTCTCCCAAGAAATTAACTACAGGACAAGTGGAAATGCCCTCAAGCTGTGCCAGGGGAAGTCTAGTTTGAATATTAGAGTATTTTTTTTACTGATAGAGTGGTGAGGCAGTAGAACAGGCTGCCCAGAGAGGTGATGGAGTCACCATCCTTGGAGGTGTTTAAAAAATTAGTAGATGTGGCACTTTGGGACATGGTCTAGTGGTTGTGGAGGTGATAGATAGAAGGTTGGACTTGATGACCTTAAAGGTCTTTTTCAAACTTAATGGTTCTATACAAAACGAGGAGGAGTGGCTGACACACCAGAAGGCTGTGCTGCCGTTCAGTGAGACTTAGGCTGGAGAGTTGGGCAGAGGTGAACCTCATGAAGTTCAACAGTAGCAGGTGTAGAGTCCTGCACCTGGAGAGGAATAACCCCCTGCATCAGTACAGGAAAGCAGCTCTGCAGAGAAGGGACCTGGGGGTGCTGGTATACAAGTTCACTTTGAGCCAGCAATGTGCCCCTTTGGCCAAGAAGGCCAGGGGTATTCTGGAGTGTATTAAGAAGAGTGTGGCTAGCAGGATGAAGGAGGTTCTTCTCCCCCTCTAGTCTGCCCTAGTGAGGCCACACCTGGAATATTGTGTCCAGTTCTGTGCTCCCCAGTTCAAGAGGGACAGGAAACTGCTGGAGAGAGTCCAATGGAGGGCCACAAAGATGATGAGGGGATTGGAGAATCTCTCTTATGAGGCTGAGAGAACTTAGGAGTTTTTTCAGCCTGGAGAAGTCTGAGAGTGTATCATGAGGATGGGGCTAGACCCTTTTTAGTGGTGGCCAGTGCTAGGACAAGGGGCATGCTAGAACACTGGAGGTTTCACTTAAGGAGAAACTTCTTCACTTTGAGGATGACAGAGAACTGGAACAGGCTGTACAGTCTCCTTCTCTAGAGACTTTCAAAACCTGCCTGGACACTTTCCTGTGCAACCTACTTTACGTGAACATAGAAGGGTTGGACAAGATAATCTCCAGAGGTCCCTTCCAAATCCTACCATTCTGGAGTAGAATGCTGTCCTGGACACCACATCATCAGGAGCTGCAATATTCCAGCCAAAACATTGCCACTGACAAGGAGAGTGCACAAATGTGTACCCTAACCAGTTCCAGAGTGGAGCTCAACAGCTTTTTTTCTTTTACACTTGATGGATTTTTAAGAATAGGAGGCACATTATATCATCCAGCTAGGTCTCCTGTTTAATAAGCATGACAGAATTTTACTGAATTAGTTAATGCTGAGCCCCAAATTTCATGTTTATTGAAGGTATTTTCCACAAAGACATCCAGTCCTGAGCTGAAGACTTGAAGAAATGGAAAATCTACTGCTTCCCATGGCACCCTGTTCCACTGGTTAACCACTCTTGCAGCTGAACAATTGTGCCTTATGTCTCATGTGAAATTTGCCTGGCTCCGGCCTTGACTATCTGTTCTTGCTAGGTCTCTCTCTGCTACAATAAAGAGACCTGGTATTTCTTCCCTGTAAGGAGAAATTTTGTTATCAGGCCACCTAGTTGTCTGCTTCTGGGGGGGTTATTGGTTTATGTTTTAAACATGAAACATGCAGGCCCTTTAGGGGCAGAAACCATCATGCATGCAGTAATCAGCTATGACCACAAGAGTACTTGCTGCAAGCACCCCCTGTACCCAGCCCATCAAACCTCTTGGCATGTTCTTCCTCCGGGTGTTTCTGTCCCTGTCTGCTGGCAGAGGTGTCTCCTGGCCCATTTCAGTCTCAGATAGTGTGGTTTACTTAGCTGCTGTGGCATTGAGTGTCCTGGCTCACCACGATTGAACGAGCAGCTCTATTGGCAGATCTCAGGAAACGGCACCATGTAATGGGAGGAGGAGAGTGAGGACTGGCAGCTAGAACAACTAAGCACATAAAAGGATCACCATCCACAGCTATGGGGCCTCGTCCCACAGTGGTTGTTCAGCTCTGGTCACAGTTCTGTAACAATTTAAGCCAGTCTGATTGCCACAGCACTGGTCAATATCTGGCTATATAATCCCATTTTGTTCCTGTTGCCAACTCTCATGCTTCTACGACCCTTGATGACCCACTCCAAGGCAATAAATCAGCAGAAAGTTTTCCTTTTTTCCCCCTGAACTAGTTTCCTACAATTTTGGTGCCCAGGACTGGCTCATCAAAACTCTGAACAAGTTCCAGTGTCAGTGTGATGGAGAATGTTGTGTTCGTATTATAGGTGTTGGTTTCTACAGCCATTTTTAGTCTGCCTGTGACCATGAATCACAACCCTAAGTTGCTCTGACCTCAAAATGCCACAGTTCAGCACCATTCTCTCAAACCTCTAAAACCACCTCACAGCTGACCATTTTATTTACAGAGTCACCTTTTTATATTACAGACTCATGGAAGAGGTGATACTAGAACTATGTTTTCATACTTCCATTGGAGGAGCCCTGCCCACCTCTTGAACTGCACACTGCAATGGTAGCTGGAGATCAGTATTTTTTCAAGGTCCCTGAACATACCCATTGGAATGCAACCACTTCAAAACCTTAAATGGAAGCCAGAGATTTAGGAAGAAGATCTCAGTTAGCAGCCTTGACTAAATCTTCAGCTGCTGCATATCAGGACAAGGCTTTTGCAGAACGGCATTACTGTAGTCTTGGCTCAAGACTAAATACTGGAAAAGAAAAGAAGGTCTGCTTTGCTTTGGTGTAACATTTGTAACAGTGGTGATGACCTAAGTTAGCTTCTGTCTGGTTTTGAATCATAGAATAGAATCATAGAATCAGTCAGGGTTGGAAGGGACCACAAGGCTCATCTAGTTCCAACCCCCCTGCCTCATCCAGCCTGGCCTTAAACACCTCCAGGGATGGGGCCTCAACCACCTCCCTGGGCAACCCATTCCAGCCTCTCACCACTCTCAGGCTCAAGAACTTCCTCCTCACATCCAGTCTGAATCTCCCCAACCCCAGCTTTGCTCCATTCCCCCTAATCCTTTCGCTACCTGAGAGCCTAAAAAGTCCCTCCCCAGCTTTTTTGTAAGCCCCCTTCAGATACTGGAAGGCCACAAGAAGGTCACCTGGGAGCCTTCTCTTCTCCAGACTGAACAGCCCCAACTCTTTCAGTCTGTCTTCATAGCAGAGCTGCTCCAGCCCTCTGAGCATCCTCGCGGCCCTTCTCTGGACATGCTCCAGCATCTCCACATCCCTCTTGTAATAGGGGCTCCAAAGCTGGATGCAGTACTGCAGGTGGGGTCTCAATTCCTTTAAGTGGAAGATGTCCCCATTTTTGTTTTTGTTAAAATACTCATAAAATACTCATGAAACATTCAGAAAATACTTTTTTCAGCCCAGCTAATCACTCACCCTGATACCTCATAAGCCAATGGAGATTGTACAGTGTTTGAAATACTGTTTCCCTCCTTCCTTTGATGCTCACCACTATTCTGTCTCAGTGAACGGCTTGTTGTGAAAAAAAAGCAAACCATGAATGGAAGAGTCCCAGAGTGCCTCTTTTAAGCATTCGTTTCATGTACTCCACCACAGCCTCTCTTCATTTTCCTGTTTCTAAAATTACATTTCAGCATTTTTCCTTTAACACTCCTAGTTTTCCATTCTTAACATGATTTTTACTTCCCATCTCTCAACTTTTTTTTTATTTCAGCTATATTCTTTATGAGGCACAGTGGCCAAGCTGAGCATATTATTGCAGAATATCCCTTCAGAAACTCTTTGCTCTGCCTCCAGTCTTCTTCTTCCTTAAATATTACTGACTAGTCTGCAGGTTTTGCCTCCCTACTTCTCAGCTCTTTTCAGGCTTAGTAATGACCATTCATAAATAAATCCATGGACACCACTCCAAACAAGGAGTATAGTATGAGCAGCCCTTAGGTGGCAATTTTACAGTTACTAATACAAGTTGTGTTTCTTGTTATATAAACGGTTTAGTTTGGGAAGAAATTGCTTTATTGATGTCTAGTTTTTGATGCTCTTCCTTTGGAAGAATCATGGCAAGTAGAAAGACCATTTGTTCTCTCATCTAATCCTTCTCACCAGAACAGATCTGGGGGCAGTACTGCTTCTGGCATTTGTGAAAGAATAGGTGACACTGTTCTCACCATCACTCCCAGGTCTGTATAACATATTATGACAGTAAACCCGTGAGTACTGTAGCAGGACACCAAGCTGTGAGGACAAGGATGTCTCCTGCCATTTGGCAGTGTGGCAAAGCTGGACTGAGTAGTGCAGTTTCTGCTACAAACTTGGCTTCTCAAGG
Organism: Pogoniulus pusillus; assembly: GCF_015220805.1. Taxonomy (NCBI): domain Eukaryota; kingdom Metazoa; phylum Chordata; class Aves; order Piciformes; family Lybiidae; genus Pogoniulus; species Pogoniulus pusillus. The sequence goes on from NC_087266.1 coordinate 4,894,349, forward strand.
TTAACTGTTGGCTGTGATGAACATGGGTGGAGTGAGTACTGAATTATTCTGCCTCTGGACTCTGATGGTATCTTACTTCTCTCAGACAGCTTAATTATTCCTTGTAAAGAATTCCAAGGCTCACTCATGTCCAACTCTGTCACCTGATTCTTCTCTTCCTTTGTTATTGATGGAGTCAGAGCACTGCAATGTAATGTGATGTGATGGAACAGATGTTTCCTTTTTAGAAGATATGCAAGGATCTGTCATGTTTTGATTGTCTTTCTAGTTTATCATTTTATTTTGATTGTAGCTCAACCGATATCCTGAGCACTAAAGTATCACTTTGCTACTAGCTGTGAACATTTGCTGCCCATGTTCCTTCTGAAGAGTAGGCAGTTTGGGTCTGTGACCCAATACCTTCCTCCAGATTCGTCTGAGACACTGGAATAAGTTACCTATCTTCCATGGATTCTTGACCCCTCACATCTGTCAGCTGAGTTGTTCCTGTAACCACCTCTAACCCATCTCTAACAAAGTCACCTAGGCTGTGAAAATGAATTATTTAAACTTTCTAAGGTAAGTTGGCTGTTTCTCTACTCAAATAGGTTAGGAAGCATTCCTGCTGGAGATCATATTTTAAAAGGGAAGAAAGAATAGAAGCTTTAATGGGGAGACACAGTGGCATAGGCAGAAGTGGTGACTTCTTCCATCAGCAGCTGACCTTGGAATAAAACATCTGTCTATGGATTCTATCTGGCCTATGGAGTACTAAAACAGTAATGCATGTAGCTGGGGCTGAGAGAAGAAATCCCAGGTGATGTAGTATGGAGAGTCAAAAGTAGCCTTATAAGACTTAAGTGCAGTGGCCAGTATGTACCTGTCAGATACCTATCTTGGAGCATATACAAGGAGAGGGAAGAGAGCTGCTAGATAAAGGAAGCAATTTGCTATGCTTAGCACTTGGAGGACTCTGCAGCAGAAAAGGGAACATTCAGAATTAGGCAAAAACCACAGACTCACAGAAACATTCAGGTTAGAAAAGACCCTCAGGATCACCAAGTCCAACCAATAACCCTACTCTACAAGAGTCACCCTAAACCATATCCCCAAGCATCACATTCAAATGACTTTTAAACACATCCAGGATTGGTGACTCAACCACCTCCCTGGTCAGCTCATTCCAATGCCTGACCACTCTTTCTGTGTAAATGTTTTCCTGATGTCCAGTCTAAACATACCCAGTTGCAACTTGAAGCCATTCCCTCTTATTCTGTCACCAACCTCTCCACGGTGTCCTTCCAGGTAGCTGTTGATAGCAATGAAGTAATGACAGTGGATAAGATTAAGAACATCTCTGCTGTATAGATTTGTAAGTATGGACCAGCAGTTACTAAAGGATTCTCTACATCATACTCATCTGCACAATACAGATAAACAATATCAGGAGGAGAATGTGAGCTTGATCTAAGTCCAGCCAGAATGTGCTAGTAGAGCAGTCACAGGACTGACAGTGCCTTTGTTTTACACCTAAGCAAGCAGAGAAAGGTTAAATGAAGCACATACTGCTGGTGCCCCTTTTCAAAGAGAATTATAGGGTAAAAAAATCTTCTGGGGACTAGAAAACTCTTATTCAATCCCATAATTCTGCTATCTCTTTATAAACTCACAACAAGGTCAGCTTGTTCTCCTTTCCTCCTCCTCCTGCCCTGTGTCTGGCAGGAGCCACTTTATCAGGAAGAACATGTAAGCAGTAGGCCTCTTTTGGGGGCCTCCAGAGGCTTCTTTAGGCCTCTTGGATGGCAGAGGCATTGGAGGGGGTGGGGAGGATTGGAGCACTGGGAAGTGTAGATTTAGGTTTTTTTAGGTTGGGGGAAACTTAAAGGGGGTTTGGCAGGAATGTGGTAATTGCTTTAATAATGTCTTTCTCTGTACCTCTCTCCAAATATAATTCTGTATTTTTTCTCCAGTTTCATTTGAGGGTTTGATTTCTGTTGGCTGTCTTTAAAGTTCACGACACTTTGTGAAGAAAATGGATGATGGAAAATAACCTCATTTCTCTGCACTGTCTTCTCATCCTTTATCACTCCCCTCACTCCCTGACTTCACCGTGAGCAGGATTCACAGGCGACTTTCTCTTATATTTCCTATATATCCCATGCAAAACGTCATGCATATAGTTTGGAAAGCTGAGCAGATGCCATATGGAAGGTTGTCCTAATTCCTTCCTCCTGTGAAGTCTTTCTATAACCTTTTCTGTGGCACACAATAGCATCTGATTATATAAATAAAGATGTGATCCTAACATCTATGCTATAGTTGAACAACTGTTACTCGTATTCCTTAGGTGTTCAGGGATAAAGAAAGAAACAGATATTGCACATCTAGAACCATCATGAATCCATCTGCTTGACTGCTCAGGCTGCTTGAGTTATAGGGACAAACTATGGTCATTGGCAGGACAAAGAGGTAGTTGTCTCATAGCAACTGTCAGCATACAGTCTCTGCTGGAGTATTCTCAGGTATTTTCGGGCATTTTAGGTGGGATTCATTTTCCTAGTGCCCTATGTCCATAGCACAGGTAGGTCTGTCTCAGCTAATCACCTTGGGGCCCACATGCAGTCAGTGGAGGAGGCAGCACCACTCATTTACTCTCTTTTAGACATTTACTTCAGGATGGGGCAATTTTTGTACTTTCAGACCACATTTGTTCCTGATGTGAACAAGCCCCTGTTAAGTGAATCCTACTAACTAAAGTTGGAAAATTTCAAGTGCAAATTGAAGAAGATCTGCTCTCTAAAACAAGGCTGCATTACATTAAGGTGGCTAATGTCAAATAGTGCTGCACAGACACTGCATCAGACCAAGACATTGGTGAAGAGAAGGAAAGTGACAGTGCCTGGAACTGTAATAGAGAAAGTCATGTGCAGATGTCACCAGAATGTCAAGATCAACAGATTTCAAGCAGCAGCAGCAGCAATCACTGCAGTTAAATGACTAACATCAGAGAAGTTCACTGCCTTTCCTAAAACACCGAGAAGATTAGATCCTCCTCCAAAGACAAAATAATGACTAGAGCACAAGCTGGTGCTGAACACAAAAGGGAGTTAGAAAAACTATTAAGCACATCTATTGTCCTTGAGAAAGGAGGGTTATTTCCATTCTACCAGGTACTCTCCTTTTTTCTTGAGAGTTGATATTCTTGCATCTGGAGCCCTTTCTTTATCAGAATAAAACATTTTTGCCCATCTGCTGAAGCTTTCAGGCATCATGCCAGATCTACAGCATTTCCCACAAAGTAAGGCATGTTTTGCAAAGAGCAGAAAACAGCTACCCAGAGGAACAGGGCACACAAGACAAGGCAAAGCTGTTGAGGTGCCTACAAAAGGCTTGGCAGAGTTCAGAGAGAATGCTGGCTGATTGCACTGTAAGGATTTCCATTGTTGATGAGATCCCTATAGCTGCCTACATCCATTTCTGAACAGCTCCATTCAGCCACAATCTGCACCAAGCACTTCAGCCCTGGGGCAGGGACAGATAGATGTTGGATGGTGACAGGCACCTGAGCTAGTTCCCTGATCAGCTGTTTTCCCCCACTGACAGTGCTCAGTTTTCATACATTTGAGAAAAATAAGTTCAGTGAACACACAGTTCTGACTTCTCAGGTATATTTGCATTAAAAATGACTGCCACACAGCAGTTTAATTCTTCCACCTATTCTTTCCTTACCTAGATTTCACTCGAGGGAAAAGAGAAATGAGACACCACACAGGATAAAATACCTGAAGAAATTGCAGCCCTGGTTTCAAACAGGTATTTAGGACAGGATAGAATCATAGAATCATAAAATTGTTTTGATTGGAAAAGATCTCTAAGATCATGAAGTCCAGCCATCAACCTAAGACCACCATGGCCATTAAACCATGTTCCAAAATGCCACAAACACAGGTTTCTTGAACACCTCCAGGGATGGTGACTCCACCACCTCCCTGGGTAGTCTCTTCTAGTGCCTCACCAATTTTTCCTTAAGGAAATGTTTCCTAACATCCAATCTAAACCTGTCACAATTTGAGGCCATTTCTTTTCATCCTATCACCTGATGCTGAAGAGAAGAGATTGACCCCTACCTCACTACACCCTCCTTTCAGGGAGTTGTAGAGAGCAACGTGGTCTAGAGAGACTTTTTTGAACTAGGATGTTTATCTCATAAGACTGTATTCACAGCCATAACCACTCTTTGAGGGTTTCAGGCTAGGATGGCACTTGTTAGCTGCTCCATATAATCAATGAAGGTTTTCATCCTGTTCTAAGTAATCCCTTATAAGGTGTTTACATACCTATTTCAAAACTCCATCTATTAAGTAGAGTAGCAAAAACTAACCCTTACATCATTGATGCAACAATGTTGATGCCAAATGCAGTGCTATCACAGAGTCACAGAATCAAGCAGGTTGGAAAAGACCTTTGAGATCATCCAGTCCAACCTATTACCCGACATTATCTAAGCAACTAAACCATGGCACCAACTGCCACATCTCATCTCTTTTTAAACACTTCTAGGGATGGTGGCTCCATCACCTTCCTGGGCAGCCCATTCCAATGGCCAATCACTCTTTCTGTGAAACACTTCTTCCCAACATCCAGTCTAAACCTTCCCCAGCACAGCTTGAGATTGTTCTGTAATTGATTGCCTGGGAGAAGAGACCAAGCCTCACATGGCCACACCCTCCTTTCAGGTAGTTGTAGACAGCAATAAGATGCCCCCTGAGCCTTCTCTTCTCCAGGCTAATTCTGGGGCTTGGCTTTATATTACACCTTTCCTGGTGTGTTTTGTATGTTTCTTGTTTCTATGGCATGATATGTTGGATCATTTAGCATACATTATATTTTGGACATATTTGGGACATAAGAAGGGCTTACATTTCATAGAATCACAGAATCAACCAGGTTGGAAGAGACCTCCAAGATCATCCAGTCTAACCTAGCACCCAGTTCTGTCCAATCAACTAGACCATAGAATCATAGAATCAATGAATCAACCAGGTTGGAAGAGAACTCCAAGATCATCCAGTCCAACCTATCCCACAGCCCTATCCAGCCATCTAGACCATGGCACTAAGTGCCTCAGCCAGGCTTTTCTTGAACACCTCCAGGCACAGCGACTCCACCACCTCCCTGGGCAGCCCATTCCAATGCCAATCACTCTCTCTGGGAAGAACTTTCTCCTAACGTCCAGCCTAGACCTGTCCTGGCACAACTTGAGACTGTGTCCCCTTGTTCTGTTTCTGGGTGCCTGGCAGAAGAGACCAACCCCCACCTAGCTACAGCCTCCCTTCAGGTATTTGTAGACAGCAATGAGGTCTGCCCTGAGCCTCCTCTTCTCCAGACTAAAGTGTTCTAATTTTTCAAGCCATACCAGCTGGTTTAATAAAAGAGGTTACCAATAAACCTTGTCTCACCAATACCCAGCTGAAGTGTAACTCTTTATGTCTAAGCAACAGATGATAGAAACCTGCTGTAGCTTGAGAGTTTTCTGCCTCTTTTGAGCATATTCAAAAAGGTAGTGATTTTTTTTCCTGCAATGTGGTAATTTACAGTCATACAAACAAATGAATTTTACCAAGAAAGCATATCCTTGCAACAGTGTGCAGGCTTCAGGATCTAGCTGAAGTTTTTCAACCAGAATCAAAACCAGAAGAATGAAAAATTTGTAACAAAGGGAGCACAGTGCTTGTGAAAGAGGACAGTGGAAATCTCCATAGGGAAGTTTTTTGTTGAAAAGTTACTTATGCCTCATTTTTCAGACTTGGTTTACCTGATTGTTATTATTTATTCATGGTACTGTGTGGTGACCCAGGGGCAGTTTTGCTCAGCACAGCATATAGATGCACAAATAGATTTAAAACCTAACTCAAAGACAATAGTCCTCTGTTGGAGAGCGAGGAAACGATGCAACTGCATTCATCAGCAAGACAGCAATGTGCTGCCAAGTATTTTCTAGGCATCGGGGCCAAGGAGAGCTACAAGGAGGAATCTGAGGAGAACAATGGAGAGGGCTGATAGATATTTAATGGGAACAGGGTTGATTGTTTTTTCTGGAAGCATGGCAAATATGAAGCAGAAACAGCAGCTGCTGTCTCAATATGAATGATGGAAACAGACAAGAAAAACTGTGGACCTCAGTGAAGGTGAAGAGATAGAGGTGAGGTTTGATGAAGGTAGAAGGTGAAGCCTGTAAAAACACACAGATTGTGGCTGTGAGTATAACATACAGATTACACATAATAACTGCATAGAGTCACCCACATTCTGGGTAAGGTCATGCATGAGTTTCATACTCTTAACTGGTTTGATTGTAAGACAGTTTCTACAGCTTGCTCATGACGAATTTTCACCTGTGAAATGCATGCAGAAGGCTTTAAGTATTTAAAGTAACTTAAGTATTTAAATTAATTCAAAAGGTGTCAAAGAAGTCAAAACTGATACCCAGCACATGGGTCTGACTGACAGACAAGATCATAGTACAGTACACTGTGACTGTGAAAGTGATAAACAGGTTTTGGTAGCAAAGGCTGAAATGTCTCTCTCAGAGTATAAACCCACTACATATCCACAGAAGATGCCAAACCTGAACGAGATTTTACTTTGGACAGAAGGTGTAGGGCTCAGATGTCACTATAATACACATGTCTACATCTGAGCCAACCACCTAAGCTTCCTTTATAGATTTAATATATATTGATTTTATTTATTAAATCTTTTAAGTGGATTTTAGGATTAAATCTATTCCTTTCAGGCTAAATATCTAACATTGACCACTTCTGTGCCATCACAAAGCACCTACAGAATGGCCAAGGGATCAGGCCCAGCCAGCATGGGTTTAGGAAGGGCAGGTCCTGCCTGACCAACCTGATCTCCTTTTATGATCAGGTTACTTGCCTGGTGAATGTGAGGCAGGCTGTGGATGTAGTCTACCTGGACGTCAGCAAAGCCTTTGACACCATCTGCCACAACAAGCTCCTGGAAAAGCTGGCAGCTCATGGTTTGGACATATTCACTCTGATATGGGTCAAAAACTGGCTGAAGGGCTGGGCCCAGAGAGTGGTGGTGAATGGTGCCATATCCACTTGGCAGCTGTCACTAGTGCTGTCCCCCAGGGATCAGTGCTAGGCCAGGTCAATATCTTTATTGATGATCTGGGACAGGAGATTGAGTCCAGCATCAGTATGTTTGCAGATAACACCAAGGTAGGAGCAGGTGTGGATCTGTTGGAGGGTAGGAGTGCCCTGCAGATGGACCCTGACAGGCTGGATGGGTGGGCAGAGGCCAATGGGATGAGATTTAAAAAGGCTAAGTGCAGGGTTCTGCACTTAGGCCACAACAACCCCAAGCAGCACTACAGGCTGGGGACAGAGTGGCTGGAGAGCAGCCAGGCAGAGAGGGACCTGGGGGTACTGGTAGATAGTAGCTGAAGATGAGCCAGCAGTGTGCCCAGGTGGCCGAGAGAGCCAATGGCATCCTGGCCTGGATCAGGAACAGTGTGGCCAGTAGGACAAGGGAGGTTATTCTTCCCCTGTACTCAACACTGGTCAGGCCACACATTGAGTGCTGTGTCCAGTTCTGGGCCCCTCAATTCAAGAGAGATGTTGAGGTGCTGGAACGTGTCCACAGAAGGGCAACAAAGCTGATGAAGGACCTGGAGCACAGCCCTGTGAGGAGAGGCTGAGGGAGCTGGGGTTGTGCAGCCTGAAGAAGAGGAGGCTCAGGGGGGACCTCATTTCTGTCTACAACTACCTGAGGGGAGGCTGGAGCCAGGTGGGGGTTGGTCTCTTCTGCCAGGCAATCAGCAATAGAACAAGGGGACACAGTCTCAAGTTGTGCTAGGAGAGGTCTAGGCTGGATGTTAAGAGGAAGTTCTTCCCAGAGAGAGTGATTGGCATTGGAGTGGGCTGCCCAGGGAGGTGTTGGAGTCACCCTCCCTGGAGGTGTTCATGAAAAGCCTGGCTGAGGCACTTAGTGCCATGGTCTAGTTGATTGGACAGAGCTGGGCAGTAGGTTGGACTGGATGACCTTGGAGGTCTCTTCCAACCTGGTTGATTCTGTGATTCAGAGTGAACAGGTCTCTGACCTCTGTCCCTGCTAATGCCTGTTTCTCTCCACTAACTGCAAGACACTTCAGATGCCTAGTTTAGTTGTAGGCATCTATGCTACAATTTCTTAGAGGTAAGGTGATTCTCAACCCTTAAGGGAGATCTGGAGCAGAGCTGGAAGTCTCCAGAATAGTCCTAGTAGATTAATGTCTGTATGAGTGTGAGGTTCCCCAGAAATAAAGTGCAAAGAGAACAGGAGTCTATGTTTTTGTATGTTCTGCTCATCAGTCTATTGTGTACAAAATTGTTGCTTTTAGGAAGAATGGAAAAGTTTCTGCTCTGGATGGAGGCTCACACTGCATTGCACGTTGGCTATGCTAGCATAAGGAAAGCAACTAAGTGATTTCCCTGAAGACTACAGTTAAGCCTAGTTCCAAGAATACTGTCTGTGGATCCAGAAAACTCTCTTGGACATGTACATTTCCTCTGGCTCTGAAGTACTAGGGCTACAAAATACCATATTAGTGCATGAAACATCCACAGTTGTTTTTCCTTGAGCTTTTGTCATTGCCAAGCTAAGTGCAGTGGTTAACATCTATCTCTTTTCCTGCTGGCAAGGACAGGTGGCCATTCTGTGTGCATGGCACATCTGCAAATAAAGTAGATTTGGCTTGCAATTTTAAGTTGTCTCTTTTTTCCCACCAGATATCTCACAGCTGTGAATGAAGGGAGTTTGGAGATAAGTGTGGTTTTCAAACAGGAACTTCGATAAAGAAAGCAAAAGCTCAACAAATTAGAATCTCACCACTGAAACTGAGTTGTGTTGGAATGAATCCTTTGAACAGGTAAGTAAGACTTGTATGGATTAATAAAGCAATAAATGCTGTGAGATAATAAATCTAAAGTAATTGGTTGTGGAGGTTGGTCTCTTCTCCCAGGCAACAAGCAACAGGACAAGGGGACACAGTCTCAAGTTTATGCCAAGGGAGGTCTAGGCTGGATGTTAGGAGGAAGTTCTTGCCAGAGAGAGTGATTGGCATTGGAATGGGCTGCCCAGGGAGGTGGTGGAGTTGCTGTGCCTGGAGGTGTTCAAGAAAAGCCTGGCTGAGGCACTTAGTTGACTGGACAGGGCTGGGTGCTAGGTTGGACTGGATCTTGGAGGTCTCTTCCAACCTGGTTGATTCGTTGATTCTAAGATTCAAGGTAAATCACTGTATTGTGCCTATAAGCAGGGAAAGGATGAAAACTCTTTGTGACTGTTGGAATCTACAAAGAAATAAAGATTTACAAGTGATGAAGGAAAGGGAGAAATATAAAAAGGAGATTTTGCAGCTGAAGTAATTCCTGTGGCTAGAAAGTATTTGGATAATGAGTTTTCCATCAAAGACATCTTAGGAAAAAAGGAGACAAAAATTAAAAAGGCAGATTTTAAATAACAATTGAGGAAGAACCACCACTGTGTTTCTATGGGCTGATGACATGATGACTGCTTTGATGTCAAGGTGATGTTAAGCTAGACCAGACACAGATCCATTGTTTCACACCTATGGAAATGGTACAAGTTCTGACTGATTCAGATCAGAATCTGAAATTGGAATAAGGCAACTGAAGCAGATCATTTGATCTTAGCGGAGACTTTTTAGTCCTATAACTTCATCAGGCTATAGATAAATCATGTACCAGGTGGCTGATATACTGAAGGACCAGAGAAATGAGTGGTATGCATAGGATGTAATGGAATTCTTTGAGTCCATCAAATTTCAACTTCTGCAGAGACAATACAACAGAGAGAGCAAAGAAGATGGAGTCAAGCTCTTTCTAGCGGTGCACTCTGTCAAGACCAGAGGCAATAGGCACAAACTGCAATACAGGGGGGTCTGTCTGAACCCAGGAAAACACTTTGTCACTGCAAGTGACTGAGCACTGGCACAGGTTGTCCAGAGAAGTGGTGGAGTTTCTATCCCTTAAGATACTAAAAAGCTATCTGGACTACCAGGGCAGCCTGTCCTCCCTTGAGGCCTTACGCAACCTGTTCTAGTGGGAGGTGTCCCTGCCTATTGTGGGGGCTTGGAACTGGACGAGCTTTGAGGTCCTTTTCAACCTAAATCATTCTATGATTGTATGATTTTCTATGTGTGTTTATATATATATATATGGGTGTATATCTATCTATCTATCTATCTAGATATATATTAAAGTCAGGTGGAATCCATGCTGTCAGGTCACAAACCTCAATGTGTGCAGAGGACAGTAGAGAGCCAGGATAAAGCAGTGTGCTATAGCAATTGAGTGTGCAGGTCATGTAGCTCCAGTAGGGATTGCAACACATGATAATGCAGAAGGAGACAATGGATAGTATCTGGGCAAAAGATCCTCTGTGCCAAGACTCATGTCAATGATGTCACACCCTTGGCAGAGCTGTGTAAATACTCTCAAATGTCTGTTTGGAGATGCAGACCACAGCTTTGGCCTGAGTTGCCTTCTGTTCCACAGAGCCATGAAAACACCCACATAGGAAAGAGGTGTCCCTTGGCAAAATCTTCTGTGGCAGCACATTGGTTGGCCATGTCCACCAAAACGGATGGTGTATGGCAGGACCCTTGCCTACATCAAATCCCTCCATGAGCTTCTTGAAACAGAAAAACTCCACGTACTTAGAAAATTATTCTATTCATTCTGCTAGAATGTCAGATTTCCTTGTTTATGTTTTAATACCCACCTATGAATTTGGAGGAGTTATATCCATTGCCCATACATGAAGAACTATCAAGCAGAGATTTCTTTCACATTATTGTTACCAGTCCTCTCTGCTCCTTGTCTGAAGCTTGAAGGCATCAGATTCAATACAGGATTATTATTTAATGATGTACCCTGCTGGATCAAGGCCATTAGCACACTACATTAAATACCTAAATGAATCATATAATCATAGAATCAGTCAGGGTTGGAAGAAACCACAAGGATCATCCATTTCCAATCTCCCTGCCGTGGGCAGGGACACCCTACCTGAGATCAGGCTGGCCAGAGACTCATCCAGCATGGCCTTAAACACCTCCAGGGATGTGGCCTCAACCACCTCTTTGGGCAACCCATTCCAGGCTCTCATCACTCTCATGCTCAACAACTTCCTCCTCACATCTGGTCTGAAGCTCCCCACCTCCAGCTTTGCTCCATTCCCCCTAGTCCTGTCACTCCCTGATAGCCTAAAAAGTCCCTCCCCAGGTTTTTCTAGGCCCCTTTCAGATACTGAAAGGCCACAATAAGGTCACCTCAGAGCACATGAGCAGTTTAAACATCTTACTGAATTAACATTTAGTTAAACTTATGCTAAATTATGTTAAACTGCAGAAGGCCAGCACCAGAAGCAGGAACCCCTGGTTCTCCCTGTGCATGCTAGGATGGCACTAGGTCCCTTTCAGAAAGAAAATCTAAATTCATCCTGAGCATCATTTGGGTGTCTGAGTCAAAGGTTTAGCAATGTGTCTAGCCAAGCCGCAGAACGTTTTCACATCTGGATGTGTCCCATTTGCTAAACTGCTTCAGTCTGTGAACAATTCCAAAATACACTCAGCTTTCTTATTGCAAAAGGAATGTAATGTTATATAACCAAATGTGAAAGCACGTATTGTGGAATCTTTCAGAAAGAACAACATGTTAAAACTGCACCTCTAAAACAAGGTTTGCATTTAACCGAGCAAATGGCCTCGACTGGTCGTCATATGTCAATAGTTTACGTAATGGGCTGAGGGCAGAGCAGCCTGCCAGGAGAGCTGCTGTGGAAACTAAAATCACACCGGTGGGATGGAAAGAGCTTCCTAACCTTCAGAGCAGAGATGGGCCTAAGCCACAAATGTCAGGCCTGGGTTGTTCAAAAGTTTGAAGCACTTAGATCCCGGGATATGGCCCCAGTAAGTCTTTGAAGCAGATTTAGAAGTTATCCTCAAAGAATTATGACTGTGCCTCTCTTTATAGCGTACAGAGAAATCCTGGAAGGTTACAAAAATAAGATCTTGTGATGAGATGGATTTCTATGAAATGTTGGTAATATCAAGACTGACTTTGCCCTGGTTTTATAGAAAGGTTTCTTAGGCTCTGGAAAATATCTTAAATGCTTCTTCATCCTTTACTTCTAAGTTGAGGACTGCAAAATATCAACCAAACTCCTTCCAGGCCCAGATACATAGCTTTGTTAGGAGGGAGATTGTGGTGCAGTGGAAAAATGTCAGCCCAGACCTTTCAGAGACCTTTTGGAAAGATCCATCTCCGATTCCTGCTTATAAAGAAGAGAATTAGTCTTCCACATTAGAACAATGCTGTGAGAATATGTGAGAGATCTGTCTCTGCTTGCAAAAGGCACCACTTATTGATACAACATGATGGTAGGGAAAAGATGTTTAAGGTTTGCATAATCAAGCATAAGCAGAAGGTTTCATGTGAAAAAAAAAAAAAAGAGGGTGAGACACAACAGTTCACTCCTTTTGAATTCTTTGCAGTTTCTTCTGTGCATCTAAAGATCAACCACTCCTAAGTTGTCTGTTCCTCTGGAAGTCTTGTCCTTTGTTGTGCTGCACAATTGCCTTTTTAAATTATTTTTAATTTGGAGTTTAAGAGCTCATCAGTTATTTTTTGTCCTGTCTGTCACTTTCTATGCTGAATGAAGAGAATGTTTGTTTCCTGGACGACAAGTGGATGACTACCAGTCCACAGGATAACATCACTCTCCAGTTCTGTGCTGCTATAATCATAGAATCATAGAATCAACCAGGTTGAAAGAGACCTCCAAGATCAGCCAGTCCAACCTAGCACCCAGCCCTATCCAGTCAACCAGACCATGGCACTAAATGCCTCATCCAGGCTTTTCATGAACACCTCCAGGGACAGCGACTCTACCACGTCCCTGGGCAGCCCATTCCAATGCCAATCACTCTCTCTGGCAACAACTTCCTCCTAACATCCAGCCTAGACCTCCCCCACCACAACTTGAGACTGTCCCCCCTTGTTCTGTTTCTGGTTGCCTGACAGATGAGACCAACCCTCACCTGGCTACAACCTCCCTTTCAAGTAGTTGTAGACAGCAATGAGGTTCCCCCTGAGCCTCCTTTTCTCCAGGCTAAACAACCTCAGCTCCCTCAGCCTCTCCTCGTAGGGTTTGTGTTTTGTTATATCTGATGCCATACCAGGGTGCTTAATAAACTGTGTACAGAGTCTGCTTCTTAAATATGCAGCTTCTCTTGGATGCATTGAAGAGTATGAATGTGGTTCTCTTTGTGCAGATAACCCTCTGTAGTTGAATTTCAGTAGCAGGCAATCTCTGTGGTGGGAAACACAGCAGCCTTTCCCATTCTGTACCAGCAGGATTACACAAAGGAAGGGAAGTGAGGAATACGTCATCCAACTGAAACTACAGAGAAAAGTCAGGAAAAAAGAAAACCATCTGAGTTGGAACATAGCCATGTCTCAGAGGTTAACACCCTACTTCTGTGGAAAGTGCCTTAGCTGTCAGGACAGAAAAAGTGGTTGAGGCCTCATGTTTCATCCAAAGGAAGGTTTTTCAATTTAATTTCCATTATTAAAAAAAAATCAAAACTCAGAGCAGTGTAGTTCTTTCTAGGCACACTGAAGTTCTGGGTAAAATGTGCAAAAAATAGGATACCTTTTTTGGTTAGGAAATCTTTCACAATGTGGTGTGTGTCAGAATCCAGTGAGTAAATCAGCTAATAATTCTCAGCCTATGGCTTATTTGTGAATCATTTGTTTGCATACTGTACTGTCCATTACTCATCTCATGTAGCCAAGCACTTAAGGCTTCATCCTCACTGCAAAAGGGATCTGTTCTTCACTTGTTCTATTGCTGGTTGCCTGGGAGAAGAGACCAACCCCACCTGGCTCCAGCCTCCCTTCAGGTAGTTGTAGAAAGCAATGAGGTCACCCCTGAGCCTCCTTTTCTCCAGGCTGCACAGCCCCAGCTTCCTCAGCCTCTCCTTACAGGGCTGTGTTCCAGGCCCCTCGTTGCCATTCTCTGGACATGTTCCAGTATCTCAACATCTCTGTTGAATTTAGGGCCCAGAACTGGATGCAGTACTCAAAGTGTGGCCTGATCAGTGTTGAGTACAGGGTGAAAATAACCTCTCTTTTCCTACTGGCCACACTGTTCCTGATACAGGCTAGGATGCCATTGACAGCATCTCGAGATACAACTTTGGTTATGCTTTTCTGTATGCTATCTCTTAACCTTACCGGATGCCATGAAGATGATCAGAAGGCTGGAGCATGTCTCCTGTGAAGACAGGAAAGTTGGGGTTGTTCAGCCTGGAGAAGAAAAGGCTCCAGCATTTGAAGAGGGCCTACAGGATAACTGGAGAGGGACTTTTTACGAGGTCATGTGGTGACAGGATAAGGGCTAATAACTTCAAAATTGAAGAAGTTAGATTAGACATTAGGAAGAAATTCCTCACCATGAAGGTAGTGAGGCACTAGAACAGGTTGCCCTGACAAGTTGTGGAGGCAACACTGGAAATACTCAAAGCCAGGCTGAATGGGACCTTGAGTAACCTAGTTTAGTAGTAGGTGTCTCTGCCTATGGCAGGGGGTTAGATCTAGATGATCTTTAAGGTCCCTTCCAACCCAAACTATTCTGTGATTCTGTGATTCTAAGCCACATCAGCTTTGTTTCCTACAGCTGCATTTTTCCTTGAGTTTACAGAGACAGAAACCACGGTGCCTTGCTTCCATGAGGATTTATACTGAGATAGCCAGCTGGAGAAGGACAGCTATTTTAATGGAAAAAAACCACTGGGCTTGTGTTTGTTTTTCATTTGCTTTGCAGCGAGCATGTCATTTTTTGTCCAAGACATTGTTTCGGCTCCCTAATTGACTGACGGAAACTTGTAAAGCAGAACAATGAAATGACATTCTTCTGAACAACAAAAAAATTAATTAAAAATCAAAATTGGTTGTCATCCAACTAGTTGCAAATAATCCTGATTGCAGAAGCCAGAGTAAAACAAACTCATGAAAATACTAGCGAACAGAGTTGGAATTTTGTGTTTTCCGATAGCTTCTGCATACTGCCACACTTGGGGCATTGCTCTGTGCAGGCAAGGGAATCCTGTTTGCCATCCAGCATCACCAGTGTCTCTCCAATTTGTTTCTACTAAGTAAATAAAGTTATGCACCACAGCAGCTCAGCTTGTCTCCATCTTATGCTCCATGAAGCTTTAGCTCATTCTGATAAAAAACAAGATATGCAGAGGTAAGCAGGAGACCCAGCTAAAAATATAACTGAATTAAAAGATCACTTCTTGAATGCCTGCCTTGTTATTTAAGGTCTGCTTGTCAAGTGAGGTGACATTCAGCATTGAACTGGATCTCAGAATCTCAGTCCTAGTCATTTTTGCTTAATGCAATAACCTCTTGAATGAAATAGTTTATTTCCTGGCAAAGAGATTAACAGAGAAATTAGACTGTGCTCTGGCAAGGCACTTAAATTGGCTTCCAGAAAGCTTGTGATTATCTCCTGAAGCTGGCCGAGCCAAGAGTCTGTTCTTTATCAGTGCTTCTTAGTCTGTTCTATCATTTTCATGCCAGTTCTGCACAGCACTTCAAGCTCATGGTTGGGACTGCTTGGAAAACTGCTCTAATTTGGTTCAGGACATCACTTCTTATTGTTTCTGTAGCTTCATTTTGTTGCTGCAGCCTGTGTCTTGTGCATGCATAGGAACCTTGATAATCATCTTCTGAAAATATTGCCCAGTTCAACCGCTAAAAATCTCTGTTATTGATTATTCTTCCACTCACCCTCTCTTTCACTCACCTACTGTTCCACCTGGTTACTCTCCCAAAGACAAAATGATGAACTTCACAATTTTCTTGCAGTCTAACACCCACTAAACTCAAGATTCATATTGGCTTCAGTGTCTCCAGATTGTGGCTGTGGTCTAGAAAGACATTCTGAAGCTACAATACTCATTATATGTTAAGAGACAAGTGCTTGCCTCTGGGAAAATAATTCAGAATGCTAAGTAGGCACTTACTTAGTAATTTTCAGCTTGCACAAAAAGAATTTGTCTTATTCCTAGCAGACAGGTGCCATTATTATTGTTGTTTAAGGACAGAGCAGCATCTCAACAGAGGAGCCAATATTCCACCAGTGTATTAATCATGGAATCAACCAGGTTGGAAGAGACCTCCAAGATCATCCAGTCCAACCTAGCACACAGCCCTAGCCAATCAACTAGACCATAGCACTAAGTGCCCCATTCAGTCCTGATGTGTGATGATGTAAGAAAGGTACTTCAATCCTGACCTGAACTCCTGACAGATCTCAGCAAGTTTAGCTGTAGCTGATAAGTACTAGGTTCCAAAGCTGAAGTCTACAGGGAAACTACTGCAGGGAACTTGCTCCACTCTCCCTTGATTTGTAGCCACTAAATTGATTTAAAGAAGAACCTAAAAATGCATCAGATGCTTTCAGATAAATATTTTCTTTTTCCATGTACACCATTTCTGTATTTGTGATGAGGCTGTTATGAGACTGAAATGCTTTACCAGCCACTCTCCCTGCTAAGCCCCCTGGCACATAATGACTGTGTTTGAGAGCCTGGGATTTGAATGTCAGTACATCCCAAGCAGAGGAAACCCAAAGACCTTCATCACTGGTGTGGGTGTGGAAAAGCTTTCTGGTTTGAAAAAGGAGCAATAATAAAAAAGCCTATGAAAAGTGGTAACTCCACATTTATGCCTGGTGCTATGTGATCCTTCCTCCCCTTGAGCTACAGTGGATACCTTGTTCTACCTTCAGAAAACATCCGGCTCAGTGGAAGGAGGATGTTTGTTCTGTTCTTCTGAAGAAGTGCAAAGCAGAGCCCAGTCTGGGGCCCCTGATGAAAGGCTTCATGATGCCACACTCTTTTGAGGAGACTTTGAAGGAATTTAATTTACTGTTAGATACAAATGAAACCATTTACTTGAACAGGTTTCCTCCTTTTGGGTGCAATGCAATCCTCCTTTCAAACCGGTGGATTCCTGTCATGCAGTTTTGGTGAGGCACGCACTGACTTGGTGCACATACCCACTGATAATGTTGAAAAACATGGAGTGTTCTGGCTAGCATGGGCTGGCTTATTTACAAGTACAAATTACCTGAATTCGCAAATTTCCTGTCCAAATTTTTGGGCCTAGCAACATAATGCTCACTTGATAATCTAGGTCACCTGGATATTTTAAAGCCTGGTGTCATTCTTGCTTTCTTTATGATGACAGTGTATGGCTGTCTGTTTTGCATTTGTCCTGGCAAAGAGATTGGAGAACTGGCAAAACTCTTATATAAAGTAAGCAAAAAAAAAAGAAAGAATCTTAACAGGATGAAGTATTTTATCCTCTGTTTAAAGCATAGAATTTTAATTTATTTCTGTTGTTGCTACTATTGACTCTGGCACATACCCTGAAGTAAACCATCTCTGTTCAAGATCCTGTTCTGCCATACATTCATTTATCTGAAACTGCTGAAAAATTCTTTGCTGAAACAAAGGAAAAAGGTGATTTCCAGATTTGAAAAAGCTAAACAGTAACTAAACAAACTCCCAAACAAATGGATAGTGATGGCTTTTAAAATGCACAAGTGAAGCCACTTCTGTCTCAGACGCCTGGAACTGTATTGTTAAAATCAGGGCAGCTTATCTTTCTGCACCATACCACTGTGAGAAGATCAGTGGTGCTCTGTCTGTGTGTTAAATTCCCCTGAAACTGCAACCTCGTCTTCTTTGTCTAGTAACTGGCCAACAGGGTCATGCATGGCTGCTGATGATATCAATGATTCTACTGAAAGGACTAAATAAACAGTTAAATGCCTAAAAGTTCTCAGCCATGGAAAAGCATCCCTGCAGTCAGAATTAACTTCAGCTTTGCAGTAGCAGAAATGGGGTCAGAGACTTGCCCCATAGTATAGAATCATAAAATCATAGAATCGACTAGGTTGGAAGAGACCTCCAAGATCGTTGGAAGAGACCTCTAAGATTATCCAGTCCAAACTATCACCCAGCCCTAGTCAATCAACTAGACCATGGCACTAAGTGCCCCATCCAGTCTTTTCCTGAACACATCCAGGGATGGTGACTCCACCACCTCCCTGCGCAGCCCATTCCAATGCCAATCACTCTCTCTGGGAAGAACTTCCTCCTAACATCCAGCCTAGACCTCCCCTGGCACAACTTGAGACTGTGTCCTCTTATTCTGTTGCTGGTTGCCTGGGAGGAGAGACTGACCCCCCACCTGGCTACAGCCTCCCTTCAGGTAGTTGTAGACAGCAATGAGGTCTCCCCTGAGCCATCTCTTCTCCAGGCTAAACAATCCCAGCACCCTCAGCCTTTCATCCATGCTCATGACAAATTCACTGAAGACAACAGCTTCTGCCTCTAACTGCAAGATGGAAATAAAACATCTGTCTAGCTTCCCAAGTTTTTTTCCAACTATGTTTTTGGTTTGCGGTGCTGGTCTTCATGTCTGTACTCCACTCTGGTGAGACCCTGTTGGAATAGAAAGTGAGAAGACTGATAACAAATGAGTGGTGGCCTTGGTTCCCAACAGCTGCTGGCTACTTTATCTCAGAAAGGATGGATAATGGAAAACAAGGCGTGGTTTATGCAGAAGACTTCATTGTCCTTGCCTAATTATGATAACCTGTAGGTGTGTGCTCTAGTGCTCAAGACTATATAAAGAGAGCCAAACAATCAATAAAGAGTGTCTGGCATAATTCACACTGAATTGGTCTGGAGTCCATGTGGCATTGCTTTGGATCACACTGATCTCTGTGTAAGCTCTGGCCACGTTCCCACAGCAGCTGACAGGTAGCTGCAACAAGACCTCACCTGGAGTACTGTGTCCTGCTCAAGAGTCCTCAGCACAGGAGAGACATGAAGCTGTTCAAGTGGGTCTAGAGGAGGACCACAAAGATAATCACAGATCTGGAACACCTCTGCTATGAGGAAAAGATAAGAGGGTAAGTGTTGTCCACACTGGAGAAGAGAAGGCTCTAGGAAGACCTTATTGTGGTCCTTCAGCACTTAAAGGAGAGCAGTCTCTTTAGCAGGGCTTGTCATGCCAGGATAAGGGGTAGTAGTTCTGAACTAAAAAAAGAAGACATTGAGACTAAGTGTAAGGAACAAATTCTTCAGAGTGAGGGTGGTGAAACACTGGAACAAGTAGCCCAGAGAGGTTGTAGATGTTGCATCATTAGAAACATTCAAGGTCAATTTGGACAGGGCTCTGAGCAACCTGATCTAGTTGAAGATGCTCTGCTTACTGCAGTGGGAGGTTGGACTAGATACCTTTCAAGCTGTCTTCCAACTCCAACCATTCTATGAGTCTGTATGTTCAGAAGATACCAAACCCACTGGTTAGAAAAAAGTCAAATGATCACCATGCTCCACCAGTACACTCTGCTCCTCTAAAGCCGCTTGGGAGCAATCTTGGATCTAAAGCTAGAAAGGCTTAAGAGCATTTTTATCAATCAAGCTTCTCATTTGTTGAGCAGCAAATGATGCACATCAGATTGTTTCAATTCCAGCTGCTATTTGATCTTGGCACGTTCCTTTCAAGCCCCACTATGTGAAAGTGGTGACAGTTTTATTTGATTAATTGGAAAATGTCCTTGTGAAGAAAGCTGCTAATTCATCTGGGGGAAAATTTGATGGTAACCAAAACACTTTGGTTTTAATCCTTCTCTTGCTGCAACAGGGGAAGCTACAGAAAGCTGGTTTCATTTTCAACATCTCAAGCAGGAACAGTCCATATCTGGGTGTGACTTCTTTTGATGACATTCAAGAATTTCCATTGCTCGAGGAGTTTTGCAGAGAAACACAAGGAGACCAAATCACCACTACATAATGCCTTGGTCTGGATATCTTGGACCAGAGAAGCTAGCCAGAGACACTGCCTTTATCATGGACTCAGACTCCTTGAGCTCCACTGATGCTAGAATCATAGAATCAGTCAGGGTTGGAAGGGACTGCAAGGATCATCTAGTTCCAACCCCCCTGCCATGGGCAGGGACACCCTACCCACCCTGCTGGACTAACAGTAGTGATGCAGATGTGCTTCCTCTAAAAAATCTCAGCCCCGAGAGTAACTACATCCAGTCTTACCTCTAGCATAATTTTAAGCAAACCTAAGGTAATATGAACTCTACTGTCTATCACTCCAGCAATACAATCTTACAAGCAAACTTCACATTTGTAATAGTGTTCATAAAGACCACAATCTTATCCAAGTGGCACAAGAACCTCTCAATAACAGCCTCTATGCATTATACAGGATGAAAACAACTGCTTAGATACTCTACATAAACATGCCCTTGGCTTTGTGATTTATCCATTACAATACAAGAGAAATTCTATGTTAAAATTTACTTTAAACATTTCATTAACCTCCTTAACTCTGACCCAGCATGATGACACATGCTGAGAAACTATCAATATATTTTACATAGCAAATGCATGTCTTTGTCCCCGTAGTTTCTGGCAGAGAACACATAAATGTGGATTTTCCAGCTGTACCAGCTGAGGAAATTAAAGACCCTCCTCAGTAAAACACTTAACATCTCATTAGTTTGAATAGCTTTCAGGGAAAGCTTTAAGCAAAATAAATGACCCCTTCCCTTAACAAGAAGTTAGGGGCAGCAAATAAGCAAATTTGCATATGGAAAATACTTATTATTCACTGGCCCTAAATGTTTCCTGTTCACATTGGTAACAGAGGAGAATCTAATTCTCTACAGTCTTTTAGTGAGGAGCTAGGAAGCTAATGAAGCTAATGGGAGAGGGAAGATACTACTCATGCCTGCCTCAGAAAACAGGCTAAAGCTAGCATTGGCTCTTACTTGCTTGTTTAAACTTGTATCTTAATAAGGCAGGTCTGAGAAGGGTTCCAGATTAATGATGGAGGATTCTAATAAAACAAATAAGCTTGCAGGGTCTTAAAAAAATAACTACAAGGTCAAAGTTTAAGTTGCCAAGATTTTCAAAAGTGTCTGTGATGATTTGCACTACCAATTTATACTGTGACAACTGACAAAGGCTCAGTATCACAGCTGAGTAGCACAGTTTCTCCATGAACAAGTTTCCTGAGACATTTCAAAGGAGGCCACTCAGATATTAAAGATATTGGTGCATTCAGATCAGTCAAAGAGTGGATGTCTTAGCCACAAGGGAGCCAGCTTCTTAATAACATTGCAAGCTGCATGAGATGACCAGCTTGGCTTTACTTTTCAGGAAAGCTCATAGTGCAGCCTCTTTGGATGAAAGCAATGAGAACATGGCTTGCTTGAAGTACTGCAAAAGGCTGTACCATCAGCAAAGCAGAAAAACCTTATATTCCTCTCACTGTCTGACCAAATCCAACCAGTATTGCTCAGGTGTCCTCTTTAAGTGACCTAAGAGAAGCTGTCTCACCATTTTGGCAGCCACCCAGAGCATGCATTCTGTGTGTAAACTTGGGGAGAAAAGACCACAGAGGCAAATGATTTTGCAAGAAGACTGACAGACAAAAAAAACTCAACCAACAACCAACCACCACCAAAAAAAAAAAAAAAAAAAAAAAAAAAAAAAAAAAAGTCAGAGTATTTTTAACAGCAACAAATATTTCACAGAGTTTTACTTTCCAAGGCCTGGCTGCGACTTTTGTTTAGTTTCATTTGTACTTGGCCAGATCCCGGTGTCCGATTTACAGAACATGATCTGCCTTTCCTGTACCTGTGGGTTTTCTGGTAGCTCAGGATTAGCATCTGTTAAAAGCTGCATCTTGGAGCTCTCGAGGCAGCATTTTCAGCTGCACTCACCAATATCCTATGTTAACAAGATCAGTAGCAGTGTGTGGGTTATATGACCCGGGGAGTCGCTCGGCTTGGGCACCTCATCAGTCATTAGCAGTCACTGTAAAAGGGATAGGTTTCCAACAGAGACCGAAGGTGGAGATCAAATGTAATAGCAGCCAGAATGAAATGGGTTTAGGTTTGAGGAGCTTTTGTTTAAACGGCATAAGACTGGTCCATTACAAACATGTAGCTACTTCACAAGGAGCACTGGCCATACAAAGTAATCCCAGAAAAGTTCTCTTTTCCCTCAGCTGCACAAGTGCCCCAGTGCATGTGGGCTGCCCTGTTCCAGTGATGTGCAGCAGCTACGAATCTACTGGGATGCCCTGTGTGATAGCAAGAACATGCTGGTAAATCTGGCTCAGGAAAAGAGGGTGCACATACACGTCAGGAATGTGAAGACAGACTGTAGCTCAGTTTAAAAGCTGTGCATTTAAATCTGCAGAGAAAGCATCTGACACAGAGTTCTGTAAGGAGTTTGAAGCTTCAAACCTGCGATATCACTGCCATTCCACTTGTGTCAGCAGGAGCTTCCCACTGCACTGGACAGGCAATTTGGCCTGGAGAGGCAAAGGAGAGAGGGACAAGACTGGGAAGAAGAAAATTATGAAGAAAATGTCACCTCCATCTCTGGCTTTTATTTGAGCTTTGTCTTTATCCTCCTTCATGCATCCCACAAAAACTTTGTATCATTGTGCTCTCGAGAAGAGAACTGTTCTACAGTGAATATGCAGCCTAAATCACCCAAGGACTGAGAACACCTCAAAGCCTTCATACAGTTCCTGTGGGACACTGAACAGACAAGCTCTGAAGGCCACTCTCCACTGTATCTTCCAGTGCAAAAGCATGAAGCCATCAGGTGAAGCTAGCAGAAGCTAGGTGTGGAACAAACAAAAGGACACATCTCTTCATTCTGCCCTTTAGACACTGTCCCTTTTGTCTCTGTTTTAGGGATGAGGATTACTCTGAAATAACTTCAAAGACCTCTCTCAGAAACTAAGGAGGGATGAAGAAAGAGAAAAGGCAGATAAAAAGAGAAGCCAAATAACTACAGGGAAGAGTGGCTGAAAATAAAGAGAGAGATGACAACAAAGGTTTAAAAGTTTAAGAGTAAGAAGCTAGAGAAGGACAAAGAGCAAAAAAATCCCAAGAGCAGCACCACTGTGGTAAACTGCTGCGACAGTGATGCTATTCTGTCCAGGAGCAGGAAGATGAATAGAAACAAGTCTCAGAGTCTTGGGAACCAGTTAAGCCTAATCCTCCTGTTAACACAACTGTCTGGTTTGGCCAAGACCAGAAGGAGGTTAAGTGAAAAGGTCCCAAAGTGTGGTGAGGTCTTAGGTGGAACAAGTGTAAATAAAAAGGTGAGGAAAAAAGCACAGCCTCAGAAAGAGATTCTAAGGCAGCAAAAAGAGGGAACACAGCCTAGCAAACTTGATCTAAATGTGTGCTAGGACTCAACTTGCGAAAAAAGGCATAAGTCTTAGGCTACTCTATGAATATAATTGTGTCATAACCATAGAATCATAGGAGGATTTGGTTGGAAGGGCTTTTTAAAGAATCACTTAGTCCACCTGCCATGAACAGTAATATCTTTCAGTATAGAAGGTTGCTCAAACCCCCATCCAGCCTGAACACTTTCAGGAATGAAGCATCCACAAGTTCTCTTTGGACCTTGTCCCAACACCTCACCAGCCTTATAAAATTTTTCAGTGCTTGATTGGGAATATTCTGGATTATGTGCATAGGAATCAGAGGGAATAAATCAGCACATAAACTGGGGACTGAATACCAGACTAATAAAGATCATCAGCAAACTAGAACACACGAAAAGAAGAAATATCACTCTCAATACAGAACATCCTGGGTAAATTCCCCTGGATAAAAGAAAGTGAAGGCACTGAGTTATGTGAAAGATGAGTGGATTCTCTTGGGATGTGTTTTCAAAGAGAGCTTGGTGCTGTTACAAGTACAGCTGTCCTTAAAAGGCAGGGATCCTGGCCAAAGGGCTGCAAGTGTTGCATATGCCAGCAGGCCTTAGATCTCACATCCACAACGAATGCAAGAAGCAAGAAGAGAAAATAAGCAGATGAGGAGACTTTAAAAGAAAATGGTAGGTTAAGAAAGGACCACCTATCTGTCTTACCTGTGACATTTAGAAACCATCCATCACCTTGTTTTCTAAACCCCAAACAAAATTACAGAATTACAGAGTTCAGAGGCAACACATATTTCCCTCTGCTCCTCTGCATTGACAATGGTAGGTGAACTGAGTCTCAAACAGATGATAGACAGAGCCATCTCCTTCCTTCTCTGGAAATTGGAGTCATTACTGCAACAGACAGCTGGACAGAGGAAAACATGTTTGTGGCATAAATTCAAGTGCCAAAACACAGATTCTTTGCCAGGTACCATCTGGTTTAGAGACTCATTTGGATTACTTTTAAGTATAGGAGGTATCTTCATCTTACATAGAATTAATAATTCTCTTGGGGAATTCTAACCAGTTCCCACAAGGAATGTCTTGTCCTAAGGGCGAGAGGAAGATACATTGCATGGCCCACTAGGATACAGTCTGGTTTGTACTTAGATTACATACCTTGCTCACTGGGAGCTACAGTCTTTGCAAAGCATTCAGAATTCTGCTTGATATAATCAGTCTAATTTTCTCTTTCCTAGTGGATTGGTCTTTCCCTCTGTGAGCCAGAAATGCTTCAGCTGCAGTGAGAAAAGGGAGGGCTCACTGGTGTCACAGCAAACTTTCCACTATGCCACTGTTCCCATTTGTTCCACACCCTTTAACCAGCAGCTCTTCTTCTCGAGGTCCACTTCAATTCAGTGAATTTTGCAAGAAGTTTGGTCACTTATGGCCACCTCGCTGTCCCTGTAAATACAGGCTCCTCCTCTGTGTCACTTGCTAGCTGTTTCCTGTCCCTGAAGGGACAAACTGCAAGCATCAATTCAGACTGATGGAAAATTTATACCATCACAAAACTCCCTCTTACCTCCTTTTGTCATCCCCAGGACCTCACAGGGACTTGACCTTCAAAGGCTGTGACAGAGCTGCTTTTAGCAGGCCTCAAGTAATCATAGGAGTTTGCCACTAACCTGCCCCCATGTCCAAACTTTCCTCTCCCTGTTTCAGCTAGAATTTGGCTCTTTTCCAAGGACAGAAACACACGAGACAATATCGCCTTTAATCTCCACATCTTGCTTTCCTCATCAGTAAAAGAAGGACAATAAAATACATTTGCACACCTCTGGGAGGTGTTGTAAAGGATAAATTAGTTAATGCCTCTAAAGTGTTCTGTAATTGCCTAAAATGTTGTAATGAAAAGCATGAGTGGCAAGTGAGAAAGAGATCACCTTCAAAGCTCAAGTGATGCTGAGCAGAAGCCTCACAGAAAGAGCCATTTGAAGAACAACTGTGCTGTATACTGAGCTCATTCTTAATTCTGGTGAAAACATTGTATTGGTGACAGTGGAGAAAAGCCACCATCCATGAAAAGTGTCATCCACATTGGCCTAGAGCTCTTACTTTGCTCAGAAGGAAAATAACTAGTTGTGGAGGTGCAAAGAGTGTGCACTTGCTGTGACTTCTGATGTGTAAGCAGGTATCAGGAAACCTGTTGTACTGCTATTACACAGCGTAAGCTGTGTGTTTGGTCTGTGACCAGATGTGACTGAGTCTGTGGGACTATGCAAAGGACAATGAAAGAGGCATTGTCAGCAGCCCTCATCTTAAAGCATCATGACTCAGATTTCATTACCATGAAATTTGCTTTTAAATCCCTACATTTCCTATAGGTAGCAATTGGGGAGAGAGATTAGTCCCTCTTCCTTCTAACTTCTGAGTCCTGGATATTTAATTCACTTTTTTGCAAATTTAAACACTAAAAACATTCCAAAGAAATAAACAAAAGCTGAATTCCTCACATAACCATGCTCCTACAGCATAGAAAGGGGCAGGTTAAGGGAAGGACACCTGTCACAACATGATCCCTCAAGTGTGAAATCACCTTTGTGCAGGAAGGACTATTGCTAAGGTATAAAGGCTGCATAGATTTCTACTGATTTGCTGAGCAAGCTACTTCAGAAATAGGTATGGCTTCTATCTGTCCTCACATTTTTGAGTTATTAGCCAGCAAGGCTGTGGCTCAGGTGCTTTCCTTCTGCATGAACAGCAATATTTACAGCACCCAGAAATAGACCGAGGAGGTGAGACACCCAATCAGTCTGAAAGCCAACGAGCTCAGGCAGTTCCATAATTATGCTTTAAAATACCTGGAGAGCAGGGTTGGATATGTATTCTCCTCCTCCTTCCTTGCCCTTCTCCTCCCCCTTCCTCCCTGTTTCCATATTAAAGGAAGGCTATGATGCACTGTCCAAGGGCTAAGGTCATGTTTACTTTGATCTGATAACAAATTGTATAATAAAGGTTGGTTGTCACTCAAGAATAAAACCTGCTCGTTTTAACTTGTGCTTTGTCATCAGAAGTGGAAACAAGGATTACTTCTTTTCAGGGACACACCAAATGAAGGACAATTTGCAGAAGCCAAATTCCAGACAACTGTTCCACTCTGCAGCAAAACCACAATAAGCTCCAGTTTTTAATATAGCTTCCAGCTACCTCTTATCCAGGAAATTCTGACAATTGTGTGGTGGCGTGGGCTTGAAACCCAGCAAGTCCCAGGATCTATTCTGTCTTCTGCTACAGGCTTGCTTTGTAACTGCTTATTAGTTTCTAGAGAGGAACTCCAGAATTCAGTCTTAAAATAAATCCCAGGGCATATCACCTTTGGCAAGCTGCTGCATGGAGATAATAGTGTTTACTCCTTAGTTTTACAGGGGTATCAGGGTTGTTATTACAACTGTAGTACTTTGACCATGTAAATGGTATGCTGTCATAATTTTCTCTTTTGCTCTATCTAAAACTGGACTTCAAGATTTATAGCCTCTCAGTCATCTTTCTTTCCTGAGTGTCCCAGGCATCAGAAAATCATGTTCACCCGTGACAAAAGCTTGTGAGTCAATATTAAATACAGCTGAAGCTTTGACTCCCTTCTGGACCTCCTTATTATTACATCACTAGAAGAAAAGGTAACGTGGCTAGAAGCCATAGATCAAAGATGTGTAGTTTATCACTTGCTCTGTAAAAAGCTGTCCCTCTGACACTGCTGAGTTTCTTTATTTTGGAATCAATGTTATCAACAAATCATTATTTCCTCCTTCAGAGGCAGATTTTTACTGCAACTAAATACGCTACAAATTCTGTCATCTTCAGAACTGTAACTCACATTTTATCGCCTGGAATAACAATGCTATTTTCAACATTAATATCCTATCTAAATCATAGCCTACATTTGCTTTGTGACTACAGACCTCTCTGATGCCAATACAGAACTCCTATACACCTCCCTGAATACAGGCAGACACTCTGATACATAAAACACTCCTTCAATTAAAAGGTCACTTAAGAATTCTGGGTTTTAAACACCTCAGCTCTTGCTATTTGAACCTCTCTAAAGCCACAAATGAACATCTCTGTCTTTCTTCCTGCACAGGAGTCCTGTTGCTTTGCGTAGTCATTTTGAAAGGCTGAATTCTCACCATTTTATTTATGAATGGGGAGAAAAGCAGTGGAGTATTCTGTTTCACATTTGCTAAATACATAAATGAGATGATCAGTCACAGCGGACTGGGAAAGGAGAGGGGCTGGGAGAGAAATCATAGTGGAAATTCAGTAACTGCATTTCTCTCTTAAAACAGCCTTGCAATAGTTTCAAAAGACATTTTTTTATAGAGCACCTCATGCAATAAGAGTTTAACAGGCAAGGCAGACAGAAGGTTCCAGTCCCAAACTATGGCTCAGTATTCGGTCACTGGACTGCCAAGGACCAATCCCTTACACAATCCCTGAACTCCCACTCTCACCTGCATGCTTCCACCTCTCATTGCCTTTCCTCTGTGCTGACACACTTTGGAGCCACGTCACAAACTGGATCAGGCAACTATGGTCCAACTGAAAAACAAACTCTGCAAAAAAGGGCCAGCAGTATCTTTTTGGTCAGGTCAGATTGATCACCCAGTAGCACAAATACTGCATGCATAAGGGCAGCATCTGGGGAGTGGATGGCTATAGTGGAAAGAGGAGTGTCACTCTCTCTCTACTTAAACCACCAGCAATGCCAACAACATGATTATTAAACTTCATTTGGATGGTCTAAGCACAGGCTTCACTTTGGACATGATGAGTCATTCCCTTCACTAAATGGTACTATTCACATCAAAGAAAGCCCAAGGTTGTCCTCCGTTCTTGTGATCTTTGTTGGAGCCTGGAGTCATGCTACCCATGCAAGCATCCCTCTAGAAAGTTCAATTTGACTTTAATCCCTCCTGGCTGTGGGGAAAACAAACAAACAAACAAACAAAAAAGCCCCAAAAACAAAACCCAAAGCCAAACATGAAAGTCAGAACCTAACAGCTCAAAATGCTGAAAGCAAGAAGAATCTCATACTCCAAAAATGAAAAGACTCCATAGCCCAAGCAATGCCAAATGTAGAACTCTTGTTTAATTCTTATTACCTATTTCGTTTGTTGTTCATTAAGAGGAAAGCAGCTTTCAATGTATCCTACTTTAAAAAGTGTGTTCCCAGAAGAGAGCAGTAAATTGTAGATCAGGATTAGGGGCATAAGAACACTGTGGGACAAAGAGTTTTAGGAAGAAGGTAAGGCAGTAGAGGGAAGGAAGGACATAGAAAGCAAGGACCAGATGGAAAAGAATGCCAGGAAGGAGACAGAAGACCCAAAGATACATTACTCCACTTGAGAAATGAACTAGATGAGTTTGCCCTACACACTGTAGTTTCTAGCTCATTCCTGCACCTACTTGCTTGTTAGGCTGCTATAGCATGCTCTACAGGTGTAGCCTGAATTGTATTGGCCTTGCAAATTAAAATAAAGACCTTTGGGAAACTGCAGCAGGTGAGGGGACACCAAAGAAATTGTTTAAACCTGGGAAGATGATAACAGCTGGGTGAGTGGATGAGCTACATGGATTTTATGGCTGGTATCAGCTGGTTTACGTGGAACAAGAGAGAGTTGGGAGGCTAATCAGAATTTTCCCCCCTTGTATTTTGTCATGCATGGACCATCCAGCTATCATAGCTACATACTCACATGTTGTGACCAGTGGAACATTCTAATTAAACAGGGGGTTGCTTCAGCGTAGTGGTGTTCAAGCTTTGGTTTCAATCATCAAAGCATCTTCTGTTCTCGTGTTACAGCAAATGCCCTTGCAGCTTCTTGGAGCTTGGAGAAGAGTCAGCACAGTTCTAAGTCACAGCAAAGCATGTGACTCCTGAGACTTGTGCCTTGCATGGGATCAAAGCTCTGTCAAAAGCCCTGTACTCATGGGAAATCCTCTTCATAATTAACATTTATATAATGACTCCTTTACTGGCCAAACACATGTTTACATTCCTCCAGTCTGTTTTTTAAGAGACAGCACTGGCCAGAAGTTTTTGCAAGAGCAGTGAAATTGGGTCTTTGTTTTCAGCTATGCTCCATTTACCCATGAGATATTTATCACAGTATCACAGTATCACCAAGGTTGGAAGAGACCTCACAGATCATCAAGTCCAACCCTTTACCACAGAGCTCAAGGCTAGACCATGGCACCAAGTGCCACATCCAACCTTGCCTTGAACTGCCCCAGGGACGACAACTCCACCACCTCCCCAGGCAGTAAGTCTCTAAGGGAATAAATGCTCCCAGACATCCCTTTGCTTATCAAAGAATATGTGTTCTGCTTTTCTTGAGAGTATGTACCAAGGAGAAGTGACAGAGAGGTTTTGGGGTGACTGAGCAATGCTACCTCCACCCCACCAATGGGATATTTTTTGGGGAAGAAAAAACATCTGAGGATCTTTGAGGAAGAATGCTTCCTGTCTTGGTGTTTATTGCCTGTTAAATGGATGGCCTATAATAATCTACAACCACTGTGACTATCACATAATCAAAGTATCAAAAGACAGAAGGTGCTACAAGATTTAGATGTGGTCCAGCTGGCTTTTGAGTAACTCTTCTGATTGCACATTCCCCTTCAGTCTGGCTCTCAGCCTCAAAACTATGTACACCATTTAATTTTGGCTATAATTACAACATCCCTCGGGACTGCTACAACCTCATGAAGGGTCAGAAACCCAAATCTGGGAACTATTGCCTAAGAGTGCTCATGTTCTACTGTGGTTTCTGAAGGATAATTTTATAATGGGCAAACCATCTGTGCAGGGGAAAGTCAGTCCCATGAAGTGATGAGCTGTCCTTTCTAGGAAACAAAATTATCTGCATTAGAGAAAAACCAAGAGGTATGTTCTGGGATGCAATTTGTAGAAGTTCCTCAGGTAACTGCTTCTTCTAAAGCAGTGATATGTCACATCTGAGATTGTGGCAATCTTCATAATTAAGTCCTTTCTTGAACACCTCCAGGGACAGCGACTCCACCACCTGCCTGGGCAGCCCATTCCAATGCCAATCACTCTCTCTGGTAACAACTTCCTCCTAACATCCAGCCTATATCTCTCTCACCACAACTTGAGACTGTGTCCCCTTCTTCTGTTGCTAACTGCCTGGGACAAGAGAGCAACCACTACCTGGCTACAACCTCCTTTCAGGTAGTTGTAGACAGCAATGAGGTCTCCCCTGAGCCTCCTCTTCTCCAGGCTGCACACCCCCATCTCCCTCAGCCTCTCCTCACAGGGCTGTGTTCCAGGCCTCTCACCAGCTTTTTTGCCCTTCTCTAGATGCATTCCAGTATCTCAACATCTGTCCTGAATTGAGAGAAATAGCTGTAGGTAGCTGTATATTTGCTCTCAAACTGAGTTGGGCAGGCTGTCTAAGGAGAAGTGAATGGTGAGAGCAGCTGCCTCATGCATTAATCTGTTGAACATCCTTCATAACCTCAGTTGCAGAAATGTACATTGCAATTTACAGTAGCAAAATTTTGAAGAGAGGCTAGCGATAGTCCTCCTCAAAGAATTTCTCTGGATTCAGTACATGCTACTGAAGAAATAATGATTTCTAACTTATTTGTGACTGGGCTGGTTTGAAGCCCACATCTGATTTCATCACATCTTTCATCAGATCTTTCTTATTGGACTTTTTAAAAGGTTTTCATGACTCATGACAGCATCTATGCTCAATGATGTGCATTTGAGAATGACAGAATTCTGCCCCTTATATTTGCACAAAAAAGTGCCTACTTAGTAAGATACAGCAATTCTGTCATGCACAGGCAGGGACTACATCTAGGCTAGATGTGGCAATAAGATGTTTATTCAGTTGATACATGTTCCTGTTTAATAAACAACTTATCCCATCTTAATATAACACCTCTAACCTCATCGAAACCCATCTTATGCAACAGGGCACACAAAAAATAGAACACGGTGGCTTTTAAGATCTGAACATTTGAAAATGTTCACTCAAATTGAAACATCTTCCAATTTCCTTTCTGATAAAATCCTGCATTCCCAAATCAATAAAACTATTTGTAGGGGATGATGCTACTCTGTGCCAGTAAGACTGTTTGGCAACAGGAACTTACTAATTTCACTACGAAAGTAGTTTTCCTCAAGGTTTTCATTATCACTCACTTTCTCTCCATTTTGTTTGTTTCAGTAGTCCACAAGTTTAAAACTGTGCTTTTTCTGTTCTGTTAAAATATGTGGGCTAATCTCAGGTAAACCACCATATTTGATGTAGTTGAAAATGTTTTAATAACATTTTCAGTTAGTGTAGTTAGCTCATGTGCCAAGTGTTACATTTTTTCATTCCCCACAAAATCAGGACAAACTGTACGTCTCCTGCTGTGTCTGAAGCCGATTTGGCTAACTTTCAACTATGCTAATTAAAGAATCCTATTTTTATCTGATTTTAAAATACTACAGATACACTGCTGGCAATTTGACTTGTTTTGATGCAGAATTAGTTAACTGCGCAAAAAAGTTTGTTTCCTGCTACTCATTTTCACATCCATGCAGGGACTCATGCTCAGATACATGCCACAGTGCTGAGAGATGTCAAATACAAAGATTTATCAAAACCACTTGCAGGATAAGGCTTAAGAATATAAATCTGAATAAACTTCAGTAAACAATGTCTTGGAGCTGAGGAGAAATTAAATGGAAGAGAATGGCAGTGACGAGGTTTAAAGACCCACACTAATCAAAACTCGCCACAGTATTAAAAAATTCTGTTTTGAAAAGAATAGTTTCTAATGTCCTGAACAGTTTGGTTAACTGTTTAAAACAAAACAAAACCCCAAAAAACTCTTTACTAAACAATGCTTATTAACATAAACCACTCCAGCCAGCAGACTGGAAAATATTGAGAAAGAAAGAAAGAAAGAGGAAGAGAGGAAGGGAGGGGAAGAAAGAAAGAAGAGAGAAAGAGAGAGAGAGAAAGAGGGAGGAAGGAAGGAAGGAAGGAAGGAAGGAAGGAAGGAAGGAAGGAAGGAAGGAAGGAAGGAAGGAAGGAAGGAAGGAAGGAAGGAAGGAAGGAAGGAAGGAAAGGAAGGAAGGAAGGAAGGAAGGAAGGAAGGAAGGAAGGAAGGAAGGAAGGAAGGAAGGAAGGAAGGAAGGAAGGAAGGAAGGAAGGAAGGAAGGAAGGAAGGAAGGAAGGAAGGAAGGAAGGAAGGAAGGGGAAAAAAAGAAAGAAAAAAGAGAGAGAAAGAGAGAAAAAGAGAGAGAAAGAGAGATAAAGGGAGAAAGAGAAGAAGGAAGGAAGGATAGATATATTATGTCCCCAAAGAGTTTTGATAGTTTGAAAATAAAAGCCTTAAGACCAGACAGGCACTAAAGCTGCAGTACCAACTCCCTCCCTCCTCACCTACACAATTTATTTCCATAGTGCATTGGTATTGCTGGCCATACTCTCAGCTTACAGGGACAAAACTTATTCTGTTTGAAGTCGGTGGGCACTTTGCCACAGATTCAATAGGAACAGAATTTGGCATCTGAAAGCACGCTGTGTGTGATGAAATATGGACTTGCAAAGTATTTGATCTGTGGTTTTACCTGCCTACACTGCTGTTTTCTTTACAGCTGTTCTTAGTTAAATGTTCTTTAAGGCATCTGATCTTTCAGGTCAACAAGCTGTTGCACAAACTACTTACCTTCTCCCATTTCCTCCAACTGGGTTATGCAATCTGAATCAGTTTAATGCATCTGATATTCATTTTTGCTCATTATCTTTCCCTGGTTTTTTGGGCTGTGAGTAATAAATAGCACAGGTGCACAAAATGTTTGTCAGCATCTTGCTTTTGTAGTTCTTCCTTGGTTTTGGCTGCTCTTGCAATGCACAAAGTCTTTAGCAATGAACAGGCTCTTGGTGAATGTTAGAAGTGAATACAAACACATGCAGGGTTAGTGTTTAACTTGAGAATATCCCAGTGCAATTTGAGAGACTATAATCCTTTCTTTTGGATCATTATTCCTTCTTTATTCCTCTGGTAGCAAGCACTGCCAACATGTCTGGCTTTCTAATGAAAAGGGACACTGTATGAAAAGGCAAGGGAGGGCTTAATTGATTAGCAAAAGCATGCAGAAGACGTGGTCCAAAGAGGAGAACTGGATAGATGGATGCATTAGAAATGAGATACAGATCCTCTGCCACTCTTAGCTTCTATGTTGAGATAAAAAATAACCAGTAAAAATTCCAGTAATTTTGTGATCCATGGAAAGTGCATTTGTTGGCTTGCAGCCAGCTACTAGTGGAAATGTCCACATCACACAACTTCCAACACAGTAGGCGCCCTCTGAAGTCACAGAAGTTTGTTGCCAGATTCTCTTGTAGCTTTAAACTTTTATATGGATTTACCAGGAGGCTACCAAGAGAATTTTAACCTTATCATAGCCTCTCTCCCACTCCACTGTTCTAGTGCTGGCAATTTACTTGTTCCCAGTGTATCACTTCATCCTCTCTTTGGCATCACAACCCCATCTGCAAGTGGTGGGGAGTTGGAGAGAAGGCATGATCTGAGGCAGAGCTGTATTTCTTCTCCTATGTTTGGTCCTCCATTGTAGAATATCCCTGAGCCAAATAGATAGCAGAAAGGAGGGTACCTGACATAGGATTGTGAAGGGAGTGCTGCGTCCCTGTCATTCACATCTGACCCACATCTGGCCCTGGCCTCAGTGGCAGAAACAAGCAGAACATATAATGTGATCACTTCTAGACAAAGGTCATGGCTGAAGTACATCATCAAGACAAGCTTGCACCATTGCTGCTCAGAATCACGGAAACACAGAAACTTAGGGGTTGGAAAGGACCTCGAAAGATTATCTAGTCCAAATCCTCTTCTTTTTGAGCTCTAAGAAATAAAATCAGGAAACATAGGATGACAACGTAGGTGAGAATAGTGACTCCAACATTACTTGTAATTCTTTCCTTTTCAGATCCTGAACCTCCTACTTTAAATATTCAGTTCATTTATCTTTTTATGATTTTCTTCCATTTCACTGACTGGAAAGCAATTTCATTTATATACTTGTGTATCTTGTAAAGAATTAGGACAAATCTTCCACTGGTTTTAAGATTTGGAATAGCTTATACACCAACTGAATGTTGGTAGGCATTTAGTTAATATCCCTTTGGTGCAGCAGTTTGATTTAATCAGCACCAAAGTCTGCCCACACATAAATGTAGTCACTGACCCTTGAAGCAGAGAGTCAAACACTGATAGCCTGACTCACTTCAGTGGGCAAGATTCAGATCTCACATAAAGGCCAGAGAGTGGGACCTAGCTATACAAGACTCAAAACCAACTCATTGGCATAAATGGATGTATTCATGTGAGGAAGGGAACCAGGATTTACTTTTGCTGCATGGACCCGGTCGTGAGAATACTTTTCACACACAGGTTTTCTTCTGGGTGAGAAGCCCCATTCAAGACAGTGTTGGCAAGACTGGACCCAGCTATTTACTCTCTATAGTTGGCATTGCCAGTATCAACATTTTTGTTTCAGCTCCACATCAAAATTCATGTGGGTGTAAAGCTTTCCCAGACACAGAGCATGAGCACATGAGCCTCAACATTAATGAGGGAATCTATTAAGCTCTGCTGCATGTATGTGTGTGTAAGAGTGTGAGCATAAGTACCAATTATAGCTTGGCAGCAGGCTGAAGTGGCTGTTGCATTCATATCCTGCATTTTTATTTACTTATAACTTTCCTTAAAAATACTTCTTTGAGGCTCAACTGTGTCACGATTGCCTTTGGCTCAAAGGTGACTGAGGGAAATGATAGGAGCTGCTTCTGAGTTACAGGAGCCTGAAAGGAATGCAGCTCCTCCTGCACTAGCCCTGCTGGCTTGGTGCTTGTGAAATGGCAGGGGAGAGAAACAAATGACAGTGCTCTCTCAGAAGTGCCCAGAGAAGGATTCTTATCAAATGCTGTCTCCTGCCAAGTCTCATGAACAGTGCCAACGTGAAATGATGGGGAGATGTATTTGGCAGCAAAGCCCTATGTCTTCGAGATGAAACTAGGGAGAAAGGATGAAGGCAGGGTCACTAGCTGGGCCACTTTCTTTTCCTGTATAAAAGATGGTCTCTAGAAATTTGAGGGAAGTACATTGGTGCACTTATCATGCTGGTAGGGCTGTGTTGCAAGGTTTGTTTTTTCCCTTGAAGCATCTGAGCGAGTTACTGTGAGAGTGCCTGCTGCTGAGAAAGGATGTGTAATAAAAAGTCCTTAGGAAAGACCAGCAGGAGTGCATTAGGAATGCTTGCTGGTGGGCAATGTGTGGCAGACGCAGGGGCAGCATACCTCTCGCTCTTCAGAGGTGTCAATGTTTGACACATACACTGGAAAGCGTGAACAAAATGTAGAGGACATTGTTTCCTTTCTACCTCACACAGGAAAAGACATTTGTTACATGCATTTGTCAGTTGAGTAGCAACCCCAGGTTTGAAGGTCTTTGTTTATAGCATTAATGACACGATTGATTTTGCAGCACAGAAGTTTCATGTCAGGTCAAGGAGGCAAAGGTGTTACAAGACATAACAAAATTCAGAAGCATCATATTTGTTTTCCACCTCTACTTAGATTTTCTCATATGACATGGGAGCTCCTACCTAGATACCCTACTCCTAAGTGAATACAGTGAAATTAGTTCCAATTGCTCCCCTCCTGTGAAATCGTATTGACTCACTCTTCTCCCTTCCTACCTGCTTTTCTCAAGTCAAAATTACATTAGCTCTCAGGCAGCTGCTTTATTGCTTGACAAAGCTTCATTTTGGAGAACAGAACAGCAAGGGACATCAAGTACTTGTTAACTGGAGCTATATGAGAAGGTGACACAAGCTGCAGAGCTGAGAAGGACATATATGAGGAAGAACACTGGATATTGGTCTTACACAGAAAGACACAAAAGAGGAAATGTAAGGTGAACAAAAGGAATATCAAAGCTGTTACCATTTCCAGAAAGAGGAAAAAAAATTAAGAGAGAGATGTCTGATTCACCGTGGACTTCGGGAAGTTGGCTTTGTCTGCAAGGACAAGGTTTGGACTAGATGTGATGACAGTGAGGAGCTAAAAGAAAAGCAGATGCTGTGAGAGGAATGCAGAGCAATAAGTAACTTCAGCAGGAACATACTGGACAGGCTTCAGGTAAGAATTTAGATGGAAAAGGATGATGTATTTGAAGCAGGAATGAACTGAATATGATATTTCATGAACTTGTTCTGTTCTGAATCTGATCATGATCTGAATGACACTCAGAAAGGAAGGGGGCTGAGTACTTAAAATCTGGAGGATTGGAAACAATTTCATACAAATTTGATACAAGACAAGCAGAAATAAAATCTGGTAGGTCATCATGTTACATGTGAGCAAGAGGACTGTTGGAGGTGTAAAGATGCACATCTAGAGTAGTGGAGAGGGGAATCAATTTAAAAACTATCCCAGTTCTGGTGTGTGTTGTGGCTAATTTGCTATATTCCATCAGTCTTCCCTGGCCATGCCAGCTCCTCCCCCTGCATGTGATCTGGTCACTTTGCACACCTCTGCTGGCTGCCTTTTGGAAGCATAAATGAGTATGTGCATGGGTTACTTTATTTCGCTATCCCAGATGTTATTTTGACCATAACTTTTCTGTGCCCAAATTTCTTCATGTTTATCTTCTTACAGGTGATACAAGAGCAAAATAATTACTGCACACACAATTATTTGATGAAATTGCTATAAGGATGCAAATTAGTAATAGTTCTTACAGTTAAGCTGTAGTGTGACTAAATCACAGAACCACTGAATGGTAGGATGGTAGGGATTGAAAGGGACCTCTGGAGATAACCTAGTCCAAACCACCTGCCAGAGCATGCGGGCAGGTTTTGAATGACTCCAGAGATTAAAACTTCACCACGTCTCTGAGTAGCCCATTCCAGTGCTCCACTACCCTCAAAGTAACATGTTCTTCCTCATGTTTAGATGGAACTTCCTATGCTCAAGTTTGTGCCCATTACCTCTTGTCTGGTCACTGGACACCACTGAAAAAAGACTGGCCCCATCATCCTGACACCCACTCTTGAAGTGTTTATAAGCATTGAATAGATCCCCCCTTGGTCTTCTCTTCTCTGTACAAAAACAGCCCCAAATCCTTTTCTTCATAAGAGAGATGTTCTAGTCCCTCAGTCATCGAATCATAGAATCAACCAGGTTGGAAGAGACCTCCAAGATCATCCAGTCCAGCCTAGCACCCAGCCCTGTCCAATCAACTAGACCATGGCACTAAATGCCTCAGCCAGGCTTTTCTTCAACACCTCCAGGCACAGCGACTCCACCACCTCCCTGGGCAGCCCATTCCAATGCCAATCACTCTCTCTGGCAACAACTTCCTCCTAACATCCAGCCTATACCTTCCCCGGCACAACTTGAGACTGTGTCCCCTTGTTCTGTTGCTGGTTGCATGGCAGAAGAGACCAACCCCACCTGGCTACAGCCTCCTTCCATCTTTCTAGCCCTTTGCTGTACCCTCTGAAGCAGTTCCCTGTCCTTCCTGAACCATGGGGCCCACAACAGGACACAGTTCTACACTCTATGAAATGTCTTTCACAGGGAAGCAACATTGGTTAGTTTTTCGCCAAACTCTGAAAATAACCAGAAATTAGGATACTGGAATTAAATGGGCAGGGTTCTACTAGGCTGGGTAAAATTGGGCTACTCAAAAGTGTATCAATAACCTTAGATTGCTGTATACAGTCAGTGTCTAGCCCTGCAGCTGCTCTGGTGAATTCTGCATTGGTAGAAGTGCACGAGAAATGAACCATATAGTCCTAAGAGGCTATGGCCATGGGCTTATGTTATAGCGACCTACATTTAGGAAGCCAAACAGGTAGTGTTTCCCTCATCCTGCAGTCTGTCCATATCTTATGTCTCCCAGCTCACATGATAAATTCCTGGGACTGACATCAAATTCACCTTTCCTTGAAAGTTGGGGAAAATATTGTAATGCTAAATAGCAAATGAAACAACGGTGATCCTTGAAATGGGTCAAGAGAAACGTCTAGCGTGTAACACGTTTCCAAACCATTTATAAAAGACCACAAGAGTGGCTCCTAACCTTATCCTGGTGGTTTCACTGCCTCTCATTTTCCTCCCCATTGTCTGGTCACTGTCTCACCTACTATTTCCTTCAGCCATTCCATCTCTGCTTCATTGGTCCAGCCCTATTTCAAAGTTTTGCCTTTCTGCAACTTCTCCTCAACAAGCCTCCTTCCCTTTCCAGCTTATGTCTGCTGGGTTTTGGTTGGTTGGTAGGTTTTGGGGTGTTTTGGTGGTGGTTTTTTGTGTTTTTTTGTTTGTTTGTTTGTTTGTTTGTTTGTTTTGTGTGTGTGTGTGTGTGTTTTGGTTTTTTTGGGACATACACACA
Source organism: Pogoniulus pusillus (assembly GCF_015220805.1). Taxonomy (NCBI): domain Eukaryota; kingdom Metazoa; phylum Chordata; class Aves; order Piciformes; family Lybiidae; genus Pogoniulus; species Pogoniulus pusillus. Next base: position 4,933,212 of record NC_087266.1, read on the forward strand.
CACACGTTATTTTTTGTGGGGTTTTTTGTTAGTTTGGATTTTGTTTTGTTTTGTTGTGGGTTTTGACTTGGCTTTGTTGTTGTTTTGGTTTGTTTTTTTGCTGTTTCCAGATATGCCCTCAAATCCTTGGTAATGAGCCAGCTAGTTTATTATAGCATGTGCTCAGCTTTGTGCCTGACCACTTTTGTGCCCCAGAAGGGATGATTACTAATATGCCTGAAATTCAGCCCAAACACCTGTTTTAATTCTGAAGTTATGCCTGAATAATAGTATCCCAAACCCCACAGCTCTCCTAATTGTTTGCCATAGTATCAGGTAGAGGCAGGGCATGGATGCCAGCAGCAGTGAGAACACCAAAGCAGCCAGTCGGATTGGAGGCATTACAGTGTGGCAGGCACCACGCAGAGTAGAAATGACACAGTTGCAAGGAAGTGATATACATAATAAATTACAGAGGTCATGCTGAGGCAAGGTTTTCAGCACTATACAAGAGGGGGAGAAACAGCCCCGTCAGCTTGTCTGTCCTTCCAGGATAGCTGGATGCCAGTGAAGCACTGACATTTTGGGAGCTTATGAATGTAAGATACAGGGTTTTTTAGGAGCTGAATGCAGTCTCTTGAAGAACTTTTCACAAGAGAAAAGAACATTGTTTAGGTTTGCCACTTTGCTAAATATAGGTCTCCTATCCTTGCATTAGCTTCTCTTCAGATATGTAGTCCTTTCTCTTTTCACTCCCAAGCACACTCAGGCACACAAACAAAACCAAATGAGTTATAAACTAATCAGACTTGTTTTCTTCAGCTTGGAGAGGAAAAGAGATAATATTTTGATTTCAATTTCCAAATCTTTGGGAGGTGCTCAGATACTATCTATCATGGCACTTCAAACTCCCTCACTGGAATGGTATCGTGGCTCCCAAGCAATTTAAAAAGCAGCAAACAACTACAAAAACTTGTTTTCCCACCACTTCTCTCTCATTTTTTCCTTATGAACAAAAATAACAAGAGGAATTTTTAACTGTGGGGTAACACTGTGAGGTTTCTGTGCATGTGAAGCACTGTAAAAAGGCTAAATTTATTTTTGGTTTTTGATCTCTAAGACCGAGGTCACCTTTTGTCCCCTTAGGAATAAGATATTTTGTCCAAATCTGGTCTCAAGTAACTCTTGGAGTCACAAGTTTCCCCTGTTTGGGCAGTTTCACTGTTCCTTGAGAAAGCAACAGGCATAATCAGAGAAGAACTGACAGAGCCTAAATTACTTCGGCCAATGTCACGAACTTCTCCAAGTGGCAGCTTGCAGTGGGGTGTTGAAATCTTGATCCTAGTTGAAGTTAGCATAAAAAATGTCAGCAATGTCACAATTATGTATACCTCTGATTTACAGTATAATTTGGAAACAAGAAAAAAAGAAGATACCTTCACAGTGATATGTGCTGCTGTATCAACAAGCCTATAGCAGTCTCGGTGTTTTCGTGGCACGAAGCTTCGTACTAAAGCTGTCAGACCTCAAAGTCCACTGCTCTGTATGTCTCCGATTTATTTCCCCAGCATGGGTATTTGAGACTCCAGAAGCAACTCAGGAGCCAGGAAATACAACCATGACCATATCTTCAAAGAGCCTGGCATTATGGAGGAACCAAGTTCTACATGCACAAGCGTTCCTTCCTCACACAAAGCAATGGCACTCTTTGGGTTCAGCTTTGGCCAGATGTCCCTCCCCTGGCACCGATTTTCCTTACGCATTATAAACAGATAGTCCTACTTATATGTCCTGTCAAGCAGAGAGAGACGAGTAGCATTTGTATACTGCTTCTGTTTAAGTTGTCTAATAAATATTACACTGGTTGCATGGATGAGGGACAGTTTCAAGCCGACTCTTGAGGAGGCACTTCTGAGAGAGGAAGAACGTTTGTCTGCTGGAATCCTGTGCTTTTGCTGTATCATTCGCTGCTGTACCTTTAGGAGGGAGGAGAAGATCCCTCTTGTAATAAGTAATGAAAGTCGCAGATAGCTGGGAGACTGTGACTGCACCTTGGTAATGCACAGCAGGAGGTAATGACTCCAGTTCCTCTTTGTTCTACCACTACGTCTGGGTCACACAGGTACCAGGCTTACACAAGGCACGTTAAGGAACAGTTACTTAACTCCTCTGAACAGAAACACTAAGGAACTTCGTGCAAAATCTCAACAAGGCAGGGGTGGAGCTACTAAATCCGAGAGCCCTGTGAAGCATTAGCTGAGAAGCGAAACAACGGGAGGTTAATCACGACAGACCTGAGAGCCGCCTTTTAAACAGTATTTTATGCTTGCTGTGATGTACATTCGAGAAATTTTTGGCAAGTTTTCAAATAAAAAACATAACTCTGAGGAGAAGCACGATCGCAGCCGTTACAAACTCAGCTCCAAACTCCTTATTGCCTGTCAATTGAATTTTCCTTTACACTTCCATTGTCTGAGGTGGCACTGAAGGAGTTCCCACAACTTTCCAAGCTGAGAAATACAAAGACTTCCTTCAGGGCGGAGACCTCTACTACCACTTGATGCACAGGATTTCTACACGGCGATTTAACCCGCCCTACTGAACCCAAGCAGCGGCTCGCAGACGATCCCATTCACCCACCACCGGGGAAGGGATACCAGAGGAACCCTCAGCTCCAGCATCGCCACGCTTTGGCAGGTTCTCCGGCCCTGCACAGGCCGGGGGCGCGGAGAGGCCGGAGCTGTCCGCACCCCGTTCCCGTTCCCGCCCAGAGCTCTCGCCGCGGCAGCTCCGGCTCCGTCCCGCCACCCCCGCGCAGGGGCGCGCGGCCCCACGTGACACGCCCGCGCGGCCCCCCCTCCCCTCACCACCTCCTGGCTGCGCCGAGCGGCTCGCGCGGGGCGCGCCGGGGCGTGTCACGGGGGCGGAGCGCTGGGCAGGTCACGTGGCGCGGGCGGCCCCGGCAAGCTCCGAGGAGGAGCTCTGCCGCCGCCATTTTCCTGCGGCGCCCAGCCTGTGTCCCCTGCCCCGGCCGAGCGGAAGGCGCGCAGGGGGGAGGGGACGGCGGCTGGGGGAGGGGGGTGGGAGGAGGAGGAGGGGTCCCTCCTCGGGTGACAGGTCCGTCCCTTAGGGCGGAGCGGGGGCCGCCTGCGGCACGGCGGGGTGAGGAGTCCGTGCAGCTCCATCGCCCGGCTAGTCCTCCCGTCCCGGCCCCTGAGGAGGGAGCGGAGCCGCTCTCGGTTCCAGCGCCGCCAACCACTCGCCATGTCCGGCCAAAGCCTCACCGACCGCATCACGGCGGCGCAGCACAGCGTGACCGGCTCGGCGGTCTCCAAAACCGTCTGCAAGGCCACGACTCATGAGGTCATGGGGCCCAAGAAAAAGCACCTGGACTGTGAGTACCGCGGGGGGATGGCGGCCGAAGGGCTTTCCCCGGCGCGTCCCGCCGGGCTCCCCTCTGCCCCGAGGTCCTGTGGAGCGTAGTAACTACTGTGGGGCTGCCTCTTTGCCACCGGCCTGGCCGGAACGTAAAGCCTCGTCAGGCGGAGAAGCTCTATGTATTTCAGCGTAGGACATTCTCTTGAGTGGAGGAAACGTAAGATCGGGGACGTGGCGATGGAGAGCTTAGGAGAGGCTGTTCAGTGTATCAGCCCTACAGAAGGGGCCTTCTTAGCCCTTCCCTGTGCACAGGGCCCTGGAGAACGCGAGCTCCTGAAGGATCGGACTTGCCTTATGCTGCTTCCTTGGAGCGAGAGAAGAGGCTAAGCAGAGAAATGGATCGTAATTTATTTATTAATTGATCTGGTTTTTGTTTTGCTGGAGCCATCACTCCCCTGTTCTGCAGAGGAGGTGCAGGAGTTTCAAATGGGAATAGTCAACCATAATTGTCTCAATTCTTTGATAGATAGTCTAGTAGAAAAAGAAAAAAAAGCCTTTCTGTTACTCTTGTAACTTTTCCACGTAGAATAATACGAGAAATGAGAGTTTGAGGGGCTAAGTTCTTTCATTGAGAGTGTTCTTCTGAGTCTTACCTTTCTCGTCTGTCTCCTTCACTCGGGAAGATAGGCCTGGAAGACTTCTTTAGACCACTGGTACCTAAGATTAACACCCCATACAGGTACTGGCCGTTTTTCAGCTTCTATTAAAAATAGATCCAAGGTGGGAAGGCTTAAAAGGTTTTGCATCAACTGTGTTCCATCCAGGTGATTATCAAGAGAATGCTTAGCACCGAAGTTCATATTTGTCTGCCTCCTATTAAGCTGTATGGTCACAGGAGTGAGTATGTTCTTGGTTTGAATACCATATTATCTTGTATCTATTTATTCTGGGCCTTTTAAGGACCCTTTTCCTCTACCCAAGCAGTATGTAAGGAAGTATACTGAAGAGAGATGTGTGGCTATGCCTTCTGTATGTGTTCTTTCTCCTTTCCTCCCACCTACATCTTTGAGAAGATTAGGTCTTCGTGTGTCTTGAATTTTTGTCTTTTGAGTCGCCCTATATTGAGATGAGAAGACCAGATGTAATACTAGGAGTATTTGTACTATGGTTATTTCTTGTATCCACCAACACATGTCTGACTTTAAGAAATTACTGTTCTGTGAGTACCTGAGAGACATGGGATAATTTTTTTTGGGATAGTCGAAGAACAGCTACCTTAGTTTCTTTCTGGTATTCCCTCTTCAGTTTAATCTCTTTCTTGAAGCCAAAGTAAGTGGCTTTGTTACTCCTAGTTGTCCTGGGGTGTCAGAAGGCTCTGAAAATCTTTGGACTTTAAGTAAATGAGTTTCAGGTGGACAAGACACCTTTTGGTACATATGGCATATATATGAAGTTGTGGTGGTAATGGTTTTCACACAACAGAAGGGAAGCTTTCTGGAAAATACATTGTCAGGTTTAACTTGGGCTAGTGCTAAAAGTGCAGTTTTGGTAATAGGGCATTTAACAGCTGATCTATTTCATGGTATAAGCTTTATGAAAAAGAACAACAAGCCAAGCAGACAACTGCTCCTTAGACTGGCATATGTATTCCTGTTGGTGTTCTGGACGTGGTTGCTAGGGGACATCATCATTGGGACCCATAAGATGCTGCTGTAGAAAGGTGCTTGAACTTCCTTAGAAAGCGCTCTGTTAGTCACTGAATGAGAACACCATTTCCCCAGTTATTTTATCAGAGAAAAGCCAACTTTTTTTTTTTTTTTTTTTTTTTTAATGAGTTTTACTACTTGTTTGGTTTGCTATGTTGGAGATTTTTGATTTTGTTACTTCTCTAGTTAAAATAGATCCTGGGCAGATAAGGTTTGTATGCTGTCCCTATTATGTTTGTTAGGAGTCTCTGTTCCTGGCATCAGGAAATGACACATGGTGTCGTATTTTGAACATTTTCTTTGTTCATGCCGTTTATGGTTGTGTGTTTAAAAATTATTTGTTTTTTTTGCACAAGCTGTAGCTCAAGCCCCACCTCTGAATTATTTGCACATATCTTCCTTTTACAAAAAATAGTTGAACTACTAAATAAGTCCTGTGAACTGACATCTCACTGTGAATGACAATATATGAATCCTCACAGACAGCATGCTTTTGAAATGTTTTTCTAATTAGTATTTATTATGATAATGACAGTTTAAACTTAATTTGTTAAAGGTGGTGTCCCAGGCGAGTTGATGAGTTTTCTAATAGTGTCCTGGAATGAAGCCTTGGTTTTGTAGTATTTTCTGTGACCCTGACATGTGTCCTTGTTAATGTGACATTTATGTTGCTTGTACAGATCTCAAAATCTGACTGTTCAGTTTCTGAAACTGTTTCTTTAAGCTTTTCTTTGAGCCTTGATGGACACATTTAAGTATCTCAGCCTCACATGAATTTGTACAAATAGGGCAAAATACAACAGAAGTACTTGTGCATGATTATTCCTATACTTACCTTGATCTCGACAGTTTGTGGGGTTCCAAAACTCAAGTACTCCCCATCCTAGGTTTGTATGTTCCCTTTTTTTCACTGTGGCCCTTACCTTAAAGAATACAAAAAAGGCATTTGTAGCCCATGCTGGTAAAAATGTAATCTACTCCAAAGAGTGATCCCTCTATAATGTTGCAAAACATTGCTGGTTTTCTTGGTTTGAAGGAGAAGGATTTAGAAGTGGACATGGCTAATCGTAGGTATCAATAATCACCTTCCAATTACATACATATGTTTGCACTTAGGATTTGTTTTTCTGCCATTTTGAAAGTCCGCTCTTCCAGCTGGCATAAGGATTCTCAGTTTTGTAACCTAGGTGCTGCTTGTGTAATGATGGATTACCTCTTTTACAGGAATCTGACAGTTTTAATAGTCTCAAAATTGTCAAAGCATAGTTAATGAAATTTCTTTCACAGAAAAACCCATTTGTGTAGGACTTTGTCCTAGTTTTCACACCTCTCTGAGCAGTAGTAGGACTGATTTGTGGGTTTAACTTGTATACAAAGATTTAGCTTTTTGTTGCTGGATTCAGTGCTGGTATAGTGATGCTTAGAACAAGGGTTTCAGGTTGTTTGTGAGGTTTCACTCTTTATGTGATTGTTATGGGCGTGGGGGTGCAGATGAGAGTGTGTACTTTCATAGTGGGAAACCCATGAGATACCTTCTAGTTGGCTTTAACCATGTTTCACTAGGACAGTTCAGTGAAACAGCTGTAGTTGTGATATCTCAGTAGCATAATGATGTGTGTGTACAATTGCATGCTGTACAGTTACAACAGCTTTAACCTGAAACATCTTTAGGGTTGGGCTCTGAATAAGGATGGCATAGTGAGCCTGTCAGCTTTTAGCTAATGGAGTATTGCTGTTTAAAGGAGAATGTGGATGAATGACTTGGAAGGAAGTTGCAATGCTGTCATTACCCGATCTTAACAGGAAGTTTCTCTATAGTTATGTGAGTCTCTGACTTCCTTGACTTCTTATTGTGAAGGAATTTTTAAGGAAGACAGTAAAGCAGAACACCACTCTGTCAGTCATATGTTTGTGAGCTGTGTAAGTGAAAGTAATCTTAACTGAGCATGTTGGGAACTTGCTTCTCAAGTACCTTATGTCAGCTAGTTTGGTTTTGTCTAGAGGCCCCTACTAGTACAAATGAAAGTCTAGTAGAAGACTTGCTTTATCTCTGTGCAGAGAACAACTGCTTACAGATGAGACAGTACCCAGAGGATGTCTTGTAGAACTGAAGGACAAGGATCTTTTATTTCCCACTGTATATCACAAGAGATTTGTACTCAAGCAGGGAAAACCAGTGTTTTAAATGTTCACCTGCCTTGAATGTACTGAAGCATAACTGCTTTATTTCAGTGGCACTGTGGGTTAACTCCTGGTCTTTTGGATACTACTGTGTTCTCCAGTAGAAATAGATTATCCACGTTCCTTTTATAGTATTGTAGTGCTTAACAACTTCTATATGTTCTTTCTGGTTTTGGCAGGATTACCTGAAGTTTCTTGCATCTTTGCTTCCCATTTTATAGTTGACTTTAATTTCTGGAGGCAGTCGCTAATTTTGCTTAGAATTGTTATGTGTAACTAATTATTTCAAATACAGATAATTGCTTTATTACAACTTTCTTTTGAGGTATTCCTTTTTCTTTGAGCGTTTCCATGATTGTTTTATCATTTCTTCCTTTGCCAACTTTTCTTAACTTTTTACTAGAATTCCTTTAGAGTATTTGCTTGTGCCTTTTAGTAAAGTACAAGAACTATCATACTCCTCTAGACTGCCAGAGGGCCAGTTTTCTACCACAGCTGCTCATTTGCAGAAAGAATAGCCACTTAGTTCTGCAGCTGTTGTTTTATTTTACTTAGCCTGAAGCAGTATTCTGCTTGGGATGAAGTAAGAGGCAGGAAGTTAAGGAGGAGAAGCTGTGGGACACCTGCAATCAACTTACTGTGAATCCTTGTACTTCCATTGTTTCCCGTAAGTTGTGGTTTTTCAGGTGTCATGTAACTTTGGGATTTAGCTCTAGTTGTGAATTTCTTTAAAAAAAATACTTAAGTGCTGTAGCCATGTCTTCCTAAAGTGATGTTTGGAGAAGAGATCCTTTTACAGTTTAGCTTGTGACTTAATGATCTATTTCAGTCTTTAGCTTCTCATCCTCAAATCATTTTTTGATCTTTAGATGTGGAAGTTTAAAGCTGTTCCTAGTGACTTGGCTCACAAAGTCATGCTAGTTTGCATAATAATACAAAAGAGATGACTTATCCAATATGGAATTTAAAGCTTCCCTTTTTCGTTTTGTGTATGTTGCCTTATGTAAAATACATGATCAGTAAAGTACTTAACAATGATAGAATACTGGGAAAGTTCTCTTAGAAAATGTTACTGACATTTTGCTTTCCTTGGAAAATGCAACAGATTTTCTGCAGCAGAGATGCTTTTTATATTCTGAAGGTTGTGGGTTTTTAACTACCTCCTTAAATTTCATTTCTTTAGTATCTTTAAAGACTTCTCACTTAATAATTTCTCAAATGTCCATTGTTTTTGTGAAACAGTGTGACATATATGCACACTTAAATTTTGTAATCGGTGAGTAGATCTTCCTCAAGCATGACAGAAGAAATCAGTTAAGTATTGTAAATGACTTGTTTATAATTTTTCGAAGTCCTGTACTGAGACGTTTATTGAACATTTCCAAGTCGTTCATAAAATACCTTTAAAGCAATGATCTCAAGTATGTGTCTTTACTTCTGAATAGCTCAGCAAACTCTGCTGCTGCAGCAATGAAAACTTCGCGTTTTGTCAAAGAGCTGTTTGTTGTTTGTTTGCTGTTGTCCATCGGTATGTATGTATAGTAGTTTAGAGTTACTGCTGGTTGAAGTCTTAATGCTAAAAGTAGTTGTAATTTGGATCTGAATGTTATCTTGCAAAGGCTTACGTAGAAGAGTCTATAAGTGATTACATCTGCCCTAGATTACAAGTAAACAACAGGCCAAAAAGCTGCAATGCAAGTGGAAAGGAAAGAAACTGATGCAGGTATAAAATTATTTGGTTTGATATTTTTGTTGCTGTTCTAGCAGTTTTCTCTATTGTGGAATGTGACTATGAGCAGGCAGGGGATGATGTTTTTATCAACTATACATCCTCCTAAACTTGAACGAACTACCACTAACTGGTAGTTTCTGAATCTCAGAATAATATTAGTAAATTCAGTTTGCTAGGCTCAAGCCTGCTGATGGCAAATCCAAGTTATGACTAATATGTGACAAATCTGGTATTGAGATTTGAAAAATTAGAAAACTAAGCTGTATTTAGCTGTGTGAAAATGACGTTAAGCATTTTATAAAGACTTAACAAATAGGCTGGATTTTCCAATTGTGACTAAATGTCTCCTGTGCTGTTTTGCTAAAGGAGCTTTATTAAAGTAATGCTTATCTGGATCATTTGCAATATTAAACATGAATAAATTAGGCTTTTAGAAGTTTTATGTCAAGGCAGGGTGAAAAAGAACAAGATTTGCATAAAAAGTAACTTGTGGGTCAATTTCAAGTATGAAGTATACGGAAATTTACTTTAGTGAAGAGTGGTTACATGAAAGGAAATCCAGTGCTTTCATTTTAATTCATATATATGGTCTATGTAGATTTTTATCACACACAGAATCATGGAATGGTAGGGGTCAAAGAGATTTCTGAAGATCATCCAGTCAAACCCCCTTGCTAGAGCAAAGTAGTTAGTCATTCTGAGCTCTTAAATAATTTCCTCCAGATCTATGTTAATTTACTGAGGAAGAGATCTCCACATCAACCCCTTCTTTTTCCTTTTCTCCTGAATACCTTTTCAGGACTAAAGGGAAAAGAGCACTTCTGAAATCGTAATATTCTTTGTTTCCTCCCAAGCAAGCAGTTCTTCAATCACAACATTTGTCCACTCTTACAGTGCTGTTCTAGGAGCAGTGATTCTTTTGCTTATGTAGGAAGTGGTAAGTTTGCAGATGTTGAAACTGCTCTGGTATTTCATGTATTTACTCTAAATATGGTACTTCCAGCAGCATGTAGCTATTTGAGCCACTGGCTGTGTACTGTGACATGAAAAAAAATCCCTATTGTTTGTAGCCTTTGTTAGTTTTTAACACTTAGCTTAATACAATTTAAAGCAGAAGTTATGAATCTGTAACACTGTTTCATAGTAAAATATTCAGTGTATTTTTTTTCTGTGTCAAGAGCTTGTAAAAGCTGATTTTTTTTGACCTGTTGAAAAATGTGATAATGAAACTTGTGTCATCCTTCGATTATTTTTGTCCCAAAAACTCCAAAGCAAAACCAACTTGTTGATACTCAGCTAGAAGTTTTTGAAGTTACTACAGTAAACTGGATTTCTAGACCCAGAGTGGATAACATAGGGAAATTTAAACTTGGGTTACAAACAAATGCTTGAAATTTTTTAGGCTTTTTTATCCTTCAATCTGGCAGTAAATGCACTTGGAGCAGCTCTGTGGTTTGTTGCTCTCTCTGCCAAATCAGAAGGTTGGGTGTTTTGACTATCAAAAGTTAGAAGCAGGTGTCTTCATGGTCTTGGGCTTTCTCAAGGGCTGCATGTAACTTGCTTTGCTGTTGGCAATGCTTGGATTCCTCTGGCGTGGATAATGAGCTGTAATGTGATAAGACAATGTTTCTCTACCAGTCTTGCTCTTTGTTTTGGGTTTAGTTTTGTTAAGTAGGGTTGTATTCCTCTTTCCTTTTTTCCCCATATGTTAAGAAATCACATCAGCATTTGACTTACGTTTGTTAGCAGTTGCACTTGGCTTGTTTGTTTGCTATCTCATCTCTTGCTGACAAATGGGTCGATATCTAATAGGAAATTGGGTTACACTTGAATTTGATTTATCCCCTTCCTCTCACTCTCCTCATCCAGTACTGCTATAATAATTACAGTCATCATTACCAACTGTTTAAAACTTTGTTTTTTTTGCAATCCCACCCCTCCGTATTCTTGATCCAGCATTACTTTTCCTGTGACATGTTACAAGTTGTTTAAGCTGTTGCGATGGTTAAGCCTGAGAATAGTGGTGTAGTTTGATCAGATGTAACTGTCTGGTTTTGCTAGAAACCATTGCTGTTGTAAGCCAGCAAATATACTTTTATAATGACACTAAAAGTAACTTTCATTTACAATCAGTTTGTTAGGAGTATTTACTTAATTATGTACAGCAGCTACATACATCTGTTCAAAAAGCAGTTCTTCACTTCTGTTTTGTTTTTTTTTTTATTATTTTTAAAGCTACTTGTCTGCAGTTCTGGGCTCCTCAATTCAAGAGAGATGTTGAAGTAGTGGAATGTGTCTAGAGAAGGGTGACAAAGTTGATGAGAGGCCTGGAACGCAAGCCCTGTGAGGAGAGGCTGGGGGTGTTTAGCATGGAGGAGGCTCAGGGATGATCTCATTGCTGTCTTCAACTACCTGGAGGGAGGCTGTAGCCAAGTGGGGGTTGGTCTCTTCTGCCAGGCAACCAGAAACAGCATAAGGGGACACAGTCTCAAGTTGTGCTAGGGGAGGTCTAAGCTGAATATTAGGAGGAAGTTGTTGCCAGAGAGAGTGATTTGACATTGGAATGGGCTGCTCAGGGAGGTGGTGGAGTGGCTGTCCCTGGAAGTGTTCAAGCAGAGACTGGATGAGGCACTTAATGCCGTGGTCTAGTTGATTGACTACGGCTGGGTGCTCGGTTGGACTGGCTGATCTTGGAGGTCTCTTCCAAACTGGTTGATTCTGTGATTCTTTGAATCTAGGTTACTCATGGCATGTCTTCATCCTTTCTTCTGTCTTACATGGGGTAATTAGCTGTAGTAATTACTTAAGTGATTTTTGTCTGTAAGTTTTAGGGGTAAAATTCAGGTGTTTTTCTTGCTGTTTTTATTTTTTGTGAGATACAACTAGTAAATATTTGCAGTTTGGAACTGTAGAAACAGAAAAAAATGCCCTTCTGGGCAATACTTTGTGTTCTTTTTTTTCCTTTTCAGAAATCAGATTTGTTTACTGCTTTAGAAATCTATGGAAATCCTTAGATCTTTTTGAATTAATTCTCAGGGTGATGGTCTGTGCCACTTTGCTTTCATTGATATAGACATACTCTAATTAGCTAGTTTTCATTTGAATTACTGAATTTTAATTTATTATCGTTTTAGTGGAATTTTCTGTAATGTATTAATAACCTGGTTTAAATTCAATAGGAGTTATTTCTCCCTGGAGCGCTTGTATTTCAGTCATGAGTGCCACAGTACCCCATGGCAGAATAAAATTTAGAGTATCAAAAGTCTATGTGAAGTGGATTTTAATCACAGGAATGAAGGAAAAGTCAACGGAAACCAAATATGAATGCTTGTGCATTCCTGGGCTGCAGTTATTTGTAATAAGGATATGAAATGCATAGCAAGTTGCTGCATTTGATTAGCTGTCTAATGGAAGAGCCCAAGATGCACAATTCCTGTTTGAACTGTGAGGACTAGCATACTATGTTGGGATTTAGGGGAAATGATGGTCTGGAGACAGACATTTATTTTTAATTTCTTGGTAGTTAATAGGGAGCTGGTTCACACTTTCTTCCAGATCTGTTTGGTTGAAATGCTTTGCCACAACAGTAGCATTGTTACCCTATCAAATGTAATTAAAGCAAACCCATAAATTATGTGAATTTCCTAGCAGATTACTTTGCATTAGCAATATGGAATATGTGAAGGTTTGAGGGGGAGGGGGGCTGGTGGTTTGTTTTGGTTTTCTTTTTTTACTACTAATTTTGTGTTTAAGTGGATGGAAATCCAGAGAAGTTTTTCCATTTGTTTTTGGATACCCAGGGAGCAGCACAGTTAGTTCAACCTCTGATGCTTGGAATAGCGTTGTTATGAATTTGAAACACTTCCATTTCCAGGAGCTGGTTTGTTTTGTTGATGTTTACTTTTTGTTTACAAACAGTTACTTTATGAGGAAACTCTCTTGATACTTAATTATCTGTAAGTAAAACACAGTGCATTAGGGGAGATACTTTTGTCTTTATTTTAAGCTGTTAATGAGGAGCCTTTGTAGACAGGAATGTGTCCCGCCTCTTGGTATGTACTAGGGCCGACAGAAGCTGTTTAAAACACCTAGTTTTACTATAGCTGCATAGTCTTTTTAGGTCTCTTAAAATTTTAACCAGTGACCAAAATGTCAGTTTGAAGCAAATGGAATATCTGTATTTTGCATTGTTAAATTTTCATTATGAAACAATTTCATTTTAAAGATTGAATCTGAGTGGAGTAATCTGTCTTTTACTGAAGACCAAAAGGCAGATGATATATTTACTTCTGCTCTTGGCTTTAGTTTATCTTAGAGGGTGTATGTGATAGTAACATGTCTTTGTGCATGGTAAACAAAGAAATTCCTATCTGAAAGCTGTGGGATGATACGGAGGAGTTCCTTCTGTATGCAGCTTCCTTCACTGGTCCAGTTTTAAACTTAGGGGTTTGATGTTCTTCATTCTCTGAAACTTTGTGAAACTTGATAACCGCATGGTCACTAATAGAATGGTCGTGAACACTATCTAAAACTAGGAGGCGAGGGGAAGAGCTGATCTGGATTTATGAATCTCAGTCATAACAATGTTGTTGTGAGAGAATATGTTGCCCTTTATAAGCTCCTTTGATTTACTGAAACTCAGCAAAGTTTAATCAGTGGTGCTGTAAAATGCAACCTCATTTTCTTGCTTTACATTCAGTGAAGACCACCTCTGCTCCAACCCTAATCTTTAGCACAGTATATGAGGAACGAGTGTTATTCACACGTGCATTGAAGCAGCACTTGGAATGAGCTGGGATGTTAGCTCAGAGAGATCCAAATAATCATGGGAAATGTTAGTCTAAGTTGAAGAAGGAAGTAAAAGCTAAATTGGGCAGGATTTTTTAACATTTCTATTAATAGCTTAGAAGATTTTAGCTGTTCCTTAACTTATCTGCCGCCCTTCATGAGAGAGCTGCACACATGTAAGTACATGAGTGTCAGTCAAAACAGTTTTGTGAAGATACCTGTGTTCTGAGGTGAAAGATAGGGGGAAAATGTTTGAATTTTTTTTTTTAAAATCACCTGTTTGAGCTCTGATGTTCTGTTTTATTTGGTCTGCTCACAGTTCATGTCAAAATCTGTTCCTATGTGGGCCAAAAGAAAACGTATGAAAGTGGCTCTTGGACTTTACATAACAAAATCAGTTGTGAGATTTAGAGGGAAGAACAAAGAGTAGAAAGCAAGCAACACAATTTCATGTTTATAATTGATTTCAGACTCGAATACTGTCATCTCAGTGTTTGGTTACAATGTTTGATTTTTATTTTTTAGCACAGAGAAAGGTAAATCTCGGTATATATTCTGCAAAACTGTGTATGCAAACTGTTTTGTGCAACATCAGGGAACACATAGCTTATCCTGTTGGATCTCTGAGGTACCAGCCCAAGTACACATCTGTGCCAACCTGTCTTTTTTTTTTTCCTGCCAGTCACTTTGCAGGAGACAGCAGTTGTTTGGTTTCTCTCGAATGATAAATACTCGACGCTAGAAAAGTTGCTGATTTGCACATTTGAGTCATTTGTAAGGAATTTTTGTTCTTTAAGAAAATACATTGTGTGGTAGGAAAATTACTTTGATTGCTTTTAGTCTGATAACTGAAACTGTTATAAAAGCTTTGCAGTGAGCTTTTGGGGCAAGTGTTTTTATGACCTCTGCATTATTAGTGGAGGCAGAACTTTTACAGTAAAATCTTGGGCATTGCTGGTTTGGAATCAGCCAACTTCTTTTACAGAAACTACAGGAAAAAATACATTCCTCAGCAAAACTTCCACATGCAATCTGAATTCTGTTTTGTTGCTTCTTAGCAGTATCTTCTTGACTTGGCCTTATTTTCCCCACTTTTCTCCTTATTCTATTTGTGTTGGCCTACTACATATGTCATGGTTCATAAGCTTTTAAATCAAAGCTACAGGTTGAACTAAGACCCATTCAGCTGTTTAGTCAGCTAAAGCAGTAAGTGATCGTCTGATAGGGCACTACTGTAGGTATTTCCTAAGACATCAGCAGAGAAGTAAGAGACATAGATTTTTCCACACATAATAGGAAATGTTGCATGACTGGATTGTGGCATGATGTGTATGAAGTTTACTCATAGCAAGAATCTGGGCTGAAGGCTATCAGAGGAGTTTTGCTCAAGCAGGTGAGCATCATGCTATTTATAAGGAAACACATGTACCCCTGTTTGTAATAAATAGCACTAACAAACTCCCCCCATAAAAAGCTGAATATTTTGGACTTCAGAAAATTCACCACCTGCAGTAAGTTTATGTACTGAGCTTTTGACACTCCCTATATTAAAATGAACCTGGGTTACTTAAATTTTTGCATCTTTGATGTTGAAAGAGCGTGATTTAATAACCATACCATTTTAAGTTAAACTTTAACTTTAGGAGAAAATGTTTCCTGGATTTTTCTGTTTTTCATCTTAAGCTCCCTATTTTTCTCTAAGTACAGGAAAAACAGTTAAATATGGAGTGTTATTTTTTTTTTTACCTATATACTGCAGGGGCAAAAGGGCCTGTAATAGATGCTGTTGCATCAGTGGAAACTTTTGACAATACAGCTGCTTTTGTATAAGCTAGCATGAACTTTTGACAGAAGAAAGCCTACTTCTACAAAGTGATGTGTCTGGGGTGTGTTTTTTTTGCCAGTAATTAACTGGACAGCCCTTTACTGCAGATGAAGCTGCAGGGGATGCTATCTGCCAAGAAAATAAATCCCCATTATACATCTAAATATTTTTACAATTACATTGATTTTTTTTTTCTCCTTAGATATTTTCTGATTTGCTGATGACAATTTGTGTGCTGCAGGCATTGCCTAGTCTGGGAGGTTTTCTGCTAAAAGATGTGTTTTGGCACGAGTGCTTTCCAGAAACTGGGAAGTCTTTCATATAGAGAAGGCCGTAGTTTGACCAGAAAATATTGCTGTGTGGAGGTGGAGATACACATCTTCACCTGCAGTTTCAGCACTAATGGAGGTAGGCAAATAGAGGGGCATAACTCCTTTAACTCAGATATGTGTTTCTTGATGACTCTCAAAGGCATTGAGGAAAAATGTACTATTCTTATTCTGAATTAAATTCTGTATAGAAGAAAATCTAATTTCCAAAGTCTTTATTCAAAATGGGAGAAAATAACAGATGTTCCAAACAGCTTTGCCAGAGTAAGAGTTCTGAGCTAGTGAAATAAGACATATTTAATTATGGGAACTTCAGATGCCTTTGGTTATTTCTTGTCTTTGGTTTTGTCTATTAAACTAATTAAAGATGCAGCATTGCCCTTCAAAGGAAAAAGCTGTGAATTGCATGTGTTTGATTAGTTTTAAAATAACAAAGATCAGGAGAATTTTTTGGCTTGAAAATCTTTTCTGTGAGATGCAGTGGCAGGAGGTCAGGCTGGTGTTAACACTCACTGGTGGCTTCAGATTCACTACTCTGTCAAGTGAAAGTGACTTTCTGATGCAATTTTTTAAAATAAAGGGATGTGGAAGTTAAATATGTAGGAAGCACCTGAGTTATGCTTTCATGGGTACTATATGTGTTTAGAAGACATATAGATTTAGAAACTGATAGAGGTGTTGAGTGAGAAAATGTGCTATGCATAAAGTCAAATATGTTTGCTTTTCTGTAATGCAGGATGAGTGGAGTCATGGATATTGGGAGGTGGCACAGGTACTTCAGCAGCCTTTGAGTATACTTTATGGGCTGAACTCCATATGGACCAGTTGAGCTTTGGGACTAGAACGTTTGAAGACAGGCCATTTAGCTCTATCAGAGATCAGGAGTTCTTTGCAAGACTGAGGAAGGATAGATACTGAAGCGAACTCTATGTTAAAGACAGCTTCTCAGGAAAAGAAGTTACCTTTTAGCAAAACAACTGCAGAGTTGTGCTCATTGAGGGTTCTGCAGCGTGTATGTGTTTCATAAGACTTGTTTCTAGAACATGTCCATTAGAACAATTTTTTTATCTTATGGAGATGTAATAGCTATGGAGTTATTACAGACGAAGTTCCTCTTGAGTGGAAGTAAAAGGCTGTAAGTACCAAAAAAATGTGCAGTATGTGAAGGCAAATGGCTTGGGTACTATTCTTCTTGGAAAGACAGAACAGCATAATAACATACTATGTATACATAGTGATAGACCTGAGGCAATATTTTCCACAGCACATACTGAACCTTCTCTATGCACTTTAATGTAAAACCATGGTATAAGCTTTCATGTATGAAGACTTGTTTGCTTGAAATAGTTTCATGTTTGCAGTAGGAGATGAAAGTAGTGTCAAAGCTGTACAATTTTCAAAGTACTTAGTGTTCATCAAAATGTTCCACCAAATGCAATTCATTGTGCTTTCATCCACTGTAATATAATATAATATTATAAATATTATATTGGATACTTAAATATTTAGTATTAATATAATTTAGTAATATATTCTACTACTACAAACTTGAATATTCATTTCAGTATTGAATCAGAGGGTCACCACTCAATCCAAGCTTTCCTGGCCATCTGCCCTAAGGTATTCTCAAACAGCACTGCTCATACAGAATGCTTAAGGTATGTACTTGCTTTAGAGCTGATCAG
This sequence comes from Pogoniulus pusillus, assembly GCF_015220805.1. NCBI lineage: Eukaryota > Metazoa > Chordata > Aves > Piciformes > Lybiidae > Pogoniulus > Pogoniulus pusillus. The sequence goes on from NC_087266.1 coordinate 4,950,815, forward strand.
AACCTGAAGAAGTGGATGCATCCTTACAGGATGTCAGGGGTTGGAAGAGACCCAAAGAGATTGAGTCCAACCCCCCCTGCCTGAACAGGACCATACAATCTAGCTCAGGTCACAGAGGAACGCATCCAGACAGGTCTTGAAAGTCTTCAGAGAAGGAGACTCCACAGCCTCTCTGAGGAGCCTGTTCCAGTGCTCTGTGACCTGTAACACAAGGGGGAGCTTATTGATTGTGAGGTGGAACCTCTTAGGCTGCAACTTCGATCCATTGCTCCTTGTCAGGGAGCAAGTGAGCAGAGCCTATCCCCCTGCTTCCTTATCCCCTGCCCTCAGATATTTATAATAATTTATTAAATCCTCTCTCAGTCTTCTCCACACTAAAAAGTCCCAGGTCCCTCAGTCCCTCCTCATCTGACAGTGCTCCATCCCCCTAATCATACTTGTAGCTCTCTACTGGATCCTCTCCAGCACATCTCTATACCTCCTAAACTGGGGAGCACAAAACTGAGTGCAGTACCCAAGATGAGGTCTCACCAGGGCAGAGTGGGAGGAGAACCTCTCGTGGTTTGCTGGACACACTTTTCTTAATACAGCCCATGATCTCGTTGGCCTTCTTGGCCACAAGGGCACATTTCTGTCCCATGGATAGCTTGTTGTCCACCAGGACTCCCAGGTCCCTTTCCACAGGGCTGCTCTCCAGCAAATCACCTCCCAACCTGTACTGGTGCAGTTTATTATTCTTCCTGAGGTGCAGGACTCTGCACTTGTCCTTGTTGAACCTCATTTGGTTTCTCTGTGCCCAGCTCTAGCCTGTCCAAGTCCTGCTGGATGGTCACCCAGCCTTCAGCTGTATCAGCCATGCCTTCCAGTTGGTTGTCATCAGCAGATGTGCTGAGCAAACACTCTGTCCCCTCATCAGTGTCATTGATGAAGAAGTTGAACAGCGCTGAACCCAGCACTGATCCTTGAGGGATTCCACTAGTTACAGCTCTTCAGCTGGACCTGGCACCATTGATCACCACTCTTTTGAACTCTATCTTGTAACCATTCCTAGTCCACCTCACTGTCTGCTTTTCCATCCCACACTTCCTGAGCTTGCTTACTAGGGTGTCATGGGAGGCAGTATCAAAGGCCTTGCTAAAGTCAAGGTAGGCTTGCAGACTTATGTGCTCTGAAAATACTGACTTAATCTTCAAAAAAACCCCAACACATTATTTTATATAAGAAAGCATTGAATCAAGCATGTGATCAGTGAAAAAGAGTTTTTGTTTCTCCCTGGTTTAAATAGGCCAATGGATTAAATTACATACACTGCTCATGCAAGATTTGTCATGTTAGTTGGGCAGTACAGCCACTTCTCTTTGAATAAAGCATCACCTTTAGAATATGATTCACACACTCATTATTAAGCATGTTTGTAAAGATTAGGATCAGGGCTCTGAGCTTACAGATGCTCTTCAGTGGGAATAATGTGCTGGTTTATGTGTGGGAGCTAATACTTAGGCTGGACTAGATTTCGTGATAAAATGCCTTCTAAAATGATACTGTAGAAATTGAATGTAGAGCAAAAGTGTTCAGTAGATTTTTTATTTTTTTTAAATTAATGTATCTTGTGTATTTCTCAGCTTTAGGGTGCTGAAACAGATGATTTGTTGTCTGGTTTAGAAGAAAACTGCCTGTCTTTTCCTGAGAATAATGCAATATCAATAAAACTTGGAACTTCACAAGAGGATAATATTTTAGCAGAAGAAAAATACTATGATATCCAAAAAGCTGTCATGAGAAGTGTTACCTGAATTAGAGAAGGGGAAAAATCTTACTTGTATAAGTAATCTTACACATATGCAATACAGGCAATTAGAATTTCACAAACTTGGAAGATTACAATGTGTACATAGCGTACAGGAGGAAAAGTTTGACAGTGCTCTTTGGCAAAAAAAAAAGTTTTAACTTTGTGACATGAATCATTCATGATGATAGGTCTCCCTCCCAGTTTAGATTTGTTAAACTTGATGTTCATACTTCAATTTAATAATAATGTTGCATGTGGCAAATTGAGAGATCTTTCAAACTACTACCATGGTATAGCAGAAAGCAATGTTACCACTTCCAAGTGTGACGAGGTTCAAAGTCTGTCTCTCATGTTCTCAGCCAAGACAGTTCCAGTGAGCTGCGGGGTATTTGGTGTCAACAGAAACTTCCACTGTTGTGACCATCATTTGGTAATCCTGTTCACATTTTATGCCCTGTATAGCTCTGGACTTCAGCTCTTCAGGTATTCTAGCTGTATTCACTGAGTGTGACTTCACAATATGTAACTATATGTATGTTCTTAAAAACTATATCTGTTAGATTTTTAATAAAAATACATTAGAAAGACATTTTTGTACTAAAAAGAGTTTAGAACTCGCTCTTGTGAACAGCATACTGAGGATTCTGTGCTGAAAAAAGCCCCAGTACCAGCAGAAATCCCTTGTGGAGACATAGTTCATTGTGTCAAAACAGTTCTTTTGCAGAAAAATGTAGAATCACTGATCATGATTCATCCAGAGAACTTTTTGTCACTATGCTGCATTCACTCCAGAGATCCATAACCTTTAATTTCATAATAATTATCTTAAAACTATGCCTACCTGAAAGGGGAGAAAAAGATGCTGCGACAACTCAAACATTAACAAGCTTTTTTTTCCCTTTAAGATAATTGTGACTTGATGTTTAGTCTAGTTTTTCTTTAGAAAAGGAAAGGAGTGTTCTCTTTTTTTTTTTTGACCCAGAAAACTGTACTAAGGAATATTTACTTACTGTTGTTTGAATTCAAATTGTCAGGGCCCAGTAAATATATTTTGACATGAAATTTCTGACTCTAGCTTAAATCTCTTGAAGTTTGTGTGGCTATCTTGACAGTGTGAATCCAGAAGAACAGCAGGCAAAAGAAAGAAGTTGTAGGAAGAGGAGAGGATCTGAAAAATTGATATGTGGAAGGATAACTAATATCTTTTAGATAAATTATCAATACAAGATTTAATCAAAGACAGTTCTGTTGTTAGAACAGATCATCTTGGTGGCTTCAGGTAACAAGCCCATATTTTTAATTTGGTTTTGTCTGCATGACTTGAAGTAGTGCATGGGGCAACTGCTTCAGCTGCTTACATCACTGTGCCGTCAAACTGGGAGGATATTTAAAGTGGAGAATGTCTGTATCTGATTCAAATGATGCTTTTTATTAATAACAGAGTGGTATGTTGGAAGACACAGTGTTTTAGCAGGGAGTAGCATTGTGTGGGGAATGTTTGCAGCTGCTCTTCAGACCAAGATTAGAAAACTTATGCTTATAAATCGGAGTAGTACTCGGTGAATGCTTGAGTTCTAAATGGATAAAGAATGTGTCAAAGTTGAGTATAAAAGGATTATCTGAAAGTGAGAGCACTATAAGAGGCTTTGGCTCATTTAATTTTCTTTATAAGCCATCCAAGTGACGCTACCTGGAAGACGAGTGTCATTCCATGTATCTGTAGAAGGATATGTTATGATACAGATGTTCACATTATATTTGATTCTTGGGAGATTTCATTATCCAGATTAGGGCAATACAGTTAATAAACATTAGTGATACTGTAGAGAAACCAGATACCAGCTGAATTATGAAGATTGGAAAGTTAGGTCACATAAAAAAGTACTTAGAGTAGATAACAGATTGTTTTCATTGTGTTTATGGCATTTATACAGAGGATTGATACTTCTCTCCACTGAGGACAATTGGAAGTTCATTTTTAAATCTGCAGCAGAACATTTGGGTTTTGGAATGTAAGATAAGTCTAAGGAAACTTGGAAATATGGACATGTGGAGTAACCACTACAGGCCAAGGCAGACATCAGACAAGAGCAGATGCTTGTAGGTAGATGATTGAGTAATATTGTGGCTCATTGTGTCTGGAAGTGGGAGAAATTGCCTGCTTCCTTTTTTACTCTTCTTATGTCTTCTGGAGTGGCTTTTGCAAGTTTTTTCTGTGATGCAATTTTTGTCTTGTAGGACAGTGGGAAAACTATGTTGTGTTTTGTCTTCCTGTGTGTTATCCTCCATCATCCCACACACCACCACTGAAGATACTGGTTTTTTTTCCCTTTTCTAAGAAATTGATGTAGTTTGGAGAGAAGCACACCAGTGGTGGCATAACAAACAATGTGAGTGTGTGGTTATTAGCAGGTAGAGGTAGGAAAGGGACCACCCTACTTTGTCAGTGAGCTGTCACAGATGGGTAATGTTTAAGATGAAGCAGGGGACTTGCTTGTCAACTGAGGTCTTTTCCAAACTTGATTGTTTTTTTGTGATTTGATAGTGATTGAAATATGATAGGCTGAACCTAATTATGAGAGGCTTGGAAAATAGAGTAGCTGGTGTTTGAAGTAATAAAAGGTTCTGTTAGCAGTAAGTCTGTTCAGTTGTGAGCATGATAGACTACTTTTCCTTGCGTAGAAAGAATCATAAAATTGAACAAACCTAACTGTCACTGAAAATGGTTAAACAGTTGGGCATCTTTGAGAGCTTACTCCTTAGAGAGATGTTGCTGGAGCCTGGATAAGTTTAGTCAAGACTCTGCATTAGCTGTGTGGAACTTATCAAGCCTAGTTGGTGCAAGTGGACCTGTTTAAGATGTTGGTTAGCGTAGATGACCTCCAGAGATTTTTACCCAATTTGAATAATTTTATAACTGGGTGATCCTAAGTATGTAGACCTTCTTTATTATGACATGATGAATTGTCAATTCAAGTGGTTTTCTTAAATTTGGCTTATCAGAATACCATCCACTTCTCTTGTCAAAAAGTATGTGATGATACTTGCAGGATGAACAGAACAGCTTGAAATGGTAATTTTCTTTTTCCCAAGAAAGGATATATGTGATTGAAAGGATAAGAGGAAGGACCATGGTGTTGATGAATTCAGTTTCTTAACTGCTGTAGCTTGTTTATGTGCCATAATAGTACATTTTTGCTTATGTCATTTTGTCTGTAACTGTATCGTGAGACAAATATAGTTGAAACTAGAGTATTGTATTTGCACCACACTCAGTATGCCTCAGCATGAGCCAGCAATTTGTGCTTGGAGCTCATTCGAAACCAAACCTTATCCTGGGTTGCATCAAGAGTGGCCAGCAGGTCAGTTCCTGTCTACTGCATTCTCATGAGCCTCCCATCTGATTCCTATTTCTAGCTGTGGACTCCCCAACACAAGAAGGATGTGGGACTGTTGGAGTGGGTCTGGAGATGGGCCACAGAGATGATGTGGGCTGGACCACCTCTCCTATGAAGACAAGCTGAGAGAGTTGGGGTTGTTCAGACTGGAGAAGAGAAGCCTCTGGGGAAACCTTATAGCAGCTTTCCAGCATTTGAAGGGGGCCTACAAGACAGCTGAAGAGGGACTTTTTTACTAAGGCGTGCAGTGATAGGATGCAAGGATAATGGCTTCAAACTGGAGGAATGTAGATTTAGATAAGACATTCAGAAAAATGAAGGGTGGTGAGACACTGGAAAAGGTTGTCCAGTGGAGTTGTGGAGGCTCCAAAACTAGAACTGTTAAAAGACCAGGTTGGATGAGACCTTGAGGAACCTGTTCTTGAAGATGTCCCTGAAGCGTTTTAGAACTAGATGAATTTTAAGGTCCTTTCCAACCTAAACCATGTTCTGATTCTAATATATGGCTGGAGCTATTGAGACAGAATTTAGAAGTATTTTAATGTTGGTCTTCAAAGCATGATGTGAGCATCCAGCAAATTTAAAGCTAAATTATTTGGGAAGTGATGTTCTGCTATGTCTCATAATGGTAGTATAGCCAGACTTGTAATTTTGACATTGTTTAACTGTGAAGAACTTTGTGTGATAATTAGGAATGATGGATCAAAATGACAATTTGAGACCTACCTGTACATGGGAACGGAGATAAAAAAATTAAGTCACACTCAAGATTATTTTTTTACTTATTGGGTTTTGAATTGTGCTTACCTTTATTTTTAACATCCTTTTCTGTTAGATTTATTGATGCTTTGTTTGCTGATGAGGTTTGGTACACCAACCTAATGCTACTCAGAGAAGTCTTCATTGAAGAAGTTGTCCACCTGAACCACTTTTTACTCTGCTTTTCACAGAAAGTATGTTAATGATTTTTTACAGTTCACAAACATAAGAAGTAAAGCTAGTCAAAGAGTTGCCCTAAGAGTAAATCTAGACAGAGGTACCCGAGGCAATAATTCTGGGTTCACAGGATTATTGTTAGAGATTTCAAAATAGTTTCTAAGAATTGTTAGAAATTGAGTTTCAGGTAGCAGAGAGAACTATTGTCTCCCTTTAATTGGAAGAAAAAGACAAGATGCTACTTGAGCAAATAAAACATAAAATATTGGCTGTGGAGCAAGTTACTGTACAGCAAGTTACTCTACAAGTTATATTAAATTAGCCTTCTGCCTTTTTTTATCCTCCTCATCTAATACAAATAAGATTAAATCACATTGCTTTTTAAACATGGAAAGCCTTTGAACAGAGTGGGTCTTCTCACATTTCTTTAATCCTTCCATGTATTTCCTGAATGAGTGTATCTACCTCTTAGAATAATGTTATGTACAGAGGAAGAATTTTCAGCTCTAATTTTTATTGTTAACTATAAGGAATTTGTGGTGCATGTTTCCTTGTCCCCCCTCTGAAGATGACTTGGGTGAAGCCTCTGAAAAGTCTTGTGTAGAATACTTGTTCTACGAGATCAGTTTGGTATAAATGGATTTGTTCAGGAGAGGAACTCTCCAGATTTAGAACAAATACAGTTCATGACACATTTTGGTTTTAAACTACAAATGTAGATATTTTCTGGTAATTGTAAAAACATTTAAGTATTGCTCAGTTTTCAGATACATGCTGGTTATATAATATTCTTCAATCAGATTAAATGCCATTTGCTGCCTCAGACTGAAGTGTAACATCACTCTTTCTGGCTTTAATCACTGAAGTATGCCATTTGGGGTTTCTTTGTTCTGGCACAGGCTTCATTTGCAGTTAGCAAATGTGTCTCTTTGAGGAAGAAATCAATTTTAAAATATTGTCAATTTTGCATGCTTGAATTCCTGTTCAGAACCTCTTCAATTCATGTTTTTAGACAGATTGTTTGGGTCGCTAACAAACATAATTTACTTCCAGTAACTTTTTAATCCAATTTTCCATATTTAAATAAGCACAGTCACCTATGGTGGGAAATTACTTACAAGCTTACCATATGCACATATTTAACTAATCTGTGTTTAAAATGGCAGTAGGAATGTGTAGAACCACATTGGAGGTGTCAGCATTCATAGTCATGAGATCTATTAATCTGTAAAATTTAGATTTAATATTAAAATTTACAGCAGTGTCTGTATTTTGTTCTTATTTTTGTATTCCTGATTTCTTGTCTGTGTCCAAAATCCTTCCATAGTATAGCTAAATCTTTTTGTGTTTAAATATTGGAGATGAGTACATGTTAGGTGTTCCATAAACGTTTTCAAAGGACTTTACTTGAATTCATGAGCTTTTCAAGGAAAACTGGTACATAGCTCAAGTAATGTTAGGGTTTGGGGTGTCTTTGGGGGAAAAAAATAAAAACAAAACAACAAACTAAACCAAATATTTTTCAAATTTAATAAAATTAGAACAAGAAATATCTTAAGTGCTTTTTACCTTCATTATCAGCTTGTCAAGATGACCAAAGAATAAGCACCATAATCCAAAATACTTGTGCTGCAGCCAGTTGGGAAAAGCTTCTCCTTGATCTTTTGTATTGGACATTTGAAGACAAGAAGTTAACTTGATTTGACTTCTATAAAATGTAGGAAGTAATGGAGATTTGAAGAAACAATGTGACTGGGAAAAAAAATCTCATATAGAGGGATTAGGTAAATCTAATTTTTCATGTTAAATGTCACACAAACCACCCAGGATAAAAAGAAATACTTAGTTCAGAAAAGGACACAATAAAAACTGACCATGGAAGACTGCAGCTGCTGCAATATGTGCCTAAATTCAGTTTCTGCTCCATTTGAGATTTGCCATCAAATATTCCATTAACTAGACCATCTCTGTGTGCATGTGTGTGTGTTTTCTTCAATAACACCTCTTTTTGCTATTGCATAACATTTTCCCACGTCCTCCTGGAAGCAATAGTTGAGGCAGGTACGTGCCTGTGACAGGACTATTTAAAATCAACATTGTGTATGTGGATTATATTAGCTGTTTCAAGCAGTATGGGGGGAAGTTACTTCAGAACCCATACAGTTTCTTTAGAAATAGTAATTTAAACTTTACTCAACACTAGTGTTTGATGTAACTATTGCCAACAGAAAATCAAATGAGGGAATTTCTTGCCTAGTGGCAAGCCTATTAGTCTAAACCCCATCACTTCAGTTTGGCACAGATTTACGAAGTCCTTTTCTTTGAAATGTTTCATTTGATCCTTAAAGACAGTTGACAGCACTAGCTGCTGCTACGTTGTGTCATCATGTGGGGAACAGTTGTCTGTGCTGGTATTGTCATCCAGCCGTTGGTAATGCCGTACTTGCACTTGCAAACCATGGAATAGCTCAGTTCCACTGATCAAATATTTGTCTCAAATGAGAAGTATTAATGTAAGGAGACCCTAATTTAGGGTAAAGTGGTATGACTTCAGAGTTTTAAGATTGCAGTTGAAATCCAGACAGCTGGAGAAGAGAACTTAACTCTTAAGTCTTAACAGAGTGTACATCTATATGGGGTTTTATGGGTTTTTTGTTTGTTTCAACTGCTGAGTTAAGTAGGGACACCAAATTTTCCCCCAGTGTACACGAATTTTAGAAGTGTAATAAAAGAAAGTGTTTCAACTTTGAATGTCCTGTCTTATGGAGAAACTGTTCCCTTAGGGGAAAAAAATAATCCCATGTCAAGAGCTTTTTAAATTTCAGGTTCCTGACTAAACTCTTTAGTGTGAAAAGGGGAAAGTGATCACAAGCAGATGCACACTTTGAAAACAATTGTTTGAAGTTGTTAGATATCGTTCTGTGTTCCACCATTAGTGATTATCCACAGGTGTTCCTTTGCACAAGTAGAATGTCATTCACCAGCACATTATATCTTCAATTCAAAAGCTAATGCATACCATGGATCATATTCCATCAAATTTAGTTACATGGATGCAATTTCACAAGAATTATCATTCAACTCATTCAATAAATGTTTTATATTTCCTTTTATAATAAAAAACCTGGCTTTACTGCACATTTTTCCTTCAGCTATAAATTTATTTACTGATTAAGTAAACTTGATCTTATAAATATTTTGCTTACACTTTGGATCCATCAGTATTTTTTTTTTGTTGTTTGTTTGTTTTCCTCCTGTTAAGAAAGGATGAAGTGTTAAGGCAAAGGTCAACTTCCAGACAATTTCCTAGTTTTCCAGATAACTTCACTTTTCCTTCTGGTAGTAGAGTATTTACTTTTCTGACTGTTCCCAAATTTTCATGCAAGTTGCAATTGGCATGTGGTGATATATGTATCTCTCATCATATTTTTCTTGTCTGGGCAGAGTTTATCTGAAAAGTGTATGGTGTAATCAGAGTGACCTTTAGGCTTTGGCAGTACCTTGTGGCAGAACAGAGATGTGCAACATGCACATATGCCTAAAGGTAATAGTACAGTGAAATTACCTATTAGCTGAATTTAATAGCATAGTGCTTTAATAATCTTTAATAATGATCAAAGGACTGTTCACATATAGGACTTGTTACCAGGCTTAGCTGTGTTAAGTGTGCATTTGTGAAAGATCACAAAATAAATTGGAGACTCCTGTTGGACCTGGAGCTAAATATGTGCATATGAATATATGAGCTCTGGCTTTTAGCATGTGGTTTACTTGATTAATTATCCCTAGTGCTTTTTGTATGCTAAGTTAATGTTGCCTTGGGAAAAGTTAAATAATTGTTTAATGTGGTGAAGGTGTACATGCCTTTCATTAATTATGCCTTGTACTATTTGTGGGAGTTTCTGAAGTTAAAATATACATTAATGCATTTTTTGCCCCTTTTGTTCAGATGGCCTTTTTTGTGTTGAATTTTGCACTAAGATTCAGTGCTGTACTTGTGACTATGGGTAGATGCCAGAGACAGGCCTGACTGCTGTAAGGAGCTGCTTTGGGGGATGTTGCATTTGTTATTAACAGTAGGATGTTTAGGAAGGTTTAAAAGAAAAAAGTGCAAGCAAAGCTGCTCACATGGGGTAGCTAAAGAAATATACCTAGATCCTTTAAACAGGATCAGTAGTCTTGTGGAGGTTTTGAGATTATTTTTTTTTTTAATGTCTCTTTTTATAAAGAAGTAGGTACAAAAAGTAAACTGAACTAATTCTTCCACTGCAGACTTCTTGAGTTTCTGGCAGGACCCATGACTGACTTTGTTTTCTACTTGTTTTTAGTCTGAATATTGTGCATAGAATCATAGAATCAACCAGGTTGGAAGAGACCTCCAAGATCATCCAGTCCAACCTAACACCCAGCCCTGTCCAATCAACTAGACCATGGCACTAAGTGTCCCATGCAGTCTTTTCTTGAACACTTCCAGGGACAGCAACTCCAACACCTCCCTGGCAGTCTGTTCCAATGGCAAATCACTTAGGTCTGTTATGAACTCTCTGTATGAACTGCTTCCCAGGATTGCAGTACTTGTTTCCTGGATGTTCTCTGGTCAGCTATATAAACCTGTAATATCCCCAAATGTGAGTAAAAAGCAAAGTGTTCTTATTCTGAACATGTTTGTGTGGTTTGGGTGTTGTTTTTGTCCAGTTGTAGACTAAATTTAATCTCTCTGGAAGAGCTATATATTGCCATACCTTAACTTAATTTTTTTCATCAGTGCTAGAGTAATGATCTCCTTCATTGTAATGGTTAACTGGACATAATGGTCCATAGATGACTCATTCTGCTGTAGCTTCCCAATTTGTGAGGGCAATATCTAATCTAGCTTAATTTTTATTTCCAAGTAATTTCCACATAAGTGTGGGCTTTTTTTTTTTTTTTTTTTTTCCCCAGCAGTTTGTCCCGGACAAGCTCAGCTGCCAAATCTCATACCATAATTGCCTTTTGTTTTTAGCTGATTTAGCAAACGTGAATTCAGATTCAATAAAATGTAGAAAATACCTGGGTGACTTACTGGGCAAAGTAGTTGGTATTTTTAAGGTCTTTGGTGCTTGGCCAAAACTATTGAGGAATTATTTAATCTGAATTTCACCTGTATCTGAGGGAGTAAAGGATTCACTAACTGGGATGCATTTCTCTTACTGTTCTTTTATGGCTTTGGTACTTGGTGATTGTTTTTTTTACTGAAGAATGTCATGTGTTTAACTCCTGGCACTGTGTGTGCCTACTAATGTTGAACAATCAATATTCCAATTGCCTGCTTGCTGGATGTATACTCTCTCTTGCATTATAACAAACCCCAAGCTATCAGTATATTGGAGAGTGTAACCAATTTAGCTCTCACTTCAGGTAATATCCTTGGTTTAATAGGTGAAAAAGCAATAGTTATCAAGGTTATAATCTGTCAGATTTTCTTGACCTATTTTGGAGTAACTAGAGTGTAGGACATACTGTCTGGTCTGGAAGACCTGGTTCTTGTAAATATTTTCAAGTTGATACTTTGAACAGTGTTTCTATTTGTATGGCTGAATGGTTGGAAATAATCCATGCATGAAGTACTTAGTACTGGCTTAAGTTCAGTTTACTGTTCAAGTTCCTGCAAATGATAGAGTGTGAGGTAGTGAAGCCCATTTTTATGTTTTGTAAGGAAATTCACTATCAGCTTGCCTGGTGGTTCTTTTTGCGGGCAAGTGAACTATTTTTTCATAGCTTTGTCATAGGAATCTGCTTAGTAAAGGAAGGTTCACACAAGGAATTGGGCCACAGACATGTTGGAAGCACACATTCTCTAGGGTAATTTCACAGTATCATCAAGGTTGGAAGAGACCTCATAGATCATCAAGTCCAACCCTTTACCACAGAGCTCAAGGCTAGACCATGGCACCAAGTGCCATGTCCAATCCTGCCTTGAACAGCTCCAGGGATGGTGACTCCCCCACCTCCCCAGGCAGCCCATTCCAGTGTCCAATGACTCTCTCAGTGAAGAACTTTCTCCTCACCTCGAGCCTAAACTTCCCCTGGAGTAGCTTGAGGCTGTGTCCTCTCATTCTGGCACTGGCCACCTGAGAGAAGAGAAGAGAATTTGTGTCAGATGTTTTTCATGTATTCCTATCTAGCCTGACTGCCTTGTGTTTGCTATGGGTCAAGACTTGTGATAGCTTATGGATTGGGTAATCCACATCTACATGCGTTCTGAGTCTTGCTTTGCTCTTCCTGTACTATTCAACTTTATACTTCTCTTATAAGTTGTGTAAAGCAATGAATCATTTGGTTCTTTCTTGTGGTAAAGGATGAATGTTTGTAAAGACTGTAGATATATTGACTGGGGAAAAAAAAAAGTATTTCCCAGAGTATTATACAGTATTTTACTGCACATATACTAGTTAACTTCAGTGGGATTAGGCAATACAATACAATGCTTTCAATGGGATCAGATTTAACAAGGCCAAGTGCAGGGTTCTAGAGTTTGGCCACAACAACTCCAAGCAGCACTACAAGCTGGGGACAGAATGGCTGGAGAGCAGCCAGGAAGAAAGGGACCTGGGGGTACTGGTAGATAGTAGCTGAACATGAGCCAGCAGTGTGCCCAGGTGGGCCAATGGCTTCCTGGCCTGGATCAGGAACAGTGTGGCCAGTAGGACAAGGGAGGTTATTCTTACTCTGTACTCAACGCTGGTCAGGCCACACCTTGAGTGCTGTGTCCAGTTCTGGGCTCCTCAACTCAAGAGATGCTAAGATATTGGAACGTGTCCAGAGAAGGGCCACAAAGCTGGTGAGAGGCCTGGAACACAGCCCTGTGAGGAGAGGCTGAGGGAGATGGGGGTGTTTAGCCTGGAGAAGAGTAGGCTCAGGGTGACTTCATTGCTGTCTACAGCTACCTGAAGGGAGGCTGTAGTGGATGGAGTTTGGCCTCTTCTGCCAGGCAAGCAGAAGATTGGCCAGGGCTGGGTGATGTGTTGAACATGGATGATCTTGGAGGTCTCTTCCAACCTGGTTGATTCTATGATTCTACAGGTGCAGTTGTATATCTTCAGTGTTCCTAAAATGCCTGTAGACCAGACCTTGATTACAATTCCTTGCAATGCCTTTGGAAAAACACAGAAACTCAAACACAACTGAAGAACGGGGAAGTCATTTAACAGTAAAAATGTTAACTGCTGCAACCAAAAATGTTTTAGATTCTTCTGTTTGAAAACAAACTGGAATTGTGTGTGTTTTTTTTCAGAGGAGCCTAGTTTTGACTCTGAAATTTGGTGTATGATTTAGTGTATGTGAGTAAATAGGGTTCTTCAAAATATAAGTCTTACCAGTTATTCAAATAGATTGGAATCTGTTGGAAATCTAGTATTTTTGGACTGCTCTTTTGAATTTGAACTTACTTTGTAATTAATTTCTACTTCTCTCCCATTTTCTCATTCTCTCTCCATAGACAATACATAAAATGGTAGCTTACTTTAGGTTGGGAGGGATGTCAGAATCAACCATCTCCTTAAACTGTGTAAAACTTTAAAATATCTGATTGCCAATGGGCTCTAGTACCTGACCACTTTCATTGTGAAGATATTTAATTTCTTCATCTAATAAGAATTTCTCTTGTTACAGCAAGTCTGCTGCCTCTCCTGCTTTTGCAGTGAACTTCTAAGAAACACCTGACTGTTTCTATTCCCTCTCCATGCTTTTATTATTCTGTTCTGCAGATGGAATAAGCCTTCCTCCATCAGCTGCTTCTTATGCATCAAAACCTTTTTACCTTGAGAATGACAAAACACTGGAGTGTGATGCCTGGATAGGTTGTGTAGTCTCCTTCTCTAGAGACATTCAAACCCAGCCTGGATGTGTTGCTGTGTGACCTGCTCTAGGTGATCCTGCTCTGGCAGTGAGGTTGGACTAAGTGATCTTTGGAGGTCCCTTCCAACCCCTAATGTTCCATGATTCTGTGATATGCTCTAAGCTGTGGCTATCCTGATGGTCTTTCTCTTGTCTGTCTCCAGCTACTTCTATGGATATAACTATGCATTCACTGCTGTCTAAGCTTTGCTTATACAGCTCTTCCAGCCACCTGTGTGCTTAACATAAAATCCTTGTTGCTGACTGCTGCCGTCTTTGAAACAGCAATCAATATGTATTATTTAATATTCATGGGCCCATATGCTGTGTGTCATGCTATGTAAGTTGGACCAGCTTTTAGAGTTGGGAAGATGGTTTCTTCCCAACTAGGAAAGCTTGGGGTTTTTTTTAGCTGTGAGGTGTTGTGGACATTAATGCAGGTCATGACTACCTGTAGTATCAATGAGGATAAGCTTTCAGTTGTCCTCCTTCTCTTCTGTAGCAGGAGCATCAGAGATGAAACAGTCATCATGCTTTGGCCAAGGGTTATCCTTTCTTACTTCCTTGGTTATATTTTTGTTGTTGTTTCTTTTTTTGCTCTTTAAATCCATTCCCCTACATGCCTTGGCCTTAGATTATATGCCAGCCTGTTGTATTGCTCACACTATGCCCATTGAGAGTCTCAAGTTGTTGATTTGGGCTCTTAAGCCTCAAAATACATAGCTAGTATTTTCATAGGTGGGTGCGAGACAAGTTGTCTAAAGTGTAGGATGTGAAAATAATTACGTATTTGTTCTTTGTCTTAATGAGGAGTGTCTGTAGGAGTAGGATAAGTAAGCACCATGACAGTCTTCCTGAGCAGGCAGTGCAGCCGTGGGGGATGTCTTCTCTTCTGCAGTGACTGTAATATGTTTCTTGTGCTATGGTTAGCACAAAACATACTGATCTAATTTGGATTTAACTGCTCAAATGTTTCATTACCTAATTAACATTACTCATGCAAATACTGTTGAAGAAGCTTTTAGATAAATGTAACTTTTCTGAGAGGTATGTGGTGTAAGAGCTTTGGGTTATCAGGACATACCAGCTGCATGCCTGTGGCCAGTAGCGTTCCCCAGGGATCAGTACTGGGTCCAGATTTGATCAATATCTTCATCAGTGACCTGGATGAGGGATAGAGTGTACTCATAGCAAGTTCACTGGTGATGAGAAACGGGTGGAGGTGGCTGACACCCTATCAGGCTGTACTGCCATCAATGATAATCTGGGTAGGCTGGAGAGCAGAGTGAATGTGAACCTCATGACGTTCAACAAGCGGAAGTGTAGAGTGCTGCCATCTGAGGAGGAATAACAAGAGGCACTTGTTACAGACTAGGGATTGTTCTGCTTGAAGGCAACTTCGTGGAGATAGACCTTGGAATCCAGATGGATAGCAAGTTTTCCATGGGACAGCAATGTGCCCTTGTGGCCAAGAGGGCCAGTAACATCCTGAGAGGCATCAGGAAAAGTGTTTTCAGCAGGTCTACTGGGAGGGTGTGCTCTTCCTCTATTCTGCCTTGTTGAAATCGCACCTGGAATGGTGTCCAGCTTTGGGCTCCCTAGTTCAAAAAAGACAGAGATCTACTGGTGAGAGTCTGACAAAGAGCCATGAGGATTATCTGGGGCCTTAAGTATCTCTCCTGTTAAGAAAGACTGAGAGAACTGGGACCTTTTAAAAGGTCCTCCCTCAGCCTTCTCAAGAGTAATGTCTGTAAATATTTGAGGGAGTGGACATCAAGATGAAGGTTTCTTTTTGGTGGTACCCAGTGACAGGACAAGGAATAATGGATACAAGTTGGAACATAGGAGGTTCCAACTTAGTATGACGAAAAATGTCCTTATGGTGAGGTTGGCCAAACACTGGAATACTTTGCCCAGAGAGATTGTGGAGTTTCCTTCTCTGCAGACTTTCAAAACCCACCTGGATGCTTTCATGTGCCCTGGGTGATCCTGCTTTGGCAGGGGGATTTAGACTAAATGATCTCTAGAGGTCCCTTCCAAACCCTAACATTCTATGATGATTAAGATTCTGCATTGTGCAGCCTGTATTTTATGAAGAAACTTGAAGTTTTACTGATCTGATTTGCAGTAATGAGTGTCAGAGTGACTCCTTCCCTTGTTTGTATTTGTGAATTTACTTGCATCGAAGGCTAGTTTTGCCTGTGTACTTCTGCTCTTGCCTGTGTTCTCTCTCAGCTGGCTACTAGTTGTCCTTTGTAATGTGTCTTCTTTCTCTTCCCCTGCTCCCCCTCATCAGTTCTGGGAGGGATAATTTTCTGCTGAGTTAGAGAACCTGTTTTCTTTTACATGCTGCAACAGATACCAAAACATTACTTCAGTGGCCTTTTAG
Organism: Pogoniulus pusillus; assembly: GCF_015220805.1. Lineage (NCBI taxonomy): Eukaryota > Metazoa > Chordata > Aves > Piciformes > Lybiidae > Pogoniulus > Pogoniulus pusillus. The sequence goes on from NC_087266.1 coordinate 4,967,202, forward strand.
AAAATGTTTCTGTAGCACAAAATATCATTCAGAATGGATATAATTATTTTGAGTAGTTTTAGAGAGTAGATTTTCAAGCAGCACCTTATTCTTTGTTACTGTTGACTAGTTGGCAAATGTTGCATTTAAGAATAGAAATTCTTGCTTTCTATCATGTATTTGCACCTTTTGTGCCAAAATGTATGGCTTGACATCCTGTGGTGCATATACCTTAGGGTTTAATGTGTGTTTCCTGCTAGATAGCCTTGCACAAAACTGCTTGTGTTATTACTGAGGTGGGAAGACCTGAAGATCAAGAAGCTGCAGGGCTTGGTTTTAATGATCCAGTTCAGAGCATGTCTCTTGCTGAGTAATATCCTAGCATTGTTTTAACAGCTCCAAATCACTGTCCAATAATAGATAGCCGTGATTTAAAAATGAGGTCATGAATGCTTGTAGTCATCACAGTTTTACTTGTAGATAAAGGAATGGCTAATCTTTCCATCTCATTACATTTTGAATGTGGAAATCATTTCCTGGTTGCTTCCTTGTATATTTAAGCTTGTAAATAGGAGCATTTTCAGTTCTGACTATAGTAGTTCTGAGTTTACCTGCCTCTGTCTGAAGAAGGGTGCTATCTTTCAGGGGTCATTTATGACGAATGATTGTTCATAGCCAGATACAGAATTGTCTTCAACGGTTAAATGTTTCCCTTCAGATTGCAGTTAGTTTCAGTATCCCACAGGCAGGCATAGAGCTTATTCAAGTCTTGATCCTTATTGACCTATGGCTTTGGCAGGACTGAAAAGTTTGAGTCACAGTTACCGTCTTACTTTTTGCTGACAGTAGCAGTAAAATATGATCAGTACTGTGTTGCATTCAGTTTAAGCTGCATCTTAAATGTTAGCAAATTGTTGTATCACACTTGGATGTTAATAAAGTTGTTTTACTATGCTAGAGTGACAAATTAAAAGTTATTGCTTCATTGGCACTTGACAATGTCTGTATTCTTACATATGTTGGTTGTATTGTAAGTACAGCTCCTTGTGGCTATACAGTTGTGACAGGAACAAATCTAGAAGACAGAGTAACTTTTTAAGCAGCTAGATCTTGTCCACTGGACATCCAGAGTTTTTAGCTAGCCTAGTCTTGGGTTTTGCTGTGCTTTGAACCATCTCTTCAGTTAATCAAGCTATTTTTTTAAACTAAATTAATCTGCTAGCTTCAGGCATTGTTGCTAGGGGCTCCTTTTCTCACTTAACATTTCCTCTATGCTTTTGAGGGTGTTGATTGCATTGTATCAAGACTAAGCAATATTTGAATCCTGTATTACTCGCATAGAACCAATGTCTAGAAGCAGTTTTCTGGTCCTTTAAGAGACCAGAAATCTGAGGCTGCAGTTAATTGTATTAATAATCTTCCAGTAAAATTTAAGTGGTAGCATGTAAGAATTATTTAGCTATTTATTGCTTTAGATGTTTGAAAGCTGGGAATTGTTAGTCAAAGAGCATGGAAGTCATTGTGGTACTTATATTCCAGGACCTTCTAAGGCAACTGCAAAAATAATTGAAGACCTGAAATCTTGGCAGTCAGCAGAGTGGAGTTTGTATTACAAGGCTTTGGTAGACCAGGGCCATGGTGTTTTTCAAGAAACCATTTGTTTTATTTGAAAGCCCCTCAGTTTTCTAAGAAAATAGTACTATATGACATGAGGGCACTGATTTTCTTTGGGTTTCTGTATTACTGATCTTCCTTCACAGAACTAATAATAACAAACTTTTGTGTTGCAGATTTAATCCAATGCACAAATGAGATGAATGTGAACATCCCACAACTGGCTGACAGTTTGTTTGAAAGAACTACCAACAGTAGCTGGGTAGTGGTCTTCAAATCCCTTATCACAACCCACCATTTAATGGTGTATGGCAATGAGGTAATATGTCATTTTTTGTGTCTTCAACAGTTACAGCACTTTGTAAACATAAGCTAAATTCTTCCAATAATTATTTTTGTAAGAAAGTAGGGTTTTTACTTTGTTGTGTCTAACTTTCCATAAACAGACGTTTGCCTACTTAATTTGTTTCTACCTGAAAGATTGTAATTCTGGAATAAAGTATACTGAATGCTAGAGGTACTTTCTCTTGCAGTGTTATTCTAATAATAAAACAAAGAGTTTAAAAAAAAGGTCTGAAAGCTGAAACCTGAAGCTTTTTTAGGTTCATGGTCTAGCTGGTGCAGATGGTCTCCACATAACTCAATTTTGAATTGATTTCCACTGTTACTCTCTAACCTTCTACAGTGAAGCCAAATGTGTGCTTGTGAGCTGGGTTTGAGTGTAAACAACTCAATGACAACAAATACTGTAGAACGATTAAGTAAAACTTTAGTTTACTCAAAAAGTATTAAGTTTCTTTTGTTTCACAACTTGAATTCCTATGGGAGCTTATTTTTTGAAGTGCCAAGCATAGCAGTAGTTTCAGTTTCCTTTATTTGAACCCCCCAAACTACACTTTATTATAAAGTGTTTGTACACATTGTGTTTCACTGCCAGCTGTCAGGATAACATAAGAATACAACAATTCTGCAATTAAGAGGGATAGCTTTAGAAAATTGCGAGCATGTTTTTGTAAAGAGGACCAAAACTTTGGCTTGCATTCAGAGCTCTTTATAGGTCACAGAATCACAAAATTAACCATGTTGGAAAAGACCTTTGAGATCATCAAGTCCAACCTATCACCAAATACCTTCTCATTAACAAAGCCATGGCACTAAGTGCCTCATCCAGTCTCCTTTTAAACATCTCTAGGGATGGTGACTCCATCTCCCTGGGCAGCCGATGCCAATGGCCAATCACTCTTTCTGTGAAGGTGATCTTCCTAATGTTCAAGCTAAACCTGCCCTGGCACAGCTTGAGACTTGTCCTCTTGTTCTGTTACTGATTTCTGGGGACAAGTGACCAATCTCCACCTGGTTACAACCTCCCTTCAGGTAGTTGTAGAGAGCAGTAAAGGTCTGCTTTTCTCCAGGCTAAACAACCACAAAGTATGTAATTGCTTCCTCTGGCTGACTGATTATCTTGTGAAGAGTTTTTAAATATACACATACGTAATGGTTTCTCTTACAAGTCAGCTGCAGTGTTTCTGATCTTGGTGAAAACCTGTACTTCAAAACTAAGTAAACCACAAGAGGGCAAACTTCTCATGCTGACTTTAAACGTTGTCGCAGGGACAGTTGATGCTTTCCAAAATAGTCTATACTTTTGCTGTGCTTGCACTTGGAGTCATAGATATTTTAAACTGATACCAATACAATTCAGAGTAAAGTTATTTCATGGTCCCGCTGTCTGAAATACTTTTTGTTTAAGAATGAAACTACCAAGTGTGTAGCAGAAGTAATGAATGAGGGTAAGATTGTTACTCAGGACGAAGCTTTTCACAGATGATAGTAGTACTTGAACAATGAATGTGGAAATACAGTGCTAAGGAAAATGTCCAGAAGCTTATAGAGAATCTGTAACTTTGTAAAAAAAACAAACAAAACAAAAACAAACCATAAAAAGCACTGATTCTCCCCAACAATAACCACCCTAAAAGAAAGACCCTAAAAAACAAACCCACACCCCAAAAATAAACCCACAGAAAAACCTACCAAACCTCCCCCCCAAAAAAGCAACAAAACTGAAAAGTGTTAGGTCCTCCAGCTTTGACTTGCTTCATTTATAGCTGAATTGAGCTATAAATAGCTGAATGTAGCTTAATTCATTTATATACTGAGTACTTTTACTCTTCTTCAGTCTTTTTTCCATCTAATTTATGCTAATGAAAATGATGCAATGGTGCATGTGACACTTAAACAGAACTCTTTTTCCCTCTGTCAAAATGTTATTACAAGTGAATGATTGGTTTATTTTTGTAGCAGCTCTCTACATAGTGGTTCATAAGATAAAATTATATTTCCTACTGAAGAAGATAAGATGCCAGTATCTAAAATGTGTCTTCATGACTTGAAAATAGCATCACTCACTTTTGTGTAATGTAATTCAGAATGTGTAACTAATGAATGACACATACAAGTGTGATACTGTGTCAGTGCTTTATATGGATTCTTATCTATTTAATGTTTGATTTAGAAGCAAACTAAACTTTATACCATCTTATTTTCATATTTAAGCTTAAGCAAAGGTGCCTTATCTAACGAGTATGTAAAATTTAAGTCAGTGAAAACAATTGTGAGCTTCTAAAATGAGAATGTACTTGAGGGGTGATTGTTTGAGAAGTTTCTGCTTCCATATTTTGGCTTAAAATGAAAAGGCCTTTCAGTCAGGTCTTCATGCAACATCTTCATGACTTCCTTTTGTTTGCAGATTTTTACTTTTAAAAACAGCAGCTAAATTGTTAATTGAAGCTATCTAAGTGTACATAAGAGTTTCTGGATTTGAAATCATCTTACAACATGAATTTCATGAAGTGGATAAGGCTTTTGGTACCTTAGTTCCAGCACACTGATACATAGTAATGGTATTCCAATTTCTCCTTCCATTTAGCGTTTCATCCAGTATCTGGCGTCCAGAAACACATTGTTTAATTTGAGCAATTTCCTAGACAAAAGTGGATTGCAAGGTAAGGCATCTTTTTCATTAACAGTTAGTAGTGTGCTGGGGGGGACAGTAAATACATCTTGGTTGCTCTAATGGACTGTATCATTTAAGAAATAAATTTTCTGTCTGTTTTACCCCAGACTGCATTAATTAATTTGAAATGCTGTTGTGGTATAGCAGAAACAGTCTATTAGAGAAAATTTGTTGGATGTTTTAGGAAAGGCTCGCTTATAAATGCTTCTGACTTTGTATTCCCCCTGCTTGTGAAAAGATTTGTCCTTTTGGAGAGGTATGGTCTGATTAGTAAGTTAAATTTAAAAATATGCATCGTATGTTTATCTAGATGCAGTATGTCAGAGAGGCAGGACTGACTAAAAAAAAATTAATTTATGGGTAAATTGTCTGAAGACCATTCCATTCATCTTTGGAAACTCATTCTATGGGCAAATTTGTTTCTGGTTTGGATTTTCTCAGCTGAAATACCCTTCTGAAATAGTAGACTTCAGTTCAGTGAAGTTTTGATCATCCATGTAGCTCTCATATTTGGGTTGCTTTCTAACCCCCTTAGATGGTTTCTTACTTTTTGCATTATTTGCTCTGTAACTGATAATTTTTATCACAAGTGTATAAAAACAAACACACTGAGTAACTGCCTTGGCACAGAAACCTTGGGGTTAAACATGGGTCTACTAAATTGCCTTATTTTATTGAGTCTTAACTTGCATGATCTCAGATTGTAAGAGGTCTTTTTGTTGGTCTCTGTCCTTAGACTGACAGTTATAAAAATGTTTCCAATTTCCACTGTCTTAACATAGGAAAACTTTTGCCATGTCTTAATGTTATCCTCAATGCCTTTTTCCCCTATGCATTTTGTAACAGAGAGAATGTAGTATGAAGTTGATGTGAACATCTTGGTGATTGCATAATGGACTTTTTTTGGTAGTAATTCCTATCACAGTATGAGAGAACTTTCATAAAAATGCTTTGCTTTTGGAAGTCATTTCCTTGGGAAATGAAATACTAAGTTTTATGTCGTTCAGGTCTTCTAGATATTTAGACTGCTGTCTGATTTACATGGTAAATACAATGATGTATATAGTTCTTCATAACAGCAGTTGTACAAAATCAGGCAAAAATAATAATGAGTCAGTCTTGTATTTAACACCTTACACTTGATTTGGAGACATGATCTTTAACTGACTAGGTAATAAAGTTCTGAAACTTGTTTTTTAGGTTATGACATGTCAACGTTTATCAGACGGTATAGTAGATATCTGAATGAAAAGGCAGTTTCCTATAGACAAGTGGCTTTTGACTTCACAAAAGTAAAAAGAGGGTAAGGATGCTGTTTTGGTTTGCTTGTTGTGAGTTTTTTTTCTTATGTCCTGTAATTCAAGTGGGAAAGTAACAACATAGGCTCCAGCTACCGAGAGTAGCATCTGCTTTTCTTAGGCGAGTAGCTCCCATTGCAAAGGTTCAACTACCTGGTTATGTACACTGCAAACATTACTTCAGCTGTTGTAATGTTACTACTTTAAATATTAACAGTTTAATAGCAGTGAATAATGCTATGCATCAAAGTATATATCAAAAAAAGCAGATGTTTGGACAAGTCTTTCATGATACATCATGAAGTTATGTGGTCTTGCATGTAGTGTAGGAGACTCTGATTTACTGATGCTTAATCTCTGGAATGTTTAAATGGCATGTGTTCTATGAAACACCTTGCTGTCATTCCTGGTGTTTCTCTGGTTTTGTGTCAGAATGTCTGGATGAAGTTTACTGCCTTTTCAGTGGTGCAATTCATGCTCTTAACAAAACATTGGAGTAGATGCTTGAGGAATTAAAAAGTTCCCTGGGATGTGAGCACCTTTAAGAGAAATTGGTCATTTGAGACAAGGTACCTGCTTACATGTAAAATAACAGTGCAGAGCACCAGTAGTTGGGTGAATTCCATGTTGTAATTAACAATAGAGTTAATCTGGAGATCTTCCCCATTGGGAAGGCTGGAGAAAATTGTACTGGTCATGGCTGAAAATCTTTCCATCTTTGTCTATCATCTGTATGCAGTGTTTTTTAAAGGTTAAAGCAATGGTTTTAGTTGTTCACTTGTGCATCCTTTGTCATTCACATACAGGGTAATTTATCTTGATGCTGAAAACTAAATTCTTAATCCACAAAAGTATCGACTTCAAACTCTTAGATGAGCTGACTCCAGTAGTGGGCTGTCCGATAATATCTCCCATCTCCACTTGAAACTGGCCTGGAAACACTGTCCAGATCCCTTGTGCTTCCTTGCTAACACTATACATTTGGATTTGAAATGTGATGGTAAAGGGGAACACTTGAGCTTTTCTGCTGGTTAGAGGTGACTGCAGTCCCAACAGCACATATAGGTAGTGTGTGGCAAGGTGACTGCAGAAACACAGAGATAGACAATTGTGCTATCATGTATTTTAGACTTCACAAGGAGAATTATTTAGCCAAAAGCATGTGCCTGCAGCGCCTTCTGTGAGCCAGCAGCAGCAACTTCTGGTGGCAACAATCAACATTTTTTCATACTTCATATTTTTTTCAGGGGCTCTGTCACATTAGGTTTACTATGGCTGCTGTTTGCTGTTAGGAGGGAGTTTACAGCACAAGTAGAAAGAGTAGAAAGCTGGCATCAGTGTGCTCCCTGTTGCCTTCCAGCCTGGAGAACAGCCACTGCCTGTTCTGTGCAAATGCACTGTGAGATTTGCACTTGCAGGAAACAGTTGGTTTGCTGTGTGCATGCTGATGAACAACAAGGCTGTCTGATTTGTCTTAGGGAAAGCAGCTGTTTCTTGTCACAGAGGTGATCTAATCTCTTCCTCAGTTGTTGCTTTTCCTGGATATTTTTGATCTTTGTCTCTTTAATATGGACAGTTAATAAACAACCAACTATTAGTAGTCAGCCATTGAGAGGAAGTCTCTAAATTTCTGAAAAGGCTTGAAAAAAACATTGCCATATTTGTTTATTCTTTACCTACTAATTTTAGTTGAAAAGACAATCCAAACTGACATGAAATAAACAGGTGACTGGAAGAAGAGTAGGTAAAAATTGGCTACAGAAATATCCTTAGAAGCATTTTTTTTGTTGCTTGGTGCATTATAACACTGTTGTATTTCTGAGCACTATCAGTTTCATGTCCTCTGAATAAAAACTCATCTTGGATTTTTAGTTTGGCCAAACAAAGGTTGTGGCTTTTTTACACTACAGTTGTTAGGCTTTTATTGGCAAGATAGCATTCCTAAACACCAAAATGCCTGCTTCAAATGGCCATAATTTCAACATTTTCTCTGACCTCTTTTATTTTCTATGTTTATGTTTCTTACTAACACCTTCAGAATTTGGGTGAAGAATGTTCTTTTGTTTTGTGCAGGGCTGATGGAGTTATGAGAACAATGAACACAGAAAAACTCCTAAAAACTGTACCAATTATACAAAATCAAATGGATGCACTTCTTGACTTCAATGTAAGTGTAGCAGCATGTACATGTCTAGCATACTATTGACTTTGTTCAAACCTGCACAAGCTTGTAAAATAGGTCAAGATCAAAGGTCTTGAGCTTGGATCCATGTTATTTGCAAAATTTAAACAGCCTTAAATAGTTTTGCTCATTGATACACACCTAGGAAAACAGAAGAAAACCCAGCCATGCAGCTTCCTGGAGAGAATGCTTTGTGCTAAATTGGTGTTGTTTACTGTGTACGTTGTGTAAGAGTTGTTTGTTCATGTAAGAGTTGATTATTTCTGCTGTCTGTGCTCTAGTTCTGTTAGTTAAAATTAACATTAGCTAACAAAAATGTCTGCCAAAATGATTTGATTTAGTTCTGTGCTGAGAGATCGTGTGTTGGTTTGCTGTGCTGCTACTTTCCACTAATGGGCAGTGAGATGACTGGAAAGCTTGCCTTGGGATAGAGCACTGGAGTTCAACTAGAAGCCCTCCAATAAAAGATCAATTCATTTAATTTAACTTTGTTTCTGATCTTCCTAGGTCAATAGCAATGAACTTACAAATGGTGTAATTAATGCTGCCTTCATGCTTCTCTTCAAAGATGCCATTAGACTGTTTGCAGCATATAACGAAGGGATTATTAACCTCTTGGGTAAATACAACTGCTTTGTGCAATCTTCTGCTGAGCTCCTTCCCCAGTTTACAATTACAAAGAACTGTGGTTTTGGGATTTTTTTTGAAAATACAGCTGTACTGTGAAAGTCAGAATATTACTGTTACTTTGAATTTAGGTTTGTTTCCAGGGTTTTTCCTACCCAACTGACTTTTCCATTGTGTACAGGGGTGGGTGAACTTCTGAAAGTGAAGCCTGTTCAAGACTTTGTTTTTTTCACTTAATTTTCTTCTTGCCCTGCTTTTGGAATTTTTTGGGGTGGTTGGTTTTTTGGGTTGTGGTGGGGTGTTTTTTGTTTTGGGGTCTTTGTTCTTGTTTGTTTGTGTGTCTGTTTCATTCATCTGTATAGCAAACCCATGATTTTTTTTTTTTCTCCAATGAAAAAGATCAAATAATGTTTCATTTTAAGTGGGATAAGATTCCAGTTGCAAACTTACAGTCCACAGCATCTGTGATTGCTTGGGTATTGGAACTTTAATGCTGCTTGATTTTGAGTTGGTTGACTTGCTTCTGGACTGTCTCATATTTTAACTGGAATTACAAACTCAATGTTTAGGCCCTTTCAATTGCACAGCACAGGGGATGCAGGGGAGTCTAAATTTGGAAAATGAAGATAATCTGATTTGATTGATTTGGTTGTGTTCTGCTTTACGATGGTGCTGCCTGAGTGCTGTTATTACCTCATGTTTGCAAACTGGAGAGAAACCCCAAGAATTTGTCAACAAAGAACAGTCATGTTTCCCATTGGGAGGCCTCCGTTTAATTTCCCTCAAAAAAATAGCTTCCAGTTGCTTTCACCTGTGTTTTGAGTGAAACTTAATGTAGAAATAGGCCTTGAAATGACTATTGCAAGATGGAGGGTGGGACCCTCTTGCTTTCATCACTGGTATTTTGTAATCAATTGCATCTCATTGTAGACCACACCATAACAAGAGGCATCAGTTTGGCAGAGAAGATCCAAATCTGGCCTGAATTGTGGCCAGTAGAGTAGATGTACTGCCAGATTATAAAATGGTCCTTTTTTTCTTATCTCTTCTCTTCCCAGCACCAGAGAGGATGATTTTCTTTTTTTTGTTATCCTTACAGTTGAATGTCCTCTTCAGGGTAGTTTTGTTTTTGTGAGGTCTAGTACCTGCAAGGTAAGGTGCAATTGCACACGCAGTAGCTCATGTTCAGTGGAGCTTTAGGAGGTGTAGCTATTATTGCAGTTAACACAATAAAACAGATCTGCAGGCATTTTCTGTTTGTCTTGTTTTACATTCTGTTATTTTGCATATCCTTTGCCAAATGTTTGATTTTCTTATTTAATGCAAATATTCTTACTGCTTGCAGAAAAATACTTTGATATGAAAAAGAACCAATGCAAAGAAGGCCTTGATATATATAAGAAGTTCCTCACAAGAATGACACGGATCTCAGAGTTCCTTAAAGTTGCAGAGGTAAACCTTAGTCATTCAAACTTTGCCCTTTATTTGACAAGCTTATAAAGTGGTGATTTTCTCATAAGGGAGATATTTCTTCCAGCCTGATTCAGTTCCATCAGTGGTCATCTTGCTAGTCTTTTCCCTGGTGATTAGCTCATTTAAGGACTGTGTTGAAACATCCAAACAGAATGTTTAATGGTTTATCTTTTACTTAAGGAGAAGAGTATGTAAATATGAATGTTAATAATTCCCTGGTTACCTGGTAATGCTGAGCTTTCTTTTGAAGAGCTCTACTTTACCAAAGTAACTTCATGAGGATCTGTTACCTTCTGTGATTCTGCCTGTGTTCTAGTTTGAAACAAAGAATTCTGCTGTAAGTTTTGGATCACGGTAGTGATCTAGTGGAAGTTGCACAGGAATGCATCCAGATAGGTTTTGAAAGAATTTATCTTTCTCTGCATCCAGATAAGGAGACTCCACAACCTCTCTGGGGAGCCTATTCCAGTGCTCTGTGACCCTGAAAGTAAAGAACCAATTCCTCATGTTGAGGTGGAACATTCTGTGCTGTAGTTTACATCCATTGCCCCTTCTTGTATCATGGGGTGTAAGTGAGAAGATGCTGTCCTTTCCCTCTTGACACCCAGCCCTCATATACTTATATAACTTTATTAGATCCCCTCTCAGTCTTCTCTTCTTCAGACTAAAAAGCCCCAGTTCTCTCAGCCTTTCCTCACAGGGCAATGCTCCAGTCCCTTTGTTGGACTTTCTCAAGGAGATCCCTGTCCCTCTTGATGCTGGGAAGCCCAGACTGTGCTAAACAGCAGCTTCACAAAGAGGAAATGGAGACAAGTAGATGAACATGTGATCGATTTTTTTTTTTCCATGGAATCATAGAATCAACCAGGTTGGAAGAGACCTCCGAAGATTATCCAGTCCAACCTATCGCCCTATCAGGTGTTTTGTTTTAGCAAATGTATGTGTTGTGCCAGTAGGTCTGAGATTTTATCCCATAAACTGTGGAATAAGCAAAACTCTCCAGCCTCCTTAACATTCTGAAATGTGATTCTTACTGTGTTTTTTTCTAACATTGCATCTATTAAAATATTTCTGTAACACATCTTCTTCAAATGTGTATACATTTAACAGAAGAATTATGGAGATATGAAATGTATATGGAGAGGTTTGTGCTTTTTACATGACTTCATCTTAATGTTTTATCATCTCTGCCTTTAACAAAAGCAAACAGGTTCTAAAGCTCATTTGTTTTATTACAGCAAGTTGGAATTGACAGAGGAGACATACCAGATCTCTCACAGGTAGATTAAACCTATTATGTGTTTGCCAGTACTTGTCTGTTTGAGGGTTGCTTAATCAGAAAAACCTGGCATTATGGCATTCACTTAGGCTTTCTTGCATACACTGTCACCATGTTGTTTCCAAGTTTGTGATTAAATCCAACCTCTGTCAGAGCCTGGCTTGTGTATGCATTGTAAAGTATTACAGATCCTATTGTAAAGTATTACAGATCATTTCTGTCATATTTTAATTGAGTTTTAAGGCCACTGATTTCTATCATAGTTGACAAAATTTCTATCAGTGAGTTCACATAATGAAGCTGCAGTTCTTAGCAAGCTTGGTTTTGGCCATATGCCTATGGAAGTCATAGTGAAGGCTTGCAGACATACACATAAAAATGACTTTAGCTACAATTTACATTGTAGTCTCTCTTAAGATACTCTTGACGGCTTTTGATTGTCTGCTTGCTGTTTCCTAGCTGTTAATCTTAACATCTCTTGACATATTTCAGTACTCACTGGCGAGTCATTATGACAGAAAAATTTAGTGAGGAGAGTATATCACCTGGTATTTCAAGTAATGAAATATGTATGGGGTGACAAGATGCAGTATAAGTATTCTGAGCTGTTGTACCAGTTGCCCTACCGTTGCATTCTCTGAAAGTCTTTCTGACTGCTGATTTGCTTTGCCTTAGATTCTTCAAATCTGTTCCTGAATGTCTTTTTGCAGGCACCAAGTAGCCTTCTTGACGCTTTGGAACAACATTTAGCTTCTCTAGAAGGGAAGAAAATCAAAGATTCCACAGCTGCAAGCAGGTGCTTATGCCCCTTATCCTTCTAAACAGTTGTTAAATTGAATGTTAGTTTCTATTTCATTATAAACTAAATCTTGTGTAGGCTACCTTGAAGATACTGTATTAGCAGTGATAGAACAGCAAATTATCAACTTTTGCCGAGTACTTCAACTTCTTCCAGGTCAACAGAACTAGAATCTAGGGAGCTGCAGGCACTTGCTGTAGAATTCCTTGTGTAGTAGTTACTTTTAATATCTAATCTTGAACTTCTGAAAAGTTTTTTTTCATTTACTGCCTGCAAATGTTCTGTTTAATCATTAGACTTATGTGAGGCCTTCAATAGTTATTTTTTAATGTCCTTGAAGTACTCAATCACTTCCTTTTTTTGTCAAAAGCAAGGAAATGCTTCCAGAATGGATGCTTAAGAATGGATTGTTAAACTAATTGAGGATTAAAGCCATAATGTATATGGTACAAAGCATTCAGTGGGTTTGAGTCCTTGTTAAAACAGAGAACAGTCCAGAGAAATCCTCTAAGAAGCTAACTTCATTATCATAATATTGGGAAAATACTTGCAACATTAAATAACATTTCTTTATTGCATGTTCAAGAAATAAGGCAGTTATGTTTCATATGTTCTTGTTTATGGTAGTGACAATATTAGTGTTTAGCACCATTTTGTTAGCTACATTTTGGATTTGTTTTCTTTCAAAAGACTCCTTTAGTTTGTTTTCAAAGCATTTGTTTTAAATCTTTTTGGCACACTCTTAAGCATGATGATAAATTGCAAACTTTCCCCATGGATGTGCTAGTTGCATTGATAATTTCTTGATTAAAATTGTTAAATTAGCAACAGTTTGGAGCCTGGATTATCTACAAATAATGCCTTCCTGGGCAGTCAGGAAAAGAGCAAAGGCTTCAAGCATTTCTGTGATGCATTTTGAAGTGGAAACACATAAGGAGGAAGATCCAAAATCCAGCGTATAAGAGTAGGTAGCACAATTTCTAGGTGTGTTAATTTTGCAGTTTGTGTGCCAAATCTTACTTGAATTTGGATTATATCTTAGACTGTACAACACCATGTTAAAAGGAGACTGGGTGGATACCAGCAAAGTGTTCTTTAGATGTTCCTATCACGTGTCAGCTATTAATAGCCGGCTTTTCTCCTGTCCAATTACTTTAGGGCTACCACCCTTTCCAATGCAGTCTCTTCCCTTGCAAGCACTGGCCTGTCCCTCACAAAAGTTGATGAAAGGGAAAAACAGGCTGCGTTAGAGGAAGAACAGGCTCGCTTGAAAGCTTTAAAGGTAGGCATACAGTATTTGTATTTGAAAACACTTTTGCTGTGTTCTTCTGGATAGCTTATTAGAATTCTTAAAGGAGCAAAAGGTAAAACCAGATTATACTGAATGTGCCCTGTTGGTAGGGCACTGCCAGTAAAATCTCACATATGTGTATAACTTGTGGAGGGTTTGTTAAAATAGTTTCTGGAGGATTTGTACCACTACTGACTGCTGTAACTGTAAGCGGCTGACACTACTGTGTGGAGTAAACAAAAAGGGCTCTTAAGTTCTGCTTTACTTACCGCCCAAGTCATACACACAAATGATGTTCCTGGATTTCTTATGCCAGCTCACTTTCCCAACAGGAGCAACGTCTAAAAGAACTTGCAAAGAAACCTCATACCTCTTTAACAACTGCAGCTTCTCCTGTGTCGACCGCAGCAGGAAGCGTAATGACTACACCAGCCATTGATATTTTTTCTACCCCTAGCTCTTCAAACAGGTATGCTTAATAGTGTTGCTTCCCTGTGAGGTGCAATGCAGTTAGGGTTTCCTCTAAAATTACACTGCAGAATGTATATTGCACATAATTGGGTGGGTGTAGAGTGCATTAGTAATGTGATAAGAAATAGTGTTTTGAGTAGAAGTTGATGAGAAAATAGCCCATTGCTGTAAATGGCATAAAAAAGTGTGTGTTTTATTGTCCATTTGCAGAATGGTTTCTGATACAAACCAACTGCTGAGAGCCCTTGTAGCTGTTCTTGGTCAGTCAGCCAGATGGTTGGAGTTGTAAAACACACGTGCTTTGTCCCCAAAGAACCTTAGAAGTTAATTTGAAAAAAGCTAAATAGAATTCACTGTGGGAGGTCATAAAGATGAATACTGCACATCATGTTGCATTTTTAGATCTTTAAAAGTAGAGTGGTAACAAATGTTCTTGGTAGATGTTCAGGAGAAAGGAAAGCCTGAAAGAGCTGGAAAGAAGAGAGGCAGGTTTTGCAGTCGAGTTCTATCTGGAACATCTCTGTCTGCAAGGGCTTGTAAAGATAGTGCAGGAGTACTCACTGCACACTACTCCTGATGCGATTTTCTAATAGCAGGAACTGTTGGGGTGAGTTCTGTAAAATACTTCTCAAATCAAGCATCAGCAGAAGCTTTTATCAGTCTGATGGTTTGGGCGTTACCCGCCTCCCCCACCACCTCCCGACACGCACACACTTGTGAAAATCACCCAGACTAGACTCAGTTGAGCTGGAAATTAGAATAAAGCTTTATATTTACAGCTTAGCACAATATGCAAACAGATATTTACAATCTATACAGCTATAGACAGAAATACACAAGTTAAAAAATAATGCAGAAACACAGCAGCCCTCTCAGAAACCTGAGTCCCCAGGAGGGGCTCCCAACCACCCTTCCACCTCCTCTCCTGCCCTCTACCTTATCCCAGACTTTGCCTTACATTCAAGGTGAGTTTGGAGAATTGGCATGGAGGGTTAGGAAGCAGACGGTTAGTTAGACAGCCGATTAGAGAGAGAAGGGAGGCAGCCAGAGAGTATCTCTCTTATGTGTTTGTGTCCTTGTTTTTATCCATCTCAGCAGGCCTATGAGTGAAGTAGACATCACCACTGTTTCCTTTTCACAGCCTATAATCTAATTCCTCTCACTAAAATATCCCAGCTAGGCTCAAACTACCACAATCAGTATGGAAGGCAGGAGCTCTCTGAAAGCATGTTTGCTTTGAGCCTGATCTTAAACCTAAAGGATTGCTTGGTAGTTCTGTTAGAGCACATTAGAATTTAGTGTTCTTTTAAAGTGGTCAGCATTTTGACAGCCTTCTTTGCTTGTCAGAAAGCTGTTGTAGAAATTACTTGACATCAAATATGTGAAAAATTGCTGAATCACACATGAAGAGCTTGAGTCTGTCAGTGTTAGTAACTGAAAGACTTCCTTGAATATTCTTTCTTTTAATTTCTTTTTGGAGGTCAAAATTGGACATTGGTGTATACTTTTTACTTAAAATTTGAATGTCTCATCTAGCTTCTGACCACAGAAACATCTGAGAAAGCTTGTTCAGACAGCCAGAAATGCTGCTTAGAGAGTGACAGCATGAACATTTTCTTCTAAAACTTAAAAAGCTGGTTTGTCTTCACGTTTAAATTGAGTTGCTGGCAGCATGACTGTTATGAGCAAAGAACAGATTTTTACAGCAGGAGCTGCCATAAAGGGGATATGTTGGGTCATAAGTTCAGTTGGTTGCTATTAGATGCAATATGGCCAAGCAAACTATCAAACAAGCTTTACCTTGATAATTATCTTGGTTCTGCTGCTGAGATTTTAGGGCTATGCTAGACTGCTGCTTTTTAATAGGAGCTGTAGTGGTAAAATGTGATTGAAGTTCACTGTTGAAATGAAATGGTGGAAACTGAGTGATACAAATTATTGGCTCAGCCAGAGAATATACAGAGGCCTCAGATGTTACTAGCCTTTGAATTCTTTTACCAGTCTCATTTTGAAGGATGCTTGGATGCCACAGGGACTGAGATTCTCTCCATATTAACAGCCATATATGCAATTTTTTGTTCATTTTTTGTGTCAGAGGTCTGACTGAATACCATTTTTTTTTTTTATCATTTGATGACTAAATTCAAGTGTGAAGTGAACTCTCTGCAAGAGGATGCATTTTACAGTTCCTATTTGGCTCTGGAAATTCATTGCAGCTGTTGTATTTTAGACTCCTCATTTCCATCTTGAGTCTCAGTTTGGTTTCAAATAGTCTAAAATGTGCACTTAACTGAGTTTTTGTCCATACACCTGATCTGTGATCAAGTTTTTCAAGGCTTCTTGTATTTTGCTTTCCCCCAAGTTCTTTAGTAGCTCATAGATATAAGCCACTTTCTCAGCAGTGGGTCATAGTGGAAAGATAGAAGTTATGGAATATAGCTGTAACATTTTGATGGTACAGTCCATTAGAGTTCATCCTGTCAGTCTGCTTTTGTCACTGTAGGGCTTTCATGAGATTATTCTGGAAGTTGGTGAAGGTGGCTGAACATCATGCTCTAGCCCTGGTGTTGAACTGTGAGGAAAATGAGAAGACTGGTTGTCTTTCTGGCTTAGACAGCTTTGACAAAAGTCATTTGGCATGATACAGAATGTAGCTTGCTAAACTAACACTTTTCTGCAGATCTGAAAATGAGAAGTTCACCAAACTTCCTGATTTTTCGGCTTAGTTCCAGCCATTTTGTAACAATGAATATATTTGTAACAAAGCCTGCCTTCACTGTTGACAGTTGCTAGCACTTGCCTTGTATTGAAAACTGTGACATAGTTCAAACAGTTGTATTAATTTGTCTTTATAGCACTTCAAAGCTGCCAAATGATCTGCTTGATTTGCAGCCAACTTTTCATCCGTCTGTACATCCTATATCTGCTGCTCCACAAGTAGGAAGTACCTGGGGAGGTAAGAATTCTGAATCAGATTAAGATTCAAATTGCTATGGCTGTGATCCTGTAAACGTACCCTCTAGACTGTGGACTGTTTCTTCCTTAAAGAGAGAGATCTTGAAAGGAGAGGTTACAAGTGGATGAAGGGAACAGGAAACACCAAGTCTGGGTATGGATTAAAATAATGTGGCAGCACGTGGTGATTACACAGAGTTTTGCGTTGAGAGTTCTTAGTAACAGTTACTTGAGTTGTTGACCACTTCTGTCAGCCTTGTAACTGCTGTCTTCAACTGGCACATAGCAAGTTCTAGAAACTTATCTGTGAGAAGTAAGTTGTGTGAAGATATCTGCCAGATAGCCCATGCTGCACACACAGGATATTGAATACAGAGTGTTTTTAATGGACGTTTTTGTTTTGTCTAATGTTAAATCAAATTTACAGGTGATAATAGAGCAGAACTTGGATCAGGCCTGAAAGGAGGAGAAGTCAGTCAAATATTGAAAACAGAAGGAAGCTCTTACAATATTCTCAGCTACAAAGGGAAATGAGCGAAAAGTTGCATTAGGGTCCCTTTAAATGAAGAGACAAAATTTATAAGGAACTCTTCCCTCTGAGATTTACTTCAGAACACTTAAATTGTCATCCTGCCCAGTTCCTGGGATGTACCAAATGAGACGTTAGATTATCTTATTGATACAGCCAAGCCCTTAAACCAAGAAGGCAAGTAAGAGCATTTTAGAAAGTCATGAATGTTACTGGAAGATGAGTGTGAGTGTTAGAGCATTTAGTCATTTACTCAAAGCTGTTTTCCCTTTTTGCTGCTTTGGAGTGGTGCAGATGACTTCTGATGCATGTAACATGCTGCCTGCTTGCACTGTTGGTTATAGTGGTGAAGGATTAAAAATCTCTTGTAAAGATGTTTCTTTTTAATTTTCTACATTAATGACACTTCATAGAATATTAAACTCCTGAACTACGTGGCTATTTCCTGATTACTTTTTTTTATTGATCAGTAAGGAGATTGCAAAGATGCTTTTATGATGTAAAGAACTGGGAGTCTCACAGCTCCAGGGAGTTTGCAGGTGTTGAAATAATTCTGTGGTGAAATGTTACTCCACTGTATCTTTTTATGATCTGTAGCTTTACCTAAACATCTTTCCAGTTACCTGGATATCATCATAATCAGCAGTATAATATTCTACTTTCCTATTTACCTTCTGATGTGTACTTTGCATATTGTGTGCCTTCTCATTGGCAGGGAAATAACACACAATTTTGAGTGATAGGTGCAATACTAATATATGTGGTAGCTTCAAAAATAAGTAGTTCACTTGTCCTTTAGTTTTGCTGAGCAGAGCATCTTTTGAGAGAGATGCAGTGAGGAGCATACAGAGGTATGCACAGATTTCAGTGTTTAATAGGCTTACAGTTTGGAAATGGAGGAAAATGTTGTAGCTCATCTTCTCCAGTTACTGGAAAATGTATTCTGTTTCAGCTTGTCATATTTGTTCCATGGGTGAGAAATGAAAGAGGAAATTACTTTCCTCTCCAAGGTCACATCATGATCTAGGATTTCTTTATTAACCTGGAAATTGAGCCTGAAAGCCTGTGTTTGTTCAGTGTTTTGTTAGTCCTGCTGAAAGTCTCCAGTAAGTTATTGGTATGTCTGCTTACTGTTGATGTATTTCTGAGATTTAATTAACCATGAAGATTTCAGATTGGCTGCTAAAGTTTTAGGCTAAAATTCTGAGGTCACCATTTCTTGTTACCTTTCATGGAAAAAAACAACTAATCCAAAATAAACCAAACCAAACATCTTTTTGGCTTTACAGACGTGAACACTCACTTCACGTAGGTGAGGTAGATAAGAAGTGCTTTCCACATTTTACAGATGGGGGAATGTGAGCAATTCCCTGACTTGTCTGAAATCATACAGCAAGTCAGTGACAGAGCCAAGAATGGAACCTGAACTATTTCCAGTCCTGTACTCTAACCACTGCACAGCATCCTTCCATTAGGTAATTTTTTGACACGATGATGTTTGTATTTGGTGTATATGGTGACATTGAGTACCCATCCAGAGAAAAGTTGCAATGGACTAAATTCAGTTATAGTTACAGATTTTGTGCAGCAGCTCTTAAGTGTGTAATAAAAAGATAATTTGTTACAAACCTATTATATTTAGATTACTGCCTTTTGTTATTCAAAAAATGGTAAGCAAACAACGTTAAAAACCCCTGGGGAATTGCTTCTGTAGTTTTATGTTTACAGTTTACTTCTTTTGAAACTGTAAGTGATGGCACTGAAAACCCTTTGTTCTCTCAAGTAAAATACTTCTACTTCTAAATTACCCAACTAGAAGTTTGCAAAATTCAAATGATCTTCTAAATGCACGTGAGTCATTAATGCCTAGTGATAGCTTGAAGGTGCAGAGTAATTCCATTGACACAAACAGATGCTATGTGTATTCAGGGATGAAATTGGGTGTTAGAAACATTGAGTTGTTGCTGTCAGGAGAGGTAGCAGTTCTTGAAATC
This sequence comes from Pogoniulus pusillus, assembly GCF_015220805.1. NCBI lineage: Eukaryota > Metazoa > Chordata > Aves > Piciformes > Lybiidae > Pogoniulus > Pogoniulus pusillus. Next base: position 4,986,709 of record NC_087266.1, read on the forward strand.
TGACTATGTTAGGCTATAAATGACCCAAACCCAATTAATTTTCAGTTACCTTTGTCACCAACATTGGCAGGTTTGAGACTTGGACAAGATTGAACATGCTGGCTAGAATCAGTGTGAGGGAGGTGAGCAGAAAATCTGAGAACAGATTGCATTTCTCATAAAAGCTCAAGCTAGACTGTACTGCATTGTCTTACTAGTCAAAACACATGAAACACCACACAGAACCTTGTGGTTTTGGACCAGAAAGTAGTATGTAGTAAATTTGCTGTTGATTACATGTGTGAACATGTAAAATAGTTCCAGTGGACAGCAGTTTCAAGCAAATACGATTAAAAGCTTTTTATGTTTTTCAGCTGTTTTCATACTCTCTTATCTGAGCTGTTTATTGGGATTGTTTGGAGACCTTGCTAGCAGTGTCTGGTGTGTTTGCCAGCTATCAATTTGTACTTAAACTTCAGAAGAAAAACAAATGTATCAGTGTGGAAATAATCAGTTTGACCTGTTTGGATGTTTTTTTCCACTTACAAGGAGAACCAATAGAATCAGAAGAATGTGAAGTGGCAAGGTTAAAAAGGAAGCAGGAGCTGATTAAAGGATAATCTGACCTAGTTTATTGTCAGATCTGTTTGTTCTGCAGCTTTTTTGAATAGCATTCAAAGCAGGCAACAGTTTGAAGCAGTACCTGAAAGCAAGGACTTGGTTTTATCAGACTGGCTGATTACTAACGCTTCTGTGGACATGCCAATGTTACTATCTAAAATGTGCCTAAAACAATCCACAGTTTGATATTGCTGTTACATATTACAGATACAGTGTTAGTTTATTCTACTTATCCCTTATGCAGTGCCTGACACTGTCATTTTATCGATTCAATGATTTAGTAAAAGGCTTTTTTTATGGTATCTCACTCATTCTTGTAACACAGCCAAGCAATCTGGGAGAGAAGTCAGATCTTACTGAATAAGATACCTTGAGCTTGCAGGAAATCAAAACATTTACTAAACCTGCAAAAAATAATTCAGTTACAGTCTTAATTTTCTTCAGGACTTGCATGTGGCCAAAATCTGTATGTTATCAACTGTGTGGGAGGCTGTCCAGCTAAGAATAGGGAGGTCAGGTTCAGGGAGAGAAAATTACTTACGCTTTGAAGCTGCTGCTCACATCACAGTAGCATTTACAGAAGTTGTGGCTAAATCTGTACTCTAACCAGATTGAAGAGGAAAGAAAAAAAATCTCAGAAATTGAAGTACTTGGGAGAGATTTCTTATTATTCAGATTATCTCTCTGTAGTGCTTTTTGCCTAGAAGTGTAACCTGCAGTTCTAGGCACTGTGATAAAGCAAGTAGCGCTAAATGCAACTCATGGTGAGCTGGCCATTCTTGCATGTGCCACCCAGGATTCATGTGCTTTGAAGCCAGACAGCTAAGCCATAGCTACTTCTGTCAGCAAGCATTGTAGCTGCCTTTCCTATCATGTGTACCTATTAGATCCAGGAGTTACAGGAGTATTTTAGCAAAGGAATTGTATCCAACCTCAAGCCTTGAAACTCCTATACGCTTCAAGAAGTTACTTGCATGGATCAGTATTTCTTTCATTTCTCAGTACAGTCCAGCAACTTTAATGAGGAACATTTTCCTTGTCATTGCTCAGGGGCAGGTGTCCCTCAAAGCAGAACAGATTTTTGCGTGCTTGCAGATAATGGCAGCAAGCTTGTAAGGAGAAGGCTGTAGTTTTGTATGTTTCCTTGGTGTATTTGTAGCTCTTGAAAATTTCACGAGGCTTAGTAGCAACAATCCATAAGCACAAGCTGAAGAAGTGCAACTTTGTTCTTTCAGTTTTTAAAGCAACCCTCAGGATGCTTGCATTAAATCCTCACTTAGCTGCTGGTGTGCTGTTCCAAGTGTCAGGACATGAGTGAAGCAACAAGTGCTTGTGGTTAGAGGAATAACATACTAATTTTCAGTGCAAAGCACACTCAAGAAGTAACACAATTTATGAAACCAAGTTAGTATTAAATAAATAAGTATATAAACAATTGTGTAGGTATTATCTGTAGTATTTCTCCTGAGCAGAGAACAGGTAAACCTGGACAATTTGAAAATTGAATGGTTAGTTAGGTCATCCCATGTTTAGAGATGGCTGGAAAAAAATATACTTCCTGGTCTCTTCTTAAGTCTTACTCTTCTGTATCTAGGAAGTAGCATGTAACTAAATCCATCTCCCTTTTCTTCTTTCTCTTGCTCCCTGGAATTGGACAGATCCTTTTTCTGCTACTGTTGATAGTGTTGATGATGCCATTCCAAACCTAAATCCTTTCCTTACAAAAACTAACGATGCTGCTCATCTGTCTGTGTCTTCTGATGTGTCTACTTTCACCAGTAGGACACCCACACATGAAATGTTTGTTGGTAAAGTACCATTTTCAACTAATTTCCTATTTCCTAAAATTAACATTTCCGTTTCTATTTATGGGGCCTTTCAGGAACTTAACCTGCTGTTTTGGAGCTAATTTTGTGCTGGTAGAACTTGATTTAGTAATTGTGCCATCATGATAGCATTGAAATCCTTGCTTAGCTACATAGATGTGATTCTACCTGGTATAAAAGAAGTCAGTTGAAGCATCTGAGTTTTACACAGTCTCTTATGCTTGAGAATTATAAGGTAAAATATTAGATACCTCTGAGAATGGAAACAAAATGCTGCTACTTGGTTCCTTGGTTCTTTTTAAACTATTTTTTTGTAGTTGATACCTTTTTTTCCCATTTGTACTACCAAAACTGGTAAAGCCGTGCATATTCTGGTTCATGATCTACTCAACCTATTTGCCTATTAGGCAGTAAACTGACTCAGCTTTTTAAAACTGTTGAAATCTTGGAAGTGATGAAGCATGACTGTCACATTAGAAGGATTTCTAATATTTTTGGTAGTGCAGCTACACAGTAATTTGATTACTTTTCAATATGAAGAATTCAGCCTTCATAAACTAAAAATCAATTAATTGCATGTCAGTTCTGTTCTGAAATAAAGCTGAGCTTAAAGACAATTTCTGCTGCTCCACCAGGGTTTTCTTTTTGCACATTGAACTCCACTAGAGTTGATCCCAGAAGAATCCAGACTTTCAGAACAAAGAGGTCTTTAGTATCTCTGAAGGTTTGTGGAGATGAAACGAAGGGATCTCTTCAGAGATACTTCACCTATGCTTTGTCACCTTATCTAAGTAGTTTCTTGGCTTGTCTTTGGTTAGTGGAGAGAGAAAGAAGGCAAGATCAAGCACAAGAGCTCCCGCTGTGAACTGCACAGTCCCAGGAAGAGAACTCTGCAATAACATGGCCTATGCCTTAAATCACTCTTTCCACACTTCAAATGAAATTGATGTGGTTCATATGAATGTAGACTGCTCATTTGAAATGCAGAGTTGTTTTGTAGGGCTGCAATTCAGTCAAATCACTCTCCTCATTCCACTTTGTTCTGCAGTCATACAAAACGCTGTGCCAGTGCAGGGCTGTTACCGAGGAGCCAGGTGGAATTTTGTGGCAGATGCTGATCTGTGATCACAGTCCCAAAGCTGCTGGAGAAGGGTGGCATTGGTCCATTACATTCCCTTCCAATGTCTCCTGCTCTGTAGATGCACCTAGAACCAAAGGGTGATTTCCTGACAGACTGATACATGAAATCTTAGATGCAATTTTAGCTGTACAACAAACAACGTGGCTGTGGATTTAAAATAACTCTTTCTGATTCTTTAGATCATTACAATCCATTTACTGCACTAAATCCCTTTGTGGCAACCAAATATGAATCTGCTATTGGGCTGTATCCTTATACTTCAGGTATAAGAAAAATGCCTTGAAACTTTTACACTCATTTCTTCCAAGGGTGTAAAACATGGCATTTGCTTGAAATAAAAATAATGCTTAGACTAGTGTAGCTGTAACTTTGAAACTGTGCCTTCCCCTTCTGTGTTATAGATAATGTAAACTTGTTTCTTACTGTGTGTCTAGTGTGTATTGATTTCATTTCCACTGGTTCAATGTTGTTAGACTATATGTGTGGATTTAGCCACTGACCTGAAATTAATTTTGGAGTAGCAGATGAACAGTGTCTTTTGGTTCTCTTTCTGTGTAACTCTGCCTCTTCTCCTTTTCTGGCTTTCTCTCTTGTGTCATATGCCTTATCAGACTCTTTTTGTGGTCCTCAAGCTTACCCTAACGCTTCTCATTTCCGCAATGAGCCTTCTTCTGTAGCTGGTCTATTTGGAGGTAGGTAATGGGGTACAGCCATACCACAGACACAGCAAACTGAATGTGTTGTGTGCCTAGAACTACTAGGTATGTTGTTGGCTACAGAGGTGTGGTGTTACAGCAACTCCAACTTGTATTCACGTGCTTGTGCTAAATATGCTGTCACAACTGGTACATATTCTTTCAGCTTGTGCTAAACTAAGGCTTATTTAATCTAACCATGAAATGAGTATCTCTCCACTTCAGGACCTCTTTTATTTTATGTGTCACTACATAGCACACAAGATTTGCATGTTATAACTGCCTTCTCATCTGAACTCTGCCTCATTGCTTTTAAGATAAAGGCATTGGGATGTTCTTGCTGCTTATGGCATTTTTGTTGATATATTACTCTTAAACAGTGCACTAAACTAGTACGAAGCATTGCAATGGAACATGAGACGGGTATCTGCGATGTTAAGTAACTGGGCAATTGTTTGTGCAGGTGTGTGATGTCTGTATAGAAACCCAGTACTGATCCTGGCTCTGGAATACCATCCTGACAGTCACTCAACAGGCTCTGGACTGTGACAGATGATAAACTGTCTAAACCAGATTGAACAGGGAGTGCTAACATTGCTAGTGTGGAGGTTGTCAGAATACCTTCAGTCAATGGTTTGTGGAAGAGTTAGTTCTTAAAAGCACCGTAGAGTTACACTTTGGTGTCTTGGAACAGAAATCAGAGTAATTTAACCAAAGGTTACATAGTATGTATGACTCCGTTCCTTTGTTTCCTATCCAAAAAGGGGATGATGAGTTTCTCTCAAGTCTTTTCTGTTTATTCCCTGAAGGAACTCCATTAAAAATACTGACCTTTCAAAACATCCATGTTAGACAAAATGCCCTGGGCCAGTGGTTGATACCAGAAGTAGGATTTAGTCTTTTTCAGAGGCTAGATCAAAGGAGTTGTGTTGTCTTCTGGCTTGTCTCATTTTGTTAGCTTCATACAGCTTGCATCTTCTGAAAAGGTGAGAGCAGAAAACTCAGCTTGTTTCAGCTAAGGCTATTTTCTGAAGAAAAACAGGAGCTATCCTAAGTCAAGTTTTCTGTTAGTACAGGCACTGTTTTAAGAGTTGTAGGACATCCCAGCAAAGGAATTCCTGTCCACAGTGTTTGAAATGGCGTGTTACAACTCGACAGTACACACGTCATCAAGATACTCATTTTGGTTTGCTGTTTATTTACTCCCTGGCTTTTCCCACATTGCTGCTTCCCATGTTTTGCTGTATGCTGTTTTCTTTGATTTCTTTTGACTGAAAAGTACATGCTTTAAATTCTTCGAGATGAGTGATTTTGAGTTACGAGTTACATCTTCCTTTAAGACAAATAGGAAGGAGCAGGTAATCAAAGCTCACAGGTATTTGTTGTTCAAGGGGTACATCCTACAGTTATTAGTTGAAACATGACTGACTTAAGGAAAACAGTAGGATTGAAGTGTGGTGCAGTATTCTTGGTCAGTTATTTCAGCTCATTGTGATGTTCTGCCACTGAAGGATTGGTGATAACTTACTCTTTTTCCTTTGCATCATTAAAGTTTCTGTTAGAACCCAGAAGAACTAGTTTTCAAGATGGCATTGCATGGTTTTGGTGCTTTTCATAGAAAGTAATAATTAGCTGTGATTGCCAGAATATCAAGGTGATGCAGATGCATGCTTGTGTGTGATCATTTATAACACTTAAAAATGCAGTTTTAGAAACACAGCCTAGCACTTCCATATTGCTGAGCATCATATGCAATGCTTTGTGCTGCAATTAAATTTCACAGTGTTAAAAAATAGGTGTATTTGGAGAACAATCCTGTATAGATACGTAGGAGACAAATGAACTGAGTTCAGATAGGAGGAAGAGATGAAACTTGGCTTTAACTCCCTGTACATTGACTGAGTTACTAGAAACTTACTGCAGAGCATGATCAACAGGCAAAGTATGTGTCCATAAGTAGGTGCTATAAAAATCGTTACTATGAGAAGCATCTAAGCCAAGAGATTACTAGCTAGGTATATGGGGATGGTTCGGATCTTACTCCCGTTGCATCTGAGAACTGTTCAAACAAATGTAAAGCATGGTGAGAACAATCTTCAAGACAGATAATCTTGGAACAGATTCTGTATCCAGCCACCCTCTTTTCCTGCTAAAGCATGGTGATTGTTTCCTCAATTTTACTGTGTTTGGTAAAAGAATAAGGAAGATGTGAATAGTTAGTCCAGAGACTTAGCAGCTGGGGGTAAGAGAAGTATCTTCTATGGCTTGTCTGTCCAGGTTTTGAGACAAAACCTTTCTTTGGAGGAGTCACTCCAAATGAACTGCTTCCAGCTCTTTCTCTTATGTGCTTCTCGGTGTCAGAGTACAATCAGGACCTTTGATGTATTCCTAGTCTTTCTGCAGTATGTAAATAATCTCCATATTTATTTAATTTGTCTTGCATAAAGAGGGTGGATTCATGGGAAATGCTGTATAAAAACATTCAAATTCTTTCTTCTTCTCCCACAGGGTTCACTCCGTCTCCTGTTGCTCAACCACAGCCATCAACTGGCCTTAATGTTGACTTCGAGTCTGTGTTTGGAAACAAATCTTCTAATGTTGTCCTAGATTCTGGTGGTAAGACACTTACTGAAATAGATGACATATGTCCTTTAACTGTTTTTTATTCTTGAGGTATAAATCTCCTTAATCTGTATTTATGTACACTGCTGTGACAGCATTCCAGCTGAAGAAAAGCTGACTTTATGAGGTCAGTAGCAGCATTCCTCATCCAGTTTTTTTTCCTTACACATTGTTTCTGTGTGCACCCTGCTGAAATGTTTACTCTGATTTCCTTCACTTAAATATTTTGCACATGAAAACTCCATGCTGTGAACAGCCTTTCCTTTTCCATGCTGTCAGCTGAAATTAAGTCTGTATTTGTAGAGTGTAGTTGGAAGAGGTAAGGCTGCATTTCAACGTTAGATGTGTGCCACACATTTTTGGCACTTCTTTGCCTATACATTACTTTTTTGGTAAGATGGCTTTAGAAAATTGTCAAAGCATCCACAGTTCAGTTGGATAGTGTATTGGAAATTAATAATCAGTTATGAATGATGAATATTAATTCCTGTATTAATAATAATTATTACTATTAAATATCGGGAAAATTCCTTGAGATTCTTTGGATTTTCAGTCGACAGGAAGTAGTTACACAGAATTAAACAGTTTAAACAATCAGAACTTGGAAAATAGTAATGTGATGTGATGGTTTGGGTGTTACCTGCCCCCCTCCCCCCTTAAGAAAATCACCCAGAACTAGACTCATTGGTTGGAAATCAAAGAATGAAGCTTTATACTTACAGCTTAGCACAATATACAAGCAGATATTTACAATGTGTACAGCTATAGACAGAAATATACAAGTTAAAAAGTACTGCAGAAACAAAACAGCCCTCTCAGAAACCAGAGTCCCCAGGAGGTGCTCCCAACCACCCTTCCACCTGCCCTCTACCTTATCCCAGACTTTGCCTTACATTCAAGGTGAGTGTGGAGAATTGGCCAGGGGGGTTATACATCAGGTTAGAGAGAGAGGGAGGCAGCCAGAGAGCAATTCTTTTATCTATGTTTGTATCCTTGTTTTTATACATCTCAGCAAGCCTATGAGTGAAGCAGACATCACCATTGTTTCCTTTTCACAGCCTATAATCTAATTCCTCTCACTAAAATATCCCAGCTAGGCTCAAACTAGCACATGTGAAAACAGGTAAAATTCAAGCTATACTTACGGAGTCTTGGCATTCACTCCAGCATATGTACTCACGATGCTTTTGCTCCCTGAGTAAGTTTTCTGTACCAAAGACACTTCCACACTTGCAATAATGATCCCAGGTTAAAATACAAAACATTCCAGGAAGAGGGAAGGAGATGCTGCTGAGCTGCCAGTGCTAGCTGTATACACGTGGCTGCCTTGATTCCTGGTTAACCAGCCATGAATGAGGAAGGGCAGAGAGGCTTAGTGTAGAAAGCCTGAATGCAGAAGGGCAGTTTCTAAATCACCCCCCTTTAAATACTTCACTTGAAAATCAAGCTGGCCAGTAGGCACTAGCACCATTGTTCTGGGCAATGAATTCAAAGCTTTGTGCCTCCTTTGATCCATGCAGGCACCTTAAGGGGCAGCACAAGACACCTGACACATCGTGGTAAGCCCTTAGCCCTCAAGGCTTTGCTCATCTGACTCAACTTCCTGACCTGCAACAGGAGGAGAGCAAAGGCTAAAGCGGCCTGGCAGGATTTATGACCTACCAGGACAAGCAGTAGTCGTAGTTAGCACTTTTTCTGCCTGAGCTTCTGAAAAGTACAAACTTCCTGATCTTTTGACATTGGATTCCTCTGGGGCAAACTCACTAAAAGCCAAAGTGTACATGTTTATTCTTTATTTTGTTTTACATTTTGATTGCAATCCTTGTGAATCCATTCCTTGTAAAACTAATGTCATAAAGGTTCAACTACTAAAATGCAATCTCTGTAGTAAATATCCTCTGTCAGATGTGTTTTACCCTTCAGCAGCGTAGCATCGCTGAGTTAGATTTTGTACTAAAGCCCGTGTGTTGAGCTTGCTGTCTGTTAAATAATAGTGGCTGTCATGGCATTTGTGGGAGGCCTGTGATTCAAATAACGTTTTGTTTATCATTCTAAGGCTTTGATGAACTAGGTGGTCTCCTAAAACCAACAGTGGCCTCTCAAAACCAGAGTCTTCCAGTTGCCAAAGTTCCACCTAACAAATTAGTGTCAGATGATCTGGATTCATCTTTAGCCAATCTCGTAGGCAGTAAGTATTGAACTACTAACGTAAATGCTTAGTTTAATTCTTTTAAACCCACGGAATTTCAATAGTATCTTTTTCTACTTTGTGACAGATTTGGGCATTGGCAATGGAACTACTAAAAAGTGAGTATGCTGTATCAAAAGTTGAGCATTTTCTTGATAGTAAATTTTTAGGGAAGCACAGGTTCAAACCTAGGTGTGGCAACATAATGTTAACCCTCAGAGCACATTTGGGAATGCACTTGTTTGTCCTGCAAGCTATAATGAATTGTTGAGAGCTGTTGGAAGGTGACAGCAGACTGAGTGGTAGTAACAGCAGGCAAGATGTCCTCCTGTCTGATTCATCTCAGTCTTTGTGTATATATTTTGGGAATGAGTTCACCAAAATGTTTTTGTCACTGTGGGTAATCTCAGCACGCCTCCTAAATGCTCTGTGTGATCTGAGGGTGTGCATTGCCATGCATGACAGACTCAATGTCGTGAGGCTGAGCTGATTGTGAAACTACAGCCTCTGACTTGTAGCTGACCTTTAGACAAGTGAATTTTGAAGCAGGACATGTTCTGGAACAGGGAACATCTGCTCTAGCAGAAAAGATGGGAATGATTAGCAAATTTTAGGCTTTTTGAGACCATCTGTGCTAACTCTGAAACCATTCAGAAATCAACATGATTGTTCCTGACCAAACCGTCATAAGGAAGGGCAGCTGGACTGACTTATCTGTACTGGGGAACTCACCTGAGATGAGATAAAGCTGAGGTGGTTCATGTTGAGCATCTTATCTCACTTTTTTCCTCACTAAAATGAGCTTTCCTGAGATGATAGAATTGTCAGGGCTGGAAGGCACCTTAAGGTTTACCTAGCTCCAACTCCCCTTGCATGGGCAGGGACGCCTCACACTAGATCAGGTTGCTCAGAGCCACATCCAGCCTGGCCTTAAAAACTTCAAAGGATGGAACTTCCCCATCTCCCTGTACAGCCTGTTGCAGTGTCTCACCATCCGCATAGTGAAGAACTTCTTCCTAACATCCAATCTGAATCTACCCACTTCTAGTTTTGCTCTTTGATCAACTTCTTTGCTAAATGCATTCCTTCACTAAGAAAATAAATATTTCTGAGAGGAAACTGTGTTTACCTGATGGAGTTTTGTAAGAAAATCCAGTATTTTCTAACAACTCTTTAAAATATTTATTTGAAGTGATGTAAACTGGACTCAGCCAGGTGAAAAGAAACTAACAGGAGGTTCCAACTGGCAACCCAAGATTGCACCTACAACTGCATGGAATGCTCCAACATTGGTAAGCAAATACTTTAAAATAGTGAATTCTCTGCAACTTAAATAATACATGGGCCAATGTGTGACTGAGAGGCCTGGAATTAAGCCTTAGTTGCAGTGAAAGGGGTAGTTGAAATGGTCAATTTGAGAGGTGTACTGCTTGGATTTGTTTTTCTTAGCTGTGTGGTTCTAGTAAATAGTTCACATGAACAATTTATTCAGTAGTTTCAATATTCTGGTAACTAGTTTAGTTTTTGACCAGCCTTTCTTACAGCAAATTAGCAGCCTGTAATTATATTGCCAGTGATGGTATTGGGGGTCTTCTTTGCAGTCTAGAAAAACAGAAGCGTGACAAGCTCTTCGGGCTGATTTGTCAGCTGTGTGTAACATGACAGCTCAGCTTGCTCTGAGGATGAGAAGAGGATGAAAGATTAAACCTCTTGACACCCACAGAGATGTCTGTGCAGTAGTGTGAGCTTTAGCTTTCTAAATATACTTAATTACTGCTTTCCTGCTCCAGTGTGTGCAATTGTTTTAACACATGTCAGTCAGTTGTAATGATCAATTTCATAGTGTCTGTGGTAGCAGGTAGAATTGGCAAGGGCTTTGGGGTAGTAGTCAGGGCTCTTAATCGCATGCTGCCACTCCCCCCCCCCCCCCAAAAAAAAACAAAAAACAAAACCAAACCCAAAAACAAACCTCCAGAGCACAACAAAAAAGTTTACATGAGTAACATTCACAATGGTAAGAGTTTTGCACAGGAATCCTACACAGTCTTTCACCAGTACCTGGAGAAACTGTACATGAACAGAATAGATAACAAACCACTCCCAAGGGTTTACTGCATCTAACTCTGCAACTGAGTGAGGAGGTTGAATCCAGAGTGCTGAATAATAGTGTTGTGGATTTGGAAAGAAAAAGCTTGTCTCTCTGGATCCACTACCTCTTCCCCACTGGGTGTCCCTTATCAACTCACTACATGTATGTAGGGAGAAATGTTTGTGGACATTATTAGAGGATGTGTTTGTGTTGAAGAAACTGTAACTACTCACCTGCTTTAATGACTGGTGGTTTACTTGTGCTTGAATTTGTTTAATAACTCATGTCTTGTATATATGCATCTTCTTGTGATAAGTCATTACATCTAACAGCTTTTATCACTGTACTGTTGAGACACTTCTTGTGAAACTGTTCTATTAGCATAAAAAAAAAATCTCTAAAGGAATGATTGAGGGGGGGTGGAAATAGTTTGTCTTCCTCTGCTGGTCTATTTATTGTGGAGTTGCTGCTGCTTGCTAAATAAATATGCTTTTGAAAATACGGCTTTCTCGTCCTTGGAAAAAAGGCATATACCAAATAAATGGACCAGGCAAAACAATTGCAAACCTAATGACGATGACAGTATCACAGGTGTCTGTCTCAGTGAATGACTTGAATTACAAGAATGTGTTGGGGTAAACAGGCAATGTTTTTTGTGAACTAAAATTCTATCTGTGTATATTCCGTTGTGTAAGTATTTGCTTCTAATCCAGTGTTATTGCATTATGTAATTGTTCTCCCTGGGAAATACAGAATGGCATGCATTTTCCACCATACGTAAGTGAAACAACCCACAGCCTTTTTGCAATCGACTGGCATGCTGATATTAACCACTGCTCTTGCAGAACCTCATAACCTTCTTGCTATTTACACATTTCTCATTTTAAAAATCTTTGATGTGCCAAAAATTGAGCTTTCCTTAGCATACACAAACTTCATAGGTGGTCTGCAGCCTCTTGACTCGAATGATGGCATGGGAAATACCAAGATTGTTTTTTCCTTGCTTTAAACTGTACCATTTGCTGCCAGAGAGCTGGGTTGCGTGTCTGTGCTGTCTTCAATGCACTTGGTGAATTTTGAATGAAGATAAAAAATGTCTGTGTTTGAATAACTGCATGAAACCTCATGGGCTTCTGTGACACTTGGCACTTTATTCACATTTATGGTAGATCTTATTTGTTTCTAATTTTTTTTTCCCTAGTGGGGAGAGACCAATATGTCATTAATGCTCATATAAAAAGAGAGAATTCATGCTGAGAGTTTACAAAGGGCAAGCAACAACCTGTGCTTGCTGTCTGAGGAATGCAGCCTTTCATTTCAAAGGATTTATTTTCCTTATGTCAACAGTGATATTGGTCTTTCCCTGTGTTCTGTTGTTATTGCAGGGTAATTCTAAAGGATGGTAGATCCATACTAGAGCACTCAAAACTAAATGTAGTCAGCATATTTATATATGTGTAGGGTGTGAGTATACATAAAGAAAACAGTAATTTTCAGGATAGCTTTGTCTGAAAATGAGCAGGACAACTTAGATAATGGGAGAAATCTGTTCTGCTGGCAACTGAAATGCCAGTGACACTGGCTATTACTTATGAAAAGGCAGCTGATACCTTAGAAATTAATTCAGAAGCAGCTTTACTGATATCCTATTAATGTTACAATTGATTTGCTTTAATCCAATAACAAATACTTCGTCACTTCCCTCTTTCCTCTATCAATAATCTGTGTTAAGATCTGTGTGATTTTTGTCTTGTCATGAATTATAATCTCCACAGTAATAACCTGAAAATTAGGCTGTTTTTTGAATGAAAAGAGAGAGTGACCAGCAGGAGGTGGAATGAACAGACAGCAATCTGTATGAATATTTGTAAGCACCAATTTATAGTCTGAAAAAAGAAGTTCTTATCCTTCTAAGATTTAATACTAAGAATGGATAATGGAACTGTAGAACTAATAATATGGTTAGGATATAAAGAGCTGTCATAAATACACTTCTCTTTCTAAGAGTTATCAGCTGGTTTTCTCTGTATATGTTGCCAAACTGTTCACTAAATGTAGTTTCACCCCAGGTTTTAATCTGTTCACAGCAATCTTATTGTAACTTGAGGAAAGGTAACTTAGATTAAAGATAATATAAACAGAGCTGCAGAGTACTAAGAGGACTTCACCGGATTAAATTCACTGTACTAAGTGGGTGAGTGAGAGGGAGTACAGGTTAGATGTTTGTGTTAGAGTTGAATTTGTACTGAAGCATGGTAGGAAAATCTCCATAGCGTGCACATCCTGTAATGTCAGCAGAAGTAATGGTAATTTGCTCTTTCAGTCTGTAAAAGTCCCTCTGGAGACTCCTTGAGCATCATTACTTCTGATATTGAAAAAGAAGTTTATTCTTGACATAATTAAAAAAAAAAATGCTTCTGCTTCTTGAATATTTTCTCTCAAACTTCTGTCTCATAGTGTGTCCTTTAAACAGGTTGCAGAGAGAATGGCAGCTTGCAGTTTAGTCTGTTCAGCCAGAGTCCTGAGAGGTTGAAACTCAAAACAGAACTGCAGATTTGCCAAGATTAGCTGAGGTGTTGCGTTCCACCTGCAATAATTTGGAAACACATGAGACTTCCAATGCTGTTTATTCTTTATGTTCATAATGAGCTGAGTGCTGCACTTGACCTAAGCTTAGAAGACAATGTATTACCAGTATGCAGCTGATCTCTTCTCCTCTTAAGTTCACCACTGTTTTTTACACCAGGCACCACCTGTCATGGCATATCCTGCCACAACGCCAACAGGAATGATGGGCTACGGGATGGTGAGTGGAACTCCTGCAACTCAGTACTCAGACTCTCTGTGTTATTTGGTTGCCTGTAGCTTGGTAACAGTCCTATTTTCTGAACTATTTTACTGATGGTTGAATTTCAGCTCCTGTTGGTTTATTCTGAACTAAGTGGGATTTGTCTGAAATTGCCCTTTCTTACCTCAATTTTTATTAAACTTATAAAAATTAAGACAGTGTCTATTATTAATGGACTCTTCACTGGTGTACAAATAGGTGTATCATAGAAATAATTGTATTGTGTTAGCACAGCTACCTTCACAACAGTGGAGTGAAAAGTTCCTTAAATATTTGCTCCTAAATTGAGCATAAGGTACCTGCAACAACCTGCAAGTTTGTGGCACTGTGGCATGTTGTGGTGTTGGCTGAGAATTGAACACCAGTATGAGAAGGCTTTTGACACAAACTTGATGTTCCTGCTTGTTGCTCTGAGAAGTTGTTAACATTTTTATTCTTACATCAAATATTTCTGAAATGATACGCGTTAACTCCTAGTTTTGATGTAGTGAACAAAAAGGGAGAGAACAATAAATCAGTTACTGGCTCTGACTAATGTAACAAATGTCCCATCACAGTCAGATTACATTAATGATCTGTAATCTGCATACAATTAGTAAGTGAATTGCAGAACTGGACAGCTGTGTTCTTGAGGGGCTTTTGGGAGAGTATCATGGCTCCCGGTACCCATCCATGAAGTCCTGTAGTATATTCTGTGTAGAATCATTGTGGCTGATCTGTCTTTAGTGTTAATTTGGACTTGATCTGCACACCTTTGCACTGATGGTACTGGAAGCATTTTCTTAGTTATTTTGATTCAGTAGTAGTCTTTATCACACATCCTGAACACTGACCCGGCTCATTCACCCATTACTCAGGATGCTTACTCCTAGGAGTCTCTGAAACACTGACCCATGCATTTAATTTGTAGGTTCCATAGTTCTGAGGGTGACCATTTCAAAGTGGCAGTCCAGTAGCAGACCTGTGTCCCTTTGTGAGGGCATACTGAGACAGGCAGTTGTGTTACTACTTTACATTCCCTGGCTGAAGGTTACTGTGCCAGCAGTCACTTTTAATTCACATTTTTTTGTAGGATGCTTTCATCAGTGTCACTTTTTTTCAAACGAGTTGACCATCTGATTGCCCAAACAGCTGGTTGGCATGACAGGAGGAGTATCAGGATTAGTCAAGGGAAAACTGCTTGGAATGGGGATTGTTTTACTTAGGATTACTGCTGGGCATCAACTAATGCCTGAGGGACATGCCAAAAGCAGCCCCAGATAAAGGTGTCTTGTAAAAAAAAACAAACCCAAAACCCCAGACTCTCAAAACCTGACTCGTAAGACTATTACAGATATTAAATTCTTGGTTTGGCTCAGCTGGAGTGTCAGTAACAATTCAGATTGCAGCATGACTTTACATACAGTTCTCAGTTTCCAAATTTCCTTGAGCTCTGTCGACTGTGAAAAACCATTCCTATGCTTTTGAAGGCAGGCACAGACATGCTGCCAGACCTCAGTTTTGGGACAAAAATGACCAGCATAAATGCTTGTGCTTCATTACTTCAGTGCCTCACATCTTTGCAGCAAGAGATTGAACAGGCTCAGTTGTTACAGAGAGTATTCCTTGAGAAGGCTCCAATGTCCCTTTCTCTTAACCTTTATTTGCCGAGTGTTTTGGAAACAATTTCTAGAACTGCCTCTTATCAGTTACGACCAAGAGTTTTTACCTCTTTGCCATCATCTTTTCTCTTCTTAAATACTTGCAGTGTGTTAGTGCTATGTGTGATTTAATGTTGTCTGGATTTTTTCAGCCATCACAGATGGGAGGAATACCAGTAATGACACAGCCAACTTTAATATACAGTCAGCCAGTTATGAGACCACCAAATCCTTTTGGTCCTGTACCGGGAGCACAGGTGGGTACATATAAAATCCTTAGTGTTGGGGACCAGTTACAGGTGGGTCAGTTTCTTCAAGAGTATTTTGGTATTTTCTTGCATTGGGCAAATGTGTTGCACAAGCCCAGTGGTTCATATAAGGATTGCTTTTTGTAGCTTCTAATGTTGGCAGCATTGTTTGTTTCAGGGAAGCAAGAGGATAGCATTTTGAAGGCATTGTTTTTCTTGCACTGTGTCTGTGCTGAAAGGACAGGAATAGTTCATACCAGTTCTGTTTGATGAAGACAAGCTTCTTCCTTGAAATTCATGTTCTGGGCTGCTTTTCCTCTAAGTGTGGCTTTGTGAGACTGTGCCATCATAGCTTTTTGCTAAGTGCATGTGGCACTGGTTTTTGACCTGTTACACTTAGTTTATCAAGTAACAGAGTCTGCCTGTAGTTGTAAGCTTCTAATTGTAAGCTGTGTGTTTATATGACAGCATAAGTGATAGCTCTTACAGCCCAGCATACCTCTGTGCTGCACCAGAAAAGAGTGACCAGCAGGTCAAGGGAGGTGATTCCTGCTCCTTTGCTGTGATGAAATGCCACCTGTAGTACTGTGCCCAGCTCTGAGGTCCTCAGTGTAAGAAGGATGGGACATGTTAGAACAGGTCCAGAGAAGGACTAAGAAAATGGTCAGAGGACTGGAGTACCTTTGCTGTGAAGACGGTGTGAGAGAGCTGAGGTGTTTCAGCCTGAAAAAGAAAAGGGTCTGGGGAGACCTCACTGTCCCCTTTCAGAACTTAAAGGGGGCCTGTAAGAAAGATGGGGACATGTTTTTCAGCAGGACCTGTTTTGACACAACAAGGAATAATAGTTTTTAACTAAACAAGGGTAAATTTAAAGTAGATGGGAACAAGACATTTTTACTGTGAGAGTGGTGAAAGACTGGAACAGGATTCCCAGAGACGTGGTAGATGCCCTGGAAGCATTCAGTGTGAGGTTGGACAGGACTGTAAGCAGCCAGATGTAAAGATGTTCCCTGTTCACTGCAGGTGGGGTTGGACTAGTTGACCTTCAGAGGTCCCTTCCAACCCAAACCACTCTACGGTTTTGCAGAGGACACACAGGTTGTATGTAACCTTTTAATTAATGAATACTGTAGATCGGTTGGAAAAGTACATTGTATCAAAACCTGGTGGAACTTCCACCCAGCACCTGGCTGTTAGAACTGACTGCCCTGTAGGAGTCATTGCATGCATCTAGTTTTAACCCTTACTTTGTCTGCATTCCTCCCTGTTTCGCAGAAGACATGATTTGCAGCATAGTGAAGGCAACAGCTCTTCCAACCTGTCTGACTTTTCCCTGTTAAGTACAAGTGTGATGTTACAGGGAGCATTCCTTAAATTGCCTGCTCTTCTGCTGCTTCTGTTGGGTGTTGATTCATCACCTAGCATACAGGAATGCAAGTGTGTTGAAGGGTTGCTCTGAGCATTGAGAACTGACTTGACTAATACTGGACTTAAATACCTACCTTTTTATTGTTTTGCAGAATTCTGTCACTGAATTCACTTTTCTCACCCTACAGCCATCTGAAGATGTTTTTTTTTTTTTTGCAGTAGGAAAAATAAGTAGGGGTGAGGAAGGATGGACAGCCTTGAACACCTTGATTCTATTTTCAGAATATACTGAGGTCATGAAGACTTTGTGTTTGAACTGTGGCTGGAGACAGAACCCAGTTTAGCTGGCAGATGGAGACTCCAGTGTTAAGTGTGCCTTTACTCAGCAGTCACATGTTTTTGTCAGACTTCACACAGTACATCACGACTTGATAGAAAAATGCAGTATGTCAGGACTGATGTTGATCTTATGTGAAGAGCTCTGTTTCTGTAGCTGACTGCTGAAAAGCATGCATGTGTGACTGCACTTTGGTGTATGTGTGGAGGGAGAAAAACTCAGCAGTAGATTGCAGGGGAAAGAGCCTCAAACTTATCTCCAGTGCCCGACTGCTGATGCTTTAGCAAGTGACTGTGCTGTGTGCTGCCAGTAAGCATACAGCATGTCTCTTGTCCTCCTTAAAACACAGACTTGTGGGCAGATTATTTTTTTGTTATTATTTTGAAAGGCTTTATTTGAAAGGGATGCTGATAGATTACCTGAGCTAGGAATGGAGTTTTCTGCTGACTTTTTCTTGGACTTCTGAGAGCTGCTTTGCACAGTCACAGGCCCATCAGACAAGTGATTCAGTATCCTTCACATGGGTTTTATAGTACTTCAAGGGGAAAATAAGTTTATGACAGCTCTTAAATAGAGAGAAAGTGAAAGAATCCTCAGGAATAGGAGTTGTTGTCTGCTATTTCCATTTGAAAATGGCCCCGTGGAAAAAAACAGCCTGCCTGCCTAATTTACCTACCCGCCAGGTAGGTAGGTGTGAACAGCTGACTGAGCCTTTCTGCTTCATTTGACATTGCAGGGCTTGGTCTGGGTTGAATCCCAGCTGGCTGTCATAACAGGAAAAGGAGGGAATTAGTCACAAGTGAGGTGTGCAGAGCTGTATTTATTGTGCTTATCTGACAAGGCATTTGGCTCCTGTGAGAATTGATTTGGTAGAAAGCACACCTTTCGGATCATTAAGGATCATTGCATCATTGGAAGGGTTTTCCCTGAGACAGAGTCTCTGTTGCTTGCAGGTGTTGAGGTCTCAGAAGTCTGACCCCAGTATAGCAACCAAACTGAAACAAAGGCTGCTTGTGAGAAATGCTCTCCCCCTATCTGCAGAGGTGGCATTTACTGATGTGTAGCCTTAGAAGGGTACTACAGTATTGTTACACTGATTTCACTTAATGCTTAGTCCTGAGGAGGTTCTGAGAGCATGTCTGTCTGTTTGCTAGTGCATGCTTATGCTGTGGCAGGAAGCAGAAAATAAAGCTGTAACAAGTGTATGTTCCTGGAGTACCAACAAAGCTTAAGGAATCACAGATTCGATCTGTTGGAGGGTAGGAGAGCCCTGCAGATGGACCCTGACAATCTGGATGGGTGGACAGTGGCCAATGAGATGAGATTTAACAAGGCCAAGTGCAGGGTTCTACACTTTGGCCACAACAACCCCAAGCAGTGCTACAGGCTGGGGACAGAGTGACTGGAGAGCAGCCAGGCACAGAGGGACCTGGGGCTACTGATAGATAGTAGCTGAAGATGAGCCAGCAGTGTGCCCAGGTGGCCAAGAGTGCCAATGGCATCCTGGCCTGTATCAGGAACAGTGTGGCCAGTAGGACAAGGGAGGTTATTCTGTCCCTGTCCTCAGCACTGGTCAGGCCACACCTTGAGTGCTGTGTCCAGTTCTGGGCTCCTCAATTCAATAGAAATGTTGAGATACTGGAATGTGTCCATCGAGGGAAGACGAAGCTGGTGAGGGGCCTGGAGCACAGCCTTGTGAGGAGAGGCTGAGGGAGCTGGGGGTGTTTAGCCTGGAGGAGGCTCAGGGGTGCCCTCATTGCTGTCTACAACTACCTGAAGGGAGACTGTAGCCAGGTGGGGTTCGATCTCTTCTCCCAGGTAACTAGCAACAGAACAAGGGGACACAGTCTCAAGTTGTGCTGGGGAAAGTATAGGCTGGATGTTAGGAGGAAGTTCTTCACAGAGACAGTGATTGACATTGGAATGGGCTGCCCAGGGAGGTGGTGGAATCGGTACCTCTGGAGGTGCTGAAGAAAAGCCTGGCTGAGGCACTTAGTGCCATGGTCTGGTTGACTGGCTAGGGCTGAGTGCTAGGTTGGACTGGCTGATCTTGGAGGTCTCTTTCAACCTGGTTGATTCTATGAATTAGAGAACTTTTAGAGGTTGGAAGGAACCTCCAAAGATCAAGTCCAACCTCCCTGCCAAGGCAGGATCACCTAGGGTAGCTCACTCAGGAATAGTTTTCTGGAAGGCATATGGCCAACATGGATCACATGGATTAGAATCGCTGGGACTCTAATACATGTTTTGTCTATGGTATCCTGGTGACTAAAAGCAAATAGGTTTTAATACTTATGTTTAAAGCACCAGATTGTATCACTTAACCTCTGTCTGTGGATAGATTTTAATTTCTGTCTGGAATAAATAACTTGAAGGTACTTAAAGGCATAATGACAGATATTAAGTTGTTGCCAGAAAATTATATTGCCAAATTGTAGCATGTTGGAAATTCCTCCTGCTTTGTGTGCAGCCTGGTTAAACAGAATAGACATCCCAGTGTTGTCCAGTTTCTCTGCAATTTGAACTGGTATTCTTGACTTGATACTCTTTAAAGGTTAGTCTTAGTATTTTTCCCTGCCTCTAGCCATACTATTTTGTTTCTCTTTCAAGTGTTTACAGGTGTGCAACTTGATTTCTCATTGTTGCTATCAAAAGCAAGAGTACTTTGGGTACTCTTGGCAACTTAATTTGAAACAATTGAGAATGACTATAAAAGAGTTGCTTTGAAAATCCTTGTGAAGATGCTAGTCATAGTTCAGAAAGAAACATCTTAATTAAGCTGGGTTCGAAGATAATGCATTTAGATTGGATATTAGAAAGAAATACTTTACAGTGAGGGTGGTGAGACAGAGGAACAGGCTGGGCAGGAAGGTTGTGGATGCCCTCTCCCTGACAGTGTTCAAGGCTAGATTGGATGAGGCTTTGGATTAACCTGGTCTAGAGGAAAGCAGCCAGCAGGGCAAGAGAGGTGATTCTGCCTCTTTACTCTGCTCTCATCAGGCCCCACCTGGAATGCTGAGTGCAGTTCTGAAGCCCCCAGTACAAGGAGGACATGGAACTGTTAGAGTGAGTCCAGAGGAGGGCTGTGAAGATGCTTAGAGGACTGCAGCAGCTCTGCTATGAGGACAGGCTGGGACTCTTCAGCCTGGAGAAGAGAAAGCTTTGAGAAGACCTTATAGTGACCTTCCAGTATCTGAAGGGGGCCTACAGGAAGGCTGGGGAGGGACTATTTACAAGGTCTTGTAATGACAGGATGTGGGATAATGAGTTTAAACAGGCAGAGGGCAGATTTAAACTAGATGTTAGAAGTTCTGTGCAGTGAGGGTAGTGAGACACTGGCACAGGTTGCCCAAGAAGGTTGTGGCTACTCCCTCCCTAGAGGTGTTCAAGGCCAGGTTGGATGAGGCCTTGAGCAACCTGTTCTAGTGGGAGGTGTCCCTGCCTATGGCAGGGGGTTGGAACTGGATGATCCTTGGGGTCTCTTCCAACCTAAACCATTCTAAGGTGTCCCTGTCCATGGCAGAGGGCATTGGAAATTGATGATCTTTGAATGAGGCCTTGAATTAACCTGGTGTAGTGGAGGGTGTCCCTGCCCATGGCAGGGGGCATTGGAAATAAATGATCTTTTGGAATCTTCTGAGCCCAAACCAGTCTGTGGTTGATTCTATGATCTTGGCTAACATAAAATGATACACTACTGGCGAATCACTAATGTGGATTTAAGTGTTGTGATCTGATTTTACCCCCAAAACGAGGTAGCCTCAGGAGGGGAAGCAACTGGGTAGGGAAAATGTTATGATTAAAGAAGAAATCAGATGGCCTACTGCTCACATATGTGTGAATTGTAACCCTGCAGTCACTAACGTCACTGAACTGGACAGAGGGTGCTTTGAGTGATTGCCTGGTGGTGATAAATACATGTGTAAATAAGCCTGGTGGTTCTGTGGGGTTGGGTGGGCTTTTGTTGTTGTTTTTTTGGTTGAGTTTTGTTGAGCTTTTTTCTTGCTTAGTTGTTTTGGTGGTTTTTTTTCAAACTGGACAAACAGGGTAGAGAGGTCAGCACAGACTTGGGCCAGAAAGTAGACTTTACGTGCACTCCTTTTGGCACATCAGTCCTAAAATACATGCTATAGAAGCTTGACAGACTTGCTCAATAAGAAAGAGATGAGCATCAGCCCAACACTTACTTGGAGATGGACTTGTGTGCTGCTGTGACTGGGGAGCTTTTGTCTTTGGAAGCAGCAAGAGCTGATGAGTGCTGCTGGAGGTCAGACAAGCCTTGTGTCTGATCCAGCACAGGATCACAGTATCATCAGGGTTGGAAGAGACCTCACAGATCATCAAGTCCAACCCTTTAACACAGAGCTCAAGGCTAGGCCATGGCACCAAGTGCCACGTCCAATCCTGCCTTGAACAGCCCCAGGGACAGTGACTCCACCACCTCCCCGGGCAGCCCATTCCAGTGTCCAATGACTCTCTCAGTGAAGAACTTTCTCCTCACCTCCAGCCTAAATTTCCCCTGGCGCAGCCTGAGGCTGTGTCCTCTTGTTCTGGTGCTGGCCACCTGAGAGAAGAGAGCAACCTCCTCCTGGCCACAACCACCCTTCAGGTAGTTGTAGACAGCAATAAGGTCATGTTGCATTTTGGGTCACACAAGTGCTGGGCAGTAAGGAGGCTATATCACAGTTCTAGATATATTAGCACTAGAGAAAGTGGTGGTCAGTGCTGCTGTTTCAAATGCTGCTTCTGGGAAACTGCTGCAGTAGGTTGAGGTTTTCAGATCTATTTATAACCAGTATTCTATAGAGATGCTAAGTAGGAAACTGTCAAAGTGTACTTAGAGTTGTTTTTTTTTTCTTTTAGACCTCTTTTTTTAGTTGGAGGCATCTGATTAAAATATGTATTTATTGTAAGATACTATGTCTGGTCTCTTTGGCTGTGATGTCTAGGAAGTAGCATTGTCAGATTGGGTTTTCTCCCAGTATTTACTCTGAATAGGCTTCCTACAAATTCACCTCTATTTACGGTTACCTGCTGATGCTGCATAAATGGCAGAGCTCTACCAGGCTTCCACACTGCTTTCAAACTGGGATATTATGTTGTACTTGGTATCAGTTGGACATTGGCCAACTCAGTTTAACAGGACTTTTCATATGTGACTTCCAGCCATTTGACCATGAAGATGAGGAATGTCTCATGGCACCAAGTTGCAGGTGTGCCTTGCTGAAGTTCAGACTGTTGTACTTTATCATTAGTCTGGCTCAAATCCTGGAGAATGTGGGTGGGTGTCAGCTACAGCTTTCCAAAGGGAAGAACCAAACTTAAAAGGGGAACTTCTGACAGCCTGAAACTGCTTTTCAAGCACTTCCCATCCTGTCTCATGACTCTTCTACAATCTGCTTATAGAGACTGGATCCAAACGTCCCTTGGGGATAAAGATTTCAACCCAGATAGAGAATATTTACCCTGAAAAAAATCTATCTCCTCACATGGTTTCTGAGATAGACATTAACCTGGAAGCTGTGAATGTGCAATGGCAATACTCTAGGCACATCTGCCAGCATTTCCCATTAGCGTGTTCTCTGTCATGCCGAGGTCAGCAGGCATTCAGGCTTTCCAAACTTAATGGGCATGCAAATGGCATGGGCATGAAGTGCAGGGATGCAATGGTGATTAACTCAATTATGAGTAAACTTAGGAGTGTTGGAACCCAAAATGGAGAAATCTGGTTGTGTTAATTGTAACAGCAAAACCCGGCAAGCCCTATGAGGGAGGAAGGCAAACAGAAGTAAATAAAGCACCTTTTATAACTGGGAAAGCACTAACAAAAAAGGAAAAGGGCTTTAAAAAAATCAACAAATAGCAAATACTCCTTCAGTTACAGCCTGCAGGTTATTGGTCCCTTCCAGTAGCAGCAGCTGAAACAGCAATGTTATCTACTTGTAAATGATGTGCTTTATGTGGATTAATTTGTCTTGTGGTGCTTTAAGTACCTGGCTACAGGATGTGATTATTGTTTTTAATACAGAGAGTATAGACTTGTGGTCTCAGGCTTCAGTTCTCACCTAAAATGGCAGCAGCTGACAAACTCATCTATTTTTAATCTTCTACCCCCAAAATATATTCTGTTCTCCTTTTAGGCCCCAATTTCACAACTATCCATTGCCTGCTCTCCAGCCTCATTTTATACAGATCTTACTTTGAGTGGAAAAGATGCTGAGAGCTGTTATTTCTGGAGAAGGTCTGGAAAGCTGCCATGCTCTGGCCAGATCCTGCCCTCATTTGTGTGTGCCAGTACATAGGGCTGCCAGTAATGCAGGGAGAGTGCTAACCTGTTTCACAGAACTCAGGCTTAATGTTTGTATCTTCTTTTGAAGAAAGCTGCAGTGAAGATGCAGTTATCTGCTGATTGGGCAAACACCAGCTGAACTTTCCTTTTTGGAGAGTCATGTCCAGCTTGTTTCTGCATTACACCAACCATTGACAAGGCTTTCTGTTTTCCACATGACCAAACACCTTGTTCTAATAGTTGATTTCTGCCAGGTTTGCCTCTTTGTCCTTTCATTACACGTTCAGCTTTCATATTCTGTCATTCTGAGACCTTTTTTTCTTTTTCTTTCCCTTTCTCTGTCGTCTTTTCTACTAGCTGTCTGCAGCATCCAGCCCTTCCAGTCAGAGTCCTCACAGAGCCTCAGGAAAGGATCCCTTTGCAGAGCTCTCTCTCCAGGATTTCTTATAGAACAACTTAGGTATTGTCTGTTACTCTGGGGAGATGCTGTTTTGTTGTGATACACAAAATTGAAGTTCTAATTCAAGTTGTAGTAACCCTTATGAAGAAAATAGGAACAAGTCATGTTGAGTTGGAAGCATTGTGGAAGTGAGTTGGAAACTCAATATATGTAACTGCTGCGGTTTAAAGGCCTGCCCAAGTCACTGGAAGTGACATCTGATAGTTGCCTTCTGACCTGCCAGCATCGGCACCGGTGGTGCTTGCTGCAGTTAGGGAGAAGGAGCTGGTACTTCCTGGTGTTTGCCATTTGGGCAGGAAGATGTTTAGGGATTGTGGTCAGCAGCAAACCCCTGGCTGCTGCTGTCAGTCTGCACGAGCACAGCACTGAGGAGTTCACTTTATGCAGGAGGAGGTACTGGTTTCATGCATGCAAAGGCTTAGTTCTGGTACACGTGCACTGGAGCTCTTCTCTTCTTTCCAGTCAGGGCAGGTGAGAATTAAATACTAAAATGAGGGAAAACATGGAAAAAATCAAGAGTACGTTGTAAGGAAGGAGTGTAAGGAGTAGGCTTTACTGCACACTGTGTCTGCTTTTCTTTGTGCCCTCCCTCTGGTTCAGCATGAAAAATGACTTGAGTTCTCTTCATTTTGATGTTGGTGTGTGTTGTGCTGCCGCTGGTGACAACGTTGCACAGATGAGTTGGGGATTTTCTTATTGTTGGACAAGTCAGCTTAATGCAGAGAGTTGTTCCAGAGGCTGGTGTAGCAGGAAGAACATCTTGATGACCTTTTGATTGTTTTCTGGCCCTGATTTTTGTCAAACCTTTATTCCTGTTCAAAACTCCGTATCTTGGGGTAGCTCAGGCACTTGAAGAACGGGAGTTTTTTGAAGAAAACAGCTTTCTAGTGAAGCCCTGCTTCTGTGGGACATTAACATGAGGCTTTCTCATCTTTCCAGATTCAGTTTATGTAACTGCATTAAATGGAAGAGAAAGGAAGGTTTCCAAAAAGATGTGCTCACAAGTGAACCCCCATTTCCAGGAGAAAATGAACTTCAGTCTCTCAACCTCTCCTCTTCCATTAAGTGAGGCCATGAAATGATGAAGACCGATGAAGGAAGCCGGGACAGCTCCGTAAGAAACCGTCACTGTACGAGACAAAGCCAAGAATTACCATGAATTGAGACAGATCTATTTCTTGTCCAGGTGACTAACACATCAATACTTTCAGCTTCTGAAAATGTCCATAATTGGTAGCAAACAGAAAGAAGCCTTTTTTTGTGGGAATTGAGATTGGTGTTTGGAAGTGCTGTCTGGAGTGGAGATGTGTCCTTTACTGTAACTCAAAACAAGACTTTGGGCAGGGGAGGGTCAAATCCTAACTCTTAATTCTGCAGTTACCTTTTCTTCAGTCCTCACAAATGTAGACACAGCAGTAATGGAAATTAACTTTTTTTTTTAAATGATATATTCAGTTTGCAGTAGACATTCCTTATGTATTATTGTTTGTATTTATTTATGATTATCAACTTAACATTAATATTGTATCAAAAAAAGGCAAACCTCCTTATGAAAAATGAGTCTGGGTGTATACAGTATGTCTGATTTTTATCCACAAAGAATGAATCTGATTCAGAAAGCTTTTCAGCTGACATACAGAGCACTAAATATTTTAAAAGGTCTGAATCTAATGAATTCTCAGTATATATGGGAATTAGGGAAGAGCTGTAAAATGCATTAATCCTTATAGTCAATTCTGTGCCTAGGGTTTTGCAAGGGAACAGTTAACTGACTAGAAGAAGCACTACATTTTTAATTCAGCATTAGTGCATTGGGAAGGAACTTTACTGCTTTGTGCTTGGCATGTCATTATTTTTACATTTGACATTATAAGGCCTTTCCAAAATGAATGTGAGGAATTGCTTTCACTTTAAGACTTTCCTTCTTTTCTATAAAAGACAAAACAAACAAAAAGACAAAAAAAATCCAAGGAGGTGTTGTGTGCTGGGGGGGGAAAGCCTTTTCATTTGGCTAGCGCCACGTTTGCGATCATGTACCTGTTAAAAGAAGGGGAAGTAGCTTCCTCACACGTGTCTAGTGGGTGTTTAGTTATCGGAGAACTAAAGCAGCACTGTTGATCGGTGCTTTGTGTAAATACATCACAACTTCTGGGTGCAGTGGGGCCTTCAGAAGGATAGTCCGTGATATGAAAGCAATTCTGTACATGAATTAAGCATACTTGCTGCATTGTCTCTGCAGATTCTATTTTTGTTGAAAATATGAAAATGTATGTTAGCAAAAATGGGTGGATTTTCAAATAAAATGCAGCTTCCACAGAACTTTTGTTACGGTATGAACGTCTGAGGTGCTTCTTTTCTTTTTTGTTGGGTTTGTTTTTTTTTTTTCTGCTTAAAATGTGCACTGATTAATTGCTTTGTTTCCTTAATAAAATACCAAATGTATTTCCTATGTGCATAGTGTATTGCAGGGAGTGCAGCACCATCAATCTCTGAATGACCTGACCTGTGCTGTAGTAGGCGGCCTTAGTCCCACCATCATGAGTTGTCTCACCAACAGCAGCTGGATGATTCCTTACTTAAGATATTTCACACAGAGTCACAGGAGGTTAGGGGCTGGAAGAGACCTTGAAAGATCGTCCAGTCCAACCCCCCCTGGCAGAACAGGAACACCTATACCAGGTCACACAGGAATGCATCCAGGCAGGTTCTTGAATACCTCCAGAGAGGGAGACTCCACAACCTCTGTAGGCAGCCTGTTCCAGTGTTCTGTCACCCTCACAGGTAAAAAACTTTCTCATGTTTACATGGAACGTGCACCCGTTGCCCCTTGTCCTGTCATTGAGCATCACTGAGCACAGCCTGGCTCCATCCTCCTGGCACCCTTTACATATTTGTAAACATGAATAAGGTCACTCCTCAGTCTCCTCCTCTCCATGCTAAAGAGCCCCAGCTCCCTCGGGCTCTCCTTGCAAGGAAGATGTTCCACTCCATCATTTTCATGATGACAGTCTGTGCTGGACTCTCTCAAGCAGTTCCTTGAGGTCCTTCCTTAACTGAGGCCCCGGAACTGGACACAATATTCCAAATGCAACCTCAGCAGGGTAGAGGGGGAGGAGAACCTTTCTTGACCTACTAACCACAGCCCTTCTACTACACCCCATAATGGCACTGGCTTTTCACAAGCTGGTTTTTCATAATGTTCATGGCAACAAACTTGTGCTGTTCATAACTGAACAAGGTATATAAATATGCCCCCCCAAAAACTATTTAGGTGTCTTTTCTGTTCTTCCAACAGAAGGTCATGCCAGAGAAGCTTTGAAGAGTTTGAGATCATCATATCTGCAGGTAGACACTATTTTTCATCACATGGAGATCTTAAAGGTCTTTTCTAACCTATGCAGCTGTATGATTTTATGACAGACATGGAACTTTCCTCTTCTCAACAGCCTAAGGCTTGTCCAGAAGGATCATAAGGGATCACAGAAAGCATCCAGTTGGAAGGGACCTCAGAGATCATCCAGGCTAACCTATGACCCAGCACTGAAATCACTAAAATGGAGGATCATAAAATGATCAGTACAGAGCAGGAGACTCAAAATTTCTTCCTACAAGTATCCATAAAAACAAACAAACATCCCAACCCTGATGCTGCTACCTTTAGTGTATATAGTGCACTTACCCACATTTGAGGAGTTTAGTGCAGAGTTTCCTTCAGTCTTCACCTTGCTACAAATGAGGCTTTCAGTGTGGGCCTGTTGCCAGCAGGGAACAAATGCTTTTTAGTGTTTTGCTTGCACTCAGAATATAAAAAATGTGAATTGTCTGTAACAGGGCTCAGCTGGAAAAAAGATGTGCTTTTGTGTGCTTCTGCACAAACTGGTGACCATCAGGGTACAAATTCTTGTGAAGCACAGTCCAGGGCTTGTGTGAAAGATTAAGGTAAGACCACCTTCTTCCTCCTCCTCAACAGCCCAGTATGCTGGGTTATGATAAAATCAGTCATAACCTTTGCCATCTTTCTAGGTCTGTGATGCTCTGCACAGGGAGTTCAGTTTTTGAGGATATTGCCTGAGGATGGACCTGCTTTCTTAGATCTTTTTCATCCCTTAGACCCTCTTTGTCGGCCTGTGGACTTGGGGTCACAATGCAGGTGACAAAATCCCTGAACAGATGTGATGATTTGGGTGTCACCCACCCCACCCTACACTTAAGAAAATCACC
Organism: Pogoniulus pusillus; assembly: GCF_015220805.1. Lineage (NCBI taxonomy): Eukaryota > Metazoa > Chordata > Aves > Piciformes > Lybiidae > Pogoniulus > Pogoniulus pusillus. Next base: position 5,015,281 of record NC_087266.1, read on the forward strand.
AGACTAGATTCAGTGGCTGGAAATTAAAGAATGAATCTATTCTTTCATTCGGGGGGGTTAGGAAGCAGACAGTTTAGTTACACAGCAAGTTAGGGAGAGAAGGGAGGCAGCCGAAGCCACAGAGCAACTGCGTTATCTATGTTTGTCTTGTTTTCATATATCTCAGCAAGCTTTTGAGTGAAGTAGATATCACTATTGTTTCCTTTTCATAGCCTATAATCTAATCCCTCTCACCAAAATATCCCAGCTAGGCTCAAACTAGCACAACAGACAAAAGCACCTCTTCTGCAGGGATGATGAATTCAGCTGCTGTCCCTCACTGCTCATGCATGGCTGCTCTGCGTTCTGCAACACAGCTGCTGTGCAGGTGAAGCTTTCTTGATGGAGGCCTTGCTAATACACCTTGCTTTTGTTTTTTACTTTTAGAGATAAACTGGCTTGAGAATTTCCCTGAGGGTTATTGTGCCTTTTTGTTCTTAAGAAGTACATTTGCCTGCAGTTTGGCTGGAATTACAATCAGTTGTAGCTCAGTTTCAAAAGCGTTGCTGATAGACACATATCTTTTCAATTACTGACCACCTGCAAGAGTGTGGGTTGTGGAAACCCACTTCTTAAGTACTGTGTCCAGTTCTGGGCTCCTCAATTCAAGAGAGATGTCAGGAGAGGCAGGGGAGCTGTCTATGTGCAGCCTGGAGGAGACTCAGGGATGACCTCATTGCTGTCTACAGCTACCTGAAGGGAGGTTGTAGCGAGGTGGGGGTTGCTCTCTTCTGCCAGGCAACCAGCAACAGAACAAGGGGACACAGTCTCAAGTTGTGCCGTGGGAGGTCTAGGCTGGATGTCAGGAGGCAGTTCTTCCCAGAGAGAGTGATTGGCATTGGAATGGGCTGCCCAGGGAGGTGTTGGAGTCACCATCCCTGGAGGTGTTCAAGCAAAGCCTGGCTGAGGCACTTAGTGCCATGGTCTGGTTGATTGGCTAGGGCTGGGTGCTAGGTTGGACTGGATAAGCTTGGAAGTCTCTTCCAACCTACTTGATTCTATGATTTTGTGATTCTCTTCTTTGTTTCAGAGTTACAAACTAAACCAAACTGTGCTGTGCAGTAAATTGACACTGACAGCACCTCAGGAAACGCTTGAAAACCCTTTGCATGACTACACATGACATCAGAGGGTCCATTCAACCAGCTGCTGGAATGTGTCACAGGTTCTCCCTGCTGCCAAAGAGCCTTTCAGCAAGAAGAATGGACAGGGTGAAACCTCGCATCTTTTATTAGACAAAAAGTGCCTGTTTTCAGAGCCTACTATCAATTTTGTAGTGCTCTCAATGAATTGCGACTTGAAGGCCATGACATAATTTGAGATAAAGATTGTGGCAAGAAAAAAGTGGATTGGGTGCCAAAAGTGCTTGGAAAGATAGGAAGTGCTGCTGGGAGCAGAAGATTGACAAGATAATGTGAGGGGTAGTGAAGAAATGTGCTGGATACAGAAGAAAAAGCAGCATTAATGGGAGCATATGTAAGCTGCGTAAGTGCTTTCTCCTTGGCCTGTTGACAGTCTTCTGACTTGACCTTTGCAGCTTGCTTGCACTGTTGTGGAGAGAGCAGAAATGGACTTGACAGCTTCTGCTGACTTTGCCCAAGCAGAGCAATCTGTGAGTTACTGCTGTTTTCTATGTTCAAACTGGAGGGACTTGGCTGATCAGAACACTCTGTCCTGGCTTCAGCAGGACAACGAGTGAGGAGCAAACCTGGAACAGGTTGCCCTCAAGCTGAAACATTGCTGCTACCGACTTGGCACTTTTTTGTCACTGAAGGTTGGGTAAATACTGTATCCACCCCGCCTTTGGGAGATGGGCTGCCCTGGATAACAAAGCAGTTTGTAAATTGTGTGTATGGGTTTATTCTTGCTTCTGCTGCTGAAATCTCTTGAGGCAAAGATCAAAAAGCCTTGGAAACTTAACAGCCATCCTCCTTAGCAGTTCAGTGGGGTGAGTTGATAATGTATGTGCCAAAATCACATTTGGTGCAAGCTTACTGCTCTGGTAGTCTGGCAGCTGTGCTGTCTCAGGAGAGCTGACATCTCAGGTTTATTTTCATAGCATGGATCTCCACTTAGTTCCTTCTGGTAACTGCTCAACGTTTCCATGCTAGCTGCAGCAGTTGCCCCGGTAGTGCTTTTCTAGCAAACCCTTAGCTGATGGGATTTCAGCCTCTTGCTGCACTTCATTTGCTAGAAGTGAGGAAAAGCTCCAGCATCATGTCAAATCCCAATTTTCCATGGCTTAGTAGAGATGTTTGATGGGCCACATATGAGAACAGTTGTTGGCATTTTGCTACCCTGTCATGTCCTAAAACAACACCATGTTTGTTGCGATCTCTGGAACATGAACTCTGAAGTGCAGCATTACAGAGGAACATCTTTACTTCTACAGTGGACACAAAGTCCAAGGGAAGCCTTTTTCAGAGGAACACCCTGCTGCAAACGGTCAGTGGCTTAAGACATTAACACCATTAGATTCTTTGTGCCTTGCTTGTCACTCTAGTGTAGCTTTTCAGTCCATTGGTTTCTGCCTTGACCTTATTCTGGCAAACTCCTTTTAGCCCACAGAAGCAGAATGTTCAACAACTTCTCTCTCAGAAAGCAGCTAAACAAGAACAAATGCTGCAGAGCAAGTCTCCTAGCCTCATTTCCCAAAACACAGAGGTCTGAACCTGTGGAAAGGTTGCCTTGTTATATAACCCAGCTGTAGTGGAGGCTGCAGACCTCTCAAAAATGCAGACCACAAGTAACCTACATTCCCCACAGCTCAGGCTGGGGAGAGATCACGCTTGCACAGTCGGGCTGTAAAGCAGCATCGTCCAGTTGCTTGGCACTACATGGAAATTGCTCAGACTGGGTTCACACCAGCAGTGTGCTGAGGCAAGCAGCTCCTTTCATCACTTGGGTGGATACAAGTTCTCAATACACCCCACCACGCACCACTGTGCTTGTTAGGCATGTGGTGGACTGATGGCTCTCAGTTTCAACACATAGACTTCAGTTCTACTAAAATGGCTTATGTGCAACTTGGGTAATGCTCACATTTCTTTAATGTCACATTTCCAGCACACACTGGTGAGGTGTTTGAGGTTTTCTTTTTTCCTCTTAAAACTGCAAATTTCTTATAGCCATCTGCCAGTAAACTATGTAACTCCAGCTCAACTGAGGCTTTGCCTGGGTTAGAGTTCTGGGGCCACATGGACACTTTTCTGCATCTTGTAGCTTAACCTAGTGTCCTGTAGTTGTTATATGCAGCAGAAACATGTTAAAGAAAAGGTATTTCATAATGCTGGGGATTTAAGGGTGACTCCTGCAAGCTTTGTCCTAACTGGAGCAGTGAGCCCTGACTCCCAATGCTTAAACAGGAGTTGGAAGCCCAGGCTGATCAGCCCTCTGCATTACAACATGTTGCTCATTTCTGAGAGATTTTGCCAGCAAGAGATTTATCAAATCCAGATGCCTCCTTTGCTGAGGGCCTGGCTTTCTCCATATAAAAGCCTCATGCTGTCCTTAACGTTAATCCTATAGAAATCAAGGGGATTTGGGACACTTCACTGAATATGTTTTGCTACAGGCTGTTGCTTCTGGCTTGTGCAGGCTGCCTGTGGCTTGTACCCTAATGAGCACGTTTCACATGGTTTTGCAACTCCCTCTGGCTCACACAGGCATGATGGTGAAAGACTAAACAGTGACTTCAGGAGGCAGGTTTTATTTTCCACAGTACAAGGTTGTGTTGTCCAGCCACATGTCCTACACGTGGTGGTACATGTTACAGGCATAAGCAAAGAGAAGCCTAGAGATGGGTCCTACCATTACATCACTAGGACATGTAAATGTCCTTTGAGGAGCAGTGGGAAGGAGAGGCCTTTCATTAACTGAAAAGCTGTTCAACATAAGCCTTATTCTAATTCTGTACCTAAAAGAAAAGCTAAGTTAATCACCAAGCAGAACTAATCTCTCTTTCACATAAACCATTTCATGGAGCTTGCACTTCACCCAAAGAAAGCCAGTATAGCTGAAAACATTACCTCCTAGCTACAGATCCCCATTCTCTGGACACTGGACCACTAGGAGTGACCTCAGCCTCTGCAGTAGAACAGAAGAGAATCAACCAGGTTGGAAGAGACCTCCAAGATCAGCCAGTCCAACCTAGCACCCAGCCCTAGCCAGTCAACTAGACCATGGCACTAAGTGCCTCAGACAGGCTTTTCTTGAACACCTCCAGGCATTACAACTCCACCATCTCCCTGGGCAGCCCATTCCAATGCCAATCACTCTCTCTGCCAAGAACTTCCTCCTAACATCCAGCCTAGACCTCCCCAGCATGACTTGAGGCTGTGTCCCCTTCTTCTGTTTCTGGTTGCCTGGCAGAAGAGACCAACCCCCACCTGGCTACAGCCTCCCTTCAGGTAGTTGTAGGCAGCAATGAGGTCACCCCTGAGCCTCCTCTTCTCCAGGCTAAACACTCCCACCTCCCTCTGCCTTTCCTCATGGGGTTTGTGTTCCAGGCCCCTCATCAGCCTTGGTGTCGTTCTCTGGACATGTTCCAGCATCTCAACATCTCTCTTGAATTGAGGAGCCTGGAACTGGACACAGGACTCAAGGTGTGGCCTGACCACTGCTGAGTAGCTCAGCTGGGTTAGAGCAGGGACACATCTAAACTTATTTAACTGTTTACTACATGGCAATGCAAGAAAGATTCGGTCTGAGATTAAGGCTCCAACCTTTCTATGTCTCTTTGTGAGCTGAATTTCTGAGGACGTGCGTTCAGTGGAGCCCAAAGAACAGTTCAACTCACCTGCAAGTCGAGGAGATGCTGCTGGGCAGGAACAGCTTAGCTAGCTTGAAGAATGAGAACTGTTTGCACTGAAGTACCAGACAAGATGAGGCACTGCATAGATCCAGCTTGCTTAAAATGCTTAACTTTCTTAAAAGTCTTACTCCAAACAGCTGGTTAACCTGACAGGGGTTGAAATTGGATTCTTCCATGCTTTCTCAAGTCTACAAATAGGAAATGCACAGGTCAGAGGCTTGCTTGTGGCTGTGGTTAGGAACTCTGCTGTGTATACATGATAGGGTGTGCAGTGAGAGTGGAACAATCCCCAGCAAGTCAATGCACTAAAGTCCAGAGAGACCAGCCACAAACTACAGCTACAGGGTTACACAACACATTTAGCCAAGTCTAATAAGCAGAATATTTAAAACTTTGAATATTTTCATGCTTATGGGTTTGGTTTGGTTTTTGGGTGTGGGGTGGGATTTTTTTTTGTTTGTTTCTTGGGTTTATGAGGGGTTTTTTCCCTATATTTTTGGTAATTTCAATATATTTCTGTAGGAGGTTTATGCAGACAGAAAAATGCATTTGAATGTTCAACTTCTAGCAAGAGTTGACTCATGCTTGTATAAATTAGATTCTGCTCTAGCAGAGTATTAAGCATTTTGTGACAGTTCTATCTTCTATGGCAGCCTGCATTTACCCCTTCAGTGGGTGATCAAGAGGAGACTTCTACATCTGATTGACTGCAAGTGGGAGCCACAAAAGCTAAATATTTAAGGATCCAAGTTATTAGGTATCTGTGCAGCTACTTGGATGCAGAAGCCCAAGAAGTACACAGGAGTTTTGAAAGTGCCAAGGCAAGCAGCCTTTCAGTTAGCCATGTGCACACAGATAGACCTCTCATTAAACCCCTGTATATAAATCATGATTTGGACACTCAGAAACAGTTTCCATAAAGCCCAGTGCCATACAGTACTTGCAGAACAGAGCAGATATTTAATGAACTAAGAATGTTACATTTCCATGGGAGCAGTCCAGTTCCTCTCTTCTTCACTGAACCTTTTCTTGACATAGGGCCCTTATCATCTGAGCTGTGATGTGCCCATCTGATTTACCAGCAGCATCATCTCTCTGGCCCATGCTTAACATTTCTTCTGGTTCTTTATGAATAGGCATTGTTTTTCCAACCACACACATCAGGTTTGTCTCCAAAGGATCCAGGTTTACGTATCCCTTAAGAAGAAAGAATATTCTTCTGCAATTATGTGAAAAGTGGCCATTCTTAACCAAAACAAATCACAACAAAAAAAAAATCAGTCCAGCAGCTTTCTTTTCAAAAGGAGCTATGAAGATGCTGTCCTGGTGTTGCTGTGTTCAGCAGTGTCAGTGTTAATGGGCTTGGTTTACAAGCCAGCTCATCCTAGGAGACTGCAGCCTACTTTCTTTCCAAACCAAGTTCTGTTCCCAAGTTTAGTGTTTGAGAAGAATTAAGCTAATCCAACAGCTCACGTCTGCCAAGAGAGAGGCCCAAATCCAGCCATGTGCTTCCACCATGTCTCTGCTGGCTTTGGGCTTCTCCAAACCTCTGACTCAATTTGGTTGACTAACCCAACATAAAACTGATTCATGAGGAGGGAAAAAAGGCAATTTTTCTGCTGGGTTAGAGAGTCAATCTGCCAGTGTGCACTACAGGTCCACTTAGGGCAGGAGCAGGGCCATATGGCCAGGGAGGTCAAAGCAGGAACCTTGCAGTGCAAGCTCTTGAACCACCTCTATTTAATAAAGCAGGAAGAAAGTAGAATCCAACCTGAATCAACCAGGTTGGAAGAGACTTCCAAGATCATCCAATCCAACCTATCACCAAACTCTGTCCAATCAACTAGACCATGACACTGAGTGCCTCATTCAGTCTTTTTTTTTAACACCTCCAGGGACAGTGACTCCAACAACTGCAAGGAAATAAACACCTGGACAGTTTTTTGTTAAATCTTCAGATTTTCTGGGTGATGAGTCTTCAGGACAGAGGCACTCAAGGAATCAGAATCACAGAATATTAGATGTTGGTAGGGACCTCATGAGAGCAGGATCCCCTAGGGTAGTCTGCACAGGAATGCATCCAGGCAGGTTTTGAAAGTCTCAAGAGAAGGAGGCTCCACAACCTCTCTGGGCAGCCCATTCCAGTGCTCTGTCACCCTCACTGTAAAGAAGTTCCTCCTTACATTGAGGAGAAACCTTCTATGTTCCAGTTTGTAGCTGCTGCTCCTTGTCCTATTGCTGGTGGCCAGCAAAAAGAGATTGGCCTCATCCATTTGACACCCACCCCTCAGACACTTAAGTTTAGTGTCTGGTCAAGGCAGCAGGATGATTTCTCTGATTACATGTTGCAGGGTATTAATCAAGCTAATGTCATATTTCTAGAAAATAAAAGAGCTGTTGGGTTTTTTTAAGGGTTTTTGGGGGATGTCTTCCTTTGAAATCATTATTGAGCAAGTTTGAATAGAATTTTTGAAAGTAAAGCAACACTACACAGAAGTGTTTGTACATAGCAGGCTTTGCAGTCTGCACCATGTCCAGATCTTTTTTAATTTGCAGGAGAAATTGATGATGTAGTGTGACATTTTCTGAGAGTAATTAGTTCATTTAGAAATGCATTCAAGTTTTCATAACCCAAGAGTGTAGTTTGAAGGGCACCCAGGAAACATCTTTTCACAGCCTATGATGGAGGATCTCCTGAAATAGGTGCCACCACCTCTTTCAAGAACCACACAAACTCTGCCTATTGACACATAACCATTACTATTCCATCCTCTCATCCTCATGTTTGCACTCAGGAACACCTTCATCCTACCATTCCACTGAAGGATAAAAGGACTTGTTAATCCTTTAATGTCACTATGCAACAGAAGCTTTAAAAGGACCAGTATCTAAGCAGACAAGAATATGTGCAATCTTGGGGGGGAAAAAGGATCTGAAACTCAATGTATGCTGACTCCTGGGACACCATTCAATGTGTTTCTTGTGTTTCTTGCTATCAGAAATGCCCTAAGGCATCAAAAACATCCGTGTGAAGCTGGCCTGTATGGCAGAAGCTAAGTGCTCCTCTGGATTAACATCTGGAGGACAGCGAGGGTCTTCACCATCTCAAACAGGACTAGGTGCCTATGATTAAGCATCTGGATTGTACAGCAGGTAAAAGACATGGGAGGTTCCCTGTTGTACCGCCACTGGGAGCAGAAAGCTGGCAGTAGCTCATGCTCTACACTGAAATACTTCGTGCCGGTGAAAAACTCAATTACTTTAACTCATACCTGGAGATCTTTTTCATCTTCATACAACAAGCTGTCACGAGTTGGAAGGAAAGGCTTTTCCTGCAGCTCCTCATCACTGTCTTGAGGCTTCTTATTCTCTATTTTAGATTCAATCTCTAAAAAGGTCTTCTTTTCCTGACAGGGGACCGAGGCATTTCTGAGGCTTTCCTCTCCATCTGCTTTTGCTATTTAAAGAAATGAACAATTCTGTGTATGTAACTGTTAAGCTTTATGAAGATCAGAATTAGTATTCAGTATGGGCACTAGCCTGCAATCTTTAATGTGGGTTGGCCAGTGTGGTGTAATGAACAGCTTGATAAGATTTTTAATTGGCAATCCAAGCCAACTGTTGATATTGCACACTGATTTTTCTGTATTTATTTCTGTTTGCAATTTCTCATCAAGATCAGGGACTGAAATTGATTGGAAGTTAGAAGTAAGGGGTCTGTGGGACAGGCCAGGAGGAAAAATGAGCCTTTATCAGTTCAAGTTAAGTTCTATATAGCCATGAATAGTTAAAAAACATGAAAGGCAGCAAAACCAAGTACAATCTTTCCTGTAACAATTTATGTATCTTTATATGTACTTATATACAAGTACCTGAAACACTTGTAACTCTCTGAAGAGCTCACATCTATAGCTGATCAATTGTCATGGTAATAGACAATTCTAGACACAGACTGCAAAGCTACATTTGCCTGAGACAGTGATTCAAGCCCATCTTATTGGAATAAAACCTGCTCCCCCCAGTAAGGAAGAAGCTCTTCATGATGGTGGTGAGACATTTGAACAGGTTGCCCAGGGAGGCGGTGGAAGCCTCATCCCTGGAGGTCTTTTAAGACCAGGCTAAAAGAAGCTCTGAGCAACCTGATCTAGTGTGAGGCGTCCCAGCCCATGGCACAGGGGGTGGAACTAGGTGATCCTTGAGGTGCCTTCCACAATTCTGTGGTTCTATATTTGCTGTTGCCTGATGGTTCCAGAAAGGTCCAGCTATGTTTGGAAGTGATCAGAACTTCAACAGACTTGTTCATGTATTCATAACTGAATGGCTTCAATTTTTGGAACACAACTCATCAATTTTGTTCTTTTTTTCCTCCTCTTGCCTTTACTCACACAGAGTAAATACATAAGACAAGATGCTAAGCAATCCACACAAACCACCCTGAATGAATAAGCACACTCAGTCCTTCTTGACTAATGAAATAACTATTTTCCTGAGCACTTGTACCAGAATAGATGGAGTTTGAAAAAGAGCAAGCTGAGGGGAGACCTCATGGCTGTCTACAGCTACCTGAAAGGATGTTGTGGAGAGGCTGCTGCTGGTCTCTTCTCACAGGTAAATAGTGATAGAACAAGAGCGAATAGCCTCAAGCTCTGATTGGGTAGATTTAGACTGGACATTATCACAGAAAGAGAGGTCAGGCATTGGAATGGGCTGCCCAGGGAAGTGGTTGAGTCACCAACCCTGCATGTGTTTAAAAGTCATTTGGATGTGGTGCTTGGGGATATGGTTTAGGGTGAAACTTGTAGGGTAGGGATATCAGTTAGACTTGGTGGTCCTGAGGGTCTTTTCCAACGTGAATGTTTCTGTGACTCTGAGATCTGCCCAAAAGTCAGTACTGCTTACCAAGATTTTCAATTCAGCCTGAGCTCCATGAATCTTCATCTGCTGTAGCTAGGGATTTATTTATAGTTTAACTCCAGTGTACCTCTATGAGCTGAATGCAAGATCAGATTCATTTCAAGTGAAAGCCAGAGTTCAAGAGTGTCCTCTCAGGGACAAGATACAATGAAGTTATGATGATATGGACCAGTAAAGAACTGATGAAGATATGAATCACATCTACACAAAGGACGACTGATGCTGTTAATCAAATCCCAGGCTAGCTCTATAAAAATAATTGCATTCAGCAATTTAAACATCAATTCCAAAACTGTATTACAGGTAGATTGTAGTTTGTCCTCTTAATGCCAAGTGTGAGCTATTACTGCTGTGATGGCTGTAATTAAGTGGAAATTAAAATGTTCACCCTGTCAAACAGACAGTTTGATTAAAAAAATAAGAAACAAAAAGTAGGAAAATGTTCATTAACTTATCAGATCTCACAAGGTGCTGGAATGTGCATTACCTGCATATTCTTTACACTCTACTTTCTTCACTTCATCCTTAGGAAATTCATCTTGCAGACCAGTTGCCTGGGTGAGGAACGAATGCCTATAACATTAAGAAGATAAAGTGAAACTCGCATTAGAAGTCTGAACTTCTTCTTTAAGTTGTCCTGTACAATCTGTTGGGGTGAGGGTGAGGACACCCTTTCTGAAAGCCATTTGCTGCTTAACCACAAATGCAGAACAGCAGAATGGTTTAAAAATGCAATGGAGGCAGCCAGGTAGCTTAGCAGCTAATAAGTTCTTCCTTTTTATTCTTACTGCCCAAGTTAAACTATGTCCATGAGACTAAAAGGAAACAAATGTTACAGTCTCCAGTCAGTCCAAGACTCAAACCACAGCTGGCAGCTCTCACTTAAAAGCAGACCAAAGTTTGCACAGAAAAATGGTCACTTCTTAAGACTTGGAACTTTTTTTATGCAGTGTGGCTGGAATCACTGAGCTGGGATTGGAAAATGAAGATGGATCATCCCCATTGTTACACTGTGCTTTTGATACCACTTGTGTTGACATTTTGCAGCTAAATTAATCTTCCTCTAGGGAATAAGTTAAATAATTTCAATATAAAGATACTAATACTACATCCGCCTCAAGGTCTCTTCCTCACTCAGTACCAGATCTTCTGTTTTACTTCAGATTGCAAATTTGTACATTAATCTTCACATCCTTAAACATTTTGCCAACAGTAAAGGAAAAATCTATTATTCAGCACTTGGTCTGAGCAGCTGGGTCTGAGACAATTACAGCAGGAAGAAAATATTTCTAAGCATCATCCAACATTATCCCCATTAAAAGAAAGTGAGTGTCCCTAGGTCTTAAAATTTAGGAGCTTACAATGTCACTGTCATCCTTCAGAGTCACAAACCTCACACATAGTCCAATCCTGCCTTCCATGAACTAAAAAACTACCTTGACTTGGTTGTGGTAGAGCCTCAATGGTTCTAGAGGTAGGAGAAGGGAGCATCTTTTTTTAAAACACATAAATCACTTCTGAGTCTGTAAAGACATCATTTTACCTGGGTACTCTCAGATTCTGAAGTCTGCTGTCAATCAGTTTTGTCACTAAACGGATATTTTCTTCTTCCAGGAGCTGAATAGAGGCTTTCAAATCACTTACTTCCTTTTGGTATATCTTAACCTTTTGACAGTTCAAGAAAAAGGATCCTCTTAACATTCTGGAAAGCATTCATAGTAACTATCTTAAGAGCACACACCTAAAAAGGATGCAGCTGAATTGCCCAAGACTGTGCATTTTGTGGAGAAACATAAAGACACCTTTTCAGGCACAGGGATGGCCTCTCTGTTTCTTTCACATCTTTCTTTAGAACCCTTTACTGGCACAACTCTGTCAGTCACAGCCACACAGTTGGGTGATGCAACCCTGACAGCAGAACCTTCTCAGTAGCCAAGCAGGTCCAGGAGATGTAAACTTTGTTATTTTTTTCATTTTTGCTATCAGATCAGAGCTCTGAAAAAAATTCTTTGCAGAGTTAATTTCAGGTTCCTTCTCAGCAAGTGTTGCTTTTCTAATTCCTGCCCACGCACAAAACCTTCCTTCACAGAACTGGCGAAGCTTTCAGTCTAAGTTGGCCATGACATGGACTACACCCCAAGTTCTAGTTTCTCTTGGACCGGTCATGAAGTTATATTAACCAAAGAATGACAGTTATTCAGATCTCACTATTCCACTTACTTTTCCTGAAGTACAAGTGCTGGGAAGGGCAATGTACTATGGGACAGACATCTTCCCAGAAATCTTAGCCTTGCGCACACAGTTCAAAGCAGTACTTAGTGATCTGAATGCCTCTGTTCTCAGTAAAATAAAGTGAACCCAGCTATAATCATCCAGAACTGCAGCTAAAAAGTATTTCCTATTACTGCCAGGGATTGAAAAAGGTGAAAATAAGAAGACATTAACGAGTAACAGGATGCAGCTTGGCATGATGAAGTGATGCAGCTTTACACTGTCATGGTTTGACACAGTAGCCATGGAAAAATGTGACGGAAGTCTCCAGATCTGTTGAAGTTTGGGGGTAACTAGTTCAGGGCTGTTTTGGCAAGTTCAGTGGCCAAACTGAAGAAATGATAGATTTTTAACAGGAACAAAACTTCAATTTTTGAGTTATCTCCTCAAGAGAATATATCAAAAGAGGCTGTCAGCAACATAGAAACATGAGCCTGAAAGAAAATATTTAATCCATGTAAGAAAAGCAGAGACAATGAATGACTGAATTCAGAGGACCTGGATAAGTTAGTGGTAATAGCTTTGTTTTCCACAATAATCCAAAGCACTAATTCATAACACAGGAAACTAGTAACACAGAAAACTAATTCACATCCTAGGAAAATTCTAGTCGAGAGGAAAGAAACCCAAACCCCTCAACTCTAAAGTGAGGGCCTGTTGATACTACCTGTGTAAATTTCTCTGTGTTCAGTAAAAGAGAGAGATGGGAAGGGAATTCATGCTCATTTGGTGATAAGGATACATAGATTCAAGCTCCTCTTTGCTTTTTACAGATTGAAACACTAATTCTCTTTCCTACTGGCCCCTACCTGATTGCCTCAGAAGTTGTGGTTTGGATAACCTCCCTGGAAAGTTAAAGATGTAGGGCTCAGAGCTCATTAAAAGGAAGAAGGAAAGCTGTATCCCTGCATACTGGCAAGTATCTTAATCCAGTAAGTAAAACAGAGAAATCTCTGCCAGGTTTGTTGATGTGGCACTGAAAAATAGTGAGTTCATTTATTAATTTCCCAAACCCTTTTGCTCAGTTTTAAACTGTGAGGTTGTAAAGCTCTGAAAGGATATTTCCTCCCTCCAGTCTCTTGCTTAGACCTGATGGCAACAAAGAACCTGTATTGATTGGAACAAGCACAACCCAACTTCCACTGTGGAAAAAAATAGTTCCTTAAATTTGGCTCACAAATAAGTTCTCTCTTGACAAGAATAGCTAGCTCTGATTTCCCATCAAAGGACAGTATAAAACCTAATAAGTAACAAATTACAATTATACACAATTTTGATTTTCCTCTCTTCAGTGTACTAATCTCCAGGATATCTATTTAAAGCTCTCAAGCTTTCTCCAGAAATGTTTCCAACATCCATATCCATTTTCTTTCAACACAGCAGCACTAGAACTTTAATGCAAGACAAACCCACACTCATCAAATTCTTACATGGTTGAGCCTTTATTCTACATCATATTTCAGTCTCCACAGATACCAATACTTAATTGTATGGAACGTTGTAGTCCTTCATATAACTATTTGGGCAAGAAAATTACTCCTCCTTTTGTGAAAACAGATGTTCATCTTTACTGTTTAGGCAAGAAAAGGAGCCCTTCTTTTGTGAAAGCAGATGTTCATCTTTACCTTTATTCACCACATACACTGTATGCTACTCAGGCTTATGGATTAATTGCAAGAAAATTGCTCTCCTTTTTCTAAGCAGGTCTTCAGGGGCCCATCACTGAAAAATGGTTATGGCTGAGACCGTGGCATTTCAAACATGAATAGCCAGGGTAAACTATACACAAGTGATCCTCTTACCTCTTCTTTTAGCCATGCATTCTCTTCAATTTCTCTGCAAATGTTTTTGTCTAAGTATCTTACAGCATTCTGAGAAAACACAATTTAAGATAATCTCAGATGAAAGCAGGACTTTTACAGTGCTGCGTACTGTAAAAAGAACCTTCTGCTGTTTAGCAGGAAATAATTAAGAAACATCCACACAACAGGCTGTAACATCCCCTGAGGGATTACAAGGGGATTTAGAGCTCCATGCCAGCTGTTTCTCCCCCATCACCCTGCTCAGGACAGTTCATATGTCAATCAATTTACCAGTATATTATAATTTCCCATATGAAAATAGGATATTTCCTTTTTGCCCAACAAGTTTTGCTGTGTTCCCACTACTGCTCAGATCTTCCTGTTTTCAGGAAACCAAACCTTTAGTTACTAAAAAAAACCCAAGAAAAATCACAGCTGAGGCAGCAGTGATCTATGACAAGTGACTTAAGCACAGACATAGAGGTCTATGCTAATCAGCCAAGGTTACAATTTAATTATTGTCAGTAAGTGGAGAGGAACATCTGGGAGGGAAGATGCCTCTGTAGATCACCATAATCACAGTCCTTTGGATTATGTTCTCATGTGACTGAATTCCAGCACTGAAGTCAGGGAGTTTAAATATCTAATGGGATCAGCCAGTGATCATACTGAAGTATGCTTAGAGTTTTGTGAGGAGTCATCACTAGAAACACTGGGTCAATCATGTCTGCAAATCAGAGCTAGCAGGGATGACTAAAAATATGTATGTATCAAGAACCTTAAACTTTACTGTAGATTGCACTAGTTTGGTATTTTAAAAATGTAATTTACAAGTAGAAGAAAAAGAACATTTTTTTCAAATGGATGCACATTTCATAGAATCATAGAATCAACCAGGTTGGAAGAGACCTCCAAGATCATCCAGTCCAACCTATCCCCCAGCCCTAGCCAGTCAACTAGACCATGGCACTAAGTGCCTCAGCCAGGCATTTTCTGAGCATCTCCAAGGACAGTGACTCCACCACCTCCCTGGGCAGCCCATTCCAATGCCAATCACTCTCTCTGCCAACAGCTTCCTCCTAACATCCAGCAGACAATCTCTTAGTGTGTCACTGGTTTTCAAAATCAATGCAAACACCAAAACCTAAGTCACAGCAGAATGAACACATTCTTGAACAAGTCATTTCAGTGAATGGTGGCCCCAGTTTTCCATAGCTCATTTGTGAAACATCTTCACATACACTCACTGTTGGTCTGATGTAAGGGAAACAAAAAGTACATGTGTGTTTAATAGTAGCCAATGCTATATTTAATAAGATTATTTCCAGTTAATTTTACTCTCCATTTATTAGAATATTTCCAAGTTAAAATAAATCCTAACAATGACAGTTAGTACTTTTAAAAAAGGCAGAAGGAATACCTCAGGAGCCTGTTCCTTGCTTAACTCCACATGCCTCTCAAGCACTCTGTCCTTTTCTTCTTCCACAGCTTCTAAAGCTCTTCTATAATGTTCTTCAAAACAAAGAGACACAAATCAGAAATATTTATTTGACATCAATTTCTCCTGACAACAAATGGATAATTGTTGTTCCTAAGCTGGAACTTGGCTTGGCTGACACACCTGAAGGCTGTGTGGCCATTCAGTGAGACTTGGACAGATTGGAGAGTTGGGCAAAGTGGAACCCAGTGACAGGGGTCAGTGCAGAGTCCTGCACCTGGGAGGGAACAAGAAAATGCACCGGAACAAGAAAATGCACCAGAACAAGACTGGGAGGTGATCTGCTGGAAAGCAGCCCTGTGGAGAAGGACCTAGGAGTCCTGGTGGACAACAAGCTATCCATGGGACAGCAATGTGTCCTTGTGGCCAAGACGGCACCAAGAAGAGTGTCCAGAAGATCGAGGGAGGTTCTCCTTCCCCTCTACTCTGCCCTGGTGAGACCTCACCTGGAATACTGCATCCAGTTCTGGGCTCCCCTCTTCAGGAGGGACAGGGATCTACCCAAAGGAGTCCAACAGAGGGCGACGAAGATAATTAAGGGGCTGGAGCATGTGCCTTTATAGGAGAAGCTGAGGGATCTGGGGCTTTTTGGTCTGGTGAAGAGAAGAATTAGAGGGGATCTAACAAATGTTTACAAATATCCAAGGGCTGGGTGTCAAGAGGGAGTGGACAGGCTCTTCTCAGTTGTGCCCTGTGATACAACAGGGGGTCATGGTTATAAACTACAGCACAAGAAGTTCCACCTCAACATGAGGAAGAATTTCTTTACTGTATGGGTCATGGAGCACTGGAACAGGCTCCCCAGAGATGTTGTGGAGTCTTCTTCTCTGGAGACTTTCAAGACCCATCTAGATGCATTCCTGTGCAACCTGTGCTAGATTCTATGGTCCTGATCTGGCCGGAGGGTTGGACTCGATGATCTATGGCGGTCCTTTCTAACCCCTAACATCCTGTGATCCTGTAGACTTCACAGCCAGCACCACATGCATAGGTGCTCCACAGAAAGGGATTCAAACATTCTTCTCCATATAAATTGTCCTGCTGAACCCAAAGGACAGTAATGCTATCTATAAAACTAAAAACCTGAAGTGCTTTACACATGTCTCTCAATATGTACAACAGCTGAGCATTTCACTGCTAAATGAGCAATTCTCTGCTAAAATATTCATAGTGGTATCTTAATGCTAAATGTTGTCTCTGTCAATAGCAGAGCTGCTGGAGTCGTGAGAGATTTGTTTAGCAATTTTTTTAATCAGTTATTATAAAGAGCCTAATAAATTTTCTGACCTATCTAATCCTATCGGGGGATTCTGAGTTGACAACAGGACAAAAAGGTAGAATGTGGCAATTGCCTCAGTGATTTGCTTCCAACATTACTTCTGGCCATTATTCTGAAAGTGTGTCTTCCATCAAACAGAATTTGTTTGGCTTCAGATTCTAGCCACTTGCTATGTAATTATTTCATCCTTCCCTCCTGTTGTTTTTGTGCTACCCTAAACAGCCTGTTGCTGTCTGGTACTTTCTCCTTTCTAAAGGAATGAAGGAGACTGCAGTAATTTTCTTCAAAGGAAGGCATTTCACACTTATTCTGGAGGCTTGAAATTCAGCCTAGCTCTGCACTTATGTTGGATGTAGCCTACTGCTGATCTGGCTCTCAATGAGTATGTGGTCATGGCCTCACCGACAAAGGCAGTCAAATATGAAAGCTGCATTAGCTGTGCATTAGTTTTTAATTTAACACTGTGGAAGTTGGCTTGCCTTAATCAATCCACCACCTAGACTTGGCAGAATGAAATGGAATGGAATTACTTACACAGTATAATTAATTAATCTCTTCATTCTTTCTGACAGCCACACAACCAGAGAGAATGAAGAAAAAGGAGAACTGTTCAGGCATATCTGCTGCTTCTAGGGAGGCTGTTTTCCCTAACTCTCTCACTGCAACAGTTTTCTCTACACCTCAGGTAAGACATATGGATCTCTTTTGCTTCCTCTCTCTTCCAGCAATTTTGTTTAAAATGTCATCTCCAGACCACGAGAACTGCACAGGTGTCAAGCCCTTCAGTGGTACCTACAGAGGCAGAAGTCTCTTTACCTGTGGTTATTCCCTAATATCTGAGGAGTGAACAAAGCCAGTTTGCTCCTGCATCACTCTGGAACGTTGTTAAGTTTCAATTTTTCTCAGTATGTTGAAAGACTCCACTCCCCAGCCACTTTCTAAGTTTGATTTTCAGAAGGTGATTAAAGTAGAATGTTAGCATTCAGTACTAGCAGCATTATTTGCAGTATATTAATTAGGCAACTGATATATGCACCTCTGTAACAGTCTTTCTATAAATACACTGCCATCCAACCACACATTTTTGACTCTGCACCCTGTGACATGAAGGAGGTCAGGCTGAATGTTCCTACTGGCTCATTCTGGCATTCTATGTAAAAGCCCATTCTTGTTTTCATTTCCTATTTCAGCAGCTGTATAGCAAAGTTCAAAACTGATTAAGAATGTGGAAAACACACGGTGAAAAACATCAGCCTCTCCTGAATGCAGAGATGGGTATCTGACAAGCTGCCTATCAATGCAGAAAACAGTGCAGACCTTAATTGTGATAAAATATGTATTGAGGGACAAAAAGATAGCTAAGCTGGCTCTTATCCACAGTAGTTGATGCCTGGTAATGGTTGGCACAGAATATACAGAGACCCTTCGAGCAGTGTCACTGCCTGTTACTACCAGCTGCTTGGCTGCAGTCATGCATACTGAGAGGGACATCAAGAAAGAAAACCAAGACATCCCTCTCCCATTAGAAATATGGGTTATGCACCAGCAAAAATAGTTAGATTATTTTAAAATAATGCAGTAGTAAAGATGTCATTGTAAAGCACTCAGTACCAGAATACATAAGCTCTCAAATTTTAATTCCCCTGTAGTGTCACTATAAACACTTTCCAATGTTTGCATATGGCTGTACTCGCAATTTTGCAGTGCCTCATACACCACACTATGCAACTAGGTAGCAAAGTTCAGAACACTGGTTAAACAGCTCCCCCTAATTCTGCATTTAAATCTGTATGCTCAGCTGAAAAGACTGTTACTGTTCCAAGAATGAGCTCATGCTGCTTTCCTGTCAAAGGAGTTTGCAACATGTAATGTGCTTATAGCATGATGAGAAACAAGAGTGGAGTCAACATTTTCAGCCACAACTGCTAGTGGAGTGTGATGTGTAGGTGACCTAAATAGATGTAGACTTGTTTTTAGAAAACTGCTGTTAAAAAAATATTGGAAGACAAGCTCATCTGTTTCTTTAAATGCTTATATATTCTGTAACTTTATCAGTTCCACATAGACAGAGCAAAAAAGACTTCCTCCAGCAGTATGAAGCCCAGCTTGGGTGTATTTTCTTGGAACGTTTGACAGAAATGACTACAACTTCACCTCAAATTGACTTCATAATGTAATTAATTCCTGCAAGCAATACATGCACAAAGAGCCTGTAAGACTTGAATTACAACCCCAAGCAGTGCTACAGGCTAGGAACAGAGTGGCTGGAGAGCAGCCAGGCAGAAAGGGACCTTGGGGTACTGGTAGATTGCAGCTGAACATGAGCCAGCAGTGTGCCCAGGTGGGCAAGAGAGCCAATGGCATCCTGGCCTCGATCAGGAACAGTGTGGCCAGTAGGACAAGGGAGGTTATTCCTTCCCTGTACTCAACATTGGTCAGGCCACACCTTGAGTCCTGTGTACAGTTCTGGGCTCCTCAATTCAAGAGAGATGCTGAGATACTGGAGGCCTGGAACACAGCCCTGTGAGGAGAGGCTGAGGGAGCTGGGGGTGATTAGCCTGGAGAAGAGGAGGCTCAGGGGTGACGTCATTACTGTCTACAACTACCTGAAGGGAGGCTGTAGCCAGCTGGGAGTCAGCCTCCTCTCCCAGGCAACCAGCAACAAAAGAAGGGGACACAGTCTCAAGTTGTGCTGGGGGAGGTATAGGCTGGATGTTAGGAGGAAGTTGTTGCCAGAGAGAGAGATTGGCATTGCAATGAGCTGCCCAGGGAGGTGGTGGAGTCGATATCTCTGGAGGTGTTCAAGAAAAGCCTGGCTGAGGCCTTAGTGCCATGGTCTAGCTGACTGGACAGGGCTGGGTGATAGGTTGGACTGGATGATCTTGGAGGTCTCTTCCAACCTGGTTGATTCTTTGATTCTATGATACACCAGTTATAAACTGACCTTTAGCTCTGTTAAGGTGATCTTTCACTTCTTTAATGTCTTTTCCCAGATTTATAATCCTCATGGCCTGTACTTTTCTTTCCACATTTTTGTACTCCAACCAGTAATCTCTTTCTTTCTGCTTTGCTAAAAGTCTTTGTTCAGTTTCTTCAATTTGGGAGTGCAGATCTATTAAAATAAGAACAATTTAATTATCGATTTCTTGAACTGATACTTCGTAATCATTACAACTTCATCAAATGTTTTAATAAAGGAACTTTCATTAGGATTGGACAACAAAGGATGATTCTTCTATATTACATTACAACATGATAGCCTTGCATAGTGTTGGGGGTCACCATTGCTGCTGAACACAGCTTGACCCTACTCTGCCAAGGAAAGACAACAGTTCCCACTGAAATGTTGTAACCAAAGACACAAGTATCCCCACAGAACATCACAGGGATGGCAGCCAAAACTTCCAACAATCAAAACTGGTCATTTTTGCTGCCATCAATATGTTTTCTTTACAAATCCTCCAGTAGAATTACTACACAGGGCTTTCATAAGTTTCAATCTTACAGGAAAAAAAATCAAGCCTCTGTACTGGTAGAGCAATATATATCACACAGAAGAAACAGTTACTTATGTATAAGCCCTCCAAAATCGCACACCACGTTGAGAGAGCTTAATTTTAGGAAGGAAAAGCCTTATGCTTTTCATGCAACAAGGAAATTTGGTCTCTATTTAAAATACTAAAAAGAAGTAGTCAATCCTGGCTGCATCAGCTACAATCCCCACTTCCCTAACTCACAACATACCTTTCAGAAGTTGCTCTTTGTCCTTAACATACTGACATTTTGTTTTCAGTGACTCTTCTACATCATCGCTAGTTACAACCTCCTTTTCATCTTGTTCTCTCTCCTCATCTTCCAGCTGTCTTAGTATCCTCTTGATCTGTGTCTCACGTTCTTTCTTCAGAAGGTCATTCTATGAAAGAACAACAGAAGACAAGGAATGTATTAAAACAGTTTCAAATCACTTTTCAAAGTAACAAGTGATGATAAAAAGTAAAGCCTGCCCTAGTGCCAGGATGCACTGCAAAAATACTCAGCAGAACACCTAGTCTTCATATTTGGAAAGGATGGAGCTGAAGAGAGGGTTTGCAAGTCTCAGAAGACCATTAGAAGGAAATGAGAGACAAACAACTGCAGCACTTGGTGCAATACATCAGTAGCCTTCCATTGCCTGAAAAGAAAGTTCCTTGTGGATCAATTTAATAACAGTACTTTTTTGGTAGGAGTTATTTACATCACATCAACATCCTTCCTAGGAACATAGCACCTGCATATAGAAATGTCATCAGACAGTCAGGTCATTTGCATATAACTACAGTAGAGAGTGTTGTCAGAGCTGGGATAGTTCTATCTACCATGATCTGAAATTACTGATTGTGTATGTTTGCTCCCAAAGGGGACCACAAAGGTGCAAATAACCACACCAGCCAAACAGTAACAGTAACTACACAGTAGAGACTTTCAAGCATTCCTGACCTCCAGAAAGACAAAACTCTAAGCCACTCAGAAATGTAAACAGAAAACAAAGGTATGAACTCCAAAAACTGTCAAAACATGGGTAAATTAAGGAAGTAGCACTTCAAGTATGCCCTGAAGTATCCTGCGGTCTAAAATATGAAGGACTCTTTGAGAGAATATGAAATAGCAGCAAACTGGGGGAACAACCGTAAGAGACTTCATATGTCTGCAAAGAGTCAAATGTCACTTCCACTGATAGGTAAGGTCACAAATGAAACACCATGCAGGCTTCAAGACTGAAAGGGACACCAAGGAAAGCTAAACAGATGCTTAGAAAAGCAGAGGAGCACCAGGTATGGGAAGGACATTGTTTATTTCAATGTTTTGCTGCTACAGGAAGTGCAGGGTGCAGCACTGTTTTACCACGATCCAGTTTCAGGATTGAGTGATTTGAACCAATTTTATTAGGTGTCTGTACATATATCCACTTCCACAGTTCACTCTGTCATCACCAGGTGCCATATTACAATTCTTTATATACAGCTCTTTAAAGTATCTCTCAAGTGCAGTAGTTGTAAAACCTTGTTCTGAAAATTACCCAACACAACTCTTAAACCCTAAGAAAGTGAGTCTTAATCAAGCAGTGCTAAAAGTTGCACCTAGATAGTTATGTGATGCTCTGTCTTCTTTGTTCAATTTTCACTGCAACTAAGCAGTGTTCCCCAAGGATCAGTGCTGGGCCCAGTGCTGTTCAACATCTTTATTGATGTTGGAGGTTGTAGTCAGGTGGGGGTTGGTCTTTTCTCCCAGACAACCAGCAATAGAACAAGGCGACACAGTCTCAAGTTGTGCCAGCGGAAGTATAGGCTGGATGTTAGGAGGAAGTTGTTGGCAGAGAGAGTGATTGGCATTGGAATGGGCTGCCCAGGGAGGTGGTGGAGTCACCATCCCTGGAGGTGTTGAAGAAAAGTCTGGCTGAGGCACTTAGTGCCATGGTCTAGTTGATTGGCTAGGTCTGGGTGCTAGGTTGGACTGGATGATCTTGGAGGTCTCTTCCAACCTCATTGATTCTATGATTCTATGACAGTTTAAAAGGAATGTGTTGCAGTAGTTACCTACTGGAAGGGAGCTTACTGTCCTGTTTGTTGCTGAGTAAGATTAAATTTGTTATTGATTTGTTATTGATTAAATACTTGGCTACTGAGGATCCCTTGTGCATTGGAAAACACCTTCACTGAACTCTCTCTGCCTTACTGCTGACTCCTATTCTGCAATGTTCTGCTTCTGCAGCTCCTTTTCTTGCATGGTTAGAACAATTATGCTTTGTGTCACATTTAATTCAGGTAACACCAACTTTTAGTATGTATAGACTCACTAACTGTAGTTTCATTGTCTGTAAGTAATTCACAGGAATGACTAGTTCCAGTGAACCTAGTATGAGGACTAAAAGAATAAAATTAATTCTGTGGGTTGGAATACCACATATCAAATGTGGGAGAAGGATGCATGGTCACTCACTCTTTCACGATATTCTTTGTTCTTTTTTTCCACATGTTTCAGAGAAAACAAAAGCTCATCAATTGCTGCTTCTTTTGTCTCAACTCTGCGGAGAAAGAGTAAAGAAAGAGATATTCTTACAAGAACAAAAGATAGAGGAATGCTATTTAAACTAGGCACAAATACTACTGAAATGATTCTCTTTACATCATATTGCTTGGCTCATTTGAATAGATATAGAATCATAGACTCAACCAGGTTGGAGGTGACCTCCAAGATCATCCAGTACAACCTAGCACCCAGCCCCATCCAATCAACCAGACCATGGCACTAAGTGCCTCATCCAGTCTTTTCTTGAGGCATTTTCTGAGCATCTCCAAGGACGGTGACTCCACCACCTCCCTGGGCAGCCCATTCCAATGCCAATCACTCTCTCTGGCAACAACTTCCTCCTAACATCCAGCCTAGACCTTCCCTGCCACAACTTGAGACTGTGTCTCCTTGTTCTGTTGCTGGTTGCCTGCGAGAGGCCAAACCCCACCTGGCTATAGCCTCCCTTCAGGTACTTGTAGACAGCAATGAGATCACCCCTGAGCCTCCTCTTCTCCAGGCTGCACAACCCCAGCTCCCTCAGCCTCTCCTCACAGGGCTGTGTTCCAGGCCCCTCGCTAGCTTTATTACCCTGCTCTGGACATGCTCCAGTATCTCAGCATCTCTCCTGAATTGAGGAGCCCAGAACTGGACACAGTTTCTGCTGCTTTAAGATTTTCCATGAAGTGGTAGTCTATCTGTCACTTTGTTAATGTCAAAAATGTATGAGTAAAATTTGCTATTTTGCCTGATACATATTGGAATTCTCCTCTTTAGATTACTTTTCTATGGTATTTGTCAGATTAAAGCTACAAAGCAGCTTGACTGATATTTCCTGATATTATTCTCTGTATATTAGGTTTCAGAGAGATAATTTAATAATCTAGAAACAACACTTCCCTCCATGCTGCTTTGTTCAATCAAGTTATGGATCACAGAGGTGAAAAGTGAGAGGGAGGAGTGAAAGAGAGGAGAGAGGGGAAAAGACAAAGAGAGAAGCAGTATTTTTCCCCCCTTTTCTTCTCCTGTTGCTGTAGAAACTAAACATCCTGTGTTAATAGAGCACCCATTTCAGTGGAAGGCTCTTCAGGCAAATGAGTTTGCTTGGCTGTTTGAATATGCATACAAATATTTTCATCAGAAAGCATTGTTGGTTTTGTCTTAGGCAACTAATTCAGTTCAGTTGTTTCTTAGCAAAATAGATGGGTTGGTTTGTTGACTTTTTAGATGGCATTTATTTGTGATGAAATTCAGCTAAATCCAGCTTGCTTTGCTCTGTTCTTTGTAAAATGAAATAGGAAATCCCACTCAACTCCTGTAAAGTCTTATAGATGTCTCCAAACTATATATGGTTGCTCTTCAGTTTTTACACCAAGGTGGTGGTACTCCTTGCTCCCTAAATACTGGTTCAATATTGGACACTGCTGGGATTTTTCCCTTTTAAGCTCTTTTTTATCAAGAGATGTGTGGTGCAGCTGACATGCTGGAGGGAAGGGATGCCATCCAGAGAGACCTGGACAGGATAGAAAGGTGGGCCCATGTCAACCCCACGAGGTTCAACAAGACCAAGTGCAGGGTCCTGCATCTGGGACAAGGAAATTCCAGCCCTCAATATAGGCCATGCACTGGCTTGCTTGACAGCAGCCCTGAAGAGGTTGCTGGTGGATGAGAAGTTCAACACAAGCCAGCAGTGTGCACTTGCAGCCCAGAAAGCCAACCGTATCCTGGGCTGCATAAAGAGAAGTGTGACCAGTAGGTTGAGGGAGGTGATTCTCTCCCTCTACCCTACTCTTTTGAGACCCCACCTGGAATACTGTATCTGGTTCTGGAGCCCCCACTATAAGAAGGCTATGTACATGCTGGAACGTGTCTAGAGAAGGGCCACAAGGATGATCAGAGAGCTAGAGCAACTCTCCTACGAAGCCTGAGAGAGTTTGGGCTGTTCAGTATGGAGAAGAGGCTTCAAGGAGACCTTATTGTGGCTTGTATTCCTGTATTTGAAGGGGGCCTACAAGAAAGCTGGTGAATGACTTTTTAGGATGTCAGGTAGTGACAGAATTAGTGGGGATGGATCCAAACTAGAGGATTTAGACATTAGGAAGACATACTTCACCAGGAAGGTAGTGAGATACTGGAACAGGTTGCCCAAAGAGGTGGTAGAAGTCCCATCCTTGGGATTTTTTAAGGCTAAGATGGATGGGCCTCAGGGCAACCTGATCTAGTAGAAAATGTATGGAATTAGGTGATCCTTGAGGTCCATTCCATCCCTGCCAATTCTGTGATTCTGTTAAAGTCACCAATTTTATTTTTTCTCCTTTTAATCATCCCCTCAAAAGACTGGAGATCAAATAAATCTAACTATTTTGTAGCTACTTCAGATATTGCCTATTTGGCGTTTATTTTTCTTTGATTTTAAGAGACCTTGAAGTCATCCCTCCATTATTACCAAAATAAACCAATTTCCTTTGTGCTTCACTCTCGGAGGCATCAAGAGAGCAAACTGTAGGTCTTAAGGGTCTGACTAGTAACTACATACCTCTGAAAACACCAAGGAACCCTAAAAAATTACAATCAAGTGTGATCTTGCAACTTCAGAGTATGCCAGAGTATTCTGTACAAGTGAAAAGTTTGATATATTAAACCTACTGAAATTCCAGTAAGACTTCTGGAAAAGCTGATTCAGGTTCTGTAAGTTGCTCTTCTGATTTCTCTTCTTTATTTCCTTCCATCCTTTTTTTTTTTTTTTACTGTACTTGTGCTAGAAGTTCAGATCTAAAGAGAGGAAATGGCAAGGGAAAAAAAAAGAAAAACAAACAAAAGAAGAATCATTTACAGAATGTCCTATATTCACCAGCCTTTGTCACTTGTGACAAGTTCCCAACGGTTCTGAAATAAACAAAACAAGACAACAGTAATCCTGCTCAGGATAGCACTCAGTTCTCTGGTTTTGGGACATCCTGAAGTGTTCTCTTGAATAAAGATATGTGGCCTTTATCACCAGTTACTTACTGCATCTCTTGCTGCAGGCTGTGTCTTCCATTCCTGCAAACGAAATAAGCAGTTGTTTCTTTTCCAGTCCTTTGTTTCTTTTTCAGGCTTGTTTTATCGAGTCCACTTGTTAATATGCATCTCTTTCCCTCTCCTTCTGTTCTCCTAGCATGACGAATATTTCCCTTTCACTGAAAGACTGATATCAGTTTTCATTGTTGGAGCTGGAACAAAACCACTCTCTGAAGGGATATGCATGTCAGCAGTATTCTCCCTAGGCATGTTGTCACAGCTACCAACCTCAGAATTCGAATGACAATGAATAGTTCTGTAGTGGCAGCATATATTATATACAAATTTCAAGTCACAAGAAAATGGCACTTAGGAAGATTTCTCACTTCTAGTGGTTGCATAATGAAATGCCATAAGCAGATTACTGGCATCTACAACTTACTAGCATATCCATCAGAGCCTGGGACCCAAGATGGGCTAAGACCTCAGTATAACAAACTTGTAGAATGAATACTTCCCCCCCTTTTTCTTACAAAAGGAGAGACAAAAAGTAAGGTTTATGTTTCTCTTTGGTTTACAGAATCCATCTTACTTGTGCCTGGATAGAATTTAAAGAACCACAGATGCCATCTTTCTAATCCCAGTCAGCTAGCAGAAGGAAGCCTAGTGTAGGGGGAGAGATTAAAATAAAACTATTTGATTGGGCAAAAGAGAACACACCTCTGATTTCACATTTAACCATCCCAGTAATCCAGTATATGAAGTATACAGTTTTTTTTTTTTTGTTGTTGTTGTTTGGTATAGTAAAAGGTCACCACTGCAAAGCAACACAAGCAAATGCAACACACTTAAGTGTACTCAGGAGTATCATAATTGGGACATGGTTTAATGGTCATAGTGGTGTTAGGTTGATGGTTGGACTTAGTGATCTTAAAGGTCTTTTCCAACTAAAATGATTCTATGATTAGCTCAAATGACACAGCGGGGTTTAATACTGAATGAGTATAAACATTCTGTAAAGCTTGTTCTCCTATTAAGCTACTTTTCTGAAGTTCTGAATTCTAACAATTACCATTCTAAAAGCTAAATTGGGTAACAACTTCTTGTGACTTAGTAAGAAAAGTATTCAGCCTGCTGTATTTAAATGGGCACAAGGGAACAGAATAAAAATATCAATAGAAAACCACACAGCCAAATCAATGCGAAACCAAGAGAATGAAGTTAAACCAACTATTGACAGATGCACTCCAATCCATACGCTGGCGCATGGCTTCTTGCTGCACTCACCATACCCTGAAGCAAGGCAATGTCAGCTCTCTGTGCAGAAAAAGACTACCATAGATGAGTAGCTAACACCTGCTGATGAAACAAGCAAGGGTGCTGAAGGCAGCCAGTGCAGAAAGACATGTAAAAGGTATTCTCACTGTATGGCAGCTCTACAAAGTAAGCTAGAGGAAGAGTAAGCATACACTGGACTCTGTTCCCATACAGCTCCCTAGACCTTGGAATGCATTTCTTACAATGTTTGATTCAAAATAATTTTCCTCCCACTGTGTTGCAAACCTGTTTGTGCAGATTTTGTCTGTTGGGCTGCTGAAGTTCACACTCATGCTGACAATTGCCTAGAGCTTTCAATCACCATCTTTGCACTGTCTGATTAATCATGTCACAGATACAGCTAATTCCATTCACAGAAACCTGTACAACTTTGACTGCCATCAGCAATACCTGGAAGCCCTGAAATGTCCCAGATTTAAGTTTTAATGATCGCTACACATTAATAAACTATTTCTACTGTAGAACTTGCAGAACAATCATGCCTGTATCACAGTATCACTCTGATGGCAGTAAGCCTTACTGACATTTACCATCCAGGAAAAAATTCTTGTACCACAGCATCCACTTGCACCTGAAACCATATCAAGTCCTTAATATTCGTACACAACCTTTGCAGATAACAATTCAATAAAATATTTTTCATGAAACTTTTAAAAGGAGTTTTAAAAGAACAGGTGAATTCAAAAAAATCTCACTGCAACAGCAAGTTAGGTACTCAGCTCCCTTAGACCCCTTGGAAAGTTCCAGCCCATGACCTCTCTGGGCAGCCTGTGCCAGAGCCCTGTGACTCTCAAAGCAGTTTTTCCTTATGTTCAGGTGAAACCTTCTGTGTTCTAGTTTGTCTCCACTGCACCTTGTCCTGTCACAGGCCACCACTGCAGAGTCTGACCTCATCCTCTTGACCTTCACCCTCAATGCCTTTCTGCATGTCCCTAGCACGCATTCCCCCCCTGCCCGGCCCTTCACAATTAGATACTTCTGTAGACACAGTTGAGCCACCACTCACAGTGGCCTGGCACTGCCTGTCCCCTGCCACTAAACCTTACTGGCACTGTATATCTAAGCCCCGCCACCCCATTCTGTCCCTCACCACCTCTGAGCACCCACGACCACCAAAGAAGTCCCTACAGGGCCGAACTCTGCCACCCTCAATCCGCAAGGGCCCTGGGCACCTGCGTTCCCAAGGCCTACACGGTCGCAACAGCCCGCCCTGCTCCCGACACCCAGTCAGCACCCAGCGCCCTGCTGCACCCACATGCTGTTTCTGCTCCCTAGCCGATCCGGGAGCAGACGGTCAGAAAGGAGCGGGCGGTGGTAAAGCAGGAGCCACCCGGCGCCACCGCGATCGCCAGAAGCCTACCGGTCACCAAAGCAACCGGAGCTGAGCCGCCTCTCCTGGCCTCCCGAAGGGCGGCGGCGCCCTCTGGCGGCAACGCGAGGGGGACGCGGCTGAGGAAAAGCCCGCGCAAAGCGGCCCGCCCCGCGCCGTGAGGTACCGCGGCTGCGGGCGCTGTCAGGAGCACTGGTGCCGCCCTGAGCCCTCTGCCGGCACCCCAGCTCAGGAAACAGTCTGCAGAGCAGGACTTGGGGGTACTGGTGCGTGAAAAACCCACGCAAACTTACAGGTTGGGGGCAGAGTGGCTGGAAAGGACGTAGGGGTGCCAGCTGACAGCCGGCTGAACCTGAGATAGCAAACAGCATCCTGGCTCCTGTCGGAAACAGTGTGACAAGCAGTATCACTGAAGTAATCGTCCCCCTGTACTCAGCACTGGTGGGGCCCCCACTGGTTTTGGACCCCTCGATACAAGAAAGAGACTGCGGTCCTGGAACATATCCAGAGAAAGGCAAGGAAGCTGGTGAAGGGTCTGGAGAACGCATCTTAGGAGGAGCAGCGGACGGAGCTGGAGCTGCTGAGTCTGGAGAAAAGGAGGCCGAGAGCAGACTCTCTGCAACTACCTGCAAGGAGGGTGTAGTGAGGTGGGTGATCGTTTCTTCTCCCTAGCAACAAGTGATAGGACAAGGGCAAACAGCCTCACATAGTGCCAGGAAAGGTTTAGGTTGGATATTAGAAGAAATTTCATCGCTGAAAAGGTTCTTAAGAATAAACTCCCCAGGAAGGGCCTTGAATCACTATCCCTGGAGATGTTTGTAAGATGCACAAACGTGGAGTTTAGCACCAGAATTGGTAGCATTAGGTAATGGTTGGACTCAATAATCGTAAAGGTCTTTTTCAACCAAAATGATTCTACAATTCTGAGAAAAGCTGGACAAGCTCCATAAGCTGTCCAAAGCACTGCGCTGGAGCGAGCCCCTACACTTGCAGTAACAGGCAGCCATGCACTACTATCTGTAACTCCCTTCGCTCCGTACAGCAGTGTTTGCAAAAAGCTGTGCCCCAACAATTGGGAACATGGCATTAAAAGATGGGAGAGATGGAGACTTATCCCAAATTACTTCTGCATTACTTCTGCAGCCAGCAGACTTCCACTGTTTTTTCTTCCTTCATCAGATGTTGGTATCTGAGCCACATAACCCTGGGAACCACACTTCACCACAAAATTAAATTGTAAATCACTCTAATAAATGCCTTCGCCCTCATTCCTGGGTGAAATCTGTATTTGCCTACTTTGTTCAGAGTTTTCGGGCAGTCCTGTGGGAACTTTTGTTATTCTGTGATAACTCTTGTTTGACAAAGTACACCAGCCTCTGTAATTAAGACATTTTCATTAAAGCAAGGACAGAGCACTTTCAGTCTGGCCTGCATCAAGAATGGTGTGGTCAGCAGGAGCAGGGAGGTCATTCTGCCCCTGTACTCTGCACTGGTTAGACCACATCTTGAGTACTGTGTTCAGTTCTGGGCCCCCCAGTTTAGAAGGGACATCGAGATGCTTGAGTGTGTCCAGAGAAGGGCGACGAGGCTGGGGAGAGGCCTTGAGCACAGCCCTACGAGGAGAGGCTGAGGGAGCTGGGATTGGTTAGCCTGGAGAAGAGGAGGCTCAGGGGTGACCTTATTGCTGTCTACAACTACCTGAGGGGTGGTTGTGGCCAGGAGGAGGTTGCTCTCTTCTCTCAGGTGGCCAGCACCAGAACGAGAGGACACAGCCTCAGGCTGCACCAGGGGAGATTTAGGCTGGAGGTGAGGAGAAAGTTCTTCACTGAGAGAGTCATTGGACACTGGAATGGGCTGCCTGGGGAGGTGGTGGAGTCGCCGTCCCTGGGGCTGTTCAAGGCAAGGGTGGACGTGGCACTTGGTGCCGTGGTCTAGCCTTGAGCTCTGTGGTAAAGGGTTGGACTTGATGATCTGTGAGGTCTCTTCCAACCCTGATAATACTGTGATACTATGATACTGTGACTGAGATCTTAATTTGTAATGCATCTGTATTGAAGACAGTAGGAAAATGCTATTTATGTTTATTCAGTGGTCTCACGTATGATAAGGAATGAGAAATAAAAAAAAAAAAAGAAACAAACAAAAAAACCCTAAGTCATTAAAAAATAGTGGTTTTAATATTCTTCTCCGATACTATGAATTTAATGGTGCTGTTAAAACACAGTAGCCAGCTGACACACAAGCCAGGCATTAAATAGAAAACAGAGAATAAGAAAGAACAGCATCTTAAGCCACCTGGCAAAGATAGACACACCCTTCACCTTTGTACTTTGTAGCACAAGATCTTTAACTTGGACATATTTAAATGGTACTATGCCAAAAAGTGACAGGGCTTAAACTCACCTGTGGGCAACCTTTGCTTTTTTTCTATCTGCATGACCAGGAAATGTTTACATCTTTCAGAAAATCTTATATCTAGAAAGAAAAAAAAAATACTATGATAAGCCTGAAGCCCTGCTTTGCAGGTGAACAGTATTGTCAGGATCAGACAGTGCTTTCAGCTCTTCTTTGACCTGTTGGAAACAAGCTTGAACATTGAGACCAGAAAGATCTGATCCATAAACTTCCTGGAGCCTGAAATTAGGTTGAGTGCTCTGTAGTCCCCTGGAATATTCTTCTTGCCCTTGCAAATGGGTATAACGTTTGTCTTTTAATCATCATGAACCAATATATATGATATATACTATATATATAACATACATACATATATATTTATATATATACATATAACATATGCATATATACACAAATACATATGTATAAAGAAGTTACCTAAAGGGAACTAGGAAAAGACAGAGGAGAGAAATAGCTTCTCATTTCACAGAAGGACCACTGAAAACTCAACATGTGTCCCTGAAACTGAACCTCTTTCAGAACTGAATGCTGATGAGCTTGAGACTGCCATTTGAGGCAGAGCTGGCTGCTAATGTATGTTCATTGGCACATACCTTATAAAGGAACCTTGTCCTCTTTCTTTTGGTAGTTTTGGAAAAGTGATCAAAAGGCAGAAATTTCAACTTACAGTAGTGGGGAAGATGTTCCTTCCCTCAAGTAGAGGAAGATGTGTTTTGTGACAGGACTTACCCTTTATTCTGCTATGTGGTCAGAAATATGGTCAGAAACTGACTGAACTGTGAAATGAATTCTACCTTCCTATGTCTCCCATGAGCTCAGCCTGGAGAATTCCTGCTGACAACAGGCTGAATATCAGTGGCCTTTCAGCCAAAACAGTGGTGGGTACAAAAGAAGCAAAATACTCTCTGTACTTTTGGGCAAGGTCTTTTCCTCCAGAGGAATAAGAGAAGTAACTACTTTTGGGAAGAAGCAGCTGAGAGATGCTGAGTTTGGTAAGCTTCACTTAGAGCAAACTTCTCCCTTTTCTACAGCACAACCAGACCGTCATTGGAGCTGTGGTGGCTATGGGCTTCTTTCTTCACAAAGAAGAGTTTCAGAGGCATGCATTTGGCCAGATGTCACAGCTGACTGAGTAGAGAATTAGTTTTAGGAGGATATGTAGGTTAAAGTTGCCTCACCTCTTTAAAATTGTCTCCTTAACTGTGGAAGTATGTCACCTCCTCTCCTACACTGCTTCCTTTCTCTGTTGTCCTGTCCCAAACTCCATGCTGCACATGAAACCGAACCCAGGAAAGGCTTTCAAGCTTTCTCAAATGTTGCTCTGATCAGAAAGCCAGAGAGCACAGAACTGTTTTGACCTGGGATTTCACAGTCATTGATGCATCTTCCTGTGTTATTTCATCCCTCCACTGACTGCAGTAAGACAAGTATCCTACTGTGCAGCAGGCAGAAGCTCAGGTCTTGAAGAACAACTGGGAAGACCTGCAAAAGCTTCAGAACAAGGAAGAAGTCATCACAAAGTACCTCCCACAGTAAAGTGAAGAACAGGGAGACCACACAGTCAAGGAAATAGCAACCAGGCAACAAAGAGTTGACTGATGGTGTTAGCATGGAGCCAGTGCCATCAGCAGAGAAGAATAAAGCATCACATGTTGAACAAAATCCAGGGTTCTTCCTTCAGACCTGTGTGTCTCAGCAAGACCTTGTCTGGAGGTGCAGTCTTGGGCTATTTTTGGGACTTTCAGCTCTGTTTTTTATGTTGCCTAACACTTAGTGGGAGTTTGTCCAAGAAGAGTCTGAGGAAAATCTGAAGAGGGAATGAAAATTGCTGTTTCTTCTGTTGCAAAATACGCAAGAGGTGTTCAAGTACTCCAGTGAACATTGGAAGCCTTGTTCTGCTTTTAGCAGTTATTTCTTTCTGAAGCCTGAGATGGGGTGAAGGGGATAGGCTGTTCCTGATAGAGAAACAAACAGCTCTGGTGAGACTGCCTCTGTAAACATTTTCTCTCCCTCTCTCTCTTTTTTTTTTTTTTAACATTGGAAATGTGATAAGAGAGGGCAAAGCCACAGTGAGACTGGAAATTTCCATACTAAATGCCAGAGCCACCTTTTATGTATGGAATTTGGTTTGGCTTCATGTTCTGATCAATTTTAAAACTGAAAACTCACCCTTTTACACACATGTGCACACATGGGACAACTGTCATGGACTAAAGCTATATATGGTAAGGAACAGAAAGCACCTACTATAAAGAGTTAAGTGGCAAAGTACTATTTAATTAAGCATGAAGAAACATATCAAAAGCAGAAACTGTCTTGAGTGATCCTTGAGAAAAACTACAGTTATTCGTAGACTGCTTCTCACCTTTTAGTGATCATCAAACAGCAAATTAAGGTTTTTTTATCTATTCCTCAACTGGTGTTTGAAAGCAATCAATGGGCTGCCCAGGGAGGTGGTGGAGTCGCCATCCTTGGAGCTGTTCAAGAAAAGCCTGGATGGGGCACTTAGAGCCATGGTCTAGTGATCGAATAAGGCAGGGTGATAGGTTAGACTGGATGACCTTGGAGGTCTCTTCCAACCTGGTTGATTCTATGATTCTGATCTCTAGCAATGCTACAAAATAGTTCACATTTAAAGACACACTGGTTGGTGGCAGCAAAAGAACAGAAAAATAATCAGGCCCTGCTTCTGCACACTGGTCCTTTAAAGCTATCTCTTTCATGATCATTATTTTCAAGCCAATCTTTTTCTTACCACAGAGGGCACCATATACAGCTAAAGCACCCACAGTTTCCTTTCACAGATTACACTGCTGGTATATATTTTCTGGTTATGTTTTAAAAGGATTTAAAAATTATTATTAAAAGAGTTTTTTGAAGACTTGCTTTTTAAAGACATAAAGAAATTGCTTCTTTATGGAGAGGCAGCCCTTACATACATAGTTCCACACACAGTTTCTCAGCTGTCACTTGTCACAATGCTGGTAGCCTCTATGACCTGGAGCTTCTGATAGCAAGGAGCTGATCTTCTCTAAACTTGTGTCCAAAGTCTGTGCTTAAAAGGGTGACTGGTATGGGAAATGGGTACACCAGGCCCATCAGTTCCAGCAGGGGCCATACATATCCACACCAGTCTGCTGATATACTGTGTGGTCTAGAAAAGCTCAGCTTTACCCCACCTTCCTTCTCCTTCTTTGGGACTGCTATGTGAGGACAGAAGAATACACTTCACTCACCAAGAGTGCCAAAAAAGCCTCCACTTCTAATGAATCTACCAAGTGATGTTTCTTGATAGTTGACTAGATACAGCTTAGTACACTGCATTAGGCTAAGAGATTCCTGAATGAAAATTGTGGGGAGAGACCAAGTTTAAAGCTTTTGCAAGGTCTGTGACTCATTTTGATCCATGCAAACTGAATTTAAGACTTGTCAGGGGCTTATTAAGGCAGAATTTTACTGGATAGTGAATAAAGCAAGCTCTAGTCCCTAATTTTGTCATCAGGAATGTAGAATACAAACAACTGAAAAGACAAGTGATTTGCCAAGCCTTTATTTTAAAAAGCATCAAATAGTTTCAACATATCCAAGATTGAGTAGAAGGTGAAACAAGAATTTATGGTTAGCAGTGTCATAAGTAACAGGCATAAACTTGTGTTCATGCAAAATAAGGCTTGAATAGAGTTGCAGGAATCAAGCAATGTACAGGCCTGGGTCCGCAGGGAGACTCTGCTCTACCCTAATGCACACTCCTTTGTTTTCAGTTTTCTCTTTTTATACCCTATTCTATTACATATTCATTATAATTCTAGGAAAAGGTTGGGTTTTCCTTATCAGTTTTAAGATTGGGAGGTGTCTCTTCCACGCATGTCTCTTTGGTCCCTCTGGTCTTCAGTGATGAAGTAAGGGGCCTTCCTCAAGTGTCCTTTCCATGAACTCCAAACTAGTAGTGTCCTTTGTATGACTCTTCCTCTGTTTGCTCATGCGCAAAGGCTGTCTCTTCCACCTGCCTCCCTCCTCCACCAACCTTTCTAGTTTCTAATTATTTATTGCTGTTATCTTAAGCCAAGTGTATACTCCTGTGATGGTTGTGCAGCTCCATTCAAAGTCCCCCTTCCTCCCTGTCTGTAGCCTCTTGCCACAAACTGATCGGACCAAACGTATATTTCTCACAGCAGGAAAGCCATGCAAGTGATCTAGGATTTATGGAGTGAATGGATCCAGGATGGGAACATATTGAGGAATCAATTTAAAACCAAGCTGCTGAGAGTGCCCACAAGGCACAGCAGGCCTCACTGAAAACCAGCCACCCCAAAACACAATTAAAACACAAAGCAGGGGCCATGAGGAGCACATGGGTGACAGGAAATGCCACCACACCAGCTCTCCTCACGGCAGGGGTTCGGTGCTGTCGCCCAGCTCCCAGAGTGACTCCGGAATCATGCCCGTGCCTTGGCTTCAAGAGGGACGTCCTGCTGAAACCTCCTATGAAACGGCCTCTTGTGTATTCTGTGCCACTAATTAAACAGCAAAGCACTTGCAGCAGCTTCCTGGATTAATGACTGAAACCTCCCTTATCGCTGCCCGTGTCTTTCCTGCAAACAGGGGCGTATGTTTGCGCCCGATAAAGTGAAATGCTGATTGTTTTACCGCAGGAAGGCTACTCGACTCCGGTGGACATACTCTGCCTGGCCTTCACGTAAAACTTGAGCGTTCAATTTAACTTCGCGCAGTTTCCCTCGTGGGGTACCCTCAGCCGTGGGCCGAACGCGCCTCCGCGAGCTCCTGCCGCACAGGTGCCACGCAAATGCACCCCGAGGGCTCCTACTACACCTGAGACAAAGTCACGCCGATCCGCCCGCCCCGGGCCCTCGGAACGCCCTCTCGGTGCCACAGGTGACACGAACCGGAGGGCGGCTCCATCGGGAGTGGCTCCGGCAGGCCAGAGGTGCGGGGACCCGCCCTGCTCTGAGGGACGCGGCGCCGCCATTGGCCCGGCGGCGGCCCGGGGCTGCCTCGCCCTGCGCCACCGCCTCACTTCCACTCCGGCAAGCGGGGAGGTGTCGTGGGCAGGGGCTGCTAGCTGGGACGAGCTCGCTGAGGCTGTCTCTCAACGGAGGGGAACGACTGGGCGAGTCGCGGAGGGGTCCTGCGGCGTTGAGCTGGCAGGGCGTCGCGTTGCCCCAGCCCGCTGAAACAGCGGGAGAGGTGAGGCTACCCTGAAGGGCTTCGGGGAGTGGGGGTGTCTTGCTAACGGAGTGACCGGGAGACAAAAAAGCCCGCAGACCCATGCACCACCCGTAGTGCTGGGACAGCGTGAGGAAGGGCTGTTGTCAGCTGAGGAGTCCTGCCGCCGGCAGCCGTGCCGCTCAGCTCCGCGCTGCCGGGGTTTTGCCTGAGGATGGAGAAGGTCTCAGAGGTGTCTCTCCCGCCCAGACTCTGTCACTAAGGCTAGAGGAATACGCTGCTCGCCAGCGACTTTTCCTCAGAACCCTTCTTGAGAGACAGCGTGAAGAACTGCTGCCTCCTTACCGCAACGGGGCCGTGGCCTGCGACGCTCCTGTTCTGCTGGAGGGATCCTGTCTGGTGGTGAGAGCTGAGTAACTGTAAAAACTTTCCTGCACTTTGTTTCTGCAGAGGTCTACTTTAATGAAAGAGCTCTCTATATTTAAAAATGATGCTTAGATCTCAGCTGGGAGATGTTAATGACCTTTGTATAAATAACAAACGTTTTAATTCTAAGACGCTGAATTAGTTGCATCTTCCACGCTGTGTCTGGAATGACAGACCTGGCGCTACAGTCTAATACACTTTGTTGTGTCTGTAGCAGAAGGATCTGTGTTTCTGTGTTTGCCTTTGCAGGATAAAGATCACTTAGATCTGGGGGCAGATCGTTAAGTGGCAAGAGAAATACTTAAGAATTTTCTCAGAAGTGTAAGGGGAGGGGAGTTAAAACGTGTTCGATG
Source organism: Pogoniulus pusillus (assembly GCF_015220805.1). Classification (NCBI taxonomy): domain Eukaryota; kingdom Metazoa; phylum Chordata; class Aves; order Piciformes; family Lybiidae; genus Pogoniulus; species Pogoniulus pusillus. The sequence continues at coordinate 5,051,988 of NC_087266.1, forward strand.
GGATGCTCTGAAACTCTAATGGTAAATGAAGCAATTAGAGTGGTGCAACACAATATTTCTGTTTGTGTGTGCATCAGAGAATTTGAGATGTCTCCAGATGGACTGGGGAGGAGGTGTTTAAAAGACTGATAAATAAAAGTGCTTTACTAAACTGATATACAACACTAATAGATTTCCAGTCATTACTTCTCAGTCTGTGATTCTGTGATTAGCACCCATCATTATCACTATGTTCTCCAAGTGTTTCTTGAATACCACATTTCTAAGTGGCAGTAAACCTGGGAGTGCTCAGGGCAGTAAAGTTGGTGCATTTATGACTACAGTTCCTTATGGTCTCTCTTGCCAGAGTGAAAAGTTCTGGAGAGCCTTTTGACAAAAGGAATCAAAGGGAGCATTTTGTGCTTTTCATTAATTACCATCCTTCTTTGCTCATTGTTAGCACTGTGTGCACCTTGCCATTTCCCTGGAAGAGACATAGTTCATATTATTTAGGGGAATAAAACTCACTCAAGTTTTGCTAGGCACCTGTCTTACTTATTTTGCAGGATTATGCGGTTCCATCAGATGTATCTCCTCTTTGGTCTGCAAGTTTATTTTGTTCTCACCTGCCCACTCTGTATCATTTGCACTTATGTTGTAGATTTTAATATGGGCAGATTTTCCTGTGCACTCTTCAGACAAGTATGCCACAAGTCTCAGTCCATTTGCACTTGTGTGTTACCAATGTATGTATTCATAGAAGTGCTATAAAATGCTGCTAGTAATTTACAGTGTTGGAAAATGCTTATGCACCCTTAAGACTTAGCATAGTTTTAGGTGCCTGTACCTAGGTTTAAGGCAAGTATCTTGCTTACTCTGCTTCCTACTCATAGAATAGAATCATAGAATGGCTTAGGCTGGAAGGGACCTCAAAGATCTTGTTCCAACCCCCCACCATAGGCAGGGGCACCTCCCACTAGAACAGGTCAGAGGTGCAGCAGCTTCTGCTTTGGTTGCAATGCATGTTCTTGAGTTTTCTGAAGCTGTCATTGGACCTGTCTGATGTTAAAGGAATTTCTAGCATCTCTTGCAGTCTAGAATAACATTATCAGTTACGTTGTCAGATGTCTAAAATTCAGTGAAGTAGTTCTTTATGTTCTTTTAAATGCTGCCTAAGGCCAGGGAAAACAACAATCAATTCCCCCCCGCAAAAGAATGACAGAAAGGTGATTTTGTCTTTAAAGCAACGAGTAGAGACTGTGGACAGGTATTCTCTGCAGTAAACTCCTATTATTCTGCAGGAGGCACTTGCCAGGTTCTCAGCTGGAAATACTGCTCCAATTTAGTACTTGAAGGAAAAATTAGATGCTTGTCCCGAAGCTGAGATTTTAACCGTTGCATCTAGAAGAAAGACAACTGGGAAGCTAAACAGCATGATGAAGTCCAAGGAATGACTTGGTTTCTATCCTGTATTGTTCCCGGTGCTCATGAGTAGAACAGACTTCAAATGAAAACATTATTTCCAGGGAAACATGAAAGTAATTCATAGGAAAAAAGTTTAATTATGTTTTTAATTAAAAGTGGTGGTTCTGTCCTGAGGCAGTCAGTCTTTACTCAGCAGTGACTTGTTCTGAACTGTAGTAACAAATTGTTTTCTCTGCACAGAAAGTTCTCTTCATCCAATCTGGCTGCTGACTAACAGACAACTGCTAAAAGCAGTAGGTAGTCTCCTGGTGCTTAAAATGCATTACCTGTTACACTTGAAGTCAGCTTTTTTGGGTTGCTCATGAGTCAATTTGATAAGGCTCCTTAGTTTGATCTTGTGGTATGTCAAGCCAGTGATGCTGCATTTGCCTTATTAGCAGTCTCCAGTTCTTTAGCTTCTTTGGACATAAAGTGACACCTGGTTTTAGCAGGGTTATTCATGATTCATTCTTGTGGTAAGGAGTCATTCCAATTCACCTAGGTACAGCAAGTGGCTGGGCTAGTTTCTTACTTCGTGGTATAATGTTTCCTATGTGTAAAGACACTATTGCATTGAGAGTAGCAGCAGGAATATGTACAACATGTGTGTGAGAAGGAAGAAAAGATAGCTTTGCCCTCTTCTCGATTTGTATCTTTTTATCTGGATGGTGATGCCAGATTATTTTTTATCTAAATCCTACTTAGTATCCTGTGCATTTACAACAAACTAATGAATGGTTTGACAATTCTGTTTTCTTGCATCTTGCTATGCTCCTTTTCCTCTGGAATATAAATCTAAAAGTAATTTTTTCCCTTTTAACTCTCTCTCCCAGTCAAGGAAATTCTGCATTTCTGTCTGTCCATAATGTGTGTGCACTGATAAAAATAATGGTAAAAACAAAGGGGATGCTTATTTGCAGAGTAACAATATTGTTGACAGATGCTGTAAAGGAATCAAACTGAATATAGGTAATTTCTTTATGGTATTACCTGCCTAGTGTCTGATAAGTTAGTGATTTACTGATGTACAGGCTGGGTGGACTATAGCTAGACAATCTAATCTTAGCCATTTAATTAGAGCTGCAGAAGGAGATCAGCATATTCAACAACCTCAAGGTTAGAAATGGTTTTAGATCATCAGTTTTTTAGCCATTAATATCTATCCCCGTGTTTTTCTTCTCTGATGAATTCAAGTGACTTATGTGATTCAGAAATAGCTTAGAAATTGAATATTGGCTGTGAAAAATTAAGGGTGAAGAGCAAATATCCTGTGTAATTGCACTCTAAACATAAACTAAAGGTATGTGTCTAAGTCTTAGGCAGGAATGTATTGAGTAACCATAGAATCAGTCAGGGTTGGAAGGGACCACAAGGATCATCTAGTTCCAACCCCCCTGCCATTGGCAGAGACACCCTACCCCAGATCAGGCTGGCCAGAGCCCCATCCAGCCTGGCCTTAAACACCTCCACAAATGGGGCCTCAACCACCTCCCTGGGCAACCCGTTCCAGGCTTTTGCCGCTCTTATGCTGAAGAACTTCGTCCTCACATGCAGTCTGAATCTCCGCATCTCCAGCCTCTAAATCTCCCCACCTCCATTCCCTCTAGCCCTGTCACTCCCTGAGAACCTAAAAAGTCCTTCCCTAGCTTTTTTTGTAGGCCCCCTTCAGATCCTGGAAGGCCACAAGAAGATTACCTGGGAGCCTCTTCTTCTCCAGACTGAACAGCCCCAACTCTTTCAGTCTGTCCTCATAGCAGAGCTGATCCAGCCCTCTGAGCATCCTCATGGCCTTTCTCTGGACATGCTCCAGCATGTCTACATCCCTCTTGTAATAGGAGCTCCAGAAGTAGTGAGCCCTTGATCTTATTCTGATTCTCCCAGCACAAAACTGCCAGTGTCTTCCTTGTAAGCATGCTGAATTTGCAGGTTGCCTATATTGCACATAGATATTGCATGGGTATGTAGCTCTTTGAGTTGTGGGTTGTTTTGGTTTTTTTTTTATTTGATGGTGGTTGTTTTGGGTTTGTTGGTTTGTTTGTTTCTGGTTCATGGGGTTTTGTTCTTTTTTTTAGGTTTGGGATAATTTGTTAGTGGAAATGTCATGAATTTTGATTTGTTTCAAAGTGATTACAGTACTTCTCTGGAGATTAAGAGACCTGTGTGGAAAATTAATGCCCTTGGGCTATTTTCTGATTGCTTCTCCTCTGTTAGAGCTCAGCTGCTATGTAGCCAGGAATACAGAGCTCCCTGGACAAAGAGGGAAGTCAGGAGGCAATTCAATTTGTGATATTTTGGGCTGACTGACAGAAAGGGGATCTGGACTCCTGTTTCTGCTTGCAGCATTGTGATAGCACTGTAATACTCATTTTGTGAGCTGGGTGGTTTAATCCATAGTAGTGTGGTACTAGGAAAGGTTAAAAGTGAAGCAACTGAGATCTGCAGAGATGGAATTGAATTTAGGGCTGTAAATTTGAATGCTCTTGGGCAAGATAGAGCTAACACCTTGCACAGCTATGCTCTTAAAGAATGAGCCATTCCTGCAAAACTACATACCTGTCCAGGCATTACACTCCAAACGCCTGCCTCGCTAGCTCTGAACTCCTGATTTTGCTAGCTGTGCCTGAGAAACAATTCCAATTACAGTCTTTATCTCCCTCTTTCCCATCCCTGTGCTGTTCAGCAGTGTTTGCAGGGCAAATCCCATCCACACAGTGTGATTTGACACCATACCTCATCTAGTGCAGCTGTAGCCTGCCTCAGAAACTGTTCACTGCTCTTCACTTCTGAGGTGTAGCAGCTGGGGTTAGCCCTCATGCCTTTTTAGGCTCCTTGCATGGTAGCATTTACTCTGTGCTCAGAGACAGCTGCCTTGCTTTTTGAGTGTCCAAGTGCTCTCTTCAGACCTGGTGTTAGTCAGGGAAAAGACTGGGTTTGGTATGGCACGACCCAGCCCAACAGTGCAAATAACCTGGTGCGTGAAGTTTTCATGGCTGATAGACTTCCTGTTATTCTTGCAATTTAGTATCACCATTAAGGAGGACTGATACTGCTGCTAGCTGGTTCCAACATGGCCAGAATGAACTTGCTAGCAAAAGGAATGTTCATATTATGGGTCTATCCATTAAAACATTGTGACAGGACTAGGGGGAATGGAGGAAAGCTGGAGGTGGGGAGATTCAGACTGGACATGAGGAGGAAGTTGCTCAGCATGAGAGTGGTGAGAGGCTGGAATGGGTTGCCCAGGGAGGTGGTTGAGCCCCCATCCCTGGAGATGTTTAAGGCCAGGCTGGATGAGGCTGTGGGCAGCCTGATCTAGATGTCTCTGCCAATGGCAGGGGGGTTGGAACTAGGTGGTCCTTGTGGTCCCAACCCTGACTCATTCTATGATTCTAAAACATCATTGTGCACAGGTAGAGGAGTGATTTTCCTCTACATAGGGAGCAAAAAGATTCTTTAAAAATAATCTATTAACCAACAGTAACTCTGAAATACAAAGTTAATTGCAAGGGCTAATTTTTATTGACAGAGTTGAGGTCTGATTCTGACTGTTCTATCTGCAGACTGTAGGCAGATGGAATATTTTTGTCTGGAAGTGTATCCAAAGTTCTAGCTTTCCTACCTCCCTCCTTAGTTTACTTATCACTGCAGGGCTCCCAAAGAATATCTTTTAACTATTTTTTCCCCCTCTGGCACCTGATTTCTGCTGGTAATTAGATTCTGTGTAAGGCCCTATTCTAGGATAGTTATCTGCCTTGGTTACAGTAGCAAGGGCCAGATTAATTGACTCAAGCTTGCTTAGTAACCTGCAAATTACATCAATTGTTAGGTGGGTAATTTTAACCTTAAAACCTTGCATGAGTGTCTAAGGTCAGTAACCATTTTATGAGAAAGAATAGCCAAAGGGCTTGTTTTGTTCACTGGCTCTTTGTACACATTAGTAACCAATGAAACAGAGCTGCAGTTAAAATAACAAAGTTATTGACTGATAAGTAAGGGGGTCTGCAGTGGCAAATTAGAGTGATTCAGGTCAGTAAGGGATGATTTTGTTTCCCACAGATAATCATGTCTGAGAACGATGGAGTAGCTTTTACAACGTTCAGGATGATCTTGGCTTTGTGTTGGTCTGCAGGCAAAACTTCTCTGGTGAGGCTGAGATCGGTGGCCTTCCTCAGGGGAGGCAAAGTTGATGCAGGAAGGAGGGCCCTCTTGATGTGGCAGTTTTGTGCTCAGCCTGTAGCACAAGGCTGTGTTGCACTCTGCTACAAAGGGAATGTGCTACCACCCCGGGATCCCAACATTTGGCTGTGACGGTGCTTTAGAGCAGATCAAGGTGATGCATGAAAGGGGCAACCTATTTAACCCATGGGATTCTGCAACATAGTAGATGAAATTCAGTCGGTGGCTGTCCTTGTTCAGCTAGCTCATTGCCACAATTCATAGGAGGAAGTGTATGTACACAGGAATGTACCAGGTATGAACTAATGCATTCCCATAACAATGAGACAAAAATCATCTGCAAAGTCACATGGACAGGCTTTGAAATAAACCATTTTCAAAGTTTCTTCAGAAACTGCATGCTTAAGTGTCTTCCAGTGGGTGTCCAAGGCTGATACTGTTCTACAACTGCTGGATGATTACTGAGTGAGTCTAAGTATTTACGTGCTCTTTGTAATGTGAATTTCTCTGCATCAGCACTGCTAATCCCTTGCTGAGGTACCCTCTTTAGAAAGCCTGCATTAGCAGAATCAGAGCCACATAGTAGCTGTGGAAGCTGCTGCTCAGTTCTTTGCTTTCACATAAAAGGGATTATCCAACCAAGGTGCAGGAAGTGTGTCACTTCCCCATAGCCAGTGATAGGAAATACTTGTTAATTAGTTGCACTGTTTTGCACGCTTCTGTTCTTGAGAGGTACGATTTCCAGAGCAGACCTAAGAATCTGCTGAACAGCAGGTGACTGAGAAAGCAGGATAGAGGTAGGAGAGAGTTCCTCTGAAGTTTCCAGTATCTGAACTTGTAGACACCTTTACATTAGGTGTATCATTGAGACTTTGATTTGGTTAAGACTAAAATTTATCAAAACCAAGAACAATATGTTTAATGATTGGGGGTTTTCTCAATTCCACATCACTACTCTTTCACCATCCATACCAAGGGAATTAATGCAGGAAACATACTACAAGTACAATTAAGATTTTGTGATCACCTATCTGGGAAGGAAACGGTAAAACAAATGACTAGTTAAATAATTTACAGTTATATGATAACTGCTCATGGAATGTGGGACTTTTTTAAGCAAAGAGGAGGGTTGCCTTTTTGAAATTCCAATAGCCAGGAAAAATTAGAAACTAGGCTGAGATTCCTTATGTGTACAAGCTACTAAATGAAGGAAAAGCTAAGCTAAACAAGGGAGAGAATAGATATATTTATTGGAGAAATGAGGCAAGGGAAGAGAAGGAAAGAGACTTGGCAGCTTCTGGAAGAGTACAGATATTCCCGATGGAACGCTGCAGGTGAGAGGAAAAGCAGGCATGTTTTCTAACCTGCAACAAATGTTTGTGAGAAGAGAGTGGAGGTGTTGGTGGCCCATTCTCACTTTTATCTTCTGTACTGAATCTGTACGCCTAGGTGGCAAGTCTCCAGAAAAGGGTGAGTGCTTCTTTCCCATAAAATGAAAGGAAGCCACTGGCACCTTTGACTAATTCCTTAAAATGTGTTTTAGTATTTCCATTGCGAGTTTCAAGGGGTTTGGGAGGTAGTTTTTGGGTCATTTCTTATGTAACTTCCTTGCTGGGATTTGAATGTCCTGTAATTCCATTGGGAAGCATTCAGAAAGAGTTAGCCATTAAATGCAGAAGTACATTGGATAATCCTGTGCATGGTCAGGAAATAAACCAATCACATGGAGGGGAAATGGATTCCAACATCTCTTAGATGTGTTAGTGTTACTTAAATCCATTTCCAAATAAGACATAAAAGTTTCTCTTAAGATGGACCCTCTATGGGTCTAATGCCAAATACTGACATGAAGAATGTGAAAGTGACAATGTGATATTGTCACTTAGGACACCTCTCCAACCCCCTTTTGTTGGAGGGAGTCTAGTCCCTCTCAAAAGAGAACTGAGAATAATTGTTAACACAATGAGCAGTGCTTTGCCTTCAGAAATCTAGAGGGTCAACAGAGGAACCAGATCAAGTTCAACAAGGACAAGTGCAGAGTCCTGCATCTGGAGAGGAATAATAAACTGCACCAGTACAGGCTGGGAGGTGATCTGCTGGAGAGCAGTCCTGTGGAGAGGGACCTGGGGTCCTGGTGGATAACAAGTTACCCATGGCACAGTAATGTGCCCTTGTGGCCAACAAGGCCAATGGGATCCTGGGGTGTGTTAGGAAGAGTGTGTCCAGCATATCAAGGGAGGTTCTCCTCCTCCTCTACTCTGCCCTGCTGAGACCTCATCTTGAATACTGTGTTCAGTTTTGGGCTCTCCAGTTGAAGAGGGACAGGGAGGGCTGGAGAGGGTCCAGTGAAGGGCTACAGGGGGGACTGAAGGGCTTGGCTTATGTGGAGAGGCTGAGGGACCTGGGGCTTTTTAGGCTGGAGAAAAGAAGACTGAGAGGGGATTTGATAAATGTTTGTAAGTATCTGAGGGCTGGTCAGGAGGGGAGGGACAGGCTCTGCTCGCTGCTCCCTGGGATAGGACAGGGAGCAATGGGTGTAAATTGCAGCACAGGAGGTTCCGTCTCAACACAAGGGTCCCAGAGCACTGGAACAGGCTCCCCAGAGATGTTGTGGAGTCTCCTTCTCTGGAGGCTTTGAAGGTCTGTCTGGATGTGTTTCTCTGTGATCAGTGTTAGATAGTATTGCCCTGCTCTGGCAGGGGGGTTGGACTTGATGATCTCCTTGGGTCCCTTCCAACCCCTAACATCCTGTGATCCTGTGAGTTGCCTTCATATTTGAAGTCACTTACCTTAAATAAAGTATTTTGTATTGTAACTCATTTCATCAGAGGTCTCTTCCAACCTGGTTGATTCTATGAGTCTATGAGAAGAATGAAGTTATTGCCACCAAAGTGTTCTTGATTTCAACAGTGTGCCTATCGAGATTTAACCACAGCAAAGTGGCAGTGATGTGGTGTTCAAGGAAACGCAGGAGGATTTGAAGAACCCTGAAATTTATAATGAGATATTCTGATGCTGTTGATACTAATTTGCAGGCATCTTTTTAATTTTGAATCTGCCTTACTTTTTAAAGATGTTTTTAAACTTAGAGTGATGTGAAATAAATGGCTTTGTATCTGACAGTGGTCACAGGCAAAATAAATACTTGTGTGTCTTTCTCTGAGGATGCTCTTTAATTCATGAACCTCTTGTTCTGCAAAACTCCTGAAACCACTGCCCTACCAGTTGTATGCCATAATAGATAGGCTTGACATCCTTAGGTACTGCTGCCAATATCCAAGTCCTATGAAAGAAAGGGCAAGCTGCCATGCCTGATTAGAGGGATTAGGCTGCAATCAAACCAACTCATTCTTTTTCTCTTCTAATTTTCAGTTGTTAACTTGTATTCTTTGTGTCAGTAACATTTTTCTTTCCTCCTCAAAGTAAATTTTGTGTAAAAAAAGAATAATTGCCTGTATGGCCTTCAAAGAGGTGAAGGTCTTGACTTCTTACCAAACAAGTGTAAAATTAAATCACAGGCAGAGCCACGTGGACCAGCAAAGCAGATGTTCCTGGAGGAATGTGGAATCTTTCTCAAGTGCTTGTGTTACTTTAGCTGCACATCTTCTAGCTGACTGAATATCACTACATAAGGCTGTTGGTGAGAGCATTTTAAGATTGTGACTATTTGCAGGTTAAAAAGAAAAAATATTATTTTGATTGAGCAGGGGTAAGGTGTGAGCAAGACTTGTGTATCATATTTTCAGGGTATTTTTTTCCTCCTGTTGTGGCTGTATTGAGCAGTTACCTGATGTATAATATTTTTTTTCCCCTTAACTGTGTTGTGATGAATATTGCACAGGAGAGCATGTAGATTTATTACTGGAATAAAATGAAGCGTTCTTATGTTGGTAAGAGCAAGTTCAATGTTGTCTTATATAGATGTCTTCCATTTCTACAGAGGTTCTTGTTCTTCCAACACTCTCCACAACCAGCTAATTAGAGGCTCTACTTTCTACTGAATGAACATACAGGTTGGCAAATGCTACTCCCTGTAAATCATCAGGACTGTTGGAGATATGATAAGCTGTGTGCATGTAGCCATCATCATTTTGAATGTGCTCTGATAGCACTCCTTGAAAGAGTAGCTGGATTTGCTACAGGTAGACATATCTTAATTGATGATCTCTCCCCTTCTGCCCCGTGAAGAATTAAAGTGACAACAGGCTGCCTGGTGTTTGCTTGAAGCAAGTCATAGAATCAGTCAGGGTTGGAAGTGACCACAAAGATCATCTAGTTCCAACTCCCCTGCCATGAGCAGGGACACCCTATCCTAGATCAGGCTGGCCACAGCCTCATTCAGCCTGGCCTTAAACAACTCCAAGGATGGGGCCTCAACCACCTTCCTTGGCAGCCCATTCCAGGCTCTCACCACTCTCATGCTGAAAAACTTCCTCCTCATGTCCAGTCTGAATCTCCCCACCTCCAGCTTTGCTCCATTCCCCCAAGCCCTGTCACTCCCTGATAGCCTAAAAAGTTGTTCCCTAGCTTTTTTGTAGGCCCCCGTCAGATACTGGAAGGCCACAAGAAGGTCACCTTGGAGCCTTCTCTTCTCTAGACTGAACAGCCCCAACTCTTTCAGTCTGTCCTCATAGCAGGACTGCTCCAGCCCTCTGAGCATCCTCATGGCCCTTCTCTGGACATGCTTCAGCATGTCCACATCCTTCTTGTAATAGGGGCTGCAGAACTGGATGCAGTACTCCAGGTGGGGTCTCAGCAGAGCAGAATAGAGGGGGAGAGTCACCTCCCTCCACCTGCTGGCCACACTTCTGATGTAGCCCAGGCTCTGGTTGGCTTTCTGAGCTTCAAGTGCACACTGCTGGCTCATGTTGAGCTTCTTGTCCAGCAGCACCCCCAAGTCCCTCTTGTCAGGGCTGCTCTCCAGCCAGTCCCTGCCCAGCCTGCATTTGTGCTTAGGATTGCCTTGGCCCAGATGCAGGACTTTGCACTTGGTCTTGTTGAACCTCATGAGGTTGGCTTGTGCCCACCTCTCCAGCCTGTCCAGGTCCCTCTGGATGGCATCCCTGCCCTCCAGCATGTCTGCTGCAGCACAAAGCTTGGTGTCATTAGCAAACTTGCTGAGGGTCCACTCAATACCTCTGTCCATGTCACTTTACCAGTCCTTAATTGGAGGGCAACCATGTATAACACTCTTGAATGATGACTTAAGCCTCTCTTGGCTGATAACGGCTTTCTTTCTTTCTCCACTACTCAAACTAAAATCTATAATCTTCTGATTTTCTGCGTGAATGTGCTGAATGAGCATCTTAAACTATGTGCACTTGTGCCAGCACTGGCATTTAGCTTTGTTAGCTGCTGTTTCTTCACATGATTTGCCTCATATTTACAGAGAAATTAATTTCAGTATCACACAGTATCAACAAGGTTGGAAGAGACCTCACAGATCATCAAGTCCAACCCTTTACCACAGAGCTCAAGGCTAGACCATGGCACCAAGTGCCACGTCCAACCTTGCCTTGAACAGCTCCAGCGATGGCGACTCCACCACCTCCCCGGGCAGCCCATTCCAGTGTCCAATGACTCTCTCAGTGAAGAACTTTCTCCTCACCTCCAGCCTAAATTTCCCCTGGCGCAGCCTGAGGCTGTGTCCTCTCGTTCTGGTGCTGGCCACCTGAGAGAAGAGAGCAACCTCCTCCTGGCCACAACCACCCCTCAGGTAGTTGTAGACAGCAATAAGGTCACCCCTGAGCCTCCTCTTCTCTCTAAGCCTAGGATGGTGCTGAATTACCTGTGACTGTACTGCTTAACTGTCAGTGGGGAATTAAGTTTGTTTAGAGGAGCATGATGATTTAGCTGTTACAAAGCTGTAGCTTGTAAAACTTGTAGTCAGAGGTACCATTATTGCCTAATGTCACCTTACAGGGTGGCAGAGGCCAATTCTCTGAAGCCATTACTGCTCTTGGTCATGGATTCCTTGCTTCAAAATAAAGGTTTATTATTTCCTGAGCATGGTTGTAGGCCAAACTTAATTACTTCTCTTCTGAGTATGAGTTTCTTTGCAGAGACATATTATTGTATTACACAATTTCATTTATCTGTCTTCCTCAGCTTCCTATTTCCTTATGTTTGGGCTTCCAACTCATCCTCATTGCTGACACAGATCATGTCATAGCAGTGGAGAAACAGTTAAGAAAATACATAGCATTCAAATGCATACCCCCAAACTCACTTTTAAGAGCAGAAAGGTTACTTGTAAGTGAATGAATGCTTTATGGGATGATGATGTATACAGATGAGAGCCACTTGATCACCCAGACCTACAGGTTCAGCTGAAGGAACTGGGAAAATGTGTAAGTAGCCGCCAAAAGTGTGGAATTGTCACCTTCTGTCCCTTCTAGAAAATGCTGCCTGCAGAAGGTTCTCTGTAGTAAATCTACTGTGCAAGGAACACTTGAAAAGTAATTTAGCAATGTAAATTTTGCCCATTTTGATTTTTTTTTTTTTTTTTTTGCATGCAAAAGGAAATCTTGTTAATTTGGATGGAACAGCTTGACTGAGGATTTGCTGTTTGTTTTCTGATCCTGTTGATAAACTTAATGTCAGCCACAGCACACTACTCCAACCTCTTCCTTGCCTTTCCCTTATTACATTCCATCTATATACACTGCATAAAAACCTGAAAATCTAAACTATGCTTTTAGTACCTCCTAATGTGATGTCTCATAATGTTTGGAATGCAGCATTTGAATTAATATTCCCCTCTTGTACTTGAGAGAAAGCAGCAGGTGGGGCAAACAAAGCTCTCTGTAGGGTAAACCAGTTTGTGGACAAGGTTCTCGTTCTGTTAAGACTTCTGTTCTAGTAAACTGTAAAGTCTTCCTTAAAGGCATTGAGGTGTGTAACTGCCTGAGAGGTTTTGAGAAATTGCATAAGATAAAATTTCTGGGTGAGTGCTTATCCTAAAGCATTTGAATCATAGAATGAGTCAGAGTTGGAAGGGACCACAAGGATCATCTAGTTCAACCTCCCTGCCATGAGCAGGGACATCCTACCCTAGATCAGGCTGCCCACAGCCTCATCCAGCCTGGCCTTAAACATCTCCAGGGATGGGGCCTCAACTACCTCCCTCGGCAACTCATTCTAGGCTCTCACCACTCTCAAGCTGAAGAACTTCCTCCTCACATCCAGTCTGAATCTTTCCCACCTTCAGCTTTGCTCCACAACTTCCATTTGGAGGTTGAGTGACTTAATGTGTGTGGAAACTACATTTTGGATCTGTTTTCTGTTTCTTTTATTACCAAAACATAGTGATGAGTTACATAAAACAATTTCTGATTCCTGTTTATTACAGAGATTAGAAGCTTTTAATGAAAGGGAACATTTTTGCATGGTTTCACTTGAATTTAAGGTTTAAGGGAATTAAAAAAAGACCAAATATGCCAAGACTCGCAAATGTGAGCCAACAGCACATGACAGCCTTTCTCCAGAAATCAGCCAATGTGGTTTTTCTGCTGATTTCGTGATTTAATCAGCCTGATATGAATTTTTCAGTCCTATTTTGAAGCTTGGGTCGAAAAACTTTCCTGGCAAACTTCCCACTGAACCTCCAGGGGCACCAAAGAAGCTGATGAGACCTCTCAGCTTTTTGTTCAATGAAAAGGAGCCTTTAAGAAAGGCAAAAAAATATAAAAAAAGAAATCAATTCTTTTGAGATTGGAGAGGTAGTAGAAGTTTATAGACTTAACCAGGTTGGAAGAGACCTCCAAGATCATCCAATCCAACCTGGCACCCAGCCCTATCCAGTCAACTAGACCATGGCACTAAGTGCCTCATCCAGTCTTTTCTTCAACATGTCCAGGGATGGTGACTCCACCACCTCCCTGGGCAGCCCATTCCAAAGGCAATCACTCTCTCTGACAAGAACTTCCTCCTAACATCCAGCCTATACTTTCCCCAGCACAACTTGAGACTGTGTCCCCTTGTTCTATTGGTGGTTGCCTGGAAGAAGAGGCTACCACCCACCTGGCTAAAACGTCCCTTCAAGTAGTTGTAGACAGCAATGAGGTCACCCCTGAGTAGTGAGTCACATGGAGGAAGGTATTGATTTGTTTGGTGTGGTGGTGTGTCGGTGGTTTTTGTTTGTTTGGGGGTCTTTATTTCATTTATTAACCTTTTAATAATTTTTAAATTAGCCTTAGTGTTATATCAGGTGCTATACTCCAGGCCAGCACTTTTTTACCTTCTGTTCTTGGAATTAGTGCTGTCTTGTGCAGAAAGCTAGCCTTGCAGTAATGTCTGTCAGCATGTCTTATGAGGTTGGCCAAGCCTACTACACACAGAAAGAGATTTATTCTTGCTTTTGCAGACTGAAAATGACTCCAGTTTCAGTTTGTCACTTGCATAGTTTCAGTGACTAAACACTTGGTATATCAGTGAAAAGTGATTCAGTTTCACAGAATTAATCAGGTTGGACAACACCTTTGAGATCATCAAGTCCAACTTGTTACCCAACACTATCTAATCAACTAAACCATGGCACTAAGCATCACATCCAGTCTCTTTCTAAACACTTCCAGGGACACTGGCTCCACTACCTCCCTTGGCAGCCCATTCCAATGGCAAATCACTCTTTCTGTGAAGACTCCAGTCTCCCTCCAGCCTCCTGGTGCGGCTGGAGACTGTGTCCTCTTGTTCTGTTGCTGGGTCACCTGGGAGAAGAGACCAACCCCTACGTGCCTACAACCTCCTTTCAGGTAGTTGTAGAGTGCAATAAAGTCTTCCCTGAGCCGCCTCTTCTCCCAGCTCTATATGGATGGTAAACATTAAAAGGAAGTGGAGGAACCCAACTGATTATTGCTAGATTTTTTCTCAGCTGCTTGTCCAGTGAGATGAGGGGCCAGTTTTTCAGGTACTCGGATGTGCCTTGACACAATTGTTAGCTTTGCAATGAACCTAGAGTCTCAGCTGTGCTGCTTATGACTGAAGAAGCTTTAGATCATAACCTAAAGTGGGAGGAAAACCAGTATGATAGCATGTAAATCTGAATGTGGGATGTGTGCAAATGGATTGGCAGAACAAAGTCAGGTAGGGCTCTCCTCTGAGAGCCAGGAGGATAATTTACTCCAGCTAAGACAGTCATACTATGTATAATAAACATGTCAAAACATAACTTTATGAACTGTGGAACCATACTGTATGATATATACCAAAATTTAAAAACCAAACTGTTAAGAGTCTGCCAGGATAGAAGGGCAACAGAGCTGGCAAAGAGTGTAGAGAACAAGTCCTGTGAGAAGCAGCTGAGGGAACTTGGGTTGTTCAGCATGAGGAAAAGGAAGCAGAAAGGAAACTTTATCACTCTTTACAATTACCTGAAACAAGATTTTAATAAGGTGGTGTGACAAGATGTAGGACAAGATAAATGGCCTCAAATGGTGCTGGGGAGGCTTAGGTTGGACATTAGGAAAAATTTCTTTACTGAAAGGGTTGTCAAGCACTAGAACAGGCTGCCTGAGGAGGTGGTTGAGTCATCATCCCTGGAGGTAGCTGAAAGACAGACGTGGTGCTGAGAAACGTGGTTTAGCAACAGACTTGCTAGTGGCAGGTTAATGGTTGGACTTGATGTTCTTGAGGGTATTTTCCAGCCTAAATGCTTCTATGATTCTATAGGTGGCATCTTGTACCTGATTGAAAACAAGGTGGAAGTGCAACCTGAGTCGCAGAAACTGCTCTTGAAGTTACTGTGATGGTTTGGGACTTATTCGCCCCTTTGCTCTTATGAAATCACCCAGATGAGACTGGAAGTTAAGGAATGATGCTTTATATTCACAGCTACCACAATATACACACAGGTATTTACAATATAGCACAAATATATATGGCTATATACAGAAATATAGAAGTTAAAGGTAATACAGAAACACAACAGCCCTCCCAGAAACCTGAGTTGGCTCCCAACCACCCTTCCACCTCCTTTCCACCCCTCTACCTTATCCCAGAGTTTGCCTTATGTTCAAGGTGAGGTTGGAGGATCAGCAAGGGGGAGTTAGAAAGCAGGATTAGTTACACAGAAGACTACTGTGCAACAGAGACTCGTGTGCACTGACTCTCCTGCTCTGTATTATCTATGTTTTGTGTTCTTGTTTTTATACATCTCAGCAAGCCTATGAGTGAAGTAAACATCACCATTGTTTCATTTTCACAGCCTATAATCTAATTTCTCATTAAAATATTCCAATTTGCCTCAAACTAGCACATTATGGTAGCCAGGAAATTTAGCAGTAGTGCAGCTTGCTATGAACTTCCACAGTGTGTGTGGATGCTGAGCAATTGCAAACTGTTCTTTTGGGGATGACTGGTTTAGGGAACTAGTTATATTAGTTTATATGTTGTGAGACTTTGAAGCTTTCAGCTGGTTTTGTAAATGGTGTCCAAGTATTTATTTTAGACTTTTTAAAATGAACCTAGTAGTGTAGCACTCCTTTCATTCTTTAAACACAAGGGCAGGGTAAGATATCATTCTTACAGCAACTTTCTTAAGACTAGGTTGACCTGATGCAAAAGACTCACCTGATTTACCATGAATAGATCTTGATAATTCCAGTTCAGAGCTGTCTAGGTTTTGTGGTTGCAACATAAGCTTCTCTGCCTGCTGGCAGTAGCACACATGCCATCCAGTCAGCCTCCAGGGCTTAGATTAGTGCTGTGGATGTTGACTGGTGTATCAGATGATGTGAAAGGTTACCATGTGATTGTCAAAATGGAGATCCATAGCTTTTCATAAGATAGAGTGCTGTTGTAGATCTTCAACAAGTTTATGTTTGTTGGTAGCCTTATAGTAAGCACTTTTTACTTCTGTTTGATCATAAAACTTTTAATTAAAAAAACCCAAACAAATAAAGTTGGCAGACTGTTTGAGATACTGATACAGCAACCTCGTGGAATGAAATCACAATGAGAATGGTGGAGAAGATATATGGCAGCCAAATGTAACCATGTGCCAAAGGTTGCTGGGTGTTAGGGTAGTGCAGGTGTTACTCGTTAGCTTCCCTCCAGCTGCTTTGCACATCTGCAAGAAATGGTGTTATGTTTAGATGAAGCTTGCCCTTGACTAATGCCACTTGCAATACCTAGTTTTGATCTCCTAACTGGACTTTGAGGCCAGGGGAATGAGCACAATGACTACTTTAGTGATTAGATCAGTACAATGTCACCATCGAATCATAGAATCAACCATGTTGGAAGAGACCTCCAGGATCATCCAGTCTAACCTAGCACCCAGCCCTAGCCAGTCAGTTAAGACCATGGCCTAAGTGCCTCAGCCAGGCTTTGCTTGAACACCTCCAAATGCTCTTCTGTCTCTCTTGTCACTTCTGAGGATTGCATTTAAATTCAAGTTATTGATTTATTTTTCTCTGGCTTTATGTTATCCATTTTGCTGTAACCCTGAGGAACTGACTTTACCACAGATAGAACTGACTCCCCAACCCCCTCCACCTCTTTATTCCTCTGAGGCTTTTTTGAAAGAAAGATTTGTCTTTGACAGCTGAGATTGCCTTCAAAGTGCATATTCCTCTAGAATCATGGCCTATAAAGGGCAGAGGTAAACCATTATTTTAAATTGCTGTTTGTAAATGCAGTTTGGTTTGGATAAAGCAGTGAAGTTCATGTTGCCACTTGACTACTAATTCCATGTACTCCAGATGGCTATGTAGAATTCACATTTATTCCATAAAGAACCAACCAGCTTGGAAGAGACCTCCAAGATCATCCAGTCTAACTTATCCCCCAGCCCTGTCCAATCAACTAGACCATGGCACTAAGCGCCTCATCCAGTATGTTCTGTAGGATGTTGATTTTGATATATGGGGTTGCATTCCTGACATAATTATATACTATTAGTGGCAAAATGTTACAAGTAAAAGTTACATTTATATCTTGTGAACTTAGTTGCATTGCAGCCTGTGGTGACCGTAGACCCTTTGACTTCCCTTCCAAAAGCAGGGGCTAGTACAAAGGAAAGGGAAATGACTCAAATGGTTACCTTCCGCTTGGCCTCAAGGTGACTTTAGTCAGAACGATTTAGCAGTTCTGACTCCAGTCACTTTAAAAGGTTTACTGGTGCATGACCTTTCACTGAGGAGAGTTGGTGGAGAGACTATTTTGCTTAAAAGTCTGTTACAGAATTTCCATGTGAAGAGGTTCTGAGGAAATAAGCTCTTAAACTTGTTTTTAGTCTGAATACCATGTGAGAATCTTTTATGACCATTTTTTTTTTGCAGACAGAACATGAAGTTCTCCAGGAAGAGACGTTGCACCATTTGTAGACATTCCCTAGTCTTGAACTGGAGCATGCAAATCCTTCTAACATTCTCAGCCTCCCTTCAGCTCATTGCTGCAACATGTTACAATTGTCAGGGTTCTGAGGTCTTCCTCAGGGCTTTTCCTCAGGGCTTGTGCTACCTGCTGACTTTCTGATCTCCTGGAAGGGGAAAGGAGTCTTTGAAGGCTTGGAGGTGTGGAGGGCAAGGCACACAGTTTGGTAGGAGTGCAATAGGGTCCAAAAGTTCAACGTTTTTTTCCTGATGGGATGGTTGTTTTGTTTGATTGGTGACTTGCCAAAAAAAGGTGTCCTAGAAATGTGCTAGGATAAGTAAAGCAGCATGGCGAGCTCATGAGTTTTAGCTTAACTGGTTGTGGGGTTTTTCCTTGAAGTCTTCTGTTCTTGGCTTTGATCTAAACCAATGCTGACAGAAAGTGAACACCATGGATGCACACTGGGCTGCCTCATTCTGTCAGCTGCATTGATGTGACTCAGAGCTGCAAGTAGCAGTGGATTTTTCTTCTGAGACACTTGACTCTTGTCTATCTGTGTATGAGAGACAGACACAGATTTCTTGTGTGCCTTTGCATGCACTGTCAACTTGTGACTGCACTGTTGTTTAAAACTTTAAATGCATGTGATAAGTATTCTTGGTTTAGAAATTTGGTTGTATTTTTTTTTTCTTTCCACTTCCCTCTACTCCAAATTGTTCTTCTGATTGTAAAAAACAACTCAAAATTAATTTATTTTAAAATGTTGTCATTTGAATGTGATCTTGTTCTGTGTTTTAGAGTGTGAGTTTTCATAGTTGAAAGGAATATATTTTCATGGCCACTTTGTTTAGGAGGCCTGCAAAACAGGTTTGACTCAAAGTGACCATTTGAACTTCACAAAGTAGTTTAATCACACTGAGAAACTTGTTTCTTTTAATTAAAAATGCATACATAATCTACTTTCCTCATATTACAGCTTGTTCTTCCTTGTCTCTTTTTAGGGGATGTTTTGTTTGTTCTTGAACACTGGATCTGCTGGGTCACTGAACTGTTACTCCAGGAAGCAAAGCTGAGAAAACAACCTGAGAAGACAGTATTACCATGGCAAGAAGAAATGCAACACTTGCCCAAGAGTCTCTCATCTAGAGAAGCATGCACATATGCTACTGCTAAAAAAAGCAACATCTGAGGCTGCTTAAACTACCAACTATAACCTGGACCAATCTTCTCAGTGCCTGCTGAAAAAGGCTTCTCTTTTTTCCATACGTTTAAAGCAGACTACAAGACTCTCCTCTTCCTCAGGAATTAGGAATTTCCTTGACACTTTGCCAACCTCTACACACGTAACAAGATGCTTGACTTAAGCTTCCTAACGGAGGAGGAACAAGAGGCAATAATGAAGGTGCTGCAAAGGGATGCAGAGCTTAAAAGAACTGAAGAAGAAAGAGTCAGGTAAGGGATCTAGTGCCCTGGGTTGTCCTGGGAAGACCCACACAGTTAACATGCTGAGTTATTCAGAGCAAAGTGTAGATAAAAACAGTTGTTGCTGAGGGCCTCATTTATAGGCCCCCACTGTATAGGTGAATTGGAGATTTTTACTCTGAATTAGATTTAGCATAGTCTCTGGATGAAATGCCTCTACCACACAAATGGTGCATTACTGGCCAGAAGACTAACTGCTGATTTGGACTCTTACAATTCCCTAAGGAACCAAGCATGCCTGATGTGAATCTGGCTTGATTTCCTCAGAGACACATTCAATCTCCAGGTATCAAAATGTCTGCAAATTGAACTGAGTGTAGTAAGTGGGGTGAGTTGATTCAAAAGGAGCACTAGCACCCCAAATAAAGTCTGTATGGATTCAGTCAGCAATATGTCTAAATAAGGGTATACCTCACACATGTGGAGCATTGAAGCTGCAGCCTGGAGGAGGTACCAGCACTATGCTCCATTGCCAAGAGAAGTCCTTAAACTCCATGGTTAAAGCAGCAGACTGCTTTCTTTTCTTTGTAGTGTGGCAGATGGAGCATTGTGCTGTTATTCTGGAGTGTTTAGCATGCTGGAAGGTTTTCTTGAAGCACAGAAATGCACTCATGGGAAGCACCACTGGCCAGGTGACTTTGAGAAAGCCATCTACACAGGCATAAGAAGCAAATTGAATATTAGTTTCAGCTAATATAGATAGCTCCATGCTCAAGAGTGAGGATTTTAGTAGTTAGGCTTTTTTTTGCTGTGAAGGAAAGTATCTAGCAAAATTAAATATTTACAGGTCTCTTTAAGTAATCTTCTCTAGGATTCTTTCTCATTGCAATCTTCCTCCTGAAGATACATTTCCTATTTAAGTGTTCTGAAATTATTCCAACTGTGATGCATCTGTGATGCTTCTCTTCTGCTGACAAATGCCTTCTGGGTAGGCATACCCTATCCTGCAAATGAAACAGCAGCCTGCCACTTGAAGTTGTTTGGTCAGCATGTTTCCGAGTTTTATTCCTCTTGCTCTTTTAAATCTAAGGCCAAGCCAGTAGCTTTCCCTGGTTAGAAAGGCTTCTTTTCTGAAGACATTTGCTTCACAGAAGACTTAAGGTAAAATGGTTACAAGCAATGTTCCTTTTTTTTTTTCCCTCTTCCCACTGTTTTAATTCAACTTGAGGAGAAGATATTTTCTCCATGTAGTTTTGTGTCTTGCTTCAAAAGGCAGAAAAGTGAGTTTGCTGTAAGAGAATGGGCATTTTCTTTACTGTAGACAGAAAAATACTAGTTTTAGTCATAGAATGTTGTATCAGTGCCAAGTCTGAAAGTGCTCTGAGAAAGTAATTGTAGATGTGAGTTTGAAAACAGTATCTGGGGAAAGGAATCCTTTCTGGAACAGAAAATCAAAAAAGCCACTCTCAGTCATGGTCTGAAAGAGCTGTCAACAAGTATTTTTGTCTGAATAACTCTATAATTCTAGTTCAGGAGGGTGTGGTGGAAAATATGAGGGACTGCAGGTTGTAGCAGCCTGTAATCATCATGTTTGTTTCTACAAGGAAATGTCTCTTCTGGTTTTTGAATATTACAACTTCTGAGAACTGGAAGTTTACATCTGAAACTGATTTTTCTGTATACATGTGGCACATGGATCTTACATATTATATATTAAAATAGTACCTGTATTGTATTTCCAGCTAAGGAGATGCAATATGTTTTAGTTTGAGTTCTACAGCTTTGCAGGCTTGACAGATCCCAAGAGCTTTGATTGCACAAACATCACACCCTGACAAAGTGTTGTTTGTATGTGTATGTAATGGAAGCTTTTTAATGTGATCTCTTTTCTTCTAGAATAAATTCTGAGGTTTAAAGAATGTTCTAATTATGCCATGTTCATGGAGTGTGGACAAACTGGCAATGTGAAAAAATCATCTTTGAGCAACTTCCTAGTGGAATTTTACAAATCACCTGGTGGAATCCCTTTGCTGCTGACAGCTCCTAATGTTGCTTAGTTGTGGTAAAGCTGTGCTGATTAGACTAGCCCAGCACCCTGCTTTAGTTCTTGCCCTATACTGCGGGCCCATTTTTGTTGGTCTGAATCAGGCTGAGAGATTTAAGAACAGGATAGTTTTGTGAACAGTGTCTCAAAGGAAAGTAGATAGGGTCCTTTTCTTCTAATGGGCAAAAGGGTGATGACAGTTTGGATGACAAGAGAGTGCAATGCAAAGAAATGCATCCTATTTTATTCCTAGTGCAGGAAGATGCCTCCCTTTGCTCCATTATCCCAGGAGCTGCTGTCAGCCCCTGAATTGCAGTGTTGCTGAGGAGGGGAAAACTGGTAGAAAATGGAGGAGCTTGTCTGGACTACAAGCTATTTTTTTGCATACTACTTATTGCTTTTGTTGTTGTCCTTCTTCTTGTCCAGGAATCTCTGATATACTCTGCTCCAGATGAGTTTGGGTTTTCTTAACTCTTAACTGTTTTGTAGTTTAGAAGTTTGCAGTTTCAGGCCCTTTCTGGAAATAGTAATGTGGAACAGAAATGTATCTGCTTGGAAAGTTTTGGATTGTGGTTGGGTGACTGTCTGTGGTGGAGTGAGTGGCCCCTGGCACCAGCGTGTCTGAGGCAGAAAGCTGTTGTGGTCACCTTTGCCACAGGGTCCCTGCTGTGGCTGTGGACCCTTCCCAGCAGAACCTCCTGACAATGCTATCCTGGGCTGTCTTTGGGACTGTTTGCTCACTGTGTAAATTGAAGGAGAGTGATGATAAGGAAATTCTGATGTGGAGTTGTTTGTGTGGTGGGTGGTGACCATGTGCCAAACCCTTTTAATACATACATTGGTGTGGCACTGCCGAAAAAAGAAAGCTTCAGGGCTCTGATTCTGCTCTATGCTACGTATTCTAAACTATGTCAGTGTTCAGTGGGAGTGCTTGGCTCTTGAAACCCTGGTGAAAATAGTGTTTTGATTCTGGTCAACTTTACAGATATCCTTTAAAGTCACTTTACAATGAATTTTCTGTGTACTGTCATAAGGAAGGCTCTTTTTTGTTTCTTCAGATGGAATATATTTTAGGTATTGAGGTGAGATGAATATTTGTATTGGGGAACCAGACTTAACCAGTCAGTGAAAATCATATTCACTGACTGACCAGAATACTTCTAAAAATCCTCAAAAAATACTTTTCTGATAGATATAACAAAGTGAGCTTAACAATGACAAGGTTCTTGGTGGAGATAGTTTTGCACGTGGGTGCCAGCCCAAGTTTAAAGGGCCAGCGAAGATAGAGCTTAGAGATGCTGTGAAAACTACCCTTCTAGCTTCTGAAAATTTTCATACTCAGCCCCTAGGGTATTTTTTTCCAAAAGTTCTAGCAACTTTCAAAATTAATCCTCAGCATCCATTCAAATTATTGTAGAAGCTTGATAATGCCTGCATAGTTAGGCACCCATAGCAACTTTGTAATTATGAAGTATCATTCTTTCTCATTGCCATACAATACCTGGGGACTCATCTAAAGCTAAATTTCTGCCCCAAATACTGATTTTTTTGCCACCTCAATCTTTATAAATACCTTTTTATGTATAAATTTGCACTACTTCATGATAGAAGTTTGGATATCTGTGAATGAATGAAAAAATAATACGGGCTTACAGGCAAGGCAAGAGCACAGTATACATCTATGTGCTCTGTGTTCTGTTTTGATCAATAGGCAGAATGGCACTTTGTGTGTCTAATTGAGGTCTCCTGGGCTGACCATCATCCCTTCTGATCCACACTGCATTTTTCTGAAAGCTTGCTTAGGCTCTGTATCAGGGATGCCACAATGACTTTGTTTAAATGTAGACCTAAGGATATGTTAAGATTCTGTCAGAATCCCCTCTAGCAATGTGATTCTGAAGTTCTCAGGTTTCTGATGTTACCCTTAATCATTAGCGGATTCAGATTAGTAATAAGCAAAATGCAACTAATAAGATAACAAAGTCAACAGTTCCTGTGGAGATGATTACTAAAGTACATTTATAAACCCTGAGCTCACTTTTCAGCATAATTCTTGTAGTTTTTAGGTCATATGTGTGTCAACAAGGATCTTGCTTACAATGGAGCTAAGCTTTTTAAACTGAAATAAAGTCTAACCTTAGTGATGATAGAATCTGCATAGGTTATTTTAAGAGACTAAGAATTAAGTGTCTTGAATGCTTTCACTGTATCGTGGTTTGGGAGTTCCCCACACACACTAGGTTAACCAGACTCAGCCAGCTGGGAGTTAAAGAATGAAGCTGTATTTACAGCGTGCACAAATATACAAGCATAACATATGCAGATATTTACAATTACATTCAAGTTAAAAGTAATACAGAAATTTAAAACCCCTCCTGAACAGCCAGATTGCCCCACACCTTTCCACCCCACCCCTGATCTCAGAAACAAACAGATAAATCTTCGTATTGCTCATGTGATAGTTCTGCAGAGATCTGAGGTGAGATGTCAAAAGCTGACAAGGAGGTTAGAGGAAATGGTTAGATTGTGTTACACAGGCTTCATGCAAAGGAGTTAAGGCAAGATGCAACCAGACACACAGACCAAAGCAGAAGCAGTGAGAAGTGAGTGTCCTGTCTTATGTTTTGCCTATTTATGTCCCTCAGCAGAACAAATGAGTGATACAGACATCACTATTATTATCTTCTCACAGCCAATGATGTAGTTTCTCTCATTCAAATATTCCAATTAGCCTTAAACCAGCACACACTGAGAATTTGGAGAAGTCTTAGTGCTGGGAATGCTATTTGGCAGAACCTGTAAGTGAATGCATGCACTTGCACTTTCTAGCAGCCTCTGCTCCCTGCATTTAGGTCATCCTGTACTGTTGTCCAGGCTGACTCTAATACCAAGGGTGTATTGTCCCAGGATAGCTGTACCTTCATTGTGGTGTTTTTGTTGTTTCTTTTCCACAGCAGATATACTTGGGTTGTGTATGAAGAAGGGGAGGATTGGGGAACCTCCATACAAAGAGTGTAATAGAATGGTTTGCATTGGAAGGCACCTTAAAAGTCACACAAAGTGGAGTTTTGCCTTGTAAAATTTCAGTGGCTGTTTCCCACTCTCAATGAAGACAGAAAAATAACAATCTAATCTGCAAGTCTGACACTTATATTGCCTTATCTAATATCTTTTTACTCCTACTCTTGTGTGAGTGATACTACAAAAGGTTTATCTGGTCAGTGTTTGGAAGGTGACCCAGAACCTAAATAACCTGTAATATTTGTGTTGGTTTGGAGCAAATGAAACTGAGGATAAATTCCTCAGAAGTCTCTCTCCTTTTCCCTTCTCCACTGATTTGGAATTTCATTTTCAGGAGGGAGCTTTTGAAGTTAGTTTGTAGATAGGGTGGTGGTATCTGGCTCTTAAAAGCCTTTATTTCACTGCCTTTATTGGGGTTCTTTTTCCATGGGTTCAGAACAGGTGTGTGAGAAGGTAATTAATCTGACTCAAATACTACTTAGTTTGCCAAAAAATCCTGGAATGGGCTAACACCACATAGGCTCTCTTCTGTTGTGGAGGGGAAATTAGTTGTTGTGAGATGATATTTTCCCAAAATTATCAAAATTAATAAACAATATTATTCAGAACTTTCACCATCTCTGACCACTAATATTCATAATATTTCAGTTCTTACACGGTCATGGAAACCTTCCATGGATAATATCTAGATCTAGTAACAACCAGCAAAATATATAAACATTAATTGAACTGGAAGAGAAGATTCCTGCAGTCAAATGCTGCTTGTGGTCAATGTGCTGCCTGCTCAGTAGATGGTCTCAAGGAGCTCTTTCTGCTTATGGCAGAAGGCAGTGGGGAATTACAAAGAGGCATTTAAGCATTTACTCACAGATTATTGTTACCCGACTTGTGAGGCTTAGCTGCAGTCCAGGCAGTGCCCAGATGCTTTCAGGGGACTCTGTCTTGTCGGACATTGAGACTTAATTCTTCCCAGCTTCCGGGGAAAGAGGCAGACAATCTCTGACCTTGTTCTCCTGGCTTCTTCTGGATGATTTGTGTATATGTCCAGGACTGCTAAGCAGGACTTTCAGGTGCAGAAGGCAGATGTTGTGCAGTCTCGGCACGATGTCACACTGGCCACACAGGCCGATCACATGCAGGCATCCAGGGTCTGCTCCTGGTAACTTGCGGCAGTGGAGTTTAGCAGGCAAGCAATAAGGCAGTGTGCAATGGCAGTAGGCAACATCAGAGCACAGCAGAAAAGCAGGGAAGCAGAAGCAGGTTGTTTACCTGCATATCTCCTTTTATCAACGCGGGCCAAGATTAATTGCCCTTTGGACACAGAATAGCCACTCAGGATGGCAGTTAGCCAAACCTTACCATATTAGGCAAAGCCATAGGCTCACTTTTCCCTAATTTGGGAAAAGCACAGGCTTTGCACTAGGCAGGCACAAGCTAAGTGTGTGTACCTTGTTTACCACAGGACCCTGGGCAGGCCAGA
This sequence comes from Pogoniulus pusillus, assembly GCF_015220805.1. Classification (NCBI taxonomy): domain Eukaryota; kingdom Metazoa; phylum Chordata; class Aves; order Piciformes; family Lybiidae; genus Pogoniulus; species Pogoniulus pusillus. Next base: position 5,077,889 of record NC_087266.1, read on the forward strand.
CTCAGTGGCTACAGGTTTTTTTGTGTCCTTTTCCTGTGCTTGTCTCTGGTGGAGCAGAAAAACATGGTAAGGCATGCATAAGCCTATCAGGCCTACCACAACACTTGTCACATCTTGTAAATTCTGTGGTGGTTTGTAATATGGACTATGAATAAGTTGGGTGCATGGCAGTGAGTTAAGAGACACTGAGGAGAGGTGTAGCTGGGCAGTTTTAGGTACAGGTATATATTGCTAGATGCCAGTTAAAAAAAATAAACAGAAGCCATAATCACTTCACACTAACATGCAAGGAACCAGTTGACTGGCTTAAAAAATATAAGATAAGCTGTTCTGGATTTGGTGATAGGAAAGTTGACAGGGACTGATTATACCAGAGCAGATTTCCTGCCTTAGAGTGCTACCATGTGATTTAGTCCACTATCAGATGTTTCAAATGGGGGAAAAAAAACAACCCAATTAATATGTGTGTAGATTTTCTCTTTGCTAGCAGTGTGCCAGACAGTCGCTTTCTGTGCCCAATTCAGTGTAATTCTGCATGTACTTAACGCCCTAATGGGATGAAAAATTTGTCACCTTGCCATCAAAAATATTTAACCTAGACATAGTAGAAAAATCATATTAAGTAATGAGGGAAGGCAGGCTTATTTTAAAGAGGATTTTAGAGTGAGTTCCTCTTTACTGTGTACCTTGGTTTTCTTGAGTTTAATGTTCCTGTAGAAGAAACAGGCTCTAGCTTTATTATAACTTTAGGCTGTTTCACTCTGAAAACTATAACATAATCTAACTGGTACTTTAACAGACCACTGAGGGACTCCAGGATCCATGCTTACATCATATGTAAAGCTGTTATTGCATTTTCTCTAATTGCAACCTTGGCAACAGAGCCTGCAATCTGAATCTCAGTCTGGATGTTTACTAGTTCTTTGGTCACCAAGAATGTAATGACAATTTGATGTGCCTTTCTGCTGACTGGGAGAACTGGTATAGAATCAACTGTTGACTTTTAGTCCTGTTAGGGTGTGCTGGGAGGCACATGTACCAGTGGAAGGCTGCAGTCTTTCTCCACAATTCCTCTCGAGGTGAACCACAATCTAAATCTAATGCTTAGCAAGGAAACAAGCCTAGACAGTGTAAGTAGTTTTAGGCTGGATATTAGGAAGTGTTTCTTCACTGAAAGGGTTATCAACCATTGGAATAGTTTGCCCAGGGCAGTAGTGGAGTCACCCATCCGTGGTGGTGTTTAAAGAATGTGTGGACTTGGCACTTAAGGACATGGTTTGGTGGTGATCTTGCAGTGCTGGGTTGAAGATGATCTTGCAGGTCTCTTATCAAATATATTCTGTGATTCAGTTTGATATTGCTGCTAAGGCTTGCTCATTGCTGCTTGAATTCTCAAGCTCTGCTGTGTAAAAATTGCGTACATAACCTCAGCAGCTGTTTTTGCAACAGGTCTGTGATGTGTTAATGAATGCAGGTTCTTAAAAGCATTTTTTTCCTGCCAAGACCCAGAGCTAATTGCCTCTCTGGCAGTAGAAATCTGCTGCTTTATTTGTGGCTGGTAAATGCTAGGGAATAGCTTTAATGCTTATGTCCCTCAAAATACGGGATTGAGAGACTAACTGCTTCTCTTAAAGAGGGAAGTAAGCCAAGCTAACAAAGGTAAAGTGATGCCAAGGTGAGAAGGCAAAAGTAATTTGTAAGCCAGCTGCTATGACCTTCTGCCACTTCTTATCATATAAGGTCTATCAGGAGACAGGTGATCCAAAAAGAGAGTACTGGATAAAGTTGGAGCACATATATATCTTTGTTAGTAAGCATAATTATCTTCAAAGCCTAGGAGGTCTGTTGAGGTGGTGAAACTAAGGTATGCTAATTTCCATAGGAAGCAAATAGAGTGGGGAGCAAGGTGTCTGGCATTCACTTCCAGCTGCATTGGCCATGGGTGACACTTTTAATGAGTCTAGAGCCACTATAGACCCATGCCTCTGTCTCCATCCTGCTTGTGTTGTTATTCAGCTGCAGACCTGAGAGTCCAGCAAGCAGGTAGTAAGGCTGACACAGGCCTGTGATCCTGTTTGCTTCTGCAGTGACTTACTGAGGTGAGCTGACTTGTAAAGCTCTCCTAACACACCCTAGTTTCACTGGTTGAATACAAAAAGGAGAAGGGGTGGGCAGTGTTTAGGGTAAAAGGATTGAACCAAGAAAGGGTGAGGACATTGAATACTTGTCCTGTGACTCAGTACCTTCTCCCTAGAGAACCTCCCTTGACACGTGTTGCTGTACTACCCTGAAGCACTTGCTGTGGTCAGAGCTCTGCTGCCCTGCAGGCTGTACAAACAACTGAAAAGCCAGTCCCTAGCCCTAAGGAGCATCTGTTCTGAAAGGGCAAACAACACATGGGAAAGGAGGTGAAAGGGAGATGCAATTATCTGTGTAAAACGTTCTTGCATGCCATATTTTCACTATTCCTGCTGGCTGTGTGTGATGGTTTGGGAGTTACTCCCCCCCCTTATGAAATCACCCAGACTAGACTCAACCTGCTAGAATTTAAGGACTGAAGCTTTATACTGACAGCTTAGCACAATATACAAACAGATATTTACAATATATTACAAATATATGCAGCTGTATACAGAAATATCCAAGTTAAAAGTAATACAGAATCACAATACCCCTCCCAGAAATCAGAGTCCCCAGGAGGGCCTCTCAACCACCCTTCCATCTTCTTTCTGCCCCTCTACCTTATCCCAGAGTATGCCTTACATGCAAGGTGAGTTTGGAGGATCATCCAGGGGGTTTAGAAGCAGAATTAGTTGTGTTACACAGCAAAAGCCTAGGGAGGAAAGCACAGACACTGGCCCAGGCAGATAGAGACTCTCACACTGTCTTATGTATGTGATCCTGATTTTATACATCTCAGGAAGCCTATGACTGAAGTAGACATCACCATTGTTTGCTTTTCACAGCCTATAATCTAGTTTTTCTCACTAAAATATTCCAATTAGCCTCAAACCAGCACACTGTGCTCATAAACTGGCTGAGGAATGAGGAGTTGGCTCATACCTGAGTAATATATTTGCTTGAGAACAGAGGGAAGCTACTGCTGTGTTTCTGTTCCAAATTGGATGACCTGCAGCATAGATCAAGTATATATTTTGACTCTTGGAAAGACATAGGGTTATAAGCAAGAGGGAGAGCCAAATATTAAATGGTCCTGCAATGTTATGGACTGTTGAATATTGGCATTAAAAATGCTGGTGGTGACCTCAACTCCTGGCAGCCTTGACTGTGTGTAGCTAATTTGAGACAGAGAAGTGGTTTACTCTCCTAGAAGGGACTGGCTGTTGACAGTACTTTCAAAACTAAGTTTAGACATTCATATTGTAATGTAGTTGATGCATTCAAATAAATCTTTTCATTTCTGGCCACACAAGGATGAAGAAGCTGAATGATAGGTGAGAATGTTCTGTCTTAGTGTGGAGGTTGGACTGGCTCCATGCCTGTTTGCAGCTGTCTATGATTATCTGTACTTGACAGTCTAAGTGATAATGTATAAAAAAGTGATTGTCAATCATAGCTGCTTGATCACACTACAAGTTCCTTCATCTAAATTCATCATCAGTATAAAACTAACATGACTCTCCTTGGGATTGGACTAGATGACCTTTAAAGGTTCCTTCCAATCCATGAGGGATTATGATTGTGTGATGGCCCATCACAGCTGTGGCAGATAGCACCATCCCACAGTACACAAAGGGTGGCTACCAGGAGGATGGAGACTCCCTTTTTACAAGGAGTCACATGGAAAAGATAAGAGATAATGGGTACAAATTCCTCATGGGGAGATTCCTATTGGAATTCAGAAGATTTTTTTTCACCACGAGAACAGTTATGCATTGAAATAATCTCCCAAGAGAAGCAGTGGATTCCCCTACGCTGAACTGTTTTAAGGCTTGGGTTGACAGGGTGTGGGTCATCTCCTTTAAGCTACACTATCACCTAGAAAGGTTGGAGCAGATGATCCTTGGGGTACATACACAGAATCATAGAATCAACCAGGTTGGAAGAGACCTCCAAGATCATCCAGTCCAACCTAGCACCCAGCCCTAGCCAATCAACTACACCATGGCACTAAGTGTCTCATCCAGGCTTTTCTTGAACACCTCCAACCTGGCATTCTGTGCATGAGTCTGTATTTATCCTTAAAGTCTCTAAGGAACTTGATTTGTTCATATCTCTCTCCTGAGCTCTGTTTATTAGCTTGTTTGCTGAAGTAAAGGCCATAAATGGAGAGAGCAGATGAAGTCTGGTTTGACTTAATCAAGTACTCTTCAAACCTGTGTATTAGCTTTCCTAGTTTGCAGGTTGTTCTCCAGGCCATGTATTACCATATGACTAATATGTTATATGGCTGATAAGGAAAGAAGGCAACCTCTTAGACAACACACAGTGAATCCATGTTCTGTTAAATTGTGCTCCAGGAAAGCAGGATGACCATGAAGCCTGGAAACAAAATTTTGTTTCACAGTATTTAAAATGTCTGCAGGTTGTGCAATAGATAATCTGCATGAACTTCCTTTGTTATTTGTTCCATGTGATGTTTTCTTCCTTCTGTAACTCAGTGTATTCAAGTAAGGATTTTTAGTGTAACCCATGGGAAAAATGGCACTGTCTTTCCAGTGCACTTTTGCAATCTGGACATAAATGTAGTGGCATGTGAACAGCCTAAAAGGGCATCTTCTGAGCCCCAAATAGCCACAAACTTCATTCTGGCACAGACTTCTTATCCTGTCTTTCTAGTTTATGTCAATTTTAATTTCATAATCTGGGCTTTGGAGAGAAGAAGTCAAGATCTGCAGTTATGGGAGACTTCTCCACAGCTGTCTTTACTTGAGAGTTTTATCATAGCAAAACATTGACTGTTTGTAAAAAAACATTTTTAAATTTACTTCAGCTGATGCTCTGAGGGTAAGAGGGTTGAGGATTTTTTTTCCTTTCCAGCCTGCTGTCATCTTTAATAAATAAATAAGGAGATTTAATCACCCATAGTATGCTGAGACAGGGTTGAAAAAAACCTCTGCAATAGTAGCAAAAAACCAAAAGCAAAACACAACTCCCCCAGCACTCCCAGGAAAGTCTTTCACTGTGTTCATACAAATAAGTAGATTGTGTGTAACTTTTTTCTGATAATCTTATTTTGTTTATTTCTTCCCTCTCCACAGGCATTTACCAGAAAAAATCAAAGATGATGTTCAGCTGAAGAATATGAGTGGGCAGTGGTTTTATGAAGCAAAGTCAAAGAGGCACAGAGATAAGATCCACGGAGCAGATATTATTAGAGCTTCCATGCGACGAAAGCCTGCCACCCTTGGTAAGCATTTGGTTTCTATTTTGTTTTGGAAAGGCTGGCTCTTAATCTCAGACACTAATTTCTGTGAGATACAAGAATATCAGTATCTCTACAAAATGATGCAAAAAGAGACGTGATCTAGGGTAGGGTGTTGGAGCTAGATGAACCTTGTTGTCCCTCCCAACCCTGACTGATTCTATGATTTCCCATGCAGCTTAGTGTATGCTTTCCTTTCCCTCAATGTTAGGGATTAAAGACAAAATTCTGTGATGATTGCCAAGAGGAGAGACTCTCTTCTGTCTATATTTAGGATTAAAACCCCTCTGCACTTCTGGACTTCATTTTAATTTTTGAGGTCTTGTGAGCTACTCTAGAACATGCAAAGAACTGGAGACTGAGGTAATTGGTCTTTCATGTGGGTTTCCAAGATTTTGGATGCTTGCTTTGAGACCTCTGGAATTCCTTCTTATTTTCAAGGAGAACAAAGTTTGTTTTGAAATGATAGGACCATGAATTGGAGCTAGTGCTTGTGACTACTGAAATATGTGTGCTGGGAGCCAGAGCTGACATTCTGTGTCCACTTCACCTTTAAATGCACCCACTGTCTCCCACATCATGGTAGGTGCCCTCAAATGTTCTGCTAGATGTGTTTGTTAAAGCCAGTTGTGTTCATGTGCCAGATAAGAGTTGCAGATGTTAATTTAGTTGTATAAATAGGTGGTAGTAGTATATTGTGTGTAAATTGAGTAATGTTGACAAGCTTGGTGTTTCCTGATAACTATTACATTCTAAAAGTCTTACTGGACTGTCTTGAGAAATCTATCTTGGTAAGACAATATGTTCTGTTCAACATCAGAAGTAAACAGTGTTTTGTTTGGAGAGAAACAAAGCAAGAGCACAATATAAGAGCCACTCAACTGGATCAAACCAGAAGCCTATCTCACAGAATATTAGAGGATGGAAGGGAGCTCTGGGGATCATCTAGTTCAAGCTCCCTACTAAAGAAAGTTCACCTAGAGCAGGTTGCACAGGAACGTGTCAGGTGGGTTTTGAAAGTCTCCAGCAGCGCAGACTCCACAACCTCTCTGGGCAGCCTATTCCAATGTTCTGTCACCCTCAAAGTAAAAATGTTCCACCTTACATTTAGGTGGAATTTCCTGCGTTCTCATTTGTGCTGATTGTCCCTTGTCATGTTGCTGACCAGCACTAGGAAGAGTCTGACCCCATCCTCTTGACCCGCATCCTTTTGATATTGACCTGGAAGTACTGGAGCGTGTCCAGAGAAGGGTCATGAGGGTGATCAGAAGGCTGGAGCTGCTCTGCTATGTGGACAGGCTGATAGAGTTAAAGCTGTTCAGTCAGGAGAGAAGAATCTGAAGAGACCTTATTGTGGCCTTCCGGTATCTGAAGAGAGCTACAAGAAAGCTGGGGAGAGACTTTTTATTGCATTGGGTAGTGATAGGAGAAGAGAAGATTAGGATTAGAGGTTAGGAAGAAGTACCTCAGTGTGAAGGTGGTGAGAGACTGACACAAGATGCCCAGGGAGGTGGTGGAAGCCTCATCCCTGGAGGTATTGAAGGCCAGGCTGGATGTGGCTCTGGACAACCTGATGTAGTGTATGGTGTCCCTGCCCATGAAAGGGGGATTGCAACTGGATGATTGTAGTGGTTAAGCATTGATGTGATCTCCGTTCAATCTTCTTCTCTGGCCTAATGAACTTTAGGTTTCTGAGCTTTTGTGTGTAAAAGAAGTCCCCTCCAGTACTCTCATCATATTCATAGCCTCTGCTAGACTCTGTCTAGTAGATCCTTGTCTCAAGCTGGAGAGCCTAGACCTGGACATAGCACTCCCGATGTGGCCTGACAGGCTCTTCTCACTTGCTCCCTGTGATGGGACAAGGAGCAATGGGTGTAAGTTGCAGCACAAGAGGTTCCACCTCCACATAAGGGGGAACTTGTTTACTGTAAGGGTTTCAGAGCACTGGAATAGGCTCATCAGAGAGGTTGTGGAGACTCTTTCACTGGAGACTTTCAAGGCCTGTCTGGATAGGTTCCTCTGTGATCTGTTCTAGATTGTATGGTTCTGCTCTGGCTGGGGAGTTGTACTCAATGATCTCCTTGAGTCTTTTCCAACCCCTAATATCCTGTGATCCTGTGAACCTCCCCAGCACCTCACCTCTAAGAGTTCCTGGCAACATGTGTAGACTCCAAGGCCAGGACTAGCCTGAAGCCATTTTGAAATAGAGGAAATAGTTTCAGGACTTTTTTCTACCCATTAATTACTTCAGGAAGTTCTTTAAAGCCACAAACCTTTACCTCTAATTGCTCAACATGTTGTATCTTGAGGCATTTTAAAATGAAAATTTCCCACATAGGCAGTGGCCATTTCCCATACTGGTTTTGAACCCATCACTATTAACATTACTCTCATGAGAGAAAGTGAAGAGTAATTTATATTCACAAAACCATGTATAATATAGTATACAGGATTTTATGGACTTCTATTATCAGTATCAGCATTTGATCTTTTAATCTGAAGATTCTTGGTTTATTGTATTGTTCTTTGTACAGAAAATTGGGGGTTTTGTGGTTGGCTTTTTTCTTTCCTGTCTTTCATTTATTGTTAGAGATGAGCCCTATCTTCTCTTATCCTCCTCTAGTTCTGCTAAATCCTTTTGACTTAGAGGCACAACTCTTCATTCTTACCAGATTGTAGTGAAATTTGAGTGTATGGGGATTTGTTTATTTATTTTTGAGTTCTATGAAGTAATTTTGCTGTGGGAAGAAAGTAAAATACTCAGTACAAGAGCAGCACAGGAGGTTTCACCTGAACACAAGGGGGAATTTGTTCACTGTAAGGGACACAGAGCACAGGAACAGGCTCCCCAGAGAGATTGTGGAGTCTCCTCTGGAGACTTTCAAGGCCTGTCTGGATGCATTCCTCTGTGATCTTTGCTAGATTGTGTGGCCCTGCTGTGGCAGGTGAGTTGGACTCGATGGTCTCCTTGGGTCCCTTCCAACTCCTAAAATCCTGTGATCTGTGATACTTAGAATGGACAACAGCTTGCTGTTTTCTGTAGCCTTCATCACTACAACTTTGCCTTGTTTTCCAGTGGCTAATCCTGCAATTTTACACCACCTCAGTTGCTGTGTTCCCAGAGATAAGTTTGAATACTGTCAGTTTAGTCAGTTTGAGGTTACTATGTGATGGTTTGGGTTTTTAAGTTAATGAGGAAAGCCCTGAAATGGAAAGAAGCAAGAATTCATAGGTGGTTAGTGCGATATGTTTGTGGTTTTGGCTGGTTTTAGACTTGAACATTTGTTATGAAAATGAGCTGTCAAATTCTAGCTAAGTTTTACAGTAATTTATAGCTTAAAGGAAAGTATTTAAAGCCATATTATCTTAAAGGAAGGTTAATTACTCCTAATCTTACTAGAACAAAGGCACTTACCAGTACATTCAGAACTATGTGCAACTGCTTGGTTTGAATGACTTTTTAGATGTCAAGATATTTTTACTTGCAGTGGGAATAAAAATCTTATTTTTGCACACTAGGGAATTCTTTGTTTATAAGCTGTTGAAGTACAAAAAGTAGTAAAGGAAATAAGATTGTTTTGACTCCGAAAGAATTGTGTCCTACCCCAACAGGAAATGCAAATGTATGTGGATTTGCTGAATGAGGCCAGGCTTTTTCTTTAGCTGGGTTTTCTTTTCCACTTTCTTAACTTCTTCTGGTAATGCTATTCATGAAGTATTAGCTACCTGTGTAGATGAGAGTTATGACCATCTTCCAGTTTACAGAATCACACAATTTCTTAGACTGGAAAAGACCATCCAGATCATTGAGTCCAATCATTAGTTTCACACTGACAAGTCCTTAACTACACCAAATCCCTCAGCACAACATCTCATCACTATGAATCGCTATGGTTGGAAAGGACCACCAGTGTCATCCACTCCAACCTTCATCCCAGCATCCTTAATCACTAGACCATAGCCTCAAGCACCACATCCACTCTCCTTTTAAACACCTCCAGGGATGGTGACTCCACCACCTCCCTGGGCAGCCTGTTTCAGTGCCTGACCATCCACTCAGTAAAGAACTTCTTCCCAACATCCAACCTAAACCTCTCCTGATGCAACTTGAGGCCATTTCCTTTTGTCCTATCATTAGTAATCTGGGAGAGGAGACCAGCTCCAGCCTCACTACAACCTCCTTTTAGGTAGTAGAGGGCAATAAGGTCCCCTCTCAGACTTCTCTTCTCCGGACTAAACAACCCCAGCTCCTCGTAGGTCATGTTTGCCAGACCTCTCCCCAGCCTCATCACCTTTCTCTGTACCCGCTCCAGCACCTCAATGTCCCTCCTATGCTGTAGTGATCAAAACTGGACACAGTATTTGGGGTGTGGTCTCATGAGTGCTAAGTACAGGGGCATGATCATCTCCTTACTCCTGCTGGTCACACCAGCAGTTTACTGCTGTAGGAAGAGAATAATTATCTTTATTAACCGAAGGTCAACATATTTTCAGTTTCCTGTGGCTTAATTGTTTTTGTTTTCTCAGGACACTTAACATTTTTCAATGTTTATCTAGCTGCAAAAACTACAGGATCAGTCTTTTCCACAGCTGCTATAGAAAATTCCACTTCAGATCAGGGTCTAAAGCAGATGTGCCTGGAGTAGCAGAGTGAAGTATTCAGAATCTGACTTTCATAGTAGCATTTAAAAACAAAGAAAAGAAATTCTTCAGATGACACCAGATCCACTTCTGTACATAATGCAGCTGTAGAGGACTTATAAAGTAGTTGTAGAACTAAGTGCAAATACTTTCATTTGCTTCTTAAGAAACTCTCTAAGAACATATGGGAGACAACAGTATTCCTTGTTTCATGTTTTAGCTGAAATGAGTCAGAACAAATCAAGCAAAGCAATGAACAGCTGGGTGAGCAATGTTAATAAAGAAGTCTTTGTGCCACCACCAGAACTACATGGCATTGGGGAACATCAAGAAGAACAACTGAAATTTAATTCAAGGTAAGCTGTTTAATCATACTTACTACGTATATATGGGGACTGGTGAAGCTTGTGAGCTCTTTAGTTCCATCCAAACTGTTGGACTTGCCTCTTATTTCTCAGGTCATAAAATATTTCCTTAGAATCAACCAAGGAATCCATGCATGGGAAAGGCTGACAAATCGTAGTTATGTATTGTTAATTGTTTTGCATTCAAATGTAAAACAGTCTTTGGCTTATTTCTTCAAGGAAAAAAGGTGTCAGTGATGTATAGAATGGTCCCACATATCTTCTCATCTCACAATTTGATCTGGGTCCCAGAATTTAGGGCAGGATTTTCAAGTTAGAATAGCTGGTTATGACTGACTCTGCAATTACCTCCTCATCTCTTTGGTCACTTAAAGCAGACTACTGATTCAGCATTGATTTTAAGCTTGGATCATACAAAGAATCAGAGAATAAGAAATTGCCCTCTCAGAGTTTTCCAGATTTTTTGGATGCACAGTTTAAAACCTCTGAGACATTTTTAAGGAGACCAAACACATTTCAGGTGGGAAGAATCAAAATCTTGGGATACTTGTGGAAAATTAGTCTGATTCCACAAAGAAAAATAAAAGTTTTTTTTTTCTGGAGGAGAGACTTCCATTCTGAATAAGGCTAGACAGTCAGTCTGGGGAATGATAGGTAGTGTCTGAACTACAGAGGATTTTGTATTAAGTCACTCTCTCAAGTCTGTAAATGGCTCTAACAGCTCCATTATCCTCTCAGATTTAAGAGAGACATACATGTCTTCTCCATAAGAAGGAGAAGCATCTGTCCTGCATCCGGGTTGAGGCTATCCCAAGCACAAATCCAGGCTGGGTAGTGAGTGGCTGGAGAGCAGCCCTGATGAGAGGGACTTGAGGGTGCTGGTGGACGAAAAGCTCAACATGAGCCAGCAGTGTGCACTTGCAGCCCAGAGGGCCAACAAGATCCTGTTTTTTCAAATTATAAAAATATAAAAAATACAGACTTTAAAAAAAAAATCTGACTAACTTGATAGTGGTCTTTCATTTGAGGCCATTGAGTGATTTGAGCTTGATAGTATTGACCCTCTCCTGCCATTTGCTTCATAGAATAGAATAGAATCAACCAGGTTGGAAGAGACCTCCAAGCTCATCCAGTCCAACCTATCCCCCAGCCCTATCCAGTCAATTAGACCATGGCACCAAGTGTGTCATCCAGTCTTCAAATTGTGCCAGAAGTTAATCAACCTGAATGCCTTCTCATACTCTCACCAACAGATCAAGATACTCCTTCTAAAACAAGCTCATGTAGTTCAGGATTTCTGAGAGAGTTGCAAGTGGCCCTTAGTGCTCTATAATGTGTGAGCTGGATGCTAACTTGCATTTGCTTTGCATAAATACTTGGTTAGATGTCTCACATGGTTGGGCTTGATGATCTTAAAGGTCTTTTCTGACCAAAACAATTATCTGATTCTTATTATTTGGTTCTGAAATGTCAATAGCTCTGAAGCAAACAAATATGGCTGAGCATCCTGTTCCAGCTGAGGATGTCCCTGCTTACTGCAGGGAGGTTGAATTAGATGACCTTTAAAAGTCCCTTCCCACACAGTGCAATGTATGAGGAGAGGCTGAGTGAGCTGGGATTGTTTAGCCTGGAGATGAGGAGGCTCAGGGGTAACCTCATTACTATCTACAACTACCTGAAGGGAGGTTGTAGCCAGGTGGGGGTTGGCCTCTTCTTCCAGGCAAGCAGCAACAGAACAAAGGAACACAGTCTCAAGTTGTGCCAGGGGAGGTCTAGGCTGGATGTTAGGAGGAAGTTGTTGGCAGAGAGAGTGATTGGCATTGGAATGGGCTGCCCAGGGAGGTGGTGGAGTCACCATCCCTGGAGGTGTTCAAAAGAAGACTGGATGAAGCACTTAGTGCCATGGTCTAGATGACTGGATAGGGCTGGGTGCTAGGTTGGACTGGCTGATCTTGGAGGTCTCTTCCAACCTGGTTGATTCTATGATTCTATGTGCAGTTCATTGCTGTGATTTCAGCATGGGCTTATTTCCCTGTGAGAGATTAATCTACAGAAGAGTGTGTGTATGAAATCTCAGGAGGCAGCATGTGCTTTGAAAGTACTCCTTTTTGTTTACTTGCTACTGGACCTGGAAAAAAAATGGTCTGAATGGTCATGGCAGCAGCAGAAAACACAATGCTGGGAATGCAATGACCCCGTCCATTGGGGTGGGAAGGAGAAGCCTAGACACTACAGACATTTGATTTGGCTCTTAGGACAACAGAGCCACAAGTTGGTGACTTTCCTCTTGCTGTTGATGGCCTCAATATGGCTAGAACTGAAGGTGAAACAGAATCGCTCTGGAGTTTGGGATTACTGCACAGCTTCTAGTGTCCAAATGCTACACACAGTTTAAGAACTTAGACTTTTCAAAACGTTTTAGAGTGCTACTTTAAGGGCAGGTTTGTAGAAGTTGTGAGTTTTAGGGTTTGGCTGGAGGTTTGTATCCCCTTCTGAGAACAGGCTTCAAATCAGCACCAGTTTTCAGGCTTTGCATAGACTGAACAACAGCTAACTTGAGGATTGGGTCCAGGAGATGTGTTTGCAAATTATCTAGACTTTTTTTTGTTCTTGAACCAAAATAATTCTTACTGAAAGTGAAGAAAGTTCATTCCTGGTAGTTGTGTTTGTAGAATGCTCAGGGTCAAATCCAGCCCTGGGGCCAGCTCAACTGCTTTTGAGTCAGCGTGCTGCTCTATTAAAACAGAGATCATCTCACAGTCATACTGTTAAAATTAGCATAGTGATCTTCATTCCCACCCCCAAATATCTACATTCAGTAATTAAGCTCTTATTTTTTTGCTCAAGTGTTACATCACCATGGCATTTTTATTGCATACTGGAGGCTTACAGGCCAGGTGTGTGAAGTATCTTGCAAGGTGTAACCTTGCACAGAATGAGTTTTCACAGGGTGACTCAGACTGTCAATATTATTTCTGTCCAGTGATACCACCTGTCTGTATGCTGATTCTCAAAAAAAGGGCAAGGTTAAAGGGCTTTTATCTTACAGGGAGAGTGATTTGCCTTTGGAATGGGCTGCCCAGGGAGGTGGTGGGTTCTCCATCCCTGGAGGTGTTCAAAAGAAGACTGGATGAGGCACTTAGTGACATGGTCTAGATGACTGGATAGGGCTGGGTGCTAGGTTGGACTGGCTGATCTTGGAGGTCTCTTCCAACCTGGTTGATTCTATGGTTCTATGAAATTTGTAGTTTGTTTTCTTCCCTAAGCTAGAAAATACTCTTAGCTTGCGTTAAACAGCTGACAAGTGTAGGTCCTGGAGACCCACAAGGTGAAAATGTGCACAAAAGCTCTAATTCTTAGAATCCATTTCTGGTGTAATAGGGGTGCTGAGACACCCAGCTAGGGATATTTTTATGGAGATCATGAAGTGATGCTAACTTTATTCACACTAGGTTCTCTACCCGTCAGGATGAGCTCAGTAAAGTATGTATTGAATGAGCCATTTTGGAGTAGACTGCAAATTTATAACCTTTCTCTAGCACTATGTGATTGGTTGGGTGTTACCAGCCCCCTTCCCACTCTTATGAAATTATTCAGACTAGACTCAGCTGGCTGGAAATTAAGAAATGAATCTTTATATTTGCAGTTTAGCACAATATACAAGCAGAGATTTACAGTATATACAGCTATAGACAGCAATATACAAGGTAAAGGTAATACAGAAACACAAAACCCCTCCCAGAAACTGGAATCTCCAGGAGGGGCTCCCAACCACCCTTCCACCTCCTTTTCACCCCTCTACCTTATCCCAGACTTTGCCTTATGTACAAGGTAAGTTTGGAGGATTGGCCAGGGGTGTTAGAAAGCAGAAGGATTAGTTACATAGAAGGCAGGCCAGGGAGAAAATTACAGGCACCAGCTGCAACAGAGAGCCACTGCAACTCTGCTATCTATGTTTTGTGTTATTGTTTGTATGCATCTCAGCAAGCCTATGAGCGAAGTAGACATCACCACTGTTTGCTTTTCACAGCCTGTAATCTAATTTCTTTCACTAGAATATTTCAGATAGACTCAAACAAGCACACACTGCTACTGGTTTTGTCTTGTTGCCTCTTGTTTCCTGTCCAGTCCTGTCCAGTCTGTGTGGAGTTTGGTTCTTCGTTGTGGTTCTCAGCATTTTGTCTTGCTGAATTGCAGTGCAGGAGGCTTTTAATCTGGGTGTATTTATCAGTTTGGCTTCATACACTCTCTGAGATTAGCCTTGTGAATGCAGCCTATCTGGGAACTGTTTGTTCCCCTCTCCCATCCTTCTGGGTTGAAGGTAAACTGGTATTTCCAGACCCTTTGTTGTAAAACTTAGCTGTAAGACCCTGGGTGTGGTTGGTTTGTTTGCTTTGGTTTATGTTTTTTTTCCCTCTGCCTCATGTTTTCTTTAGAGTAGGCTTTTCAGTATGTAATGCTAAATTAACAACTCTAATTACTCATACAATCGGTCAGAGTTGGAAGGGACCACAAGGATCATCTAGTTCCAACCCCCCCTGCCATGCCCAGGGACACCCTACCCTAGATCAGGCTGGCCACAGCCTCATCCAGCCTGGCCTTAAACATCTCCAGGGATGGGGCCTCAACCACCTCCCTGGGCAACCCATTCCAGCCTCTCCCCACTCTCATGCTCAACAACTTCCTCCTCACATCCAGTCTGAACCTACCCATCTCCAGCTTTGCTCCATTCCCCTTAGTCCTGTCACTCCCTGATATCCTGAGAAGTCCCTCCCCAGCGTATTTGTAGGCCCCCTTCAGATACTGAAAGGCTATAAGAAGGTCACCTGGGAGCCTCCTCTTCTCCAGACTGAACAGCCCCAACTCTTTCAGGCTGTCCTCATAGGACAGGTGCATAGGAGATCTTTGTCCATGTGAGGAGGCAGTTTCCTGTTCAAAATTGGAACTCAGTGAGAGCTGGGAGCTGTTTTCTTGTCCTGAGATGCCTCATTCTCCCTCAAAATAATCATCTTATGGCTCTGCTACTTACCAAGCTATCCAAAATCTTTTCATCCATGCCAAATATTGCTAACTAAATAAATAATCTGTGTTGAAATCTTTTTGTACATCTGTACTGGGAAAAAAACAAACAAACAACAACAACATTGGAGTTGCTTTCCACCCAAGCTTGAGGTAATATTTCCTACTTGGACAATATCCTTTTGTCTTGCCTTGAGTGTTTTCCCTGTCCCCAGAATCATGAGCATATAAATTGGCTAATGCCAGCATTTTGTGTGAAGTTAAGATACTGGATGTGGTTGTTATATAAAGCCCATGTTTAAATCCACACTTAACTTCCATCTTCAAGACAAAACCACAAATACTTTTCCATATCTGAAAGGTTTTGATAAACTCAAATTACAAAAACCTGATTGATTGCAGGGGGAGCCCTAGCATCAGTCTGCAAGCAGATGAAATATTTCTTGGTATAATCTAGGCACTATCTCCTCTCTCTGATTTAATTTCTCCTTACCTAGGCTGTAGTTAGTCAGAATCACAAGCAGTAGCTTGCTTCACTTATGCTATCAAACCACAGATTTTCTAGATCTCAGTTGAAAGAATAGTTCAGTTTCTCAGTTGAAAGAATAGTTCAATTTGTCATCTGTGGCACGTCACAGCTTTGCTGTAGCAGCAAAGGAAGTCCTCTGCTTGTTCTTTTGTTGTGGTGGAAGGTTTTGTGTTTGGTGGTGTGGGGTTTTTTTTTTGGTTGGTTGGTTTTATTGTTTCTTTTTAATGACTTGGATACTTTGCCCAACTATTTTTATCAGATCTTGGCACTTTCCTTCACTTTGATTTCAGTCCTAGAAGTGTAAGTGTAGGACTAGGATGGAGACAGCATCATTGACATTGTTTGGAGAGTTGCTTTATTTACATAAAGCTTGCTCAAAGATCTGAAAGATATCAAAAGTAGTTTCTGTTATGCCAAGCAGAAGTTGTGCTGAGTTCTTCAACAACCAAAAGAAAAATGCTTGCAAATCCTTTTGCTGTGGGAAGAAGGCTTAGGATCATAAAATCAACTAAGTTGGAAGAGTCCTCCAAGATCAACCAGTCCAACCTATTGCCCAGCCCTATCCAGTCAACTAAGCCATGTCAGTAAGTGCCTCATCCAGGCTTTTCTTGAACACCTCCAGGGCTGGTGACTCCACCACCTCCCTGGGCAGCCCATTCCAATGCCAATCACTCTCTCCATGAAGAACTTCCTCCTAACATCCAGCCTAGACCTCCCCTGGCACAACTTGAGACTGTGTCCCCTTGTTCTGTTGCTGGTTGCCATGCAGAAAAGACCGATCTCCACCTGGCTACAGCCTCCCTTCAGGTAGTTGTAGACAGCAATGAGGTCACCCCTGAACCTCCTCTTCTCCAGGCTGCACACCCCCAGCTCCCTCAGCCTCTCCTCACAGGACTGTGTTCCAGGCCTCTCACCAGCTTCATCATCTTTCTCTGGACACGTTCCAGTATCTCAACATCTCTCTTTCTTGCTTCTAAATCGAATGAGAACAGACTAAATCAGGAAGTTCAGGTGCCAAGAGGTTTTATTCAAGCATGTATAAATGACTCTCTGGAATTAGTGTCTTGTTTGCTGAAGCTAGGATATGCTTCTTCTTTGCAGTTCTAAAGCAACAACCTCTCTGCTAGCCAAACCAGAGGAAACACATACGAAGACAGTGGTCTCAAAAGTGAAGGTATTGAATATAGCAGATGTTATATTTTTACACTTTGTGTTTCTTTGCTTCTCTAGTAAAGTTAATTTAAAGTTTGAAGAAGAAAAATGGCTAAGTTTGAAAAAAAATAATTTTGGAAGGAGATAATGGAAACCACTATGGGTTTGTTTCAAAAGTGTTGGCATGGCTATAATCAGTGGTTGGCTGTGCTTGCCATTGCTTCTAGCCTGTTCAGCCACAGGAAAGAATTGTCCTGCTGTGTTCCAGTATCTCCAAATTCACAGAATTAGAGATAATATTATTTAACTTGCAACAGCTTTGGATTTTGAAATGTCTTTAAGAGGTGGCTTATCTCTGGTGTTAGTAATTAGAAAAGGAGCATGATAAGGTTATCACAGGCACCTTTGATAGTTCCCTCGTTTGTATTGTTCAGATTTTTTGTTGTGTGTCCAATCTGAGGTGTGCTTTCAGACTGCTGTCAGGGTAGTGAGACAGAGGAAGTCACTGCACTTGCATTTATTTTGTCAAGGCTGTAGTGATGTAACAATTTGACTGCAATTATGTTTTATTTTGTTTTAGCAAAGGAGAAATCCATTTAATTCCACTGTATCAGACAACGACTTGAACAGTGAGGATTCAGAAAACAGAGCAGACAGTCTACCTCAGCTATCAAAGAAGGGTAGGTATACTTATTTAGCATATGTCTGTGAATTTTTGGTGGCTTATATGAATTTTTTTTTACTTTCATTGTTACTTTTTGTAGGAGACTAAAACCTGTTTTATCCTAACTACTTGGAGTTATCCAAGTTCATTTCAAGCCCCGTGTAAAATGTGTATATGCTCAGGAAATCTCTGTTTATGTGAGTAAATGGATTTTACTGCCTTTTTTTTTTTAGCTCATAGTTCTACTCAGTATACTCCCTCTGAGAGGTCTCTTTTGTCCTCAGCTGCTGTTAAGAGAACAGAAATTTCCTTGAATTTGGCATAGTTGTCTTTATGACCTTGCAGTCGCTGTTGCTACTGGCTCAACAGAAGCAGTTCAACTCTTTGATCTTTATTTTTGTCCCTTTGTTTTCTCAGTCCTGTTTATTTTCAAATCCTTCCTTTCCTGCAGTGTTCTCTGCAAGCAAGTAGATAAGTGATGGTATATAACAATGCAGGAGTTTGAAGCTGTAATTTACAGGCTTATACGTGGAAATGAGTCTCCTCTCTCTGTTATGAAGCTTGTTGAAGACTTGCACATTAGCAATAATAAAAACAATTATTTCCCTACCAGGAGGTGATTTATGCATTTTACATTGTTCCATGTGATTGTGCAAATAGCCTGTCTCTGGTTTTGAAGGTTTACATTCTGAACCTGAAGGGATCCGTGTGTATTAAAAAGCTGTTTTTCCCTGCAGACTTTGTCCTTTGCAGGGCTAATGCTGCTCAAAAATGGGATGTTCTTTCTATTTTTGGAATTATCAAATGGCTAATATTCCTAGCATAAGAAATACCTGCAGGATTTTAATCTGCTTAAGTGCCCTGTTGTATACAAATGAAATGAACACCCATGCTGAATTTCTGCCTGTGTTTTACCGTGGCTGTTTTGAATAAACCTGAGAATATCACTGCATTTGAGAACTTCACTGCCATACCCCTCTGTTTATGCAGATGAACATCACGTAAACCCATGATTTCCTCTCTCTATATCTTACAGAAGTCGTGTCAGTCTCTGAAGAGAGCCAGCCTAAACCACACTTACAAAGTGATGAAACAGAGAAACATACAAAGCCTTCTGTAGAAGCCACTGATGAATCACAGCAAGGACTAATTAAGCGTCCTGTCCCAAAAGCTAGAAAGTTAATTCATAAAGCAACGGATCCTGTGTCACAAAGAGAAGAAGAAGTTGTTCCAAAACCAGCCAAAAGGACCGAGAGGATCAATGGAACTGCCACACCACCCAGGGGCATTCTGAAGCGCAGTTCAAGTTCAAGTTCCACTGACTCAGAAGTTCGTGTTAGTCAGATGTTCGATGTTCAGAAAAAGAATGGTCTTCCTACTGCAACTATTTTTGAAGGAGAAGCTGAGAAGAACTCTCTTATAGAAGAAGCAGAAGACTCCACACAAAGTTCACTGGAAAAACTAAAACAAGTGAGATTCTCATCTAGCATAGGTAAAGCAGAACCTCTGCAATGCCCTCAGGTCCACTACAGCAGAGAAACAGGAGAGTTTGAATCGTTAGAATGTGACAAAGGAAAGAGTTGTGGAAATGATGATACTGGATCTGATTCACTTGGGAATAAGCAAATTTCTGCTGTAAAGCCTTTGGGAGCCAATTCATCAGCTTTACAAATAAAGCCAATAGATGGCTTACATGAAGGCACATCAACATCTGGCCCTTGTGACATTAATAGGTCAGGCTTCCTGGCTAGTGAAACCTTGCAGGCAAAGGCAGCTACTCATAAGCAACTTCACACTTCACAGAAGATCTCCAACAATATCCTGCCAAGTAGCAATAATGAACTGAGTGGTGATGAGACTCATCAAAATCAATCCAACCAGACCTTGAGCCATGGATCTAAGTCACACGAAAATTTTACTGGTAAGAGACTAGCAAGAGTGGAGAACAGGATGTAATAACATACAGCACACATTCATTAATGCTTGAATTATTTGTGTCTAAGAAATAACAAGGAGGAAGCAGAAATAGTAAGAATGTGCTACATACTGCAGAACTAAGTGCAAAATGCCTTTTCTGTATTTGAATGTTATAACGTAGCCAGTATTTCTTTTGCTTATCTTCTATTTGTGTTCTTAAGATTTAACAATCAGATCAGAGCCTGGACAGTCACCTGTACTATGGATGTTGGAGGTGAAGTGATGGCATTTGGATAAAATTCTTGTCATAAGGCCTGGTAGATCTGTCTGTACAGGAACTGGAGAAGTTTTGGTGTACTGCTGTCGATTACTCTTGGTAGTAATCCTGTTGTGACTTGGGGATTTGCTTATGGGACTAAACACAGATATGCTGGGCTGTCCTTCCCTGCCCTGTCACCCCTTCAGTGTAGCCATTTTCTTTAGAATGAGAATAACCAATCTTAAATGCTTGCACTTTCAAAAGTAATATAATTAATCTTCCAGAATAATATCTCCCTGCAGCAGTCTGTTTTTTATTTTATTACTTGCAGTATGGTTCCTACCATAAATGCAAGGACAGAAAACTCTTCACCAACAGCTTTTAAAAAAAAACAAACCCAAAAGTGTGATTTTTCTTTTCAAGATAGATTGAGCATTTGTAGAGTTGTGTGTTTGATTCCTAACTTTAAGTTTGTTTCTGTTATAGATGAGCATCAGCTTTCTGCTAAGACAGAAGTGCATGAGGTGTCAAATACCAGTTCTACAAGCCTTCAACAAGGTAAGCCTGATCTTGTTGAGGATCACAATGCTAAAACCACTTCCAAGCCTGACAAAAATTCTGATGAACTCATGCAAGTGGCTGATGAATCTGTATCAAAAGTTTTAGACTGGTTTCAAAGAAGTTCTAGTACTGAAGACAGGAAACATTCATCAGTCAGATCCCAGGACAGGGAACCCAAAGATGAAATGAACATCTCACCCACCACAGCAGTTTCTCCTGCAGAACACAGTGAACCTAGCATGGATAGAAAAGCAGAAGTTACAAAAGAGTTAACATGTGGAAAGATTAAACCACAGAATAGTATTTCACCTACATTTAATTCAGAAGATACACAGCTGACTGAGAGAATGAAAGCTAAGAAGAGGGAAGAGAATCAAGAGCAGAATGACAAATCCCTAGCTGAATCTGACTACACAAGAGCTAAAGAAGTAGAACACGTTCCAGAAATCAAGCAAGAAAATAAAAAATCAAATTTGTTGGAACATCAAGAGCACAAGCTACCAGTTCAGAAATATGAATCAGAGAAGTCAATGCAAGAAAGAAGAAGAATAAAGGAGATCAGAGAATTCTGGGAAAGGAACAAATCTGTTCCCAGTCATAAGGAGAGAGAAATTAGTATCAATGCTAATGTGTCAGGTGGTGACGCATTGAAAGGTCTCAGAGATACTGAGAAAATAAGACCCACTGGTGTATACCTACCTAGTGGACCAGGTGATCAAAACAAGCATACATTAAGAAGCTCTGAACTAAGTTATACAAGCCAGGCTTCAAAAAATGAACATCAGAACTCTTCTGAGCTTGGACCACACCACACAGCTGAAAAAGTAGAAAGAACAGTCCCATCTGGTGGTAAAGTTCATGAATATACAGACTTGCCAAAAGCCAATAACTGGCAGCCAAGAGTTGATGCCACTTTACATTTCCCAGACAGCAAAGATGAGAAAGAAATACTGAAAGAAAAAGCTGCTGCTCATCACCAACAGAAGCCAAATTTCCAGGTTTTGTCCTTAAAAGAAAAAATGAATGAGAAATCCAAGAATCAAATTTCAGATCCTTCACAGTTCCAGAGTTTGAGAAACTTCTGGGATACCGGAGTTAAGTTACAGAATAACATCAATAGGGGAGCTCTGTCTTTGCCAAATAATGCTAATTTAATAACCTGTGAAGTAAAATCAAAGGAAGATAAAGGCAACAATAAATTGAACAAGCAAGAGTTCATTCAACAACAAAACGAAACACCTGAGAGAGAAAAAACACAGAAATTAGATCCTGTAGTATACAAACTGCCTCAAAGATCACCTACTCTGAATGTGACACACACACAAAACACAGACACTGTTCAGCTGGACAGAAAACCAGTTACCTCAAAACCCCAGGAAAAGATGGGTCTCTCACAGCAAGAAGTCAAAGACTCTACAGAAAAAAATACTGTTTCATCAGTAGAGCATTGTGCTTCCTTGCAGTTGCTCCAGTCACAGGATAAAGATGCTTCAAAGGAGACAGCAGTAGGTGAGTGGCTATGTTTACCTGTAAAGAAAGTGGAGAATAGGACTAGTCCATTACATGTCAGTCTTCCTAAAGAGGAAGTTGCAGAGACTGTGGATAAGGTTGTTCTTCCTAAAGCTGATCTTGATGTATCCAAGTTAGGCCTGAGTAAGTTAGAAAAGGAAGCCTCTGAGACATCTATCTTGAATCTAAAAGAAAACATTTTGAAAGAGACAACTTTTCACTCAGATCAGTGCAGGGCCTTTGAAAGAACAGTAGAACATAGCCATGACACTTCTGTTGAACATAAAGAAGAATTAAGAAAAGGCACAGAAGAAATGGAAGTGCCATCAACAGATGAGCATGCAAACAAAAGCCTCAGGAGACTCTTCAGGGAGTTCAAACCTTTTTATCTACAGCATCAAGCAGCAGACAGGGATGATACTCTTGAAGGTTCTCGAAGGCCTCAAGCTGTTTTGCAGAACCTGCTCAGACAAACATTTACATCTCAGCCTTCTGAATATAGAAGGGTGGGAATTAAAAAATCTGATTACATAAATAGCATATCACAGACTAATTGTACTGTAGAATCGACCTGTCAAGAAGGTACTTGTCAGCTTGAAGAGTTCAGTGAGACCACAGAAAAATCTGTTGCTCCATCCAAGGTCAATGACTTGAATTCTGCTTTAGGGAAGCTGGTAAAGGAGGCCTCTGAAACACCACCTCCTGAACCAAAACGTCTCCATAGCGCAACAACAAGAATTGCTGAGGTGGAATTTGAAAGCAAGACCTATCAACATGATGGAGAGTTGCCAGATGAAATCAGTGAGAGCATAGAAAAGTCTGTTGCCCCATCCCAAGTCTATGACTTGAGTTCTGCTTTAGAGAGGCTGGTAAAGGAGGCCTCTGAAACAAAGCATGCTGACAGCATAGTATGGAGGCCTGCTGAGATGGAAGCTTGTAGCACAGCTTATGAGCATCATGGAGAGTTACCACAGGAGATCACTGAGACCATAGAAAAGTTTGTTGTCCCATCCAAGGTCAGTGACCTGAGTTCTGCTTTAGAGAAGCTGATGAAGGAGGCCTCTGGAACAAAACGTGGCAACAGCACAGCACAGAGAACTGCTGAGATGGAAGTTAAAAGCAGGACCAATCAGCATGATGGAGAGTTACCACAGGAGATCACTGAGACTATAGAAAAGTCTGTTGCCCCATCCAAGGTCAGTGACTTGAGTTCTGCTTTAGAGAAGCTGATGAAGGAGGCATCTGAAACACCACCTCCTAAGCCAAAACGTGCCCATAGTACAGTGCAGAAAATTGCTGAGGTGGAATTTGAAAGCAGAACCTATCAGCATGATGGAGAGTTACCACAGGAGATCACTGAGACTGTAGAAAGGTCTGTTGCTCCATCCAAGGTCAGTGACTTGAGCTCTGCTTTAGAGAAGCTGATGGAGTCCTTTGAAATGCCACCTCCTAAATCAAAACCTGCAGACAGCACAGTGCAGAGAACTGCTGAGATGAAACTTAAAAGCAAGCCCTATCAGCATGATGGAGTGTTGCTGCAGGAAATCAGTGAGACCATAGAAAAGTCTGTGGTGTCCAAGGCTGAAGGCAAAATGTTTGATATTAATTTGCAGAAGCTACTGAACGAGGTCTCTGAAACACCAGCTTCTGTGCTAGAAAATACAGATGAGAAACCACAGGGTAAAATGCAGACTAGTGGAAGTATGCATGCTCCACATCAACAAGAGAGAGATCCTCCACAAGAAATAGAAGAAACCATAGAAAAAACTTCTGTTTCAAATATTGCAGAACTCAGTGAATTCAGTAGCTCTTTAGAAGCTCTTCTTCAGGAAGCATTTGAAGAACAAAATAGCAACACTTCAATACACAATCTTACAGTAAGTGAAATTAAAGCTTCTGATCTTCCCAAAAGAAATGGAGCTGTTAATAAAATAGAGAAGAGAAACGTGGCTCCAACTGATCATCTTCCCTTCAAAGGAGAGGCCAATAGGACTGCAATCAAGCCATTTGAGATAAATGACAAAGGAAGAAGAGGTGAAAGCACATCCTTGGATGTCTCTGAAATTCATTCAGAGTTTAAGGCACTGTTGAAATGCAGAAGAGCAAGCACACCAATTAAAGATGAGAGCATCTCCCTCCAGCCAAAAGGAAATCAAATCTGCCTAATCTTAGAGCATGAGGGCAATGACAAAGAGAAAGGGGATGGCTCAAATTCAGGATCCAAGTTCTCAGATGAAAACTCTGAGTCCTTCTCTGGAACTGGAAGTTCAACTCGTGAGCTGTTTGATTTCTAAATTTCATGGTGCTGGGTTGTTAAACATGGCTGCCTTTATTTTATTTTATCTTGGTAGCCAATCTGAAATATGATAACCAAAAATCTGTCTGATACTTCTTTACTGAATGCCATGGATATTTGTCTGGGAAGGATAGGAAAGCAAGCACGTACTACATTTGAGTAAACCTCCTCAGCAAGAGAAGTTTAGCTTCATGAATCAATCACATCAATCTTCATGATTTACCTTTTTCTTCCTCCTCAATGGTGACATATTCAAACTACTAACATAGTAACACTCAAAATCTGGTATTTCCTTTAAATATCCTGGATTAAAAGATGGGGAAAAAAAAAATCAGTGTCTGAGAGAGTTCATTCTGTAGTTTGCCCAGCTACTTTCTGAAGGTAAATGCTTCTCAGTGGAATGGCTGAATATAAAGACAAGAGCAATACCTTATTCTATTTTGTTTAGCATTGCTGCCTGTTGCACTTGGAAAGTGGCCATATAAATGAAGTGGATTTATTTACCATAATTGGTTGAATGTGAACTCTAGTCAATGTAGAGAGTGTGACAGTCGTAGAAGAGCTTAGGGTAGAGGAGATGATTTAACAAGTTTAATCCCTCCCTGAGGTACTGAGAATGTTTTCTTCACCTGGGCAAAGTGAAGAATCTGAAATTTCCAGGGCTCGCCAGATTACTCTTGAGAATCATAGAATCAACCAGGTTGGAAGAGACCTCCAAGATCATCCAGTCCAACCTAGCACCCAGCCCTATCCAGTCAAGTAGACCATGGCACTAAGTGCCTCATCCAGTCCTCTCTTGAACACCTCCAGGGATGGTGACTCCACCAGCTCCCTGGAAGTCAGTGAAAACTCAAAACAAAGGAAGGAAAACTGAAACTATTTGTTTTCACTCGTGATTGCAGGCAGCAACACTGTAAGGCCTGATTGGTTGGCTGATGGGAGGGAAGTGAGTTAGAGAGAAGAAAAGGTCTTGAAGGTTTCTGGAGAACTAAGTTTGTCTTGATTCTGCCTTTGAAGACAACTGCGTGATTTCAGGAATCTAAGTATCTCCACAGCTGGGACTTCTGTGGTTGTTACTCAAGCATTGACACAAAATTACATTGAGAATAAAACACAACTGACAAACTCAAGGGAAAATCTAAAGATATTAACTTTTTTGTGCTGAATCATAGCAATGTAACTACAAAATGCCTGAAGTCTGAGCCTGCCCTATGTGGCTTTTAGACAGCAAAGTGCTGCAATTGCCCGAAACCCATTTCTTAGTCACTACAGAGATAGGTACACAGAGGAAGTGAGCCAGTCTGCCTCTTGCTACTGATGGCTGAGAGAAGTGGCAGAGCAAATAGACATTTAAATTCAAACTAAACAAAGTAAATATCTAATTTTGCTTTGCCTTTTCACTGAATGTTCATTGTTGTTGCTAACAGTCCAAATAAATTCTCGTGAGAAATCGACGGTTGGCTTTTTAGTGACTCACTTAAAATGACAGGTCTGTGTGTGCAGTGTTCATGTGTTTTGTCTCGTGACAGGTTCAGAAGAACAATTAAATCCTGTTTTGATGGCTTTGAAAAGGAGTGCAGATAGGAAAATGCCTTCCAAAAGTCTAGAGGACATTCCGTCAGCCACCTCAAGTGAGCACAAAGCTTGTGTGTGTCTCCCATGACCCCGCAGTTTGGCTTAAGCATGTTCATGCTGGTCTTCCATACAGCTTTGCCAAGTGGTGTGTTTGTCTTTGGTTCTCACTAAGCTGTATGGAACTTGTACTGTAGAACTGAAACCTTTTCTCATATGGTTTATTTTTTTTCTTTGTGTTAATTTTGAAGCAACACTGGTTTACAAAGCAGTCATCATCCGAAAATGCACTGTGTTAATTAGTGATGAACTCCTTCTTGGTTGGTTTTTCAATAGTGAAAGTATTGGCAACTACCCAAACCAGTAAAGAGCAACAACTGCTGTTGTATCCTGGCTGCTTGCTTGGGTTAAATTAGTGGACAGTAAAAATATGAAAAGATCATCCTAGTTTAGTGGTGTTTCGTAGAGCCAATCATAGAATCAGTCAGATTGGAAAAGGCCTCCAAGCTCATCCAGTCCAACCTAGCACCCAGCCGTAGCAAATCAACTAGACCATGGCACTAAGGGCCTCAGCCAGGCTTTTCTTCAACACCTTCAGGAACTGTGACTCCACCACCTCCCAGGGCAGCCCATTCCAATGGCAAATCACTCTCTCTGAGAAGAACTTCCTCCTAACCTCCCCTGGCATAACTTGAGACTGTGTCCCCTTGTTCTGTTGCCGCTTGCCTGGCAGAAGAGACCAACTCCCACCTGGCTACAGCCTCCCTTCAGGTAGTTGTAGACAGCAATGAGGTTACCCCTGAGCCTCCTCTTCTCCAGGCTAAACACCCCCAGCTCCCTCAGCCTCTCCTCACAGGGCTGTGTTCCAGGCCCCTCACCAGCTTTGTTGCCCTCGTCTGGACACATTCCAGCATCTCAACATTTCTATTGAATTGAGGAGCCCAGAACTGGACACAGTACTCAAGGTGTGGCCTGACCAGTGCTGAGTACAGGGGAAGAATAACATCCATTGTCATACTGGCCACACTGTTCCTGATCCAGGCCAGGATGCCATTGGCTCTCCTGGCCACCTGGGCACACTGCTGGCTCATGTTCAGCTACTATCCACCAGTACCCCCAGGTCCCTTTCTGCCTGGCTTCTCTCAGCCACTCAGTCCCCAGCCTGTAGTGCTGCTTGGGGTTGTTGTGGCCAAAGTGTAGAGCCCTGCACTTGGCCTTGTTAAATCTCAACCCATTGGCCTCTGCCCACCCATCCAGCCTGTCAGGGTCCCTCTGCAGGGCTCTCCTATCCTCCAGCAGATCCACACCTGCTCCTAGCTTGGTGTCATCTCCAAACTTACTGATTCTAGACTGAATCTCCTGGTCCAGATCATCAATAAAGATATTGAACAGGACTAGGCCCAGCACTGCTATTGACTGGCTGCCAATCTATGTTTAAGAGTTACAGTGAAACAATACTGGACTTAAAGCTCATTCCTGACTTCCCTCTGTAGACTCATAGGGTTTTTTTGTTAATTTTATACTGCTACTCCTGTCTGACTTCCTCCTGCCCCTGAGTGTTTTCATGTTTACCTCCCATCTGATGAGGAAGAGATAAACTGAGCTTGTCGTTGTAAGCTGAAGCATGAAGGTGTAGATTTTGAAAGATGTTGGCTATTGTTGGCAAATTATTCTTCTAATACTACTTTTGCCATTGCTTGCTTCTAACTAGTTTCTAGGTTTCAGGTCACTAACACTGTTGTAACAGCCCACTGAGAGAGACTGGGTCAGCATGAAGCTGCTGCTTGGATGTAGTGCATGAAGTAGAAAGCATCTCTTGTATTTAACCATGGCTGTGCTGGTTTATTTATGTTTTGGGTTGGTTTTTGTCATCGTTGCTCTTAACTCTACCACTGCCATCCATTTCACCACACTGAAAAGCAAAATTTCTAACTGTGTGTTACTTTCTTCCTGCACAGATAAAGGAAAAATAAATAATCCAAAGGAAGAGTTAGCTCTTAGTGCTGAAGATGGTAAATATCTTTTGCATCTGCATGGAAAATTGTTGTTTTTTTCAATGGCCTTTGTTTCCTAGTGAAGGATTTTTTCAAAGCAAACTTTTAGATTTGATAAATTGCAGTGTGACTAAAATGCTTTTGTAGAACTTTGTATTAAGGAATACAGAATCATAGAATCAGCCAGGTTGGAAGAGACCTCCAAGATCATCCAGTCCAACCTAGCACCCAGCCCTATTCAGTCATCTAGACCATGGCACTAAATGCCTCATTCAGCCTTTTCTTGAACACCTCCAGGGATGGTGATTCTTCTGTTATGGCCTCCTGTAGCTGTAGAAACTCTACATTTTATTGTAGTATTTTGGCCTTTGGTCATTCAGCCTATGAAAAAGGTACTGAGCTTTGAACATCAACTCCTCTGAAAGACTTGGCCAAAGTAAATACTGAACTTCATCTGTTGCATTTTAAGATACAAGATGACGTTTCCTAGTGCAAAACACCAGTACCATGACTATGTCGGTTTGAAAGACAGCCTCTCTTCCAACCCCTGTCTTAGTGAAGCAGAATTACTCTAAGCAATAGATGAGCTAATTGCTAGATCAGCTACTGTTGTTATCATCAGCCCACTAGCACATTACAGATGCCTTACTGTTAAATTTGTTTATATACCTTTAGAAATTCCAAAACAAAATGAAACTTCAAGCTGAACACAAAAGAAAAGAATCAAATAACATTCAATATAGTGGAATATAACACACATTTCTTTATTTGCTGTGTTTACCAGTTTTAAAGTTGGGCACAGCTGCATTGTTTCCATCATGGTATGGATACTTTAAAGCATTTTGCATGCTAGTGGCCTACAGTATAAATAGAATCATTTTATCATAATAGGATTCATGAGTAAATTAGTAGGACTAAAGCACAGCACTGCACTTAGCTTTCAGATGGAGACCCCTACTGAAAAGACATTTCACATGCTGTATGGAATGTGTAGACACTTATCTGAAAAATGTGTGTGTGGGTCAAGTGAAATTTATTATGAGCGAAGTTCTGAAACTAAAACACAACCACACTGACAGCTGTGCAGATAGAATAAGGCAAGCTCTCTTGAAAACACTATTCCCCTTTTCATTTTCCTTGGCTTGGACACTCACGTTACTGTTGTTTTAATATAGCCCCTTCTGTTTTGCATTCCTCAGTGATGCAAAACGCAGAAACACAGGGTCTGGAGAAGTCAGAAACTTCCCACATAAAATGTATTGCTGCTATTTATAACATTGCAAAGCTGTTTGTGCTGCTGAGTGATTGTTGTCAATACTGCACTGAGCAGGTCCGAAGCCAAGTCAGCATCGAGAAAGAAATGAAAATGCAGCAGGAAGTGAGTAATAGGGTTCTGCAGACAAGACAGAGACTTCTGCACTGATACTTGAACTAATGCATCACAATTGCTGTTTTATTTAACGACTAACAAATTATACATCTGTGCTAGATATTTGCTCAGTGGGGCAACTGCATCTAGCTGCATACTGACAATAGCTAATACACTGAGCGCTGTTTGAGCTTCAACAGCCAAAGCTTGAACCTTGATTCATCTTGCAAACTCTCCTGCCGTGTGTGCCATGCTTCATTTTGTGCATTTTGTGCCCCTCTAGCTGGCTGTTTGTGGCCAAATAATTCCCTGTCATGCAATACTCAGTATTGATGCATGTCACAATGTGTATCCAGTCCAAAGATATAGTGCTTTAGGGCATTATTAAATATAAGTGGGGTTAGACAACCTGAGAATTGTAGTCTTACTGCAAACTGACTTTTGCAAGGCTGGCTTTATGCTTTTTCACTGTGAAAAGCTTAATTCCATAAACAACTTTCAGCAGTTACATGAAAGTTGAAGAGATGGGTTGCAAAAAATTGCGTTGAGATACTCATCTTAGAACTAATTAAGAATACTTGAAAGTTCCTTGTTTGGGTCTAAAAATTTGTTTGATTTACATGAATATTCCAGTTGCAGTTATTTAGATGGAGTAAATAAAACAGTTTGGCTTATGTGCAAACTTTCTACTAAGAACCTTACAATGACTTAAAAGTCAGTGCTGATATAGTTAGTGCATGAGTGCATGTCTCTGTGTTCTAGTTAAACTGAAAATGTTTTCCTTCATCAGATTTGATCAGAATTTGCTTGCAGCACCCAGGCTTGTACATCTTGTCAAGCAATGTAAATACCTCTGCTCCTACAAGCAAAGCTCTTTGACATCTCCTGTAACGCTGACCAAAGTAAATTACCTTTCCTAATCATAGCATCTCTGAGTCCTGAGGGGGAAAACCTCAAACCTTTCATCCCGGTTGTAAACTGGTTGTGCATGTGTTCAATCTGAAACTGCTTGTTTCTAACCGTGTCCTGTTATGGAATCTTACTGTTTTGGTGCATAAATGTATTTTGGAAGCCTTTTGAATTGCTGCTCTTCAGTTTCCACAGTGCCTTCACAGCCTGATGAACTGTTTTCCCATCCTGACAAACTGAAAGGACTGAGCAAGTCTGTGCCATCATTCCTACAGGAAGAGGTAAATTCAATCTCTGAAATACTGTACCTAAAACTTTTGATTACTTGGGGTAGTTTGCATTTGTGAAGTACTGCTTTCTGTGGTCTGCCAAGTCAGTTTACTGTTGGACAATGGCATGCAGTTGAGCTCGTGGCATAGCAGTCAGGAGATGATCCCAAACAATCAGTGGGTAATCAACCTTTATGAAGCTTAGTTCAGTAACCAAAGCTTTATTCATGCTGCTCAACATTACAGAATGTGTTATTATAAAGGAGTTTGAAGCATAATGAATGCTTGGTGGTATTATTCACAAAAGGGCATCTCTAAGCTTATAAAAGGTGGTATATTCAGAACATACATAAATATACATACATTCGTTTCTTCAAAGTCTGAAATCTAAGATGAACATGTAAGACCATAACAAAGTTGTCATCTGGTAACCCTTCTCAGAGGGATATTTAGCTTGGTGCACTGCTTAGGGACGTAGGTTCAGGTACCAGGTTGTTAACATTGTGTAAGAATGCAGAATTTCCAACAAAACATTGTGCTTGTAATAATAAATAGACTGTAAGTCTGTTGTTGTTCTCATCATCTTTATGGTGTGGGCCTCAGAATAGGCTCTGAGGCCTTATCCATATCTCCTAATATGACACCAAGGATAGGTCATTTGAACTCTCTGGACTGTGAGTCCCCAAACAGTAAGCAAAGAGACGAGTGGAGACTCTTTACACCAAGCACAAACCTCCTGTTGTAAATGCCTAAAAGAGATAAGTCCACTGGACATAAGAAACAGGAGGCTCTAGAGAATAGGAAATACCTGATCCACTACTGTTGAATGTGGATAACACCACAGACCCTCTTGTTTTTATTTTCTGTGTCCAAGTGCCTTTGTATGGCAAATGGTGATGCAGACACCTGGGTCCTATCAATGAGGGATGTGTATGAGTGGACACAGGCTTAAATGGGAGACAGGAATTTTGGACATAGGTATAACAAATATCTGACTGTGCTCTAAAACAAGAAATTGTTGCTTACCCCAGCCCTTAGCACTGTAATGGAAATGTAAGCATCAATATTTTGGGTTCTTTTTCTATAGCTAGAAAGTTGCCCAGAGGAAAAGCACCTGAGGGTATTGGTTGGCAGCCAGGTAAATATGAGCTAGCATGTGCTGAGGTGGCCAAGAAGGCCAGCAGCATCCTGGCTTGTGTCAGAACTAGTGTCACCAGCACAAGCTGGGAAATGATTGTCCCCCTGTACTTGGTATTGCTGAGGGTTCACTTAGAATATTGTGTTCAGTTTTGGAGCCCTCTCTGCAAGAAGGACATTGAGGTACTGAAGTGTGTCCAAAGAAGATCAATGAAGCTAGCAAAGGGCCTAGAGCATGTCTTATGAGGAGCAGCTGAGGGAGCTGGGGTTGTTTAGCCTGGAGAAGAGGAGGCTGAAGTGAGAGTTCACTGTTTTTCCACAACTACCTGGCAGGAGGTTGTAGCACAGTGGGTGTTGGTCTTTTCTCTGAAGTAGTAAGCATTAGGATGAGAGTGGGATGGTTTGGGAGTTAAGCACCCCCTGCCCCCCACCCCCGATTCACCAGACTAGACTCAGTCAGATGGAAGTTAAGGGAGCTCTATTTACAGCTCAGCACAATTTACAAGCATATATGTGTACAATATAAAAATATTTACAGTTATATACAAGTTAAAAGTAATACAGAAACACAGAATTCCTCCTTAAACAGTCAACTACCCAGGAGGCTTCTGACCAACCTCCTTCCCCACTCCTCCCTCTCTCTCTTTCCCTTCTTTCCCTCCCCTCAGAAATAATCAGATCAACCCCCATATAGCTCACATGATAAATGTGCAGAGATCCAAGGTGAGATATCAGAAAGACAAGGAGGTTAGAGGACAAACAGTTGGGCTGGGTTACAAAGATCTCATGCAAAGGAGCCAAGGCAGATGCAGCCAGCCACAGACTGACAGAGAAAGAGAACAACTGAGAAGTGTGTGAAAAGTGAGTGCCTTATATATATTTTGACTAGTTGCATCTCTCAGCAGAAGAATGAATGATACAGGTCAATGTTATTTTCTTTCTTGTCACAGCTGAGGATTTAATTTCTCTCAGTAAAATATTCCAATTAGCCTCAAATCAGCACAGAGAAGGAACAGCCTGAAGTTGTTACAGGGGAGGTTTAAGTTGGAGATTAGGAAAAAAATCTTCACTGGAAGGGTTGTCAAGCCCAGGCTGTCCAGAAAGTGGTGGCTTTCAAGGAGCCTTGCCCTGGGTAGGAAGGATATTAGTCAGTCCTTAGCTTTTGGCCTCTGAACTGGGAAACAATGCTGACCTGCTGTCATTTAGCAGTATAGATACAGGCCAGAGAAGCTGCAATTAACTGGAACTTCATAAAGCCTTACTCAAAATGCTCACATGCTGGGTATTTATTTCTATAAATATTCAATATATTAACATGTGTGGAAATTTGCTGTATTAACATGTGTGGAAATTTGCTGTAGTAACCTTGCACCTGTTAGTAGAAGATCTGTGACAGCAGCTCAACTGTTGTCTGTAAAGGAGAGGGGATTGTTTGTAGATTGTTCACATGTGGAATGCAATGGGGAGATGATGTCGAGGCACACATGGCAGGTAAAGCATCGAAGGATAGCACTGAGACAGAAAGGGCTTGTGAGCTCAGAACCTCATAATGACCAAGTAAACCAAAACTGCAGTTCCCTAATGGAAAAGCAGGGCCTTGCTTGTCCTTGTGCAAGAAAGACATTTTGCAAGAGCCGTTCACTGCATCCAGTGCTGTTGTGCTGTGTGTGTCATCCTCCAGCCAGCTACTTTCAAGACAGAGAGTACAGAATCGACAGTATTTGCTACTTTATCACTTGCATAAGTTTGTGTGAGATAAGGAGGAAGCTGAATTTAATTGTCCCAATAAAATTGACTTTTCAATTGCTATTTGAGATTTAAAACAAACAAAAAACCCCCGATTGATTTTCATTACTGCTTAAAACAAAAAAAAATCAGTGTAGGCTTTCCATCAGATAAATTCCCTTCCAACTGTAAGTGTGTGACCTAATTCAAGAAGCATTAATTATTCATGTTGCACTAAAAGGGGATGTAAATTCATGCTTCCACTGAGTCTCAGTCTGTGTTATAGTTTTGTTTGGGTTTGTTTTGTGTGCTTGTTTTTGTTTTAATGTTCCTTGTGACTATAAAGAACCTACACAGACTTTCTTTCTGTGGTGTTTTTGTAGAGTGATGACAGACAGACAGATACAGCATCAGAAAGCAGTTATTCCATTGGCAGAATCAAGAAGAGTCCCAGCTCTCTAACCAATCTTAGCAGCTCTTCTGGCATGGCCTCCTTATCCTCTGTATGTAAACCAAAGCCTTCTTCTAATGGCACTTTGCTTTTGCTGTTTCAGAATTGTCTCAGCTTCCTTCTTACTCCTCTTGCCTTTCCTCCCTTGGATACTCTATCTCCTTCCTTCTCAGTCTGTTACATGAACCTGTGCATGGAATTGGCTAAAATGAAATCAGTTTTACTTTTTTAAAAGGTTTTCTAGTAATATATTGCAGGCTGTTCAAAACTCCCCTGTGCATCATGCTCTATAAATACTGAACCAAGAGGTGGATTTTACTGTGAGAATTTTACCTCTGTACCTGAAAATGAGGCACAATTTGTATAAACTAAATATTTAGAAAAGGAAAAACAGGGGGAGAAGTAAGTGAAAGCCAGGGACAGTATTGGCATATGGGGTGTATGATGTAGTTAGTGAATTGGCTAACCAAACGTCATTCATTTATATGCACTTTCTGGGGAAAATGAGAATTTTGAGGTTTAAAAACAACAAACAAAAAGATTGTACAACCTTCTCTCTCTATGTTGGTAGTGTTTTATTTGGGCACATCATTCGACCATACAGATTTTATCACTAATTGTACTGTTACTACTTTCAGAAGGCTTTTCATCCTGAACTCTTAAGCTCTGCCTTCTGCAAGGAAGATCACCTGATAAGATACATAAGTAATATCTCAAGGAACTGATCACAGATCTCCAAATCGACAGCATTGTATTATTTCTTTTGTCTCAGTGCAATCAACATCTTTTTTTCCCTAGAAAACTTGGGCTAACACCTTTTGGTTTACAAATGACTTTCTTTTGTTAATCTGCTTGCTGCGAAGTGTGTATAACAGTTGGCACTGAAGAGATGTGGTTGATTTCTTTACTGTCTGAATTCTAAGCATAACTTCTACTCTAATCTTGCTGTATCTTGTGAAGTGCAATGACTGGAACTTTTTTTTCTTCTGTTGGGTGATACAGGTGAGTGGAAGCCTAATGAGCATCTATAGTGCAGACTTTGGCAACGTCGATGTGAAGGGGAACATTCAGTTTGCTATTGATTACGTAGAACAGCTGAACGAGCTCCACATTTTCATTTGCCAGTGTAAAGGCTTGGCAGTGGCAGATGTTAAGCGACAGCGTTCAGACCCGTAAGTACAGACAATATATTTCTTTCCCAATGGAAGTTTTCCCTTTAACCTGAAAATGAAAACTGATGGCTTTTTCCAATCTCTCTACAGCATGTTAAAGTAAACAACCCAATAAATAAACGAGCCTCTAATATGTTTAGTGGCTTTCCACTCTGAATGTAGAATTGTCCTACTAAATTGGTGTACAAATTAATATAGAAAACTCAAAACTTACAGCGGCCTTTCAGTACCTGAAAGGGCCCTACAGGATAGCTGGGAAGGGACTTACTACAAGGGCTTGTAGTGATAGAATAAGAGGGATTGAAACTTGAGAGTGGCAGAATTAGACTAGATATTAGGAAGAAGTTTTTTACAGTAAGGGTGGTGAGACACTGAAACAGATTGCCCAGGAAGGTTGTGGCTGCTTCCTTCCTGGAGGGGTTCAAGGTCAGGTTGGATGAGGCCTTGAACCAATTCTAGTGGAAGGTGTGTCCCCCAGTGCCAAAGTGGTTGGAACTTAGATGATCTTCAAAGTCTGGTCCAACTGAAACTATTCTATGAATCTATGAAGAATAGGAAATTGTCTTTTAAAAATCAGAGAGAGTGATTTGCCATTGGAATGGGCTGCCCTAGGAGGTGGTGGAGTCACAGTCCCTGGAGGTGTTGAAGAAAAGCCTGGCTGAGGCACTTAGTGCCATGGTCTAGTTGATTGGATATGGCTGGGTGATAGGTTGGATTGGGTGATCTTGGAGGTCTCTTCCAACCTGGTTGATTCTGTGATCTTTCCAGATGGTAAGGCTTGCTTTGGTAAGTTTTCAATAGGCTTAGAAACTAACTACAGTATACCTAAATATTGTATTAGAAATCTTCTGTATTTGTATGTGTTGAGGACTCATTTCAACAGATTTGCCCCTGGTAGTAGGAGGTTAAGGTCTCACTTTGGAAACTATTGTTTGACTTCACTTGCGTTGTTCCACTTCTTATATGTAAGAAGCTGAACAATGTAATGGCTAGTTGAGTGAATTTATTTACCTTATAAGGAAATACAAGCGTGTTTTGGAAGGGGAAGATGGAAAGTGTGTATGTGTGTCTCTGGGTATTTGCTTTTGGCTTTATGTTGTTGTTTTTGAGTTTTTTTGTTGATTTTGGGGGGTTGTTTTCTGGTGTGGTTTTGTTTTTCTGTTGTGGTTCTTTTTTTTTTTAAACCCTTTTCTAACAAGCCTGTCTAAATTTTAGGTATGTAAAGACCTACCTACTTCCAGAGAAGTACAAGCTGGGGAAGCGGAAGACCTCTGTCAAAAAGAAAACTTTTAATCCAGTCTATAATGAAATACTGAGGGTATTTATCAAACTAATCCTATATATGAATTACTGCATGCAGGAAGTATGAAGATACTTAAGTTTTGGGGGGTGGTAGCCTGGATGCTCTCAAAAGAGAGGTTAGGATGGGTTGCTCTGTTGAAGTACCCTGTCCTTCCATTCATAGGTGATTCTGCATAACTGCAGTGTGCTCTGGATACAGCAGTGGGAAAACAAATTGTTGCATGCTTCTTGCAAACACAAGCTAAGTAATAGCTTAAGGTGGTAGAAATAAGTAAAACGTGAGAGTTTTATTCTAAAGCGAGGAAGAGGGCAGTTACAGATGTATAAACCTGCAGAGTTTTTTTTCTAACCTTGTGACTTTCAAACGCAGCCTTGATTCAAATCCAGCTTCTTTTAAGTATATATTTTTTTCATTCGTTACTTCTTCCTGGCAGTATAAAATTGAGAAGGATCTCCTAAAGAACCAAAGCCTTAACATCTCTGTCTGGCATAATGATACTTTTGGGAGGAATAGCTTCCTTGGTGAAGTGGAGCTGGATTTGGGAACTTGGGACTGGAATGATAAATCCAACAAGCAGATCAACTGGTTTCCACTCCAGCCAAGGGTAAGTTACTAAGGCTGAGTTAACTGCTTTGTGTTTTCCACTGTGTAAGTGTAAAATCAAGTAATTATTGATTTAGGCCTGGTCTTGTGTGCCCTGTGGGTTTTGTGATGGCTATAACCATATATACCTCTTTATGCTAAATGGAACATATGGTTCTGAGGCTTCAATTAATCTACTAATTAGCTAGCTGTTATAGGATGAAAAACTTCCTCATAGTCTGAAGAGTAGGAATTTCAAGTTATTTTTCACTTACATCATGTTTCTGCAACAGATACCTGAAACTACTTGTTCCATGGATATGATGTAAACATCCTTGAGAATTTGGAGCAGGTTCAGCAGTGTTTTAATACCAGCTGTAACAATGGCTTACAAATCTGCATGCCAATTGTTTGTTAATTGGGTGTCAGCCGAAATCTAGACTTCTAGCCAAGCCACTGCCAGAGGTTCTGGTTTCTTCTGTTTTATTTCTTTTTCCCTTGAATGTACTTCATTCCAAACTTGGCTCAGTATCAAAGTTTAATAATTTGTGGAACAAATGTCACGGTTGCCTTCAGCACTAGTTTAATTCAGCTGACTTTAAAACTGCTCAGGGCAAATAAATGTAACCAAATGTTAACAGGTGCCATGCTCCACCTACAGATGGTCTGTGACTCTCTATGAAGAAGTGACATATTTTTGTGCCTTTCTGAAAAAATCACTCCTCTTGAGGATTATTTTTTTTGATCTTTGTATTAAATTAGATAAAGCACTAACTTATGAATGTGTACTTCCTGTGGCACAGAGTGGCATATGCTCTAGTTTTAAGTGCACAACAGTGTCAAAAAGATCACAGAATCACACAATTTCTTAGACTGGAAAAGCCCTTCAAGCTTATCGAGTCCAATCATTAATTTCACACTGACAAGTCCTTGACTAAACCAAATCCCTCAGCACAACATCTCATCACTATGAATTGCTATGGTTGGAAAGGATCACCAGCATCATCCAGTCCAACCTTCATCCTAGCATCCTTAATTACCAGACCATGGCTTCAAGTGCCACATCCACTCTTTTAAATACCTTCAGGGATGGCAACTCCACCACGTCCCTGTGCAGCCTGTTCCAGTGCCTGACCACCCGCTCAGAAAAGAACTTCCTCCCAGCATCCAACCTAAACCTCTCCTGACGCAACTTGAGGCCATTTTCTCTTGTCCTATCATTAGTAATTCGGGATGCACCCTCAAAGCCTTTTGTCCTCTCCTGGGTCTTGCTTTCAGCCTTAGTGGAGGAGGTATATAACTGAAAGCGCCATCAAGTGGTTAAACATGCACTAAAATCTCTCATGTCCTGTAAACTGAGGGAAGAACAATGGATAAGGAAACAAGAAAAAACAAAACAACAAAACTTGCCTCACATAGAAACTTGTTTCAGTGAAAAACCATGCATGAACTTCAGGCTTTCAGATTTCTGGGTTTTTTTCCCTTAAATTTCAGACTTCAGCAATGGCTCTTACGCCAGAAAACAGAGGGGAGATGAAACTAGCCCTCCAGTATGTGCCACACCCTGTTGGAGGTAAGCATTGTGGCTTTGGGTTTGTCAGGCCTTTGAGGGAGTTGTTTTCCTTCTTTTTCTTGTGTTTTTGTTTGTTTGTTTGTTTTGTTGTTTGGGCTGGTGTGTTTGTGTGTTGGGTTAGGGAGTTTTGTGTTTTTCTTTTGAGAAAAGCTCTTTACTGTTTTTTCAGCCAGTTGTTTTAATATGAAAGTAGAAGTTATTTATCCTTTTTTTTAACTAGAGATTTAAATCAAATCACCCTGGTCATGACCTAAAGATCACATTGGGATCTCTTGCTGTTTTTAACATTGTTACAGAACGAATTATCTTGCTGTCATAACCATAGATTTGTAATGCAGTCTACATGTGTCATGAAATTCTGTCTTGCTATTAATTTTAGAGATTTCAAATCATCAGGCAGGTGCTGTGGTTTCCTGAACTCAAGCAAAATCAGAAGTGAAAAATAGCAATAAATACTTGGAGAGCAGCAATGTATTTGGTTTAATCTTGTCTGGCAACTAATACCTGGCTGATCTGACAGTGAAGTTGTTAATGAGGGTTACCGCACCAACTCCACGTGATTCAATGTGAATCCACTGGAGACCTTTACTGTTCATTCTGAATCCATTTATTCAGTATAGAGCATAGACCACACACCTACACATTAGCATAATCTAGGCAAGCATAATCCAGTCTCTTACATACATCATGCCTTGTTTTTCTTGTTAACCAGGTGTCCCACTATCTTTCCTCCCCAGTGGGAGGCATCGTGAAGCTGTAGAAATCAAGGTCAAAATGGTCAGACTGCCTGTTGTTATTCCCTTTTACATTGCATTCCCATATGAAGTCAGGCTCAGTTGAGGCTGAGGGAGCTGGGGTTGTTTAGCCTGGAGAACAGGAGGCTCAGGGTGATCTCATTGCTGTCTACTGCTACCTGAAGGGAGGCTATAGCCAGGTGAGAGTTGGTCTCCCAGGCAAGCAGCAACAGAACAAGGGGACACAGACTCAAGTTGTGCCGAGGAAGGTCTAGGCTGGATGTTAGGAGGAAGTTCTTCACAGAGAGAGTGATTGGCATTGGAATGGGCTGCCCAGGGATGTGATAGAGCTGCCATCCTTGGAGGTGTTCAAAAAACAACTGCCTGAGGCCCTTAGTGCCATGGTCTAGTTGACTGGACAGGGCTGGGTGATAGGTTGGACTGGGTGATCTTGGAGGTCTCTTCCAACCTGGTTGATTCCATGATTCAGATCTTTAATTGATCCAGTCAGTTGATAAAAAACAAATATAAAGAGCACAAAGCAGCTTATTTGAAAGTACAAGTGGCAATAATTCCTAATGTCATGTAGACTGAAGACAAGCTGATCTCTTTAGGAGGCTTGGAAAGAGAAGACCAGCAGCTTGGTTATAACAGAAGCAAAGTCATTGCAGGAATACAGATATGATGTATTACTTTGGGATAATAATTGAAGCTTTTAAGAGTATGGAGATGATTTTTGAATTAAGACGTGAGGTAATGAGTCTAGGACAGATGTCACCTCTACAAAAGGGCAGGTGCTGCTGCATCAGAGAAACTGCCTTCTAAAAGGGGTCTACAAGCCTTAATCAGATGTTTTCTTTTTACAGGAAAGAAGACACTCTCTACTGGTGAGGTCCATATCTGGGTGAAGGAGTGCCATAACCTTCCTCTCCTGAGAGGCAACAGGCTTAACTCCTTTATTAAGTGGTAAGAAGTAATCAAATAATGGACTATTAATGCGACTGTTGTACTTTGTCATCTTATTTTCCTTTTTTCTACATTCAGACTAAAAACCACCTAATTACTTCCTGATTCTCTTTTACTGTAGTGCACATTGTCCTACAGAGCTTCCACCTTGAACATGTTAAGTATACTGGGAGAATATCCTGTTCTTTTGTTCTGTCTGCTTAGTCACCTGGTGGAAGAGCTAACCAAAAGCTGCACCAGATTTTACCTTTAAGCAAAGCACACCTGTGTAAAAGTACGGTTGAGCTTAGCAGAATGTGGGAGAAGGCAGAAGTAAGAAACACAGCTGTATTTCATAGAATCACAGAATGCTTTGTGTTGGAAGGGACCTCTAAAGGTCATCAGGTCCAGCTCCCTCTGCACTAAGGAGGGACATCTTCACCTAGATCAGGTTGCCCAGAGTAAGTAGAGACAACAATAAGAAAATGGCTGGGAAATCTCTAGCAGCAACAAAGGTTTCTGTGTCACTAGTGGTAACTCAGCAAATAAACTCACTTGTTCCCCTTCCCTACCTGAATTCCCCTTCTCTTACAGACTCTGGCAGTATTGCTTGGAACAAACTGGGGAATATAAGCTTTGACTTCATGATGCTAGAGCATCTTATCTTCACTCACATTCTAACATGTAAAGGGTGGTGACAATTAGTACTTCTTGTCCATTCAGTATGCTTAGTGCAGGCTGTGCTGTGCAAGAGCATACTGACAATACCTTTTCTTCCTGAAGTACCATTCTTCCAGATACCAGCAGAAAAAGCCGCCAGAAAACAAGAACAGTGTCAAAAACTGCAAACCCATTATTTAACCACACCATGGTCTATGATGGCTTTAGACCAGAAGACTTGAAAGAAGCCTGTGTAGAACTCACAGTCTGGGACCACAACAAACTTGCCAATCACTTTCTGGGAGGCCTCAGGATAGGCCTTGGAACAGGTACTAGGCAATTGACACTTTAATCCTTGGGAGACCGGCAGATTTTTGACTGTCTGCTCTCAACTCTGTAGCATAGTAAGTAATGTTTCTTTTAAATGGACATTTTCCTAGGCAAAAGCTATGGAACTACAGTAGACTGGATGGATTCTACTTCAGATGAAACTGCCCTTTGGGAGAAGATGATGAAGTCACCAAACCGATGGGTAGAGGATACGTTACCCCTCAGGATGCTGATGGTTGCAAAATTAACAAAATAGGATGGCGTTTTAATGGGTGGTGTGAAAAAACAAACCCTGGGAATGAAACCTGGAGAGGGGGCACAGCAGCTCTTCTGACAGTCTCCACTTTGTTGGTTTTGTGTTGTCAAATGTCACACTGTATTTCAAATAAAACTTCTGACTGCAGATTATTATGTAAATGTAAAGGAATTCTTTCATTTTGTATTCACTGAAAGTTACTTCATCCAAGACAATTCAGTGACAGAGGTAGCTGTAGTACCAGGATGACTGTGTTTCTTAACAGAAGTGTTGCTGATCCCTTAAACCTAAATTTCCAGGAAAAAATAAGAGCAAGTCAACTCAGTACACTCCTAGGATTGTTCATGAAGTGTTATAGAAACAGGTTGCATTTTATTGATCATGATTAGAATGCATTTTTATCCTTATTTTGCCACATTGTAAAGCTCCAGAGAGGAATACGAACACAAAGAATATATATTTTTAAAAGCTCCTTTATTTTTAGGATATGAAAGAAACATTACATGAAGTGGTACTGCTGATATCCTGTTCTGCAAGGTGCAGAGGACTCTTAGTTCCAGTTTACTATAAAAAAAATCAGGGCTATGAAGTTTTCTTGTGTACCTGTTAACTGTCTTGCTGTGTACAGTCCATGCTCTCAAATGTTCAAGGCACAGAGGAGAAACTGTTTTATTGAAATGCCACTCTAAAGGATCTAAACTTGTCAGTTTTAGTCATGACAAGTGTGTTGAGTACTTCTGTGAAACATACTCAACTGTACCTATATTTATTAGTTTGAGGTTTTGCAGAATAATTTGTCTGTGCCTCAGCACCATCATTAAGAGGATGTGGGGTTACAGTGGTCTGGGTTCAGAAAGCTTTGCAGCACAGGAAACAGGACTCAAATTTGTAACTTGTAGAAATGCTAAAGATAAATGCATGAAAGATAAAATGCATGATTTCTTTTTTTTTTTTTTTAATAAAAGCAGCCTTTTAAAGCTAAATATGACTTTGTTTATTACACCCCAGAGCTTTATGCTGGTAATCCAGCACTCAGCATAAAATGCAGACCGAAAACATTTCTGAAAGTAGATGCATTTATTTGCTCCAACTTTGTAGGTCCTAAAGCTGGTGAAATGTTGCACCTCAGTTAGAAGAGGCTTCTTGACAGCTCCAACTAAATTACTTAATTTAATCATAGAAATTTAAATGCTGTTTGGTATTTATCACATGCTATGAATGGAAAAAGGAAAAGGTGTAATTCAATCTGCTGGGCACCCACTCTCTGTCTCATTAGGCAGGCAGTCTGTGGAGTTCACAAATGCCAAAAGAAGCTGTCAATCTGATCTCTTATTGCCTCAGGTACTTGACACATACAAAACACCATTCCTGTATGACTAGGGAATAATAACAGAGTCACAGATGGAAGAGACCTCTGGAGGTAATACGAGTCCAGCCTCCCTGCCGAAGCAGCATCACATAGGGTAGGCCACTGAGGAATGCATGGAGGTGGGTTTCAAAAAGTCTCCAAGAGGAGGAGTGTCCACAGCTTCTCTGGGCAGCCTGTTCCAGTGCTTGGCCACCCTCACAAAAAGTTCGTCCTCATGTCGAGGTGGAATTTCTTGTGTTCCAGTTTGTGTCCACTGCCCTTCATCCTATCACTGGCCACTAGTGAAAAGAGATTGGCTCCTTGGTGCCCCCCTTAAGGTATTCATAAGCATTGATCAGATCCCCTCTCAGCCCTCTCTTCTGCTCTCTTCATCATCCTCATAGTCCTCTGTTAGACTTCCTCCAGTAGTTCCTTGTCTCTTGAACTCAGGAGCCCAGAACTGGGCATGATACTCCAACATGTGCACAACACTTCAGAACAATGTGTTTGTACTTCAGTGGTACAGGAGCTGCTTTGCTTCTGTAAACAGACACTCCTGAATGAGGAATGCTTCTGGAAAAGCAAAGTGGTACCTCCTTTATGTCTAGTCACTGCCTATAGGACTTATATTCACAGCAACTACTTTTTCAGGTGAAAAACTGACCTACAGTATCGAAGCTGTTACTGTACTTTCTCTGAAGCTCCAATGCATTGCAAGGGTCTTGAGGCTCTAGGTTTGCAAGCGACACGTAACCTGCTGTGCCTTGCAAAATTTTGATAGTTAAGCTTGATTGGCATCAAAATAAAATGTTTGGCTTCTGTCAGAGTCCATTTCCTCTTCTTTTGAGCAAGTAGTACATGTTTTGTCTTGCTGTTCTTGTACCAGCTTACAGACACAGCATTGTCACTGTCTCAAAGACACTGCTTACCACTAACATGAATACATCAGAACTTGGTTTAGATTTTGAAAAGGTGCCTGAACATAAAGATTAATTACAAGCGCAGTGTGCAGGTAAAACTTGGTATGGTTATATATTCATCTAGATTAACCAAGATACTGAGCCAAGTAACAACCAGACCCCGAAGTACGGAATTTCAGTGCCTTGCCTCATTTTTTTTAATACCTATTGTCAGTGTGTGCAGAAAATGGAGTTTTATAGACAACCCTGGGATGCATTAAAAGTGTGACCGGCAGGACCCTCTCTGCTCTGCTTTGTGAGACCCCACCTAGAGTACTGTGTCCAGTTCTGGAGTCCCCATTACAAGAAGGATGTGGACCTGCTGGAGCGTGTCCAGAGAAGGGCCACTGGGTTGATCAGAGGGCTGCAGCAGCTCTGCTATGAGGGCAGACTGAAAGAGTTGGGGCTGTTCAGTCTGCAGAAGAGGAGGCTCCCAGGTGACCTTCTTGTGGCCTGCCAGTATCTGGAGGGGATCTACAAAAAAAGCTAGGAAAGGACTTTTCAGGGTATCAGGGAGCGATAGAAGTAGAGGGAATGGGGCAAAGATGGAGGTGGGTAGGTTCAGGCTGGATGTGAGGAGGAAGTTCTTCACCATGAAAGTGGTGAGAGCCTGGAATGGGTTGCCCAGGGAGGTGGTTGAGGCCCTGTCCCTGGAGGTGTTTAAGGCCAGGCTGGATGAGGCTGTGGCCAGTCTGATCTAGGGTAGGGTGTCCCTGCCCGTGGCAGGGGGCTTGGAACTAGCTGATCCTTGTGCTCCCTTCCAGCCCTGACTGCTTCTGTGATTCTATGATTCCAAATAGCTATGC
Organism: Pogoniulus pusillus; assembly: GCF_015220805.1. NCBI lineage: Eukaryota > Metazoa > Chordata > Aves > Piciformes > Lybiidae > Pogoniulus > Pogoniulus pusillus. Next base: position 5,122,281 of record NC_087266.1, read on the forward strand.
TTTGCTTTTTAATTTCAGTTCACCTTTACAGTAAAGCAGCCATACTCCTAGAATGTCTTTGTATATATCTGTCCTTGCCCAGAGAAACCAGTGGACGAAACCCTTTTTTTCCTGCTTTTTGCCCCTTCACATTCACTTCACAGACTCCTATCTGCTTTGGCCCAGAATGGTTCTCTTTGGGTACACCTCTATGTGTAGGTGCTCTAAATTACACGTATCTGGATGTGTTCCTCTGTGATCTGTGCTAGACTCTGTGGTCCTGCTCTGGCAGGGGTGGTTAGACTCGATGATCGCCTTGGGTCCTTTCCAACCCCTAACATCCTGTGATCTGTGATTCTTGCATCCCACCCACCTCCTTGTCACATCCCACTCTCAGATCCCCATCCCACCTTCCCTCCCTGCATCCCCACAGCTCTCTCCTCCCATCCCCACATCTTCCCTCCCGCCATCCCCCGTCCTTCCATCCCTCCTCCCGCCATCTCCCCTCATACCCCCGCACACCCGCTCCCGCCTGCCTCTCCCCCTCCCCTCCCGTGCCCCCTCACAGCCTCCTCTTTCCCGCGCGCGGGCGCAGTCGCGTGCCCCGGCGCGCGGCGCCGCTTCCCGACAGGCAGCGCGGCGGGAGCGCCGGGCCGCCGCTGCCCTCGGGCCGCGTCCTGTCCCGCCGGGCCCCTCACCGCCGCCGCCATGCGCCATAGCCTCACGCAGCTGCTGGCGGCCTCCTCCGGCGGAGCGAGCCCATCGGGCGCCGTCTGGCCGCTAACTGGAGCGGGGCAGGCCCCGAGAGGGCGCGATGGCGGCGGGGAAGGGGACCCGGGCCCCGAGCGGCCCAAACAACAACAGCCGCCGCGGCGGGAAGCGGGCGCCTTGGAGTCGCGGCGGCAGGAAAAGGAACCGGAGGCGCCCGGTGGCCCGCTGGAGGTGTGGGAGCAAGAAGACTGGTTCCCGGGGCTGGAGTTGGGAGACTTACTAGAGGCCGCCCGGCCGGACTGGGACCTGGACACAGAGCTGAGCTTCTGTGAGGAGCCGGAGGAGCCCGCGCCAGGCCAGGGCCAGAAGCCGGCGGCACCCGGGCAGAGGAACGGCGGGACCGGGAGCCGGCTGAAGGCGGCGGCGGCGGCGCGGCTAAACCGGCTGAAGAAGAAGCAGTACGTACTGGGGCTGGAAAGCCGTCTCCAGGGCCTGGCTGCCGAGAACCGGCAATTGCGGGACCGCAACCGCGGCCTGAGTCGCCGCCTGCGAGAGCTGGAGCGGGAAAGCAGCTATCTGCGGGCTGTGCTGGCTAACCAGAGCGCCCTGGGGCAGCTCCTGAGCCGCTTAGCCGGGATTCGCGCCGGCGGGCTGCAGCTCAGCACTAGCCTCTTCAGGGACACGGGCAGCCCTCGCCGCCATCACCACCATCTCCAGCCGGCCGGCGAGAGCAGCGACCACGACTACGCCCTGCCCAGCTCCCGGCCTCCTGGCTTGGAGGACGCGGCGGTGGTGACGGAGACGGAGGAGGAGTGGGCGGCCTCCGGCGGCATCTGCCTCCACGTGGACCGGGATCAGGTGTCGGTGGAGTTTTGCTCCATCTGTGCTCGGCGGGCAGCGGCCTCCTTCAAAATGTAGGGTCAAGTACCTGCTGCAAGTACTCGTGGGGTTGTCGCCCCTAGGGGCCTCGCGTCGTGGCGGAGGAAGCAGGCGATGGTGCGGAGGAAGAGAATAAATACAGTGGTGATGGGGTGGTATTGGGGGATATGCAGAGGAGGGGAACCTGGCACTTAAGTGACCAGGGTAACAAAGAAAACTCTTGAACGGCACATTGGGAGCCAGATGGTGGCCTTGATTACAGGTCACGTAAATCTGGTGTGTGGACGTAGTGGTCTCAGCTTGTTTGGTGTAAGAGTCTTGCAGAGCTGCGTACGGCAGTTCGATAGTTGTGCAAACTGACAAACGCAGAGGTGCCGCCAGAGCCCGTTTGCAGCACTTGGGTGAAAAGATCATGCCGACCTGACGCATGAAGGTGTGCTCGGTTCTGCTTCGCAGTTGCCAGTAAAGATAACGCTGACTACCTGGTCTTGAGTCAGATAATGTCTAGCCTGCTTGTCCTGAGGAGCCGAAAATGCTTGCTTAGAAAACCAAACAAAAAACTTCATTAAGACATCGTCACTGGACAGACTTAAGAAACTAGTAATGATCGGCAAAAGAAAGCATGCATGTAAAATTGTACTGCATCTCAGTTATACATTACTATTAAAACCTCTCTGACAGTTTCTCTTTTAGGTGCTTGCCCTGCCAGGCTCCGTTGTGTAGGGGTTAAAGAACAGTCGTTTTCCACCTCGCAACCTGGTAAGGATCAATATATTCCCATAATGCAGTATCAGACAGCTTGCTTTGCTTACGCCAGTCTTTTGTAATGACTGGTTCAGGAAATGATTTCTCTGGTCCTTGGCCTACTCTGCCAAAATGTTTAGCTCTGAATGCTATCCTGGAGTGAAAATTGCAGTCATGTCATTCTATTTAGCTGTTTTCCTCTTTTCCTTTTTTAAATTGATGTGCATGTAGTGGTTGATACATGAGCTATGTTTGGAATTAAAAAAAGAAATGCTCCTTGAAATAGGAATTTCCTATTAAACTGTGAGCTGAAAAGGGGAAATATGCTAATAAGGAGGATGTGACATTTACAGTCTTTTATCATAGACTGTCCCCAAAGTGTAAGTAGATGGCTTTTAAATGAAAAAAAAAGAGAAATTGTAACGTGCTCTAAAATACTGTCTACTGCTAGAGTTACAGGGTACCATTAAAAAGTTTTTCTCTAGCTTGCTCTAACTCATGATGTGGCATTTTGCCTGTTGAAACAGAACCTGAACATTGGTTCTGTCTGTACAGTGGAGTCCTAATGTAGAGGAGTCATTTTTTTTGCATGGACCTCTAATGAGAATTGGGGTTTGAAGAACACAGCGCATCCAAGTAACTTGTTACATTAGTTTCCCATATGTAAGTCTCTGTGCCCATGCACACTGAAATTTCTCTGTTACTTCAAAGCAGCATTGATTTTTCAAGATATTGCATGTATATGCATGTGCTTAATTTTACTGTAGAGTTGTTAATTTAGCCTCTTACAGTATCCAGAAAGCTATAACTACATAATTAAGCACAGTTTGGAGATAAGCAAATGTTTATCTTGAGGCTACTGATTTGAAAAATGCTCCATAATTAGGTGAGCTAGGAGAAAAAATAGTTTGACAAATGATAAGAGTGTTTTGTTGTACTAGTTAGTGTTTATCCCCATCACAGAAGAGTGGGTTGTTTTTTTCAGTTGTATGTTTATATGTATGTTTATATGTATGTCAGTTGGGGGAAGAAGGATTGTGAAAATGATAATATGTAAAGTGAGGTTTCACAAAGAACACATTTTTCTAAAACAGTTCCATTGATTAACTTCTTAAAATAAAAAATGATTGTATTCAGTGTTCCTGAAGTCTTGTTTCTTAAAGCCTTAAATTTCATGTTTAAGGCTAAGTTAATACGGATGTTTTCTCACGGCCATTTGCTGCATTGGTGCTAGACCCCATCAGGTGTTCATCAGTAAAAAAGGAGTTTGAAGTTTCTTTGTGAAACATCACTGTGTGATGAAGTATATGTGTATTTAGCATCCTTGTTTTTCTTTATGCTAAAGTGGATTCAGCTGTGTTGGGGCAGAAGAGACGGGACCAGCTGCTGGCCACATTTCCTGCTTTGTTTTAAAAGGTAGTATGAGAGATGTGAATAAAGAGGTAACAGGGCTTTTGCTGTCTTTGGTATAAAACAAACAAAGAAGTTGAATGCTGGGATCATTTATTGTTACCCAAGATGGTTTTTAGAAGACGGTGTCCTATCAAACAGGTTTTATTCCACTGTATGCAGAATTCCACCTGTTCAGGGTAAATTGGCAGCACAAAAGAGATGTAGCGAGATGTGTGTTACCTTTACACCTCCACTGTGGCATCAACAAGACTGTTCAAAGGTTCTGTCTTTGTGTAACCCTTTTGTAGCTTATGGGTTACACCAGTGCCACAGGAGTCGGAGTTAACCATCCAGACCCATACTGACTTATATTCAATGTGGAAATAACTGAATTAGGTTCAGCCTAGGCTCAATCTGCCTAGCTCAGACTTGTTGAACGGGCTATGTTTTGAAGTCTAACATGTTTGATGAAAAGAGAAGCATGAATTTAGCAAGTATGGGAATGTAACAATGGCGTTTTTTTATGGTTACTTTGGTGTAGAAGTGGTTTTCGAATTAAGTTAAATATGCATTCTTTCTTTTGCATCACTGCTAAAACAGTAGAGGTCAGGAACGTAGTTCTGGTCTCTGTTGTCAACCTACACATTGCTCTAATGAAACTACCTGTGAGCTTTGTCTGAGAGTAGCTGATTTTCTAACATGCAAAGTGATGTGTACTGGTACAAGAACAAAGTCATGTCCCAATGAAGTAGGTGGCTGCAGGCATTTCTAGTGCCTACTGAATCATACTTAAACCAAATAGAGGGGAGGAAGTTATATGAAACTCTAAGCGACTGTACTATCTGTATGGTGTATTGTTAATGTAGCTTTTTGAAGTGGAAGCCTTGAAATGATATAACTTAATACTTGAAAATATATTGTAAATGTTTCTTTGTAATTATATGTGCCATCCATATGAGAATACAATATGGTAATAAAATCAGACTTGTCCTTTCAATTTATGGGGTCAAATGTTATTTTGTTTTGTTTTGTTTTTTTTCTTTTTCTCATTAATGCCTTGTTTTGGTTGAGTTGTTTGTTACACAAAATGAGGAAACAGAAGGGAAAATGCTGCTTCTGCTATCCGTGTGGGTCATCAGTTGGAGAAGAAGTGGATCAGGGTATGTAGGGATGAAGATCAGGATGGAGCAGAAGTGGTCTTACTCGGCTGTCAAGTTGTGCTGGCTGGTGTGGTGAATTCATGTGGGGGTGTGTGTAACACCCAAACCACAAGTTAATTTTGTGAAGACAAAAGGAAGGTGTTGCTTGTGGAGCCAGAGAAAGGGTTGTTCTGAGAATCACCTCCTTGTATTTTGCAGTTGTTTCTCTTAATATTTTATTAGTATGGATGTGGTTGATTAGGGAACACTTACATAGATGCTTCCATGGTCTGTTGGCTTCCTCCTTTCTGTAACATTTTTTAGGGTCTGAAGTTTGATGATTAGTTAATAATAAGCTGTTAAATACTGTCTACAACTACCTGAAGGGACATTGTAGCCAGGTGAGGGTTGGCCTCTTCTCCCAGGCAACCAGCAACAGAACAAGGGGACACAGTCTCAAGTTGTGCCAGGGAAAGTATAGGCTGGATGTTAGGAGGAAGTTCTTCACAGAGAGTGATTTCCCATTAGAATGGGCTGCCCAGGGAGGTGGTGGAGGCACCGTCCCTGGAGGTGTTAAAGACTGGATGAGGCACTTAGTGCCATGGTCTAGTTGACTGGCTAGGGCTGGGTGCTAGGTTGGCCTGGCTGATCTTGGAGGTCTCTTCCAACCTGCTTGATTCTATGATTCTATGAAATAAGGAATTGTTATTTCCAGGCTAAACATTGGAGTGAGTATAATGAAAGCTCTGAGGGCGCTGCAAGGACAGAACATGTTTAAAGCTCCAGAGTGATCCTTGATACTCCTTGTTTTCTGTTACTCTGAAATGCATTATTTGTATAGAGCTGGCTTTCTAGCATCCAGGCATTCTAGTGAAAGTAGTCTGCAGCTTGATAAAAAGCAGCATTTCACAAAACCCAGTGCTTAAGAATTTGGCTTCCAGTTGTAGAACACACCATGTTCAGCACTGAAATTTGTTAAACTGGACATGCCACAGAATGAAGTGCCATCTCTGTAAAACCATACAGTTAGAAAATTAACTCCCATCTCTGTAAAACCATACAGTTAGTAAATTAACTCCACTCTGATCAGCATCTGGGGTGAATAATCAAACTGGTGTTTGTGCAGTCTAGCTGTCAAAGAGAGATGTGACATCAAAGTAAATGTAGGGAACCATTCTCCAACACGTGGCATCTCTTGGTGTTTCTAGATGATTAGATTTCTCATGGCTCTTGTCAAAACTGTAATCGGTTTTCCCTGTGAAACACAGATCTTTTGTGGAACACAAAGGCCTTTGTAAGTTTACTGATACTTAAAAGTTCCAGAGAATATAAATTTTTAGTTAAAGAGGTTTTCTGCTAGAACCAACAATACACTGATTTTAGGGTTCTATTTTTTATTACTTTGACTCTAAATGTCTGAAGGATGTGCTAGGTATGACAGTTGTGCTAATAGGCTCTGTGTTTAATGAACACCCTGTTTAAAATTGCACATTTACAGTAGCCAATTCTACAGGATTTTTTGCGCAGTTTAAGTGAAATATGCAGATTTGGAGAAGTATTTCTGCCTTTACTCATTAACCAGGAGGATGCGGGAGCTGGACTAGAGCAGACTTGGTGGACATGAGGGAGTCATTTGCAGGGAACTGTGGAATAGGTTGTAATGCTGATACAGCATCAGAAATGGTACATAGAGAAGATAAAGCTAGTGGGTTTTTAGTGTTTCTGTTGATTCTTTGTAGCCAGTCTCACTATTCATAGGCAGACTTGGAGCAATATAAAGTCCATCCTTCATGCATTCTTCTATAACTGCAGCAGAAGCTCTTGCTGTGGGATATACAATCTGAAACTGGCTTGTCTTTGTTAAAGAAAGCATACAACCAACACTTAAGATTTTCACATGGGAGGCAGCATTTGCAAGGAGTTTGTTACTACTGGTAGGGGGCTAAGAACTGGTAAAAGTTTGGGGTTTGACTTTGAGAGTTGTATGAAGTATGTTGTACCTTCATTAGAAATAGGGAATGGAAGTAACAATTCCAGATTTCCTTCAGGATGCTCCTTGTGTATGCTTGGTGGAACTTACTGACAGCAGCTTGGTGTCCTACTGAATTTTGAAGCAGTTTCAGTCTTTCACTTACTTTCAAGAACTTTTTTTTCCTCCTACAGTTTGATAAGTATGCAAAGTACATCTGACAAATTCCTTTTTTATAAGCACACCTCTCTGACCCAGGTTGTGCATAACTGACCTCTGACATGGCCCACCTCAAATACTTAGAATATGTATTGGCAACTTGAGTATTAATGTTAGGATGGAAAAAAGTATTGGTCTTTTCACCTTACTAAAAAGCATTGAGGAATGTGACTTTTTTTTTTTTCTTGTGGCATAGAATCTCCACCTTTCACCTTAAGAAATTAGTATCTAACAAAATGGCATTGGTCCAAGTCAGATCATTAAATATCAGAGCATGCATTTTGATTTACTCTGAAAATAATTATCACTTGAATAGATACCAAAATGAAAATAAGATATGAAATGGAAGATAGTTTTGACTTGACACTTTAAAAAGGCACAAGAATCTGCTTACAATATCTTAACTATTCCCTTGCTAAATGCTCACAATGATTGCAGAGCTGTTCAGTTTTTCTCTTAAAGATACTATTGCAAATACTAGCCTTGGCTTTATTGTCACAGCTTAGTGATTCTGTTGGTTAAAATCTTGTGATGTCTTGAGATACCAGGATTCTAAGTGTTGTAAAATCCTTGCACCTCTAAAGTGAGGGTGAAGAAGGTAAGGCCAAGATGTCTAGAGCAGAACTGAAAGACCACAGGATACAGCAACACTTTGAATTAAGTAAAATTAAACTAAGATGGCATTGCCACTATTGCAGAGGTAGTATGTCTTTGCTGCCTCCCTCTACAAATCAGGTTACTGCTCATGATTACAGAGCTGTGAGCAATTTTCTTTTAGGAAAAAGTAGCTACACAAATTCCAAACTCCTTCGCTACATTTTTGAAAGGGTGCAAGGTGAGGCTGTTTAGCCTGGAGAAAAGAAGGCTCTGGGCAGACCTTATAGTGGCTTTCCAGTACCTGAAAAGGGCTTACAAGAAAGCTGGGAGGGACTGTTTGGTAGACCTTGTAGTGTTGGGACAAGAGGGAATGGATTGAAGCTTGAAGAGGGTAGATTTAGACTGGATGGTAAAAAATTCTTTACACTGAGCGGGGTGAGACACTGGAACACACATAAGGAGATTATGGATGGTGCTGGAACACCTCTGCTGTGAGGACAGGCTATAAGAGTCGAGGCTCTTCAGCCTGAAGAAGAGAAGGCTTGGAGGAGTCTTAGAGTGGCCTTCCAGTATCTGAAGGGGGCTTACAGGACGGCTGGAGAGGGATTATTTACAAGGTCTTGTAATGACAGGATGAGGGGTAATGGGTTTAAACTGGACGAGGGGAGGTTCAAACTAGATGTTAGGAAAGGATTCTTTACAGTGAGAGTGGTGAGACACTGGCACAGGTTGCCCAGGGAGGTTGTGGATGCTCCCTCCCTGGAGGTGGTCAAGGCCAGGTTGGATGAGGCCTTGAGTGACCTGTTCTAGTGGGAGGTGTCCCTGCCTATGGCAGGAGGTTGGAATTGGATGATCTTTGGGGTCTTTTCCAACCTGAACCATTCTATGATTCTATGCCCCCTCCCTGGAAGTCTTTAAGGCCAGGATAGATAAAGCTTTGTGCAGTCTGATATAGAGGAACATGTCCCTGCCTATGGCACAGAGGTTGAAATTAGATGGTCTTCAAGGTCCCTTCTGAACCATTCTATAAGTTTTAAACCAATCCAGTTAAAAGTTTTGGTGCTCAATTCTTTATTCTCATTAGTAAATACTTCCATGTGCATCACAGGAGCCACTAGAATTATTTTGAAGTGTATGATTGTTGACCAGCAATTGTACAGATCTTAAGAGTTAAGACCATACAGCAGATTGAGGTGATTGTTTCTGTAGAAAAAAAAAATCCTGGTTTAGTTCTCAAACTGGAATACACTGCAGATAGTTGATGCAGTAGCAAAATTAGCAGTTTTTATTGCTGTAGAACATAGAGTTCCCAATGGTGAAAGCAAGTCTGGTGTGTAAAAGAAATTGTTCTGTACCACTTACCTTAAAACCCAGACATAGCTGAGAAACCACAGTAACAGCTGTTCAGGATCTTTCAGCACAGTTCCCTGCTTCAGGGAAAGACTAACTTCAAGACAAACTAGTGGCAAGGACAGAGCATTTTTCTGACTAGGCTTTCGATTGGTCACTAGACAGATATGTTGGGATTGCTCTGTGGTAAGTGTTCTCTACAGTGTATAGTATGACCCCTGTAATAGCCTTAATTGAGTGACCAGCTGCCAGCTGGTGGTGTTCCTCAGGGCTCAGTGTTGGGACCATTTCTCTTTAATATCTTTTTTGATGATCTTGATAAGGACATAATAGTTTATCATTGGTAAGTTCACATATAACACCAAGTTAGGTGGGAGTGTTGATCTTCATGAGGGTAAGAAGGCTCTACAGAGAGACTTGAATAGATTGGATTTATGGGCTAATGTTAACAGGATGAGCTTTAGCATGGCCAAATGCCAGATCCTGCCCTTGGATCACAACTATGTGAAGCAGTGCTACAGGCCTGGGGCAGTGTGGGTGGAAAGCTGTCTAGCAGAAAGGAACCTGGGGGTTCTAATAGACAAGCAGCTGAATGTGAATCTATGCTCAGGTGGCCAAGAAAGGCAATGGCATCCTGGCTTGTATTAGAAATGCTTTGTCCAGCAGGAGTAGGAGGTGATTGTCTCATGGACTCAGCACTGCTGAGGACACACTTTTGAGTATTGTGTTCAGTTCTGGGCACCTCGATACAAGAGGGATGTTGAAGTCCTGGAGCAGGTGCAGAGGACAGCAATGAAGCTGGGTAAGGGCCTCGAGAATAAATCTTATGAAGAGTAACTGAAGGAGCTAGGTCTGTTTAGTTTGAGGAAGAGGAGGCTAAGGGGAGACCTTGTTGCTGTCTACAACTACCTGAGATGTCACTGTGGAAAGGCTGGTGCTGGTCTCTTCTCACAGGTAGCTAGCAATAGAACAAGAGGGAACAGCCTCAAACTGCAACAGGGTAGATTTAGACCGGATACTAGGAAAAACTATTTTACAGAAAGAGTGGTAAGACACTGGAATGGGCTGCCCAGGGAGGTGGTTGCGTCACCAACCCTGAATGTGGTTAAAGGTCATTTGGATGTGGTGCTTGGGGATATGGTTTAGGGATGAACTTCGTAGAGTAGGGTTAATGGTTGGACTTAATCCCAAGGAAGTGTCTTTTCCAACCTGAATGACTCTCTGCGTGATTCTGTGACAGAAATACTCTGGTAGCTGAATGGAGAAAAGTTAAGGAGTCAAAGACCCAGATTTTAAGGAATCTGGTTATCACCCTGACACCTCCCCTCAGTGTTGCTTATGAAGCAAAACCCGCTTTTCCAATAATACTAATTTATACAGCTTCTAAAACATAGAGCATCACCCCATAGCCAAACTAAGCAGACCATATAAATGCTTTTTTCCTCCCATTTTCAAAGAAAACCACCTGTCTTTATAAAAATCTGATTGAGGTGCAGACATTAAGTTGGACATAATGAAAAACTTAATCTGTGTTTGCAGAATGCTAGGAATTGGAAGGGGCCTGTGGAGATCATGTAATCCAACCCCTGCCAGAGCAAGTTCACCTCAGGCAGGTTGCACAGGAAGGCATCCAGACAGGGTTTGAATGACTCCAGAGATGGAGACTCTACTGCCTTTCTGGGCAGCTTGTTCCAGTGGTCTACTACCCTCAAAGTAAAGAAGTTCCTCCTCATATTTAGATGGAACTTCCTAAGTTTGTATGTTATCTCTTGCCCTCTCACTGGGTACCACTGGAAACAGACTGGCCCCATCCCCTGATGCCCACCCTTGAAGTGTTTATAAGCATTGATAAGATCTCCCAGTCTTCTCTAGGCTAAAACGCCCCAAGTGCCTCAGCCTTTCAAGTTCTCAGAACTGAGAATGCCAGTGCAAAGTCTTGCCTTTATTTTACTATAATAAAAAACAAACCAGCAAGCAACTTCTCTTTGTTTACTGATGTTGTTCAGGGCAACTGAAAAGTTGTTTAACTTCATGCTTGTAACTCTTCAGGATCCCTGCCGGCAGTGCTGATCCGCTCCAGTACTTTGAAATATATTCCGTGATGTTTAGCGGCAAGATATAATCCAGTTAGAGCCTGGACCACGATACCCAAACTCATCTTTCTAAACACAGGCTGAGCAACTGTGAGCCAGAAGCGTACTAGGTTTTCTTTCCCTGGCAAGGGAGATGAAGAATACCTAGAGAACATCAAGAGTGGTAGAAGAAATTCTTTATTTCTGTCCAATGCAAGTCCCAAGATTCAACATTAAACTCATAAAAAATATTTAGATAGCTACTCTCTCCCTCTTCTCAGTCAAATTCACCAGGTGATGTTGAGCTCTGTGTATTAGTGCAACAAACCATTCTGACGTGTGTCCTGATGTCTCACCAACTCTCACTGCCCCTTGCTGTGCCCTGACCCCATCCACAGAAAGATATTTGCCAGAGAGTTTGGCTCTTGGGCACTGCCAGTGATCAGTAGGGTCCTGTCCCTTGGCCTTGGTCCAGCCAAACAGTACTAAGCAGCCAACCCTCACTGCTTGGCAGGGCAGCAGCCACAATTTTGCAGCCCAGCCACATCAAGGCTAGCTTGTCAGGTTCCAGCTGAACATAAGTACCTTACAGTCTATCAATTTACAGACTGTGTTTTACTTAGAAAAAACTATGCCAGGCATTCAAACTTTGCCGTGTAATTAGGTGACCTTAATGTAAATCCCTTCCACATCTGAAATGCCTACAAAAAGGCAGTTGTGCAGAGATCAAAAATCCACAGCATCTAACATTTCATGCACGGAGGTTAGTAAGACATACCTGGCTGCAAGGCTTGCATTCACAGGGAGAGCCATGAGAATAGGATAGAAGCCACCCACAACAGCCCCTATTAATCCTCCTCTGACCACAGCACAGACCTCACAGTTTATCTCACCTGCATGACAAACAAAATGTTTCCTTGTCAATATCCACATAGCTTCCACACATCAATTTACAAGCTGCATTCAACAACATGGAAACATGTGCTTGATCAAGCTGGGCAAGAAATTTCAAAAGGACTCTTCCTTTTGAAAAAAAAAATTACTGTCATTCCAGCCCATGAACAATTTATTACTCTAAAGTTGACCTTCAAATGAAATCATGCAGTTGGGGGAAATGACGTGGCTTTGTTGCAGTCACTTTTACATGAAGTTGGGTGAAAAATGCAAAAAGAGGAAAAAAAAAAATTTAAAGTCAGTGATGCATAACACAAGGGAGGTTGTGCTTCCCCTGTATTCAACACTGTTCAGGCCACACCTTGAGTATTGTGTCCAGTTCTGGGCTCCTCAATTCAAGAAAGATGTTGAGGTACTGGAACATGTCCAGAGAAGGGCAACAAAGCTGGTGAGAGGCCTGGAACACAGCCCTGTGAGGAGAGGCTGAGGGAGCTGGGGGTGTGCAGCCTGGAGCAGGGGAGGCTCAGAGGTGACCTTATTGCTGTATACAACTTATCTGAAGGGAGGCTGTAGTCAGGTGGGGGTTGGTCTCTTCTGCCAGGCAACCAGCAACAAAACAAGGGGACACAGTCTGAAGTTGTTCTGGGGGAGGTCTAGGCTGGATGTTAGGAGGAAGTTCTTCATAGAGAGAGTGATTGGCATTGGAATAGGCTGCCCAGGGAGGTGGTGGAGTCACTGTCCCTGGAGGTGTTGAAGAAAGGACTGGAGGCACATAGTTGATCGGACAGGGCTGGTTGATAGGTTGGACTGGATGGTTTTGGAGGTCTCTTCCAACCTGGTCGATTTTATGATTCTATGAAATACAGCTTTCCCATTCAACTTCAGACACTGCTGCCCAGTGCATTTTAGATTTTGCTTTTTTTCAAACTCTGCTTAACAAACTCAGGCTTTTCAAGCCCACAACAGTTCTAAGACCAGGGTTCTGCAGGCAGGAAAAGCTCCTCTATTATTACACTGTGCACAGAAAGCAAAGCCCTTTCCAAAACAAGGAATAACAAGATTTTTACCTGAAAATAAAGGGTGACGCAAGAAAACTTCATAAACCACTGTTGTTGAAATGAATGGAATAACAGCCATTGGCAAAGCAGATACTATGGAAGCTCTTCGGACGTGTAGGATTTTCCTGAAGAAGTTATTTGCTGCTAAGCCACACAGGCCTGAATTTGCTGCAAGGAAGTATGATCCATGGTTACAGAGGTTCCTGTGAAAGAAGAAAAGTTGCTTCAAGTATTCAGCACTACAAAAATACTTTGGTTTATACAGCTGCAATTCACTATCTGGATATCTTCTGGTAAGAGATGTACATCTCTCACTGGTGTAAAGTGCAAAGTAACCACTTTTAAAATCAACCAGTAGAGCATTCTTTATTACATGCCTGAGTTTACGGATACCTTAAGAAAGTGGTGAGAAAAAGGCTGAAAAGCCTTTTCTACAATTTAACTTTTTTATTTATTATGGCTAATGGAAATTTAATGAAGCTTCTTCTCTTAATCAGCATCTTTCTAAGGAAAATGTTTTCTCAGAAGAAATCTGAAAATACCCATAATCACAGCCAGCTCCTGTACCCAGCCTTGTTTCTAGCCTGCTTACCCCAAAGTATGCATTTGGTTTCAATACAAGAGCTTACAGAACAGATCTATAGTCTTGCAATAATGGTGTCAGCAGCTGCTGGCAGGTTATTTGTCGCCATGCTGTAGGCTGAAGAGCTGTAAGCCTTTCTTGTGTGCATGGAACAGATGATTTGAAGGTCCTACCTCTCTGGGAGGTGATGCTAGTTAAAGATTACATACTGGTTTACAGAACTGGAGGTTGTGTTTTTTCCTTGATTAAGAACTGGGTTCTGACATCTACTATGGTTCTAACACATGGTTTAAAGCAGCTACTTCTGTTGCAATCTGTAATATGGCGCAGGTAGAATAGAACAAAATCTGCTCAGAGATAGCATTTAAAACCTTGACAAGCAGTTCCCATTTGAGTACATTCCAGCACAGCAGGTAACACAGGAGAGGGAATGGGAAAGCATGCCAGTTTTACAAGCCTGATGAGCAGGTGGTGATTTATTTCATTTGACTCACAGAAGGAAGCTGTGCTTCATCTTTAGCATTATACCTGGCACAGAGTTATTAGTGGAAACAGCTCTTTGGTTTTGTTTTCCATAAATTTAAGCTTCCCAGAATGAGAACCATTGGTAGGCAAAACAATTCACTGGAAGGCACTGAGATTTTGAGGCTGTGCCAGTATTATTAAGAGTGTCATGAGTATTCTTAAAACTTGTCATAAGTTGGAGTTACCTCTAAAGCCCTACAGAATACAAAATGCTTTACCAGTCACAAAATTTATGCTAGGCCAAGTGGCATATTTACTTGCAAAATAAGGAAATGTGACAATCTCTTACTCATTTAGTGCCTAAAATGCATGCTTTTAAAAAAATCCATCTCCTTAAGATTTCTTCTACATTTTAATGCTTAGAATAACATTAATCACTGATGAAACCATACCCAAAAAGGCTTCAGAAATGTGGGTGCTAATTCTGCAAACCCCAAATTCAAAATATCTGATCTCAGTGACACTATTTCTGATTTTTAAGAGCAAAATACTTTCATTCTTGGTACATACCAAATTTTAAACCATGAAAGTAAGCTACTAACAATTCTGTTCTGATGCTACATAGCAAAACTGGTCAGATTCATCTTGCCCTTACTTTGGAGCAACCCTTAGGTGGGTTTTGAAAGGAAAGAGGTCTATTTGCTTTTCAAATTACCATTGCCCCAACACTGGATGTCATTGACAGTGTCCTCAAAGAACAGCTTCTGTAAACCAGACATTTCATTCTATTGGAATGCTTCCAAATCACAGGCAATGAAATCCATGCATGCATATACATGTATGTAGTGTTGAGATTAAAATTTAACAGCGTAACTGTGAATCCAAATTAGACATTACAGTACCCAGGACCAGCAGAATCTGCTCAGTCTGACTGATGTACAGAACTGCTAAACTTCGGGGAAGGGCAGGGGGAGATGAAAGGGTTGGGTTTGGGAGGTTTCTTTGTTTAGAGGGATTTTTGTTTTTGGAAGGAGGGGGGTTTGTTTGGGTTTGGCCATTACTGACCACCCCTCTGGATACACAAACTTCTAAGTCCTGCCAGGGCACTTTCAAATAAAGGCACACACTCCAGCAGCTCTTTCTTTCCAAAGCCCAGCAGTCCTTCACTACCCAAAGCATCTATTAGGATGCTACCACACCACCACTGAGGCATCTGCCTCCCCCCTTTAGCTCCGCAGCACTTTGAGGAAGTGTTGCTGTAAGTTGAGTGTGTAAGTGCAGAGGCTACAAAAAGCTACACAACACATTAACACGAGGGATAAGGCCTGAGCCTTGCTTTCTCACCTCTGTGGAGGCCCTGTGTTACTACTGACACTGTCTAGCCAGCAATTTTGTTCTACTGAAAGGCCAAACCAAAAAATAAAGGAGTTTACCGTTACTCTTATTTATACAAAACATACCCAAGATGATATATGCATGCAAATGGCTCTTTACAGAACCAGCTCAGGTACAGTAAGGTTTTGTAGTGAAAAGCAATTATCAACAAAGAGGCTGTTTATGAGGCCCAGAGGCTCACTGTGTGCTGCACGGAACCCTGCTGGTGAGCCTGCATGGCTCTTGCTGACCTGTCCACCACCACCTGGATACTTTAGTTTCACCTTCCTGAAGCAGGGAGCAGCAGAGAATGACATGCAGGAACTAGCAGGTTGATGATTACTCAGTTATGGCCCCAGGCCAGCCCTGTGGGCCACAAGATGAATCCTGCAGAATCACAAGAGTATCTGCCTGATGCTCTTCAACATTTCAGTTTCCTAGAAAATGTATGAACTGTACACAGGACTGTACTGAGTGCCTGGGGCCAGTTAGGGCTGATCAGTCATCTCAGAGCCTTAGACACCAGGGAGCACATGCCAGAAACCAGCTGAGCAGGACCACAGGTAACAGTGAACTAACCATATGTAAAAAATACAAACCAAGTTTTCTGCTCTGGACAATAAGCACTATCTTCACAATTACGTATTTTCCTAACTGTAAGGAAGATTTGCAGTACAAGAGTAAGGGAGAAGAAAAGCCTCCAAAATGCTTGATGAAGTAATCTTCATTTATTTTACCAGCACTTACTGGTCTGCTTCTGGAAGCTCACTGAGCGTCTTCTGTATGAGTTCCATATGCTTAAACCTTTCCAAAATTAGCATTTGCTGTGGAGAATCTGCTTCAAGAAACTCTCTTCCTGCCATCTTGAAGTCCTGGATCACAAGGAACAAACATACATATGTGTGTATCAAATAAACATTCAGACTCTTTTGGTGCTACATAATTATGAATGCGCTTCCTGTTTTTCATGGCAGAGTTTCCAGATGCAGAGGGCACAATACAGCTACAGAAGTATTTGGAGCACTACAAATTCCTTTCTTCTCCTCTCACCATGGGTTTGAATGGGAAGGAGAAGGTGGTGTGAAAAAATCTTTTCTCCCTCAGCCCTGCAGGCTTGGAAGGGGAACAGCAGGAGGCACCTTTACACATGGGCATTGAGCCATGTGGAGGCCTGCACTGGAATTGGGCTGGTGGTTGGCTGGGTTTTTGTGCCCAGTGTAAAATGGCAAATGGACACTTTGTCTATGAAAGCATAAATAGAGCAAGGGAGAAGGCATGAGTGGGTTCCCGCCTTGAAGAAATTCCCACCTTGACAGAGCTCCCAACAGGATATGTTCTTGCCATGACAGAATTCCTGGTTTGGACCATCCCTGCTTTTGGACAGCTCCTACCTTTTTGCACAGCTCTAGGTTTTACACCATTCCCGTTTGGGGGCAGTTCTCCCCACTTTTGCACCATGCTGTGCGAACTTGCAAGCTTGGCAAGTCCTGGGGTCCATTTGAGAGAGCTGCCGGTGGCACCCAGACCGGCTACTCTCAGACTATATCAGAGCCAACTTCCTGGCTGCCATTCCGAGCTGGGAAGACCCTGGCAGTTTGGCTCTCCCCTGCCACTGGTGAGGCAGCATCGCTTCCACAAATCCCTGTCTTGTGGAAGCTGTGTCCAGAGACATGAGTCTGGCAGCTTTGCCACTCGCCTTGGGCTTCTGCCACATGGATCCAGACTACTGGATATTGCTTGCAGCTCAGAAGGCAGCCTAGCCAGAAGAATCCAGCAAGGGATCATCTCCAGTTCTGCATCTCACCTCTGCGAGTAAATCCTGCTGCTCCCTTAGTTCTCTGCTAGCCTGAGTGATAGTGGGCTAAAGCTGTGTTATAGCTTAGCCTTTTCCATTTCCTAACTTCCTACATCTCTAAATTTGTCCATAACATCCTTTTGAAGAATTCCCAATCGAATTAGCATCTGTAAATAAACCTAAACTAGTTTTGTACCTGGTTTGGGGGCAGGGTTTTTGGGAAAATAAAATCATTCTATTTTTGTAATCCCTGACTCGGCCACATTAATTCCCTGCCTCCATGACAAGAAGTCTATGACATTTAGAACTACACAAACCCTCCCAAAGTGCTTTCTTTAGTGATGTTGCAGCTGTGGTTTGACAACTCTTCTGAGACAGCTTAAGTACTTGCTGTGATGAAAATGGACAGTCTCACTCTGCAGACACTCCTGCCTGAGCACCTCCAGCCCTGGGGCTATACAGCAAACTCGCAGAAGAAAATTGCTCAGAAGAACAAGGGACAGTGCAGTTGTTTTTATCAGCTGGATGACCTAACACAATGGTTTCTAATCACTGCAGCACACACAAGGATGCTAACTGGTAAACGACTTTTGGCAAGACTCCATATTTAAATTTGACTGTCAAATAGAACTGTAAAAAAATCCACAAATTAATCCATGCTTTAATTAAAAAAAAAAAGAAATTATTAAAATATCTACTCTGCTTTTAAATGACATAAATAAGGACTTTTTTATTGGTGCTCTTAGCCAGCAAGGTATATTAAATCAGAATGCATACAGCTGTATGGTGTTTACATGGCAAGGGTTTGGTAAGCAGGAAGGCTACAGGGGTGACTTCTGTGAGAAGCTGCAAGAAGCTTCCCCCATGTCTGATAGAGCCAATGTCAGCAAGCTCCAAGATAGTCACACTGCTGGCCAAAGCTAAGCAGCAATGGTTGTGCCTCTTGGAAATTGTTTCTAAGAAAGAGTAAAAACTGCTGTACAATAGCAGGAGGAAAGGAAAGAGAATGCGTGAGATAAGCCACTTTGCAGACATCAACAGCAGTGAAGAAGGAGGGGGAGGAAGTACTCCAGGTGCTGGAGCAGAGACTTCTCTGAAGCCCATGGGTTAATGGTAGAGCAGATATCCACCTGCAGCTGTGGAGGACCCCATTCTGGAACTGGTGGATGCACTTAAAGGTGGCTGCGACCCCATGGCAAGTGCACAGTGGAGCAGCCTCCTGTCAGGAGCTGTAACCCCATGGAGAGAGGATTCCACACTGGACCAAGTTTGCTGACAAGACTTGAGACCCTAGGGGAGATCCAGGCTGAAGCAATATGTTTCTGAAGGATTACACCCCATGGGAAGAACTCACATAGAAGAAGTTTGTGGAGTCCTCCCATGTGATACAGTCCTCCATGCTGGAGCCCATGTGGCAGAATGTGATCTGGACGAGGGGATTGAGTCCATCAGCAGTAAGTTTGCAGATGACACCAAGCTAGGAGCAGGTGTTAATCCGCTGGAAGGTAGAAGAGCCCTGCAGAGGGACCTAGAGAGGCTGGATAGTAAACCAATCAACCAGACCATGGCACCAAGTGCCCCATCCAGTCCCCTCCCGAACATCACCAGGGATGGCGACTCCACCTTCCCCCTGGGTGCTAGGTTGGACTGGATGATTTTGGAGGTCTCTTCCAACCTGGTTGATTCTATGATTATGATTAGTGATTGTAAACCACTTCCATATGGTAACTTGGCTTGTGTAAAATTATGCAGTCTTTGACATGGTAATTTGCATTTTCTTGGGCTTGTGCTGTTGATGAGCATTGTAGGGATGCTCAGTGTAGCTGTTAGTGTTGGGAGACAGAGAGGAAGCAAAGATTTCCCTGAAAAACTGCTCTGATGCTTCAGGAAGCTCCTTTTTTTCCATAAGGACATGAAGGTGCTGAGAATATTTCATCTAAATGTGATGATGTATTTATCCTGAGAGTGTTAGAACAGGTGAGCTGCCTTGACTCTTTCAGTGTCTTTAGGTTTAAAGGTGAATGGGGCACTTAGTGCCATGGTCTAGTTGACTGGCTAAGGCTGGGTGCTAGGTTGGACTGGATGATCTTGGAGGTCTCTTCCAACCTGACTGATTCTATGATTCTATGAATCCTCTCCCCCTTCCTCTATGCTGTTCAAGGAGAGGGGGTGGAGAAAACAGGGAGTGAAGTTGAGCCTGAGAAGAAGTGGGGAGGGGGTAAGGTGTTTTAATATTTACTTCCTATGGCCCTATTACGATTTTAACTGGCAATAAATTAATTTCCCCAAAGTCTAACCTATTTTGTCAGTAATAGTAACTGTTGAATGATCTTCCTGTCCTTATCTTGACCCAGGAGCTTTTATCCATAGCCCCTCCATCTCACCCGTGGATGGACGGCAGGTGATAAGAAGAGTGTCTTGGCCAGTATCTGGCATCTAGCTGAGGTCAGCCCACCCCGACAGTATTTGATTCAACCCAGTATTCAGTGATGCAAATGATTTTTCTTGATGCTTTTCCCCAGAGGAAGGTTTCCCAGACTTTGTTGGTTGTACCTACCGAGAAGGCTGAGGCCTATCTTGCAGACTGTGCTTGCTTTGATTCGGGCTTTGCCGGACGAGGACAGCGGAATCAGGGACAAGTAGGCAGGACCTCACCTGGGATCAGCAGGGCCAGTGCCTGCCTTGAGGCCTTTTGCGAGGGTGCCCAGACCTGCCACTTGGGTAAAGCGCAGCTGTTACGGCACGGAGCTTCAGGTACCATGACTTACACACTGTCCTCCCTGCCCTCTTTCGTGCCCCTGTAAGGCAGGGGGATGTCCCCACACCTCCCCGGGCCCGCTTTCATCCCGGGAGCCTGCGGCTCCCCACGCAGCGGGCTTTAAACCCCGCCAGCAGCCGTACCCAGCCGTTTTTAACCCCCACGTTGCCGTACCCGTACCACGTTCACCCTTACAGCCTTCCTGCCGGGGCTGGGGTCCGACCAGCACGCCCTTGAGCTGCCCCCGGCAGACGCCGCCCTTACCGCCCTGGTCGCGCCGAGAAGGCTCCGCCGCCTGCAGCATGGCCCCGCCTAGCTCCCGCCCTCCGCTGGCCGCCGCCATCGTGCCCGCTCCCGTGAGCGCGGCGCCTCGGAAGCCGCCTTGGATTGGGCGCTCTGCACTGCCCAGCATGGCGGCTTCCCATTGGCTTCCAGCCGGCGGGCGGGGTCCCTGCCCGGCCCGGGGCTCGTTGCTAGGGGCGGCGGATGGCGGCGGCGGCGGCGGCTCCTCCATGGCGACGGGGCTGAGCGGGGATCCTGCAGCAGGCGGCCGGGACGCGGGGACTCCCCCTAGCGGAGCCAGGAGCCTTCGATGGGGGGAGGCTCAGTCCTCGGGGTAACCCGCTGACCCCCTCCCCTCACCCAGGCCTCAGCGCCCCACGCTGGGCGCTACCCGCGGCCCCCTCCTCTCATCTCTGCGCTCTTTTCCCGCTTGCCCTACCTCAGCCCTTGCATCTTGCGCTCTTCTGCCTTGCCGCCCCCTTCCCTCTCCACCAGCTCCCTTGTGTCCTGCCTCCATCTAGCCCACTTCGCCTCGCTTGCATCTCGCTTCGCCCCACCTCCATCCCTTCCTCATCACCTCAGCTCCTGCCTCTTGCCTGTCCCAGCAACCCGGGAAAAATCGGCCTCTTCTTAAACCTATCCCGGCTCCTCCACTTCACCTGCACCCCGTCACAGTACTCCACCAACCACATTAGCCTTTTCTGCTGTGACCCGCTTCAGAAAGCAGCAGACGGTCCATTTTGAACCAGGAGAGGCGAGGGGGAAGGTGAGGTCCCTGCTTGGAGGGGACAGACACATCCCATTTGTGAACATTAAAGAGCAAAACAGAGCCGCCCCCTGCACAAACACAGCTTTCATCTCCTAAAGAAGATGCAGTGTAAAGCTCTGTCATGTGCATCCCAGTCCTCATGCCGTGAAGGGAAGCGTCTGGAGCATGTCTACCTTTTCCATACTGTGAACTAGCTAGATGAGGAAAACCTATCCCGTTTCTCTTCTCTCTCTTCTTGTTTTTCCAGAAAAGGGGGGAGAGAGAGGCTCATACTGAAGCCAACCAGCTGCGCCTCTGAGTGGAGAAACTCTGGACCGATTTCATGGCTCGCTTTTTATTTCATTATCTCTGAAAATGAACCTTTTGTGAAGCTCTGCTCCTAACTCTTCTTATTCCTCTTTCGCGAGGTGGCTGCTGTGCACAGGGAAGAAATGGCACGAATCAAATGAACTCCAGTAGAAAGCAATCTGCCAAAGCACCCAGTGAGCAGCACTGTCACTTTAATAATTCCAGGTCAAGGGATTGCTTTCCTCGTTTTCAATCCTCTCTTTTAATACATGGGAGGATCAGAAGGACATTAAAGACCGTAAGGCTGGGTGGCTCGCAGATAATAAAAATGGAAGTGACTGCCCAGTGACTTCTGTTGGGTAAGAGGGGAAGGCTGTTGTCTGGTGAGGAAAAAGGGACTTTTGCAGTCTGCTGTGTAGTCACCTAATACATAGCTAGCAAAATTCATTCAAGAAGTGAAAGAAGTTAAAAGAGTCACTTTGGATTGGTTTTGTCTTCCTCCTTAGTTGGATTATTTGGGCGTTTTTGTCCTGCAAATAATATGTTTTTGAGCACGTGCAGGTGGAGTATTAAGACAGCTGCCTAGAGATGGACTGTGCCTTAATTGTATTACATGAAATCTTTTAATTTTCAGACTTTGCTGCCAGAAGAGGAGTGATATTGAGGTTTTATATTGCTGAGAGACATTTTTCTCTTGTATTTTTATAGATTCAAGTATATTTTAAAGAAAAGATCTCCTGAAAAAAAATCAAAAAGCTTTTTTTCTTTTTTTTTTTTTTTTTCTTCTTGTTTGTGGGAAGCATCGGAGGTCCAATACAAGGAAACAGCAAGCATTGATAGGAATGAAGATTGAAGCTGCATTTCCTAACTGAACTGTAAAAGTGTTTTGCAATAGATAGCTCCTGACTTCGCAAAGTGTTCCAGTAGTACATCGTTAATACCTGTAACTAAGTGCTTGCAACCAGATTCAGAAGTAGGAAGAAGAATGCCAGTCAAGAAGAAAGGTGGGCTATGAAGCTTCATGTCTCATGTTGTGTCTTTACTTGGTTAAGGTTGTTGGTTTCTAGTGCTTACAGTGTCAAATTAAAAGTGCTTTAATGGGGGATTTCAGTAGTTTTTCTTCTGTGCTGAAGGTGGGTGAGAAACCTGTGCAGTTACAGTAGTCATTTGTAAGTGTTTTTGTGCTGTGCTTTAAGACTTGTCACATCAAATTTGGCCTCAGACAGTTATTCTGTAAAGATCAGTCATCAGAGATCTTGAACAGACACCAAGAGAAAAGCTTGGCATTTAATTTGGTGAGAAGCCTCTCTCAGACACGCTAATGAATTTTAAAGTCATAGGTTGGGTTTATTATCTATTCTTTACATGTTTGGCAGAGAAACATCAGCCAGCAGTAGCAGCATAAATAAATAACAAAGTTCTGAGGCTAACATAAAGTTGTGAGAGTTGTGTTTGGAAGGTGATTTGAACAAGTGTTTTTGTTTTTTTTTTTTAAATGTGATTTTAACTGATTTTGATTTCCATGCTTTAATACACTGTAAAAGTACAATCTTGGTGTCTGTAGTATGGCAGCATGCACGAAAAGACAACCAGCCTTAAAATTTGCCTCTTCTCTCCTGGAGTTTGTGATTACAGCAGGTGTAGGAGCAGTTTTGGAAGCTGTGGTTGCCAGGGTTCAGGCAAAAAAATGGGCAACGTATGAGGGCGACTTCTTACTCTGAAAAAAAAAACCACTTGTAGACTTCAGGTTATTTCTGGCTCCGTGCAAATGTAGCATCAGTTAAAACATTCAGAATATGCTAACAGAGTAAATGTCATGTGAACCTTTTCTGTTTGGCTCATCTGTCCAGATGTCCCTGGATCTGGTATATCCTTGGATCTGATGATGCCAAAACATTAGGGAAGGGGCAAAAAGTGAATATTACACAACAGAAATAGGAATACAGTTGATGTGGCTATGAATTATGTTCCCTGTAGGAACAGTAATTTGGTATTGGCTGTGAGTTAACATTTGCTGTGTCAGTAATGCTAAAAGCACATAGACTACTAGAATTAAAAAATACAATAAATGGGATTTTTTAAATTGTATTTTAATAGACAGTGTAGAAATGAACTTTCAAGACTAAAGTACTTTAACGAGTCGTATTGTCACTAATGCAATTACTTACAATTATGTGTAGTCAAGATGGGAATGTGTATGGAGGAGTTTTGCTCCTCAATAATTCACCCTGCTGTGCTGGCAACATGCCACCCTGATGCACTGGTGAGGCTTGCGTGCTCTACCTGTTTCCAGATGGGGAATTAAGACTTTTTTCCTAGTTTACGTTTTTTACCCTGAATTTAGGTGATTTACACTCAGAATGTTTTAGTGCCGCTCTATTAGTTGTAGTTTGGTATGAAAAGATTTGCTGAAGAATGCTTTTGGGTGAAATTACAGGCTCCTTTGTGCAGGACATTTGATTAAGGATCACAGCAATCCCTCCTGTCCTTAAAAATGTCTGGGTTTACTGTTTGTTTTTCGAGAGTGTTTGGGGCAGTCTAGATGCACATCAAGCCTTTAATTTCCTCTGCTTTCTGAGGATGTGTACTTTGACAGTTTTAAAACATAAACTCAAGAGACCCAAGTATCCTCCTTGAAATATTTTAAACTGTTACATCAGTCAGCAAACCGAAGTTGCCAGCGTGAATGTACTTGAGTATTAAAAGGATATTGTTAAAAATGTACTTAAGCATGTAAATTGCAGAGTTAAAACTGTTAGCAAATCAGCAGCTCTATTATTATTTTGAATGACTGAATTTGTCTAGTTCATGCAATAGACTTAAACTTTCAATGCAATCAGTAGCATGCTGGCAACTTGAAACGTGCTAGCATTAAAAATATAGTTACTAATGTTACAATTGATTCCTAATTGATTCCTGTTACTTGTATCTTAGGGACACTGAGAGGATTTTCCCCTCTTGTTTACTTTGGTATTCCCCCCTCCCTCCCCAATGCCCTCTTCACCTCGTGCTTTTGACAACACTGTTTCTCTCCTGGTATTCTGTTGATTATTTTCCCCTTCTGATTTTAAAATCTGCTGTCTACTTCCCACCAATTCCATCAGAAATCTCAATGGGATACTTTCTTCTAGGCTGTGCAAAAGTACGTATTTCAGTAGCAGCATGAAGGACAGGATTATCTCTCTGTCTTTCAGTGCTTCTTTACGCGTTACTGTTTTGGATTTGATCAAAATAGTCTCCTAAAATCAGTACTGAGAAAGAGAAACCTGAAAACCCAAGTTGTAAAATAGCCTGTTATTTATCACTGGAAGTTGTTACAAACACTGCTTTCTTTGGCACTGATGGATTCTGGGTCTTTCCAAAGAACAGTGACTGCATTTTGGGAACTTGCCTTTGAAAGAGCTCTCACATCCAGTGTTGATCTTCAAATTTCACATAGCTTTGGACCTAGTTTACACTTAATTCACTGCTTGGGACAATGTCTGCCATCTTGTTTTTAAAATTCTAGGCCTACTGAGTCAGGGAAAACCCCCACAGCTTTAGAAATAATGAAAAACATAACTTAGAGGAAGTGTTGATTTATGGATGTTGCTCCTTGTTCTGGCCATATGTGGTTGCACTTGTCTGAAGTACTGGAGTGAAAGGATTTTGTTTTCTCACTTCATTCTGTTGGGAAATAAGGCTCCACATTCCCAAGAATATTCACAGAATTGGCATGCTTGCTGTCAGTATCAGGAAAAAAAACCCAAACAAACAAAAAGGAAGGCTGGAATGGGAAGAGGCAGTTCCCTGCAGGCATTGTTGTGCTCCCTTCAGATAAGGTGCGAGACGTTGTATGGATTATTTACTCTGTTGCTGCCCCATTAACCAAATTAACCTTCTCTTTGCTGATCTTTCACTTAAGCACAGTTAGAAGTTTCAATCAAACTAGGTATTTGATTTTAGGTCCAGCATTATTTTTTGGGGCAATATGGGAACAAATCTGAGAAGTAAATAAATTCCTTATTTTCAATTATTTTTTTCTTTCCTTTCACAAACAGGCTGGGACATGTTATGATACAATTATTTGTAACACATTTATGGGACTTCTTGAGGAGTGCTTCATTTCAAAGTAAAATAGTACTACTGTACAGAAAGAGGGAAGTAGGTTACTTCATTTAGTAACTGTTCCAGTTTGAGCCATGAGCATAAATGAAGTCATATTTTTGTGTGTTTTCAAATGTCTCCACCCCCTCCCTCTTCCTCCCTGAGATACTTAGCTGAGTTGATTTCTGTTAACTGTAAGGAACTATATTTGGTTCTGTAATTGCATATATTTTGGGTTCATCTACAGAATAGTTAAGGGCATAAAATGTTACTGTAATTCATTCATGTCTTTCACAGTGATGGGAAGAACTAATTAAATCCATGCCTCTCAGTACTGTAGACCAGATTCCAGTTTTGGCACCCTGCTTGTGATTACCGTGGAGAAGGCAGGAACACCCACATCTAGATGCCTGGCTGCACATGTGCTTCTAGACTAACCCTGTCATCATCTTTACACATCTAGCAATGTCTAGGCAGTGAGAAATACTTGAATGTTGGGATTTATGCTTCTCTCATCCCACTTGCTGTCTCAGAGTGAGAGGAATTACATCTTCATTCAGATGAAACCTCTAGCCTGTTATTAATATCATCTTGACTCACCTTGCAGCCCATTTATAAAGGCATGCTGATTCCATTTGTCATGGAATAGCTTTCTTCATCATAGCTCTTATACAAAGAAATGCTTTCAAGGACATATTTCATTAAGCACACCAGTATCAAGAATTAAAATGTCAATCTGATCCCATGTGGACTAATTCTGTGCCCTTCTGAAGAAACTGGCAGATACACTTGATTAAATGCTAGGTTTTGTAGTGGCAATGCTACCCTTTCTGTGGCTGGTTCTGTTGAAAGAAAGAGGTCTAAAACCAACTCATCAAGAACTTTTAAAACAAAGTTCATGAAGGACCAGACAAAGCTAGCTCCCAGTAATCACTGAGATTCTTCATGCCCTAAGTCTCTTTAAAACTGGCTACTTCTTTTCAGATGACAAAATTTAAATTCAGGATCACAACTTCTTCTGCTCAAAAATCTTGCTGATTTGAGGGATCCTTCCAGTGGGAAATCTGGCATGTACTGGAAATCTTCGTTTCACTTTTACAGGGCTTTTGTCCTTTCAGATGCTGAAATACATGGCTAAAAGACCACATTTTTCAGTCCCAAGTTCTGTTTTAACTACCTCTCAGTGCTGACAGTGAATTAAATGAGAGCAGTGCAAAGCCTATAGGTTATGATTGCAGACTGTGGAAAGAACAATTTTTAGCTTCCCAAAAGTTAAAGAAACAAGTTGTAGCAAATCACTGACTGCACTTTGCCAACTTTCACCATAAAGCTTTCATTTAAAGACGTGGCTGCTTTTATGGCAGTGATGTTTGTTTTTTTTAGCCATACATTGTTTCCTCTGTGAGAAACAAGGAGATATTTTGCCCACAAAAGAACATTATACAGAACAAGTCTTAGCTGTGTAAATGCAGCCTGCAATGCTAAGTGGGCTCTGGATTGGGAATAGTGAAATTTCTATTCTTTTTTTTTTTTTTCAGCTCTACTATTGTTGTGTTATTTGTCAGATTCTTAATGCAGAGCCATCTCATCTGAGTTCCTTTACCTAAGCAAGGTCTTCAGCTTGTTGTCCTGGAGGGCTGCTTTGGTCATCAGAGAGAGGTCCACCTAACATCTGCATTGTCTTGACAACTCATCTTTTCTCTTCCCATAGACCACAGAGGGAATGTGGAGTGACCACACTAGCTTGCCTGTCTCAGATGATGTCTCAGTCTCTCATATAAATTTTAGTGGAAAAAGTATCTTAGAATCATAGAATCAGTCAGGGTTGGAAGGGACCGCAAGGATCATCTAGTTCCAACCCCCCTGCCATGGGCAGGGACACCCTACCCTAGAGCAGGCTGGCCAAAGCTTCATCCAGCCTGGCCTTAAACACCTCCAGGGATGGAGCCTCAACCACCTCTCTGGGCAACCTGTTCCAGGCTCTCACCACTCTCAGGCTCAAGAATGAGCTCCTCATGTCCAGTCTGAACCTACCTGTCTCCAGCTTCGCTCCATTCTCCCTAGTCCTGTCACTCCCTGAGAGCCTAAAAAGTCCCTCCCCAGCTTTTTTGTAGGCCCCCATCAAATACTGGAAGGCCACAAGAAGGTCACCTGGGATCCTCCTCTTCTCTAGCCTGAACAGCCCCAACTCTTTCAGTCTGTCCTCATAGCAGAGGTGCTCCAGCTCTTGTCTGAGATGTTTGTCAGAGCTGATGTTGTGTGTTCTATGAGTGTTATAAATTTGTAGAATCATTAACACTTCATTGTTTTTGTGGGGAAAAAGTGTTATAAAAATGATGGTATACTGTGAGTCACTAGAACTGGAGACAACCACAGTGCATCCTCTTCCCCATTCCTGTTGAGTGCATATTGCATTCTGAAGTAATGGTGTCTTGCATGATAAGCATATTTTTTTTCTTCCTCATCTTCTTTCTTACTGAATTTGTTCCAGATGGCCAAGTTAGATGTCAGAGAATGACCACAGAGAAAAAGCTGAATTTGTAACTAATGGCCAAATGTAATAAAAGATGATTTTG
This sequence comes from Pogoniulus pusillus, assembly GCF_015220805.1. NCBI lineage: Eukaryota > Metazoa > Chordata > Aves > Piciformes > Lybiidae > Pogoniulus > Pogoniulus pusillus. Next base: position 5,150,260 of record NC_087266.1, read on the forward strand.
TAGTCCCTGCTTCAGCAAAATATGAAAAATCTGCCTTACTCAGTTTTGCTTATTTTGGCCAGGTCATGCCAGATTCTTGCTTCTTACAAGTACGCTGTTGTGTCGTCTTCTGTTCACTGTAGACCAGAACAGTGCCAAACAACATCTTTATAATAAAAAAGAAGATCATGTTTTCTCTTGACATATTCATCCCAGAAACAGCCAGTGAAGCTGCCTTCATCTGATGGGTGGTGAATCGTAGAATCGTAGAATCAACCAGGTTGGAAGAGGCCTCCAAGATCATCCAGTCCAACCTAGCACCCAGTCCTATCCAGTCAACTAGACCACAGCACTAAGAGCCTCAGCCAGGCATTTCTTCAACACCTCCAGGGATAGCAACTCCCTGGGCAGCCTATTCCAATGCCAATCACTCTCTCTGACAACAACTTCCTCCTAACATCCAGCCTAGACCTCCCCCAGAACAACTTCAGACTGTGTCCCTTTCTTCTGTTGCTGGTTGCCTGGCAGAAGAGACCAACTCCCACCTGGCTACAGCCTCCCTTCAGGTAGTTGTAGACAGCAATGAGATCACCCCTGAGCCTCCTCTTCTCCAGGCTAAACACCCCCAGCTCCCTCAGCCTCTCTTCACAGGTCTGTACTCCAGGCCCCTCACCAGCTTTGCTGCCCTTCTCTGGACACATTGCAGTATCTCAGCATCTCTCTTGAACTGAATTGATGAAAGCAGTAACTAACACACAAAACAGGTGAAGAAACCCTTTGCTTTTGGCTGTGGTCCAGAGGAACTTTTGGTGACATCAAACTCTGTTTGCCAGGACAAGTTAGTGCAGATGTCCTTAAGTCTGCCTTCAGTTTTGCAGTGAAGAGATCCATTCTTCCTCCAAATCACATTTATCAGGGAATTGAAGCATGTAGAATTTCCTAGAAAGAGAGACTGGAGACAGTCAATGGTTTTACAAACCCACATCAGTGTTTTCTGGTTTACAATGCTCTTTGCCCCCCTGGCTACATGACATATGTCACATTACACTGTAGTGGAATATTTCAGCCTTAGGGGTTGTGCACTACAGTAGTACTGCCTCGCAGATGGGTGCTTGCCAGACCTGAAAGCACCACAACCAAACCCCAAACCAAACTTTGCAGATCCGATGTCCAAAACATAAAATTCGCTCTCTGTCATTGCATGGAGGCACCTGTTTTGTTTGTTAACTCAGGGGCTTTAGTTCAGTACAAAGGTTCTTAAATGAAAAATTCCAATGTGAATGTGAGAAAATATAAGACCATAATACACATTTTGCTAAGAAACTGTTGCATTCCTTTCCCCCCCCCCCCCCCTCCATCTTTAGAAGGATGTTAGTGTTACTGAATTAGATCTGAATTTGCTTAGTTCCACATTGTTTTCTTTCCATCTGACATGACATGAAAGGCTGTCCAGGTCACTGTTGGAGTCACTATCCCAGGACTTGTTCAAAAAACATGTAGAGATGGCACTTCTGAGTGTGGCTTAGCAGTGACCATGCAGTGCTGTGCTAACAGCTGGGCTTGATGATCTTAGATGTCTCTTCCAACCCAAATAATTCTATGATTCTATGACTCTGCAGTTGAAGTCCTTAAAGAACTTTGTCAATGCTGTTAAGACTCTCTACATCCTGGAATGTTAATCGAAGTAATCCAGACAGCATTATGGAAATAGAGAAGCCATGGCATTTGAAGTGGTCCCTCTCAGCTGCTAAAGACTCTGCCAAAAATCTGCTTTGGCCTTGAAATTCTTCTCAGTGTTTGAAGACTGGATGAAGTTGTCCTGGGGAAGGTCTAGGCTGGATGTTAGGAGGAAGTTCTTTACAGAGAGAGTGATTGGCATTGGAATGGGCTGCCCAGGGAGGTGGAGTTGCTGTCCCTGGAGGTGTTCAGGAAAAGACTGAATGGGGCACTTAGTGCCATGGTCTAATTGATTGGACAGGGCTGGGTGCTAGGTTGGACTGGCTGATCTTGGAGGTCTCTTCCAACCTGATTGATTCTATGATTCAATGATTCTCTGACACTTCTGTATGACTTTGGAGTTAGTTGTTTCTGAACAGACATCTTTTTGTTAGCTTTCTGTCTTATTCCACATTCTGTCCTTTCACATTTATGTTAATTTTGATGTTGAATATTCTTTTAAAGTAAAACAAAGCAGCTGTGTTAAGTGCATAACTCCTGGATTTTACTCTTGCAACAATACATCAAATTCCACTAGTTTTATGTATTACATACAATTAGATTATAAGCTTTTCAAAGCAGGGCTCTTCAATTTTTTTTTACTGTTAAGAGGTCAATTTACATTTATTTTGCTCCATTAATAAGAGCTTTTCATTTGGTACTACATCATTTAGGGGGGTGTTGTGGCTTTGTTTACCATTCTGTCTTCGTATTTGCATTGTTGATTTGATATTAGCATTTTTTGACTTAAGTGACACTTGAAAGGCAGGAACAAGAAGTTCAGGTGAAGCTACCTACATTTGTAGGGTTTCTGTAGTTTTAGAAGGAGTCTCAAGGCCCCAGAATCTGCTTGCTGTTGTGTCTGGACATGAACAGTCTGTAGCCAGGCCACAAAAGTTGAGAAAGAATCACTGACAAAGGGGCCCCACATTACCTTCGACATGGCTGGGAAAGAAGAGCTGACTGAAGAAAAAAGAAGTGACCTTGTTGGGATGAGCAGCTGATGTCAGCAGGTGCTAAGACCCTTCTCTGGTCCCTGAAAAGAAGTGGTGTGATAGGAATAATCTGGGTCTCAGATGAGCCACTGATAATGAAGAAATCAGTGGACTCTCCCTTATTATGGTAAAGTGCAGTGTGTAAGATGAAGAGGTTATGCACTCAAGCATTTTAACAGAATAGATGGTGACATGTAAGATCAAATGTGAAGATCCTTAGACAGCAAACTTGTGCTGCAGCTAATCATCACTGAGAACTGATTTTTTTCTTAAGGAGCCAGTTTTCTTTACATTGAATGAGACAAAAAGTCTGATTCATTAAAAACAAACAGAACCCAAACACTTGTTTTTGTGATCACTTTCCTGGTCACTTCTGTCCAGCTTCATCCACCAGTCAGTATTCTGTGGCATTGCCACTTCAGATGGAGTTTAGAGTTTGTGATTCAAGATAGTTTTTTTTATTCCAATAAAAGAATAAGAGGCTTTGGGAATGTAAACAGTGTACAAAAGTTGCAGGAGGTGGAACTGTTGAGTCTGGGAAACAGAAGACTGAGCAGGGGAGAAACATGACAGGTTACACAAGAGACTATAAAGGGAGTAGTGGTAGTCTGCATTCCATATTGATTTCTGGAAGACAAGAAGTAGTTGTCTCAATTTATAGCAAACCAAAAATTGCATAGTGGGAAAAAAAAATCACTGAACTTTTAAGTACTGAAATCAAATGATGAGGAAGCTTGTAGACTTTGTAGGCAGTGCCATAGACAGGTGTCTACGGGATGGATGTAAGTCTGGATCCTTCTGCACGGCAGGGACCTGCTGAAAACCTAAGAGGACTCCTCCAGGCTCTGTGCCTGTCATTTCTTTTTCTTGAGGAATTCAGCTGACACAACATAACTCAAAGCAATCTGACTTGCAGAGTGTTTAGAACTTTTCATTGCATCTCCTGCACAAATCAATGTTCTGTAACAAACTGCTGCGCAACTTCTGCTGCTTGATAATTGCTTTTTGCACTGTCTGTTGTGCAACTGCACCTTAACACCATTCAAGGCAGAGCTGCCTCTCCTGCTGGCTCTAGTCCAGTTTCCTTTGGCATTTGCATGCTTGATTTCCTCTTAATATACCTGAACATACAACATTGCCTTGCATATACCTGTTCTCCTTGCATAACAGTTCTTCTGGCAGAGTATCTGTCCCATTTCTTGCCTGCTAACAGCATCAAGATGTAGAGTAAAATTACTTCACCACTAAACTCTTCCTAAATTTGTGTTTTGCAGGAAAGCAGTCTGTGCAGAGAATTCTTCAAGGCTACAGCTAATTTGGGGATGTTTCACTTCTTTTTACAGTTAGAGGAGGGTAGGGGCAACTCAGTGAAACCTTAACTTTAAATATTGCTTGTTGAAAGCGCCTCTCCACTGACCCAAGATTAATCTTCACAGACCATGTGGCAGTCTCCTCTGTTGGCTGACGTGGTTCCTAAAAGCTGAAATAAACCTGCTTGATGATCCCTTAAATGATGAAACTCCACTTTATTTTTGGCTGCTTGTTTTCCCTAGCAGGACAGAAGATGGGTTTATGTGCCATGCATACATTCAGCAGCTGTTGTTTTTAACCCTTTTGCTTGTTTGCTGTGAGTGCTCATCACACTGGCTAATAGTATTTGTCACATACATAGTGCCTTATGTTTGCCCAAGGTTGCATAACCCATAGGTTGCCTTTACTTGATCATTCATTTAAACTCCTACTGCAGATATGAGGGACCTGAGAGGCTGAGAGCTTTCTGGTTTGCACAGGGCCACATGTTCCCTGTCTGCTCTCCCTCTGTGCAACCTGCTAGATTAACTTGCCTCTTGTGTTTATATGTATGTGTTTTATGGTTGTCATTCATCTAAAAATTCTGGAGCCTTAGAGCCTGCAGCTTGTGTTTTTCTCAGCCACCTTACTGTAATGTTTCCTGTGTTTCCTTGTAAAACGTAGCTTGCTTACACCTCCTCTGTGTGTACAGAACATTGAATATTAACAGGATTTATTTCTTGGTGGTGTCTGTTGTGCGTGAAGGTTAAGAACACTTTGGCTAGGATCACTCCCAAGGCAGGTTGCCTGGAAATTTCTTATAGATTGCTGCATCCTGATCTATAACAACTCATTGTAATTTTTTGAGCTTTCCAGAGCAAAATATCAAATCAAATGATCTTAAGATAATTGAGGTGGAAAACAGTGTTTGCTCAGACGTTTGGCTCTTTTGTCAGTGGTCATCTAAATGAAGGTGTGAACTGTCCGAAAGCAGAAGGAGTTCTTGAGATCCTCTTCTTCTTAAGTTATTGAAGTTCACTCAGAAAGCTTCCTTGCTCTCTTTCATGGTGTTCTGGTTACATTTCTCACTTCTATTTTGGCTGCTGTGTTTTTCCTCCCCCATTCTTCATGCCTTTTCCAGCTTCAGTGCCCTACATTTTTTGCAGTCCTGGTTCTCTAAAAGCTGGAAAGGGTCATCTGAAATGTGTCGGCATGTTTGTCTTTAAAAAGTCATCTCTGCCACACTTGGCAAGTCAGAAAATCATAAAAATCTCTCTTAGGAAAGGGAGCAGATGAAATTTGAAAGGAAAAAAAAAAAAAACAAGAAGGGAGAAAAGAATAAAAATAAATAAACCCCTTCATCAGGTCTTTCCCAACATAATTAATTCTGTGATTCCATGATCTCTCACTGATTAAACAATCATATTCTTCATTTAAGTTAGTATTTTTCCTTGCCATTACACCCCAAAAGTCTTTTTATTCACAATCTCTGATGACAGGGGGAGGAAAGAAATGTAAATATGATCCTAACCCCTCCAACAGGACACTTTGAGAGGCTGTGGCTGCTATAGACTTGTTCTGGTGCAGGACAGTTAACCAGCTGGTTGTGATTTCGTACATGTGCAAGGCAGAAGTTTCCTATTCTTGCTGATTTGGAAACATATTTGCTTCTTTTCTCTCCATCTTCTGAGTTACTTTGCTTCATAGCAGGAGTTGGATGACAGACTCACTCCTGTGGAAGGCAGCAACAGCTCTCAACAGACTTGCATGTGGTTCAAAGCATAGTAATTTGCCTGCAAAATGAAGCACTGGTGCTGGACAATATTTATATACAGGCCCATATAGACTTTGGCCTGTATTTGGCTTTATTGTGGCTAGAAGGAGCTCTGAGGGCTTAAAAATAAGTACATAACAGCATCTGCATGAATTATGTGGTGATTGCATCTGAGTGATCACCATTCAACATACTCTGGTTTGAGGAGTCTCAGGAATGAAAGTTCTTAGGAACTGATTTTGCATGAGTTGTAGCTTTCATTATAGTTTCAGTGAACTATTGAAATCCATAAACATTCCTAAATTATCTTCAGATCTAATATATTTAGTTCATCTAAAGGGGAAATGATTTTAATAACATCTGGGAGCCATCTAGGAAAACTGTTTCCTGGATTCTGTAGCTGTTTCAATGGACATCGTGTTGTGTCAACTGCCATGTGCAGGCATGGCTGTGTTTGTCTCTGTCTCATATGAAGGCACAACATGTATCAAAGGCTTTCTAATCAACACAATTGCCTCCACACCAGTAGAACTGAAGTGCTTCCATTAGTATGTTTGGGGTAACCTGGAACCCCTCAAGCCATGACAAAGTACTGTTCTTTAAATGCTGCAGCAAGTACAATTAGATGAACTCCTATGGCATGGAAGTGAAGTCCAATCATGTTGCCTTCAAGCAAGCAAAATTCCCAAGGGTGTTTATATTTGGACAGGGCTGGGTGATAGGTTGGTCTGCATGGCCTTGGAGGTCTCTTCCAACCTGGTTGATTGTATGAGTCTATGAAGTAAATAGTTGAACATCAGATCTACAGGATGAAACTAACCATAGAATGTCCAAGTATTTTAAAGTATAGCATGGAGTTTGTTCCTGTATGGCAGTGCTGCAGTTGTTTAGACCAGTGTAAAGTGTACTTCAAATAATGACATTTTGATTTCACAGCATTCATGTGCTTTTCTTTCTGGATGTCCTGACAAGCACCATGCTGCTGCACCACATAAGCATGTAACTCAGTTTCTCCATATGTAGCTCCTTTAAGATTCTCAGTCACCTAAACACGTTCTTGTAATCAAAAGCAGAGTGTCCACCTGAAAAACCTAGACTCATTTCTTCCCCCCCTGTTTCTCCTTGCCTATATGACGCTTTGGTGATTGTAAACTGTGCTTGCAATGAATGAGAGCATGAAAAGGCATAGAAATGAACTAGAAGTGGAAAGGAATCCTGCTTTTGGGTATTGTGAGTGATATCCAGATCTCAGTTATGGACTCTGACAGGTGACTAATCCTGCTTTTGGGTATTGCAGGTGATATCCAGATCTCAGTTATGGGTTCTGAAATGTAGCTAAGGTAGAATTGATTTTGAGGTAATTTTATCAAAGTAGGTGATACATTTATTGCAGAACTTCCTTTCTTGCTTTTCAGTAGGTGTAATTGTGGCATTTAATCTTACATATGTTTAGCTTACATTTTAAGAGCAATGCTTTAGGTAAAAAAAAGTGTTTGTGTGTGTGAATTTATTTTCTCCTGATAAATAATACATATTACTCTGTATCAAAAAAAGACTGGATGAGGCTGTAGCCAGGTGGGGGTCAGTCTCTTCTCCCAGGCAACCAGCAACAGAACCAAGGAACACAGTCTCAAGTTGTGCTGGGGAAGGTCTAGGCTGGATGTTAGGAGGAAGTTGTTGGCAGAGAGAGTGATTGGAATGGGCTGCCCAGGGAGGTGGTGGAGTCACCATCCCTGGAGGTGTTCAAGAAAAGCCTGGATGAGGCACTTAGTGCTGTGGTCTCATTGGCTGGGTGCTAGGTTGGACTGGATGATCTTGGAGGTCTCTTCCAACCTGGTTGATTCTATGATTCTGCTCTGATTCTGTGATCTGCTTTTATGCATAGCTTAATTTCTTCCTGCTAGTATTTCTGAAATACCTTTTCTCTGTAGGTTTCGCTGAACCTACATATTAAAATATAACTTGTGCTGTATTAACAATGCATTTTCTATATAACTTTATTATTTGTTTCATCAAATTCATAAGCATTGTTCCAACAGATTTTTTGTCTCTGTAGTGTAACTTCCTACTTGTGGAGCTCTAAAAATCTACATTCCATAAAACTGTGCCTATAAAATGTGGTAACTATAAAATGTGGATTATTCTCTGATGTTCTCATCTAGGATAATTCCAAGGAAAGGGTTATTTGCCCTTTTGTTTGTTTCTTTTGTTTGTTACATAGACCAATACCTTACATTAAGCAGAGATTCTGTAGAAAACGAATTTCTTGTGTGGTAAAATTTGACATTGTTTGAGGGAGGAAAATTGTTTTCCAGTGAAATCCAATAAGCAAAGTTACTGAACCAGAGTTTTGTTCCAGTGTCACATATCTCTGCTTTGTCGAGTTGTAGGAAATTGCCCATTCCCTGATCACTAACATAACCCACAAACATTTATGAACTGGCTAAGAAAATACAGAATGATAAAGCAGTAAAATGTACAGAAGTGATTGTTAGATTCACTGATAACTTCTTGGACAAGGTATGGTAGGACTATAAAAGCTGTTTTATCCTTAAAGAATCATTTCTTGTTGTTCTAGTAAGATGTTCTGAGTGTGATTTGCTTGAACAAAACAGTGCTGCATACTATCTCGAATATATGTGAGTTGTTGTAGGCCTGTTATTTGTGATGGTTTGGGTGTTCCCCACCCCCCCCACCCCCCCACCCCTTTTGGAAATCACCGGGACTAGACTCAGCCAGCTCTGGAAATTGAATGAAGCTTATATTTACAATTTAGCGGAATATACAAGCTGATAGTTACAGTATATACATTTATAGACAGAAATGTACAAGGCAAAGGGTAATACAGAAACACAACAGCCCTCCCAGAAACCTGAGTCCCCAGGAGGGGCTCCCAACCACCCCTGCACCTTCTCCCACTCCTCTCAACCTTACCCCAGTCTCAAGGAAGGTTGGAGGTTTGGCCATGGGGTTAGACAGCAAAGTGGATTAATCAGAGAGATGGCAGAGAGGCTAGAGAGAGAAAAAAATGCAGCTCTGAACTCCCCAGCAGAAGTGCCTTATCTATGTTTGGATTCTTGTTCTTATAACTCTCAGCAAGCCTATGAGTGAAGTAGACATCACCATTGTTTTTCACAGCCTGTGGTATAATCCTTCTCACTGAAACATTCTAGCTAGGCTCAAACTAGCACAGGGTTCTAAAGGGTTCCTGTCAAAATCAAAGCCAACAGGAGCAATTTTAAAACAGTGTCATAATATGCAAAGGAAAAATAGAACAATGTCCAGTACACCCCGTGGGGCACAGCTGAGATTGGCTTTTCAGTGGTCTTTTGTTAGCTGACAAAGGACTTACTCGGAATCAACAGGGAGGTCCCCAACTTCGGATGTTAAATTGTGTGTTCAGTAGATTTGTAGTCTTGCTTGGATTTGGTTTTGGTGTCAGCAATGAAGAATAGTGATCATAGAATCAACCAGGTTGGAAGAGACCTCCAAGATCATCCAGTCCAACCTATCCTCCAGCCCTAGCCAGTCAACTAGACCATGTTCTTTAGATGCTATAGAACAAAGGCCTTTGTTCTACGTAACGGCAAGATATAGAACTTATTTTTGGCTGCTAAAAATGAACCATGTGCTCTATTAGATATTATAACCCTGTACATGCAGCAATCCAGTTCTTCATGAAAAACACCAGTCTGTCATTCTTCTTGATGGGAAGGAATTCAGCCTCAGAACCCTTGGTTTGATTTGGGTGCCTAGGAATATGAGTCTTATTTGACTGTTGTGCTGCAATCCAAGCAGTCAGTTCTTGCAGCCAAATGTTACTGAAGCTTTGTAGCTGTCAGGCAGCCCCAAAAGGCAAAGTACTGGATGTCCTCATCTGCTTTGGCTATAACTGGGTTATTATCTTGGAGAGAGTATTTAGTATTCTTCAGACATGCCATATTATAGTGTTGTTTCATATTGTTGTTTGGTGTTTGTGTGGAGGTATGAACGTTGTGTGGCAGTGATGAACAGGATTGTGTCCCATCGTGCTAACTACTGTACGCATCCATACGAAGATGCAGATCTAAGTAAATTATAAGCAGTAAAGCTGGTCAAAAAGGCTGAAAGTTGCTTTTTGGGAAAGCCTAATCTAGTGCCAAGATGTCTGGAAATTTGAATAGTCTCTGTGAGTCTCTGAACTTCTCAGGAGTGCTCCAGTAGCTGTGGTTACATAGCTCTCCTCTTGAAACCAGGACATTAGTGGTGGCTTTCAGCCACCTGGAGGTGCAACCTGTCACAGATTGTTGGGAAAATGGGATACACTGCTGCCAAGTGTGGTTGTGCAGGAAAAAGATGCAGCTCCGTGCAGGAGCTTAGGGAGTGAGTAAAAGTTAATGTATCTTATTAAAGCTAGAGAGGACAATTAGGCTCAAAGATAATTACTTGATCTGGGAGTTAGGCAGGATTTAGATTTAACACTAGAACTGTGCTCTGTTGCTGGTTGTTCAGTTTGCAGCGTTTAGGACTGGTTTTTTTTAGCTTGCTGAAATAAAAATTAATGTAATGAAAAGAAAAAGTGCTTTCTGCATGAGAGTGGTGAGAGCCTAGAATGGATTGCCCAGGGAGGTGGTTAAGGACCCATGCCTGAAGGTGTTTAAGGCCAGGCTGGATAAGGCTCTGTCCAACCTGGTGTTGGTGTCAGGGTGTCCCTGCCCATGGCAGGAGGGTTGTAACTATATGATCCTTGTGGTCCCTTCCAACCCTGACTGATTATATGATCCTGTGGTTGCCCAGGAAGATGGTTGAGGCCCCATCTCTGGAGGTGCTTAAGACCAGACTGGATGAGGCTGTGGGCAGCCTGATCTTGGGTAGGGTGTCCTTGCCCATGGCAGGGGGGTTGGAACTAGATGATCCTTGTGGTCCCTTCCAACTCTGGCTGATTCTGTGATTCTATGATTCTATGTCAGCACCCCCCACCAAGTGCCTAAGAAAGCAGTGGTAGGACATCTCTCTGGTACTCAATAGGCACTCAAATCCTGTTTCCCTGATTTCTCAGACTGCCTGCTATTGAAAAATGTCCTCCTTTTCAGTGTTCTCCCACTACTCTCTGCTGCTTCACTTTAATGCAAACAATCATGTATTCACTGTGCATTCCTCAGAGGAAGGTGAGTGCCTGATTCCAATACATTCTTTAAGTAATTATCTAATTGTTTTATTGAGAGCAGCCAGAATATAAATGTATTCATATAAATGAAAGGACAGGCATCAAAGGTGTGTCAAGTATAGTCACAAGGTTGTTGAAAGGTATGATGTGATTGGGGGTTGTCAAGGCAAAAAAAGATATTTATTCCCAATTATCTTTTTGGAAATATCCTAACAACATCCCACTTGGACCCAGACATTTGTTTTGAGGCTATGCTTTTGTGTTGACTGGAAGCACAGCCCATGTGTTACATTATGACCTTTAAAAGTGCTCATCTCTCTCTTCTCCCAGATTGCTCTCTTCTGCCAGACAGCCAGCAACAGAACAAGGGGACACAGTCTCAAGTTGTGCTGCGGGGGTATAAGTTGGATGTTAGGAGGAAGTTCTTCCCAGAATGTTTTGGCATTGGAATGGGCTGCCCAGGGAGGTGGTGGAGTCACCATCCCTGGAGGTGTTGAAGAAAAGCCTGGCTGAGGCACTTAGTGCCATGGTCTAGTTGACTGGCTAGGGCTGTGTGCTAGGTTGGACTGGATGATCTTGGAGCTCTCTTCCAACCTGGTTGATGTTCTGTAAGCTCTAAGTAGGTCCAAACTGCATTAGAAGCTTTAGGTGAAAACAAGGCATTTCTCTTGGCCTTACTGCCCCAGAAACAATTTTTTTTTCTTGGTGTCCTCCTCAAGGTGGAATTACAACAGACACTTGGGAGCTCCTTCGTTGTATAGAAGTCTACACTGCTCCAGAGTATTCCCTAATCTTCACATATATGCTGTGTACACATGCATGCTTTTATATACGTGTGCACACACACAAATACTTATTTAAATGCCATTCCATTTTATTCCTTGTATTTTTCCTTCCTCTGATAAAATGTTTGTGACCAGCCAGATCTTCTGAGGAACTAACTTCTTAAACATTAATAATTGATTAAATTCCCCCCCCCCCCCCCCTTTTTAAATGGAGAATGTTATCAGCTTACAGAATATGAGTGACGTCTCTGCCCTTGCTGTGAACTCATCAGTTGTCTCACCACAAGGCCTTGGAATTGGGATGGGCTGCCCAGGGAGGTGCTGGAGTGGCCATCCCTGGAGGTGTTCAGCAAAAGACTGGATGGGGCACTTAGTGCCATAGTCTGGTTGACTGGACATGGCTGGGTGCTAGGTTGGACTGGATGATCTTGGAGGTCTCTTCCAACCTGGTTGATTCTATGATTCTATGGTGTAGTTGATTGGATAGGGCTGATAGGTTGGACTGGCTGATCTTGGAGGTCTCTTCCAACCTGATTGATTCTGTGATTCTATGGTCTAGTTGATTGGATAGGGCTGAGTGCTAGGTTGGACTGGATGATCTTGGAGGTCTCTTCCAACCTGGTTGATTCTGTGATCTTATTGCAGTCTTGGTGGCAATATAATTACAAAAATGAGTACAGAGGTCTCAGTGTTACGTTCTTTGTGAACTAGTGAGCATGCAGAGGAGGAAAGGTAAAGTCTGATTCTCCATTTTTCTCCAGGTTTTGTGCATGTAAGATGGTGGCATTTGGATTTCATACGATTTTATGTGTCGTTCGTGCTCTTGGCAAATGACTACCCAGAGATAATAGCTGCAGGAGAAATAGAGCTCTGTTTCTCTGGACTAGATTGCTACATTTGAGCCAACACATGGATGAGAAAGTCTGCTATCAAAGTCTCATTTATAACAGAGAGGTAGATAGCAATTTTGTGTACTGAGGGAGCAGAAAAAAAAACACACTCTTGGACACCTGCCTTTTAGATTCACATTTGCTATTCACAGAACAGAGAATTGAGTGCTGCAGATGCAAAGCAAACACTTCCATGTCTTTCTGAATATGTTTTAAGGCCAATTTTCCTGCATGGGTATCCATAACAGTGATTGCCTATAATTTTGTAGCTTCTGCAAACTGTAATTTGGTCCAAACTCCATAGATTCCAGCTGGTTTTGGGAAAATGAAAGTTGAATGCTTGTTGTTAGTCCATTTTGCCCATGTTGCTTATTGCATAGAAGTAACAACAGAATGCAACAACATTAGTTACAAATGTTCCTTACATGTGTGAACAATGCCTTTAGAAATGTGAAATTAATAGCTGAGCCTTTAAGTACTTCACAGAGCCAATAAATAACTTTTTTTTCCCCCTACTTGTCTATTTTTAGATACTGACCGAGCTTTAGTGCTGCTGGAAGAATACTGTAAAAAATTAAGGAAGCCAGAAGAGCAACAACTGAAAAAAGCCATCAGAAAGGTGATGGGCATCTTTAAGAGCAGCTTGTTTCAGGCACTTCTAGGTAGGTACTAATATTTAACATTAGCTACACACTCTTGAAGGAGAGAGCTGGGTCAGAGCAAGTAATTTTCTTATTGATCACTGTTCAGTTTGTGTTTATAATGGAGCATCACATTTGAGATTATCCTTCCAGGTTCTCTCTAGGAAAATTCACTGTGCTGACATTCCAAAAGGTATTTTCTTATTTGTAGTGTAAGAAAGAGTAACAGAAAGTTGTGCAAGATAAGACATTGAAGAGTTATTCCTAATCTGTGCTGCTCTCCTTTATTTAATGGAAGTTAGTGAACTGGAGCAGGAAATAACTGTTTATGCAAAGTTGAAGGTGAAGCCATCTCCAAGCAGGTAAATGGCCAAAGTTTCATTTATTTCAATTGCACATCTTTAGCAATTGATATATTACAATGTATTACTCTTATTATGTATTGAAAAACACAGATGTAGGTAACATCTACAATCTTTGTGTCTTTTGCATTATGGTTTTGTGCAAAGTACTAGCCAATGAAACTCAGAAATGAGTCAGGAAAACTTGTCAAGGACACAGTGAAACTTTGGCAGAATGTTCCCATTCATGTGATGTTGCAGTGTTTAAGTAGACCTGCTGGCACATTGCTCAGTCCTTCTTCCGCTGACTTGAAGGCCCCCATTTCATCTTGTGAATTATGGTATTTGTCACAACCAAACACTTAGTGTTGTGGAGCTTTATATAAGATAGCCTCCATAAGTCGTTGTGTTTTCAAGGTCATGAATGTACCTGGTTGCTCTGGTGTCCCTGTTGTCCTTCATGCCATGCTGTGTCTGTGCTGCCAGTCATGGCAAGTGGTGACAGCAACTGTGCATCGCGCTTGCTCTACCTCTCTCTGCCCCCTTGCTCACATTACATTGGCCCCTCAGTATTTTATTCCTTCACAAGCATCTGCACGTTTTGTGCAGAATTAGTCTGAAGGGCACATTTCTTAGCACAAACAATGTCTGTGGAAGTCCACGTACCTTCAAGTTATGGTTGTTTGAAGCCAGAACAGCAACTGTGCTTATTGCAGTTAGGAAAATGTTTGATTATATATCACAACAGTAGTAGCACATCAATACTGCATTATTACTGTGAAGGTGATAGAGGCCCAGGAAGATTTAAAGTGGTTTCTCTAGGATTTAGCAAAAATGTGTGTTACCAGTCTCTAGCACCTCTTACAAATTAGTTAATGTCAGTACAATTTTAATGTCTCTCAGCTTCTTTGAAATGCTTAGCCTTGTTTTATAAACCCTACATATTTTTTTAATACCTCTGCATTCTTGAGAGAAGGAAATAGATTCACTATTGACTGATAATTATAAACAGGTTTCAATTAAAGAATGAAAAAAAAAATTTCTATGTTATATTTATGAAGATAACTATGGGTACAGAAGTACATGCTGAAGAAATAGACAAATCCCAGAAGTGACATTGGATGTACATTTACTACTGCAGTACTTTGAAGTAATCCTTTAAAGGGTTCTAACAACATGTGTGCTTTGTGTGTGGCTTCACTGCAGTATTTGCTGATGTATTACATATGCCAGAAATGAAAAAGTGATTAAAGTTACATTAAGGTTGAATCCAAAGAACAAATGAAATCTTTTGATTGCCACAGTAACAGATTGAGGGGTGTTGCAGGAATTAGATAGCATTGTAACTTATAGGCCTTTGGAAGTATTTTCTGTGTTCTTAAATACTTCTTTCTATAAAACAGATTTGGGAACCACAAGATGTGTTCAAAGTTTTTACATTTGGTTTGCTATTTGGTTGGTCTAGAGTCTGTAAGAATACAAAAGAGTGACCTCTCATCAGTATTTTGAATGTGATAGATGATGTTTCTACACAATAATGGGGTTCTTGCATAGTTGGTGTTTAAAAAGAAACCCAACACTTTCATGACATCTGTTTCAGCTTCCAGTTTCTTCCTTTCACCTATAAATCAAACAACCGCACAAAGAAATACTAAGGCAGAGCATCTTGTCTCTTCTTAAGTTCTATCCAGCTAGTGTTCCTTTGTCCTTTATAGTTACAGAATGTCTAATAGTCTTGAAAGCGTCCATTTCTGAGTGTCTAATCTTGATTTTCAGAGTGTGTATCGCGATTCAAAACTTGATCTCATTTACAGAATGAGAACTGATTGACCTTTGGAATAGTGAGGCTGTAACTACTAATGGAAAATGTGATTTTTGTACAGAATCATTAACCCAGATGCAAAAGTGCACGTTCCTACCAGGGGTTGAGTTAACATCATTTTGTGTGCCAAAATCAGATTTTGTAGGTCACAGAATCATAGAATCAACCAGATTGGAAGACAGCTCCGAGATCATCCAGTCCAACCTAGCACCCAGCCCTAGCCAGTCAACCAGACCATGGCACCAAGTGCCTCTGCCAGGCTTTTCTTGAACACCTCCAGGGACAGTGACTCCATCACCTCCCTGGGCAGCCCATTCCAATGCCAATCACTCTCTTTGCCAACAACTTCCTCCTAATATCCAGCCTAGACCTCCCCTGTCACAACTTGAGACTGTGTCCCCTTGTTCTGTTGCTGGTTGTCTGGCAGAAGAGACTGACCCCTACCTGGCTACAGCCTCCCTTCAGGTAGTTGTAGAGAGCAAGGAGGTCACCCCTGAGCCTCCTCTTCTGCAGGCTGCACACCCACAGCTCCCTCAGCCTCTGCTCACAGGGCTGTGTTCCAGGCCTCTCACCATCTTTATTGCCCTTCTCTGAACACGTTCCAGCACCTCAACATCTCTCTTGGATTGAGGGGCCCAGAACTGGACACAGGACTCAAGGTGTGGCCTGACCAGTGTTGAGTACAAGGGAAGAATAACCTCTCTTGTCCTACTAGCCACACTCTTCCTGATATAGCTTCAGTAGAATTTGATTCCTTTATAAATAAATCCAGCAGCTGTAATCATCCCTGTGCTTCAGGTACATGTTCAGTTCTCATTAGCTTCCAAAATACTTTAAATATCTGTAGGATGTCTTAAGTATAACAGGAACAAATAAATAAAAATAGTTGTAATTGGAGGCACTTTTCAAGTCTAGTGATGCTTAGTTCATTCTATTCTCAAATTTATGCTTCTGCCATCTTTGAAAGTGAGCTCTCCATGCCTGTGTGATTGCTTTTAGTTTCAATGTGTTTCAGAAATAGTAACTGAATGGGGAAACAATAGGAGAAAAATGGGGATTCAATGTTTTTCATGGGGGTATTCTACACAAGAAGTGACTTTAAGTATGGAAGTAAAAGTTCTGTAAGTGGTTTATGGAAGATCTATTGAAAGATGTCACTCTACATTTTAATTCAGGTTCAAAAATATCTCCTTTTCCCTGCAGGCTGTTCTTGTTGCTGGTCTTCTTGCTAAAGTCACTGTGTTCAGTTATAGCTGAGTTAGTTGCTAAGAGGCACATTTTCAAAGCCACATGTGGAGCTGCAGTCTCTGGAGTCCCATTAAGACCCCAGTGGCCCAAACACAATGCTTTGAAAATCCAGCCCTAACAGGAGGGAGGAGGATAAAATCTCCAGAAGGAGCATGCTAGAGGGACAATGCATATTTAGATATTGACATTACTCCTAAGTGTTATGAAATATGCAAAATCAATAATCAATATTAATTTTGAAACCTAGGCAAAGATTGTGGTGGTAGCTTAGGAGTAGTGGTGGGATTGTGAGCAGTTGGACTGAGAGAGTGATTTGCCATTGGAATGGGCTGCCCAGGAGGTGGTGGAGTCATTGTCCCTGGAGGTGTTCAAGAAAAGCCTGGCTGAGGCACTTAGTGCCATAGTCTGGTTGATTTGCTATGGCTGGGTGCTAGGTTGGACTGGCTGATCTTGGAGGTCTCTTCCAACCTGCTTGATTCTGTGATTCTACGAAAATCACAGCTTCCTTTGCAATTGCAGCACACGTTCTGGGGTGAACATTTACATGTTTTAAAACCTTGCAAGGAAGAGGAAATGAAACTTTTGGGAATCCAGATGCCTTGTTTGTCAGGATTCACTCATATTGGGGCATCTTGGATCATAGAATCATATGGATGCACTGTGTGGAGAGAAAAGAGGGAGTAGTAGTCATTTCATAGAATCATAGAATCAGTCAGGGTTGGAAGGGACCACAAGAATTATTTAGTTCCAACCCCCATTCTGTGGGCAGGGACACCCTACCCTATATCAGGCTGGCCAGAGTCCCATCCAGCCTGGCCTTAAACATCTCCAGGGATGGGGCCTCAACCACCTCCCTGGGCAACCCATTCCAGCCTCTCACCACTCTCACACTGAGCAACTTCCTCCTCACCTCCAGTCTGAATCTCCCCATCTCCAGCTTTGCTCCACTCCCCCTAGTCCTGTCACTCCCTGATAGCCTAAAAAGTCCCTCCCCAGCTTTTTTGTAGGCCCCCTTCAGATACGGGAAGGCCAAAAGCTGGTCACCTTGGAGCCTCCTCTTCTCCAGACTCAACAGCCCCAACTCCTTCCTTCTGTCCTCACAGCAGAGCTGCTGCAGCCCTCTGAGCATACTCGTGGCCCTTCTCTGGACACGCTCCAGTATCTCCACATCCTTCTTGTAATAGGGGCTGCAGAACAGAATGCAGTACTCCAGGTGGGGTCTCACAAGAGCAGGGTAGAGGAGGTCACTTGAATATGTCAAAATAACCAAACAATTTATTTTTTTTCCCCTTTCTCTCTAGTTCTATTCTTTATGAAACTTAATCAGTTTTTAGGATGCAATAGATAGCTGAGTACAGTTTATTTCTAACCCCCCTGCTGTATATTTGTGTAGCCTTCATTTCATTAGGAAAAGTGCATGATTTTACAGCTTAGAAGGCCTTTATGCAGGATGAGAATGGATGAAAGAGGTTTATGTCAGTGTTGTTAGTGGTTTTTTGGTTTCGTTTGTTTTTTTTGGTAGATGTATCTCTATAAAACATCATTTTGATTCTAGTAGGAATTAAAGTGCCACAAATAGCTGTAATCATCTTATGCAGCATTAGGTAAAAACTGATTTCAACTGGGTTTTCTAAAATTCAGATAAACCTGATCTGCAGTGGGTGACGTATTTCCTGAGGACTTTGAAACCATGTCTTATCATAGAATCATAGAATCATAGAATTAACCAGGTTGGAAGAGACCTCCAAGATCATCCAGTCCAACCTATCCCCCAGCCCTAGCCAGTCAACTAGACCATGTCTTTTTTTTGCCTGAATTTCAAAACTGGCATATTTTCAATGACTATTTACAGTGCTTTTTCTTTCTCTTTATCTTTTCTCTTTTTCCTGAGGACTTTGAAACTGTGTCTTATGGCTTTTTTTCCCCTGAATTTTAAAATTGGCCTAATTTCAATGACAATTTGCAGTGCCTTTTCTTTTTCTTTTTCTTTTTCTTTTTCTTTTTCTTTTTCTTTTTCTTTTTTTCTTTTTTTTTTTTTTTTTTTTTTTTGGTGTTTTTGTTTTCCTATGGTATTGTACCCAGGTGGGCAGGAGAGCCAATGGCATCCTGGCCTGGATCGGAAACAGTGTGGCCAGTAGGACAAGGGAGGGTATTCTTCCCCTGTACTCATCACTGGTCAGGCTACACCTTGAATCCTGTGTCCAGTTCTGGGCTCTTCAATTCAAGATAGATGTTGAGGTGCTGGAGCGTGTCCAGAGAAGGACAACAAAGCTGGTGATAGGCCTGAAACACAGCCCTGTGAGGAGAGGCTGAAGGAGTTAGGGGTGTTTGGCCTGGAGAAGAGGAGGCTCAGGGAGGGCCTCATTGCTGTCTACAACTACCTGAAGGGAGGCTGTAGCCAGGTGGGGGTTGGTCTCTTCTGTCAGGCAATCAGCAACAAAAGAAGAGGACAGAGTCTCAAGTTGTGGTGGGGGAGGTCTAGGCTGGATGTCAGGAGGAAGTTCCTGGCAGAGAGAGTGATTGGCATTGGAATGGGCTGCCCAGGGAGGTGGTGGAGTCACCATCCCTGGAGGTGTTCAAGAAAAGCCTGGCTGAGGCACTTAGTGCCATGGTCTGGTTGACTGGCTAGGGCTGGGTGCTAGGTTGGACTGGATGATCTTGGAGCTGTCTTCCAACCTGGTTGATTCTATGATTCTGTGATTGTGCCACTTGAGCAAAGTAATGTGGATATTATGAAACTGCCTTTCTTAAAAGCTGCTATAGCAGACATTCCTGTAAGGATTACAGAGTTTACTGCTCATCTGTGCCACAGCCTTTATTCAGAGACTTAGGGTATATTTTTTGTATTTTTAGTAATGGGGGGATTTTTTAGACTGTTTACCTCTTTCAGCTCACTTTTAAATAAGCCCTGTTATAACAATGAATTTTAAAAGCCTGATAATGTCTTTTACACCAAGTCAAAAGAGAAGTCAATTAGTTCTCCTGCAATCACATGTTAGTTTTCTATTGAAATTTGCTTAAATGAAGTGGCAGTACATCTCAATAGTGTTAAGATGGTATCCAGTCTTCCAGGAATCTGGTTATATCATGCTGTAGGACCGATAGGCTATATGACTAGGACATAAAAAATAGCCATTTAAATTGATTGGATAGGCCTGGGTCATAGGTTGGACTGGATGGTCTCTTCCAACTTGGTTGATTCTGAAACACCCTGGAGGTGTTTAAGGCCAGGCTGGATGAGGCTCTGGCCAGCCTGATCTAGAGTAGAGTGTCCCTGCCCATGACAGGGGAGTTGGAACTGGATGATCCTTGTGGTCCCTTCCAACCCTGACTGATTTTGTGATTCTATGAGTCTTTGATGCTGTGGTTAATGGAAAGACAAGGAATTTGTCTAGGTGTTTAAGAAGAAACCTTTGTGTCAGAATGAGGCTGGTCAGAACTGGGGAACAGATGTGTGAACAGCAGGATAAATGATGAGAAAAGCACAAAACCTGCAACACAGTTCTGGGCTGGAAATGATTCTGCACCAACGTAAGTGCTGAAGAATAATTACAGATGCCAGAGAAAAAGTCAGGATCATCCAACACCTCAAAAGTCCAGTCCAACATACATGGTTGTGCTGGCCTTCCTTGTTAAAAAGCTTATGAGATATGCACAAGAGGCATGGAAATAATCTATAAAATACCACAGGGTGTTACTGTCTGCTGCTGTGATCCATCTTTAAGAAACACTGCACTCGTATTTTCAGGCTACCACAACTACCAAGACCTCTTTTATAGTTCTTTCTTGGAGTGAACATAAGATTTGTTCATCTTAGCACCACAGAAAATATAATGATGCCAATTTTTATAAGGTTTCTGGAAAACCTGATGGAGTTGAGGGTATAAAATGAGGAGTGTGGTTGACAATCACCTTTTGAAGGTGATGATCAGGATACCTGTCTGGTGAATGTGAGGCAGGCTGTGGATGGAGTCTACCTGGACCTCAGCAAAGCCTTTGACACCGTCTGCCACAGTAAACTCCTGGCAAAGCTGGTGGCTTATGGCTTGGACAGATTCACGCTGAAATGGGCCAAAAACTGGTTGAAGGGCTGGGCCCAGAGAATGGTGGTGAATGGTGCCACATCCAGTTGGCAGCTGTCACTAGTGGTGTTCCCCAGAGATCAGTGCTGGGCCCAGTCCTGTTCCATATCTTATTGATGGTCTGGATGAGGGGATTGAGTCCAGCATAGGTAAGTTTGCAGATGACACCAAGCTAGGAGCAGGTGTGGATCTGCTGGAAGGTAGGAGAGCCCTGCAGAGGGACCTTGACAGGCTGGATGGGTGGGCAGAGGCCAATGGGATGAGATTTAACAAGGCCAAGTGCAGGGTTATATGCTTTGGCCACAACAACCCCAAGCAGCATTACAGGCTAGAACAGAGTGGCTGAGAGCAGCCACGAAGAAAGCCAGGTGTGGATTGGTCTTTTCTCCCAGTCAACCAGCAACAAGACAAGGGGACACAGTCTGAAGTTGTTCTGGGGGAGGTCTAGGCTGGATGTTAGGAGGAAGTTCTTCATGGTAGAGAGTGATTTGCCATTGTAATGGGCTGCCCAGGGAAGTGGTGGAGTCACCATCCCTGGAGGTGTTCAAGAAATGGCTGAGGCACTTAGTGCCATGGTCTAGTTGATTAGCCAGGGCTGGGTGCTAGGTTGGACTGGCTGATCTTGGAGGTCTCTTCCAACCTGGTTGATTCTATGATTCTATAATTGGTGGCCCTTGCTAGTACTGATCTTCCTCAACCCACAGGATGAGGCATGTTTCAGCACTTAGTGCTGTGTCAGTGTTTCAGGGAGCAGAAGGATATGAAGAACTGCTGTGCTGGAGAACTGTTCAGTAGGAAGCACAACCAGGTGTTTTCTGTTCATACCTGCCAAGCTCTCTCTCGGTAGATGCTTTCAGCTCGCTTATGTGTTGGGTGCATTTAGCTACTTACAGTGCTCCCGAGTGTAAGGTCACTGATCTCATGTGTCATTGTTTGCTAGACTTAATCTCAGTGAGCTGGTTTCTGATCATGTCAGGCTATTTTGGCTCCTGTAACAACACCGAATTCCTCAGGAATTAATCCTGGGCAGCCAAGCCTGCGTCTGGCCCAGGGACATTAGGCAATCCTCTTGCCACGGTTCTGAGTCTGGCACTCACAAAGAGTTCAAAGAAAATACTCTCACTGGCTTTGCTTGCCTTCAGCCATGTGTTGGAGTGATTCTTTCAGAGATTTATATTCAGACTCTCCCAGACTGAGAAATAAAGATTCTTCTATAGCTGTATCTAAAAATATTGAAACCCTCCCTGGCTGTTACAAACATTGAGAAGTGATAGAAATGCACAAAACCCCTTCAGTGCTCTGTCATATTTGAGAGGCACTCAAATGACATCTCTGACAATGGGGAAGCCTGTTATTACTCCACACAGAGTCCTACTTTCCCAAACTGGCATCTTTCTTTGTTGCAGCATAAATTAGAGCAGAGATGAAATTTAAATTCAAGGGCAGCTTTTGTTTTGCCTGAAGACAGCTGCAGCTGCTTTTATTCTTGAAGTCCAATTCTCTTAGTAAGCAAATTTGTGCTTTCTCTCAAAAGAGCCAGAGGTAGCAGTGCTACATCTTCAGCATGGTTTGAAGCCCTGTGATCTTTTTTCCTCCCTTCAATCTGGGGGGCTGGATTGCAGCCAGCTTGAGGAGCTAACCCTTGCAGTTCTCTGGTCAAAGTCTAGTCATGCAGAGTGAACTATTAGTTAAAAAAACAAAGAACACCCTCCCAGAAAAAAAACCCAAACCAAACAAAACCCTCCACCCAACCAACTGAAAAAACACAACAAACCACCAAAAAACCATGCCCAAAATTAAGCAAACAAAAAAAAAATGAACAAGGTAGATCTCATGTAATTGATGTCCAGGGGATTTTGGCCCACTGCTATTTTGCTTCCAAGGTGTGCTAGTTTGAGCCTAGCTGGGATATTTTGGTGAGAAGAATTAGATTATAGGCTGTGAAAAGGAAGCAGTGGTGATGGCTACTGCACTCATAGGCTTGCTGAGATGTAGAAGAACAAGAACATAAATGTAGATAAGAGAGATGCTCTCTGTCTCTGGGGATGCATGAACTTCTCTCTATAACCTAACTTGCTACTTGACTAATCCATCTGCTTCCTAACTCCTCTGGATGACCCTCCAAACTCACCTTGAATGTAAGGCAAAGTCTGGAGTAAGGTAGAGGGGTGGTAGAAGGTGGAAGAGAAGGTTGAGAGCCCCTCCTGGGGACTCAGGTCTCTTGAAGGCTGTTGTGTTTCTTTATTACCTTTTACCTTGTATATTTCTGTCTATAACTGTATATACTGTAAATATCTGCTTGTATGTTGTGCTAAGCTATAAATATAAGCTTCATTCAATTTCCAGGTCGACTCAGCCTAGACTGGGTGATTTTTCTTAAGTCTAGGAGGGGGCAGGTAACACCCAAACCGTCACACAAGGCACTGCAGTGCTCCCTGCAGTAACATAGTTTCTCTCCGTCTCTCCTAATTCTCCCCACTCTCTGGTACCTGCAGGTCCTTTGAAGGAGTTGAGGCTTCTTCACATCTATCAAGTTGCACTGGGAACTGGGGTCCAAGTTGCATTGAACATCAGGCACAGGGCTCAAAGTTAGCCAGTGACAGCTGGCAGACAGATGCACATGCAGGCAAAAGACAGACAGACATCATGTTATAGCGAGCTGAAGATATCCTGAGAAGGGAGTTTCACTGAGGTTTGAAATGTTACCCAGGCTTTCTTGGTTCTGTCTGTCACAAACAAGCTGAAATATTCATTAATCTCTGAAAATCCCAGAATTACTTTTGCCTTTGGTACTTGCTGGTGTTACATTGATGCCTTAGGGGGTTAGAGAAGAGGGGAAACCAGAGCCAGGGCATGGCACTCCCTGTTCTTCCTGGCTGGCTGTTCCTCCACCTTGAGAGAAGATGTGTGTGAGAGGATGTGGGAATCTTATGTGGTTACCCTCAGTGGGTTTTTGTTTGAAAGACTGTAAATATTACAAGCTTGGGAATGACCAGAGAAGGCCTCACCCCCAGAGTAAAGCTGTGACCCCTCTTAAATTTCTGGGAATTTTCACTGGGATCTCATCCTTGCTGTTGATCTTTTCATCGAATTACAGGATGGATTTGGTTGGAAGGGACCTCAAGGATCATCCAGTTCCAACCCCCTGCCATAGGCAAGGACACCTCCCACTAGAACAGGTAACTCCAGGCCTCATCCAACCTGGCCTTGAGCATCCACATCCTCCCTGGGCAACCTGTGCAAGTGTTTCACCACCCTCACTGTAAAGAACTTCTTCCTAACTTCTAGTTTGAATCTCCTCTCTTCCAGTTTAAACCCATTACTCCTCATCCTGTCATTACAAGACCTTGTCAATAGTCCCTCCCCAGCCTTCCTGTAGGTGCCCTTCAGATACTGGAAGGCCACTATGAGGTCTTCTCGAAGCCTTCTCTTCTCCAGACTGAAGAGCCCCAACTCTTGTAGCCTGTCCTCATAGCAGAGCTGCTGCAGCCCCCTGAGCATTTTTGTGGCCCTCCTCTGGACTTGCTTTAACAGTTCCATGCCCTTCTTGTTCTGAAGGCTCCAGAACTGCACACAGGACTCCAGGTGGAGTCTGACGAGTGCAGAGCCAAGGGGAGAATCCTCTCCCTTGTCCTGCTGGCCATGTTTTTTCCTTAAAGAATTGCATTGGGTATGGATGTTGATGGACTCTGAAAATTTCAGAATCCCAGCCCGGGTCAGTATTTGGATTCTCAGTCTATTTGTGTACAAGAAGAAACTGATTACAGCACTGATACAACCTAGGTAATACATAATCACTTGTAATCCTAGTGCAGCCCTCTGCTCATGTTTTGCTGCCTTTTAACCACAGAGTGATAGCATTTGCTCTCAGACAAGGAATTCAGAAGCTTAGTGGACTTTTCTTATTGGAAGCTCTACATTGGAAATCAACCATTTTTAGAAGTTTTTAATATGAGCAGTGTGATAATTGTCCATCATGTTAGGTTTCAATATCCAGCAAGGAATGAAAGCCTTTTTTTTTTGTTCCTATAGTGTTTTTCTTTTCTATTTTTTTTTTTTTTTTTGCCCATATGGACTCCACGTATAATTAGACTTAATAAAATGCAGTTGCAGCAGCTGTTGCTGTGTGGCTGCTGTCCCAGTGTGAAGCTTTTCTTTCTCTTTGCATTAAACAGGGATAGCCCTTTATTAGTGGTTTGTGGTGAGAGCTGGAGACAAATTATTAAGAGATGCATTTAGATAATTTGGTTTTATTCTGAATAACGTATTCTCCTTTGTCAAGATGAGGGAATATAAAAGAAGAATGGGATAGATGATTTTTTTTGGCATCAAATAAAGAAGGAGTGGATTTATATCTTGCTAATGTAGTTTGTACATCTACTAATAAAATGGGAGAAAATAATCTGGAACAAGATGTTCCATCGCTAATCCCAGTGTTTATTTTTGTCTCAAAAATAGCAGAGCTGTTCTCCCTCCCTAATGTTTTAGTCTGCAGAGTCATTTTAGGCTAGACTGTGATGTGGGCTTTGTTTAGTGAATATAACTTCTTAAGAGGATGTGTGGTAATTTTGAAATCACAGGAACATTTTTTAGCCTTGATGAGTGTTACACCTTTTGCTTTTCAAAGCTTTGATAACTGAGCCAAATCTGTTTTCTGGTGCCACCCCTGTGGCTCTTCTGAAATCTCAGGACTCTTTTTCTTAACCCTCTGCTTCCAGTGTCAGAGACAGTGCAAAACCTTGACTTAAGTACAATTAGGATTCAGCACTGAATAGTAAGATGCATGAGAGTAAATAGTTAATCTTACATATACATATATTTGTATATATATGTATTTGTCTGGCTATCTATGTGACAGTTTGGGAGTTACCCATGCCCCTACTTTTATGAAATCACCCAGACTAGACTCAGCTGAGCTGGAAATTAAGGAATGAAGCTTCATATTTACAGCTTAGCACAATAGACAAGCAGATACTTACAATATTTACAGCTCTAAATAGAAATAACAGTATCACAGTATCAGTATCACAGTATCACAGTATCATCAGGGTTGGAAGAGACCTCACAGATCATCAAGTCCAACCCTTTACCGCAGAGCTCAAGGCTAGACCATAGCACCAAGTGCCACGTCCAACCTTGCCTTGAACTGCCCCAGAGACGACGACTCCACCACCTCCCCGAATGTGCAACTTAAAGGTAATACAGAAACACAGCAGCCCTCCCAGAAATCAGAGTCCCTACAAGGGACCCTTCCACCTCCTTTCCATCTCTCTACCTTATCCCAGAGTTTGCCTTATGTGCAAGGTGAGATTGGAGGATCGGCTAGGGGGGGTTAGAAAGCAGAAGGATTAGTTACACAGAAGCAGCCCAGGGAGAAAAGCACAAGCACCAAGTGCAACAGAGACCTACACACTCTCACTCTCCTGCTGTGTCTTATCTATGTTTTGTGTTGTTTTTGTACATCTCAGCAAGCCTATGAGAGAAGTAGATATCACCATTGTTTCCTTTTCACAGCCTATAATCTAATTTCTCTCATTAAATTATTCCAATTTGCCTTAAACTAGCACTATATATATACACACATGCATATACAGTACTTAGATATATATAGATAGATAAATATATACACATTAATATACAGTACTTATATATACATATCTATACTAAGGGTTAAATGTGGATATATTTATCTCAGACTTCTACTGTGGTTTGCTCAGGTGTGATTCTCTACTTTGGAGCTCTGTTAGATATGAAAATACCTCTTGACAAGAAATACTGGACACTGTGTTGTTCATTCCCACAGTGGGTTTATTGTGTCTTGTGGTCCCTTTCTTGGTCTGTCTTTAGCCTCTGTCACCCTGATCTGCCACCGAGATGATTATGAGCTACTTTCAAAGAAAACTCAATTTATATGTCCTTCATTTGTTCTTTCCTGTCTCCATTTTGTCATCACAGTCTTTTAGTTTTGAATTTCTGCTGATGTAGTTGATTAGGGCACTTTTGCATAACATCCCAGGCACAAGACATGGAAAATAGCTTTTATAGTAATTATCAGCATGTTATGTTACACAGAAATGCTGTGGTATTGCAAAACAGTGTTTATTGATGATCTGGATGAGGGGATTGAGTCCATCATCAGTAAGTTTGCAGATGACACCAAGCTAGGAGCAGCTGTGGATCTGTTGGAGAGTAGGAGAGCCCTGCACAGGGACCTTGCCAGGCTGGATGTGTGGGCAGAGGCCAATGGGATGAGACTGAACAAGGAACAAGGCCAAGTCCAGGGTTCTACAGTTCTACACTTTGGCCACAACAACCCTAAGCAGTTTTTATTCTCATCATTGTTTAAACTAGATGTTAGGAAGAAGTTCCTTACAGTGGAGGTGGTGAGACACTGGCACAGGTTGCTCAGGGAGGTTGTGGCTGCTCCCTCCCTGGAGGTGTTCAAGGCCAGGTTGGATGAGGCCTTGAGTGAGCTGTTCTAGTGAGAGGTGTCTCTGCCTGTGGCAGGGGGTTGGAACTGGATGGTCCTTGAGGTCCCTTCCTGCCTAAACTGCCTTAACCATTCTATGATTCTCTGGCTGCTTTGTAGCAAGCCTGCCCTCTGAGGATTTACCGGTGAGTTTTGGAGTGGCAGATTGTCCTTCTCAGGTTTGTTTAGTTACTTTTACCTTATAGGAAATTAATTTGCATTTTAAGTTTTGTAAATATGGAGGTGTGGAGATTCAGCCTGGAGGTGAGGAGGAAGTTGTTCAGCATGAGAGTGCTGAGAGGCTGGAATGGGTTGCCCAGGGGAGTGGTTGAGGCCCCATTGCTGGAGGTGTTTAAGGCCAGGCTGGATGAGGCTGTGGGCAGCCTGCTCTAGGGTAGGGTGTCCCTGGGCATGGCAATGGGGGTTGGAACTAAATGATCCTTGTGGTCCCTTCCAACCCTGACTGATCCTATGATTCTTTATTGTGTGGAAGAAAATAAATATAATTGGAAAATGTAACCTTGAGCTCTCTGAAGCTGTGAAACCCTTTCTCTAAACAAAGTTTAGAGTGACATCTTGTGGTAACACTGATTTAAAATACACATATCCGTTGGTATTGTTATGTCCTCGGTTAAGTGCAGTGTTTCCTTTAGTTACAACGTTGTGCATTGCTTAGCAGAAGTGGGGCTGTTCAAGGCAGGATTGGACGTGGCACTTGGTGCCATGGTCTAGCCTTGAGCTCTGTGATAAAGGGTTGGACTTGATGATTTGTGAGGTCTCTTCCAACCTTGGTGATACTGTGATACTGTGATACCGTGATAATGACTCCTGAGCACCTCTGGGGCTTCTTTGAGGCCAGAGGAAACATCGCTCTCTGGTGTGAGAATCCTACGGCTATGCTTTATCTTGATGGGATCATAGAATGCTGTACCCAGGCTTTCTATCAAGTTGCACTGGGAACTGGGGTCCAAGTTGCATTGAACATCAGGCACAGGGCTCACAGTTAGCCAGTGACAGCTGGCAGACAGATGCACATGCAGGCAAAAGACAGACAGACATCATGTTATAGCGAGCTGAAGATATCCTGAGAAGGGAGTTTCACTGAGGTTTGAAATGTTACCCAGGCTTTCTTGGTTCTGTCTGTCACAAACAAGCTGAAATATTCATTAATCTCTGAAAATCCCAGAATTACTTTTGCCTTTGGTACTTGCTGGTGTTACATTGATGCCTTAGGGGGTTAGAGAAGAGGGGAAACCAGAGCCAGGGCATGGCACTCCCTGTTCTTCCTGGCTGGCTGTTCCTCCACCTTGAGAGAAGATGTGTGTGAGAGGATGTGGGAATCTTATGTGGTTACCCTCAGTGGGTTTTTGTTTGAAAGACTGTAAATATTACAAGCTTGGGAATGACCAGAGAAGGCCTCACCCCCAGAGTAAAGCTGTGACCCCTCTTAAATTTCTGGGAATTTTCACTGGGATCTCATCCTTGCTGTTGATCTTTTCATCAAATCATAGAATGGATTTGGTTGGAAGTGACCTCAAGGATCATCCAGTTCCAACCCCCTGCCATAGGCAAGGACACCTCCCACTAGAACAGGTTGCTCCAGGCCTCATCCAACCTGGCCTTGAACACTTCCAGGGAGGGAACATCCACAACCTCCCTGGGCAACCTGTAAAGAACTTCCTAACATGCAGTTTAAATCTCCTCTCTGCCAGTTTAAACCCACTAACCCTCATCTTGTCATTACAAGACCTTGTCAATAGTCCCTCCCCAGCCTTCCTGTAGGTGCCCTTCAGATACTGGAAGATCACTGCAGGGTCTTCTCAAAGCCTTCTCTTCTCCAGGCTGAAGAGCCCCAACTCTTGTAGCCTGTCCTCATAGCAGAGCTGCTGCAGCCCTCTGAGCATTTTTGTGGCCCTTCTCTGGACTTGCTTTAATAGTTCCATGCCCTTCTTGTGCTGGGGTTTCCAGAACTGCACACAGGACTCCAGGTGGGGTCTGAGGAGAGCAGAGTAAAAGGGGAGAATCCCCTCCCTTGCCCTGCTGGCCACACTTGATGCAGCCCAGCACATGGTTGCTCTCTGGGCCGCACTCACATTGCTGGCTCATGTTGAGCTTTTCATCACTCTAGACCCCCAGGTCCTTTTCCCCAGGGCTGCTCACAGCCATTCACCACCGTGCCTGGATTTGTGCTTTCACTGCATGAAACTTATCCTATGAATACCTACGAGTTCTCAGTGTTTTAAGCTCCAATCCAAGATGTTTTAATGCTCTCTCTTCCACTTACTGTCTTCTGGAATCATGCAGAGGCTTTAACTAGCTGTGATGCAAAGCAAGCAGGGGCACAACGTCTCTCAGCAACATCTGTTTGTGCAAATTCATTAGCTGTCCAAAGATCTGTTTAGTTTCAGGTAAAAATAAATATGTCTGGGAAGTTAGCATGAGGGATTTGTCAACATGGAAGTGAGTAAGCCAATTTAATATCTGTATTGCAATAGTGAGTACACTCTCTACATATGGATCAGCCTTCCAGGTACTAAGTGGTGTAAACACATTGCCACCAAAGCTCATCCAAATGCGTAGCAGCAGGAGCTCAACATGCAGGCTTGTACAGTGTATCTAAATGTAACACAAATCTCTTCAACACAAGGTGGGGGTGTAGGATGGTTTTGTGCTTGAAGGATTTGGAAACACACATTAAGATTTGCTTTCTCTTTTGGGAAGCACTCTGCAGAAATGTGAGGCAGTGGACCCATAGAGAGAAGAGGAGGCTCAGGGGTGACCTCATTGCTGTCTACAACTACCTGAAGGGAGGCTGTAGCCAGGTAGGGGTCAGTCTCCTCTGCCAGGCAACCAGCAACAGAACCAGGGGATACAGTCTCAAGTTATTCTGAGGGAGGTCTAGGCTGGATGTTTGGAGGAAGTTGTTGGCAGAGAGAGTGATTGGCATTGGAATGGGCTGCCCAGGGAGGTGGTGGAGTTGCTGTCCCTGGAAGTGTTGAAGAAAAGCCTGGCTGAGGCACTTAGTGCCATGGTCTAGTTGACTGGCTAGGGCTGGGTGCTAGGTTGGAGTGGATGATCTTGGAGGTCTCTTCCATCCTGGATGATTCTATAATTCTATGATTGTCAGGTCAAGCACAACACTGCTTGTTATGGTCTCTCAAATCAGCCATGTGAAGGTCTGTTCCAGTTCCTCAACACTGCAAAGGCCAAAGATGCTAGTATTCTGCTAGATCAAGTTTTAACTCTAGGAAATGATTAATGTTGCCATGGTACCCCTTTTGCAGGTTGAATACATGGCTGCAAAATGAACCATCCAGTAAAAGACACTTGACCTTTCTCAATAATAAGTTCTCTAGGAAAACAGATTCATTAGTGTATGTCAAATGGAAAGTCTTTCTACCACTGCTCTGCAGTGCATCACTCATCATGTGTGGTCCTAGGTCTGCTGTCATCTGCTGTGAATATGGGTGTCCTACTTTGAAGCTAGCTGGAATATTTTGGCAAGAAGGCTTAGATTATAGGCTGTGAAAAGGAAACAATGGTGATGTTTGCTTCGCTCATAGGCTTGCTGAGATGTATAAAAACTAGAACATAAATATAGATAATGGAGTTGCTCTCTGGCTCTGGCTGCCGCCCTTCTCTCCCTAACCTGCTGTCTGTGTAACTAATCCCTCTGCTTCCTAACCTCCCTGGCTGATTCTCTAAACTCGCCTTGACCGTAAGGCAGAGTCTGGGATAAGGTAGAGGGGTGGAAAGGAGGTGGAAGGGTGGTTGGGAGCCCCTCCTGGCGCCTCTGGTTCTCTGGTTTCTGGGAGGGCTGTTGTGCTTCTGTTTTGCCTTTTTAAACTTCTATATTTCTGGCTGTAGCTGTATACATTGTAAATATCTGCTTTTGTATTGTGCTCAGCTGTAAATATAAAGCTTCATTCCTTAACTTCCAGCTCGTCTGAGTCTAGTCTGGGTGATTTCATAAGAGCTGGGGGGGAGGGTAACACCCAAACTGTCACAACGGGAGAGCCGATTCACAAGAGGATTCTGTGCTTGTGTAATGCAGATTTTGTCATGTCATGTAATTCAGGTCATGGACAAATGGTTCATGTGATGTGCTGGCAATGCTAAGGGTTTTAACTTTGTGGTAAAGCATGCAAGGAACATAAGACCTAAGATACTCAACTCGATGATCCTAAAAGGGCCATCTGGTGACCTCGTTTATTAATGTGATGGAAAAATAAAGATGTGGTGTTTTCAATTAAGATGGATGTTTGGCTTGCCTGCCAGAATTGTTTCTGCTTAATCACTAAGTACAAGTTAAGCTGTTAATATAATCCTAATACTGATGTAGATTTGCTGTAAAACTCAGCAAATAATAATTTGGATGGCCCATGAGAATGGGCTAGGTGATTAAATATCTCAAATATAGCTTAGGGAAAGCCTGTAAAGGTGGTATTTGAATTACACAAAGCATGTTTAAATGACATATTTACAGGGATAACTGGAGGTTTCCTTGGCAAAGAAGTTTATAGATACAGTTAGGTACTGAACCAATGAGGACAGACTGAAAGAGTTGGGGCTGTTGAGTCTGGAGAAGAGGGGGCTCCCAGGTGGCCTTCTTGTGGCCTTTCAGTATCTGAAGGGGGCCTCCAAAAGAGGGACTCTTTAGGCTCTCAGGGGGTGACAGGACTAGGGGGAATGGAGCAAAGCTGGAGATTGGTAAGTTCAGGTTGGATGTGAGGAGGAAGTTGTTGAGCATGAGGGTGGTGAGAGGCTGGAATGGGTTGCCCAGGGAGGTGGTTGAGGCCCCATGCCTGGAGGTGTTTAAGGCCAGGTTGGATGAGGCTGTGTGCAGCCTGCTCTAGGGTAGGGTGTCTCTGCCCATGGCAGGGGGGTTGGAACTAAATGATCCTTGCGGTCTCTTCCAACCCTGACTGATTCTATGATTCTCTGATTCTCTGATTCAATTCTGAACTTAGATTTTCTGTCAGAATAAGCAAATAATAATTTGGATGGTAAATGTTGCCATGTTAAAAATACTGTTTTACCAGTTAGGCAGTGTTTGGGTGGAAGGAGTAGCTGGCTGAGGGCTTAATTACTGAATCCTCTGAACTACAACCAGCTATTCATATCCTCTTTCGGCAGTACAAAGCCACAATCTTACTGTGCTGTGATCACTTAAGTCCCTCGGCTCATTTTGTCAGAATAAAAGCAAGACTGTACCAGTTCTGGCCCAGATTTTGCAGCAGTGTTTCTCTCTGTGCAGCTGAGAGGTGACAGGCTGCCTGCAAGATCCTGCAGGATTATTAATAGCCATAGCAAATTTAAATTTAAAACGGAGGTGGCTGAAGGAGAACAAAGTCACCCACAGAGTTTGGGTGCTGTTGCTGTAAGTAATTGCTGTCTATCCATGTAAATCCCTCTGGAGTTTCTGTTAGATTATGTATTCCTTACTTCTTCTCTGAAACACTTCTTTAATATTCATGTGTGTTGTTAAACAGCTTCTGTGTCCTCCTCCAGAGTGGAAACAGGGAATGCATTTCAGTAGCAAACAAAGTGATGCTTAAATAGACCCCTTGCCTACTTCAAAGCAGCACTACGTGAGGTAATTAATATTTATCAGATGCACTAAAGTCCTTGGATGAGAGGCAAAACATTGTTTGTTTATTTAGAGCTCTTCTACTTGGCCATTTGGACCTTTTGCTAAGTACAGTTGAGAGGGATCACATAAAACTTGAGTTATATGAAAGACAAGAAGAAGGGCTTCTTCAAGTCCATCAGTAGGTAAAGGAAGACTAGGGAACCAATGTGCTCTTGTGACCATTCTGGGATGTATCAGAAGGGCTGTGGTTAGTAGTTGGAAAGAGGTTCTCTTCCTCCTTTATTCTGCCCTGGTGAGGCTGCATCTGAACACAAACCCTATGAGGAGAGGCTGAGAGAGCTGGGATTGGTTAGCCTGGAGAGGAGGAGGCTCAGGGGTGACCTTATTGCTGTCTACAACTACCTGAGGGGTGGTTGTGGCCAGGAGGAGGTTGCTCTCTTCTCTCAGGTGGCCAGCACCAGAACAAGAGGACACAGCCTCAGGCTGTGGCAGGGGAGATTTAGGCTGGAGGTGAGGAGAAAGTTCTTCACTGAGAGAGTCATTGGACACTGGAATGGGCTGCCCGGGGGGGTGGTGGAGTCGCCATCCCTGGGGCTGTTCAAGGCAGGATTGGACGTGGCACTTGGTGCCATGGTCTAGCCTTGAGCTCTGTGGTAAAGGGTTGGACTTGATGATCTGAGAGGTCTCTTCCAACCTTGATGATACTGTGGTACTGTGATACTGGAGAGAGTCCAATGAAGGGCTACAAAGACAGTGAGAGGACTGGAACATGCCTCTTATGAGGAAAGGCTGTGAGAACTGAGACTGTATAGCCTGGAAAAGAGAAGAATGAGAGGGGGATCTTATCAGTGCATATAAATATCTAAAGGACAAGTGTTAAGAGGATGGAACCAGACTCTAGTGGCAATCAGTGGTAGGACAGGGTCAATGGGCACAAAATAAACCACAGAAAGTTCCACCACAACATAAGCAAAAAAGTTCATTCCTGTGAGAGTAATGGAGCACTGGAACAGGCTGTCCAGAAAGGCTGTGGAGTCTCCTCCTCTGGTGAATTTTAAACCATGCCTGGACACTTTCCTGCACAACCTGCTCTGAGTGACCCTGCAACTGGCTTGGATTAGTTGATTTCTAGAGATTGTCATAGAATCAGTCAGGGTTGGAAGGAACCACAAAGATCATTTAGTTCCAACCCCCCTGCCATGGGTAGGGACACCCTACCTTAGAGCAGGCCTTAAATGCCAGCCTGGCCTTAAACACTTCCAAGGGATGGGGTCTCAACCACCTCCCCGGGGCAACCCATTCCAGGCTCTCACCACTCTCATGCTCAACAACATCCAGTCTGAATCTCCTCACTTCCAGCTCTGCTCCATTCCCCCTAGTCCTGTCACCCTCTGACAGCCTAAAAAGTCCCTCCCCAGCTTTTTTGTAGGCCCCCTTCAGATACTGGCAGGCCACAAGAAGGTCACTTTTGGAGCCTTCTCTTCTCCAGACTGAACAGCCTCAACTCTTTCTGTCTGTCCTCATAGCAGAGCTGCTCCAGCCCTCTGAGCATCCTTGTGGCCCTTCTCTGGACACACTTCAGCATCTCCACATCTTTCTTGTAATAAGGGCTCTAGAACTGGATGCAGTACTCCAGGTTGGGTCTCACCAGAGCCAAGTAGAGGGGGAGAATCACCTCCCTCCACCTGCTGGCCACACTTCTGATGCAGCCCAGGCTCTGGTTGGCTTTCTGGGCTTCAATTGCACACTGCTGGCTCCTGTTGAGCTTCTCCTCCACCAGCACCCCCAAGTCTCTCTCCTCAGGACTGCTCTCCAGCCACTCACTGCCCAGGTTGGATTTGTGCTTGGGATTGCCTTGACCTAGGTGCAGGACCTTGCACTTGGTCTTGTTGAACGTCATAATCTTGGTTTGTGCCCACCTCTGCAGCCTCTCTGGATTAGATTACTTCTAAACCCTACCAGTGTGTGACTCTGTGAAAACTTGCTGTCATTCTGACTTGATTTCTCTTCCCATTTTTGAATAGGAGCAGAGTCAGGACAGAGTTTCCTATGGTATAATAATTGTGTAGGTGCTCTGTTTACCCTGAGAAAAGCACTCCTTACTTAATTAGTTGCATGCTTGGCATTTTGCAATAGAAGGTAATATAAAAACATTGTATTAACACAGCGCAATATAGAGAGACCTTGTAGGGGTTTATTACATTTTTTGCTTGGTAATTTATTGTGATTAGAAAGCATAATTCTTTTGCCTGTCTTGTAATTATAGCATGGTGTTTATGAGCAGGAATTCCAGCTGCTTTTCTCTATAGAATCTCATTAGGTGAGGAATTAGAAAGCCCTTTTAAGAGTGTTGATTTTTGCTCATAACACAGGGTGCATAAAGCATTCCAAACTGGCTGTGTTGTGTGAGGTCAGCATTGTATTTCACAAGTTGCTACCCTGAGTTTGCCACAGGGACAGGCAGTTTGAGAGGTTTAGATAGTCATTGCTGTCTACAACTACTTGAAGGGAGGATGTATCCAGGTGGGGTTGGTCTCTTCTGCCAGGCAAGCAGCAACAGAACCAGGGGACGCAGTCTCAAGTTGTGCTGGGGGAGGTCTAGGCTGGATGTTAGGAGGAAGTTGTTGGCAGAGAGAGTGATTGGCATTGGAATGGGCTGCCCAGGGAGGTGGTGGAGTCACTGTCCCTGGAGGTGTTGAAGAAAAGCCTGGCTGAGGCACTTAGTGCCATGGTCTAGTTGACTGGCTAGGGCTGGGTGCTAGTTTGGAGTGGATGATCTTGGAGGTCTGTTCCAACCTGGCTGATTCTATGATTCTGTGTGATTCTTCAGTGGAGTGCCTCTTTACTGTATCTTTGCAAAATCACAGAATTACTGAGGCAGGAAAAGACCTCTGACATCATCAGCTCCAGCCTATAACCTAACACCATGAAATCAGCTCAACCATGCCAACAAGTGTCACATCCAGTCTTTTCTTGAAGATCCCCTGTGATGGTTTGGGAGTTACCCACCCCGCCCCCACTTAAGAAAATCACCCAGACTCAGCCGGCTGGAAAATAAAGAATGAAGCTATATTTACAGCTCAGCACAATATACAAGCTGACATATACAGTTATATGCAAGTTAAAAGTAATACAGAAACACAATACCCCTCCTAGAAACAGAAAGTTTGTCACTGTGGGAGGGGACATAGTAGCCCAAGCATTTGTTTCCCTCCCGCCCTTGCTTCCCCCATTAGCAGAAGGGTGGAACAAGCCAGGTCATCTAATAGGCCTATTAGCCTTCCAGGACAATACTCTCAAAAGAGAAGGAATCATCTGTAGTTGGAAGTTTATATCTAGTAGTGCAGTGATTTTTTTACACACATTTTAATGTTCTTTACTTAAAGAGTCTGACCTAGGGGCATGTGAAGAGCCAAGCCAAGAAAATCTGTCCTGTGCGCGGTGCCAAGGTTGCATGTGAGTGAGAAGGACAAGATCTTTTTTGTCAGTGGTTCCTGGGGATTAAGGGATGTGGTGACAACATAAAAATCCCAGTTGATACTCCACAAATTAAAACATATACATCTTTCATTGGCTGCTTGTCTGAGACTATAGCAATTGTTAGAGTAACCTAAAAAACCAAGACTGTAAATATTGGAGAAGAACATTGAGTGCTTTAATGAGATAAAGTCCCTGTCAGGGCTCTAGGGAAGGTAAAGGACAAGCACAATTTGATTAGCTTTGCCAAACATTTTTGTTTATCATGTAAGGCTTTTTGTCTTGGGAGTTACTGCCAAGAACCAGTTTCCTGTTGGAGTGACTTTCTGCTC
The DNA here is from genome assembly GCF_015220805.1 of Pogoniulus pusillus. Classification (NCBI taxonomy): domain Eukaryota; kingdom Metazoa; phylum Chordata; class Aves; order Piciformes; family Lybiidae; genus Pogoniulus; species Pogoniulus pusillus. The sequence goes on from NC_087266.1 coordinate 5,186,840, forward strand.
CCTCTTATTGTCACTCATGATCTTTTCTTCTGAGACCATTTCTTCCTTCTAAAATTTCAGATGAAGGAGAATATCAATAGAACCAGTCAGTAAATTTAAAAAAGAGATTATGAATAAGCATTTCTCTCCCTTCCCTGTAATAAGTCTGAAGCTGTGCTGGGGAAAGCATAGGCTGGATGTTAGGAGGAAGTTCTTCACAGAGAGAGTGATTGGCATTGGAATGGGCTGCCCAGGGAGGTGGTGGAGTGGCCATCCCTGGAGGTCTTCAACCAAAGCCTGGCTGAGGCACTTAGTGCCATGGTCTGGTTGACTGGCTAGGGCTGGGTGCTAGGTTGGACTGGCTGATCTTGGAGGTCTCTTCCAACCTGGTTGATTCTATGATTCTATGATTCATAATATTTTCTCCTTTGGCCTCTGCAGTTGAGATGAAAGGATGGGATTTGTACCTTTTTGGGGGGGAATTGTCTCTTCTTTGACATGTTGCTCTTCAGCCCCAGGATGTCAACTATCTCCAGAAGTATTGGAGTGCAGGGGAGCTTTCTTCAGCGTTTTCTTACAGAATTTGGACTTTCCTTAGTGTAGTGCTAGGGTATGTTGTGAAAGTCCCTGTAATAAGGCCATTTCACTAGGGAGATGATGGATTTGTCTATTTGTTCCCTGTCTCTGTGCAGATTGCCTTTACTTTTGCTAAAGAGACCTCTAAGAAATGAAGTCCAACGACCTTTTGTCAAACACCAGACACATGTTCGTGCTTGTGACTTTGTATATTGATTTGTATATTTGTATATTGGTTTGAGTACTGTGTTCAGTTTTAAGGTCCCCAGTTTAAGAGGGACAGGGATCTGCTGGAGAGGGTCCAGTGTAGGGCTACAAGGATGATTAGGGGACTGGAGCATTGCCTAGTGAGGAGAGGTTGAGCTATCTGAGGCTTTTTAGTCTGGAGAAGAGAAGACTGAGAGGGGATTTAATATATGTCTATAAATATCTGAGGGCTGGGGGTCAGGAGAGAGGGGTCAGGCTCTTCTCACTTGCTCCCTGAGATAGGACAAGGAGCAATGGATGTAAGTTGCAGCACAAGAATTCCACCTCAACACAAAGGGGAACTTCTTTGCTGTAAGGGTCACAGAGCACTGGAACAGGTTTCCCAGAGAGGCTGTGGAGTCTCCTTCTCTGGAGATTTTCAAGGCCTATCTGGATGTGTTCCTCTGTGACCTGGGCTAGGTTGTGTGGTCCTGCTTTGGCAGGGAGGTTGGACTGGATCTTTTTGGGTCAGTTCCAACCTCTGACATCCTGTGATGCTATGATCCTCAAGTGATGAGGAGCTGGATCTCTGGAGCAATAAGAATGGGGTTGTGAGGCATGAGAACAGTGATAGTGCTGTAATGATATTATGCAGGTATATTTTGCAATTAAATGGGAAGTTGACATCAAATCAAAAGGACCCTAAGGTAGTGGAGGGAATCTGGGTAAACAGAAGGGCTGCTCCTGAACTTCCACTAAGCAATGTGGGTGGTAAGTAAAGGATTAGAGACAAAACCACAGGAATGTTAGGCTATGTGCATTGAATTCTCAGTGGGATAAACACATTTCCAAAGTGGAGTAGAAATTTGAAAAGATTTACAAGTAACTTGTACTAAGAATTGTGCCATATGTTTACAGCAGGTTTGTGAAATCATTTGTGCTGGCAAAGTATTCTCATCCAGCACCACCTTTGAGGAATAACACAAGAACTGCAAGCTTTTTCAGTCAGCAATCATATTCTGCAAGCTTTCCACTCAAATAAATTTGATGTGGAAGTTTCTGGAAGAAACTTCCTTTGAAACAGGACTTGTATCATGGAGTAAGGCAAACACATGCTGAGACTGCCAAAGTATAGAAGGTCCTGCATAGAAATATTCTCTTCACAGTTCTCAAACACATTCGTTGGGATTCTCATTCATTCAAATTGTTAACTTCCTCCAGTTTTTCAGTGACAGTTCTCATCGTTGTGGTGGTAGGCCTGGTGGGGCAAACATGGCCTTATCCATCTTTTCTTGCCCAGACACGTTCCCCTGTTCCCTCTCCTTCCGTGCTGGGGAAGGCAACTGTGGGAGGGGAGGGCAAAAGCCCTGGCTTTATCTACTATAGTGAAGCCTGGCAAAGTGCCATTCTGCTTGGCTAATCTGTGTCCAATGCCCCATTAGTCTCAGGCTGGATATTGATAAAAGGGCTGCTGCTGCCTCATTTTTGCATCCTGAACTTGCCTAGAGAGCTTACCAGGAACAGGCTCCAAATGCCTGCATGTGATTGGCTTGCATAGCCAGCATGATATTGTGCTGAGACATCCTACCTGCACTGGCAAGTCTCCTGCCAAGATAAGAAGTCCTGGAGATAAACAGATCGTCCAGAGGAGCCAGGAGACAAGGTCAGAGATGGCCTGCCTCCTTTCACCAGAAGTCTGGGAAGAATCAAGTCTCAGCAGCTGACAAGACAGAGTTCCCTGAAAGCATTTGGGTACTGTCTGGGACTGTGGCTAGCTCTGTGAGTCGGGTAATGATAATTTTGTGAGTAAATACTTAAAAGCCTCTTCCAGTATATTTGCCTTTGCCACTCTAAGAAATAAGTGCTCTAGTTTTGCTTGTGCCCTGCATGTATATATTTCCAACCTGTGCATTTTGAACCTTGTGAATAAGTTTTCTGGTGAGTTTTAATGTTACTAAACAGTTTTCATGGTTATTTGCCCGGGGAGGTGGTGGAGGCACTGTCCCTGGAGATCTTCAAGAAAAGACTGGATGAAAAGACTAGTGGTGTCCCTCAGGGATCTGTGCTGGGCCCCATCCTCTTTAACATCTTCATAGATGATCTGGATGAGGGCATCGAGTCAGTCATCAGCAAGTTTGCAGATGACACTAAGCTGGGGGCAGATGTGACTGAGCTGGAGGGTAGAAGGGCTCTGCAGCGGGACCTTGACCGCCTGGACAGATGGGCAGAGGCCAATGGGATGGGGTTCAATAGCTCAAAGTGCAGGGTGCTGCACTTTGGCCACAACAACCCCATGCAGAGATACAGGCTGGGGTCGGAGTGGCTGGAGAGCAGCCAGACAGAGAGGGATCTGGGGGTACTGATTGATACCCGCCTGAACATGAGCCAGCAGTGTGCCCAGGTGGCCAAGAGAGCCAGTGGCATCCTGGCCTGCATCAGGAATGGTGTGGTCAGCAGGAGCAGGGAGGTCATTCTGCCCCTGTACTCTGCACTGGTCAGACCACACCTCGAGTACTGCGTTCAGTTCTGGGCCCCCCAGTTTAGGAAGGACACTGAGATGCTTGAGCGTGTCCAGAGAAGGGCGACGAGGCTGGTGAGAGGCCTTGAGCACAGCCCTACGAGGAGAGGCTGAGGGAGCTGGGATTGGTTAGCCTGGAGAAGAGGAGGCTCAGGGGTGACCTTATTGCTGTCTACAACTACCTGAAGGGTGGTTGTGGCCAGGAGGAGGTTGCTCTCTTCTCTCAGGTGGCCAGCTCCAGAACAAGAGGACACAGCCTCAGGCTGCGCCAGGGGAAATTTCGGCTCGAGGTGAGGAGAAAGTTCTTCACTGAGAGAGTCATTGGACACTGGAATGGGCTGCCCGGGGAGGTGGTGGAGTCATCGTCCCTGGGGCAGTTCAAGGCAAGGTTGGATGTGGCACTTGGTGCCATGGTCTAGCCTTGGGCACTGTGGTAAAGGGTTGGACTTGATGATCTGTGAGGTCTCTTCCAACCTTGGTGATACTGTGATACTGAGGCTCTTGGTGCCATGGTCTAGTTGACTGGCTAGGGATGGGGGCTAGGTTGGACTGGATGATCTTGGAGGTCTCTTCCAACCTGGTTGATTCTATGATTCTATGAACAGTTATCGCCTGGATATCAAAATTAATATAGATTAATAATTTTGCATAATCCATCACAATCGTCTGTTTGATAATCAGTAGTACAAAAGTGGTGATGATGAAAAGGAAAACCTTATAGCTTGAGATAGTTGCTGAGCCAGAGCTCTTCTTTTTGCTGAATGACAGCCTTAGAGACTATTACAATTCAGCTTCGTTGCCTTCCCTGCAGACCATGAGAGACATGGTAGTCATCTATTTCAGGCCCATTGCTCACAATGAGAACTGTGTCACAAACTGCAATGCTTTTTCCCAAACCAAAGGCTATTTGACAGTTGTTGGGCAAAGAACAAGGTTTTAAGGAGGCCTTCACTACACAATAGGGTTGCAATAGCTCTTGGCTAAAATGCAACATTTTGCTTTGAAGTGCAATTTCCACAGTGCAGCACAAAGACTTCAAGAATTTGCTGAATGTAGGTTATAAACTTAGAGGCTACCAAGGGCATCATGAGTGAATGCAAAACCTTTGGTGGGTGGCTGCAGAGCTGAGGGTGATTGGGAATCTCTGCCCCTACTGAACTGGATAATGTTCTTCGGAAACAACACACAGTGAAGTGGTGCAGATCCCATGTGCAAGCACTCAATGTGAGTGCTTGGGCTGAACAGATGGCTGACAAATGCAGAAGAAGCTGCAGTCAGCAAATTCTCAGCAGTTTGCTCCAAGTATGATGACATGACAAAGTCACTGCAAGACAAGAAGCAGCCTGGATTGCCAGCAAGTTAACTAGCTGCCTGTGTGCACACTCTCACCATCCAGTAAACCAATCTGAGAATGTACAGCCGAAATCCATTGGGAAATGGCTTTATTGGTGAATTAACCTAGGGACAAGCATTTGTCCATACCAAGGGGCAAATGAGCTATGTGTAAAACTGCTTGAATGGTTTCTGACAAGGTTTTCATCCATCCAGCATTCTCCCAATCAATTCACAACCCAGGGATCATCCCCATAACTGCCATATGTGGCTGCTCTGTTCCAGAGGCTAAGAGAGTTTTAAAGTATGAATCCAAGTCAGTGGTAGAAGACACTGCAGATGTGTAATTTACATTGCATAGCTTGTGCATTTTGGATGTTAGGAGAGATGTCAAAAGCATTGTCAGAGTGTACCTTCAGATACTTCAGATGTTGCAGACTGATCCCATTTATCTAGTTGAAGTCTAGCCTAAATAATATGCTTGCTGTCAGTCACCCCAAGCTTTGTTCTTGTGGCTAAATTTTATTTTAATGGATCTAAGTTCATAGAATCATAGAATCAACCAGGTTGGAAGAGAGCTCCAAGATCATCCAGTCCAACTTATCCCCCAGCCCTATCCAGTCAACTAGACCATGGCACTAAGTGCCTCATTCAGGCTTTTCTTGAACACCTCCAGGGATGGTGCCTCCACCACCTCCCTGGGCAGCCCATTCCAATGCCAATCACTCTCTCTGGCAACAACTTCCTCCTAAGATCCAGACTATACCTCCCCCAGCATGACTTGACACTGTGTCCCTTTGAAGTGCCCTGGATAACTGCTAGTCAATGCATACAAAATAAGGGTTATAAACCCTTAGCAACTGCACAAATCCCAAACTCCTTGGAAAGTTGTTATTCCTCTTTGAAAAGGATGACTCATAGCCTGAGTAGAGTGAAGCCTTGACACAGCCCAGGAAGCAAAAATATACCTGGCTGCATCACTAGAAGAGTGGCTAGCAGGTGGAGGGAGGTGATTCTGCCCATCTACTCTGTTCTGGTGAGACCTCATCTGCAGTTCTGCATTCAGCTTTGGTGTTCTTAGCACAGGAAAGGCATGGACATGTTGGAGTGGGGCCGTAGGAGGCCACAAAAATGGTCAAAGGGGTAGAACACCCCATCTTTGAAGACAGGCTGATAGAGTTGGGTTTGCTTAGCCTGGAGAAGTGAAGGCTCTGGGGAGACCTTATTGCAGGCTTCCAATACTTAAAGGGAGCTTATAAGAAAGATAGAGACAGGCTTTTTGTTAGGGCACGTAGCAACAGGACGACAGGTAATTGTTCTAAACTAAAAGAAGGGAGATTTAGAGTATACAGAAGGAAGAAATGTTTTACAATGGCAGTGATGAAACACTGTCACAGGTTACCCAAATAGGCTGTAAATGCCCCATCCCAGATGAAGTTGGACTGGGCTCATTGCAGAGGGGTTGGAGTAGATGACCTTTAAAAGTGCCTTCAAACCTAAACCATCCTCTGACTCGTTGATGTTGATATTTGCCATGCTCACCATGAGAAAACCTTGGATTGCTCTGGCTTCATTCCTTGAGTTTATGCAAACCTGTCCTTCACTGTCAGACCAGTGGGTGAATAATTTTGATGGGCACTGCCCTTTCCTGATCAAAGGATGTAGTGAATGAACCTTATCTTGACTAAAGCTCCTTCTACCCCACTTTCTCAATACTGTAAATACCTTAAGTTGACCTAGTAATCAAATTGTTCTTGAATGCATTATCTCCATGTGCTTTGATCCAAGAAACACAAATTATTTCTCTTAAGCACAGATACTTTCAACAGAAATTTTTTACATACCATGCAAAATTTCAGCATTTAATATGCAGCATTTTACAGATAATTTTAGTGCTCTGTAACATTTTGATGATTTTTCCTGTGCTTATTTTGCTGTGATGAGAAACATGAAAACTGCCTTTTTTTGTCCCACACAGCATCTGCACCACTAAACAACTTGAATTATTTTGAGGAAGTAAAATCTTCCTGTCCCAAATGGCAGTGAAAGTCCACATTGCCACAGCAATATCACAGTGATGAATGTTCAAGGGCAAAGCTTTGATTAATGACAGCTGCAGTTTGGATTTCACTGATGGTGATTTTGTACCTCCTTCCAGACAGCTGCACACTTACTGCAAGTATCTAACTAGACATATTTATTATGCCAGCTTGGTTAAATAGTTGTATAAATTAAGCATATGGATACTTGTATAATTTGCATATGCAGCACGTGACTGTGTTACAGAGAATCACAGACTCAACCAGCTTGGAAGAGACCTCCAAGATCATCCAGGCCAACCTAGCACCCAGCCCTGTCCAGTCAACTAGACCATGGCACTAAGTGCCTCAGCCAGGCTTTGCTTGAACACCTTCAGGGATGGTGACTCCACCACCTCCCTGGGCAGCCCGTTCCAATGCCAATCACTCTCTCTGACAACAACTTCCTCCTAACATCCAGCCTAGACTTTCCCCAGAACAACTTGAGTCTGTGTCCCCTTGTTCTGCTGCTGGTTGCCTGGGAGAAAAGACCAACCCCCACCTGGCTACAGCCTCCCTTCAGGTAGTTGTAGACAGCAATGAGGTCACCCCTGAGCCTCCTCTTCTCCAGGCTGCACACCCCCAGCTCCCTCAGCCTCTCCTCACAGGGCTGTGTTTCAGGCCTGTCACCAGCTTTGCCACCCTTCTCTGGACACATTCCAGTATCTCAACATATCTCTTGACTTGAACTGGACACAGCACTCAAGGTGTGGCTTGACCAGTGCTGAGTACAGAGGCAGATTAACCTCCCTTGTCCTACTGGCCACACTGCTCCTGACCCAGGCCAGGGTGCGATTGGCTCTTCTGGCTACCTGGGCACACTGCTGGCTCATCTTCAGCTATTATCTACCAATGCCCCCAGGTCCCATTCTTCCTGGCTGCTCTCCAGCCACTCTGTCCCCAGCCTACTTGAAGCCTACATGAAGTAGGATTCTAAGAGAACAATATCCATAATTTAGTTGAGATATTCCTATTTTGTTAAATTAAGGAGGTTCCTTGTTAGCCTCCATAGATGTGAAATTCTAGTCTGCAGAGGGTCCTGGGAGTGAAGTGAGGGAGTTTTCTTTTATTCAGGTGCATAGAATATCATAAATACAGTTAAAGTTCTCCAGTAGTTTCACGTGTCCTTCCAAAATGCTGAGTTTAGTAAAAAAAATAGCAAATATTAAGTGAGCATGACAAATCATAGAACAAGTATATTGCCTTTAAATAAGCATTTTTACTATTGAATGTCCTCTTTTTTTTCTTTTTTTAAATAAATATAAGGGCCAGTCAGCAGTGGTGCTGCTGAAGATGTGCAGGTTTGCAACTTTAAGTAGCATACTGTAGCAGCTGGGTAGAAGTAAGGCTTCAGTGAGTGTCCTAAATGACTGGCTCCACCTGTAATCATTTCTGTCATGGAATCATAGAATCAACCAGGTTGGAAGAGACTTCCAGAATCAGCCAGTCCAACCTAGCACCCAGCCCTGTCCAATCAACTAGACCAAGGTACTAAGTGCCTCATCAAGTCTTTTCTTGAACACCTCCAGGGATGGTGACTCCATCACCTCCATGGGCAGCCCACTCCAATGACAAATCACTTTCTCTGTGAATAATTTCCCCCTAACATCCAGCCTAGACCTACCCCAGCACAACTTGAGACTATCCAGCCTAAACCTCCCCTGGCACAACTTGAGACTTTGTCCCCCTCGTTCTGTTGCTGGATCTGGTCATGCAATAGTTAAAGAAGCTTACTCCAAAGCCTTCAGTTTCCTGAAGCATAGTCTCTGAATCTCACAAAAATAAACAATTTAGGATCGGTGCAGCAGAAGAGTCAGCTCAAGCTGAGTGCCTTTGAAGGGGGGACCCTGAACCATCCCTTGCCAAACTGTGCATCCACTGTTCATGTAACTCCACACACCTTTCATGTGCCCTTTGGTCTAGTGGTGATTCTTGCCTGAGATCTGACACCTTTTGACTCCTTATTGGGTTCCTTTACTGTCTCCAGAGAGGCCATTTTATTGCAGTTGCTGTTGGTGCTTGTACCTTCCCTTTGCTGACTCTGGAGGCCTTGTGTTGGCTGCGTGGATACAAGGGCAGCAAATCCAGGAGAAAGTTTACAGCTTGCAGCCTAAAGCTTCAGTAAATCCAGCTACTCCTGCTACGTGAGTGGAGCTAAGCAAAGAGCACACTAAAGTACATAACATTATAACTCTTAAGTGATGAATTCTCTGTAAAACTTACTTACTTAAGCTAAAAATCAAGTATTGAACAGTGATTAAGCTGGTGGTTGTGCAGTGATTGTTGGGAATTTGTATTTTGCATGTGAGCAAAACTATAGAGAAATTGTTGATAACCTGCACATTTACTGCATTATTGTAACAACTCTAAGTCGGGTGATGTAAGTCAGTTTTCCTCTAATTTATGCACAGGCACCTCCATTGGAAAGTGGATGGAAGCTTGAGCGTGAGCCAGAAATGTGTTCTTGTAGCCAAGAAGGCCAGTGGCATTCTGGAGTGTATCAGAAGGGCTGTGGTTAGGACGAGAGAGGTTCTCCTTCCCCTCTAATCTGCCCTGGTGAGGCTGCATCTGGAATATTGTGTCCAGTTCTGGGCCATTCAGTTCAAGAAGGACCTCGGGGAACTGCCTGAAAGAGTTTGGCACAGAGCCACAAAAATGATGAAGGGAATGGAACATCTTCCTTATGAGGAGAGCCTGAGGGAGCTGGGGCTCTTTAGCTTGGAGAGGAGGAGACTGAGGGGTGACCTCATCAATGTCTATACCTATGTAAAGGCCAAATGCCAAGAGGATGGAGTAAGGCTCTGATTGGTTGTGTCCAATGACAGGACAAGGGGCAATGGGTGGAAGCTGAGGCATGGGAAGTTCCATGTGAATATGAGGAAGAATTTTTCCCCTGTGAGGGTGACAGAGCACTGGAACAGGCTGCCCAGAGAGATTGTGGAGTTTCCCTCTCTGGAGACGTTCAGAACCTTCCCCATTGTGTTCCTGTGTGACCTGGTATAGGTGATCGTGCTGTGGCAGGAGGGTTGGACTGGATGATCTTTCAAGGTCCCTTCCAAGCTCTAACATTCTGTGATTCTGTGGAAGTGTGGGGCTGTGATTCTGTGATTTCTATCATTCTCCTTTACCCATTCCTTTTAATATTAGCATTTAAAAGCTATTTATATGTAAATGCTTTGCTATTTTATATACATGGCAGAAAGTAATATAACAAGGTTGATTATACACCTCAGCTGATAGCAAACAAGCTTCAGGTCTTTGCTGCATCTTACCTCTATCTTAGCGGGGATTCCAGCCCTGCTTTGTGTGACTGTGCCTGCCCCCTTCTTGCCCCAGGTGCTTTCCCCAGCACAGACTGTAAGATGGAGTGTAAATCCCAATGTATAGGAAATAGGATGCATCTGACCCCACAAAAGTAACCCCTTAAATTTCTGTGTTACAACAGTAGTGTTGTAATGCAGAGAGCTTCTGTTTCTGAATTGATTTCTCCTGAGTTATTGCTGACAGGTGTGATGGTTTGGGTGTTATCCACCCCCCCGGCTCTTAGGAAATCACCCAGACTAGACACAGCCAAGCTGGAAGGTAAGAAATGAAGGAATGAAGCTTAGCACAATATGCAAGCAGATATTTACAATCTATACAGCTATAGACAGACATATACAAGTTAAAGATAATTCAGAAACACGACAGCCCTCCCAGAAACCAGAGGCCCCAGGGGGGGTTCCCAACCACCCTTCCACCTTCTTTCCACCTTATCCCAGAGTATACCTTATGTGCAAAGTGCGGTTGGAGGATTGGCAAGGGTGGTTAGAAAGCAGGGTTGCACAGAAGAAGAGAGGGAGAAAGCACAGACACCAGCTGTGACAGAGCCTCACTGTCTTATCTGTGTTTGTGTTCTTGTTTTTATACATCTCAGCAAGCCTATGAGTGAAGCAGATCATAGAGAATCATAGAGTCAAGCAGGTTGGAAGAGATCTCCAAGATCATCCAGTCCAACCTAGCACCCAGCCCTGTCCAATCAACCAGACCATGGCACTAAGTGCCTCATGCAGTCTTTTCTTGAAGACTTCCAGGGACGGTGCCTTCACTGCCTCCCTGGGCAGCCCATTCCAATGCCAATCACTCTCTCTGTGAAGAACTTCCTCCTAACATCCAGCCTATACCTACCCTGGCACAACTTGAGACTGTGTTCCTCCAGTATTGTAGGGCAGGAAAGAGGATGGGAAAATGTCACAGCCTAGAATCTAATTCCTCGTGCTGAAATGTTCCAGTTAGCCTCAAACTAGCACAACAGGTTAGGAGCAACAAGCACAACTCAAACACTCTTAAGGACAGGAGTCAGGGGAGCAGTAAAATCCACCAGGTGATTCTAGAATTGTCACACACTGCTGCAGCAAAGAAGAAGTTCTTGAGGTAGACAAAACGCCTGGCTCCCCCATCAACGGCAGGGTCGGATAGATCAGTGTCATTGCTCCCCTTCTCCTTCGTGTGCTATTAAGTGCACTCTCTGCACAAGCTCATAACTCAAAGTGTGTGGCAGTGTCTACAATGAAAGTCTGGTAAGAAATGTTTTCTTTCCTGCTGTTTGTTGTCCTTTCTGTGTGTACAATGCGCTGCGCTCTTTAGGACAAGGAATTATTGCAAGTGATGCATGGGTTTTTGGGGGGTTTCTCTTGAGGGGAAGATTTATAACATAGGAATTTCCTCTTTCTTGCTTGGGAAAGTATAGGAACAGTGAGGAAGATTTGTCACCAGGTGGCACCATTAACCTAAGTTATGTCTCGGCTAGGTGAGCGCAGTGAAGTTTAATGCTAAAAAGGACTGGAGGAGAAAGATCGCTCTTTTCACCTTCCTTCAGAGTCTAAGTTAAAACACAGCACAGAGAACAGGCCAAATTCTTCTGTTCACTGGCAACTAGTTGATTGGATAGGGCTGGGTGATAGGTTGGACTGGCTGATCTTGGAGGTCTCTTCCAACCTGGTTGATTCTATGATTCTATGATTTAAAGTAATTTCATGCATCTGCAGCATTGTAAACCGGGGAAGAATATTCTACACTCTGTAAAGTGAGTAAAATGCATGACTCTATTTCTCCACACAACAGCCTTCTGCTTATGTATTTTGCAGTGCACTGTCCATCGTGTGCAGCAAAAAGCTACTCTTTCCCTAGTGAAATCCCAGAAAATGACATGGGACTTACACTGAAATATTTGTGTCTAAATATTTTAGACTATATTGTATAAACTCAAACGTCAACATCGATTTTCCTTGTTTACCAGTGAGCAGCACCATGCACATTGCAGAGCTGAAGATGAATCCCATCTCTGCTTGTTATTCAGAAGAGGTGGTGGTGGCTCTCTGTGTCAGAACTGCTGCCTGTGTCTGCTTGAGCTGCTTGACCACTTGCAGGATGGTTTTAGCTGCTCCTTTGAAGCAAAGAAGAAAACCTTTTCCATAGCAGCCATTTAATTATCTTGAGTCAAAAGTTGGAGTTTCTTTTGATAGGGTAGGATTTCTTTTTATATGGATTTTGGTGAATTTTGTCATCTTGCTTCTAAGATGTTGCCATTGGAATGGGCTGCCCAGGGAGGTGGTGGAGTCACCGTCCCTGGAGGTGTTCAGCAAAAGGCTGGCTGAGACACTTAGTGCCATGGTCTAATTGATTCGATAGTGCTGATAGGTTGGACTGGATGATCTTAGAGGTTTCTTCCAACCTGGTTGATTCTATGGTTCTATGTTAAACATAATTTTGGTGTTTTTTTTTTTCCCCAAGCAATGTTAATCCAATGCCAGACTAAGGTAAATTTTGGAAAAAAAGATCTTATTCTTTTTTTAATCAGGTACTAGAGAAACAAACCATCATCTAGTTCTTTCTGAATGTGCTGGAGTATTCGAAGTGAGCAGTGGTAGGTAGCAAACTTTGGGATTCTGATTGTGGGATGCAGCTTGTAGCTCCTAATTATCTCATCAAAGTAAGCAAGAAAACAGAGATTTCTACCTAAAAGCATTATTTCTTTTTCATTTTCTCTTTGTCTTTTGATTTTCTTTCATTTTTATTTTTTAATTTTTTTTTTCTTTTTTTTTTCTTTTCCTTTTCCTTTTTCTTTTATTATTAGAATGAAACCATGAAGTGCGTATTGTTCGTGTGAACTGGTTTGTTTCTTCTGCCAGGCAACCAGCAACAGAACACGGGGGCACAGTCTCAAGTTGTGCTGGGGGAGGTCTAGGCTGGATCTTAGGAGGAAGTTCTTCCCAAAGAGAGTGATTTGCACTGGAATGGGCTGCCCAGGGAGGTGGTGGACTCACTGTCTCTGGAGATGTTCAAGCAAAGCCTGGCTGAGGCACTTAGTGCCATGGTCTAGTTGCTTGGACAGGAGTGGATGTTCTTGGAGGTCTCTTCCAACCTGGTTGATTCTATGATTCTATGACTGGGTAGGATTGTATAGCACTGAATTGCAAGTCATGCTGTAATTTAAGTCATACAAATTTTATGTGTTGTCTCGCCTTGCTTGTTTGTCTGGTCAGCTGTGAAAGTCAATGATTATGCAGTTTTTGTGTCAGCATCTGGTCCTTGTGTGCTTGGCTAAAGAGGGGCAGTGGAATCTCTGCCCTTGAAGATACTGAAAACCTAAATGGGTGTAGCTCTGAGGAACTCAATCTAGCTAATTTGCTTGAGCAAGGACTAGGTGGTCTCCAGAGGTGCCTTCAGACTTCAACCACCCCCTGATTCTCTATCAGAAGATAGGTTTTGTCAAACACAGCTTCCAAATTTCTCTAGTTAAGCCTGCTCCATGTGGAAATTGCAGAGCTGCTCTCAAGTGGACACCTTGTTCATGAAGATAAGAGCAATACTCAGAGCCTTTGGAAAGAACAATTCCCTTAAAATTCACTTTTCTGTGCAGCTTTTTTTTACTGCTGTTTACCCATTACAGCACAGTAGATAACATAAACACCTATTTGTCTTTGTCCCCTAACAAAGAGTGACAGATTATGCATAATTAATAATCTGCACTCATTCTGATATCCAAGCAGTGATTGCTAATAACTATGAAAACTGTTTATTAACATTAAAACTCGCCAGAAAACTTATTCACAAAGTTCAAAATGCACAGGTTGGAAATTTATACATGCAGGGCACAGGCAAAACTAGAGCACTTATTTCTTAAAACTGACAAGTGCAAACATTATACTGGAAGTGGCTTCTAAGTATTTACTCACAAAGGATAAATCAGTACCCAAAGCACATGGAGGAGTTGCTGTCGGAGTTTCCCAGGCTCTTTGCTCAGGAAACTGGGAGTCTATAGCATAGTCACTGACCTGGTCCTCTGGGTGGTCAGGCACTGGAATGCGCTGCCCAGGGAGGTGGTGGAGTTGCCATCCCTAGAGGTGTTTAAAAGGAGAGTGGATGTGGCACTTGAGGCTATGGTCTAGTGATTAAGGATGCTGGGATGAAGGTTGGACTGGCTGATCCTGGTGGTTCTTTCCAACCATAGCGATTCATAGTGATGAGATGTCGTGCTGAGAGATTTGGTTTAGTGAAGGACTTGTCAGTGTGAAACAAATGATTTGACTTGATGCTCTTGAAGGTCTTTTCCAATCTAAGAAATTCTGTGTTTTTGTGATTCTGTGATCTCCAGGACTTCCTGTCTTGGCAGGAGACTTGCAGAGGGTCAGGCAGGATGTCTTGCGATGTGCAGTCTTGGCACAGTGTCACACAGCATTTAAAGCCTGTTCCTGGTAAGCTCTCCAGGCAAATTCAGGATGCAACAATGAGGCAGCAACATGACTTAAGAAAATCAGACCTCACAACACGCAGAGTGTTATCAGGAAAGGTATGTTTAATCAGTGCTGGGTGACAAGGTCCTCCTCCAAAGCCCTTGCACCCCTTCACATTGTTCAGGTAAAATATTTATGCTACGAAATCATACATACTCAGTACAAGGGCAAGGTTACTACAGTTAGTTCTGGGAATAGGTGGAGTTATTACAATCACTTCCTGGAACTCATTTCCATAATGTCCCACCTCTTCACTCATGCTCATTGCCACCTGGTGGTCATCTTTTGGGGTCTTTGGGAGGAAGGTCACCGTTTTCCTCACTCTGACCTCTCTACCTTTTGTTCACCTGGCATCAGTTGTGGGTCACATTCTTGGCTGGAATCTCTGATGTTCTCATCTTTGAATACAGTATTCTTTTTCTCCATGAGAGTGTTTCAAGACCCTCTCAAGCTTAACCCACCTCCTGGGTGTTTATCTGATTGATGGTGCTTTATATCAGTGCTCACACAGTTAATGACTTAACTAGGTTTCTACACTCTATGTTCTCTATCCCTTTTCCCATATCAAGCAGCACCCTGTGCTACCTGCTTATCCCTTTTATCAAAGGGATAACAGCCCCAAAAGAGTTGAGGCTGTTCAGTCTGGAGAAGAGGAGGCTCTGAGGTGACCTTATGGTGGCCTTTCAGTACCTGAAGGGGGCCTACAAAAAAGCTGGGGAAGGACTTTTCAGGATATCAGGGAGTGACAGGACTAGGGGGAATGGAGTGAAGATGGAGATGGGTAGGTTCAGGCTGGATGTGGGGAGGAAGTTGCTCAGCATGAGAGTGGTGAGAGGCTGGAATGGGTTGCCCAGGGAGGTGGTTGAGGCCCCATGGCTGGAGGTGTTTAAGGCCAGGCTGGATGAGGCTGTGGCCAGCCTGATCTAGGAGTAGGATGTCTGTACCCATGGCAGGGGGTTTGGAACTAGATGATCCTTGTGGTCCCTTCCAACCCTGACTGGTTCTATGATGCAATATCCAGCCTGAGACTAATGGGGCACTGGACATAGATTAGTCAAGCAGAATGGCACTTTGCGAGGCTTCACCATATTAGATGAAGCCAGGGCTTTTGCCCTCCTCTCCCATGATTGCTCTCCCCAGCACAGAAGGAGGGGGAGCAGGGGAACATGTTTGGGCAAGCCAGGGCATGGTTAAGCCCATGTTTGGCCCACCAGGTCTAGCACCACACAAAGCAGAAAATGTGCATGCCTAGGTAGTGAATAGAAAGTAGAAAACTTTCTACTTCAGCAATACAAGGTCTTGAAGAACCAAGTGTCATTTAGCATCTTGCAAAAATACTGCCAGTTGTAAAACATTCTCTGTGTGCATGCATACCTTTAGCAGTTTCAGTCTGCTGACTCAGTGAACATCTTAAATAGCAGCAATAACAGTGTTATCACAATGATGGGCTAAGAAGAAAGCAGAGAGAACAAGAGAGGCAAAAAGGGTATTTTTGTTTGGTGACTGAGGAGGGGATTACCTGGAAGAGTGCCTCTAATTCTCATTATACTGGTTTAAGTAATACAGGTAATTTGAAACAGTGATGTTATCAAATGCTTCCATGGTCCAAAAAGTGTTTTTTTTTTCACTATCAGGTAACAGGGTTACCACTCTGGGGTCATGACATTGTACTTGTCTATGCTTTTCCAGCTTCACTTAGAAATGGAGGCACGGACACAGTAGAAGAAGGGAAATTAATCTGATGTGTAGCCAGAACCCTTTGTCTAGGATACTGCCTTCAGTAGAATCCTCAGCACCATAAAACCTAAATTCCATAATAACATAAATCATAAATTTCTTGGCCTCGCAGAGCAGTAATAATACTTTAAGGTGTTTCTTTTCACCATAAAAGACTCTGAATGTTAAGCTCACACCGCAGGAGCCCACATGCAGCCTGAGAGCCAGCAAGGACTTCTCCAGCAGCCCTCAGCTCGGGGAGCCAGTGAGGTATCCATCGCTGGCTGAGCAGCTGCCACCAGGGGCAGGTTTGCTGCCTACCTGCAGCATCTTCTGAGTTCTCCTTGGTGTTCCTTAAAAAAAGAGGCACGTGCTGTGCCTCTCTTTTACCACCAAACCTGAATCCAAGTATTACATTTTTTACCTCTCCTATGGAGACAGGCTGGTGTTGTTCAACCTGGAGAAAAGGGGGCTCTGGGGAGCCTTTCAGTGCTAAAAAGGGAAAGATGAGGACAGTCATTTTAGCAGAGCATGTTGTGACAGGGCAAGGGGGAGCCCCCATTACAAGAGGGATGTGGAGATGCTGGAGCATGTCCAGAGAAGGGCCACAAGGATGCTCAGAGGGCTGCAGCAGCTCTGCTATGAGGACAGACTGAAAGAGCTGTTGAGTCTGGAGAAGATGGGGCTCCCAGGTGGCCTTCTTGTGGCCTTCCAGTGTCTGAAGGGGGTCTACAAAAAGGCTGGGGAAGGACTTTTCAGGATATCAGGGAGTGACAGGACTAGGGGGAATGGAGCAAAGCTGGAGGTGTGTAGGTTCAGGCTGGACGTTGTTGAGCATGAGAGTGGTGAGAGGCTGGAATGGGTTGCCCAGGGAGGTGGTTGAGGCCCCATCCCTGGAGGTGTTTAAGGCCAGGCTGGATGAGGCTGTGTGCAGCCTGATGTAGGTTAGGGTGTCTCTGCCCATGTCAGGAGGTTGGAACTAGATGATCCTTGTGGTCCCTTCCAACTGACTGATTCTATGATTCTGTGAAATGGTGTCAAACTTCCACAGGGCTGTGATTTTCCTTTGTAAACAAGTTCCGAAGCATCTTCCATTGTGTCAAAGTTTACCTCCTCATATCAGGAGGTACAGGAGGCACTGGAATGGACTAACCCAGGGAGGTGGTGGAGTCACCATCCCTGGAGGTCTTTAAAAAAAGATTGGATATTGCATTTGGTGGCATGGTTTAGCTGATGTTGTGGCGTTAGGTCATACACTGAACTTGATGATCTCAGAGATCTTTTCCAGCCTCAATGATTCTGTGATTTCCTCATTATTTATTTTGCCATATTTTTCATATCTGTGTGAGTTTTCATTTAACTTCATTTACTTTAAAAAATATATTAAAAACTATATAAATTCCTGTAGTCAGTAGCAAGTCATTGATTTTGTGCAGGGATGCTGTGATTTCCAGCAGGTACCACGATGACCTGAATGTTTTCTTGGGCATAATGCTTCAGGCAGCTGCCTGTGTGTAGAACTGATTCTGTTCCTGCCAGTTTTGAATTATTGCTGTTTGCTTGCCTGCAAGCCTTCACTGAATCTGAAACTCTTGTGCAAGCTCTGATATGTCAGGAAAACTGTGGGCAAAGCATAAGAAGAAAGCAATTTATCCATCAATGACAGTCTAGCAGTGCATGACAATCTTTCAATGGCTGATCAGTGGTGAACTGTGGCAGTGGCAGCTTCATTAGTCTTGATTTCAGGTCAAGGTGTCTGTATGACCTGAAGACCTCCTATATACTTTCCAAAACTATGTCTGCACATGTGTAGGCATGAGAATAGTCTATATCTCTTCTATTATGGGTTTGCATTTAGGTTATTGTTATATATAAAAGAAATAACTCAGGAAAAACCTCATCCAGATCAGGGTTTCTGACCCCCCCCGCCCCCATTTAAATTTATGGCTACTTTAATTCAGATCTGCTCCAAGTTTAAATCTACTCCTTTTTAATTAAAGCCATCACCATCAGTTCTGCTATATTGTAGATGAGTAAAATATACATCACAGAATACCAGAATCGTCAGGGTTGGAAGGGACTCCAAGTATTATCTAGTTCCCACTCCCCTGCCATGGGCAGGATCAGGTTGATCAGAGCCACATCCAGCCTGGCCATAAAGATCTCCAGGGATGGAGCTTCCACCACCATCCTGGGCAAAGAGTTCCAGTGTCTCACTATCCTGATGGTGAAGAACTTCTTCCTAACATCCAGTATGTTTCTACCCACTTCTAGTTTTGCTCCATTCCCCCTAGTCCTATCACTCTGTAGGATGTCACCTCGCATCCTACAGAGTCTCTCCCCAGCTTTCTTGTAGGCCCCCTTCGGATACTGGAAGGCCACAATAAGGTCTCCTTGGAGCCTTCTCTTCTCCAGACTGAACAGCCCCAACTCTTTCAGTCTGTTTCCATAGGAGAGGAGCTACAGCCCTCATGGCCCTTCTCTGGACACGTTCCAGCATGTCCATATCCTTCTTGTAATAGGGCTCCAGGAGTAGGTGAAGTACTCCAGGTGAGTTCTCACTGAATCACCTCCCTTGGCCTGCTGGACACACTCTTCTTGATGCAGCCCAGGCTTTGGTTGGCTTTCTGGGCTGCAAGTGCACACTGCTGGCTCCTGTTGAGCTTCTCATCCACAGGCACCCCCAAGTCCCTCTCCCTAGGGCTGCTCTCAAGCAAAATAAATTGCAGCAAAGCCTGACCCATGCTGCTTACAAAAGTTTTGAAATAGGTCTAAATTTGAATTTTGGTTCTTTTTCTGCTGTGTTTTACTGGCTACATGTCAGAGATACCAAAGAACTTTCTGGAAGAGCAAATTACTAACATTTTCACAAGCAGCTCTCTGACTCTAATATTATTGGCTTGCACTAATTCTTACTTGATTAAAAGCCTAAATCAAATCTGAAAAGGATTCCTATCCCTCAAATAATTGTGAAAGTGTTCCTTTACAGAGTCACAGAATAGTAGGGGTTGGAGATGATCTCTGGAAATCATCTAATCCAACCTACTAAGCAAGTTGCACAGGCAAGTTTGGAAGTCCTCTGAGAGGGAGTCTCCACAACCTCTCTGGAAAGCCTGTTTCAGTGCTCTGGCACCCTCACAGTAAAGAAATTTCTCCTTGAGTTCAACTGAATCCTGCTGTGTTCCAGTTTATGCCCACTGCCCCTTGTTTCTCACCGGCCACCACTGAAAAGACCCCAAGCCCATCCTCTTGGCGCCCACTGTTTCGATATTTACAAGCACTGAGAAGGTCCCTGTTTTTCCATGGCTATGTTAATGGAGGCAGGCTACAATGTGGAGGCAGGCTCTAATGAAGGTGCACAGAAAGGTGGACATAGTGGTGTTTGGCCACATTTACAGGGAATCCGAATGCATACAGGCTTGTAAATACACCAGAGAGCTGTATCTTCCTCATGGAGGTTAATAATTGATTATGAGGCTTGAGAAATGCAGTCCCAACTTGGAAACCAATGTACACAGCTATTTTATGTGTGATTACAAAGCACTGACTGCACATTGAGCTAAAAGGGACAATGCAGGGTCACTCTCTGTTTTGACAGTAGAGTTCCTTGTATCCCTGAAAACTATATTCTAGCTTCCTGCACCCCTTGGACAGCACCTGGAGCTTGTTCTTCAGAAAACTCTTCTGAATTTCTTAGAGTCATAGAATCAACCAGGTTGGAAGAGACCTCCAAGATCATCCAGTCCAACCTAGCACCCAGCCCTGTCCAGTCAACTAGACCATGGCACTAAGTGCCTCATCCAGCCCTTTCTTGAACACCTCCAGGGACGGTGACTCCACCGCCTCCCTGGGCAGCCCATCCCAATGCCAATCACTCTCTCTGCCAACAACTTCCTCCTAACATCCAGCCTAGACCTCTCATGGCACAGCTTCAGACTGTGTCCCCTTGTTCTGTTGCTGGTTGTGTGGCAGAAGAGACTGACCCCTACCTGGCTACAGCCTCCCTTCAGGTAGTTGTAGACAGCAATGAGGTCACCCCTGAGCCTCCTCTTCTCCAGGCTGCACACCCCCAGTTCCCTTATCCTCTCCTCACAGGGCTGTGTTCCAGGCCCCTCACCAACTTTCTATGGACACATTCCAGCACCTCAACATCTCTCTTGAATTGAGGAGCCCAGAACTGGACACAGGACTCAAGGTGTGGCCTGACCAGTGTTGAGTACAGGGGAAGAATAATCTCCCTTGTCCTACTGGCCACACTGTTCCTGATGCAGACCAGGATGCCACTGGCTCTCCTGGCCACCTGGGCAATTCCTTTCTTTGCCAGCAGATATCCTTTTGACCAAGAAGATTATCCTGCCACATTTAAACCATTTAGTTGTGAGATGGAACAGCCTACTTGATGTGTTTGTATGACTGTACTTCTTTACAGCCAGAGGCTGTTTGCTTACCTCCCGGTCAGGATGACTGCTTCTCATCTGGTCTCTACCCTATTTGTTTTGCTTTACTTGTAGCTCTGCTACAAATTAAAGTTTCCATGAGTTCAGCCCTGAATCACTTGAATATACAAACCTTTCTGGGTGTAGCTCACAGGGAAGGTCAACACTACAACTGAAAACAAATTAATTGGGCAGAGGTGCCCATGCCTCTGTCTCTGCATGGGTGCAGGCATCGTGCTGATGAGGGTGGCCAATGTGCTTGTGGGTAAGTGTCAGAGGCAAGTAAGCACATTCAATGAAACAAGCTCCTCTCCATACTGGATTTGTTAGTGCTGTGCTTTGCCATGTAGGTGGCAAGTGGATAATGCAGTAGAAAGTTGGTGACAACGACTGGATCTGTACAGCTACGGCTGCTTTCTGTGTATGGTGTGTCTTTGGTTGTTTTTTTTTCCCTCAGACTTTTCACATTGCATCTGTACTCAAGACTTCATTTGGTCAACACAGACCTATAAAATGAGAGGGGAATTATTTTTCACTCTGATTACTTGGTTCCAACATTTGAACATGTCATATTCACAAGACACATATCACTTAAACATCTCTGGTTTTGAACAGCCTGTCTTTAGCTGAAACTCTCATGCTTTTTCAAACCTAAAGGATGAACACAAATGAATATAAACATCTTGGGAAATAAGGAGCTGTATTGCTCTTTTTCCCTTCCTCTTCTCTACTTTTGGAAATGGATTTGGTTAGGATTTAAGTAAGCCTAAATGAAATAAGATCAGAAAGAAAATAAAATGCATCCAAAATATACTCTTACATTAGTGGAGCAATAACCTGAAAGGAAAATCCTGCCAATAGTTGCAGCTGTGCCTTTTGCAAGGTGGTGATAAAAAAAAACAAACATCAAAAGAAATCTCATTTTCAAGATATCTTTGTAAAGAAAGCCACCAAACATGGAACCATCTCCCACCCTGCACTGCCAGTGGCTCTTGCATATGACATCCTCGGATGCCCAGAAGATTAGACAGTCTGATCCAGCTGGCCCATCTAACAGGAAGCACAGACATTCACCAGCTACAAACTTAAGCTGATGGTAAGTGCATCCTTTTACTCTGTTGCACAGTGTTTTCCTAATAAGTAGTGTTAGAGATTTTTTTTTGCCTCTTTTTTTTTTTTTTTTTTTTTTTCAGTTAGACTGAAGCACAAAATTGTTTGTTTCTGCCAGATAGGAATTTGGTAAATGGAGGGGACCTGAATATTACTTTCAGTTTTGAGATCCCCAGCTTAAGAGGGAAAGGAATTCGCTGGAGAGGGTCCAGCAGAGGGCTATGAGGATGATGAGAGGATTGGAGGGCATGGCTTATGAGGAGAAGCTGAGGGACCTGGGGCTGCTTAGTCTGGAGAAGAGAAGACTGAGAGGGGATTTAATAAAGGTTTATAAATGTCTGAGGGGTGGTCAGGATGGGCGGGGGACAGGCTCTGCTCACTGGTCCCTGGGATAGGACAAGGAGCAATGGGTGTAAGTTGCAGCACAGGAGGTTCCACCTCAACACAAGGGGGAACTTCTTTACTGTAAGGGTCACAGAGCACTGGAACAGGTTCCCCAGAGAGGTTGTGGAGTCTCCTTCTCTGGAGACTTTCAA
Source organism: Pogoniulus pusillus (assembly GCF_015220805.1). Lineage (NCBI taxonomy): Eukaryota > Metazoa > Chordata > Aves > Piciformes > Lybiidae > Pogoniulus > Pogoniulus pusillus. Next base: position 5,209,082 of record NC_087266.1, read on the forward strand.
GGCCTTTCTGGATGTGTTCCTCTGTGATCTGTGCTAGATTCTGTGATCCTGCTCTGGCAGGGGGGGTTGGACTCCATGATCTCCTTGGGTCTCTTCCAACCCCTAACATCCTTTGAGCCTGTGATAAAAAAAGATACATTTGTGAAGATGATTTATCATGTAGTGCAAGGGTTGATAGTCCTTTCTTTTCTTTTTTTCAGCTCTCCAAAAATGAAGAGGACAAATTGAAAGTTATAGTCTGAGAAAATTAATAGGGACATCATGTGGCAATGCATTATGAGCAACATAAAAGGTATCATTTAAAATTACTTATCACCAGAACGAGTGCCAGTGGGAACTTTACATCCAGTTTTTAATTTTGTTTAACTCTGTCAAACCCCAGAAAAGCCTGAAGTAAAACCAAAAGAAACAATGCAACCCCCTAGATTTAATCTGTCACTTAAAGGTCTCAATATACTCACCACTCTGCAAGTTTCTTCTGCATTACTTTTATTAATTCAGTCAAATGATAATCTTTATATGGCAAACATTCTCCTTCCTCTCCTGAGATAAAAGCACCTCTGCTATCAATTACTCAATCTCAATTGCAGTTAATTTATAGCAGAAAGTCAGGAATTTGGATGAAGTTTCAGCATCTCAGTGCTCATTCAGTCAGGACCATCTTGGGCAGAGAATGAAATCACATTTTGACAGCTGGAAAGGCATCTGATTGTCAGCTGCAACATGTGAAAGATCAGCTTAAAGACCTGAAATAAAATTAAGTGTTTCATACTTAATTAGTGTGAGATTCATGCTCATATTTAGGTCTGGTTTCAGAGACCTTAAATGAGAGTCTACATTTGTAGTGGCACACATTCAAAACCTCTCCTGGCTGGCTGGGTATCACACATCCTTCTTGAATTCAGAGGATTATTACACTGGATCATTAAACTTCTAATTTAACACTCATTATACCAAAAAAAGAAGTATTCCCCCGTCTTGGATCTGACTTTCTATTAATGCAAGGTTAATAACTGCCAAGCGTTATCAACCCCTTAAGAAGAAACAGCTCCTTTTAATCTAATGAAAACCATGGATTCTGGAGAAATCAATAATTCTATCATCCTAAACTCATTGTCATCAACACATTTGGATTCTGAAGTACGTAAGGTATTCAACACAAAAATGTCTCTTTTAGAAGCTGAAAAAGGTGGAATAATCTTCACTGGGAATTTCTTGCTGACCTCTCCTGAGATGGATGTTCTTTTATGGTCAGGAGGCAGTGGTCCATGGAGATGTGTGTGCTGACATTTATCCACAGGCTGTTAGCAGGATAGAGCAGCTGTTTCTTAAGTTCTTCCTCATACTTTCTGAAGAACAAGGCTGGACAATGATCTCAGGGTAGGCATATTTGTACTGTTTCTAGTGTTCCACCTGAATTTCTGTTCAAACTGCTTGCTCAGCTGTGGTGAGTTGGTAACTTCAGCTTTTGACACTGTCTCCTGTAACATCCTCATAGGTAAGCTTAGGAAATGTGGATTAATTGAATGAACAGTGAGATGGATTGAAAACTGGCTGAATGACAGAGCACAGAGGGTTGGTTGGAGGTTTATAGCATGTGGTGCTCCCCAGAGGTCAGTACTGGGTTCAGACTTGCTCAAAATCTTCATCAACAACCTGGCTGAGGGAACAGAATGCACTCTCTGCAAGTTTGCTGAAGGTGCAAAACTGAGAGGAGTGGCTGACACCACCAGGCTGTTCTGCCATTCTCTGAGACCTGAACTCGTTTGGAGAGTTGAGCAGAGGTGAACCTCATGAAGTTCAACAAGGGCAAGTGTAGTGTCCTGCACCTAGGGAGGAATAACCCCATGGCTCAGTACACATTCTCTGTGCAGAAGGACCTGAGAGTGCTGGTGGACAACATGAGCCAGCAATGTGCCCTCATGGCCAAGAAGGCCAGTGGTATTCTGGGGTGTATTAAGAGTGAGGCCAGGAGGTTGAGGGAGGTTCTCTGCCTTCTCTACTCTGCTCCGGGTGAAGCCACACCTGGATTATTTGGTGTAGTTCTGTGCTCCCCAGTTCCAGAGAGACTGGGAGCTGCTGGAGAGAGTCCAGTGAAGGGTTTAAAAAATGATGAGTGGACTGGAACATCTCTCTTGCCAAGAGAGGCTGGGAGGCTTGGGACTGTTCGGCCTCAAAAAGAGAAGACAGAGAGGGAATCTTATCAGTGCATATAAATATCTAAAGTGTGGAGGCTGGTTGGTGATAGGGTAGGGGGCAATGTGTACAAACTAAAGCACAGGATGTTTCACTTGAGCTTCAGGAAAATCTTCTTTGCTTTGAGGGTACCAACCAATGTGTACAAACTAAAGCACAGGATGTTTCACTTGAGCTTCAGGAAAATCTTCTTTGCTTTGAGGGTACCAACTCCGGAACAGAGTGCCCAGAGAGGCTGTGGAGTCTCCTTCTCTGGAGGCATTCAAACCCTGCCTGGATGTGTTCCCATACAACCTGATCTAGGCATATCTGCTTTAGCCCAGGTGGGGCTGGACTAGATGATCCCCAGAGGTTCCTTCCAACCCTTGCCATTCTGTGATTCCATGATTCTGATTCTATGATTCTGTGATACAGATGGGCATGAAACAGCCACAGTTAAAAACACTCCTCATGCTCGAGCACATGTAGTAGTCTGCCATTGTAAAGGGATTGCATTACTCTGTGCAGAGGAAATAGCCTGTGCAAGAAAAAGGTCAGATTCTCACTAATGAAAATGATGCATCTCTGTGCAGTGGGAAGAGTGTCAGAAAGATTTCAGAAGATGATGCAGGCATTTCTAGAAAGTCATGGGAACTGGGAGGAGTCTGAAAACATTATTGGAAGGCATTGACATGGAGAATGTTCATGGTGCAAAGAGGATATAGGGACACTCCTATAAAATTCATGTGACTCTTCTGTTTTAGCTGTGCTGTAAAAGATCCTTCCTGCTTACCATGTTATTTTAAGATACTAATTTCTTTCCTGCAGCACTTAAGAATCATAGAATCAACCAGGTTGGAAGAGACCTCCAAGATCAGCCAGTCCAACCTAGCACCCAACCCTATCTGATCAACTAGACCATGGCACTAAGTGCCTCATTCAGTCTTTTCTTGAACACCTCTAGTGGCAGCTACTCCACCACCTCCCTGGGCAGCCCATTCCAATGCCAATCACTCTCTCTGGGAAGAACTTCCTCCTAACATCCAGCCTAGACCTCCCTTGGCACAACTTGAGACTGTGTCCCCTTGTTCTGTTGCTGGTTGCCTGGCAGAAGAGAGCAACCCCCACCTGGCTACAGCCTCCCTTCAGGTAGTTAAGATCTCCCAGTGCCTCAGGTTACATCCCTGGGAGAAGAATGCTCATGGATAAGGTGAAAATAAACCTGACTCTTTAGGACCAAAAAGACTACATAGAAGGGAATATTTCTAAAAAAGTAAGTGCATAAAAACGACCCAGAGCTACTTTTCTTACTCTGATTAAATCAGAAAGGTCTCTGCCTGCCTTTATCTTGCAGACTTGCTCTAAATGCTTTTCCTGATGCATGCTTTCTAAGGAATTCTTTTATCTGTGCAAGTCTTACATTTCAGGTTTACATGTATCAAAGGGAACCTATTCCTATCAGAAAGCATTAGCTCATCAGAGCTGATGCTAAGCAAGTCATTCAAAGGATCTGAGTGGGTTTAATCTTTACCCTCATCATATGTAAAGGCTGTGGATGTTGCTTATCTAGACTTTAGTAAAGCCTTTGACACCGTTTCCCACAGCATCCTCCTGGAGAAACTGGCTGCTTATTGCTTGGCTTGGTGAGTGATTCACTGGGTTAAGAACTGGATGGCTGGCCGGGCTCAAAGAGAGATGGTGAATGGTGTTAAACTCAGCTGGTGGCCAGTCCCTAGTGGTGTTCCCCAGGGCTCAGTTTTGGGGCCAGTTCTCTTTCATATCTTTATCAGTGATCTGAGTAAAGGAATTGAGTGCACTCTCAGTTAGTTTGCAGATGACACTAAACTGGGTGGAAGTGCTGATCTGCTCAAAGGTAGGAGGGCTCTGTGAAGAGATCTAGACAGGTTGGATTGATGGACTGAGGTCTGCTGTATGAGGTTTTACAAAGCCAAGTGCCAGGTCCTGCACTTGGGTCACACAAACTCCATGCGATGCTACAGGCATGGATCAGAGTAGGCAGAAAGCTGCCTGGCAGGAAAGGACCCGAGGGTATTGGTTGACAGCTATCTGAACCTGAGTCAGCACTGTGCTCAAGTGGCCAAGGAAGCCAACAGCATTTTGGTCTGAATGAGGAATAGTGTAACCAGCATGAGTTGGAAAGTGATTGTGCCCCTCTGCTTAGCACTGGTGAGGCCACATCTCAAGGCTCTTCATCACAAGAAAGGTATTGAGTTGCTGAAATGTGTCCAGAGAGGAGCAGCAAAGCTGGTGAAGGGTCTAGAGAGCAGGTCTTATGAGGAATGGCTGAGGGAACTGGAGTTGTTTAGCCTGGAGAAGAGAAAGCTGAGCGGAGACCTGATTGCTCTCTGCAACTACCTAAAAGGAGGTTGTAGTGAGGTGGGGGCTGGTCTGTTCTCTCTAGTACTGGGTGATAGGGTTGAGAGAAATGCCCTGAAATTGTGCCAGGGGAGTTTTAGATTGGATATTAGGAAAATAAATTTTCCTAATACAGAAAAAGTGGTCAGAGCCCGGAATAGGTTGGCCAGGGAGGTGGTGGAATGTCTGTCCCTAGAGATGTTCAAGAAACCTGTGGATATGGCACTCTGGGACACAATTTAATGACCCTGGTGGTGTTAGGTTAATGACTGGACTTGATCTTAGAGGTCTTTTCCAACCAAAACAATCCTATGATTTCACATCACACCCCCCTTTTATGTATCTAATACATATTCAGGCAGTTAATTAAAATGAGAGGTCTTAATATCTTAGACCAAATATAATCTCTTGCAATGTATTGGCAATTTAGTAGCTCTCTGGGTTAATGAAGATCACCTTCTCTCTGATGCAGTGCCTCCATTCATGAGTTCATTTTTTTTGCTTTATTAGGATGCAGTTTATAGCTATCCATCATTATAGAAAAGATGCTTACTATAAGCATCTGAATAGTGTAGAGGCATCCAGGTTGCCAAGACCAGCTAGGATAGTAATTACACAGTTTAGATAAAATCATAGATTTGGGATAGGCTGGATGTTAGAATCATAGAATCAGTCAGGGTTGGAAGGGATCACAAGGATCATCTAGTTCAAACCCCCCTGCCATGAGCACAGACACCCTAGCCAGGCTGGCCAGAGCCCCATCCAGCCTCGCCTTAAACACCTCCAGGGACAGGGCCTCAACCACCTCCCTGGGCAACCTATTCCAGGCTCTCACCACTCTCATGGAGGAAGTTCTTCTCAGAGAGAGTGATTGGCATTGGAATGGGCTGCTCAGGGAGGTGGTGGAGTCACTGTCCCTGGAGGTGTTGAAGCAAAGCCTGGATGAGGCACTTAGTGCCATGGTCTAGTTGACTGGCTAGGGCTGGGTGCTAGGTTGGAGTGGATGATCTTGGAGGTCTCTTCCAAACTGTTTGATTCTATGATTCTTCTGTGGAGCAGCTACAGGCAGGAATATGACTGGGAGAGATTCCTGGGATAATACTCTCAGGGTCTTGATGAGGGGTATTGGGAAATCAGGGACAAATGGGCAGAGGAGGAACTTGAGGGTGGCAAAAGAAGACAGCTTGAGGAGAAAAAGTAAGCCCACTGAAGAGGAGATGAAAATGAAATGAAAAGGAGAAAAGCATAGCAAAGGAAAGAAAAGTCATATTAATCTGATGAATTTGAAGACAAATGTCCAAGAGAAGACAAGGCCATGCTGAAGTGACAGGAGCACACGAGAGTGATTTTATCTGCATCACAGTTTAGGAGATTTGTCTTGTTCAGATTTTTTTTTTTTCATTTTCATCTGAACCTGGCAAAGTAAAGACTGAGAGTGAAGAGGGACTCTGCATGTATGTGTATAGGTGTGTGTAAGTAGTCTATGGATGGGGTGCAGTAATGGGGGGTGGTGAAGAAGAGTATTGCCCTGCCACAAGAAGAGTTTTTCTGGGGACTGATGGAGTTTGAAGTTGTAATAGGAGGGTGAGCTGCTGGCCACACTGCTCTTGCTGCAGCCCAGCACACGATTGCTGTCTGGGCTGTAAGTGCACACTGCAGGCTCTTGTTGAGCTTTTCATCACCCCAGACCCCCAGGTCCTTTTTCTCAGGGCTGCTCTCAGCCATTCACCACCCAGCCTGTATCTGTGCCTGGGATTGCGCCGACCCAGGTGCCGGACCTTACACTTGGCCTTGTTGAATGTCATGAGGTTGGCCTGGGCCCACCTCTGCAGCCTGTCCAGGTCCCTCTGGATGGCATCCCTGCCCTCTAGCAAGTCAACCTTGCCACACATCTTGGTGTCATCTGCACACTTGCTGAGGGTGCACTGATTCCTCTGTCCATGTCACTGACAGAGATGTTCAACAGCACTGATGCCAGCCCTGACCCCTGAGGGATGCCACTTGGAGCTGGTTTCCAGGTGGACATTGTGCCCTTGATCACCACTCTCTGCATGCCACCATCCAGCCAATTCCTTATCCAATTCCTTATCCAGTTCTCCACCTATCAAGTCTGTGTTTCTGCAGTTTGGTGACCAGGATATGATGTGGGACAGAGTCAAATGCTTTAGAATCATAGAATCATAGAATCAACCAGGTTGGAAGAGACCTCCAACATCATCCAGTCCAACCTAGCACCCAGACCTATCGAGTCAACTAGTCCATGGCACTAAGTGCCTTGTCCAGTCTTTTCTTGAAGACCTCCAGGGATGGTGACTCCAGGTCCAGGTTCATATTCGTAAGATCAAAATAAAATGCTTTGTGTAAACAATTGTGGAAATATTCTGTTCTGTTTTAGAGGTTTTATGTAAAAGCTTGGAAAGATTTGAACTGTTTCATTTAGAGTTAGGTAATGATTGGACATGGTCATAGAATCACAGAATGGTAGGGGTTGGAAGGGACCTCTGGAGATCACTGAGTGTAGTCCCCCTGCCAAAGCAGGATTACCTAGGGCAGGTCACACAGGAATGCATCCAGATGTGTCTTGAAAGTCTCTAGGGAAGGAGACTCCACAGCTTGTCTGGGCAGCCTCTTCCAGTGCTTACAGAAAAGAAGGTTTTCCTCATGTTGTGTTTGGAACTTCCTGTGTTCCAGTTTGTATCCGTTGCCCCATGTCCTATCACAGCATACCACTGGTAAGAAACTGGCCCTTTCTTAACACCCATCCTTAAGATATTTAGGAACACTAATAAATTCTCCTCTCAATCTTCTCTTTTCCAGACTAAAGGTACGAAAAGGCCTTAGTAGTATTCTCAAACCAAAATGATTCTATGATTTGTAGCATTTACTATATCATCTTTACAGTTCTTTCCAGTGAGGGTGGTGAAACACCGGAACAGGTTGCCCAGGGAGGTTGTGGATGCTCCCTCCCTGGAGGGAATTCTAACAGTTCAATGTCCTTCTTGTGCTGGGGGCTCCAGAACTGCACACAGTACTCCAGGTGGGGTCTGAGGAGGGCAGAGGATAGGGGAAGAATCCCCTTCATTGCCCTGCTGGCCACACTGCTCTTGCTGCAGCCCAGCACATGGTTGGCTATCCAGGTTGTGCATGCACACTGCTGGCTCTTGTTGAGTTTTTCATCAGCCCAGACCCCCAGGTCCTTTTCCTCATTCCTATGAGTATTTTCTTTCAGCAGATGTGTCTTTGAGCTGATATTTTCTCTTTCTGGTTGTAGCTGAAAGTAGCGGAGCAAATTCTTTCTCTTCTTATGGTGGCACAATTACTAACATTGCAGCCTGAGCTTGTATCAGTTCATACCAATGTGACCTGCTTCTGTGGTATGCACCAAATAGTCAACACCTCACAGCATCTGGACTTTGCTAACTTCTGTATATTTTATGTGTGTGTGTTGCTGAATGCTCCAGTTGGATGAGACCTTGACATCTTTTGTCATTTAGATGACATTGAAAATGCTTTAATTAGCTTTTAACACTTCCTGTACCAACATATTCCACTCATATATGAATGCCCCACAGAGATGCAAAGCTCTTTGCAAACCAGTCACTATGCTTTTGCTCTCCTGCTGAATTTTTCTTTCTCTGATCACTTTTTCTTCCCTTCAGCCATCTTCACTTGGCCTTATACTTATAATTCTGAGTGTATCCCTCTGTACATTGTAAGTCAAAGCTGTAGGTGTAGCAAAGTGGCTCTGCTCTCACTCTTCAAATGCCCTTCAGTAATATATTGCGCTTGCATTCTCCCTGCGCCGTTCAGTGCATGCACAACAGCTTGAAAGAAAATACAACAAAGCCTGTGCTAGCACTCTCCTCTTGAAACTCAGTGTTCAAATTTGTATGTGGGAAGATTTAATCTATCTGATTAGTTTCTCCTAAAAGCAACTGAGAACACTATTACACTCTTTAAAATCACAGAATGTCAGGTGCTGGAAGGGACCTTGCCAGATGGTCCAGTCAAACATCCCTGCCACAGCAGGATCACCTATACCAGATCACACAGGAATGCATCCAGGCAAGTCTTGAGTATCTCCACAATGCCCTTGGGCAGCCTGTTCCAATGCTCCATCACCCTCACAGCGAAACAATTCTTCCTCATGTTTACATGAAACTTCTTGTGCCTCAAAGTCATAGACTCATAGAATCAAGCAGGTTGGAAGAGACCTCCAAGATCAGCCAGTCCAACCTAGCACCCAGCCCTGGCCAATCAACTAGACCATGGCACTAAGTGCCTCAGCCAGGCTTTTCTTCAACACCTCCAGGGACAGCAACTCCACCACCTCCCTGGGCAACCCATTCCAATGCCACTCACTCTCTCCATAAAGATCTTCCTCCTAACATCCAGCCTAGACCTCCCCCGGCACAACTTGAGTCTGTGTCCCCTTGTTCTGTTGCTGGTTGTCTGGCAGGAGAGACCGATCCCCACCTGGCTACAACCTCCTTTCAGGTAGTTGTAGACAGCAATGATGTCACCCCTGAGCCTCCTCTTCTCCAGGCTCAACACTTCCCATAACTACCATGCAATGGTGCTGTTCATTGCCACAGTGTTCCTTCATATTCCATAATTAAAGCATATTAGTTGCAGAAAGGTGGTACTATTTGGCATATGTAAGCTTTTGAACACTCCCTACCTTTTCTGTCCTAAGACATAACTGTTTGCCAGCTGAACACCACTGCCTACCAGAGCCTGCCTTCAGATTGCATTAGGCAGGTTTCTGTCTCTGTACCAGGTCATGGGGAGTTGTGATGCTTTGGTTGTTCCCCGCCCCCCCCCACTTTGTGAAATCACCCAGACTAGACTCAGCCAGCTCTGGAAATTGAATGAAGCTTTATATTTACATCTTAGCACAGTATACAAGCAGGTATTTACAGTATGTACAGTTATATACAGACATATACAAGGTAAAAGGTAATACAGAAACACAACAGCCCTCCCAGAAACCTGAGTCCCCAGGAGGGGCTCCCAACCACCCCTGCACCTTCTCCCACCCCTCTCTACCTTAGCCCAGACATTGCTTTGTGCCCAAGGAAGGTTGGAGGTTCGGCCAGAGGAGTTAGGAGACAGATGGATTAATCAAAGAGACGGCAGGTTAGGTTAGAAAGAGAAATGCAGCCCACAGCCCGGACAGAGAGCGTTTGCCTTGTGTATATTATCCACACTAAACCACCCCACGTCTCTCATCTGCTCCTCACCAGCCCTGTTCTCCAGACACTTCACCAGCTTCATTGACCTTCTCTGGACGCACTTCAGCTGCACAATGTCTTTCTTTTAGTAGAGGGGCCTAAGACTGAACGCAGTACTCAAGGTGTGGCCTCACCAGTGCTGAATACGGGGAGGTAATAATTTACATCCAGAGCACGTGCTCTGCTCATCGATTCTTGACCCTAAGTGAACATCTAGAACAAGAAAAGACTGGATGAGGCACTTAGTGATGTGATCTAGTTGTCTGGATAGGGCTGGGTGATAGGTTGGACTGGATGATCTTGGAGGTCTCTTCCAATCTGGTTGATTCTATGATTCTGTGATTTACGCTCTAGTTCTTATACATCTCAACAAGCCTATGAGTGAAGTAGACATCACCATTGTTTCCTTTTCACAGCCTGTAAACTAGTTCTTCTCACCAAAACACTTTAGCTAGCTTCAAACTAGCACAGGATTGTTTTTTGTACCACATCCTTGTCTGGCTTTGACCCAGAACCTGTTAAGCTGGGGATGCTATGTTGAGTCAACAAATTTCAAAGTTATAATTGGGTTAACCAAACATCAATTCAGTGACAAAGATTTCTAGCACTGCCTTCTACCTCTGGGATGATGCTTTATTTTTTTCTGGACCATCTTTCATGAATGCTAAGAATTCTTTAGCTAAGAGTAGACACTTTACTAGTAGTAGGTATTACTCCATTGCTACTTGAAGCTTTCTGTAATGGTGCTGTTTCTATATCTTCTGAAAGGCCCTTCTTTTACATGGGATTTACATTAGAAATTAATCTGTCCTTTTATGGCCCCAGCATGTTGAATGCCCCCAGAAAGGTTAAGCACTGCAGGGAAGACTGCCTGCATGCAGAGGGTACAGAGGGTGAGAGCAATGAGGATCACCCCACTGAGACATTGCCTAGGGTGGAGCAGTCACCACCAACTGTGGTGACTAGCTCCACAAAAAACAAGAAAAAGAGAAGAGTTGTAGTTGTCGGGGACTCCATCTTGAGGGGGACAGAGGGACCCATTTGTCGTCCCGACCCGTCTCACAGGGAGGTCTGCTCCCTTCCTGGTGCCCGGGTTAGGGACATCACCAGGAGACTCCCAAACCTAATCCAGCCCTCTGATTATTACCCCTTGTTGGTAATACAGGCTGGCAGCGACGAAATGGAAAAGAAGGGGACCAGGGCAATTAAAAAGGAATTTAAAGCCCTGGGGAAATTGATAGATGGGGCGGGAGCGCAGGTGGTGTTCTGCTCAGTTCCCTCTGTGGCAAGGGAGTTCACAGAGAGGAATAGCAGAACCTACGATATCAACAAATGGCTGAAGGGATGGTGCCAGCAGCGGTGTTTTGGGTTCTTTGACCATGGGGGAACTTTTACTGCACCGGACCTGCTGGCTTGTGATGGGGTGCAGTTATCTAGGAAGGGCAGGAGAGTCCTGGCAATGGAGTTGGCAGGGCTCATTAGGCGGGCTTTAAACTAGGTCTGAAGGGGGTGGGTGAGGAAATTACTCTCTCTGAGAAGGAGAGAGATGGAAGGAAACTAAGGACAATTAAATCGAGAGCCCAGCTGAAGTGTATCTACACCAATGCACGCAGCTTGGGTAACAAACAGGAGGAATTGGAAGTCCTGGTCCACCAGGGGGACTACGATGTAGTTGCCATTTCAGAAACTTGGTGGGACGACAGGCATGACTGGGCTGTTATACTGGAGGGATATAACCTTTTCAGGAGAGATAGGCAAGGGAGAAGAGGAGGAGGGGTGGCCCTGTATATTAGAGAGTCACTCCATGCCATTGAGCTAGAAGTGAGGGATGAAGGGGTAGAGACCTTGTGGATTAAAATCAGAGGGAAGACTAATAAATCTGACATCCTGGTTGGAGTCTGTTACAGACCACCCAACCAGGATGAGGGAACAGATGAGATATTTTACAAACAGTTGGAGGCTGTCTCAAGATCTTCAGATCTTGTCCTTGTGGGTGACTTTAACCTGCCAGATATCTGCTGGGAACTTAATTCAGCAGAGAGGAGGCAGTCCAGGAGATTTCTGGAGTGCATGGAGGACAGCTTCATGACCCAACTGTTAAACGAGCCTACTAGGGGTCAAGCTCAGCTTGACCTGCTGCTCTCCAACAGAGAAGGGTTGGTAGGAGATGTGATAGTGGGAGGCTGCCTGGGGTGTAGCGATCACGAGTTAGTGGAGTTTTCAATATACAGGGAGGTAGGGAGGCACTTCAACAAAACCTACACCTTGGACTTTAGGAGGGCAAACTTCAATTTGCTCAAGGAACTTATTTCCAATGTCCCCTGGGCAGCAGTTCTTGAGAACAAAGGGGTCCAGGATGGTTGGACTTACTTTAAACAGGAGCTCTTGAAGGCACAGGAACTGGCAGTTCCCACATGCCGAAAGATGAGCCGCAGGGGGAGGCGACCAGCCTGGATGAGCAAAGAGCTCCTGAAGGAAGTGGGGGAGAAAAAGAGGGTGTATCGCCTCTGGAAGGAGGGGAAGGCTTCTCCTGATGTGTTTAAGGAGGTAGCCAGACTATGTAGGAGAAAAATTAGAGAGGCTAAGGCTCAGCTAGAGCTTAGGCTGGCCACTTCCGTGAAAGTTAACAAAAAACACTTATATAAATTTATCAATGCTAAAAGGAAGGGCAAGAAGAGCCTCCACTCCTTACTGGACCAGGAGGGGAACACTATAACTGATGATGAAGCAAAGGCAGAGGTCCTGAATGCCTTCTTCGCCTCAGTTTTCAACAGTAAGGAGAGAGGAGGAGGAGGCAAATGGCCTCTTAAACTGGGGGATGGGGTCGGGGAGCAGTGTGTTCCCCTGGAAATTCATGAGGAATTAGTTCAGGACCTGCTGAGCCATCTGGACACCCACAAGTCCATGGGACCAGATGGGATCCATCCCAGGGTGCTGAGAGAGCTGGCAGCTGAGCTGGTCAAGCCACTCTCCATCATTTTCCAGCAGTCCTGGCTCACCGGAGAGGTCCCAGGAGACTGGAAAATGGCCAACGTGGTCCCCATCCACAAGAAGGGTCGGATGGAGGAACCTGGGAACTACAGACCCGTCAGCCTGACCTCAGTGCCAGGGAAACTGATGGAGCAGGTTCTCTTGGGGCCAATAACTGCGCACCTGAGGGATGGCAAAGATCTCAGGTCCAGCCAGCATGGGTTTAGGAAGGGCAGATCCTGCCTTTCTAACCTGATCTCCTTCTATGATCAGGTGACCCGCTTGGTGGATGTGGGGAGGCCTGTGGATGTGGTCTATCTGGACTTCAGCAAGGCCTTTGACACTGTCCCCCACAGCAAACTGCTGGCTAAGCTGTCAGCCCGCGGCTTGGATGGTAACACTCTGTGCTGGGTTAGAAACTGGCTGGAGGGCCGGACCCAGAGAGTGGTGGTGAATGGTGCCACATCCAGCTGGCGGCTGTCACTAGTGGTGTCCCTCAGGGATCAGTGCTGGGCCCCATCCTCTTTAACATCTGGATGAGGGCATCGAGTCAGTCATCAGCAAGTTTGCAGATGACACTAAGCTGGGGGCAGAAGTGACTGAGCTGGAGGGCAGAAGGGCTCTGCAGCGGGACCTTGACCACCTGGACAGATGGGCAGAGGCCAATGGGATGGGGTTCAATAGCTCAAAGTGCAGGGTGCTGCACTTTGGCCACAACAACCCCATGCAGAGATACAGGCTGGGGTCGGAGTGGCTGGAGAGCAGCCAGACAGAGAGGGATCTGGGGGTACTGATTGATACCCGCCTGAACATGAGCCAGCAGTGTGCCCAGGTGGCCAAGAGGGCCAGTGGCATCCTGGCCTGCATCAGGAATGGTGTGGTCAGCAGGAGCAGGGAGGTCATTCTGCCCCTGTACTCTGCACTGGTCAGACCACACCTCGAGTACTGCGTTCAGTTCTGGGCCCCCCAGTTTAGGAGGGACATCGAAATGCTTGAGCGTGTCCAGAGAAGGGCGACGAGGCTGGTGAGAGACCTCGAGCACAAGCCCTACGAGGAGAGGCTGAGGGAGCTGGGGTTGTTTAGCCTGGAGAAGAGGAGGCTCAGGGGTGACCTTATTGCTGTCTACAACTACCTGAAGGGTGGTTGTGGCCAGGAGGAGGTTGCTCTCTTCTCTCAGGTGGCCAGCTCCAGAACAAGAGGACACAGCCTCAGGCTGTGCCAGGGGAAATTTCGTCTCGAGGTGAGGAGAAAGTTCTTCACTGAGAGAGTCATTGGGCACTGGAATGGGCTGCCTGGGGAGGTGGTGGAGTCGTCGTCCCTGGGGCAGTTCAAGGCAAGGTTGGATGTGGCACTTGGTGCCATGGTCTAGCCTTGGGCACTGTGGTAAAGGGTTGGACTTGATGATCTGTGAGGTCTCTTCCAACCTTGGTGATACTGTGATACTGTGTGATACTGTGCATATGAAACTTTGCTTTGAAATGAGCTAAGAGCAATGATGAGGCTTGATAAAGTTCAGAAATTGGCATAAAACTGCTTGTGGAACACCTTGGAAAGTAAAGGGTAAATATTTCAGACTGCATATTCTGGAAGAGTTTCAGTTAATTGAGTGAATTGTGGAATCACCCAGGTGGGAATGGGCCTCTGAAGGTCATCAAGTCCAACACCCCTGCAACAAGCAGGGATGTGCACAACCAGATCAGGTTGCCCAGAGCTTGACATGAAGTACATTTTGGGCTAAACAAGTGGGTTGTGTTTTCCATTCCGTATCTCATCTGAAAAGTGTCAGCTCTGATTGCACTGTGCTTTGTCAGGCAGCTGTTTGCACCTTAACCCTACAGAAAGCATCTCACTGCTCCAAAAGCATCCAAAAGCCACTCCACCACCTCCCTAGGTGGGTGTGACTCTGCTCAGCCTCATTCAAACTGGATTCCAGAAGGGATTCCTAACCAAGACAGAGCCTCTCCAAACATGGTCAGTCATTCACTAACCTGCCTGATGCTTGATACATGTATGAGAAACAAAGCTAGGGACAGTTCTATGCATTTGTTGATTCTTTGTCCTTCCATTTTTTTTATGACAAAGAATGTTGGAATGAAATAGGAGCTTTAGGCCAGATGCACGAAATTACATGGGTCCCTAGGTGTCACTAATTTAAGCATAACTCAAGTGTATTTGAGGAACAAAGACCTGACATCTTACATATTTACAGCTTCCAGATGTTTTTGCCTTGCAAGAAACCACAATGTGGTATATATTGTCTCATAGCAAGCCTGTGGGACCTCAGTGCAGAATGACAAAGGTGTTTAGGCACTTATATCTGCAGGAGAGCACCTACTAGGATCTATAAAATATCTCTGCACACATGGACTTCTGGTGGAATTGGAATTCTTAAGGTTTACATAAGCCTTGGTAAATCCCAGTAGCCACATCACTTGCTTATTTATGTGCTTTCAACAAAGGATTGATGGTGCAGCAAGGGTCATAAATCTTTTCATACAGATATTTACACACATGGATATATAACAGTAAATACCACTGAGTCCTCCACTTTGTTCCAGGCACATATCACACCTTGTTAAGCCTCACGACTGAGGTCATCATTCACAAGCCAGCTTTTATTCTTTCATAGCTATGATTTGGCTACTTGAAGACACTAACAAAGAAAATCAGCTCTAAATTCAGTTTATTCCACCAGTCAAGATAACTTAATGGCTGATTTAAGTTTCTGGAAGTGAAAATGAGCTGAAGTGTTGCCTTCTCTAATCCTGTGAGTAGGAAGGAGGTGTACTTCTGGGACAAGTTGATGAGAATTTTGATATAGCAATGTCTGCTACTCACTGCACAGGTACTGCAGCAGTGGACAACCAGTCAGCAGTCTAAATGGGAAGCAGACAGTGAAGACATAATAATTCTCATTGACTAGAAGTGATGCCACTGATCAAAAGAGTTTCCTAAGCTAAACAAACACTGCTTTGGAATGATGGTACTGGGCAAACTTATCCCATAGTTTCATCCTCTGTAAGCTTTGTCTAAATTTCTGGGCTGTGAACAGAAAGAACAGTAAGCCAGGCTCTATTTAATCTTTTCCTCTGGTACTACAATGCTCTTAGCCACTATGGCAAACATTTGCTCTCCTGGCTTTTCATTGTTGTCAAATACTTGCAGAAGTACAGAATGACAGGAGCACAAAACTTTAGGGGTTGGAAAGGATCTTCAGAGATCATCGAGTCCAACCTCCCCACCCAGGCAGGATCTTCTAGGGTAGTTGACACAGGAATGCATCCAGGCAGTTTTTGAGTCTCCAGAGAAGGAGACTCCACAACCTCTCTGGGCAGCCTGTTCCAGTGCTCTGTCACCCTCACTGGAAAGAGGTTTCTCTTCATATTGAGATGAAACCTTCTGTGCTCAAGTTCGTATCCTTGTCTTATTGCTGTGCACTGCTGAAAAGAGATTGGCCTCTTCCTCTTGATACCCACCCCTCATATATTTCTAGACTTTGATTAGATCCCCTCTCAGATTAAACAGCTCCAGGTTTCTCAATCTCTCTTCACAGGGGAGATGCTCAAGTCCCCCAGTCATCCTCATGGCTCTCTCCTGGATGCTTTCCAGCAGGTCTCTGTCTCTCTTGAGTTGGGCACAGTATTCCAAGTGTGGTCTCACCAGGGCAGAGTACAGGGGAGGAACCACCTCCCTAGACCAGTTGGACACACTTTTCCTGATGCACCCCAGGATGCCATTGGGTCTCTTGGCCAGAAGGGCACATTGCTGGCCCATGCAGAACTTGCTGTCCACCAGGACTCCAAGGTCTTACTCTGTGGACCAACTCTCCAGCAGGGTAATCCCTAACCTGTACAATTTTCTGTGTATTAAATCACTTTCACTAGTGTTTATGCAGCATTCCATCTCATCCTCTAAAGTCTCATAATCTTAATCACTCTAGAACAATGTGGCCAGTAGGACAAGAGAGACTATTCTTCTCCTCTACTCAGCACTGGTCAGGTCATGCCTCGAGTCCTGTGTCCAGTTCTGGGCTCCTCAATTCAAGAGAGATGTTGAGATACTGGAATGTGTCCAGAGAAAGGTGACAAAGCTGGTGAGGGGCCTGGAACACAGCCCTGTGAGGAGAGGCTGAGGGAGGGAGCTGGGGATGTTTAGCCTGGAGAAGAGGAGGCTCAGGGGTGACCTCATTGCTGTCTACAACTACCTGAAGGGAGGTTGTAGCCAGGTGGGTTTGGTCTCTTCTGCCAGGCAAGCAGCAACAGAACAAGGGGACACAGTCTCAAGTTGTGCCAGGGCAGGTCTAGGCTGGGTGTTAGGAGGAAGTTTTTCCCAGAGAGAGCAATTGACATTGGAATGGGCTGCCCAGGGAGGTGGTGGAGTCACTGTCCCTGGAGGTGTTGAAGAAAAGCCTGGTTGAGGCACTCAGTGCCATGGTCTAGTTGATTGGCTAGGGCTGGGTGCTAGGTTGGAGTGGCTGATCTTGGAGGTCTCTTCCAACCTGGTTGTTTCTATGATTCTATTCTGGTTTATTACATGGATATTTTTGCCTGGTTTTTGCTGTGTTCCAGCTGACTAAGTTTTATTCTGAGTTTCAAAG
The DNA here is from genome assembly GCF_015220805.1 of Pogoniulus pusillus. Taxonomy (NCBI): domain Eukaryota; kingdom Metazoa; phylum Chordata; class Aves; order Piciformes; family Lybiidae; genus Pogoniulus; species Pogoniulus pusillus. Next base: position 5,226,434 of record NC_087266.1, read on the forward strand.
TCCTGCTGAGCCTGCTCTGTCCAAACATCAGCTAACTGATACAATTGCTCCCATTGCCAGGAGGCCACTTTTGGAGTCACTATTTTAACAGTATGAAGGACCCTTGTGCACTGTGAATGTGTGTGTGTGTTCTGTGTTCTCCAGTAGTCCTGTCCCATTGCTAGGTAGTGTTGAGCTTCAAATGAATAATGTTAGACTTCATTTTTTAATGGATCTATTGTATTTTTTTTAAGAAAAATAAACTTGATTCTGTGTTGTCTCATTTAAGATTTACTTTTAGTCATCAGATACCTGGGGAACAACCCCATGGATCAGTATAGGTTGGGGATTGACCTGCTGGAGAGCAGTGAATGGGAAAAAGACCTGTGAGTCCTAGTGGATGGAAGGTTGACCATAAGCCAGCAATGTGCTCTGGTGGCCAAGAAGGCCAATGCCCTTCTGGAGTGTATTAGAAGGGCTGTGGTTAGTAGGTCAAGTGAGGTTCTCCTCTCCTTCTCCTCTGCACTGGTGAGGCTGCTTCTGGAATACTGTGTCTAGTTCTGAGGCTCTCAGTGTAAGAAGGACCTTAGGGATCTGCTTGAGAGACTCCAGTGCAGAGTCACAAAAATGGTTAAGAAATGGAACATCTTCCTTATGAGGAGAGACTGAAGGAATTGGGGCTCTTTAGCTTGGAGAGGAGGAGACTGAGGGATGACCTCATGAATGTTTATGCATATGTAAAGGGCAAGTGCCAAAAGGATGGAGCCAGGTTCTGCTGGGGGATGCCCAATGACAGGACAAGGGGCAATGGGTGGAAGCTGAGGCATGGGAAGTTCCATGTGAATGTGAGGAAGAATTTTTTCCCTGCGAGGGTGACAGAGCACTGGAACAGGCTGCCCAGGGGACTTGTGGAGTCTTCATGTCTGGAGATATTCAAGACCCACCTGGTTGCATTCCTGTGTGATCTGGTATAGGTGAACCTGCTGTGGCAAGGGGGTTGGACTGGATGATCTTTCTAGGTCCCTTCCAACTCCTAACATTCTGTGATTCTGTGCTACTGAAGCAATATGACTAAGCAGATTTGTGTGCATGTACTCTGGGAGAAGAAGCCATATTTCTTGCTTTTGCTCTCTCTCACTGTCTGGCAGCCAGTCTTCCTCTAGTAACTTCTAAAAATGTAATTAAGGTACAGGTGACTTATCTTTCAGATCACCTAGGAAAAAATAGCATGCATTAGGAACATTCAGGTCCTTTCATCTAGCTATACTATTTTTATAGTCTTTTGTGTAGAGCTTCTGAATCTGGTGTTAGATCAACCAGCAATTCTTTGGCTGAAACCTATGAGTAAATTTTATGTGCTTGTTGCAAGCCTTTCCAATCAATTCTATACATTTGCTCTGCTGAAATGTCAAGTTTAAAATAAGCCAACTGCCTTCTTTTGGAAATTTGGCTCAGAAAAACAGCATCCATCAATAGTTTGAGCTGGAGGTGAAGTGCCAAGAACTTGCCAAGTCTGCTTTTGGCACAGCCAACTGCTCATGGTGTGCAGTCATGAGCAGGGCACTTCTGGATGCTGAACTTTGAAGGTGCCTTAGGCTGGACTGCAAATATGCAGATATGGTTTTGTCCCTTTACTTAATTGTGCTCATGTTTTGCAGCCTGTAGTGAACAGTGGCTTGACTGGCAGCAATAACCAAAGAGCTGAAAAACCTCTCATTTGTGTCTGCATCTACAAAGCTGCACCTGCAAAGGCCTCTATAAGAGTGGGTTGTTGTTTTTTTTTTTCAGTTTCCAGCAGCACATGAAAGAAACAAACCCGCTTTTAAACCCCAGCCTTAAAAGATGTTTCTCTTATGTAAATTGGGGGTACAATGAAACAGCTACTTAATAGAGGCACTGAGAAGATTAAGTAGTTAAATATTTAAAGATCTTTGAAAGGATCTGTAATTATGTGCAGTGAGTGCAGCTCAAATATTTTTTCTTGTTACAAACAAGGAAGCAGAAACTCAAAGTGGTTGTGTGTCACCTTCTTGCACAGACATTTTCAATGTTCCTGTTGGGGTTTAAAGAGAATGCACTGCTAGGGTTGGGTTTTTTTTGTTGGGTTTTGGTTTGGTTTGTTTTTTTTCCCAGGAAGAATTCCTGTTTTCCTTCTATTGTTTATGACCTGTGAAGAACAAGTGATGTCAAATATCTCTGTTAGCTCCTGCCTATTACAGTTATCAATTTGGCAATGATTAATAAAACACATTTTACTTTAGTGAATAATATATTGCTATTAGTTCATTTTCCCCACTCCCTTCAACTCTGCATTATTCTTTGCTCTTGATTCTTGGTTGAAACAAATTGTTTACCTGGGCTTTCTAGAGTGATGACTATCAGTACATGCACTGATCAGAGACTGTTGGTATGCTATCCAGAGCTATATTTGCAATTGCAGCCTCTTGGCAAGTCAAAAACCTCAAGCCTTACATTTTTCACTTCTCTGTCCTCACTTTTGCAACTTTTAATCTTCTCTTTCTTACTATCTCAAAGCAGACTGCAAATGTATTTTTCCTTTGGTCCCACAGACCAACTTATTAATGTGTGCCCTGCAGTGTCCCTTTTTTTTATCCCTTCTAAAGAAGTTCCATTAACAGTTCAGTATGAACAGGTCAGCTGCGAGATTATCTTGTGCTTGTACCTGGTATCTAAGTCTAACAGTTTCAGTGCTCCTCATCCAGGCAACACACACACAAAGTCTTGTGGTTATTTGCTTCCTACAGTGTCTTTTTCTTTCTTTTTACGTTTTCTGATAGAAATTTTGCACTATATTCTCCCCTTAGATCTTTGTTTTAAAAGCCACGTTTCAGGTATTTGTCTTCCACATTTGTTCAGTAGAATCATAGAATCCTAGAATCAACCAGATTGGAAGAGACCTCCAAGGTCATCCAGTCCAACCTATCCCCCAGCCCTATCCAGTCAACTAGACCATGGCACCAAGTGCCTCATCCAGTCTTTTCTTGAAGACCTCCAGGGAACACAAGGGCTTCTTTTCCTCTCCTCAGAAAAGCAGCTTTTTCAGGAATTCAAATGCAAGCCTGCAAGAGACAGTGATATGTCCCACTTATGTGCCATTCTATTCAGTTCCTAGAAGAAACTGCATATGAAATGTTAGTTTTCATGGAATGATAAGAATCTGTTCTAGGAAACATTGTTCTTTCATTTTGTCAGTTATTATTTGCTTACTGGCCTGACATCTTGGCTGCAGTACTTTGCTGTCTACAACTACCTGAAAGGAGGTGTTAGCCAGGTGGGGTTGGTCTCTTCTGCCAGGCAAGCAGCAACAGAACAAGGGGACAAAGTCTCAAGTCATGCTGGGGGAGGTCTAGGATGGATGTTAGGAGGAAGTTCTTCCCAGAGAGAGTGATTGGCATTGGAATGGGCTGCCCAGGGAGGTGGTGGAGTCACCATCCCTGGAGGTGTGGAAGAAAAGCCTGGCTGAGGCACTTAGTGCCATGGTCTAGTTGACTGGCTAGGGCTGGGTGCTAGGTTGGACTGGATGATCTTGGAGATCTCTTCCAACCTCACTGATTCTGTGATTCTATGATACTTGAATACTTACTGGAACTGCAATGGGTTTTAAAAGTCTGCCCAATTTAAGTCTTCCTATTGCACTGAAGAGAAAAGTTAAGACATGTTCTCTAGGGATGTTCAGCAAAACTTTGATAGGCACCTTTAGAGAAAGTCACAATCTCCCGATCCTTAATAAAAGACACTGCCAAATGGTGGCTTTCCAGTGACTGGTCTGTAATTTTTGATGGTTTGGTGTCTGCACTACTGAATCAAAACTAGCAGTAATTGGGTAAACATAGGCAGAGAAAACAAAGATGTATTTGTCTTATATATTGATTTACCATTCCAAATCTTTTAATCAATGCTAACGGACATGAATAAGGCAGGATATGGAAACTTAATCCACTTACTGTCTGATACATTCTGTGGTGAAACAAGATCAATAGAACATCATGTTCTGAATTCTCAAAGTACATTTGTATCATGGGGTGAGACCATCAGAGTAAGAGGAAATGCAAAAATGCAGGCAAACAAGGTGTAGTGTTTTAGGCAGCAGCAAAGGATTCTTCAAAGAAACCAGACACCCTTTTGCTACCTGCCAGTGCTTGATATCAGGTGGAGCTGTTGCTCAGGGAAGACTTGTTCTTCACTATAATGTAGATAGGAAACCATCTTGCTTTGGCTCACTGGTTTGATTATATAATATGATATCATTGTGATATGATAGAATCACAGAATGATCTGAGTCAGAAGAGACCTCTGAAGGTCATCTAGTCCAACCACCTCTGCAGTAAGCATCCTCCACTAGACCAGATTGCCCAGAGCTCTGTGGAGCCTCACCCTGGGGCCTCAACTACCTCACTGGGCAACCTGTTCCACTACTGTCATGGTAAAGAACTTGTTCTAGCATTCTTAGTGGAGTGACAAATATTTAGGGGAAAAAAGCTTTCTCTTAACACATAGTCTCTTTGGTGTTAATTTAGCACTTCATACACTTTACTTGTGGGGCTATCTTGGGTTATTTGGTTGAAGTATGTCAATGTAGTACCTGAGTGTGCTCAATGCTAGTTACTTGGTTAGTAACAGAGTGTTAATATTGTTGTAAAATTCCTTTTGAGGTTAATTTGGCCAAGGTTTCTTTGGAAGTCCCACAGGAACAGCAGAGTTCTTTGTCTGTTCTTATCATTATTGTGGGCAGCTCTACACAGAAGAGTTTTTGTGGAAGAAGATGGTTGTGTTTGTTGTGTGTGCATCTGTAGTCCTGGTAAGAAAATGTTATCACAGATTTGCTTAACAGTTCATCCAAAAGGCAGCCATGCTGGTGTTGCCCAATCTTCACCTCCTTTCTAAGATCTGTCAAGTTCTCAAAGCCGGGGTTGAGTTCTCAACATGGGATGGCTAGAGGCGTATGGAACATCATTGCACAGGGGCTTTCATTTGTATTTGGTCAAATGTGCTTATTCTCAGAGCAGTCTGATGAAACTCCTACAAGCTCAGAGAGACAGAATGAGTTCCCTATTCCATCAGTGGACTTGCCTTTCTTAGAGCAGAAGCATGCTTTCCATGGTATGCACAGGTGCCATGCAGATAGCTCTTTTCCATGATTTGTAAAGCCAAACTCCACTTTAGGAGGCAGAGGAAAAAATGAGGTTGCAATCCATCCCTGCTGTTTAAAGAAGGTGTAAATAGAATGAGAAGAAGCAATGTCTGCAGTGCTTTTCTCTCACAGCCTGGTAGTCTCTTCCTTTCACTCAGCCCCACTCTTGAGGTTGCATGCTTGCCAAATGATCTGGTGCTTTGTCATGGCAATGGGCTTAGCTGCTGTCTGAACTTCGCTCTTTGCTTGGGGATGAGAAATGTACAACCTAAATAGGAAGAACTTTCATTAGCAACAACAAAAAATAATGGTGTCATTGATTTCAGATTGTTCTGTTAGAGGAGAATATGCAGAAAAAATGTATATTGCTTTGTGGATTGTTGAAGGTGTTAAGAAGGAGGGAGAAGGATCTGCTTCGCATTAGAGCTGCTTTAAAATGGCAGAAGTCTTCCTTTATTAACTTACAAGCACTAGTCGTCTATTTAGATATGAAACTGGCTCCCCCAGTCAAGTTTCCTATTTTAATTGAGTAGTTTTGGGTGTGACCAGTCTGGAGGGATGGACAACTGGTTCACTGTCTTATAAATTAATCTTCAAAGCAAACTCAGACTTTTACCCAGCCAGTTTTCAGAAAACATTACTGTGCTACCAGCTGTTTTTCTCCTTCTCATGTGCTGCCCTGATGTAGTTGTTCCAAATAGGAAGGTGTCATAGGATCACAATATTATTATTATTATTATTATTATTATTATTATTATTATTATTATTTTCCCACCAGATACTGTCTTCTTAAGTTTATGCAGAGGAAAACTTCACCTAGTATGACTTCTTAGGAAAGTGAGATGGTAGAAGTCTGTGGTGTTTCTAACCCAGTTCAAAGAAAGTAGGGAAGGAAGTTTAATTAAGAAGCAAATCTTCCTTTGCTGTATAAATCATGGCACTAACTTAAAAAGAGAATTCCTGGGAGTTTCTGGGGCTCTTGAGCACTCTTAAATCCAAAGGGATCCAGTAGGATATAAAGGGTCACAACAGCATTGGGCTATAACCTTGGGAGATATATTTGCCTCTAGTAAGTACAGCATGCATGGGTATGACAAGGTCTCCTATTTAGCAGTTTCAATGTGTTGAATTCCTAATGAATGCCTTTTATTTACATAACAAATTAAAATCTTGTGTTTCATTTTGAATGCACTTACCATATTAATTCTTTGACAAGTTCTTCTACTCTGCTGTTTTTCACAGTTCAGTTTCAGTCACCAGCCTGCACCACAGGACTGTTATTGACCACTCCATCTTGCTGCAGCACTTGCACCATGGCACTTTCCAACATCCAGGAGAACTCAATACTTCTGCTATAAAGAATGTGGACATAAAGACCAGCCTGGGTATTTGTGTCCCTGAATTACTTCCACCTCAAGAAAAAAAAAAGGTGTGTACTATTTGACAAGGTCCTGAAGCATAATTTAGAAGCATCAGCAGCAGAAAAAAAAACCCATCCTGAAGTGGGGGAAAGAACTTTATACATTTGAATCATGGAGCTATATAGAAGCCAATATTGATATGATGAAGTCGATGTGTACGAAATCAACATTCTTCAAGAAGTCAGCTCCATCTTCCCAAAGTCATCACTATTCTCTTAGTAGACCATATATTTTTTATTTTAGGTAATTGTTCAGCATGTGTATGAACTCTCCCAGTCCTAAATTCTCTTAAGCTGTGTATTTCTTCTGGAGTGAAAATTTGAGACAACGTAGCCCGTGAGTTCTTGCAACATTCCTCACTTTTAGAGGACTGGTGTGGTGGCATGCAGGAATCTAATGTTCCATGCAATTTATGATTTTCCACTTTATTGAGGAAATAATTCTGTTTGCTTGCAGGTTTATTAACTTGCAGTCTGGAATGCACAGCACTGCAAGTCACAAATCATTTGTCTATCAGCTGTCCCATCTTAAATGAAGAAATATCGTATACCGTTAACACCCTGATCTCAAAGAGTTTGTAAAACAAAGAACAGACTCCTGGGTTAAAATGTGGAGCATTTGTTATTAAAATGGATTTTCTTCAACAAGAGAAGTATGAGTTGTGTGGATTAATTCTTTTCTGACACACACCAGAGGGAATTGCTATTGTGTTTATTTCAAAAGAGGAATACCTTCCATCACAAGCATGAGGAGGTGACTTGCACCGTAGATGGATGAGTGCTTTGAGTTTGTTTGCATGTACCTAACTTATGCCAAGTAAATAGAACTGTATAAAATGTAAGAGAGTTTTCTATAATATATACTGTATATACTATATATTACACTATATGATATAGCTGCTACACATATTCCTTCATGCTCACACAAGCAGGAAAACTGACCTGCTGTTATCTTTGTGTCCACAGGATAACTCTGAAGCTCATCCTTCATTGCTCCTCCTGTTGCAGTGGCTGCAGCAGGAGCCTGTAAGCCGTAGGTTCACTTCTCAGAGCCCTGCTGACTTACTCTGGGACCTCAGCAGGGCATGTAACTGCTGTGCACTGTTTCAGCCTGCCGTAAGAGGTGGATAGCATCTGTCTTATTAGCACACTAGGGGATTTCATCCAGTCATGTTTGTGCACTGTTCTGAGATTCTCTGCTGAAAGTGGTAGTATTATTTCTTCCAATTCCCAGTTCACCTGTGCTGCAAAGTAAGTAGGAGCTTCTTGAGATCACAGTTACTTCCCTAAAATGGTTATGTATCTCCTGATCAAGATTTAGTGATGCATTTGCTGATAGCTGGAGGGTTTTGTGAGCTAACAACCTCCAGAATCGTTTTGGCATCTTTGCCAGCCAGCAGCAGACTATATGTATTCTAGATAACTCTGTTCAGGTTTTCATAGGGGAATTCAGAGCTTAGAGATGAAACTTGCTTTATTTTCACTCACATCTGAGATAAAGATCTGTCACAAGCTGCTACACTTGGTAACTGTTCTTTCCCTAGCAAAAGGGAGTTCTTTGGTTTCACCTTGTGCCATAGCAACAGTTTTCTTTCACCACAGTGAAAGAGGGGCAGGATTTAGAAACTACCCAATGTAAAAAGAGCTTTGGTAAAATAAGAGCACCATTATTTCTGTCCATTTTAACAACAACAGGAGGGGCAGTGCTGTAAGATCTGTTTGAAAGATAGACTTTGAGGCAGGTTCATTAAAGGATGGAGAGACTCTTTAAAATCTATATTTTCAATCTCTCTCTCTGCCTCCCAAACTGAAGGCATACATAATCACATTGTGCAGAAGTTAATCATCTCTAGTTTAAATTATGTAATAACTTTCACACAGGCTCTAAAAGGCAATTAGTTGAAGATGGTCAGGACCCTTCATCGTAAAGATATTCTGTTTGTTTGTTTTCATTAGTTTCTAGCCTCATGTTGAATATGTGGAAATCCTGATAGCTTTAGAGACATTGAAATGAGACCTCTGTCCCTGTAGTTGTGGTCCTCGGGGCTGGTGTGAATCCTTGTGGGTACTTGGAAAAACAGGTAGTATCAAAGATGGGATAAATTGCTTGCTTCTTACAGAGTTGTTTCATTAATCCTTCCTGGTCAAAATCCTCTGTGTGCAGGGATCTTACACAACATCCCTAAAATGATAGATCATAACCTGTAGGCAGAAGCCATTTGTTACTGGGTATCAATGTGGAAATAATTAAAGTGACTAATCATAGCCAGTAGCTAGATTAATCTGTCTTATCACAGAATCATAGAATCAACCAGGTTGGAAGAGACCTCCAAGATCATCCAGTACAACCTAGCACCCAGCCCTAGCCAGTCAACTAGACCATGGCACTAAATGCCTCAGCCAGGCTTTTCTTCAACACCTCCAGGGACTGTGACTCCAACACCTCCCTGGGCAGCCCATTCCAATGGCAAATCACACTCTCTGGGAAGAACTTCCTCCTAATATCCAGCCTATATCTCTGCCCACCACAATTTGAGACTGTGTCCCCTTGTTCTGTTGCTGGTTGCCTGGGAGAAGAGACCAATCCCCATCTGGCTAGATTCCCTTCAGGTAGTTGTAGACAGCAACAAGGTCACTCCTGAGCCTCCTCTTCTCCAGGCTTAAGTCTGCTCCTCAGAATAATAGGATACCTCAGACAACCTTGTCCACCTATTGAGGTATGATCAATCCTTTAGCCTCAATAGGCCTCTGCAGTCAAAAATGCAGATTCCTAATGCTGGTTCTTCCCCAAAGGAAGGGACTGGATGACAGCAATCAGTGTTGCCTGAGTTACTACACTCAAATCTTGTTTATGGGCCAGAAGTAAGTCTCAAGTTGGGCCAGAGGAAGTCTAGGTTGGATGTTAGGAGGAAGTTGTTGGCAGAGAGAGTGATTGGCATTGGAATGGGCTGCCCAGGGAGGTGGTGGAGTCACCATCCCTGGAGGTGTTCAAGAAAAGCCTGGCTGAGGCACTTAGTGCCATGGTCTGGTTGACTGGCCAGGGCTGGGTGCTACATTGGACTAAATTATCTTGGAGGTCTCTTCCAACCTGGCTGATTTTATGATTCTATGATTCTATTGTTAGTAAACAATATTACTATTCATTATTAGGTTCAATTTAACTGTTTCAGAAAAAAAAATTTAAAAAAAACATTTTCAATAGTTTTGTTCAGCTTTCTTAGTTTTTATCTCTTTCCTGGCATTGTGCTTAGTCTTCCACTGCTTCTCTGCATCTGGTGATAGTTTCAATCTTGTGGTGCTGAGTGTAGTATCCTATGACAAATCATCAGTACTGTTATTATTTGCTGTGAGGAGTATGATATTTGTGTTGATGGTTTCTTTTTCCTCCCTCTGGGACCCACCTGGAGCTGTTCTCATATTTTCTCACACACTTTTACACCTTTGCTCATTCTTCACTGGCCTGCAGCTCCAGGTTGTATCCATTTATTCTATATTTGATGCCTTTTTAAAATTAGATATAATTTCTTTGCTCTTTTTGTTACATTTAAAATCAGGTGTGTTCAGCTCCAGATCTGCATTGTCCTTAGTTAACCACGAGTGAGCTATTTATAAAGCAAAGTCTCCAGTGCCAGCCTGCACCCCTGCCTGGGCTACTCTGTGCCATGTCCTTTACCTCCTTTTCTGAAAGTCTTTGCTATTGTGCCAGGCTTATGTTTCTCTGTATCACATCATTGTCTTAGAGCTGTAAATCTTTCCCTCTGTGTGGACTCCTTACTTTTTAAACTATTCTTGTACCACTTCAAAATAAGCATAAGTAAAACAAACTTAGCCATGGGGCCTTGAAGACTCAGTACAAAGCAAAGGCCTATTGCTGAGAGTGGTGATTATTCTGTTATCAGAGGGCTAGATAGGTATGGGTGAGCTGAAACCCTGAGAGCTTGGAATAAACCTACCCTTTCTGTGGAGAGCAGGAGCCAGGAGTGTTGTAGCAAAGGTCCTGCACTTGGGCCACAGCCACCCAAGGTTGGGTCAAGGCAATCCCAAGCACAAATCCAGGCTGGGCAGTGAGTGGCTGCAGAGCAGCCCTGAGGAGAGGGGCCTGGGGGTGCTGGTGGATGAGAAGCTCAACATGAGCCAGCAGTGTGCACTTGCAGCCCAGAAAGCCAACCAGAGCCTGGGCTGCATCAGGAGAAGTGTGGCCAGCAGGGCCAGGGAGGTGATTCTCCCCTTCTACTCCGCTCTGGTGAGACCCCACCTGGAGTACTGCATCCATTTCTGGAGCCCCCATTACAAGAGGGATGTGGAGATGCTGGAGTGTGTCCAGAGCAGGGCCACGAGGCTGCTCAGAGGGCTGCAGCAGCTCTGCTGTGAGCACAGACTGAAAGAGTTGGGGCTGTTCAGCCTGGAGAAGAGGAGGCTCCCAGGTGACCTTCTTGTGGCCTTGCAGTATCTGAAGGGGGCTACAAAAAAGCTGGGGAGGGACTTTTTAGGCTGTCAGAGGGTGACAGGACTGGGGGGAATGGAGCAAAGCTGGAGGTGGGGAGAGTCAGGCTGGACATGAGGAGGAAGTTGTTGAGCATGAGAGTGGTGAGAGCCTGGAATGGGTTGCCCAGGGAGGTGTTTGAGGCCCTGTCCCTGGAGGTGTTTAAGGCCAGGCTGGATGAGGCTGTGGCCAGCTTGATGTAGGGTAGGGTGCCCCTGGGCATGGCAGGGGGGCTGGAACTGGCTGATCCATGTGGTCCCTTCCAACCCTGACTGATTCTATGATTCTGATTCTCTGATTCTAACCCCAAGCAATGCTGCAGGCCTGGGGCAGTGTGGTTGGAAAGCTGCCTAGCAGAAAGGGACCTGGGAGGTGTAATTGAAGCACCTGGGTACGAGCAAGCAGGTGGCAACGAAAGCCAGTGGCTTGTATTAGAAATGCTGTGTGCCACAGGGAGAGGGAGGTGGTTGTGCCCTTGGACTTGGCTCTGGTGAGGCCATACCTTGAGTATTGTGCTTAGTTTTGGGCACTGCAGCACAAGAGAGATGTGGAGGTGCTGGAGTGCAGAGGGTAACAAAGCTGGGGAAGGGCCTGGAGAATAAATGGTACAAGGAGCAACTGAAGGAGCTGAGGCTGTGGAGTTTGGAGAGACTGAGGGAAGGCCTCACTGCTGTCTACACCTACCTGAAAGGACACTGTGGAAGAGGTTGGTGCTGGTCTCTTCTCACAGGTGAATAGAGCCAGAACAAGAGGGAATGGCCTGGAGCTCTAACTGGGTAGGATTAGACTGGATATTAGGAAGAACATTCTCACAGCAAGAGTGGTCAGGCATTGGAATGGGCTGCCAAGGAGGTGGTCGAGTCACCAACCCTGGGTGTGTTTAGAAGTCATCTGGATGTGGTGATGAGGATATGGTTTAGGGTGAACCTTGTGGAGTAGGCTGATAGTTTGGACTTGGTGATCCTGAGGGTCCCTTCCAGCCTGAATGTTCCTGTGATCAGTGGTAGTGCTGCTGTTATTCTTGGCACTGTTACAGGTGGGTGGGCATGGAGAACACACAGCCAGCACTTAGAAGCTTGTTTAGCAGCCATGCTGCATAATGATTTCACCTGTGAGCTCTGAACATCTCAGATCTGGACTCTGCTTAAAGTTCATGAATGTCTCTATGAAAGCCCATTTTTGATCAGGATTTTTCACAGGCATCCAAACTTTCTTTATGCCTGCTGCATTTTAAGTGCTCCAGGAAAAGCAATGTTTAAAGGTAAACTACTTCTGAGATCTGTCATTAAAGGAAAAGTTAGGACATTTAAAATAGTACATATTTTACAGTGAGGGTAATTGATGGCTCAGGCATACAACTCCTCTACCTGAGAGTGATTTCCCTTGATTAGGCTAAGCTTTCCAAATAAGATGTTTTGTAAAGTAACATGAGACAAGTCAAATTTTGTGCTGCTTGGCCTTGGTAGAAAGAGAGCAGTAAATGGGTTTAAATTAGTCCAAGTTCAACTTATGCAGGGATTAGCATGTTTCTTTCCTCAGCAGGTTGTTGCAAAGATCTCTGTTTCCATCAGGGCAACTGCTAACAAGTCCAAATTCTCTAAATACTAACAAAGAAACAAGCTCCTGAATATTTATAGGTTGAGCAATTAATGAGTGCTATCTCTCCTCTCTCAGCCTCTCGTGGGAGGCTAATAGGCCTATTAGATGTCCTGGCTTGCCCCAGCCTTCTGCTAATGGAGCAAGCAAGGGCAGGAGGAAAACAAAGGCTAGGGCCGTTATGTCCCCTCCCACAGGTAACCCACAGGTGTTTAGGTACTTGTTAGTGTCTTGCCCAAATAAGGGTGAGCAAGCCCTGGGTTCACCTAATATGGTCAGCTTTGCAAGCACCCTTCTGATTGGTGACTCTGTGGCCAAAGGAGCCTCTGCACGTGGGCAGCAATTGAGCTGAATTGCCAACAGCTGTGCTGCTCCTGCCCCCCTGCTCTGCCTCAGTGTGTGCTGCTCCTGCCTCACTGCTCTTGGGCGACATGTTCTGCTCTGCCTCCTGCTTCGAACTGGCTTGGCCCTGATGTTTTGGGCTTCAGCTATCTGGGAAATTTAAGTGCCTCCAGGTTCCCAGGAGAAGGATCTAAGTGCCTCATGATGTGGCAAGAAGTGCCACCAACGTTGTGCTCTCTGCACACCTGCGAGAGGTCCTGCCTGTGCCTCTGCAAACCTCTGAGCCAAGGGGAGCCAGGATCAAGTTGGAGATCATCTGCATCTTTCACAGCACCCTGCTAGAGCCTGGGAAGATCTGGAAGTCTCTCAGTGGCTATCAAGACACTGAGCAGCTCCAACACTGCTGCAAAGGAGCCATGGACTATCTTGAGATGTCTGCTGCACCACAGTGAGTAGAAGGGCCTTTCCCTAGGGCTTCAGGCTGCCTGTTTGTAAGTGGCTACATTTATTAGCTCTTCTGTGGCTAAACTTGTCTGCTTTTTTGATTCTCCTAAATGAATGAATAAGCACCCTTGTGAAGATTTTCCCAACTGAATTAGAACCCAAATTAACTAATTTGCATATAGTTGTGGATGGGGCTTTCTAGAAGTAGAAATAACTACGTATCTTATAATTCCTGCCTCGTTACTGGCCACAGCTAAATCGCAGCCTTCGCACCCTCAGCTACGAAAACCTTTTGCTCTCGTGATTTGTGGCAAGTGCTGTCTGTACCATGCCAGCACTTCCAAAAGGAATGTGATAGAGTCCATGGGAACTGATTGTACAAGTTCAGTCCCAGTTGCTCCTTTTGGATCTTTACTCTGTAAATCCCAGGTTCTAGTTAATAGATTTATAAAGCAGAGAGTCACCAGGGACCTTTAGCTCATCTGGCCTGATGGCCCATCTATCACAAGCAATTGCACTTTATGCAGTACCCTGTACCAAGCCCAGCAGTGTTTGTTTAGATCAAGCATATTTGCCAAAAAGACATTCAGTCTTGGCTTCAATACATCAAGGGAGGAGGAATCAGCAATTCTTGGTTAATTGCTTTCCTCATTTAAAGATGTGCTTTATTTCTGATGTGGAATTGCTCAGTGATGCCTTCCAAGCATTGCTTCTAGTTACAGCCCTGGTAAATCACAATTTGTTAATATTTAGCTATTGTCACTGTGTACATTGCCAGAGAAGCAGTGAAGGTTAGAGGAATGACAAATAGAACAAACTCTTCCAGTGCCTCTCACTGAGGCATGTCTTGGACCCGTGTTTTTCTGCAGTCATTGATTGCTCCAGTGAACCAGGGTAATCTGCCCTGCTTGTGAAAGTGAGATTAATCTACCAATGGTTGCTCCTTTGTCAGTGAAATAGTCAACATCAAATAAAACTTTGAGGTACTTTCAGTTACACAGCTTGCAGTTTACTTGCAGAAGGAAAAAGTCCAAATCTGCTGTCTTACTTAGAAGACTGGAATTATCTTAGAGAAGAGCATCTTGGTTTTCCTCTTCTGAGATCCCTGAACTCTGCACAGCTTAGTTTTAGACAGGTTCATGCTTTGCTTCTCCAAAGAAAAGGCCACAGACTTGCTGAGAACTGGGTAATGATTTAGCAGGTCCATGCAGGCTGACTTACCTTCCTCTCTGCTATCCTGCTTGAACACCAATGTTCCAGTTATGCTCATTTTGCTTCCTTTATTTAGTCTTGGCTATAACACCTGCCTTTACACCTGCTTGTTCACAAAGTCTTTGTTAACATATGGAGACTTGGCTGACACAGCTGAAGGCTGTTTGGCCATTTAGTGAGACCTGCACAGACTGGAGAGCTGGGCACAGAGGAACCAAATGAGGTTCAACAAGGGCAGGTGCAGAGTCCTGCACCAGGGGAGGAATAATAAGCTGCACCAGTACAGGCTGGGAGGTGATCTGCTGGAGAGCAGCTCTGTGGAGAGCAGCCCTGTGCAGAGGGACCTGTCCCTCTTAAACTGGAGAGCCCAAAACTGAAGGCAGTATTCAAGATGAGGTCTCAGCAGGGCAGAGTAGACCTGGTGGTTAACCACGGCACAGCAATGTGTCCTTGCAGCCAAGAAGGCCAATGGGATCTTGGGGTGTATTAGGAAGAGTGTGTCCAGCAGATCAAGGGAGGTTGTCCTTCCCCTCTTCTCTGCCCTGCTGAGACCTCATCTTGAATACTGCCTTCAGTTTTGGGCTCCCCAGTTTAAGAGGGACAGGGATCTGCTGGAGAGGGTCCAGTGCAGGGCTATGAGGATGACCCTGGACTGGTGAGCATGGCTTATGAGGAGAGGCTGAGGGACCTTGGGGGGGGGTGGTGGGGTGGTGGGAGGGATGACAACACAGCCTTGCTCACTTGCTTCCTGTGCTAGGACAAGGAGCAATAGCTGCAAGTTGCAGCACAAGAGGCTCCACCTCAACACAAGGGGGAACTTCTTTCTTGTAAGGGTCCCAGAGCACAGAAACAGGCTCCCCAGAGAGGTTGTGGAGTCTCCTTCTCTGAAGACTTTCAGGGCCTGTCTGAATGCATTCCTCTGTGATGGGTGCTAGATTGTGTGGTCCTGCTCTGGCAGGGGGGTTGGACTCAATGATCTCCTTGGGTCTCTTCCAACCCCTAATATCCTCTGATATATAGAATGTATCACATTTTCTTCCCAGATGGAGCTATATTAAAATCATTGCAACTCAGTGGGCATTGAACAATTCAAGTATTTTGAGTGGGACCGTTTTAGGGGTTTTTCAGTTCTTGTTCCTGCTGTTCATAAAATGAATGGCTCTCACATGTAAAGTAGCATAGACTTTCTCAGAAGAACTGAGTTTCTAATGATGAAGTATTAGAAATAAATAAGTTTTTACCTCCTGTAAAAGAGAAGTCACAGGTGGAAGGAAACATAATGGTTAACATGGCAACAATTCTTGAAATAAGTGAAGTGATGAAAATAAATGTGGAAAACAAAAGCATTTGCACAGATTTAAGGGAGCAATACTGCAAAAAGTTCAGATCAAAGCAAAACATGTAGGAAATCAGAGATGAAGGGAAAAAATTACTTGCTATCCATGAGAGGTGAACTGAGCTATTTAGACACATTTCTTTCAGAAGCAAATGAATAGACAAGGACTTCTAATGCAAGTAATCTTATTTGTTATGTCCTGTTCAACTTCAAATCCATTTTTGTTTTATTTTGCTTTATTCTGTGTTCTATGGCTTGGATGCAAGAGTGATAGAATTCATGAGATATCAGGATGATTATGTATTCTTTAACAGGATTATATATTGCTGAGTACACTTGTTCTTGGAACCCAAAATTTATCCTGATTATGTACTTCTGTCCAAGAATTGTATTTGTCTTATTGGTAATAGTAGCTCATACTCAAATACAGGAGCTGCTGTGCTGAATCACTGCAATGTCATCTGCAGTTCAGTCCAGTTCTGGGCTCCTCAGTTCAAGAGAGATGTTGAGATGCTGGAATGTGTTCAGAGAAGGGTGATGAAGCTGGTGAGCTGCTCCTATGAGGAGAGGCTGAGGGAGCTGGGGGTGTGCAGCCTGCATAAGAGGAGGCTCAGGGGTGACCTCATTGCTGTCTACAACTACCTGAAGAGAGGCTGTAGCCAGGTGGGGTTGGTCTCTTCTGCCAGACAAATAGCAACAGAAGTGGACACAGTCTCACGTTGTGCTGAGGGAGGTCTAGGTTGGATGTTAGGAGGAATTTGTTGCCAGAGAGAGTGATTGGCATTGGAATGGGCTGCTCAGGGAGGTGGTGGAGTCACTGTCCCTAGAAGTGTTCAAGAAAAGACTGAATGGGGCACTTAGTGCCATGGTCTAGTTGATTGGCCAGGGCTGGGTGCTAGGTTGGACTAGCTGATCTTGGAGGTCTCTTCCAACCTGGTTGATTGTATGATTCTGTATATAAAATTCAAACAACCTTCTAGAAAGATTTGTTTTAAACAAAATCCTGCTTTGTTATACTGAGGCAAGATCTATATCTTGGCAGTATCTTACAGCAGTGAGTTTCCTAGGGCATGTCTGTTTGTTCAGATTGTTTTTACCCTCTGCTGAGGAAGCATCCACTTCCAGGTGTATTGAATGTAGTTGTGAAAGGTTGATGTGAGTCAGAGGAATCCAGCCATTCCTGCTTTGTCCATAGCCAAGAGGATATAGATCTGATTTCTGTTAACTTTCTATAGAATCTTGGGAATTTGCAAATAAATTAGCAAATACTTGAGCCCACAACTCTGGTATGACTACTGGGGTTTTCTGCCCTCCGTGCTTACAGTTCTGCCTTGCACAACTGCATTAGTGGTAGAAGGTGCTTAGACTGTGAAGTAAAGGCTTCTCTTCAGGGTATTATAGTCTCAGCAATTTTGCTGGTAATAAAAACTGTGTGTGTGTGGCCAACAGCCCATCAGGCTGTGCTGCCATCCAAGAGCTGGACAGGCTGGAGTGCTGGACAAAGACTAACCACATGAAGTTCAATAGGGACAAGTGTGGGGTCCTGCGTCTGGGGAGGAAGAACAACAGGCACCAGTACAGATTGAGGACTGCCCTGTTGGAATGCAGCTCCATGGAGAAAGACCTTGGAGTCCTAGTGGACAGCAAGTTCTGCATGGGCCAGCAATGTGCCCTTGTGGCCAAGAGAGACAATGGCATCCTGGTGTGCATCAGGAAAAGTGTGTCCAACTGGTCTAGGGAGGTGGTTCCTCCCCTGTACTCTGCCCTGGTGAGACCACACTTGGAATACTGTGTCCAATTTTGGTCTCCCAACTCAAGAGAGACAGGGACCTGCTGGAAAGTGTCCAGGAGAGAGCCATGAGGATGACTGGGGGACTTGAGCATCTCCCCTGTGAAGAGAGACTGAGAAACCTGGAGCTGCTCAGTCTGGAGAAGAGAAGGCTGAGAGGAGATCTGATCACTGTGTACAGCTATCTGAGGGGTGGGTGTCAAGTGGCTGGGGCTAATCTCTTTTTGGTGGTGCACAGCAATAAGGCAAGGAGCAATGGCTACAAACTGGAACGTAAGTTTCAGGTCAACATGAGGAGAAGTTTCTTTCCAGTGAGGGTGGAGAGCACTGGAACAGGCTGTCCAGAGAGGCTGTAGAGTCTCCTTCTGTGGAGACTTTCAAAGTCCACCTTCATGCATTCCTGAGCAAACTACCCTAAGGAATCCTGCTTGGGTGAGGAGGTTGGACTTGATGTTCTCTGGAGGTTCCTTCCAACCTCCAAAGTTCAGCTATTCTGTTATACTGTGACATTCTCTCTCTAGAGTCAAACAAATGGTTCTGGCTATTCATAGATGTAGATCTCTCATGTTTCATTATTGTTTTTTTTGACAACCAGACAGTTTGAAGGTTTTATAGTGGCTAAAAATGTTGCATCTGTTCTGAAGAAGCTGAGATAAGGCATCACAAGGGACAAAAATCAACCTTCCCATAACACTGTAGCTGAGCTGAGAGGCTGCACAAACCCAACCCACAATCCTGTCTCCAGTCTTTTGTTGGGAGTTGAGTCTGTTTAGCTGTGCAGGCAGGTGGTCTAGTTCCCAGTACAGTGGAAATCTAACCAAGGAATGAAGGATAAAAGGGGCAGAGAAAGAATAAGAGAAAAGGATGTCCATAAGTTCCACTTCTGTTCTTGCTTCCACAACTTGGCTCAGAATCAATCATTTATCTCAGACACATTATATGAACTGAACAGAGTAACCTAATCTCTTTTCTCTATCTTGGTCATTATGTGTTCAGAGAACACATCCAGAGAAAGGCTGTGAGGATGAACAGGGAGCTGTAAGATCTGCTACATGAAGAAAGGCTGAGAGAACTGAGTCTGTTCAGCCTTGGGAAGGGAGACCTTATTACTACATACCAGTACATAAAGGTTGGCTTCCAGGAGGATGGAAACTCTCCTTATAAAAGGAGTCACATGGAAAAGACAAAGGGTGATGTGTACAAGTTACTTCTGGGGAGATTCTCATTGGAATACAGAAGAAAATTTTTCACTATGACAGCAGTTAGACGTTAGAATAATCTCCCATGAGAAGTTGTGGATTACCCTATGCTGGTCAGTTTTAGGACTCAGGTTGACAGGACCCTGGGTCATCTCATTTAAACTGCACCATCACCTAGGAGGGCTGGAGCAGGTGATCCTTGGGGTCTCTTCCAACCTGGCATTCTGTGAGTCTGTGTGGGTTTTTTTTTCCACATCTCTTGTTGTTTCTTTCCCTCTAGAGAAACACAGACCAAATATTTTCATCCTTCCTAGCCTTGCTGACCTTTAAATGTTCCCTTCTCAAATTCTGCTGTGTTCCTTTGAGACCAAGTGATCAGAGTTGCACACATAGTTCTAGAGGAGAGGATTACAGTGATTCATATAAGGGCACTGAAATACCTTTTGGTAGTATTCAGGGTGTGTATTCTCTGCATCCAAAGGGCTGTCCCTCATCTCTTAGAGTCCCTGATAAGTTCCCAGGGCTTAATGATGTGGTTGATAGGTTGTCTGCTTTAATGTGCTTTAGTCTGCAGACAAAAGACAGCATTTGTATGAGCATTGTCTTTTCTCTTCCTTCTACTTCACTGTGCAGAATGTGGATATAGGTTTGGAAAGTCTACTCCATTCTCAAGTTCCCAGTCTTCCTCAACTCCCAGCCTCTTGTCTTGGAGCCTCAAGGATCTCCCTTAGCCCTGCCCCATAACTGGCTGCTAATCACAAGATAGTACAACTCTGAACAGCCCTGCATGATGCAGGGGCAAATTCCCCCCTCTGCTGATGTATCAATGAGTTGTTGAATTATAAGAGGTCTGTATTCTTTCTGTGTAATGTCAGATGTCTACAGATAAATGTATTCAATGGGAGCACTTGTTATTGTCAGTATGGAGAGAGAGTCGTTTTCAAGACAAAGAGCCACCCACTGCTTGGGGTGCAGACTTTAACCAGCATTGTGCCTTTGGAGTGCCTCTTTTGGACACATCCACACTTTGCATGTCTATGTCTGGTAAGCTGAATCCTGCCCTGACTCACAACCTCCATCTGAATTGCTGCTGTTCTCTCCTCCTTTTCGAGTCCCAATCTTTTATTCCTGCCCAGCTCTGGTGTTAAGGTGCATTGATTTTCACTGGGCGCATCAGGCATAGCACGGCAACAACTAAGCAATCAAGACTGACCTCATAGATTTTGCTTTTACCCTCTGTTAATCTTTTCCTTTGTGACATCAAGAACGAGAGATAAATGGCCATGATTTTCCTCTCCTTGCATGCATTTTCCAAGTGGTGCTTGCAGATTTCATTAACCTTCCCTTTTTCTAATATCACATCCCACTTTTAGTTATTATACGAGCAAACAATTAGTGTCTGATATTTGGTGTAGATAAATATATACACAGCACATATATTTATATATGCATATTTTCCTTCACATTACTGTCATGAAAAAGGGGATATTTTATGCTATGTTGCTTTCGGAGGGCATTAATAGCACACTCATTATCCTCATATACCTGACACATGAGGCTTTTGCTGGCAATTTACATTCCTTTTTTCCCCAGGGGCAGGAAAGGCAGTTCCAAAGACCTGATGCTAGGTGCATTAATCCATCATGTTTGGCTGCAGAACTAGCTGACTCTTTCTCTTCAGCTCTCTAGCCCTTCAAGGAGTCTTATGCTGTTAGCTCTCATTAGCATCATTGTGCTTAAAAAAAAAAGGCAAGGAATACCTGCAATTCAGAGGAAGAAACACATGGGCTGTGCCTGCAGTGCCATAATGAGGAAGATTTCTTTACTGCAGACTTTTCTCTTCCTTCCCCCAGTTTCTTCAACAACCCCAGGCAGCACTACAGGCTGGGGACAGAGTGGCTGAGAGCAGCCAGGAGGAAAGGGACCTGGGGGTACTGGTAGATAGTAGCTGAACATGAGCCAGCAGTGTGCCCAGGTGGGCAGGAGATCCAGTGGCATCCTGGACTGTATCAGACCAGTGTAGCCAGTAGGATAAGGGAGGTTATTCTTGCCCAGTGCTCAGCACTGGTCAGGCCACACCTTGAGTCCTGTGTCCAGTTCTGGGCTCTGCAATTCAAGAGAGATGTTGAGGTACTGGAACATGTGCAGAGAAGGGTGACAAAGCTGGTGAGGGGCCTGGAACACAAACCCTATGAGGAGAGGCTGAGGGAGCTGGGGGTGTGCAGCCTGGAGGAGAGGAGGCTCAGGGGTGACCTCATTGCTGTCTACAACTACCTGAATGGAGGTTGTAGCCAGGTGGGGGTTGGTCTCTTCTGCCAGGCAGCAAGCAACAGAAGAAGTGGACAGAGTCTCAAGTTGTGGTGGGGGAGGTCTAGGCTGGATGTTAGGAGGAAGTTGTTGGCAGAGAGAGTGATTGACATTGGAATGGGCTGCCCAGGGAGGTGGTGGAGTCTTTATCCCTGGAGGTGTTCAAGAAAAGCCTGGCTGAGGCACTTAGTGCCATGGTCTGGTTGATTGGACAGGGCTGAGTGCTAGGTTGGACTGAATGATCTTGGAGGTCTCTTCCAACCTGATTAATTCTATGATTCTTTAAGCTTTTCTCTGAATCCTCCTCACCTGTTCATTTACAGGGGTCACTCCCAGCCTTGCAGTGGGCTTGCACTCTCTTCTTTCTCATCCAGAATAGTGGCATTGGCACTCCCATTGTCAGTGCCTGCACTGGCATCCCTTCTCATAAGACCTGATCAAATGTCTTGGGGCTAACTTTGGAAACTGGGATCTGCAACTGCTCCTAGAGGAACTATAGGTTAAAAGATTCTTGTAGCCTTTCAAATGAGGTTTGAAGTGAGCTTACATTGGATACCAAGAATAAATAACAGTCTCTAGATAATTTTCATGTTAATCTTCCCAGGTTAAAAATCAGAAACAGCCTTGGGAGCTTCTGGGGGGCAGCAGAGCTCACAGAGGAGCTGTGACATGCCATATGCCTTTCTGTGTGTTGATCTCTTCTGCTGTAGCACGGGGATGGTCATCTGCTTCCACTTGAGGATGATGTGAGATTCAAGACAGATATGTAAAGGTTTAATGACAACCGTTGCTTGAAATCAGTGCTGTGCTGCAAGGATTTCAACTTTATAACTTTTCTTGTCTGTATCTTTACTTCTATTGCTCCAAATATCAAGGGCAAATCAAGCCTGACAAATTTAGTGGCTTTTTGTGATGAGGTCACAGCAACAGTGGGCAAGGGAAGGGCTACTGACATCATCTACCTGGACCTGAGTAAGGCATTTGACTCTGTCCCACATGACATCCTGGTCACCAAACTGGAAAAACATAGACTTGATGGGTGGAGCACTGCTGGATAGAGAATTGGCTGGATGGTGGCATGCAGAGAGTGGTGATCAAGGGCACAGCGTCCACCTGGAGACCAGTGCCAAGTGGCATCCCTCAGGGGTCAGTGGTGTTGAACATCTCTGTCAGTGACATGGACAGAGGAATCAGTGCACCCTCAGCAAGTGTGCAGATGACACCAAGCTGTGTGGCAAGGTCGACTTGCTAGAGGGCAGGGATGCCATCCAGAGGGACCTGGACAGGCTGCAGAGGTGTGCCCAAGCCAACCTCATGACATTCAACAAGGCCAAGTGTAAGGTCCTGCACCTCAGTCTCAAGCACAGATACAGACTGAGGGGTGAATGGCTGAGTGCAGCCCTGAGGAACAGGGCCTGGGGGTCTGGGGTGATGAAAAGCTCAACAGGAGCCTGCAGTGTGAGTGCAGCCCAGACAGCAACTGTGTGCTGGACTGCAGCAAGAGCAGTGTGGCCAGCAGGGCAAGGGAGGGGATTCTCCCCTTCACTGTGCTCTTATCGGCCCCCACCTACAGTACTGTGTCCAGTTCTGGAGCACCCAACCCAAAAGGGACATGGAACTGTTGGAGTGAGTCCAGAGAAGGGCCATGAAGATGCTCAGAGGGTTGCAGCAGCTCTGCTATGAGGACAGGCTACAAGAGCTGGGACTCTTCAGCCTGGAGAAGAGAAGGCTTTCAGGACAAGGAGAAATGGTTTTAAACTGGATGAGGGGAGATTCAAACTAGATGCTAGGAAAGGGTTCTCTCAAGTGAGTGTGGTGAGACACTGGCACAGGTTGCCCAGGGACACTGTGGATGCTCCCTCCCTGGAGGTGTTCAAGGTTAGGTGGGATGAGGTATTGAGCAACCTGTTCTAGTGTGAGGTGTCCCTGTCTATGGCAGGGAGCTGGATGATCTTTGAGGTCCTTTCCAACCTAACCCTTTCTGATTCTAAATACAATACTGCCCAGCCTTAGAGCAGCTGGGAATAAAGTCTTTGTTCCCTTGCTGTGGAACATACACAGCAAGAGGATGAAAATATGTGAATGGCTCTTGAAATCATTCAGCCTGTGTACTGAAGCTCTGACCATCAGTGCTGATGGGAGATAGATGGCAAGGGAAAGATTAGATAGTAGCTGTGTCCTACTTGACTCCAGGGGAGGTTGTATAGAAGGAGGGGGTATTTCTAGAGGAGAATTCGTTTCACAAAGGAGAGGTTTTGATTTGTTAAATCACAAAAACAAATTTAGGATTCTTCTTGGCTTTGAGTATTTTTATGCTTCTGGAGACTGGCAAGGAAGGTTATAAACAGGGGGAGAGAAGACAAATGGAAGGAGTCCTGGAGAGAGGCTGCTGAGATTTGTGTTTTATTTTTGTGGAGTTGCTTCTCTGGTGAGCTGTAAAGAGCTGTAAGCAGCACAAGGAGGGCAAGATCATCTCCAGTGCAGAAAACATGAGTGAGCAACTGTAGTGAGGAGGAGGATTAATATCTGTGGGGAACTCTGTTTCCTTTGCACCCTGTCTTCAGCCTTCTATTTCTCTCTGGCATGCCAAGCAGAAGCAAGGAACAAGCGTGGAGGGAAAAATAATTTGCCATTTGTCTATAGGTGCTATCAGATGTCTCTCATGAGGGAGCAAATTCAGCTTCAAGGCACACTGCATTCCTAGGTTTGCTTTCTGCTCAGGTGAAGGCTGAACAGGGAACGTTGCCTTGCAAGGAGCTGAGAGGATTAACGAGAGTGGAAGTGGCAGAATGAATGGTAAAGGTTAGAATTAAGGAGTAATAGTAGCAGTGAAGACCCAGCTTGGAAAATGAAGTTTCATACAACTGGAGAAAAATCATCAGAGCTTTAGCTGTTATGCAAGAGAGCCATACTTAGAACTAGAACTGGGTAAAACCCTCCAGCAACAGCAGTAGGACACCAGTTAGATATGGGCTTGTATTGATACATAAGAGTATGATTTTGGGGCTGCACAGAGAGGTCCTGGTGTTGTTGGAGCAGAATGACTGACCAGCCATGAACTGCAGGCCATTAGCTGTTCTGAGTCAGCTGGGACAGCTGGCTTGAGTTGATCACAAGTGTATCCCAGACCATGAGCATCACACTCAATATAAAGGGGGAAGTTTGCTGTGAAGTGAGGAGATTTTTTGCTTGGGCTCCTACTTGTTCTGCTCCAGTTTCTGCTCTTGAGGACTGCCTTCCTGGATCTTGTGACTGCTGCACCTTTGCTGGGTTAAGTGTAACTACATATATTGTACTGACCTTGGTATTACTTTGGTTATTTCATTAAATCTATTTTAATTGCAACCTGTGAGTAGATCAGCAGACTAAATGTAGACAGCCTCCTCAAGTAACTCAAGTGCTAGAGTAAGGCTGGCCCAGCAGCACAGAGCTCCAAACAGGTATCTCCAAGCAAGATATATCTGTTGGTGGGCAATAGGTACGTTCTTTGGTTTGTAGTGGGGAAACTCTTTCAGGTGTGACTTGCTTATTGATTCAGGCTTCCTTACACAAATAGAAATCTTGGAATTGTGGGCTGTTCTGGTTTCAGAGGGATCTCTCAAGATCATCTAGTCCAACCCCAGTTCTACCTCACTTAGTGTCTTCCAGAGGAGGGCACAGAGGACAAGGGTGTGCTTCTGCCAAAGCTGTTTAACACCGCTCTGCTTTTTGCTCTTGGGTCAGATCCCTTTCTGAATTATGCCTGATATGACTTAATTTCTGCAGCTTACAGAGAGTAATCCTTCCCTCCTTTTTCTCTTGCATTCTTTCTCCTAGTTGTGCTGAAGTCCACAGAGGTTCCCAGGCTTTCCTACCACATAGCTGCCCTCCTCTTTCCACACTAAACAAGCAGAATAGCAGACCTGGGTGCTGCTGCCATCTTTGCCCTTATGAGAGCTGTGTCTCTTCTACCCCCTCAGGAACCTCAGGCCCTGATTACACCAATCTGGGGCTCTATTTTCCTTGCACTGATGCTGTTCTCCCATAGATTTCTCTCTTTCTCAGGAGCATTGTGGGGCCTGATGTCTGTTCAGCAGCACTGCATAAATTAATGTCTCCTTGGTGCTGGCATTGCCACTGGGGTGGAGATGGAGGCTAGAATCCTACAACAACACTAGAACAGGGACTGGTGGATCCAGGCTGGGCTGGAAGGGTATCATGTGCCATAGGGAGTATGGGGGCAGGCCCTGGGCTGCATCCACAGTTGAAGATTTCCAATCATAACCCTTTCAGCTATTTGTTATATCTGTGGAGACTTTTCCAGTGGTTTCTATGGTGACTATGATGCCTTCTTTGATTGCAACTTTCATAGGGGATTAGTAGGAGCATGTGGCCTTTTGCTGCAGCTCAGTGATTGAGCTCCAGCTCAGCATAGTAAGTGAAGGTCATTAATGTCTGATAGCTGTGTAGGGACCTTTGTACTACTCAGCAATTAGCATTCTTCACTGATACCAAAAGCACAAAGAACTACAGAGTATCACTGGAGGGATGAGCAAATTAATGTCACATGTACTTTAGTGTACTGTTTATCAACAAATATCAACCTGCTCATGGTAATGAGGACACAATTATTTGGCTCTGTTCTTTTCAGTCTTATTTTATCAAACAAACCCTCAACTAATCAAAAAGACCAACCAGAAAACACCCTGCCACAATCCCACCCAAGCAGGCATTTGACTTTGGCTAGAAGCTGTGGGGGGGCTGTAAGCTCAAGCTGCTCATGGTAATGTGTCTGATTTCTCAGAAGCTTGAGCTGGGGAGCTCAGGCCCAGCAAGCAGACCTAGCACCAAACAAACTGAATGCAGCACCAAAAAGCCTTGTGTTTTGAGCAGCAGCAGGGACAATGCTGTTCTTGTCTATGGAAAAACATGAGCTAGGAAATGGCCAGAAGATGCTTCTCAACAGGAAAACAAGAAAATAGCCCTGGGGTACATGCAGTGTTTCAGAAAGCATTGCCTAGCCACTCCCAAACAGACCATTTCACTCACAAAATCTACAGGGTGGAATTTGTCTTTATTTTCAGCTGTGTAACCTGCCTTACAGGGTGCAAATGAGCAGCACAGTGATCTCAAAGCATTAAATGCTGAAGAGTCAAATCAAACCTATCTTCTCCTGTTTCTGCACGTTTAAACTCCAGTTCTTCCTGCTTTCTCAGCAACGCAAGGAACTGGAACGCTGTAAAATGGATGTGCTGTACAGGGAGGACAAGATGTGCTGGTAGGGTGATAATGTGTCAGCAAAATGTCTTCAGTGAGCCAGTCATGCAGGAGCCTTTGGTGGAGCTTGAGGAGACAGGGAAAAATGTGAGTCATATCCACTTCATCCTCAGGGAGGTTTAGATTGGTTATTAGAAGAAACTTCTTCACTGAAAGTGCTATCAAACACTGGAACAGGCTCCCCAGAGAGGTAGTTGAATCACCATCCCTGGAGAGGTTTGAAAGAGGCAGAGATTTGGTGCTAAGGGATACATTTTAGCATCAGACTTGGTAGAGTTAGGTAATGGTTGGATTCAATGGTCCTGTACACGTGTGGGCAATGCACTTGTCCTTAGACACAGTCTCTAAAGGATTCCTGCCAATGTCATTTGTCATTCTTTCCGTCCTAATCTGTGCATCTTGGACCCAACCACAATATGAAGTTTGTATCCATAGAATTATAGAATGCCTTGAGTTGGGAGTGACCTTAAAGATGATCTAGTTCCAACCCCTCTGCTGCTGGCAGGGACACCTCCCACTTAGACCAGGATGCTCAATGCCTCATTCAGCCTGATCTTAGACACTTCCAGGGATGAGAAACCCACAACTTCTCTGGGCAACCCATTCCAGTGTCTCACCATCCTCATAATAAGAACCTTTTTCTAATGTCCAATCTAAATCTACCCTGCTCTAGTTTAAAACCATTGCCCCTTCTTCTGTCATAACAGATCCTTATAAATAGTCCCTCCTCAGTAGAACCTTTCAAGTACTGGAAGGGTGCTCTAAGGTCTCCCTGGAGCCTTCTCCAGGCTGAACAGACCCAATGCCCTCAGCTTGTCCTCATAGGAGAGGTGCTCCAGCTCTCTGATCATCTTTGTG
The DNA here is from genome assembly GCF_015220805.1 of Pogoniulus pusillus. Taxonomy (NCBI): domain Eukaryota; kingdom Metazoa; phylum Chordata; class Aves; order Piciformes; family Lybiidae; genus Pogoniulus; species Pogoniulus pusillus. The sequence goes on from NC_087266.1 coordinate 5,253,807, forward strand.
GCCTCCTCTGGACACTTTCCAACAGAGCCATGTCCTTCTCATGTTAGGGGCTCCAGAGCTGGATGTGGTACTCCAGGTGGGCTCTCACAAGAGCAGAATCACCTCCCTTGACCTGCTGACCATGCATCTTTTCATGCAGCCTAAGATGCAGGTGACTTTTTGAGGCTTCTTGGCCGGTTCTGTCAACAGGCTGATGGCAAACTTCCACCTGCCAGATGTAGAATCACAGAATCAGTCATCCAGAAGTGGAGTAACACTGAAGGCTGGCATAAACCAAACCAGCATATAAACAGCTTCAATTTAAACTCCACAGATGCACACCACAAGGCAAACCTCCAAATGAACCTAAATTCTGTAGCTTGTTGGGAAGCTGGAAACTGTATTGGAACTAAACTACACCTGAAATGATCTGGCTTAACTTCTAACATCTGATTACACAAGCAGTTCTACAGCCAGCAATGGATCAAACAGAATTTGAGCACGTTTTTGGAGAAGCCATTTAAATGTCTAATGGCTGCCATGTAAAAATCCATGACCACCATATCAAATTGGGCCAAACATGCTTAAAACTCCTTCATATGGATTTGGATCTCCCTCCAGACTCTGATTTGAAATTGTTGATCAGTAATAAAAGTCACAAATTTGGTTCTAGGTTATAATAATGCCTGGATCCACAATCATCAAGTAAATAGACTGATTTTTTTTTTTTGGTCTTTGCCATTACCTTCATCTGAAAAATAATTGAGCTATTAAACCAACCTAAATAATAAAGAAACATAGAACACTCCTCCATGAAAGTCTCTGCAGCTGTGTTCTTCCACCATGTGTAGAGTGAGGATTCCATTATAGTACATTTGAGCTATTAGTGTCAAAATATTGCCATCATTATGTGTTCAAAATATGAGTCAGATCTCCTCAGCAGTTCTTGATGTTCTGATGTTGTAAATGCATGTAGTGGTTTACTTTCAGTTCTGGTCTGCAAGCCTTTAGAGGGGAAACTGCCTGTTTTGTTAGAGTGTGCAATTTTAGGGGTCACATCCAGCCTGGAGTAGTAATGCAGCTGCATTCCTCCTTCCTGTTGGCCACTTACGGGGGCATCATTTACCTTCTGCTTCCTGGGTTAAGAGGCTTTAGTCTGAGCTTTTCTGTTTCCCAGTCTCATCACCACCACCTCCTGCCTTGCAGCACTTTCTCAGCTTTGTTAATCACAGAATCAGGCAGGGTTGGAAGGGACCACAAGGAGCAGTCAGTTCCAACCCCTCTGCCATGAGCAGGGACACCCTACCCTAGATCAGGCTGCCCACAGCCTCATCCAGCCTGGCCTTAAACACCTCCAGGGATGGGGCCTCAACCACCTCCCTGGGCAACTCATTCCAGCCTCTCACCACTCTCATGCTCAACAACTTCCTCCTCACATCTAGTCGGAATCTCCCCACCTCCAGCTTTGCTCCATTCCCCCTAGTCCTCTCACTCCCTGATAGCCTAAAAAGTCCCTCCCCAGCTTTTCTATAGGCCCCCTTCAGATACTGGAAGGCCACAAGAAGGGCACCTTGGAGCCTCCTCTTCTCCAGACTGAACAGCCTCAACTCTTTCAGTCTGTCCTCATAGGAGAGGTGCTCCAGCCCTCTGAGTATCCTTGTGGCCCTCCTCTGGACACTCTCTGGCATCTCCACGTCCCTCTCATAATAGGGGCTCCAGAATTGGATTTGGCTTTTTATGGAGAATGTTAAAGTTTCAATGACTTTACAAATGCTGTGGAATTATGCTTCATTCATCTGTTGGCTCCTGGTCTCTTGTCAATGAGATCTCACGTCTAGCTGATGGAAGTTCTCATAGCCACTTTATGAGTTCTTTATGGTTTTATTATGGCTGGGGCATCTGAGTTAAACGCTTGTCTGATTTGAGAAAGAACTTTTAATTGCCTATTTGTTCTTGCAATATTTTTTTTCCTTTTAATATTTCGCTTTTTATACCACAGAAATAAATTTGTTTCTGTCTGCTGTGAGCACCCACGCTGCTTTAAGAGCACAGTGAAGTGAGCACTTATTTCTGTGAACCATTAAACTGTCATGACAAGAACGTGATTGTAGGATTGGTTTGTGTTCCCTGCTGGATCAAATCAGTCCCAGGGGCTCTGATTCATGATCCCCTCAGGTGTAGGTAGGATGCTGACACGCTCCAGCTGCTGGAGGAATAGCTGAATGGGGCATACATATGAATGGAGTATATGAACTGCAGATGATAGCCCTGCACAGATTCTGCATTAATAGTCAACTATAAAGCAAAGGGCTTGGACAGAATATACCCATGCTGGGTTTGGTCATCTCTGCTAAAGGGACTTTAACTGTCTACAACAATCTGGAAACTGATAGTAGTGAGGTGGGTGTCTGTTTCTTCTCTCAAGTAACAAGTGCTGGGAGGGGGCTCAAGTTGCACCAGCAGAAATTTAGATTGGATACCAGTAAAATTTTTTTCACTGGTGTCTCAGTTACAATTTAAATTTCCAGAGATTCCAATGACTTTGATAGAACCAATAACAATTTGTAGAATGCTCTTTCCTCTTCGCCCTCCTTTCCCAAAGAAAGGAATTAGAAGGAGAGAGAGGAAAGGTAAGCACACCCAAATAAATCAATCTCACTTGATTCAGAAGTTAAAAAAAAAAAGGTTTAACAATAACTTAAAAAGGTGCCTGAGGTAGCAAAGTTACAAAGGTCTTTAACATCTTCATAGATGATCTGGATGAGGGCATGGAGTCAGTCATCAGCAAGTTTGCAGATGACACTAAGCTGGGAGCAGATGTGACTGAGTTGGAGGGCAGAAGGGCTCTGCAACGGGACCTTGACCACCTGGACATATGGGCAGAGTCCAGTGGGATGGGGTTGGACACTGAGATGCTTGAGCATGTCCAGAGATGGGCAATGAGGCTGGTGAGAGGCCTTGAGCACAGCCCTATGAGGAGAGGCTGAGGGAGCTGGGATTGGTTAGCCTGGAGAAGAGGAGGCTCAGGGGTGACCTTATTGCTGTCTACAACTACCTGAGGGGTGGTTGTGGCCAGAAGGAGGTTGCTCTCTTCTCTCAGGTGGCCAGCACCAGAACAAGAGGACACAGCCTCAGGCTGCGCCAGGGGAAATTTAGGCTGGAGGTGAGGAGAAAGTTCTTCACTGAGAGAGTCATTGGACACTGGAATGGGCTGCCCGGGGAGGTGGTGGAGTCGCCGTCCCTGGAGCTGTTCAAGGCAGGATTGGATGTGGCACTTGGTGCCATGGTCTAGCCTTGAGCTCTGTGGTAAAGGGTTGGACTTGATGATCTGGGAGGTCTCTTCCAACCCTGATGATACTGTGATACTGTGTGATACTGTGTTAGGGAAGGGAAAAGTAACAAATACAAAATGTATAAATACAACCCAGTCGTGATGGTGATGGCTTTGTCTACCTCGTGGTGAAACAAAAGAGAAACCAGGAACGGATGGTGACGGTGGTAAGACAGATGCAGAGAGAGTGGAACAGGAAGTCCCCCTGCTTTTATGGGACAGGAAGGAGGAGTGGGCTAACCATCACCTGGTGGTGTTCAGACCCACCCCTGTGGAGTGGTCAAGACCACCTAGGGTCAGGTTCAGGGTTACTCCCCCTGGAGGCTTAACCCTGTACAACTGGGAGGACTATCAAGCATTGGAACAGGCTTCCCAGGGAAGTGGTGGAGTCACCATCCCTGGAGGTATGTAAAAGATGTGGATGTGGTGCTTGGGGACATAGTTTAGTGCTGGACTTGTCTGTGCTGGGTTAACAGGTGAACTTGACAATCTCAAACATCTTTCCCAACCTAAATGGTTCTATGATTTTAACCTATGAGGGAAGAATAGAATCTGTTGTCCCCTTCCCCACCTCCTCTCTGCCTACCTTTGATCATGAGCCAAGAGCCGTTAGTTTTCATTTTGAGCCTTTTTTGAATGATCACAGTGCTCTAATCAGTCCACCTGCGTAACAAACAGTTGTTACTTTTGCATCCCTTAGGATCTAGGGCTCCAGATTCATTATTCCTAAGAATGTTTTATGAAGTAAGCAGATGATTCTTGCACTTAAAATATCACAGAATGTTAGGGGCTGGAAAGGTCATCAAAAGATCATCTAGTCCAGCACTCCCTGCCAGAGAAGGTCACAGTGGATCACATCCAGGTGGGGCTTGAATATGTCCAGAGAGGGAGATTCCACAACTCCCCTGGGCAACCTGTTCCAGTGTTCTGTCACCCTCACAGTGATTTTTTTTCATCATGTTTACGTGGAAAGTCCTATGTCTCACTTTCCACCCATTGCCCCATGTCCTGTCTTTAGGCATCATTGAGAAGAGCCTAATTCCATCCTCTTGACACTCACATTTTACATATAAATGTGAATGAGGTCACCCCTCAGTCTCATCCTCTCCAAACTAAAGAGCCCAGCTCCCTCGCCTTTCTTCATAAGGAAGATGTTTCACTCCCTTAATCATCTACCTGAAGGGAGGCTGTAGCCAGGTAGGGGTTGGTCTCTTCTGCCAGGCAACCAGCAACAGAACAAGGGGACACAGTCTCAAGTTGTGCTGGGGGAGGTCCAGGCTGGATGTTAGGAAGAAGTTGTTGCCAGAGTGAGTGATTGGCATTGGAATGGGCTGCCCAGGGAGGTGGTGGAGTCACCGTCCCTGGAGGTGTCCAAGAAAAGCCTGGCTGTGCTAGTTTGAAGCAAGCTGGAATGTTTTGGTAAAAGAACTAGATAACGGGCAGTGAAATGAAAAACAATTGATGTCAACTTCTCTCACAGTCTCGCTGAGAACTCTGGGAAGAAGAAAAAAACATTCTCCATTTTTGTCTCTTACTCTTGCTTTTGCCTTAGACCTGGTAACATCTCATTAACCCTGCTCCTACTGACCTTGCTCCCTAACCTCTTGGCTGCACCTCTCTTCTTCCTGAGAACTGGGGTAAGGTTGAGAGGGCCGGGGGGAGGTGTTGGGGTGGTTTAAAAGCCCCTCCTGGGGACTCAGGTTTCTGGGAGGGGAGTTGTGCTTTTGTATTGTTTATCCTTTGTATATTTCTGTATATAACTGTATATAACTGTATATATTGTAAATAGCTGCTTGTAAATTCTGCTAGCTGTAAATAAATTGCTTCATCTATATTCCCAGGGTCCGTCTGAGTTAGCTGGGGCAAATTCAAAAGTGTGTGGGGGCGGGGTAACCCCCAAACCATCACATTTTTAATTGGCGCCCAACGTGGGGCTAGATATTTCAGTGAGTGGAAATTAGCTCTGGGAATTAAGATGAAGCTAATCAAGCAGCTATTGTATTTGGTTGGTGCATTGCTCTGGTCTGGTTTTGTTTTCTTGGTATTTAGTTGGTTAAAAGGTCAAATTGTTGCTTATTTCATTGATCTGGCTTATAATAAGGCTAAAGCTAAGGTTTCAAACATGTTCTGGAGCTGGGGTGATTTCATTCTTGGTTATGCTGGTTTTAATATCTCTGAGAATATTACCAAGGACATTACAGGAGCTCTGGTCAATAATGTGACAATCAATGGAAATTCTGCTTTAAATATGGCTCTAATGAGAGTTATTCAGCCTAAGACAGGAATTCCAACTGTTTGTATAGGCACATGCTCGTGTAAAACTGTTTTTCTTCTCACAATTTTTAATATTTGCCTCATGATTTTGATATTCATATTAATTTTGGCATTATTGGTGAAAAATTCAAAACCAGTTTCTGTAAGAGCTAGGAAAAATTCTGTGTCTCAGAAGCAGTCTCTTTCACAGCAAAACAAGGGAACACAGTTATCGGCTTCCCCCTTGCCAGCCTCTGCCCCTCCTTCTCCGGGTTCTGGGAACACAGCCAGTGCTCCCGCCACTAACGTAAACAATGATAAGGATAGCAAAAACAAAAACAATAATGGGCAGAGTTCAGCAGGAGCCCTAGGAGGACAGGCAGGTACCCAAAATCAGAATGTTCCCAGCAAAAATGATAACACCTCAGGGTTGGCAGGCATCCCAGGAGGACAGGCAAACAATCCCACTAATGCTACTGCTAATGCTGGTAACGCTAGCCCAGTCAGTCCAAATCCTAATGACACCAGCTCAGCCAATTCGAACCCCCAGCCAGCAGACCAGAACCAAAATCCTCCTGTTAAAAGCAAGGCAGATCTGAACTCACAAGCTCCAAGTCAGACCCCTAAGGATTCAAACCCTCCAAGTCAGACTCCTAAAAATTCAAATCCTCCAGCAGACACATCCAAGTCTGTTGCTGCTCAGGCCCTTCTGGCACCTGCTAAGGCAAAAGCTAAGACAAAGAGTGGTTCGCAGGAGGATGTAAGACAGGGGACCTCTGGTGATCAGCAGCAAGAGGAGGAAGAGGAGGCAGTTAGTCTGCGAGACCTTGTAGATGTGCTGAGACAACAATACTCAAGTGAGAGGAGTGCTGTGAGGTTAGCTGCCAAGAGAGAGGATGGTTCCAATGAGTTTAGGAATGCTATGAGGAAGATTGTGTTAGGCCCGGCACCACCAGAACAACAGGAGGAAGAGGAGGAAGATGACATCCAGGGCTCCAAGGATCCACTCAGAGAGGTCAGGGAAGTTAGGAAGGAATACACAAGGGAATCAGGTGAGCCAATCCTAAGCTGGCTAGTGAGATGCCGTGGCATTGGTGCTAATGCTCTGCAGGTAGGAGACAAGTCTGCCAAGCAGCTGGGACCACTCACTAAGGAGAGTGGAGTGGACAAACACCTAGCAAGTCCTCTTGGTAGGGTTAGCTTGTGGACACGCCTTCTGTTGGCTGTGGCTATGAGATATCCTTCCCGAGATGATTTGCCATGGGCTGCCAAGAAGTGGAACACCGTTGAGCAGGGAATCAAGCTTCTGAAGGAGTTTGCTGTGAAGGAAGTGCTTTATGGAGATCATGGCACTCATGAGCCTGACGATATTCCTTTGGGAACAGGTCTCATGAAGAAGCTGATTAAGCTTGCTCCTTCATCCTATGCTAACATCTTGGCCAGTAAGTTTCTAGCAAGGAGTGATAATGGAAGATCTTTCACTGTTGGTGAATTCACTGATCAGCTCAGGCAGATTGAGGACAGCTTGTCACATTCTGGTCTAATCTCTGCCATACAAACTATGACTTCTGAAATAAAGGGCATGAAAGATGGTTTTGAGAATACCATGAAAGAACTGAAGGAGGACCTTAAAACCTCAATTTCCAATCTGGTAAAAGATACCATTCCTGCATCATCTGAATGGGTGCATGTTTCTGCAGTCCGGAACAGACGCCCACCTCCTGCAAGGCAATTCCAGCCCAGGAGGAGACAAATTCCACCCAGACATCAGCAATCACGTGCGTCACTGTGGATACTTCTGCGTGACACATACGGTGAGAACATGAACAAATGGGATGGTAAACCTACTTCAGCTCTTTCAAAGAGGGTCAGGGATCTGCAGAGTGGCAGAAACAGAGGCAGTAATGCCAGAAAAGTAGCTGTCACTTCTTCAGCTCCTGAGAGCAATTGCAATTGTTCCAACAGTTGCAGTTCCTCTCACAACACCACCAATCATTGTGTACACCCTACATGCCATGTTCAGCATTAGGGGTGCCCTGCCTCCAGCCAGGAGGAGGAAAGGGATAGTGGAGAGAACCGAATCTATTGGAATGTATTCATTAGGTGGCCTGGCAGTTCAAGAGTTCGGAAATACAGGGCTTTAGTTGACACAGGTGCTCAGTGTACTTTATTGCCATCTAATTGCAAAGGGACAGAGTCCATATCTATCTTTGGAATCACTGGTGGATCTCAAGAGTTAACTAAGTTGCAGGCTGAGATCAGTTTAACTGGTAAAGAGTGGAAGACACATACTATTGTAACTGGTCCTGATGCGCCTTGCATTCTGGGAATTGACTTTTTGAGACAAGGTTGTTTCAAAGATCCTAAGGGTCATAAATGGGCTTTTGGTATAGCATCTGTAGAGATTGAGGATGATAAATTGAAATTGTCCATTAGACCTGAACTTTCAGATGAATCTGCAGTTGTGGGACATCATGACATAGAGGACCTGGAAGTGCCAATTGCAACTCAAACTGTTCATCACAGGCAGTACAGAACTAACCGTGACTCTTTGTTGCCCATTCATCAGCTGATTCGTCAATTGGAGAGTCAGGCTGTCATCGAGAAAGCTCATTCACCTTTCAACAGTCCCATCTGGCCTGTGCGCAAACCTACGGGCGACTGGAGACTGACAGTTGACTTTCGTGCCCTCAACGAGGTGACACCACCCATGAGCGCAGCTGTGCCAGACATGCTGGAACTCCAGTACGAGCTGGAATCGAAGGAGGCTAAATGGTATGCAACCATAGACATTGCTAATGCTTTCTTCTCTATTCCCATAGCAAAGGAGTGCAGGCCTCAGTTTGCATTCACCTGGAGAGGAATCCAGTACCAGTTCAATCGTTTGCCTCAGGGGTGGAAACACAGCTCAACCATCTGTCACTCAGTCATCCACAATGCACTGGAGAAAGGTAAAGCTCCAGAGCACATCCAGTACATCGACGACATCATTGTGTGGGGCCAAACTGCTGAGGAAGTCTTCGAGAAAGGTAACAAAATCATTGACATTCTGTTGCAAGCAGGTTTTGCCATTAAGAGAGACAAGGTCAAAGGACCTGCCAGAGAAATTCAGTTTCTGGGAGTGCGGTGGCAGGATGGTCGCCGTTACATTCCTCAGGATGTGATTAACAAAGTCTCTACCATGGCAGTTCCCACCAGTAAGAAGGACACACTTTCTTTTCTTGGTGTGGTGGGATTTTGGAGACTACACATTCCTGGTTTCAGTCAGATTGTCAAACCTCTGCATGATGTGACTCGTAAGAGAAACAATTTCGAGTGGGGACCTGAACAACAAGCAGCCTTTGATCAGATCAAGCGAGAAGTAGTCCATGCAGTGGGCCTGGGACCTGTGAGATCTGGTCCGGACATTAAAAACATTCTGTACACGGCTGCCAGTGACAATGGTCCAACTTGGAGTCTTTGGCAGAGAGCTCCAAATGAGACACGTGGTCGTCCACTTGGTTTCTGGGGACGTTGTTACAGAGGTTCAGAGACAAACTACACTGCAACTGAGAAAGAGATTCTAGCAGCCTATGAGGGAGTGAAAGCAGCTTCTGAAGTGATTGGAACTGAGTCACAATTGCTTTTAGCTCCTAGACTGCCAGTTCTTAACTGGATGTTCAAGGGCAAAGGTTCATCACCACATCATGCCACAGATGCAACCTGGTCTAAATGGATGGCTTTGATAACTCAACGAGCACGAATGGGTAATCTTGACCGACCTGGTCTGGTGGAGGTGATCACCAACTGGCCGGAAGGCACAGACTGTTCCAAACCTCCAGAGGAGAAAATAACTCGTGCTGAGGAAGCTCCTCCCTATGGTGATCTCTCTGATGAGGAAAAGAACTATGCTTTGTTCACAGACGGTTCCTGTCGTCTTGTTGGGAACAAGCGAAGATGGAAGTCAGCGGTTTGGAGTCCAACCAGGAGAGTTACCGAAACGAAAGATGGAGAAGGAGAATCCAGTCAGTTCGCTGAGGTAAAAGCTGTTCAACTTGCTCTTGATGTGGCTGAACGTGAGAATTGGCCTATCCTTTACCTCTACACCGACTCTTGGATGGTAGCCAATGCTCTATGGGGTTGGCTGAAGGACTGGAAGAAGAATGGTTGGCAGAGGAAAGGAAAGCCTATTTGGTGTGCTGATCTATGGCAGGACATTGATGCACGACTGGAGAAAATTCCAGTGAAGGTGCGGCACGTAGACGCACACATGCCTAAGAGTAGATCAACTGAGGAACATCAACATAACCAGAAGGCAGATCAAGCTGCTAAGATTTCTCAAGTTGATACCAACTCTGATCTTGACATTGACCTTGATTGGAAACACCGAGGTGAACTGTTCTTAGCTCGGTGGGCCCATGACTCATCTGGACATCAAGGCAGAGATGGAACATACCGATGGGCTCGTGATAGGTCAATTGACTTGTCCATGGACGCTATCACCCAAGTCATCTATGACTGTGACATTTGTGCTGCTATTAAGCAGGCTAAGCGAATCAAGCCCTTATGGTATGGTGAGAGATGGTCAAAGTACAAGTATGGAGAAGCCTGGCAGATTGACTACATCACTTTACCTCGATCTCGTTCTGGCAAGCAGTATGTGTTGACGATGGTAGAAGCCAGCACTGGATGGTTGGAAACCTATCCAGTTTCACATGCTACTGCACGTAACACTATTGTTGGTTTGGAGAGACAAATCTTGTGGAGACATGGAACTCCAGAGAGAATTGAGTCAGACAATGGTACTCATTTCAAGAACAATCTTGTGAAAAACTGGGCCAAAGAGCATGGTATTGAATGGATCTATCACATACCCTACTATGCACCAGCTTCAGGGAAGATTGAACGCTACAATGGTTTGCTGAAAACCACCCTAAAAGCCATGGGGGGTGGAACTCTGAAAAACTGGGACAAACATTTAGCAGAAGCTATCTGGTTGGTAAATAGTAGAGGTTCAGTAAATAGAGCAGGACCTGCACAATCAGATTTGGTCCAAACAGTAGACGGTGATAAAGTTCCTGTTGTACGTGAGAAGAATCTGTTAGGGAAAACTGTTTGGGTATTTTCTCCTTCGGGCGAAGGGAAACCTGTCCGAGGGGTAGTTTCTGCTGAAGGTCCTGGTCACACATACTGGGTAATGCAGGAGAATGGTGAAATCCAGTGTATTCCACAAAGAAATCTAACCTTAGCTGAGAGAGTTTAAATCAAGCTGTTAGGAGTTTTCTGTTCTAGGTAACATCGGCGCCCAACACTGAGAGAATCTACGATAGAATCTACAGCACGTGAGCACGAACCCAACATCACCTGGGAGTCCCTGTTCTGAGCTTTTGAATCACCTACATCTGATTGAAGTGTGAACTGAACTTGTATATATAGTTTTAGTGTAAATATTGGTTTAGATTAGATTGGATAATTCTCAGCGATACTCTGAGCGAAGTAGACAGGGGTGGATTGTGCTAGTTTGAAGCAAGCTGGAATGTTTTGGTAAAAGAACTAGATAACGGGCAGTGAAATGAAAAACAATTGATGTCAACTTCTCTCACAGTCTCGCTGAGAACTCTGGGAAGAAGAAAAAAACATTCTCCATTTTTGTCTCTTACTCTTGCTTTTGCCTTAGACCTGGTAACATCTCATTAACCCTGCTCCTACTGACCTTGCTCCCTAACCTCTTGGCTGCACCTCTCTTCTTCCTGAGAACTGGGGTAAGGTTGAGAGGGCCGGGGGGAGGTGTTGGGGTGGTTTAAAAGCCCCTCCTGGGGACTCAGGTTTCTGGGAGGGGAGTTGTGCTTTTGTATTGTTTATCCTTTGTATATTTCTGTATATAACTGTATATAACTGTATATATTGTAAATAGCTGCTTGTAAATTCTGCTAGCTGTAAATAAATTGCTTCATCTATATTCCCAGGGTCCGTCTGAGTTAGCTGGGGCAAATTCAAAAGTGTGTGGGGGCGGGGTAACCCCCAAACCATCACACTGGCTGAGGCACTTAGTGCCATGGTCTAGTTGACTGGATAGGCTTTAGTGATAGGTTGGACTTGGAGGTCTCTTCCAACCTGGTTGATTCTATGATCCTTGTGGCTCTGTGCTGGACTGTCTCAAGCAGTTCCCTGAGGTCCTCGTTGATCTAAGGGGCCCTGAACTGTACACAATATTCCAGATGCAGCCTCGTCAGGGCAGAGTAGACCTAGTATCCACACCCCTCCTAATACAACCCAAACTATGTATGAGTGATAGCAATAGGTGGGCCTGTGTGTGAGAATGGTAGATGTGTTTTACTGGGATGCTTTCTGCTCTGTCTTGTCCTTTTCACACATACATTTCTCCAGCAGCTTCACTAGATCTTCTCTGGCTTGACATCATTGCCAGCTACATGTGTGTACCACTGCAGACTGTAGGGACTGTTCATGGAAAACCTGATGAGAAGTGGACTAGAACTCTGTTTTTGTTGGACTGGCAGATAATTCTCAACGTTACAGTAAAGTGTAACATGTAAGTGAATCTCCAAGTAGTCAGGACCTTAAAAGACTGCTGTTTAAAAAGGGTACTGAATATAGCAGGATATCCAAGCTCTGTGTTAAATTCCACCCATGCAAGTCTGTAGCAACTTGAAATGAGGTCAGCTGTACCAGGTTTATACTGACAGAGCATAAGCAGGATCTGACCTAATCTGAAGGTGTCATGCACATCAAAGATATTGGCATCAAAGCAATTTAAAAAGAGGTTTCTGAGCTGCAAATGGCAAAGGCAAACTCAAATTCAGAAATACTATGTCTACAAACCAGCACTGTTTTATATGATGATATGAGGTGTTCAAGAAAAGCCTGGCTGAGGCACTTAGTGCCATGGTCTAGTTGATTGGATAGGTCTGGGTGATAGATTGGGCTGGATGATCCTGGAGGTCTCTTCCAACCTGGTTGATTCTATGCTTTTTATGTTTAATCTTTTCAAAGGTTGAGTAACTTTATACTTTTGTTTCCACTTGAACTTACAAATGTGCTAGTTTGGGGAAATGCTGTGGACCATGCTAATATATAAAAAATGAGGTGCAAATTAAAGCTGTGCAGAAACTTTATCAAAACACCTATATTTTGCCCTTTTTTATCTAAGAGCTACAGCTTCAATTTTCTTTGACTTGCATAGGAGCATACTCTAAGAGATAATTACATAATTGTAGCTGCTCTTGAAATAAGTTCACAGGATCACAGGTCCATGGAAATCTTCAGCTTCAGCCTGTGAGTTCATCCGGCTGAAGTTTGAAGCTTCTGCTTGGCTGCTCAGCCTTGGTGCAGGCCAATGCTGTCCTGCTCCTTGGCTCCTGGCTGGCTGTTCCTGAGGAAGGTGGTTTCTTCATGGTGACTTGCACAGCTGGCCTGTGGACACCACCTGCAAAGGTTTCCAGCTCTTCTATTCCTAGAAGTAGGGTGGTGCACAAGTCAGGCAGGAAATTCACCAGTACAAGCATGCTGCAGTAACAGGGAAGGGGAACATGCTGCAGTAGCAGGGGAGGGAAGCTGATGTGTCTGTGCAGGTGAAGCGGAGTTCAGCCTGCCTGGGCTCTGCGTAGACCATAACCTGCACAGCTGCATTAGAGAATCAATCAGGTTGGAAGAGACCTCCAAGATCAGCCACTCCAATCTAGCACCCAGCCCTGGCCAATCAACCAGACCATGGCACTAAGTGCCTCAGCCAGGCTTTTCTTGAACACCTCCAGGGACAAAGACTCCACCACCTCCCTGGGCAGCCCATTCCAATGCCAATCACTCTCTCTGACAACAACTTCCTCCTAACATCCAGCCTAGACCTGCCCTGGTACAACTTGAGACTGTGTCCCCTTGTTCTGCTGCTGGTTATCTGGCAGCAGAGCCCAACCCCACCTGGCTAACACCTCCCTTCAGGTAGTAGTAGGCAGCAATGAGGTCTGCCCTGAGCCTCCTCTTCTCCAGGCTAAACACCCCCATCTCCCTCAGCCTCTCCTCACAAGGTTTGTGCCAAATGTGACCTCACCAGTTTGGGTTTAGATGCAGGATGTTGTTGTGTTTGAAGAAGGCTTTCAGCACAAGCCAGACCAGTTGTGTGTTACGATAAACAGGGCATAGATACAGCCAGCGGGTTGGTCTGGGCTTTTGTCCCTGAAGGGGTGAAGCTCAGGGTTGAAGCTCTTCTGAGGGATGGAACATCACCTATCAAGTTGTCTCACCACTTTTTCAAATCTGAGTTTTCCATAAGAAAGGATAAAAATTCTGGCTGAGCAAGTATTTAAACAGACAGCTCAGAGCAGAGGTGAGCTCACATTTGTTAGCATCTCTGCTTTTAGTCTGAAGGCAGCGTAAAAGGATGTGTTAATCCAAAGGAACTGCAAGGATAGAGGGAGAGCCAGTTTGAGCATGCAGGCTTTGCACTGTAGATTAACTGATACAGTTGAATCATGGAATTTGCCTTTTTACAGTTGCTGAACATCCTGGTGTGTCTTAATCTACTTCAGAAGCATATAAAGCAGCCGTGCTTCATTAGGTTCAAGTTATGAATGCAGAATATAGTCTTGTTTGGTGAGTGGGAGTACTGAATGTTCAACAGAATGTGATGTCTGTAATTTGTTTGGCTGTGGTTTTTCTTTCAGTGTAGAATGATATTCCCATTCTCATTCTGCCACTAGACCTTGCTGCACAAAATTAATACACGAGATCTATAAAGGCTGCTGTGCTCTTTAATGAGCCTCTCCTAAGAGCTGCCAACTGACTGCACTTTATTTTCACCTCAGCTTTGTAAATGTTAAGGTTTTGTATTAATATAACCTCCATATCCTAAAAAGTGTGTGTGTGGTGATAGTTTAATCAACGGAAGGGTTTTAGGCAGGCTGCCAATGCACCATACGCCAGCTGTCAAACAACTGGCACTGGGACAGCTCTCTTCAGAGTGGGAGTCAGTTAGTGGACATCACTGGGAAGATCTCACGAAGCCAAGGTACTTCATATCTTATCCATGGACAAAAAACATGTGGTGATACTCATCTGTGTTGTGGCTTGCAAACTACTATGGATATGCATTCCTTAGGTTAGGAGGTACAGTGCTTGTCATATACTAATGCACTCTGTCAAAAAGAGTTAAAGTACAGCCGGGACACATCTCTAAAGTAACTCAGCACTGCTGCTATTGCACTGCATAGTCTGCAATACTAAGTGTTAGCTGCAGTCTCCAGCATTGCCAATTATGCTGTCTACAACTACCTGAAGGGAAGCTGCAATCAGGTGGGAGTTGGGCTCTTCTGCCAGGCAACCAGCAACAGAATGAAAGAACACAGTCTCAAGTTGTGCCGGGGAGAGGTATAGGCTGGATGTTAGGAGGAAGTTCTTGACAGAGAGAGTGATTGGCATTGGAATGAGCTGCCCAGGGAGGTGGTGGAGTCATCAACCCTGGAGGTGTTCAAGAAAAGCCTGGCTGAGGCACTTAGTGCTGTGGTCTAGTTGCCTGGCTAGGGCTGGGTGCTAGGTTGGCCTGGATGATCTTGGAGGTCTCTTCCAACCTGGTTGATTCTATGATTCTATACCAAGCTGAATTTTCTCTTGCAGCAACTGTTGCTTTTTTTCCTGTCCCTTTACACATCTGAGAAGATTCTAGCTCCCTCTTACACCCTCAGCTACATTAAGTAGCTGTAATAGTAATGAGATTTCCTTCTTCCTTCCACCTTAAGACTAAGTAAACCTGGTTCTCTTAGCCTCCTATCATAGAGTGTTATCTCATGTCCTTCAGAGTCCAGACTATCTTGATGGCCTCCCCTGGATTCCTTCAATACAGAATCATAGAATGATCTGGGTGGCAAGGGATCTCTGACGGTCATGTAGTTCAACTGCCTCTGTGGTAAGCAGGGGCATCCTCAACTAGACCAATGTCTTATGTGCAGGGGATCCTGAACTAGGAACATAAATGCTGGTGAAATTCTAGAGCTAAGAAAGACTAAATTTCAATTCATATTGGGTGGGATTCTTCTCCTTGAACTTTAGGACTGGGAGTGCTGGTGGATAACAAGTTAACCATGGGCACAGAAATGTGCCCTTGTGGCCAAGAAGGCCAGTGGGATCCTGGGGTGTGTTAGGAAGAGTGTGTCCAGCAGATCAAGGGAGGTTCTCCTCACCCTCTACTCTGCCCTGCTGAGACCTTATCTTGAATGTTGCCTTGAATTTTTTGCTCCACAGTTGAAGAAGGACAGGGATCTGTGTGGAGAGGGTCCAGCAGAGAGCTATAAGGACGATTAGAGGACTGGAGAGCATGGCTTACAAGGAGAGGCTGAGGGACCTGGGGCTTACAGTCTGGAGAAGAGTGAGAGGGGACTTAATAAATGCTTATAAACATCTGAAGGCTGCCAGGAGAGGATGGACAGACTCTGCCCATTTGCTCCCTGGGAGAGGACAAGGAGCAATGGGTGTAAGTTGCAGCACAAGAGGTTCCACCTCAACATGTAGGGGGAACTTCTTTACTGTAAGGGTCACAGAACACTGGAACAGGCTCCCCAGAGAGGTTGTGGAGTCTCCTCTGGAGACTTTCAAGGCCTTTCTGGATGCATTCTTGTGTCATCTGTGCTAGATTGTGTGGTCCTGTTGTGGCCGAGGGGGGGGTTGGACTTGATGATCTCCTTGGGTCCCTTTCAAACCCTAATATCCTGCGAGGCTGTGATCTACACCTGAATGGGCCACTCCATTATTTTTACAACCAGTGGAGAGAAATATGTCCTTACAGACTGCTGTTTGCCTTTTTCTTTTGGCTGTCTACCTCAGGAAAAAATGCTTTGCATCCAAGAGGGACCATTTCTTTTACAACGACTATGAAAATAGCATAGCACATTCAGCTTTTTATATCTGCGCTCTTTGTCTCCAGCGTTAGGGGAGATGATTCCCAGACTAAGTCTTTGTGGGCAAGAGATAGTCTGAATAATAATATTGCACCTAATGATCCTAACCTTAACAAAATGCATTCTTGGCTGCACAAATGTTGTCTTCGAAGTTTACTGCTTTCTGTCTCTTTGCAGGCATAGTGAGATAGCTAACGAAGCGTTAAGATGTGCTTTCAGTGCAAGGTTCATATCCTCAAATGGATCAGGTCTTTTGTTTGAATGAAGTCACTCTCATTTAGTCAGGAATCCTGTGAATGATCTATTAGCTATGCTCTGAGTCCTCAGGTACTGTCCTTATCAGAGTTAGCTAAGCCCTGGGATGGCAGAAGGCAGGTAATTGGATCTTGGCTGCAGTTGAGATGTGGGTGAATGGAGGGGGTGACCTTTTTGCTATATACTATCTTCAAGTCCAGTGGATGTCATTAAACATTACTACAGCTTACATAATTTGGCAGTGTTAATGAACTGTTTGGAGTTAAATTGTAACAGTTGTAAGTACTGTGTCCAGTTCTGGGCTCTTCAATTCAGGAGAGATGTTGAGATGCTGAAACATGTCTATAGAAGGGTGACAAAGCTGGTGAGAGGCCTGGAGCACAAGGCTGATGAGGAGAGACTGAGAGAGCATGGGGTGTTTGGCCTGGAGAGGAGGAGGCTCAGGGATGACCTCATTGCTACAACTACCAGAAGGGAGGCTGTAGCCAGGTGGGGGTTGGTCTCTTCTGCCAGGCAACCAGCAACAGAAGAAGGGGACACAGTCTCAAGTTGTGTTGGGGGAGGTCTAGGCTGGATGTTAGGAGGAAGTTCTTCCCAGAGAGTGTGATCTGCCGGTGGAATGTGCTGCCCAGGGAGGTGGTGGAGTCACCATCTCTGTAAGTGTTCAAGGGAAGACTGGCTGAGGCACTTAGTGCCATGGTCTAGTTGCTTGGCTAGGGCTGGGTGCTTGGTTGGACTGGATGAGCTTGGAGGTCTCTTCCAAGCAGGTTGATTCTGTGATTCTATGAATTAGTCTCAGCAAGCAGTATGCATGGAATCATGAGTCCTACTCTGAATGCTGAAAGATATTTATCTCAGCATTCCTACTGGCAACTGAATATTTCCTTGCAAGAAGATGCTGAGTTAATCAAATATATTTTTGCCCTGTAAACAATAGCTTTTACCAGCTTTTGCTGGTCAGGCAATTCCCCTTCTCTTTCATGGGCTATTCAAAGCTGTTTCCCACTGCAAGCTGTAGGATGCTGGAAATTACTTGGTATCTTTTGAGAAGAAAATGCCTTGTTCATTCAGGCTGGCAAAAGTACAGGGAACAGCAGTTTATTGTACCTGATACATACTTCTTGTGCTGAGTGCAAGGATGAGATGGTGAAGTATAATGGCTTGTGATATACAGCAGGTCAGTCTAAATGATCTAATGGTCTCTTCTGAATACACCAATTACTGGGCTGTGTGCCAGAAGCCAGACAGGCTCCTGGTGTTGCCACAAGGTGCTGTAGGCATCTATCCCTGCCCTCCTGAACTCTGTGGTGAAAGTCCCATTTGCATCATTTAGAGCAGAATATCGATGTGTGTAGTTAATGCTGAAATGAGAAGTACAAGAAGCTTTGTTGGGAACCTGTGAAGTGATGGATAATGGAGACATAGCTAAGGCTAAGTAGGTCCCAAATCCTGTAGAACTGGAAAGTTCACTCTAGAGGACTTAGGCTCGATGGAACTAGTGCCTTTATTTAAACTCCTGAACTGCCAGTTCCTGGCAGCATTCTGTCATGGAACTGCCAGTTACACCTTGTACTCTGCAATGCTCTGCTCGGCAGGGCCCCTCCACACTGCTTAGGGGGGCCTCTTGACATTGCTCTTTGGCACTGAACAGTATTTGTACCGTGGGCTGCAGTTTCAAGTTGTGAGCAAGCTGATGCCTGAATCCACACACCACGAGTTCTGTGTCAGCTTGCTTCAGAACTAGATTTAAACCAAGGCTGTCATAAGGAAAACAGCAGGAATAAAACACTGTGACTGAGAAACAGGAACAGTCAAAAGGGATATTGCTTGGGCTACTTAAGGATCCTCCTCCTCAACCAGGTTGGAAGAGACCTCCATGATCAGCCAGTCCAACCTAGCACCCAGCCCTATCCAGTCAACCAGACCATGGCACTAAGTGTCTCAGTCAGGCTTTTCTTCAACACCTCTAGGGACAAAGACTCCACCACCTCCCTGGGCAGCCCATTCCAATGCCAATCACTCTCTTTGCCAACAACTTCCTCCTACCATCCAGCCTAGACCTCCCCCAGCACAACTTGAGACTGTGTCCCCTTGTTCTGTTGTTGCTTGCCTGGCAGAAGAGGCCAACCCCCACCTGGCTACAGCCTCCCTTCAGGTAGTTGTAGACAGCAGTGAGGTCACCCTGTGCTGTCTCCTCTCCAGGCTAAGCACCATCAGATCTGTCAGCCTCTCCTCACAGGGCTGTGTTCCAGGCCTCTCAATGGCTTCATTGCCCTTCTCTGGACAAGATCCAGCACCTCAACATCTCTCTTGAATTGAAGAGCCCAGAACTGGACCCGATCTTTCCATTCTGGCCTTGTAGGAAAACTTACTTTGGAGATCTTCAGGAAGCAGCAAGCCAGGCTTCAGACTACCCAGTGTGGCTCAAGGAAAACCTTCAGTTTTATTGAGGGTTTCTGATTCATTCAGTGCCTGTATTTTCCTGGAATTAACATCAGCAACTTTGATTTATAAATGCAGGTAATTTATGACATTTCATTTTTCAAAGGTTCTTCCCTATGTTTTAGGTGTGGTGGTTGTTGTTTTTTGTTGTTTTTTTTTCCCTTTTCTATTTTTTCCCCAAGATATTTTTAAAAGCAATAATTTCATTCTACATAGAATAGCAGACACAGTATGTTAGGGAGGTGATCATGCCCCTGTACTCTGCACTCATGAGACCACACCTCGAGTACCGTGTCCAGTTGTGGTCACCACAGTATAGGAGGGATGCTGAGGTGCTGGAGCAAGTGCAGAGGGGCTACAAGGCTGGTGAGAGGTCTGGCAAACATGACCTATGAGGAGGGGCTGAGGGAACTGGGGTTGTTTAGTCTGGAGAAGAGGAGGCTGAGAGGGGACCTTATTGCCCTCTATAACTACCTAAAAGGAGGTTGTAGTGAGGCTGGAGCTGGTCTCTTCTCCCCAGTTACTAATGATAGGACAAGAGAAAATGGCCTCAAGTTGCGTTGGGCTGGTTTAGGTTGGATGTTGGGATGAAATCCTTTCCTGAATGGGTGGTCAGGCACTGGAACAGGCTGCCCAGGGAGGTGGTGGAGTCACCATCCCTGGAGGTGTGTAAAAGGAGAGTGGATGTGATGCTTGAGGCTATGGTCTGGTGATGAAGGCTGCTGGGATGAAGGTTGGACTGGCTGATCCTGGTGGTCCTTTCCAACCATAGCGATTCACAGTGATGAGATGTTGTGCTGAGGGATTAGGTTCAGTCAAGGACTTGTCAGTGTGAAACTAATGCTTGGACTCATAGAATCATAGAACCAACCAGGTTGGAAGAGACCTCCAAGATCATCCAGTCCAACCTAGCACCCAGCCCTAACCAACCAACTAGACCATAGCACTCAGTGCTTCATCCAGTCTTTTCTTGAAGACCCCCAAGGATGGTGCTTCCACCACCTCCCTGGGCAGCCCATTCCAATGAGAAATCACTCTCTCTGTGAAGAACTTCTTCCTAATATCCAGCCTATACCTACCCTGGCACAACTTGAGACTGTGTCCCCTTGTTCTATTGCTGGTTACCTGGGAGAAGAGGCCACCCGCCTGTCTTGAAGGTCTTTTCCAATCTAAGAAACTCTGTGTTTCTGTGAAGAGAAACATTTCTCCTTTTTGTGCTGTTCAGAAGATTTTCATGGGGGAAAAATTACTTTTAGTTGTGTGTGTGGTGTGTGGGTTTTTTTTATTAATTATTTTTTTTTCAATTTCCAGCAGCAGACTTGAGACACTGATAATCTGAGGAGATGAGGCTGCTCAGACACGTTAGGCGTTTGCCAACTGTTTCTTGTGCAGCTGCCGTCAGGGCTGAGCTCTGCTCTGACTCAAAGCACAGTAAAAGACAGTTCAAGTTTTGCTGTTGTTTCCTGGCTCGACAGCTGTTAAAAGCCCTGGCCTCATGAGACACGTCAGAAATATCTGAATTGCTACTGTGATTTCACTTTTAGATACTGCATTTTTTTTCCTCCTGAAAACACTTGATAAGCTATTCTCTCCAGATATGTTCACACTGACTTAAATCCCTCCAGCTCAGAGCTTAAGATTATTACCTACTTCCAGGGCTCATGCACACAAACATTTATTCCATCACTTCTGCTTCCCCCAGATGTTTACTAGATATTATTTTTCTTGGGAGTCAGATATATTGTTAAAGGCCTGGAACACAAACCCTATAAGGAGAGGCTGAGGGAGCTGGGGGTGTCTAGCCTTGAGCACAGCCCTACGAGGAGAGGCTGAGGGAGCTGGGATTGGTTAGCCTGGAGCAGGCTCAGGGGTGACCTCATTGCTGTCTACAACTACCAGAAGAGAGGTTTTAGCCAGGTGGGGATTGGTCTCTTCTGCCAGGCAAGCAGCAACAGAAGAAGAGGACACAGTCTCAAGTTGTGCTGGGGGAGGTCTAGGCTGGATGTTAGGAGGAAGTTGTTGGCAGAGAGAGTGATTGGCATTGGAATGGGCTGCCCAGGGAAGTGGTGGAGGCACCGTCCCTGGAGGTGTTGAAGCAAAGCCTGGCTGAGGCACTTAGTGCCACGGTCTAGTTGACTGGACAGGGCTGGAATATTGTGGATATTGTTCTGTGTGAGCTAGGCACAAAATAACTGCACAAGCAGTCCCTGTCCAGGATGCTTTGGGCTTCTCAGGTTTCTGTATGAAAAGATATATTAATCTGTATGGACATAAAGGTAAATATGACCTAGTCTAGAGAAGGGCCATGAGGATGATCAGAGGGCTGGAGCACCTCTCCTATGAGGACAGACTGAAAGAGTTGGGGCTGTTGAGTCTGGAGAAGAGGAGGCTCCCAGGCGACCTTCTTGTGGCCTTCCAGTATCTGAAGGGGGCCTACAGAAAAAGCTGGGGAGGGACTTTTTAGGCTATCAAGGAGTGACAGGACTAGGGAGAATGGAGCAAAGCTGGAGGTGGGGAGATTCAGACTGAACATGAGGAGGAAGTTGTTGAGCATGAGAGTGGTGAGAGGCTGGAATGGTTTGCCCAGGGAGGTGATGAAGGCTCCATCCCTGAAGGTGTTTAAGGTCAGGCTGGATGAGGCTCTGGCCAGCCTGATCTAGGGTAGGGTGTCCCTGCCCATGGCAGGGGGGCTGAAACTAAATGATCTTTGTGGTCCCTTCCAATCCTGACTGATTCTGTGATACTTAAATAAATGAATACTCATCTATTCTGTGCTCCTTCTGGTAGTTTACTGAGACAAAGATCTGTAATACTGAATAAAAAATGATAGTGTCAAGCAATGCAGTGGTAGAAATAGCACATATCAATCTTGTCTATTCCTCAACTGAAAAATATTTCCCATAGTACCTAAGAGACTTGAGAGCAAGAGACACATTGAATATCTCCTGCAGTCTGCTTAATTCCAGACCTAACTCAGCCACCAAAAGCAATTGCAGAGAAGTCTTGCTTGTGTTAAAAGACTTGGAAATACTGGGATGGCTCCAGTGCTGAGTAGATCTGTGACTGTGTTTTTCATTCTCTCTGCTTGCTGCAGAAGTTAGGGTTGCAGGTGTCTTTTGGGCATGAATTTGGCCTGAATGCAGACTTATGTGATAGTGCTTTAATGAGTTAAGGTTCATTTCAAATATACAGCTGTTGAGGCAGCCTCTCGTTTTAGCTTTGGCATTTGTAGGTCCCTTGCTGGAGTAATTTGATGTGCTGAGCTACAAGAAAAGTATCTTCCTTCACTAAGGTATATAATATTCTGTCAAATTAATGAGTTGAATCACCTCAGAAAAATGCCTGAGAATCATGAAAGCTGATGCGAGGAATGAAGCTGGATGAAGTGTCTGGTGAGGGAGTAAGGAAGCATACAGAAAGGCAAGATTGAGGAGGGGGTCCACTCCTTTAGGTAGCAACAAGCTGTTTGGTCAGCTTGCACTCAAACTTTGGCCAAGTAGGACTTGCTTCTCATTTTCTGTTCTGCCAGGTTTCTGACCTGAATGAGCCAAAAAAAATTTTGATATGTATATGAAGCCTGCAGTTTTGTGTAGTCACAAATGACTGAGTTTTATTACTTTCTTTTGGTAGCAATATTCCTACAACTTTCCTTACAAAAATCTCTGAAGACATCTTCACCTTTCCCCTGCAACCAGACTTACAGGCAAGACTCTTTCTGTGCATTACTGATTTATTACACATGGTCTTTCTGCAGCAAACATCAGTATTAATATTTGAACAGTGATCCATCATATTGCTCCTCCAAATGAAGTACAAATGGTCTCATTCCAATCTCTCTTATCCTGGGCTAAAGCAGAAGTCCTTTCACTGGATACAAGGATCACAACAGTGTAAAATTACTGCAGTTCTGTGAGAACTAGGAGGGGCAGAGAATATTTGTAACAAGAAAGCATCAGGCTTTGCTTTGTAGAGTAGTGAAAGGGTCCATTGTTGACCCAAAAATTTTTAGATGATGAGTGTGCAGGCTTGAGGACTCCCTCTGCTCCTGTCAGTGTGACACATTAGAGAGGCCCTTGCTCAGTCTGCATGCTGGATTAGAAATCAGCTGCCACTAAGGAGCGTTTCACAGTGTAAAAGGTTCCCGGGTGTGACGGTGCGCATGAGAGGCAGCCGTGGGGATTAAGCTGGCTGGTAACAAGCATTCATCTTTACCAGCCTGGTTAACTTCAGATCAGCCTCCTAAACATTTCCATGGAAACAAGGGAACTTTTGGTTCACTGTAAGTGGCTTAATTTACTTCCTAACTGTATTAAAAATAGAATATTGAAGAGAGACAAGGCAAAGTCTGAAACATGGTTTTGATAATATGATTTTAATCACTCATGACGTTCAGTGATTGCTTTTCCATATCTCCTGTCTGCAGTTATGGGTGAAGATTTCATTGGGCAGTTGCTCCTTTAATCTGCAATGACATGAAGTTAGGAGAACTGTGGAATAGTTGAGGGTCTCGAATCTTTACTTCTGGTAGAAAACAATTCAATGTCTTTGTTTTGCAAACTGTCCTATTGGTTTATAAGTCATAAAACTTGAGAGACTGCAATGTTATTGCATCCTGGAAATTCCTTATAGATCATATTTGATCTATAAGGAAATGCCATATAGATCATATGTGATCTATATTCCATATAGATCACATTTACTCATGTGCCACATGTGCATTTTGATATGACAGAATAGTCACTTGTCCAGTCAAACACTTATTGATACACTCTTAAACTACCCAAACTGTTTTCCTTTTGTGTTGTCCTCTTTAAGTCACATTATAGAAAATTAGTTCTAGGTTTTGTTTTGTTTTTTTTTTTTTTCCTGCCCCTGGATTTCTAGGAAGAAGTTGATATTTCCATACAAATAGAGGTGGAAACATCCTGAATGTTTTGTACAGCAGCAAAACGAGGGGAACTATAAGCTGACTTGTGTGAGTTAGGTTCTTACTCAAAATGCCTGCTTGTCTCTCAGGATGTGTGCACCCAAAGATCATTTTTTGTGTGACTCAGGAGGTGTTTCCTGGTAGAAGTGATTCCTGCTCCTGTAATGCTGGTAATTTGTCACTGTATGAGCTTCTTGGACAAACCCAGCCTTAATTATGCATGAATGTCGACTGGTCTGGAAATCAGTTTTGCTTACT
Source organism: Pogoniulus pusillus (assembly GCF_015220805.1). Classification (NCBI taxonomy): domain Eukaryota; kingdom Metazoa; phylum Chordata; class Aves; order Piciformes; family Lybiidae; genus Pogoniulus; species Pogoniulus pusillus. Next base: position 5,278,135 of record NC_087266.1, read on the forward strand.
CAAGACACAGAATTCAGCATTATGCTCCTGAAATCCAATAACTGTGTTTTTATCTTATACTTCAAGAGGGGTCAAAGGCAACAAAAAAAATGGCTTTGATGTTTAACTGAGCATCGGAAGTGAGTAGATACTCACATCTATAATGTCATGGAAGAGATTTTCAGCTAACAGTGATGTCTGTAGTGATGCTGAAGTGTTTGCAGTGCACTTGAGCAGCTGCCAAGTGGTAAGGTCACTATTTTTTTTTGTAGGGGAAACTGAGGAGAAAGAAATATTCCCTGGTTTGATCAGGGTCAGTTACAAAGGCTTTTCACAGCTGAAGTAATTAAGTTCATGTTGTTTGAGAGCTTGATCTCAACCTTAACTCTTCACACTTTGCCTATTTCTCATCACGTTAATTCATGACGGATGAGCTGCACTCATCCAGTCTACCTACAGAAGTAACAAAGTGTCACTGGCTCAACTGAGGCTTTCTGGTAATGACCCATAACTAAGAATTTCTATTTCTATAGAAAATACAGTCAACCTTAGTTATTAAAACATGTTGTAACAGGTGGCTGGGCTTCCAGCTTTGCTCCATACCTCCCTGGACAGGAATGTGTGCAGCTGACTGCAAGCAGCTGTGTCTGTGATTAGAGAGCTCTATCTGACATGCCTGCAGCTCTGCAAGGGGCTTTCAGCAGCAGCAGGCAGGGAAATGCAAAGACAGGGTGTCTGAAATGCTCTGCTGGGTAGCTCTGGCATTTGGGAGAGAACCATGTGAATACACTGGCAGCCTGGTGGTGTTATTTTAAAGTAGAACAAACTAGACTCTGATTCTGCTGATGTATGCCTGAAAGTGAATTTGGAGTGTAATGCTTTCACTTTGGTTTGGGCTTTGTGTGAGTCTAACTCCAGCAGCTGGAGTAGACAAAACAGCAAAAGGATGTTAAGCTTCGTATGAGACAAAAGGGAGGATTTGAGGAGACCTTATAGTGGCCTTCCAGTATCTGAAGGGGGCCCACATAAAGGCTGGGGAGGGACTATTGACAAGGTCTTGTAATAACAGGACAAGGGGTAATGGGTTTAAACTGGCAGAGGGGAGATACAGACAGGGTATTAGAATGAAGTTCGTCACAGTGAGGGTGGTGAGACACTGGCACAGGCTGCCCAGGGAGGCTGTGGCTGCATCCTCCCTGGAGGTGTTCAAGGCCAGGTTGGATGAGGCCTTGAGCAACCTAAGCTCAAGTACAGGCTGGGTAGTGATTGGCTGGAGAGCAGTCCTGAGGAGAGGAACTTGGAGGTGCTGGTGGATGAGAAGCTCAACATGAGCCAGCAGTGTGCACCTGCAGCCCAGAAAGCCAAGCAGAGCCTGGGCTGCATCAGGAGAAGTGTGGCTAGCAGGTTGAGGGAGGTGATTTTCTCACTCTGCTCTGGTGAGACCCCACCTGGAGTATTGCATCCAGTTCTGGAGTCCCCATTACAAGAGGGATGTGGAGATGCTGGAGAGTGTCCAGAGAAGGTCCACGAGGATGATCAGAGGGCTGGGGCAGCTCTGCTATGAGGACGGACTTGAAAGAGTTGGAGCTGATGAGTCTGCAGAAGAGGAGGCTCCCAGGTGACCTTCTTGTGGCCTTCCAGTATCTGAAGGGAGCCTACAAAAAAGCTGAGAAGGGACATTTTAGGCTCTCAGGGAGTGAGAGGACTGGGGGCAATGAAGCAGAGCTGTAGGTGGGGAGATTCAGGCTGGACATGAGGAAGTTGTTGAGCATGAGAGTGGCGAGAGGCTGCAATGGGTTGCCCAGGGAGGTGGTTGCCCCTGGAGATGTTAAAGCCAGGTTGGCTGAGGCTGTGGCCAGCCTGATCTAGGGTAGGGTGTCTTTGGGCATGGCATGGGGGTTGGAACTAGATGATCCTTGTGGCCCTTTCCAACCTTGTCTGATTCTATGATTCTATGAACCTGTTCTAGTGGGAGGTGTCCCTGCCTAGGGCAGAGGATTGGAGCTGGATGATCCTTGAGGTCCCTTCCAACCTGGACCATTCTATGATTCTATGCTCCTTCTTGTGAGTGCAAAGGAAAGATCGGCAAAGAGGAACAAAATGTAGAGGAAAAAGGCTCAGAAACCAGCAATCTGTAGAGTGGAATGGTCCTGGAAGTATTCCCAGATGAGAGCATTCCTATGCTTACAATACAGAAACTTGCAGGCTGAGACCTATATATTTTTAATAACATCCTCTTCCCTTCTCACCACAAAATATTGTTTCTCAGTTTTAATGTGTTGCTATAGTGACTTGTTTCTCTTTTAAAGCTTCTTTGTGTCCTTACAAACTGAAGTGCTAAGCCTTCCCTGAGAAGTGTGTGGGTTTGGGCTGGAGGCAGGATGAAAATCATTCTCTGTGCGCTGCAGTCATTTGAGTAGTGCTGCTGATGTAAAGGAGATGGTAAGCTTGCATTATTACACTGCATCTGGAGGAAAGCAAGCTAAGAAGATGCTCTGAGAGGAACAACAGAGCACTGAAAAATTGTAATGGTCCTCAAATGGTTTGGAAATAGAGAGAACAACTGAGGGAGGTTTAAAATGTGTGTTTTTTCTGTGTCAACAACAGGTGGATTTTGGAGGGTCTTGTGGTTCCAGTAATATTCAGAGATCTCAGGCAGAGGCTGGCTGAAGAAAAATACATAAAAAAACCCAACTACAAACCCTCTAAGGAGAGGCTAAGGGAGCTGGGGGTGTTTAGCCTGGAGAAGAGGAGGCTCAGGGGGGACCTCATTGCTGTTTACAACTACCTGAAGGGAGGCTGTAGCCAGGTGGGGGTTGGCCTCTTCTGCCAGGCAACCAGCAACAGAACAAGGGGACACAGTCTCAAGTTGTGATGGGGGACATCTAGGCTGGATGTTAGGAGGAAGTTGTTGGCAGAGAGAGTGATTGGCATTGGAATGGGCTGCCCAGAGAGGTGGTGGAGTCACTGTCCCTAGAGGTGTTCAAGAAAGGACTGGACACAACACTCAAGCTGTGGCCTGACAAGTGCTGAGTACAGGGGAAGAATAACCTCACTTGTCTTACTGGCCACACTGTTCCTGATCCAGGCCAGGATGCCACTGACTTTCTTGGCCACCTTGGCACACTGCTGGCTCATCTTCAGCTACTTTCTACTATTACCCCCAGTCCCTTTCTTCCTGGCTGCCCTCCAGCCACTCTGTCCCCAGTTTTTAATCTGTGCAAAAAACGTCCACCAGGTTTGCTAGGCATTTGTAACCAGCAGACTGCTGGTTAGTTCTCGTTGATCACCCCACAAATGAAATAGGAGACTGAAATCCCTCTCTTTTACAAATCGCTGTCTGGGATTTGGTCTGTTACTGGAATTAGTTTCTGAGGGCAATTATTTTTTCCATTTAAAAATAATTACCTTTATCTTCTCTTTGGAAAATATAAATTAGGTAATTCTCTCTAAGTAGGCATTCTCAGGAGCACAGCAGAGCTAAACTTGCCAGGTATTGAGACAATTTCCTATTTATTAGCTTAAAGACTGATTCTGTAATCTGTCTGGGGGAGAAAATGCTTATAGAAAAGCATAGATTCTGTTTTCTAACAAAATGCAGCATTTAATTCTAACTGATCTTAAGGGTGAATTTCAAACAGGCATCCCAGTTTTCCTTTTTTTTTTTTTTTTCCCCACTTAGACTTTCTATTGTAGGCACCTGCTTGCTGTCATCAAGTGGAAACACAGCTCTTCCACTTCCCTGCTCCCACTATCAAACACACTTAATTGTACAACTCCATGAATAGGTAAAAAGTCACCTGTTAAAAAGCTGGAAGTTCATGGGATCTCAGGATATTAGGGGTTGGAAGGGACCCAAGGAAGTCATCGAGTCCAGCCCCCCTGCCATGGCAGGACCACACCATCTAGCACAGATCACAGAGGAACACATCCAGAAAAAGAGACTCCAAAACCTCTCTGGGGAGCCTGTTCCAGTGCTCTGGGACCCTTACAGGAAAGTTCCCCCTTGTGTTGAGGTGGAACCTCTTGTGCTGCAACTTACACCCATTGCTCCTGGTCCTATCCCAGGGAGCAAGTGAGCAGAGCCTGTCTGAGTCCCCTCTTAGTCTTCTCCAGACTAAAACGTCCCATGTCCCTCAGCCTCTCCTCATAAGGTATGCTCTCCAATTCCCTCATCATCCTTTTAGCCCTCCACTGAACTCTCTCCAGCAGATCCCTGTCTGTCTTAAACTGGGGAGCCCAAAACAGAGTGCAGTATTCAACATGAGGTCTCAGCAGGGCAGAGTAGAGGGGGAGGAGAACCTCCCTTGATATGCTGGACACACTCCTCCTAATACACCCCAGGATCCCATTGGCCTTCTTGGCCACAAGGGCACTTTGCTGTGCCCATGGTTAACTTGTTATCCACCAGGACCCCAGGTCCCTCTCCAGAGGGCTGCTTTCCAGCAGATCATCTCCCAGCCTGTACTGGTGCAGTTTATTATTTCTCCCCAGGTGCAGGACTTGTTCTTGTTGAACTTTATTGGGTTCCTCTGTGCCCAGCTCTCCAGTCTGTCCAGCTCTCACTGGATGGCCTCACAGCCTTCAGCTGTATCAGCCACGCCTCTTGGTTTGGTGTCATCAGCAAACTTGCTGAGCAGACTCTGTCCTCTCATCAATGTCACTGAAGATGTTGAACAGGTCTGGACCCAGCAGTTGTGCTTGGGTACTTCAGAGACTGCTTTCAAATGTGTTTAAATGTTTTGAGAGCTTCTTTAATACAAGAGTAACCTCTGGCAATAAAATATTAACCTTTAATTTACATTCTTCATTGCTTTGGATTCCTCTTCTATGTTATCAGTTTCTAATTTGTTGCTGGTTTGGGGTTTTCAGTTCAAATCACAGAAATTGAGATGTGAAGCTAGACTGTTAGGTGATGCAAACTGTGCTAATTCCCAACATCTGAGACTCTGGCTTTTTACGCCAATGGATTTTGTCACACAAAACCTTGCTGTGTTCACGCTAGAGCTTTATTTTCAGTTGCATTAGTAACAGCTGGGATTAACTTTGTCTTGCTGTGACAGGCAGTTGCAAGCTCTGTGAGAAGGCACAATGTTGTTCACTTCATCTGAGCTACCTTTGTTTGTAGCATGGCAAACTGTCAGTGAAGAGCTTGGAAAATGATGTCGATTTAATGTTAATGAGATGCATCACAGCATCCAAATCTGGGCTCCTCAATTCAAGAGAGAGGTTGAGATACTGAAATATGTCCAGAGAAGGGTGACAAAGTTGGTGAGAGGCCTGAAACACAAACTCCATGAGGAGAGGCTGAGGGAGCTGAAGATCTTTATCCTGGAAGAGGCTCAGGGATGATCTTATTGCTCTCTACAACTACCTGAAGGGAGGCTGTAGCCAGGTGGGGTTGGTCTCTTCTCCCAGGCGACCAGCAACAGAACAAGGGGACACAGACTCAAGTTGTGCTAAGGAAGGTTTAGGCTGGATGTTAGGAGGAAGTTGTTGGCAGAGAGAATGATTGGCATTGGAATGGGCTGCCCAGGGAGGTGGTGGAGTCACCATCCCTGGAGGTGTTCAAGAAAAGCCTGGCTGAGGCACTTAGTGCCATGGTCTGGTTGATTGTCTAGGGCTGGGTGCTAGGTTGGACTGGATGATCTTGGAGGTCTCTTCCAACCTGGTTAATTTGATGATTCTAACAGTGATAGTCTTCTCAGACAGTGTTAGGAAGCTCCAACCTTCCTCACTGTGTCTGCAAATCCTGCAAAGCAGAACAGCCTATCCTTCCTTCCTTCCTTCCCCTGAAAAAAATGAATTGATGCCAGGAAATGAGGAACTGGCATGAATTTGTCATACATAAAATTCTCTCACTAGGGGTCTGTCTGTATTAACCATTAGTTCTAATGGTCTCTGCTGGTGCAAAGGGATCAGTTATGTCATGACTATAGTCCAAAACATTGTCTTAGGGAGAAAAAGCATCCAGCCATCCCTTTTCATAGTTGAAATTTTGGTATATTGAGACCTATTTCACAAATGTGATGCCAGTATAATTTTGTCATAGTGGTCCTGCTGAGCTGGAAACGCTTTGGAAGCAGGAGCTCAGTTCTACTCTTTTCCACGTGCTGTTTGTGGAATATTTTGCTGCATTTCAGGTGTGAGGCCAAACATTGTGCCTCAATAGATGAACACAGGCCAGTGCCATAAGGTTTAACAAGTTCTGCACTTTGGCCACAGCAACCCCATGTAGCACTACAGAGTGGCTGGAGAGCAGTCAGGAAGAAAGGGACCTGGGGGTACTGGTAAATAGTAGCTGAAGATTAGCCAGCAGTGTGCCCAGGTGGCCAAGAAAGTCAATGGCATCCTGGCCTGGATCAGGAACAGTGTGGCCAGCAGGACAAGAGAGGTTATTCTTCCCCTGTACTTAGCAATGGTCAGGCCACACCTTAAGTACTGTGTCTGGTTCCGAGCTCATCAATTCAAGAAAGGTGTTGAAGTGCTTGGCTGTGTCCAGAAAGCTGGGGTTGGTTAGTCTGGAGAAGGGGAAGCTCAGGGGAGCCTTTATTGCTGTCTACCACTACCTGAAGGGAGGTCATAGCCAGCTGGGGGTTGGTCTTTTCTGCCAGTCACCCACTGACAGAACAAGAAGACAGAGTCTCAAGCTCTGTCAGGGCAGGTTTAGGCTGGACATCAGGAAGAAGTTCTTGGCAGAAAGAGTGATTGACATTGGAATGGACTGCCCAGGGAGGTGGTGGAGTCACCATCCCTGGAGGTGTTTAAGAGGAGACTGGATGAGGCACTTAGTGCCATGGTTAGTTAATTTCAGGGTGTTAGGTGATAGGTTGGACTCAATGGTCTCATAGGTCCTTTCCAACCTGTCTAATTCTGCAATTCTGTGGAAATAGACCTTAATGGCATAACCAGAGCAGTTATTATGGAAGGAATGCAGCCTCATTTGGACTGTGGACCGAGTTGAGTCTAAAACTGGTGATGTTGACTTGAGAAAAACAAAAGGAAGGAAGACAAAGATGAAAGAACTGCATAAATACGTGCTGTGATTGCACACCAGGCACCAAATGGCTGCCTATGGGTTTCCCAGGGTGGTGGTTGAGGCCCCATGGCTGGAGATATTTAAGGCCAGGCTGGCCGAGGCTGTGGCCAGCCTGATTTAGGCTAGGGTGTTTCTGCCCGTGGCAGAGGGGGTTGGCAGTAGATGATCCTTGTGGTCCCTTCCAACTCTGATGCTCTGATTCCAAGCAATGTGGGCTAACCCTAGATCAGTTGAGCCAGGGTAGTTGTTACCACTGATTGCTGGGAGAAAAGAATGAACCCACACTGTTGCTCTACAAGAAGTTCAGAACTGGAGGCTTTCAACCTCTTATTTTCCTTTTCACACTTAGTAGAAGGAAGATGAGTGTTGTCTCCAAGATGGAGGTCTGGTTTTGTTCAACAGGGGGTTTAAATTAACCTCACTGAAAGTAGGAGCTTGATGGCTTTTTTAGTGCAGAGATTTGTCTGTTTAGTTAAGATAGCTTCTTCTGTTCAGCTACAGCTAATTACATTCATCATTAACTGGTCCAGAGCTTGCAGCACTGTTCATTTAAATGATTGTTAATGGGAGCTACACTCACTGAGACGTTGGGTTAAATGCCAGTCTAATGAGGGTATGTTGGTTACTTCACTGTAGCTGAATCCCTGCTCTTGTATGGAGGGAGGTAAAGATTTCCTTCCTTTCTCACTAGATTTACTGAAGATGTGACTTGAGTGTATTCAATTAAAAGAAAGCCCATCAACAGTAGAGAAATCCATTAAGAAAGCAGGACTAATGGAGAAATAATCTCAGAAATTAAGCAAGAGCACAAATATTTGACTGTTAAAGCCAATCTTTCATTTTATTGCTTATTTTTAAAAGCTGGCTCTCCTGAAAGGTGACATTGCCACAGCTCTGGAAAATGAAGTCTTGATCCACTGAAGCAGTGCAGCACTGCAACTGTGACAGCCTCTGGTTTTGAATGAAACTTTGCAGATTGAACGAGGGAACGCCAGCGTTGAAAGCAAAAGTTGCTGTTGCATGAGAAGATGACATTGTCACCTTGCTTTGCCTGACTTAGTAGTGCAGAGCCAGTGAATTATGCAAGCTTTCAAACCTCCTCTCTGTGATGTCTCGGTCTGGAAGTTGGGAAAGAGATATGTTTCTTTTTGAATGTTCCCATGAGTGAAATTAAAACACAAAGAAAGTAATATGCCAAGACAAGACTATTTGTTAAAGAGAGAGAATGGAAGGAAGGAAGAAAGGAAAAGGCAGAGAGAGGGAGAGATGAAATGGGGAAAGAGCAAGCAGAAGAGGTAGTTGCTACCTTGTGGTCCTTCTTTGGTGGTGGAAGGGGAGGAGATAAATCCTGGGCTGCTGCCTCCAGCATGAGATGTCCCTGATGATGTTCCCTTTCCCTCTGTGCCCCCTGTAAGCTGGCATAGCCTGGGACTTTTATTATACTCCTGGTTCATGATCACAGTTCCTCGTGGCCCACACCCTTATCACATCCCAGGGGGTCTTTGGTGTGTCTGCAGGGGCTGGTGCCTACCCCCCGAGTAGTTGCTGTCTCTGTGGGCAGAGATCACACACCAGGCAGATAATTCAGGATGATCTTTGTTGAGATACTCCTCGGTTCTGAGTGTAATGATCACATCACCAGGTGGCTTACATGTTCAAGAGAGAATTGTCTCATAAGAAGACAAGCCTTACCTTGGTCAGTGCCACTGGCTGGACACTGGCTGCAGTGTGTCCCTACAAGTGGCAGTGGGCACTGTCTGTTGACATTTACCCAGCCATAGGACCACAACCCAAATAATACTTCCCCACCCATATGCTTCCTAGAAGTTATATAAGTAAAGAAATTGTAAGTGCATGAAGCCAAAAATATGAAAGAGTAGAGAACAGATGAAGTGAGATATTTTTGTCTTGAAATAAAACTTTCCTTTCTGATTCTGACTTAGGCTTTCTTCAGTCCAGCTGGCATTCCTTACCTGCCTTCAACAAAGTCTGCAGTGGCTTTTGCTGAGCTAAGTCTTCATATGTGCCTCTACCCTCACTGACCTTCAGCTGCTCCTGCTGCCACTGATCATACCCTTCCCTGAGATGTTCTTCTCCATTAGTGACTCTAACATCTTTGGAATCACATTTTGTGATCATGACACATTTTGAATAATGTTTATCACATTTTGTCACTTCATCATATTTTGAATTGTTTTTTGTCATCTTCTGACCCTTCAACAGCTTTCTGTGAGGATGCCCCAAAGACCTGCTCTTGGTTTTTCCTTTACTCTTTCCCTCTTGTCTCTTGGTACTCTTATCGACAAATAAATAATTACCTGATGTCTGTTGATGGGTCACAGACTTGCTTGCCTGCTCCAGTCCGGTTTTATTCTGTTCAAGCAGCGGTCAGAAGCACATCAGGAGAAATGTGGCCAGCAGGTGGAGGGAGGTGATTCTTCCCCTCTACTCCGCTCTGGTGAGACCCCACCAGGAGCACTACATCCAGTTCTGGAGCCACTATTACATTAGGGATGTGGAGATGCTGGAGTGTGTCCAGAGAAGAGCCACGAGGATGATCAGAGGGCTGGAGCACTTCTCTTAGGAGGACAAAGTGAAGGAGTTGGGGCTGTTGAGTTTGGAGAAGAGGAGGCTCTGAGGTGACCTTCTTGTGGCCATCCAGTATTTGAAGGGGGCCTACAAAAAAGCTGGGGAGGGACTTTTTAGGCTATCAGGGAGTGCCAGGACTAGGGGGAATGGAGCAAAGCTGGAGATGAGGAGATTCCGAATGGATGTGAGGAGGAAGTTTTTGAGCATGAGAGCGTTGAGAGCCTGGAATGAGTTGCCCAGGGAGGTGGTTGAGGCCCCATACCTGGAGGGGTTTAAAGCCAGGCTGGATGAGGCTGTGGGCAGCCTGCTCTAGGGTAGGGTGTCCCTGGGCATGGCGTGGGGGTTGGAACTGGATGATTCTTGTGGTCCCTTCCAACCCTGACTGATTCTATTCTATGATCTGGGGTTGCTTTTCTACAAGGTCTGATTGACATCTAAATGTCAATTCAAGCCACCATCAGCATGGCTGTTGTTAATATCTCCTATTGCTGCCTCCTTTTGAGGCAAAGTTGTGAAAGTGATGTATGCTGCATCCACTTTGTATCTTTCAAATCTCTTTGCCTATCTTCTAAGCATGTGGTCTTTTTCTAACTGTTACACAGCTTATCTTGGCTCCTATCACCTGGCACCTCACTCAGTGCAAGATTTTTTTTTCTCCATCTTTCTTCCATTTAAATGGATTCAAAATTCACATGCTGAGATGTTTTCCTAGCCCAGCACACTGACAACCTCATCTCCTTCCTGCATTCAGCTGTTAGTTCCCCTGTCTCTGTTTATACAAGAAAGTCTTGTTTTCATTTTGAACAACCTTCTTCTCTCATCCCCACATGGTTTGTCATCTCTTGTTCATTTTCAAATGTCAGCCTCCAACTTTGAAGGGATGACGATGCCAGCTCCCTTCCTCTTGTTTTTACATCTTCAAGTCATCACCTTTCCCATGCTTACCCTCATGTTTGGAAGGAGCTCTCTGAAACAGCAACAAAGCAACTTTCAAGTCATTTTAGAAGTCCTTTTTTTTTTTGCTGTGATTCCTTACAGAAACTTTGACAAGTTGATAGTGTGCCAAGGCAGATCTTTTTTTCATGCTGACTGATATTTCTTGTATTCCCTGGCTGTTTGGGAGCCTCAGATGTTTTTTTGCTTCAAACGTGGCTCTTCTTTTTGAGTCGCCTATCTCAATAGAGCCTTGGTCCATGATCTGAGGGATGCTGAAATAAACTTTGCTTCACTCTAGGCACAGATGTGAAGTTATCTGAAGCTTGTGCCACTTTCTCCTTTTACTCCTCTGCTGCAGCCCACTCTTGAAGTCTGCTAATCTCAGCTTTATAATATTGGTGATATAACCAAGATCTTTCTTCTCCAGTACTCAGCACTGGTCAGGCCACACCTTGAGTCCTGTGTCCAGTTCTGGGCTCCTCAATTCAAGAGGGATGTTGAGATGCTGGAATGTGCCCACAGAAGGGCAACAAAGCTGGTGAGAGCCCTGGAACACAGCACTGTGAGAAGAGGCTGAGGGAGCTGGGGGTGTGCAGCCTAGAGGAGAGGAAGCTTAAGGGTGACCTCATTGCTGTCTACAACTACCTGAAGGGAGGTTGTAGCCAGGTGGGGGTTGGTCTCTTCTCCCAGGCAACCAGCAACAGAAGAAGGGGACACAGTCTCAAGTTGTGCTGAGGAAGGTCTAGGCTGGATGTTCGGAGGAAGTTCTTGCCAAAGAAAGTGATTGGCATTGGAATGTGCTGCCCAGGGAGGTGGTGGAGTCTCCATCCCTGGAGGTGTTCAAGCAAAGCTTGGCTGAGGCATTTAGTGACATCATCTAGTTGATTGGACAGGTCTGGGCAATAGGTTGGGCTGGCTGATCTTGAATGTCTCTTCCAACCTGGTTGATTCTATAATTTTATGATGGTAAGATGAAGCCAATCTCTCAGAAAGTAGCACTCTGGCTGTCACCTAGAGCAAACCAACAAAATTAGTTTGGTTACTGTTTGCTGTGGTTTCTTTGTGCTTGAGCAAGGTAGAAATGAAAAATGGGCACTGTGCAACAATGAAGTCTTTCTGCAGGTTACAGCTTATGAAGGACCGGTTTCTGCTGAGGTTGTTTTCACAAGGACCTTCATCTGCTTGCCCTCTAGAAAGGGAAGAGTGAGACTTGAGCACTGGGGACATTCTGAGCAGCTTGAAAAATAAGATTGGTTTCAGAAGACCTGTAGCTGTCCTAGGCAAGGAGAAGAGGAGGACTTTGAGGGAGATAGATGGCATGAACCTTGACAAGTTTATTGAAGAAAGAATCACTTTATATTCTTCATAGAACAATATAATAACAGTAAAAAAATCTTGTGCTTTGGCTTGGACAGAATTCAATTTTTTTCTCCCTTTGGTACCACTAGCCAGTGACAAATCTGTCCACGAGTATCTTGCAGCAGATGCCTGTTTTATGGCAGATGCCCTCAGTTTTATGGCTGTACTCAAAGTGTCCATCCACATCCATGTGGGTGCTTGAGATGAAGGTGTCTCAAAGATGCGAATCATAGAAGGTCTGAAGTGCCTGCTAGGAGCATGTGTTGACCTGTTGGAGGGTAGGAGAGCCCTGCAGAGTGGCCTAGACAGGCTGGATGGGTGGCCAGAGGCCAATGGGATGAGATTGAATAAGGCCAAGTGCAGGGTTTTATACTTTGGCCACCACAACCCCAAGCAGTGCTACAGGCTGGGGACAGAGTGGCTGAGAGCAGCAAGGCAGAAAGGGACCTGGGGGTACTGGTGGATAGTAGCTGAACATGAGCCAGAAGTGTGCCCAGGTGGCCAAGAGAGCCAATGGCATCCTGGCCTGGATCAGGAACAGTGTGGCCAGCAGGACAAGGGAGGTTATTCTGCCCCTGTACTCAGCACTGGTCTGGCTACCCATTGAGTACTGTATCCAGTTCTGGGCTCCTCAATTCAAGAGAGATGTTGAGATACTGGAACATGTCCAGAGAAGGGCAACAAAGCTTTTGAGGGGGCTGGGGAATGCATCCATGTTTGGAGATGCTGATGAAGCTGGGGTTGTTTAGAGTGGATAAAAGGAAGGTCAGGGCAGACCTCATTGCTGTCTACAACTACCTGAAGGGAGGCTGCAGACAGGTGGGTTTGGTCTCTTCTGCCAGGCAACCAGCAACAGAATGAGGGGACACAAGTTGTGCCGCAGGAGGTCTAGGCTGGATGTTAGGAGGAAGTTCTTCCCAGAGAGAGTGGTTGGCATTGGAATGGGCTGCCCAGGGAGGTGGTGGAGTTGCTGTTTCTGGAGATGTTCAGAAAAGGACTGGATGAGGCACTGCCATGGTCTAGTTGACTGGACAGGGCTGGGTGTTGGGTTGGCGTGGATGATCTTGGAGGTCTCTTCTAACCCAGTCGATTCTATGAAGATGAATGTCCCTATGTCATATTCCTGAGCAAAACTGACTTTTAGAGGGAGCTGATTTTGTAGAGAGTGTGAATGCAGGAGAGAGGCTTGATTAGACTGGTTGAGCAAAGGAACTAGAGGGAAATACTTCTGGAATAGATACAGGAATACAGCAGATAATTTCTGACTCAGATCAGTGGGGAAGAGCCTAGAGAACACTACTCAAACTGAACTATAAGTCTTCTTGCTTTTTTCTCCAAGTTAAGTCATTGCTCTCCTGCAAGTTAAGACATTGCTTTTTTTAATCTCCAGAGTGACAAAGCCATTTGTGTTTTATTGACCAGTGTGTCTTGATCTGCCTGATGACATTTCCCAAGATTAATGTGTCTGCTTCTTGACAATGCATATGCTTCATGTTGCATCACAATTAACCATTGCTACTTGGTATGGTGAAGAGGGAGTCTCTTTATCTGCAACTGCATGAATTCTATCTGCATTTCAAATGGCAAGTAAATAGACAGGTCCCCTATGCCATTCTCTCATCTACCTTTTTCAACTGGAGGAAATAAAAATACATACAAATTCATACTTAGGTTTCCAGTAATGCATATTTTGTGGATACAGCATATTTTGGAGAGCAAATTGGTCTGGATATACAAACAATGGGAAAACAGTAACAAACGCCACAGTGTGTAAGATATCGAACACAAAAGTGCCTCCCATTGTTATAAAAGCTTGACTTAGAATCATAGAATCAACCAGTTTGGAAGAGACATCCAAGATCAGCCAGTCCAACCTAGCACCCAGCCCTAGCCAATCAACTAGACCAGGGCACTAAGTGCCTCAGCCAGGCTTTGCTTGAAGACCCTCAGGGATGGTGCCTCCACCATCTCCCTGAGCAGCCCATTCCAATGCCAATCACTCTCTCTGGGAAGAACTTCCTCCTAACATCCAGCCTATACTTCCCCCAGCACAACTTGAGACTGTGTCCCCTTGTTCTGTTGCTGGTTGCCTGGCAGAAGAGGCCACCCCCTGCCTGGCTACAACCTCCCTTCAGGTAGTTGTAGACAGCAATGAGGTCACCCCTGAGCCTCCTCTTCTCCAGGCTGCACACCCTCAGCTCCCTCAGCCTCTCCTCATAGGGTTTGTGTTCCAGGCCCCTCACCAGCTTTCTCGCCCTTCTCTGGACACATCTCAGCACCTCAACATCTCTCTTGAATTGAGGAGCCCAGAACTGGACACAGCACTCAAGGTGTGGCCTGACCAGTGCTGAGTACAGGGGCAGAATAACCTCCCTTGTCCTACTGGCCATACTGTTCCTGATGCAGGCCAGGATGCCACTGGCTCTCTTGGCCACCTGGGGACTTTGTAGGCTTTTATATGTGTTGGTAGAAATGCCCAATTAATCTTCATAAACCATTTTGAGTGCATATGCTAAGGTTTTTTTTCCTTTGGTTTCTTCATAAATCGTCATCCTAATGCCTTTATCCAGGGTGTTTCAAAGTATCCTTGTAATTCAATGGCAATTCTGAGAGGTTCCACCTCAACACAAGGGGCAGCTTCTTTACTGTAAGGGTCACAGGGCACTGGAATGTGTTTCCCAGAGAGGTTGTGGAGTCTCCTTCCATGGAGACTTTCAAGACCTGTCTGGATGTGTTGCTCTGTGTTAGATGGTATTGTCTTGCTGTGGCAGGGGAGCTGGAGTCAATGATCTTCTTGGGTCCCTTGCAACCCCTAGTATCCTGCGACCCACTTTTGCAGGAATGCATCACTATGTTCAACCTCAAGCTGAGTCATCCATTTGTCTCTAACGAGATTCTCCACATACATAGAGTTAAATTGGTGTGCATTTACCAGAAGGTGCAGATATTTTGCCCCAATAACCTTACAAACATCTCAGGAATGTGCTCACTTAGAAGTTGGTTATTGCTTTAATTAAACTCAGTAGCTGAATATGAACCACCAAGAGAAGCTGAAATCTACCTAACCATTGTTTAAATAAGTATCTCACTATATATTTTTTTTTAGTATATCACACAGTATAAAATGAACTGAAATTTTAATCAGAAACTGGTTCTTCTATTAGGCTTGCCAGCAGAAGCAGCAAGCACAAAGAGTGTCCTTGGTGTATAGGTCTATTTTCTTACAGTGTTTTGAATGCAGTTTCCTCCACCATTGTTTTGAAGGTTTGCAGCAGCTAAGAGGTGGCAATGGCTAACTGTCCCCATCATTAAACTGGAGCAGACATGAAGCAGTCTTCTAAAAATCAAATATATACAAGCCCTGTGAGGAGATGCTGAGGGAGCTGGGGGTGTTTAGCCTGGGGAAGAGGAGGCTCAGAGGTGACCTCATTGATGTCTACAACTGCCAGAAGGGAGGTTGTAGCCAGGTGGGGTTGGTCTCTTCTGCCAGGCAAGCAGCAATAGAAAAAGGGGACAAAGTCTCAAGTTGTCCCAGGGGAGGTCTAGGCTGGATGTTAGGAGGAAGTTGTTGGCAGAGAGAGTGATTGGCATTGGAATGGGCTGCCCAGGGAGGTGGTGGAGTTGCCATCCCTGGAGGTGTTGAAGCAAAGCCTGGCTGAGACACTTAGTGCCATGGTCTGGTTGACTGGCCAGGGCTGGGTGCTAGGTTGGCCTGGATGAGCTTGGAGGTCTCTTCCACCCTGGTTGATTCTATGAAATGTTGAGAGGGAATATGAACTTGGAATCTGTTTAGTTCTTCATTGAAAAAGTAAAGACAGATTTAAGCAATGTTTTTGAGCTTTACTTGGTGAATTTATATTCTTGCTTCTCTTCCCCCTCTTTCCCTCCCTGCCTCTTATATATTCTTGGCTTGCCTTGGTAATTTTATTTGCTTCTGGTCTTTATGAGATCCCTCGCTGCCAACTAATTTTCCTTTCTCCAGGGAGTATTTCAGCTGAACCTTGGTATTTTGAATGTATGTAATGGATCTGAATAATATAATCTGTGCCCCAATAAAAAAACCCAAAATAAGTGTCACAGCTGATATATCTTTAATAGGCAGGGACATGACATAGTTGTAGGAGGTGCAATGAAGACTTGTGGTCTCTGTACATTTGTAATAAAAGTTGACAGGTTGTGAGAAGCCCTAAAAAATGGGGTGGTAAACACCACAAAGGGTTTTATAGAGCCTGTGATGCAAGTCAGTCAGTGAAGCTTTTTCTAGTACTGTTCAGGGATGGACATTTTATTATGGGGAAAAAAAAGAGATAGCAGGTCTCAAAGATTATGACATAGCTGAATGAAATGAAACATTCTGATACGAAAAGGGATTGAGTGAATTGAGATTTTTCATTTATAGAAGTGACTAATAAAAGTGAAATGGATAGAAGGACCCAAAGTCACAAGAAAGAAATCTGACTTGTTTTCCTTTTGACCTGGGAAAGGCTATATTCCTCCCTGCATCTGGGGAGCAATAATAAACTGCACCAGTACAGGCTGAGAGGTGATCTGCTGGAGAGCAGTCCTGTGGAGAGGGACCTGGGAGTCTTGGTGGATAACATCCATGGAACAGTAAAGTGCCCTTGTGGCCAAGAAGGCCAGTGGGATCTTGGGGTTTGTTAGGAAGAGTGTGTCCAGCAGATCAAGGGAGGTTCTCCTACCCCTCTACTCTGCCCTGGTGAGACCTCATCTTGAATACTGTGCTCAGTTTTAGGTTTCCCAATTTAAGAGGGACAGGGGTCTGCTGGAGAGGGTCCAGCAGAGGGCTATGAGGGTGATGAGTGGATTGGAGGGCATGGCTTATGAGGAGAGGCTGAGGGACCTGGGGCTTTTTAGTCTGGAGAAGAGAAGACTGAGAGGGGATTTAATAAATGTTTATAAGTATCTGAGGGGTGGTCAGGAGTAGGGGGACAGGCTCTGCTCACTGCTCCCTGGGATAGGACAAGGAGCAATGGGTGTAAGTTGCAGCACAAGAGGTTCTGCCTCAACACAAGGGGGAACTTCTTTGCTGGAAGGGTCCCAGAGCACTGGCACAGGCTCCCCAGAGAGGTTGTGGAGTCTCCTTCCCTGGAAACTTTCAGGGCCTGTCTGGATGTGTTCCTCTGTGATCTGTGCCAGATTGTGTGGTCCTGCTCTGGCAGGAGGATTGGACTCGATGACCTCCTTGGGTCCCTTCCAACCCCTAACATCCTGTGACCTGGGATATTATATAATTAAGAAAGTTATGAAAGTTGTGGAACTCCAGAAGCCATTTTTCAATAATCAGAAATGACCATAGCAAGGCATCTCAGCCAGATAAAGTGGGGGAGAAAAAACCAAAATCTTTGCATATTTTGCCTACATGAGAACTATCTAGAGTTACTAATGAAGGAAAGGATATGAAATTTCATGCCTCATAGCTTGAGCCTGCCACTGGCAGTTAACACAGTGGGTGCAGACTATGTCCCATCTTGCCCATCAGAAGTTCTTAGGGCTTCTAGTGAGTCTAGCCAGGTGGGGTTGGTCTCTTCTGCCAGGCAAGCAGCAACAGAACAAGGGGACACAGTCTCAAGTTGTGCTGGGGAGGTCTAGGCTGGATGTTAGGAGGAAGTTGTTGCCAGAGAGAGTGATTGGCATTGGAATGGGCTGCCCAAGGAGGTGGTGGAGGTGTTCAAGCAAAGCCTGGCTGAGGGACTTAGTGTCATGGTCTAGTTGATTGGCCAGGGCTAGGTGCTAGGTTGGACTGGGTGATCTTGCAGGTCTCTTCCAATATGATTCTGTGATTCTCTGACTTGTCAGTATCAGATCCTGCAGTCAGGACTGGCCTTGCAGGTTGGTGGCCTGTTGTAATCCCTGTGAATTATTAAATAAGAAATAATGGAATCAGTCAGGGTTGGAAGGGACCACAAAAATCATAGCATCATGTTTTTGAGAGTCTTAGCTTGTACCATATCCCTGGCAGACCTGAAGCAGCTGTGTTGGGGAATATTCCTTGACCATGCAGGCATACATCAGACCTGGCTGTTTGATCCACTTGTAGACAGTTGTCTCTGAGCACTGCAGGGACACTTCTAGGAGCACTTATGACAGGATAATTGAGTTTTGTCATCCATATCTTATATTCTGCTGACAGCTTTCCAATGCCATTAAAGACATCACAGAAGTGATTTTTCTACCTTCATAAGCTTCTGTCCTCCAGCATAAGCTCTCATAATGAGCCTGAGCATTTGACATGTTTTGAGACACTGAATCGATATGCCCTGTCCCTGAAACAATTATAAACCTTATCTTCTCAAGATTCTCCTTTGCCTTTATGTCAAACTCATATAAACCTGCAACTAGAACATTTCTCCACAGCATTATCTGCAGTTCCTTGTCTGTATTCCGTGCAAGTGTGTTTCCTCTTCAGATAGTTCCCTGTAACTTCAGCTGTCACATGAAGCTAACCTGCAGCAGTCAACTAACCAGTAAAATCTCACTGCAGGCATCCGTTGCAGATGTCTCTTCAACAATGCCATGGTAGCAGTTGGCTTCTTTTTAGTACATTCTGGCTTCTTGCAAACAAGATCTCTCCAAAGCTACAGGTAGAGCTTAAGAGGGATATTTTTTGGTCTAATCTCGTTCAGCCTTCCACACTGGTTTTGCAAATTCCTGCTATTTGCAGTCTGCAGATTCCTCCAGAGATAGATATATGTATTTTTTTTTTCCCTGATCTTATCCACTTTGTCTTATTTTCCTTCCAAAATCTGCACTTGGGTTTATTTGTGGTTTGAAAGCTTGGAAATGTTCTTTCATTTTTCACAAGTTTGGATAAGAAACTGCTCAATTTGCCATTTACACACACACACACGCACCCCTCCCCCCACCCTGAGTTTGGCTTATTCTTAATACAATCTCATCCTTAGAATTGGTTGTGTCCAGTTCTGAGCTCTTCAATTCAAGAGAGATGTTGAAGTGCTGGAACATGCCCATAGAAGGGCAACAAAGCTGGTGAGGGGCCTGGAGCACAAATCCTATGAGGAGAGGCTGAGGGAGCTGGGGGTGTTTAGCCTGGAGAAGAGGAGGCTCAGAGGTGACCTCATTGCTGTCTACAACTACCTGAAGGGAGGCTGTAGCCAGGTGGGGGGTGGCCTCTTCTCCCAGGCAACCAGCAATAGAACAAGGGGACACAGACTCATGTTGTGCCAAGGGAGGTCGAGGCTGGATGTTAGCAGGGAGTTCTTGGCAGAGAGAATGATTGGCATTGGAATGGGCTGCCCAGGCAGGTGGTGGAGTCACCATCCCTGGAGGTATTCATGGAAAGCCTGGCTGAGGCACTTAGTGCCATGGTCTAGTTGATTGGGCAGGTCTGGGCAATAGGTTGGAGTGGCTGATATTGGAGGACTCTTCCAATCTGGTTGATTCTATGACTGGGTGATCTTGGACATCCCTTCCAACCTGGTTGATTCTATGATTACTTGGTTCTGTGGGTTTTGGTGTTGTCTGAAACACAAACATGGTGGGAGGCTTTCAGTTCAGATTGCTAATTTAGTTCATAATCCACAGACACACTGAGGAGTCATGATTCTGTGGTTCTTTTTGCAGATATTTCTTGACAAAACATTATCACATGAGGTTGAATCATATTGTCAAATAGTTCCATAGCATGGCAGAGTGTTATCTGAGTTATGGGCAGCCTCTGACATGGCTATTAAAAACACCTGCTAAAGAAAAATCACCTTTTAGAAGATGAATGGATGGCAGTTTTCAGGATGTAGGTTCTAATAAACAGTGTATATGAAAGACTGTGAACTGTTAATAACAGCAAGGTTTATGTACAAGCTATTTTTCAGCTAAGCATGTTTCCAGTCCTGTCAGTTTATATTTAACAAAGGTTTTTGACAGCTTGTCTTTTAGATAACATTATTCTAGAAGAAACTTGTTTATAGTGAAGCTGATCTGAAATGTTAAAGGTGTGGTAACTCCAGGAATATTGGAGCTTTTGAATTAAATCTTCAGTAATGGCCAAGAAAGGAAATGTTGTATCATGCTCTGTTTTGTTAGACGTTTATTATCAGTCCTGGACAGGTCATTGAAGGGCCACATTCTTTGCCTGTTCTAGGCAGGATCAAGGCATACATGAAATAAATACACATCGACAGTAAGAACACCAAGGGTAGGGAAGTGTCCACTCATCCCTTCAGTGAGCACCATGGGGTTTTTGTTAGTGCTTGATTTGCCTCTCTATTAGCTTCATTCCAAAGATTCTTTGGTTTCTGTGGATGCTGCTGCAGCAGCGATGCACAAAGTTCAGCTTGGAAAAGCAGAATCTGGTGCTAATTAAATCCTGGCCATTCCCATACTCAGTTGCAATGCCAGTTTCCTGCAATCCATTTTAAATGCTGAACTTTCTCATTCTGTAGGCGAGTTCTTTGATGGTGAGCATGCATAGCACTGAGAAGACTATTTACTCTTCTTTGTAATCTAAGTAAGAATGGCTTTGCTAGCCTTTCACAAGTGGCAGGGTTAGCTGCATCCCTTATGCATACAAATGCAGTTCTGCATGGATGAGCCTGAGGGCACAATATAAAGATTCTCTTGTTTCACTCAGACACAACTGTCTTATCAATACAGATCCCCAAAGTGATGGGTTCCCTCAGAGCAAAACAAGATTCTGACCAAAGAACAAATCCAGATTTACTGATCTGTTTTTATTATTTAATCAAGTCCTTTGCATAAACACTGAATATATTTTGAATCACAGAATGTGAGGTGCTGGAAGGGATCTCCAGCAACCATCAGGTCCAACACCTCAGCCAGAGCAGGACCACCTAGGGCATAGGAATACATCCAGATGAATTGGAATTTTAATCTCTTGGTCTAAAATAATAGGTGAGTTTACTTCAGCTAGCAGAACACTTAAGGATTTAGTCTTATAAAAATAAACTTATACTACTCATAGTGCTCATGTGCACAAACATCTGTTATAACTATTATAAGATAATATCAAATCCATCAAATGCAAAAGTGTCTTTATTCATCTTAATTCTTGTGGCTGTCTCCTCTGGTAGAGTTCACAGATACAGTGTGTAAGTGAGGAGCCCTGGGTGTGTTGTGATTCGCTTAAACCATAGAATCATAGAATTGACCAGGTTGGAGGAGACCTCCAAGATCCTCCACTCCAACCTAGCACCCAGCCTTAGACAGTCAACTAGACCATGGCACTAAGTGCCTCATCCAGGCTTTTCTTGAACACCTCCAGGGACGGTGCCTCCACCACCTCCCTGGGCAGCCCATTCCAATGCTAATCACTCTCTCTGGGAAGAACTTACTCCTAACATCCAGCCTATACTTCCCCCAGCACAGCTTGAGACTGTATCCCCTTGTTCTGTGGCTGCTTGCCTGGCAGAAGAGGCCAACCCCCACCTGGCTACATCGTTCCTTCAGGTAGTTGTAGACAGCAGTGAGGTCACCCTTAAGCTTCCTCTCCTCCAGGCTGCACACCCCCAGCTCCCTCAGCCTCTCCTCATAGGGTTTGTGTTCAAGGCCTCTCACCAGCTTCATTTCCCTTCTCTGGACATGTTCTAGTGCTTCAACACTTCTCTTGTATTGAGGAACCCAGAATTGGACATGCTACTCAATGTGTGGCCTGACCAGTGTTGAGTATGGGGGTAGAATAACCTCCCTTGTCCTACTCTTGATTCAGGCCAGGATGCCATTGGCTCTCTTGGCCACTGGGCACACTGCTGCATCATGTTCAGCCTACTATTTGCCAGAACACCCAGGTCCCTTTCTTCCTGGCTTCTGTCTAGCCACTCTGTCCTAGCCTGTAACGCTGCTTTGGGTTGTTGTGACCAAAGTGTAGAACCCTGCACTTGGGAAACCAAACCCCAGCCTTCTCATTTTGTCAGTTTCAAGTTTCTCACCACTAAAGACTTCATGTTCTTCCCTTCAGCAGGGTAAATCCATCACTTCATTATTCAGCAGCCTGGGCTTGGTTGGGGCTGTGGGCAGACTGCTGTGTCAGATCGTTCTCTCCGTGCCCTTGCCTTTTTCACCAGCACTATATTCCTCCTAATACTTGATAAGCTTTGAAAGGCACTGGTTGCCTGGGAGAAGAGGCTGACCCCCACCTGGGCACAACCTCCCTTCAGGCAGTTGTAGACAGTGATAAGGTCCACCCTTACCCTCCTCTTCACCAGGTTAAACAACCCCACCTCCCTCAGCTGCTCCTCATAGGACTTGTGTTTTAGATCCCTCACCAACCTTGTTGCCCTTCTCTGGACATGTTTGAGCATCACAACACCATTCTTAAACTGGGACCAGATACCTTCCATTTGGCCTCTGTCAAAATTGCACAGGGCTCTGACCCATGGAGGCAGGAATAGCTGGTGCAGATGAAAGGCAGCCTGCAAACTTGCCCTCCTGGCTCTTGCCCAGAGGCTTGTACCTTCCGATGAACACCAGGAAGATGGGATCTGTCCCTCGTGGGCAAGCAAATGGGGTTGGCAGCTCTTTCATCCTCTCTGTGTAGATCTTTCCTGGTTCACACCTGGTTTTGTAGCAGTTTTCTGCTGGAATTTGTATATGCAGTCTCCAGGCTCGAAAGCTTGCTTAGCAGCTACTTGGTTTTTGTGTCATGTCATCAAGGCTGCTGAGCATCCATGTGGGTTTACTTGATTGATCAGTCGAGCTTCTTCCTGTGACTTAATGGCTGGGATTATGCCACCTGGCATGTGGCTCACCAGTCTCATTTTTCAGCTGTGGCTTTTTTTTGGGGGGGGGAGGGGAAGAAAGTGCTGGGGATAATAGTCCAGCATAGCACAATGCTTTCTGCAGTGTCCATTAGATGTCCCCACATGCTGGTGGCTCGTGGGTGCTTTAATCACTTCCCAATTAACAACGGCGCTCTCTGCATGCATTCATCGGATGGAGTCTCCGATTTCTATCCTGAACACAACACTGCAGCACTTTCACTTCATGGAAGAAATTCTCCTTATTCAGAAGAACTTGCACCCTTGCAGACCTCTATTTGTCAGTTGCCACATCTGAACTTTAATTAACATTGTATTTGTTAAGTAGGTAATATATACCAAACGGTAATTCTGAGCTCATAACCACCTGGCAGGTTCTTTCCTACCACTGTGAAGCTGCTCTGTTTGCAATGCAGAACAGTAAGGGAAATGATAAGTGAATTAAATATACAGGCATAATGCCATCTCTCAGCTTTGTTGTTTGCAGCCAGAGCCACTGCTGGAGCCCTTGTTAGAGCACTAAGTTTTCTCCACTTGCCTGACTCATTCTGTCCTAGGTTTTAAACAATGTATATGGATTATTTGCTGCCTGAACCATTAGCCTGTGGTTTGACAGAGTCTCACAGGGAGAAGTCAGCTTCTCACAACTCCAAGGACAGATTTTCCTGTGCGTGGGTGGCAATAGGAATAATTTCAATGTCTGTTTTTTCCCTTCCTTAGTCCTCCACACTTTCTTTCAAGACCTGAAGGACACTCAACACAGCAGAGGTGACTACTGGACACTGAACTTGACCATGCATGGAGCTAGGACAGCCCTGGCAGCAGAGAGCATTTCTATATTTCTGTTTGCCAGGGGAGGTCTAGGCTGGAGGTTAGGAGGAAGTTCTTCCCAAGTAGAGTGATTTGCCACTGGAATGGGCTGTCCAGGGAGGTGGTGGAGTCACTATGCCTGGAGCTGTTAAAGAAAAGAATGGATGAGGCACTTCCTGACATGGTGTAGTTGATTAGCTAGGGCTGGGTGCTAGGTTGGACTGGCTGATCTTGGAGGTCCCTCCCAACCTGGTTGATTCTATACTTTTCTGAAGGCTTTTGTTCATATTTTATACCCCCTACCCAAACCTCTCTGTACACTTCTGGGAAATACTTGGTGGTTTAGGTATAGAAGAAACCACACAAAGGAGACAAAAGTCTGGTGATACTTTTCAAATTTTTAGGCTACACTCAGAGAAATTGAGGATGCTGTCTGTAAACAGGTTTCATAGAATCAGTAAGGGTTGGAAGGGGCCACAAGCACCAGCCAGTTCCAACATCCCTGCCATGAGCAGGGACACCCTGCCCTAGAGCAGGCTGGCCACAGCCTCATGCAGCCTGGCCTTAAACACCTCCAGGGATGGGGTCTCAACCACCTCCCTGGGCAACCTATTCCAGGCTCTCACCACTCTCATGCTGAACAATGAACTCCTCATGTCCAGGCTGAATCTCCTCACCTCCATCTTTGCTCCATTCCCCTCAGTCCTGTCACTCCCTGATAGTCTGAAAAGTCCCTCCCCAGCTTTTTTTCTGGGCCCCCTTCAGATACTGGAAGGCCACAAGAAGGTCACCTGGGAGCCTCCTCTTCTGCAGACTGAACAGCCCCAACTCTTTCAGTCTGTCCTCCTAGCAGAGCTGCCCCAGCCCTCTGATCATCCTCGTGGCCCTTCTCTGGACATGCTCCAGCATCTCCACATGCCTCTTATAATTGGGGTCCAGAACTGCATGCAGTACTCCTGGCTGGGTCTCACCAGAGCAGAGTAGAGAGTGGAATGTCAGGTTTGCAAATCCTCATTGTTTGTCTGCATTCACAGAACTTTCTCATAATTCCAGAGAATTTATTTGTGTTGATTATCATCTTACATCTGAGATAAGATCTGAAATATTTCCTCCTACTATTACAAATGAAGTTTGCTTCCTGCCATGATTTTTAAATAATGAACTGAATGGTACATCCTGACAGGATTTATCCTTGCTAGAAATGATGGAGTAGCATTATCTTGTTAGAACAATGCCTGCCTTTTTCTTTCTTCAAGCACAGCTAAAGAAATCTTACATGACAGCTTAGCCTATCATGTTTGATTTGATCAAAGCACGATAGAAATACTGAAAAATTGATTTTCACAACCTTAATCTGCACTAAATAAGTGCTTATACCACACTGAGTGGATTACCAAGGGCAATACAGTGTGTTAGGAGCAGAACCATTGTTGAGGCTGTTTCCCTGATACCTGCCTGCTTTGGATTTTTAGACAGAAAGAAGTACTTCTTGTATTAATATTTTCATTGTGCCAGAAACTATGCTTAAGCAAAGTGCCTTGTCTCTTCCAGATTTAAAGCAATTCTTCATGTCTCACTCCACAATTTAATATGGCTTTAGCAGCAAAACAAATTAGCAGCAGACTTCTGTCTTTCTGTAATGTACTCAGACTCCAACTGTGAGTTCAGATCATTCATTCAGAAGTTGTCTGCACAAAGGGTTTGAAAGAAAGCTTGCAAAATTAATTTTATTCAACCATCTTTGCTGAGACATTGATGTTTTCAGAAGGCTAATTAACAGTGCATGTTCTTTCATAGCTAATTCTGTATTGCTGCAGAACAGCAAGGAAATAAGTGCCACCAGAATCTTTGGAGTTCACTCACATTTATAGTCTTGTCTACTTCCATGAAGAATGCTCAGATTAGGATATAGTTCCAGGTTAGTACATAGAATTGATCAGGTTGGAAGAGACCTCCAAGATCATCCAGACCAACCTAGCACCCAGCCCTGCCCAATCAACCAGACCATGGCACTAAGTGCCTCAGCCAGGCTTTGCTTCAACACCTCCAGGGACGGTGCCTCCACCAACTCCCTGGGCAGCCCATTCCAATGCCAATCACTCTCTCTGTCAACAACTTCCTCCTAACATCCAGCCTAGACCTCCCCTGGCACAACTTGAGACTGTGTCCCCTTGTTCTGTTGCTGCTTGCCTGGCAGAAGAGACCAACCCCCATCTGACTACAACCTCCCTTCAGGTAGTTGTAGACAGCAATGAGGTCAGCCCTGAGCCTCACCTTCTCCAGACTGAGCAGCTCCCTCAGCCTCTTCTCACAGGGCTTGTGTTCCAGGCCTCTCCCCACATACACTGTCTCAGCTCCCGTTGTCATGAACATAGGTTTAGTCTACACAGTTGGTGAATCAGCTGTAGTGGCAAAAGACCTTGGAGTCCTGGTGGACAGCAAGTTCTGCATGGGCCAGCCATGTGCCTTTGTGGCCAAGACACCCAGTGGCGTCCTGGAGTGCATCAAGAATAGTGTGGCCAGCAGGTCTAGGGAGGTTCTTCTCCCATTTCTGCTCTGCTCTGGTGAGAGCACACCTGGAATACTGTGTCCAGTTTTGCTCTCCCCACTTTGAGAGTGACAGGGACCTACTGGAAAGTGTCCAGCAGAGAGCCATGAGGATGATTTGGGGACTTGAGTGTCTCCCCTACAGAAAAAAGACTGAGAGACCTGGGGCTGTTTAGTCTGGAGAAGGCTGAGAGGGAATCTCATCAATGTGTACAAATATCTGTGGGGTGAGTGTCAAGTGGCTGGGGCCAGTCTTGTTTTGGTGGTGTGCAGCAATAGAACAAGGAACAACAGCTAAGAACGGGAACACAGAAGGTTTCACTTCAACACGAGGAGAAACTTCTTTCCAGTGAGGGTGGCAGAGCACAGAAACAGACTGCCCAGAAAGGCTGCAGAGTCTCCTTCTCTGGAGACTTTCAAAACCTGCCTGGATGCATTCCTGTGTGAACTACCCTAGGAGATCCAGCCTGGGCAGGGAGGTTGGGCTTGATGATCTCTGAAGATCCCTTCCAAGCTCTAATGTTCTGTGATTCTGTTGCCAGAGGTAGGTGGTTCACCCTCCATGTGAGTCAAGAGTCCCATGTCATCTTTAATGGCTGCTGAACCTTTGTTTGTATCTGCAGAAAGGTCTGTCCCTCTGTAGGTCCTGTGCCATATCTGCAAAGTGTCTGGCTTTAGCAATAGCAAACCAATCCCTGCTGCTGTAACTGGTAGGCTGGCAGCATGCATGCCCAGATATGACCAACTTTGTCCCTGGAGGTGTTCAAAAAATTTTTGGATGAGACACTTAGTCCCACCAGGGGGACTACGATGTAGTTGCCATTTCAGAAACTTGGTGGGACGACAGACATGACTGGGCTGTTATACTGGAGGGATATAACCTTTTCAGGAGAGATAGGCAAGGGAGAAGAGGAGGAGGGGTGGCCCTGTATATTAGAGAGTCACTCCATGCCATTGAGCTAGAAGTGAGGGATGAAGGGGTAGAGACCCTGTGGATTAAAATCAGAGGTAGGACTAATAAATCTGACATCCTGGTTGGAGTCTGTTACAGACCACCCAACCAGGATGAGGGAACAGATGAGATATTTTACAAACAGTTGGAGGCTGTCTCAAGATCTTCAGATCTTGTCCTTGTGGGTGACTTTAACCTGCCAGATATCTGCTGGGAACTTAATTCAGCAGAGAGGAGGCAGTCCAGGAGATTTCTGGAGTGCATGGAGGACAGCTTCATGACCCAACTCTTAAACGAGCCTACCAGGGGTCAAGCTCAGCTTGACCTGCTGCTCTCCAACAGAGAAGGGCTGGTAGGAGATGTGATAGTGGGAGGCTGCCTGGGGTGTAGCGACCACGAGTTAGTGGAGTTTTCAATATACAGGGAGGTAGGGAGGCACTTCAACAAAACCTACACCTTGGACTTTAGGAGGGCAAACTTCAATTTGCTCAAGGAACTTATTTCCAATGTCCCCTGGGCAGCAGTTCTTGAGAACAAAGGGGTCCAGGATGGTTGGACTTACTTTAAACAGGAGCTCTTGAAGGCACAGGAACTGGCAGTTCCCACATGCCGAAAGATGAGCCGCAGGGGGAGGCGACCAGCCTGGATGAGCAAAGAGCTCCTGAAGGAAGTGGGGGAGAAAAAGAGGGTGTATCGCCTCTGGAAGGAGGGGAAGGCTTCTCCTGATGTGTTTAAGGAGGTAGCCAGACTATGTAGGAGAAAAATTAGAGAGGCTAAGGCTCAGCTAGAACTTAGGCTGGCCACTTCCGTGAAAGTTAACAAAAAACACTTTTATAAATTTATCAATGCTAAAAGGAAGGGCAAGAAGAGCCTCCACTCCTTACTGGACCAGGAGGGGAACACTATAACTGATGATGAAGCAAAGGCAGAGGTCCTGAATGCCTCCTTCGCCTCAGTTTTCAACAGTAAGGAGAGAGGAGGAGGAGGCAAATGGCCTCTTAAACTGGGGGATGGGGTCGGGGAGCAGTGTGTTCCCCTGGAAATTCATGAAGAATTAGTTCAGGACCTGCTGAGCCATCTGGACACCCACAAGTCCATGGGACCAGATGGGATCCATCCCAGGGTGCTGAGAGAGCTGGCAGCTGAGCTGGCCAAGCCACTCTCCATCATTTTCCAGCAGTCCTGGTTCACCGGAGAGGTCCCAGGAGACTGGAAAATGGCCAACGTGGTCCCCATCCACAAAAAGGGTCGGATGGAGGAACCTGGGAACTACAGACCTGTCAGCCTGACCTCAGTGCCAGGGAAACTGATGGAGCAGGTTCTCTTGGGGCCAATAACTGCGCACCTGAGGGATGGCAAAGATCTCAGGTCCAGCCAGCATGGGTTTAGGAAGGGCAGATCCTGCCTTTCTAACCTGATCTCCTTCTATGATCAGGTGACCCGCTTGGTGGATGTGGGGAGGCCTGTGGATGTGGTCTATCTGGACTTCAGCAAGGCCTTTGACACTGTCCCCCACAGCAAACTGCTGGCTAAGCTGTCAGCCCGCGGCTTGGATGGTAACACTCTGTGCTGGGTTAGGAACTGGCTGGAGAGCCGGACCCAGAGAGTGGTGGTGAATGGTGCCACATCCAGCTGGCGGCCAGTCACTAGTGGTGTCCCTCAGGGATCAGTGCTGGGCCCCATCCTCTTTAACATCTTCATAGATGATCTGGATGAGGGCATCGAGTCAGTCATCAGCAAGTTTGCAGATGACACTAAGCTGGGGGCAGATGTGACTGAGCTGGAGGGCAGAAGGGCTCTGCAGCGGGACCTTGACCGCCTGGACAGATGGGCAGAGGCCAATGGGATGGGGTTCAATAGCTCAAAGTGCAGGGTGCTGCACTTTGGCCACAACAACCCCATGCAGAGATACAGGCTGGGGTCGGAGTGGCTGGAGAGCAGCCAGACAGAGAGGGATCTGGGGGTACTGATTGATACCCACCTGAACATGAGCCAGCAGTGTGCCCAGGTGGCCAAGAGAGCCAGTGGCATCCTGGCCTGCATCAGGAGTGGTGTGGTCAGCAGGAGCAGGGAGGTCATTCTGCCCCTGTACTCTGCACTGGTCAGACCACACCTCGAGTACTGTGTTCAGTTCTGGGCCCCCCAGTTTAGGAAGGACACTGAGATGCTTGAGCGTGTCCAGAGAAGGGCGACGAGGCTGGGGAGAGGCCTTGAGCACAGCCCTATGAGGAGAGGCTTAGGGAGCTGGGGTTGTTTAGCCTGGAGAAGAGGAGGCTCAGGGGTGACCTTATTGCTGTCTACAACTACCTGAAGGGTGGTTGTGGCCAGGAGGAGGTTGCTCTCTTCTCTCAGGTGGCCAGCACCAGAACAAGGGGACACAGCCTCAGGCTGCGCCAGGGGAAATTTAGGCTGGAGGTGAGGAGAAAGTTCTTCACTGAGAGAGTCATTGGACACTGGAATGGGCTGCCCAGGGAGGTGGTGGAGTCGTCGTCCCTGGGGCAGTTCAAGGCAAGGTTGGATGTGGCACTTGGTGCCATGGTCTAGCCTTGGGCACTGTGGTAAAGGGTTGGACTTGATGATCTGTGAGGTCTCTTCCAACCTTGGTGATACTGTGTTACTGTGATACTTAGTGCCATGGTCTAGTTGATCGGGTAGGGCTGGGTGATAGTTGAACTGGATGATCTTGGAGGTCTCTTCCAACCTGGTTGATTCTATGAATTTTTATCTCCATAACAGAAGTCAATCCTTAGAAAGGCTTGATAGGAATCTCTAAATTATGTGACCTACAGGTAACTCTCCAGATGCTTTAGTGTCAGGATGTTGACAGTGCCTTCTCTGTCCTCTCTGAAGCCAGCTTGATTTAGCATTTTTGTGTCTAAGATGGTTCCTCTGAGCTCCTGCAGTGCTGTTAAGTTAAGGTGGGTTTTAGCTCTGTCAGCAGCTCACTGTTATATAGATCTGTAGTAATTTCCCCCCTTGTTTTCTGTGATAAGACACTGGGGCACAACATGCTAATTCTTGGGTCACTTCACTCATTAGCATTTATATAATGCCTTTTAATTAGCATATCCCTTTCTGCTTCCTTGGGCTTTGCTGTCAGATGCTTTTAAGGATGCTGCAGTAAAACTTTATGAATTGTTTCTCTTGAAAAAATTGTATTTTGTTAATAAGAAGAGTTCCATGCTCATATTATCAATCCCTTTACACTAAAGATCAAGCCTGGTGTGAAAACTGGTGAATTTAGGAACATAACTTTTTTGTCAAACATTTCCCTGTGCTATCCTTATGCCCACTGTAAGCTTTAGGGGGGGGTGTGAGAGTCTCTTTTCAGGACAGATAAAATCATAGAATGGCTTGGGTTGGAAGGGATCACAAATATCATGTACTTGCAAAACCCCTGACATGGGTAGGGACACCTTCCACTAGACCAAGTTGCTTGAAGCTCCATCCAGCCTGGGTTTGAACACTGCTAGGGAAAGGGTATCCACAGCCTCTCTGGATAACCTATGCCAGTGCTTCACCATCCTCACACAATGAAGAATTTCTTCCTAATATCTAATGCAAATCTACTCCCTTTCAGTTTGAAACAACCTTTGCTTGTCCTGTCACCACACTCTCTGCAAAGACCCTCTTTCCATCTTTCCTGTATACCTCTTTTAGTTAGAATACCTCTACAAGGCCATCTCCAGCCTGGGATGGACAATACTTAGTCTCCCAACCTTTTCTCATAGGAGAGGTGCTCCAGTAAGTGTATGTCTCTTGTGCTGGGGGCCCCAGAGTTCAACAGAATACTCCAAGCAGGGTCTCATGAGAATGGAGGAGAGTGAGTAAATCACTTCCCTTCACTTGCTTCTCTAGATGCAGCCCAGAATTCCATTGGCCTGCAGAGAATTGCAGAATGCCTTCCCTGGAAGGTTTAGTGAAAAAAGAATTGCTAATAGATGTTGTCCCCACTACAGCAAGGAGGTTGGTCTAGATGATTGTTTGAAGTCTCTTTCAATACAAACCATTCTATGGTTTTGTGATTCATGAATAAAAATTTAAGTTCATATTGAGTAAGAACCTATGTTAGGGAAGTTAAAAGAACTTGTACCAAGTCCATGAGTCAGTAACATGAAGATGAAGATAATGAGAGCTATAAAGAGATCCTAGAACTGCAAGGACTTGTGTAAAGGATACAAGATTTTCTTCTTTCAACAAAGACCAGTAAATGTCAATGAATTTACACGAACCCATGAGAATATAAAGTAAAATAAATTCATGCATGACCAATGAAATCCTTTTATGTTCATGGAAACCTGCAATAGAAGGGTAGACCAATTAGTGCAATGACTGCGAATGTTGAGTGTTGACAACTCAAGTCAGTCACTCCAGTGAAAGGGTTCATTTAAAGTGTAATTTATTGCATCAGAGTAGCAAACTTAAGACTTGCACCAGGCATTGTGACAAATATGTTCAAGGATCGTAAGCCAGAGCTTACAAAAGTATAACCTGTAGTAATTTACACTTGTATAGGAACATCCATTCAAAGTGTTTAACAAACATTAATGAATTAAGCTGTGTAACACCCCACTGTCAGCCTATGGGTAAGTCAAAGCATTTGCATCTCAATTTTACAGAAGGTTAAGCTGAACTGCAGAGAGATTGATTTGCCTGAGGTCACTCAGCAAGCCAGTGGAATAACTGCAAATAGAGTCTGCAGCCTGAAGTTCTCATTTCCCTGTTTCTACCACTTGTATTGCACATCCCACTAGTAAAATGAAGGGGAAGAAAGCAGTGACACAAGTGAGACTTGGAATATCGTTGACCCAGTTTTCTATGTGAGCTCTTCCTTTTCCTTCAGCCCAGACACATATCAAAGGGATAGGCTGGTTTTAAATTATTTATTTAGAACTTTATTCCTTCACCATCTATATTTTGCATGCCTTCAGAATTTAATATACCTTGGCAGTGAGTGGCAATCCTCTTGAGTTTCAGGCATGAAACTTCAGGCATTCATCCTCCATCCCTTGCAACTCTGTGTTTGTCTGCTGTATAGATATGATCCCTTGGCATGCTCACTGTTCTTGCACAGCTTGGCTTAGGGGAAAGCAGCTGACTGCACCAGGAGTGTGGATAGGAGATGAAAATGGAGACTGCAGCCTCGTAGTTGTATATGTTTGCCTTTGCAAAGACAAAGAAAATGAGGATGAAATTGTGTCTTTGTCTCTGCTGTGTTACCTGATGGGCATATATGACAATCAGACAACTGGGGTTGTGTGTTTTGGTATCAGAAGCTGGTTAAAGTTAGTGCATACAGAGAGTGATGCCCTGTGAAATAGCAGACCTGGGCTGAGCAGATCTGTGCTGTTCCACTAAAAGGAGACTGTGAGGTGTTTGCAGTGAAAGGGTAATAGACATGCAGAGATGTTCTGATGTGAGGCCTTGAAGTGAAGACATTACAGGTGGTAAAGAATCACTGTGGAAGGTGAAAGAACTGAGAAGCAATGTTGTATTTTAATGACTTTTCTTAACTTTATATTTAAAGTGATGTTCAAAAGAGAATAGGTCTGAAGATGCCTGTTTGTAGGTTGAAGAAAAAGACTAGGAAGCAATTATTATTAATTATAGATTGCCATGGAGTTTTCCAACAAACATCCTTAGATCACCTTGGGAAAGTGTGCCTGATTTGGATTTCTTGCTGTTGTGGTTCTTGATGGACCACATCCTGAAGCCTCACACAAGTATAAACTGATTTACCATTACTGCATTTTTCAGATGTGGGCCATAGTTATTTCCTTGAGGCAATCTGAGTGTCTGAGATTCCCACACCACTCGAAGAAAAACTCATTGGATTGGAAGAGGTGAAATCACAGAATCGTGGAATTAACCAGGTTGGAAAAGACCTCTAAGGTCAAGTCCAACCCAACACCTTCTCATTAACTAAACCATGTCACTAAGTACTTCATTCAGCCTCCTTTTAAACGTCTGCAGGGATGGTGACTCTGCCACCTCCCCATGCAGCCCATTCCAATGCCAATCACTCTTTCTGTGAAAAACTTCTTCCTAACATTCAGCCTAAACCTGCTCAGGTGCAGCTTTGAGGCTGTGTCCTCTTGTTCCATCGCTGGGTACCTGGCAGAAGAAACCAAACCTGCATGGCTACAACCTCCTTTTTGGTAGCTGTAGAGAGCAATGAGATCTGCCTTGAGCCTCCTCTTGTCCAGGCTAAACAACCACCACATTTCTAAATCATAGTCTTGCCTGTACACGGTGGCTTCCGACCCACAGAGTGCTGGGAAAGATGCAAGACTGGCATGTGACAAGGAAGGATGGAGGTCAGCCCAGGGGGGTTAGGAAGCAGGTGGATTAATCAGAGAGATGGAGCATGAGGTTAGAGAGAAATGCAGCTCAGAGCTCAGGCTGCACTCAAACTCCTTACCTGTGTTTGGAGTCTTGCTCTTACACCTCTCAGCAAGCCTATGAGTGAAGTAGACATCACCATTGTTTCTCTTTCACAGACTGGGATCTAATCCTTCTCATCAAAACATTCTAGCCAGCTTCAAACTAGCAAAACTGCTTAGAAGAGACACCTGACATTCTACAGGCACTCCAAGTTCTCCTTCTTTTCTGCTCTTCAGAAGATACCTTAATTCTTTTGAAAACCAAACTGTTTTCACCAGAAAAGACTGAGTTCAGGGAATGCATAAGTCAGTGAGTTGGACCTGCGAACATCTATGAACATCCAAGATTGATCCTGCTTCTAACTCCCCCAGGAATTTTTGCTTGCCTTAGGGTTGTTTCAATTCTCCCTTGAAGAACTGCTGACATGAAAACACAGCATGTGTGAGGAGCAGCTGAGGGAACTGGAATTGTTCAGCCTGCAGGAAAGGAGGCTGAAGTGAGACCTTCTACAGCTCCCTGAAAGAAGGATGGAGCCAGATGAGAGTCACTCTCCTCTCCTAAGTAGAAAGGGATTGGACAAGAGGAAATGGCCTCAAGTTGCAGCATGGGAGGTTTAGTTTGGATATTCACAGAATCACAGAAATTTAGAGGTTGGAGGGAACCTCTGGAGATCATCTGTCCTGGCCTCCCTCTCAAAGCAGGATCCCCTAGAATAGTTCACACAGGAATGCATCCAGGTGGGCTGTGAAGGCCTCCAGAGAGGAGGACTCTGCAGCCCCCCTGGGTGGTCTGCTCCAGGGCTCTGTCACACTCATGATAAGGAGGTTTCTCCTCATGTTGAAGTGGAACCTTCTCTGTTCCGATTTGTGGCCATTGCTCCTTGCCTTATTGCTGCTGACCACCAAAAAAGAGATGGGGAACAATTTCTTGCCTGAAAGGGTCATCAAGCCCTGGAATGGACTGCCCAGGGCAGCCATGGAATCATCCCTGGAGGGATTTAAAAGCATTGTAAAGGTAGTGCTGAGAGGTGTGGTTTAGTAGGGACCTGGTGGTGCTGGGTTAGTGGTTGGGCTTTGATGTTCTTTAAGATCTCTTCCAGCCAAAACAATCCTGCGCTTCTGTGATGTATGGTGTGCAAAGCCACTGACCAGTGCCACCAACACTGACCTAGCATAAGGGGTGATAATTTCACACCTTTGTCTTCTGCACAGCCACAGCTTCTTGTGCTGTCTCGTGGGCTGGAGGAAAACAATGGAAGAAGCAAGGTGGGGAGCCAGTTTTTTGATTTCTAGGGTTTCAGCAAAATGGGTGCTGCTGGCAAGTATCTGATACAGAGGTGACCCTTGACTGAGCTTCAGGGTATCTGCTGCTATCACAAAGCCTGCAAGTCCTACTCTTAAGTGCTTAAGCACTTCCATTTACCCTGTCTACTCCAGACCTATTTATGTGCAGCTGCAGTAGAGAAGCCTGTCTATAAAACTTATCACAGAATGCTAGAGGCTGGAAGGGACCTCCAGAGATCATGGAGTCCAACCTCCCTGCTAAAGCAGGATCACCTAGGGTGGACTGCACAGGAATGCATCCAGGTGAGTTTTGAAAGTCTCTGGAAAAGGAGACTCCACAACCTCTCTGGACAGCCTGTTCCAGTGCTCTGCCACCTTCACTGCAAAGAAGTTTCTCCTCATTTGAGGTGAAACTTTCTATGTTCCAATTTATAGCCATTGCTCCTTGTCTTATTGCTGTGGACCACCAAAATGAGATTGGCCCCATCCACCCACCCATCAAATATTTACACACATTGATCAATTCTCCTCTCAGTCTTGTCTTCTCCAGACTAAAGAGCCCCAGGTTTCTCAGTCTTTCTTTGTAGGGGATATGCTCAAGTCCCCCAGTCATCATAGAATCAACCAGGTTGGAAGAGACCTCCAAGATCATCCAGTCCAACCTAGCACCCAGCCCTAGCTAGTCAACTAGACCATGGCACCAAGTGCTTCATCCAGGCTTTTCTTGAACACCTCCAGGGACGGTGACTCCACCACCTCCCTGGGCAGCCCATTCCAATGCCAATCACTCTCTCTGGCAACAGCTTCCTCCTAACATCCAGCTTAGACCTCCCCCAGCACAACTTGAGACTCTGTCCACTTCTTCTGTTGCTGGTTGCCTGGGAGAAGAGACCAACCCCACCTGGCTACAGCCTCCCTTCAGGTAGTTGTAGACAGCAATGAGGTCACCCCTGAGCCTCCTCTTCTCTAGACTAAACACCCCCAGCTCCCTCAGCCTCTCCTCAAAGGGTTTGTGTTCCAGGCCTTTCACCAGCTTTGTTGCCCTTCTCTGGACATGTTCTAATCTGGTTTAGGACTATAGAATGATTTATCCTTTTCTGATTCTGGTCTAGCATACATATTTCCCTCCAGATTCAGTGTTACACTAGCTTTGCAGAAGGTTCCTTTCCAAGATTAAAAACAAGCAACCCCCCCCGTTACTCTTTCCTCAGAGATGAAAATATGCCAGCAGCTTTTGATACAGACTTTTGACAAATGTTCGTAATCATCCCTGTTTAAAAAAGTCATATCTCAAGCATACAATCAATCACAGAACCATAGAACCGTTGAGGTTGGAAGAGACTTTTGAGATCATCACATCTAACCGCTCACCTAGCGCTCACAATCCCAGTACCACTAAACTGTGCTCCTAAGTACCACCCCTTAAGTGTCTTTCAAATACCTGCAGGGATAGTGACTCTACCACCTCTCTGGGCAGCCTGTTTCAATGCTTGTTCTTTCTCTGAAGATTTTTTTCCTAATATCCCTAATCTCATCAATATCCCTAATATTCAACCCAAATATTCAACCCTTGGCACTACTCAAGGCCATCTTCTCTTGTTCTGTCAGTTGTTGCATGTGAGAAGTGACTGACCCCCTCCTCACTCCAATCTCCTTTGAGGTTGTGTAGAGGGCAATTAGAATCATAGAATCAGCCAGGTTAGAAGAGACCTCCAAGATCAGCCAGTCCAACCTAGCACCCAGCCCTGACCAGTCAACTAGACCATGACACTAAGTGCCTCAGCCAGGCTTTTCTTGAACATCTCCAGGCATGGCAACTCCACCACCTCCCTGGACAGCCCATTCCAATGCCAATCACTCTCTCTGGGAAGAACTTCCTCCTAACATTAGGTCTCCCTTCAGCCTCTTCTTCTAAAGACTAATCCACCCTCATTTGTTCCTTGTAAGACTTGTGTTCAAAGGCCCTTCACCAGCTTGTTTGCTCTTCTTTGGACACATTCCAGCATCTCAACATCCTTCATGAAGTGAGGGGCCCAAAACTGAACACAGTATTAGAGGTGTGGCCTCACCAGTGCTGAGTAACAAGCAAAATCAGGCAATAACCAAATCTTATAACCAAAAAGTTTTCTGGTATCAAACTCTCTATTAGAGTAGTTTAAGTGCATATTGGAACCATTCAGATGAAAGTCTATTCATAACTTCCCTGACCCACAGTGGGACCATGTGGTGCTCTGGCAGGATTTAGTAGTGCACAGTAATAACTGTTAACTGCTGCACAGAAACCAGGGAAAATCTCTCCAGTAATGGCTTTGTAACCAACTCTCCACACAATGAATAAAACCTCTTCCCAAAGGTATCTGTTATTGTTGTCCGTAAATAACTTCCAGTCTCCAACTGCTACATGCAGAGCAATACACGGGGCTGAAAAAAAATATTGAAGGTTTGTGTTTAAGCTTGTGGAGAAAGAACATGACACAAACCACCTTTTTTCAAAGGAAACTTAGTTTATGAAAGGAAATTTTACTCGAGCCTCTCAGTGCTTCCTTAGCTGTCACCTTTGATTGCTTCATCATATTAACAGCACTTTCTGCTTCCATAGTTTTCTATTGATTAAAATCCTGGGTCAGGTTCACTTAGGAGGCCAGTTGTACAGAGGTGCAAAGCAGGCAGTGTGTGCTCGTGATCCTCCTCTGGCTCTTGCAGGTTGTGCATTGGTCTGCAGGTCCTGGCTGTCACGTTGAAAATGAAACCTTGCTGCAGGCTTTGGGACTTGTCGCTCTCTTTTCTGCAGCTTAAGCTTCAGAAACACAAGGAGCGAAACTGAGTGTGGCATCTGCTGATGGAATGTACTGTGCTTGCTTTCAACTATCTTTATGTGTTATTGAACTTGATTCCATGGTTTCTTTTCTTCTTCCATTGGAAAGATTGGCAGCCACAGATGTTAAGCATAACACAGTATCACAGTATCACCAAGGTTGGAAGAGACCTCACAGATCACCAAGTCCAACCCTTTACCACAGAGCTCAAGGCCAGACCATGGCACCAAGTGCCACCTCCAATCCTGCCTTGAACAGCTCCAGGGACGGCGACTCCACCACCTCCCCGGGCAGCCCATTCCAGTGTCCAATGACTCTCTCAGTGAAGAACTTTCTCCTCACCTCAAGCCTAAATCTCCCCTGGCGCAGCCTGAGGCTGTGTCCTCTTGTTCTGGTGCTGGCCACCTGAGAGAAGAAAGCAACCTCCTCCTGGCCACAACCACCCTTCAGGTAGTTGTAGACAGCAATAAGATCTCCCCTGACCCTCCTCTTCTTCAGGCTAACCAATCCCAGCTCCCTCAGCCTCTCCCCCTAGGGCTGTGCTCAAGGCCTCTCCCCAGCCTCGTCGCCCTTCTCTGGACACGCTCAAGCACCTCAGTGTCCCTCCTAAACTGGGGGGCCCAGAACTGAACACAGCACTCAAGGTGTGGTCTAACCAGTGCAGAGTACAGGGGCAGAATGACCTCCCTGCTCCTGCTGGCCACACCATTCCTGATGCAGGCCAGGATGCCATAACATATTGTCAGTGGCAAATACTCGGGTCCAGACTGTGACGCTGATTTATGAATAAGAGAATCATAGACTCATTTGGGTTGGAAAGGATATTTATAGGTGGTGTGGCTCAGTCTCCCTGCAATGAGCAGGGACGTCTTCAATTATAGAATCACAGAATCAGTCAGGATTGGAAGGAACCACAAGGATCATCTAGTTCTAACACTCCTGACACAGGTAGGGACCCTGAGATCAGGCTGGTCACAGCCTCAGCCAGTCTGGCCTTAAACACTCCAAGGATGGAGTCACAACCACCTCCCTGAGCAACCCATTCCAGGCTCTCACCACTCTCATGCTGAAGAACTTCCTCCTCATATCCAGTCTGAATCTCCCCACCTCCAGCTTTGCTCCATTCCCCTTAGTCCTGTCACTCCCTGACAGCCTAAAACGTCCCTCCTCAGCTCTTTTGTAGGCCCCCTTCAGATACTGGAAGGCCACAAGAAGGTCACCTCACAGCCTTCTCTTCTCCAGACTGAATAGCCCTGACTCCTTCAGTCTGTCCTCACAGAGATGCTCCAGTCCTCTGAGCATCCTCGTGGCCCTTCTCTGGGCACTCTCCAGCATCTCCACATCCCTGCTGTAATAGGGGCTCTAGAACTGGATGCAGTACTCCAGGTGGGATCTCACCAGAGCGGAGTAGAGAGGGATAGTCATCTCCCTCCACCTGCTGGCCACAATTCTCCTGACGGAGCCCAGGCTCTGGTTGGCTTTCTGGGCTGCAAGTGCACACTGCTGGCTTATGTTGAGCTTTTTGTCCACCAGCATCCCCAAGTCCTTCTCCTCAGTGCTGCTCTCCAGCCAATCACTGCCCAGCCTATATCTGTGCTTGGGATTGCCTTGACCCAGATGCAGGCTCTTGCACTTGGCCTTATTGAACCTCATGAGGTTGGCTTGTGCCCACCTCTTCAGCCTGGTCCTTCTGGACCTCTTGAAGTGCAGGTTGCTCAAAGGCCCATCCAACCTGATCTTGGATGTTTCCAGGGATGGGGCACATACCCGAGTAACCTGTGGTGGTGTTTCACTGTCCTCATTGCAAATGTCTTATTTATGTCTAGACTAACTTTTCCCCCTTTAAGTTTGAAACCATTATCCGTTGTTTTATCACAACAGGCCTTGCTAAAGATTGTCCCCACCTTTCTTACAGGCCCCCTTTAAGTACTGAAAGGCCACAATAAGGTCTTCCTGAAGCCTTCTCTTCTCCAGACTGAGGGTAGAATGTGTAGGTAAAATGGTAGCCATACACTCAATATCGTCACTGAACAGGCTTAAATACTGCCCTTACCATCTGACATTGCTTTCTGCTTTTCACTTGTTAACATAAACATCACTCACATAAAGAGGGCTGCAGCAATTATTTTGTCTTCTCTGTGCACAACAATCTGTGTTGAATTTTTTTGTTCTCCCTGGATAGCTGCCTCTGAGGCAGATCTGCCCAAGTGAGGAGTTAGAGTAAGCTCTGATTATATTTTAGGCATATTACAGAAACAAATCATGGTATTATTGTGCAGCAAAGACAGAAGTACTCTGAAATCATGATTTTCTTAAAATACACCTAAATATCTACTGTGAAGTTTATTAATTGCTAATTGTTTAGTTAGTTATTGCAGAATATAGAGTGGTTCAGGGTTGTTTTTGATAAAAAGGTAACCTTTTGCTCAGGTGTGTACCTGATTACAAGAGGGATATGGAGATGCTGGAGCGTGTCCAGAGAAGGGCCATGAGGACTATCAGAGGGTTGTAGCAGCTCTGCTATGAGGACAGACTGAAAAAGTTGGGACTGTTCAGTCTGGAGAAGAGGAGGCTTCCAGGTGACCTTCCTGTGGCCTTCCAATATTTGGAGGAGGCCTACAAAACATCTAGGGAGGGACTTTTTAGGCCATCAGGGAGCGACAGGACTAGGGGGAATGGAACAAAGCTGGAGGTGGGGAGATTCAGACTGGAGGTAAGGAGGAAGTTCTTCATCAGCATGAGAGTGGTGAGAGCCTGGAACGGGTTGCTCAGGGAGGTGGTTGTGACTCCATCCTTGGAGTGTTTAAGGCCAAGCTGGATGAGGCTGTGGTCAGTCTGATCTCAGGTAGGGTGTCCCTACCCGTGGCAGGGAGTGTTAGAACTAGGTGATCCTTGTGGTCCCTTCCAACCTTGACTGATTCTATGATTCCATGCTTAGTAATGGTCCTGCCTCATATTCTTGCAACCTAGATGTGCAAAGGATCACAAGATTGCAGGAAAACTCTAATGGAAAGGGACTCAAAAAAAATGTTGTCTGTGCCAAATAGATGTTATTTGCCAAAGCTGAAGAATCAAGATAGGTTTTACAGAAACTGTGTTTCTTGCTGCCTACTTCAGTACATGTTCTACTAGAGTATGCTGCTTTTAATAGTTTTAGGAACATTTATCAATCATAGTCATTTGGCAGAATGCTAACTCCCTGGTTTATACTGCACCATTTCACTGCCTGCATGGAAAGGAGAACCTGCTCTCATTCTGCAGAAACTCTTGCTATAATGTTGGCATCTATGTTTGCCATGTGACAAAAGCTTATGGTTGAAAGACTTGCCACAGAGCTCACAGATTTCATTTTGACTTGACACATCTTTGTGTTAGTCTAGCCAAATGCAAAAAAACAGGCCTTGAGTTTTCCCTTTGTTGTTGAATCTCACATCACCTTTATTAGTGCAGACTCAAGGCAAATGTTATGGAGCCCTGTGGTTGAGATACAGCTAGAACAGGATAAGTATTTTTTGACTGCACTGTTGTGCTGGAGGATGCTAGTAGGGGCAGGCTGGATCTCATCACGGGTATGAAGTTATGTACCACATTTAGTGCCATGGTCTTGTTGACTGGATAGAACTGGGTGATAGGTTGGACTGGATGATCTTGGAGGTCTCTTCCGACCTGGTTGATTCCATGGTTCTATGATAACTTGAGATCTGCCTTTTTTCACATGGGATGTGTGTTGTAGTCCTGCTTTAACTGAGAACTTCTCCAATTTCAAGTTACTTTTTATCAGTCTTATTTTATTTTCTCTCTCTTATGATGGCTATTTCCCTCAATTTGTTTTATTATTTTACTCAATATCACAGTATCACCAAGGTTGGAAGAGACCTCATAAATCATCAAGTCCAACCCTTTACCACAGAGCTCAAGGCCAGACCATGGCACCAAGTGCCGCATCCAGTCTTGCCTCCACCACCTCCCCGGGCAGCCCATTCCAGTGTCCAATGACTCTCTCAGTGAAGAACTTTCTCCTCACCTCAAGCCTAAATCTCCCCTGGCGCAGCCTGAGGCTGTGTCCTCTTGTTCTGGTGCTGGCCACCTGAGAGAAGAGAGCAACCTCCCCCTGGCCACAACCACCCTTCAGGTAGTTGTAGACAGCAATAAGGTCACCCCTGAGCCTCCTCCAGGCTAACCAATCCCAGCTCCCTCAGCCTCTCCTTGTAGGGCTGTGCTCAAGGCCTCTCCCCAGCCTCGTCGCCCTTCTCTGGACACGCTCAAGCACCTCAGTGTCCCTCCTAAACTGGGGGGCCCAGAACTGAACACAGTACTCAAGGTGTGGTCTAACCAGTGCAGAGTACAGGGGCAGAATGACCTCCCTGCTCCTGCTGACCACACCATTCCTGATGCAGGCCAGGATGCCACTGGCTCTCTTGGCCACCTGGGCACACTGCTGGCTCATGTTCAGGTGGGTATCAATCAGCACCCCCAGATCCCTCTCTGTCTGGCTACTCTCCAGCCACTCTGACCCCAGCCTGTATCTCTGCATGGGGTTGTTGTGGCCAAAGTGGAGCACTTCACTTGAAAAAAAAAAAACCAACCCTGAAAAACATAGTAGTGTTGGATGAAGGATGTTATTTACCCTTTCTTTGGACCACTTCTGTGGGCAGACCCTTTAAAGCCCTTTCCTGGCAGGCTGGTACGATCCCTGTATTGATCACTTCCTGCTACTTTAACTGTATGACTCAGTTTTCCTTCTTGAAAACCATCCTGTATGATCCTTCTTACTCCTACCTAATAATTCAGACCAGATGGCTGAAGCTGACCCAGCATAATCCTCTCCCCAGGATATAAACGATGCCGTTTAGATGTATATTGTAATGTTCCCTTAGTTTAAAATAGAGACGACCAAGAGCTTGTAAGAATTGACTTCATTTTGATATGCATT
Source organism: Pogoniulus pusillus (assembly GCF_015220805.1). Taxonomy (NCBI): domain Eukaryota; kingdom Metazoa; phylum Chordata; class Aves; order Piciformes; family Lybiidae; genus Pogoniulus; species Pogoniulus pusillus. The sequence continues at coordinate 5,320,513 of NC_087266.1, forward strand.
TTTCTGCCAGACAGTAGCTATTTGTGCTGGGTTACACAACATTCCAAGGTACATACCAGACACTATCCTACATATAGTCAAAAAGACTGTCCCAAATTTACTGGGAAGGAAACAGCTTGTGTTGGTGTGTTGCCTTAGACCCCCTTTCCACCTTGTCCCTGAGTGCCCTGGAAAAACAGATGGGACTTATACTGCAAAGCAAGTCAGGGCACTGGTGCAGCACAGAGAAAAATAATTCCATGGCTAAAGACATCTAGAAAAAGGAGGGGAAAAAAAAAATCTTTTTGTCCTACAGAATATTTGTTCCCGTTCCAAATTTGGGTCTACAGAAATATGACGCACAGAGAACTCATTTCCTTGGTGATGGGATTTTACATTGTTAATGATGTTACAGTTAGCTGCAGAAAGGTGCAGCTATCTGCAGAAGCAGCAGACAATTACTGCAGATACCTGAATATTGGTGTTATTGCTAAATGATCTCAGGGAACTCATCTGCATAGAGTGAAGAAGGGTGGTAGGAAAATGCATGTCACAAGGAAATGCTCTTTCATTGCTAAGCACAGGTGATGGTAACAGGTTTTGGAAGAGCTGTCAGCACGGAGTACTGTTATGAAGGGGAAATGAATGTGAGATGATATTTTCCCCACAATTAAGATTGTTTATTAATTTTGATATTCAGAACTCTCACCACCCCTGTGTGATGGTTTGGGCATTACCTGCCCCCCCCCACAGACTTTTAGACTCTGGAAATATGAATGAAGCTTATTATTTACAGCTTAGCTCAATATACAAGCAGATATTTACAGTATATGCAGTTATATACAGAAATATACAAGATAAAAGGTAATACAGAAACACAACTCCTCTCCCAGAAACCTGAGTCCCCAGGAGGGGCTCTCTACTGCCCCTTCACCTTCCCCCTACCCCTCTCAACCTTACCCCAGTCCCAGGGAAGAATAGAAATTTGGCTAGGGGGTTAGGAAGCAAAGTGGATTCATCCAAAATGGAGGGTGAGGTTAGACAGTGAGAAGCAGCTCAGCCAGCAGCCCTCGAGAGAGTGATTATCTAATGTTTTTATTTCTTGTTCCTATACATCTCAGCAAGCCTATGAGCAAAGTAGACATCACCATTGTTTTCCTTTCACAGCCTGTAATCTAGTTCTTCTCACCAAAACATTCTAGCTAGCTTCAAACTAGAACACCCTGACCACTAATTTTAATAATAATAATAATAATAATAATTTCTTCTTGTGGTCATGGAAACATTTTACCCTAATAACCAGCAATATATATAAACATTAATTGAACTGGAAGAGAAGATTCCTGTGGTCAAATGCCACTCACGGTCAATACACTGCTTGCCCACTAGATGGACTCAAGGAGTTCTTTTCTGCTTATGGCAGAAGGCAATGGAGAATTACAAAGAGGCTTTTAAGTATTTACTTACAAAACTATTATTACCAAACTCATGGGGCCAGCCACAGTCCCAGACAGTACCCAAACCCTTTCAGGGAACTGTGTCTTGTTGGCCACTGAGATTTGATTCTTCCCAGGATTCTGGGGAAAGGAGGCAGACAATCTCTGACCTGGTCTTCTGGCTCCTCTGGATGAACTGTGTATCTCCAGGACTTCTTGTCTCAGCAGGAGACTTCCAGGTGCAGGCAGGATGTCCTGTGACGTGCAGTCTCAGCACCGTGTCCCACTGGCTATGCAGTCTGATTGCATGGAGACATTTAGAGCCTGTTCCTAGTGAACTCATGACAGTGGAGTTTCCAGGCAAACAATAAGGCAGTATGCAACAGCGGGCACGAATAGGATGGCACAGCATGGCAGAGCACAGCTGAGCACACTGCATGTACCTGTGTATCTCTTTTGTCATTGTGATCCAAGTTTAATTGCCCTTTGGACATGGAATGGCCAATCAGAATGGCAGTTAGTCAAGCCTGATCCTATTGGGTAAAACCATAGGCTTGCTTTACCCAAATTTGGGAACAGCATAGGCATTGCACAAGGCAGGCACAAGCTAAATGTGTATACCTTGTTTACCACAGGAGAAAAGCAAGTCTGGGCAGGCCAGTACATGTATAAGCCTATTTCTGGCCCATCAGGCCTACCATGACAAATGCTCTCTTCCTGGAGGTAGAACATGCTGTGGTGGGTAGGTGTCTGCAAATGCAGTGGCGTTTGGCTCAGGTTTGGTGCATGGAATAGCTCACACTGCTCTCTTATAAATGACCACGTGTACTGTCAAGTCACTGGGGAGGCAGCTTTTGCTGACACATGCAGTACAACTTCAGGCTAAGCGATGTACAAGATTATCCTTTTAAGTTTAATTGTTTGTGTTCCATGAAATATAGATGGTATCATAAAGCCTGACGTTGGCTTGTTTGTTACTGGAATACAGGCTTGCTTATTTCTTCCCTTGTATTTTAAAACACACAGGAGGTACAAGAGGTTTTTCTCTGTGTTTTGCACTCCATGACCTTGGAAAACTCATAGAATCAACCAGGTTGGAAGAGACCTCCAAGATCATCCAGGCCAACCTAGCACCCAGCCCTAGCCAGGCAACTAGACCACGGCACTAAGTGCCTCATCCAGTCTTTTCTTGGACACCTCCTGGGATGGTGACTCCACCACCTCCCCATGCAGCCCATTCCAATGCCAATCACTCTCTCTGGGAAGAACTTCTTCCTAACATCCAACCTATACTTCTGCTGGCATAACTTGAGACTGTATCCCATCTTTTGATATTCTGGCTTCCTAACCTGTTGCATCAATTAGTTGTGTGCAAAGTGCAGCTGCTGGTCAGCTGGTGTTAAAGAGGTTTGTTGGGGTGATCACAGCTGCTTGGTGCACTGGGACACATGTGCTTTGATAGCTAAATTTCTGAATGTGCACAAATATAGTGAGATGAATTTGGTACCTGCTTATCTGTGTAAGTAAAAGTCAGACAGATGTCAAAGCTGTCTCATATATTTCATCCAGCCTTGGTGCTCCAGCAGGGTTATGCTAAGTTACACTGTTGAAGGTAAGTAAGAAAAAGAGCATCAAGATTCTGACTGCTTTCCCTTCTGACTTCAGACAAAGGAAGAAGCATGTAGGAGTGAGTGACTCCTGCCTCATTCCTTGCACACCAGAGAGTTGCTTCAGATTTTCTCCTGTAGCTGCATCTACCCTTCCCTGCACAGAGGACTTTTTAAAATGGAATAATGTTGTCCCAAATTGACTGGTGATTTTGAAGGCAGTGTAAAAGGCTTATTGATTGCAAAGGGATGGATACACCTGATGTGTTCCTCTGTGGATCTCTGCAGTCCATTCCTGCTGCTTTGCTTCTCTTTGAGCCCTTGTGCAATTTTCTCAGCCAACACTACATGGTGCTTAATGTTTGTTTTACTTTGAAGTCAAAGGAAGTATGAAAGTGTATGTTATTATTCTTCTTCTCCTTTAATCTTTGCTCCAAAGGTGTCCTGTCAGACCTTTAATCATCTATCTTTGTCTGAATTCCCTTCAATTTACTTCTGTCTTTCTGGTGCTGAAGTACTTGCAGATGAATAAGGAACTGTAGTGCTTTATCTTATTTTTCTTCATTAGAATGCTGGTGAAAGCCTATGGTCAGAGAAGGCAGAAAGTAATTTAGACTGTTCAACGTTTTTGCCTTTTCATATTATTTAACCCCTTTGCTGTGAGAATTGTGAAATGTTCCTATGACAAATGGATATTGTGATGCATATAAAGTGGAAGAGAAACTGCACTGGAATAAAGGTTGCAGGGCTGCAGCACCAACCACCCAGAGGTCAGAAAGTGGCAGCACAGATGCAGTAATGCACGATGCATTTGTCCGTGGGCATTTGTGAAGTGATACTGATGGGTTTTCTGCCATGTTGATCATGATGGTTTGGGTGTTATCCACTCTCCCACACTTCAGAAAGTCACCCAGACTAGGCTTAGTCAATCTGGACATTGAATGAAGCTTTATATTTACAGCTTAGCACAATATACAAGCAGATATTTACTATATGTATAAATATACAGGAGAAAAAGGTAATACAGAAACACAAGAGCCCTACCAGAAACCAGAGTCCCCAGAAGGACTCTCAAACACTCTTCTGCCTTCTCCCCACCCCTCTACCTTACTCTACATTTTGCTTTTCATTGAAGATAAGTTTGGAGGGTTAGCCAGGGGGGTTAGGAAGCAGATGGATTAGTCAGGCAGTAAGTTAGGTTAGAGAAAGAAGTTCATAGAATCATAGAATCAACCAGGTTGGAAGAGACCTCCAAGATCAGCCAGTCCAACCTATCACCCAGCCCTAACCCATCAACTAGACCATGGCACTAAGTGCCTCATCCAGTCTTTTCTTGAAGACCCCCAGGGACGGTGCCTCCACCACCTCCCTGGGCAGCCCATTCCAATGGGAAATCACTCTCTCTGTGAAGAACTTAGCTCTTCCTAATATCCAGCCTATACCTCCCCTGGCACAACTTGAGACCGTGTCCCCTTGTAGACCCAGTCAGGAATGACCTATCCCCAGAGGCAGAGAGCAACTCTGTTATCGGCATTCTTATTCTTATACATTTCAGCAAGCCTATGAGTGAAGTAGACATCACCATTGTTTCTCTTGGACAGCCTATAATCTAATTCTTCTCACCAAAATATCCCAGCTAGGCTCAAACTAGCACATTGATGTAGAGAAAAAAATTGTTTCCCTGATTCCCCAGTGAGAGAATTATCCCAAGTTAAATATATCATAGTATCTTTGGGATTGCTACGTATCAGAATTTATAAATGTTTCTTGTATGCAATCTATCTTTATACTGCAGAACTGACAAAACATTTGGGCTAGGCTAAAAGAAGAGCAAGTGAAGTTTATTAAATAGAGTAATCTCTTTAGAAGTAAATGAACAAATTCAGTTGGACTGGAAATCCAGTGAGATTCACAGACACCACAAGCAAACATGAATTCATTGCTTAACAAAATGTTTGGAGGGATCCAGAGATTTGAGCAGTTCATCTGAAGAGGTGCTTTGTGCTCAGAGAGTTCATCAATAGTAATGTTGTCATTTCTAAATGAAACCTGAACTTGTTTTCTTGGAAGAGAGAGGATGCACTGCCAAGGACTGCTTGATGCAGATTTGATTTGTGTAAGATTTTGGTCTGTTGGATTATCTTCCTGTAAGCCCCCACACAGAGACAGGCTGTATTTTTATCACTTTACATAACAATTACCATGCTCCCACAACTACTTATTATGACCTTGTCTCCAAGCTGGATTCTACAGCTATTTGATCCCATCTCTTCCTTTACACCTCTTTTTTTCCCTCCAGCCTCAGTAGCATTCAACCTTTTTCCTCTCCTAGTATGATTGCACCTCTCAGGTAATGGAGATAACTCAATAGAGCAGGTTTTACTCAGAGCAAATTACAGCTCCTATTCACTGCTAACCTTGATTGACTGCAAGTTGCAGGCTGCCCTTGTTCCATAGAAATGGCAATTTTAGCTTATGAAATATCAAAGCAACCAACTAAGTGACTCTTCCGTGCTTTCTGCTGTAACCACAGAAGTACATTGAAATACTCTCCTCTTGCACATCAGATATCATTGTTCTGGTAAAAGCAACCCACAACCTCCTCAGAATAGATAAGGACCTTTACAAAGGGTCTTGAGTTCTTAATATGTATCTTGCACTTGTGCATGCACATACAAATGAGGCTCACACATTATTTTTTAATGAAAACACCAGGGCAAGGCAATCTTTAGAGTCAAAACACTGCTCTGCTGTTCCTTGACTGAATACTGTCAACCCAATTAATACTCTGATAGCAACAGCTATGCCAGCTGATTGCCACTGCCAGAGGGCAATTTATAGTTTGTTGCTGCAAAGTATTTATTTAGAGATAATTGCATATTAGCCTGATATGTTTTACTTGCAGTTGCAATACAAATTGACCTGGCATTGAACCATATATTACAACTGTTTGCAATTGTGGTATGAGTGTTCAAAATGACCCTAAAATTTGCCCAGATCAAGAATGGAGAAAGTTTCTCCATTAATGGTGGACTTAAATCTTCTCATCATTGAAAAAAAAAACAAACAAACAAACAAAAAAAAGCCTCCAAAAGAAATCTGTGGAATGCAAGTTAGAATCTGTGAAATGCCAGTTAGTGGCCACTTATTATGAATCAGTTTTTAACCATAAAAGTAAAAATTCTGGTGGTTCCCCCCCCCCCCCATTTTATATGAGAAATGGAGTACGTAATGAGTCAGAAAGTTTAGTAAGGAGAAATGTTCAGTTTTAGTTGTTACTAAAGAGGGAAGAAAAAGTCCTACAAATCTGGCCAGAGATAACACATGAGGATCATAGAATCAACCAGCTCAGAAGAGACCTCCAAAATCATCCAGTCCAACCTAGCACCCAGTCCTAGCCAGCCAACTAGACCATGGCACTAAGTGCCTCATCCAGGCTTTTCTTGAATACCTCCAGGGTTGATGACTCCACCACCTCCCTGGGCAGCCCATTCCAGTGCCAATCACTCTCTCTGTCAAGAAATTCCTCCTAACATCCAGCTTGTACCTCCCCCATGAGCACAGACTTAGTACTTTGACTGTCCCTTGAAAGATGCAGAAAATCAGGGTGCCTTTTCTGTGTCCCTCCCTGTGTCTCCTCCTGCTCCTTCAGTTCTGCTTGTCACACAAAATATGTTCCAGTCCCATGTCATGCAAAAGAGCATAGAACAGAAAATTCAGGAGTACTTTGACAACAGGTTGTTTGCTGTAGTCAATACCAGTCTTATTCATTCTGACTTTCTCAGCCAGATGTGGGATCTGACCCAGTATGACAAAATCCCCAACTGCCTGTGAAGTTCAGACATGAGCTCAATGTTTTCCTTTTGCCAGACAAGTTCACTGGCTAATGCTGGAAGATTTTTCTCTTCTGGTTGAAGAAGCTTTCCTGGGGAACATACTCTTTATTTTTAGACATTCTGGAGCAGCCTGGGGTGTTTGGGCTTCTGATACTGTCAGATACAGATTTATCACAGGTTCCATTAAGAAATGTTTTCTGATTGCCTGGTTACCTTGGAGCTATTATTAATTCCATCATATTTGAGGTGTGCAAACAGAACATTTCTTCACAAAACAGAACTTACAGTCACAAATGTGTATGAAAGAGTTTACATATAATAATCCTGAGTTTTCTCTATAATGTATTGACCTAAAAACCTTCAGAAAGGTTTCTCAGTCACCTTCTCAGCCTTTCCTAACAGCTACCTGCTGAGGGTAGTACCATCCCACATTCTTTATGCCTTAGGTATCTCTCATTAGAGAGAGACATTTATTGACAAGATGATAGTTTTTGTAACCCATTTCCCCCTTGAAGTCCCAGAGGGTACTTAGGTAGATACAGTCTTTCTCCCTGGAATGGTTTTCTCTCCCCATGGGATGGTGACTTCACTAACTACCCAGACAGCCCATTCCAATGGGAAATCACTCTTTTTAGGATATCAGCTAGTTACAGGACTAGGGGGAATGGAGCAAAACTGGAGGTGAGGAGATTCAGATGGGATGTGAGGAGGAAGTTCTTCAGTATGAGAGTGGTGAAAGCCTGGAATGGGTTGTCCAGGGAGGTGGTTGAGGCCCCATCCCTGGAGGTGTTTAAGGCCAGGCTGGATGAGGCTGGGTGCAGGATGATGTAGGGTAGAGTGTCCCTGCCCATGGCAGAGGAGTTGGAGCTAGATGATCCTTGTGCTCCCTTCCAACTCTGACTGATTCTATGATTCTTCCTGTGAATGATTTCTTCCTAACATCCAACCTAAACCTGCCTTGGAGCAGTTTGAGACCTGTGTCCTCTTATTCTGTCACTGATTGCCTGGGAGAAAAGACCAACCCCAACCTGGCTACAACCTCCCTTCAGGTACCCGTAGAGAGCAATAACGTCTCCTCTGAGCCGCCTCCTTCTTAGAGTCCACAGTCTTCCTTCAGATTGTGCATCCCACTTAAAAAAATTCCCAAGCACACCTGTAGCTAGGGTTAGAAGTGGCTCAGGTGCCTGTACTGTGTTTCACATGTACAAATTTTAGTTTAGTTTACCAGTTAAAATGAGCTGATGCTTACTTCTGGCTCTATAAGTGTCTGTTTCACCTGCATTGTTTAGATGTGCCTGCTAATATCTTCTTTGGCTCTCTTATAAATATTGTTGCTTTACTTCTTTGAACTCATTTGTAAAGACCTCAAGAATGTCATTGACAGTTTAGAAAGCAGCTTAGCATATTGGTGTTTTTAATAAGAAACACCCCACCTGGAGCACTGTGTGCAGTTCTGGAGCCCTCAACACAAGAAGGACACGGAACTGTTAGAGCCAGTCCAGAGAAGGGCCATGAAGATGCTCAGAGGGCTGCAGCAGCTCTGCTATGAGGACAGGCTACAACAGTTGGGGGTCTTCAGCCAAGAGAAGAGAAGGCTTTGAGAAGACCTTGCAGTGGTCTTCCAGTATCTGAAGGGGTCCTACAGGAAGGCTGAGGAGGGACTATTGACAAGGTCTTGTAATGACAGAACGAGGGGTAATGGGTTTAAACTGGCAGAGGGGAAACATAAAATGGGTGTTAGGAAGAACTTTACAGTGAGAGTGGTGAGACACTGGAGCAGGTTGCCCAGGGAGGTTGTGGCTGCTCCTGCCCTGGAGATGCTCAAGGCCAGGTTGGATCAGGCCTTGAGTGACCTGTTTTAGTGGGAGGTGTCCCTGCCTATGGCAGGGGGTTGGAACTGGATGATCCTTGAAGTCTCTTCCAACCTAAACCATTGTTCTCAATGTAGTATGTACTTACCATTATGATGATATTGTGAAAGCATATATCAGCCAAAGGAAAACACCAGAGATTCACAAGCTGACATGTCAGATAATGTCTTTCACTTGTTCCTCTTTACAGATATTCAAGAGTTTTATGAAGTGACACTGCTAAATTCCCAGAAAAGCTGTGAGCAAAAAATAGAAGAAGCACATCAAGTTGCAGAGAAATGGGAGAAGACAACATCTGCTACAGAACAGGAGAACCTACAGAAAAACCAAGAGGTAATTTAACACATTAAGATTTAAAGTATATATAATGTCTGAGATGTCTTGAAGGGAAAGGCAATGCAATGATTTATAAGACTGAAAGAATGATCTTAATTAAGGAATTAGATTAAGATATTGAAGATGTATAGTGTTATCCATCTGACCTTGAATATATTGATAAACTTCATCTTTTCAATTGCCATCTGTCAAAGGGGAAGCAAAATCCTCCCTTTTTCTCATCCTTGGTATACTTGAACTGATACTTGCTGTCCGTCATTACAGCCCAAAGAGAGTATATGTCCTCTACTTGGTAATAACCACTGAAGTTATTAGGACTCCAAGGATTGTGTCTTGTATGAAGACGTGAATAGGTCTTTTCATGTTTTGAGGACTGACAGTGGGCCAAACTTTCCCATAGCCCAAGTGCACATAGATATCAACTAAAATAGTCTCTGTATGAGGAAGAGATGCATGGAAGGAGATACATTGCTCCTCAATTCAAGAGAGATGTTGAGATACTGGAGCATGTCCAGAGAAGGGAAACGAAGCTGGTGAGGGGCCTGGAGCACAGCCCTGTGAGGAGAGGCTGAGGGAGCTGGGGGTGTTTAGCCTGGAGAAGAGAAGGCTCAGGGGGGACCTCATTGCTGTCTACAACTACCTGAAGGGAGGCTGTAGCCAGGTGGGGGTTGGTCTCTTCTCCCAAGCAACCATCAACAGAACAAGGGGACACAGTCTCAAGTTGTGCCAGGGGAGGTCTAGGCTGGATGTTAGGAGGAAGTTGTTGGCAGAGAGAGTGATTGGCATTGGAATGGGCTGCCCAGAGAGGTGGTGGAGTCTCCATCGCTGGAGGTGTTCAAGAAAAGCCTGTCTGAGGCACTTAGTGCCATGGTCTAGTTGATTGGCTAGGGCTGGGTGCTAGGTTGGACTGGATGATCTTGGAGGTCTCTTTCAACCCGGCTGGTTCTATGATTTTAAGAAGGTTACACACCTCTATTTTTTGGTTGTTGTTTTTTTCCCTAGTCAGTGGAAGGATTTGAAACCCTTGTTTAACACCACTGACTCTAATTTATCTCAGTGTGTCTCCAGATTATTATTAACTAAATTAGCAATCAGAACTACATGCCTCCCACCATGTTTGCATTTCAGACAACACCAAAACCCACAGAACCAAATAATCATAGAATCAACCAGGCTGGAAGAGACCTCCAAGATCATCCAGTCCAACCTAGCACCCAGCCCTAGCCAATCAAGTAGACCATGGCACTAAGCACCACATCCAGTCTTTTCTTGAACTGGCTCTGCTCTTAAACAGTGAGACAGAAATAGAGTAGTTACAGACTGCAATTTGCACATCTCCAGAATGAAATCAAAGATGAGGGAAATTCATACAATTTTCCATTGTTGCTATGGTTTGAAAGGAATTTCAAGTTTTAAAAGTTGTTCTGGAACACTTTCTGTAGGCCTGACTATTTCTGAGAGCTCTCTCCTTATTTAAGATAGGAAACTCAGAAAAAAAGTTGTAGCTCTACATGACATTTTATCTGTGATTCTTTACAAAGACTAAGTCAGAATTGCAGTCAGCCAGAACAAAACTCTCTGTAGAAACTTATTGCAAAAATTAATTAGCAAGAGAAGCTTGCAGAATTAATGAGGACAAGCATTCTGATTCTGAGTGAAATCAGAACAAATGAATCTTAACATTAATGTGGGATATATCCCATGAATGATTTAACATTTGAGTCCTAGCTTGAGAACACAGATAGCTAATCTGTCTTTCTCCCTCCCCCACCCCAAGCTACATGCCTTAAAATGGTGAAAGTGTATTAGAATCATAGAATCAGCCAGGGTGGAAGAGACCTCCAAGATCAGCCAGTCCAACCTAGCACCCAGCCCTGTCCAGTCAACCAGACCATGGCACTAAGTGCCTCAGACAGGCTTTGCTTCAACACCCCTGGGAACAGCAGCTCCACCACCTCCCTGGGCAGCCCATTCCAATGCCAATCACTCTCTCTGGCAACAATTTCCTCCTAACATCCAGCCTAGACCTTCCCTGGCACAACTTGAGACTGTGTCCTCTTGTTCTATTTCTGGTTGCCTGGGAGAAGAGGCCAACTCCCACCTGGCTACAGTCTCCCTTCAGGTAGTTGTAGACAGCAGTGAGGTCATCCCTGAGCCTATTGCAGCATGTTATCTCTTGCAGCACCTGAGAAAGATACCAACTGTCTTTTCATACTGACCTGCACCCCATTTGTTCCTCCACCCCATCTTCCTTAACCTCCTTGCTATCTGAGAGCTGTGTGGCTGTTCTTGTCCAGGAGCATTTAAACACCAAATTCTGTGGTGAGAATGACAGAATACATAGAGCTAAACCCAAACCTCGCTCATCTTATGTCAAAGATCTTCTTATTTAAAGGAAAAACCAATAGAAAAGTATTAGGAGCTGGAATAATGGTTTCAAGCCAGGGGGATGGCAGTCAGTGTTCAGGGTACCCTTGTTTTGAAGTTTGCTGTTCTCTGAGTTTCATCAGTCTATGGGTGCACAGAGTGTGTAGTCTCTTTAAAAAATACCCAGGTATGATTTCAGGGTCCAGTTCCAGGCAAAACAAACTAAAAGTGTAGGCTTTTGGATTTTTTCCTCTTCCAACAGCACAACACCCTATTGGCAGTTCCAAGTCAGAACTGCTTAGCACATGCTGAACCTACCAGCTGCCGTACAAATCCGACACAGCTCTTTGCTTTCTATGTGGAATTGCCTTGTGGAAATGTAACTGGATAATCTAATACATCACTTAAACTCTTATACATTGTCTGTTCCTTATGGGAACTGAGGGTTGTGTGCTTTCCTTTTCCATCCAGGAGCCAATGGCATCCTGGCTTGCATCAGGAACAGTGTGGCCAGCAGGACAAGGGAGGTTATTCTGCCCCTGTACTCAGCACTGATCAGGCCATACCTTGAGTCCTGTGTCCAGTTCTGGGCTCCTCAATTCAAGAGAGATGTTGTGTGTGTCCGGTGAAGGGTGACAAAGCTGGTGAGAAGCCTGGAACACAGACCTATGAGGAGAGGCTGAGGGAGCTGGGGATGTTTAGCCTGGAGAAGAGGAGGCTCAGGGGTGGCCTCACTGCTCTCTACATCTACCTGAAGGGAGGCTGTAGCCAGGTGGAGTTGGTCTCTTCTGCCAGGCAACCAGCAATAGAACAAGGGGACACAGTCTCAAGCTGTGCCGGGGGAGGTCTAGGCTGGATGTTAGGAGCAAGCTGTTGGCAGAGAGAGTGATTGGCATTGGAATGGGCTGCCCAGGGAGGTGGTGGAGTCACCATCCCTGGAGATGTTCAAGAAAAGACTGGCTGAGGCACTTAGTGGCATGGTCTAGTTCAGGGATCCTCAAACTTTTTAAACAGAGGGGCTAGTTCACTGTCCCTCAGGCACTGTTGGGGGCTGGACTGTAGTTTGATTCCAGTCCAGTAGTTTTCGGGGCCAGACTACAGCTTGGTTCCAGCCCAGTCCCGGTGGGTGCTTGGGGGCTGCAGAGGCTGGAAGTGGCTGCTTGTTTTCCCCCTAACCCCCAGCAGGGGGGGGACGACACTGGGGGGTTCTGTAAATACTGGTGGGCCAGATTGAGGACCCTGGGGGGGCGTATCCAGCCCGTGGGCTGTAGTTTGAGGACCCCTGGTCTGGTTGATTGGACAGGGCTGGGTGATCGGTTGGAGTGGATGATCTTGGAGATCTCTTCCAACTTGCTTGATTCTACAGTTCTATGATCCTCAATTGTATGTCCCAAATACTGAAGTTAATCAGCCTCCCCTCTTTCCTCCAGTGTTCCTCTGCAATAAAAGCCCAAACATGGTTACTCAGACAAGTGGCCATTCTGCTTCCATGCCTTCCACTTGAAACCTTTCTCAACTGTCTATATGCTAATTTTCTGTATACATTTGCTCTTTCTACAAACAGTGGAGTTAACAAAATGTGTACTGTTTGGGTTTTCTTCTCCCTAGTTGTTTTACTTTCATGCTTCTAATTAAGCTCTGTGTTGTTTAAAAACTGACCCTGAGGGAGTTCCTGGTCCTCAAGAAATCAATAAGTGTGTCCTTGTTTTTTATCCTGCTGTTAACAGCTTTGTTGGTAATTAGAAAGAGAAAAGGTATTAATGCTTCCAGATGCAAAATGCAGTATTACCTATTACATTATGTCATAGGGGCAGGGAATTAATGTGGTCAAGTCAGGAATTATAACAATAGAATGATTTTATTTTCCTGGAAGCTCTGCTCCCAAACTAGATACAAAACTAGTTTAGGTTTATTTACAGATGCTAATTTGATTGGGAATTCTTCAAAAGGATGCTATGGACAAATGTAGAGATTTAGAAAGCCAGGAAATGGAAAAGGCTCAGCTATAACACATCTTTAGCCTACTATCAATCAGCCTGAGCAGAGAATTAAGGGAACAACAGGCTTTACTCATGGAGGTGAGATAGGTATTCTATGATGATCCCTTGCTGGATTTCTTTACTGTTCATCTGCCTCCTGATGCCCTAAGTAACATTCAGTAGTCTGGATCCACATGGCAGAAGCCCAAGGTGAGTGGCAAAGCCACCAAACTCAGAAATGTCTTGAGGCATTGCTTCCACAAGACAGGGATTTGTGGATGTGACATTCCTTCAGAAGCAGCAGGGGAGAGCCAAACTGCCAGGGTCTCCTCAGCTTGGAATGGAAGCCAAGAAGCTGGCTGGGATATGGTAGCTGGCCTGGGTGCCACTGGCAGCCCTGTCCAAAGAACCTCAGAGCTTGCAAGTTTGCACAGAATGGTGCAGAAGTGGGGAGAACTGCCCAAAGGCAGGGACAGGGTAAAACCAGGAGCCGTGTAAAAAGGTAGGAGCCATCCAAAAGCAGGGACAGTCCAATACAGGAATTCTATCATGGCAGGAACCTGTCCTGTTGGAGCTCTGTCAAGGTGGGAACCCTTTCAAGGCAGGAACCTCTTTGTGCTTTCTCCCTTGCTCTGTTTAAGCTTTCCTAGACAAAGTGTCCATTTGCCATTTTATATTGGGTGCAAAAACCCAGCCAGCCACCAGCCTGATTCCAGTGTGGGCTTCCATGGGGGTCAATGCATGTGTGGAAAGGAGCCTTCTGCTGTTCATAGAATCATAGAATCACAGAATCAACCAGCTTGGAAGAGACCTCCAAGATCAGCCAGTCCAACCTAGCACCCAACCCTAGCCAGTCAACTAGACCATGGCACTAAGTGCCTCAGCCAGGCTTTGCTTCAACACCTCCAGGGACAGCAACTCCACCACCTCCCTGGGCAGCCCATTCCAATGCCAATCACTCTCTCTGGGAAGAACTTCCTCCTAACATCCAGCCTAGACCTCCCCTGGCACAACTTGAGACTGTGTCCCCTTGTTCTGTTGCTGGTTGCCTGGCAGAAGAGGCTAACCCCCACCTGGCTACAGCCTTCCTTCAAGTAGTTGTAGACAGTAATGAAGTCACCCCTGAGCCTCCTCTTCTCCAGGCTAAACACCCCCAGCTCCCTCAGTTTCTCTTCATAGGGTTTGTGTTCCAGGCCCCTCACCAGCTTTGTTGCCCTTCTCTGGACACATTCCAGCACCTCAACATCTCTCTTGAATTAAGGGGCCCAGAACTGGACACAGCACTCAAGGTGTGGCCTGAGCTGTGCTGAGTACAGGGGAAGAATAACTTCCCCTTCCCCTTCCAAGCCTACAGGGCGTGGGAGGGAGAGCAATTTTTGCGCCGCCTTCTCCTCCTCATTCAAACCCAGAGGGAGGGGAGAAGAAAGGAATTTGGAGTGCTCCAGAACACATTTATTATTGCATTTCACTTGGTACAGAAACTAAATACATGCAGCAATGTATCTGGCAGAGCTGTAAATATCACAGGCAAAAATAATTTCAGTGGTTGGGTGGTAGTGAATAAGGAAGAAATAAGAACATATAGGAACACTTGGGTTGGTTGTGTTTTTTTGGTCTATGAATATATCCCTGGTGTTCTTCTTTAGATTCAATTTAAAACTAACTTAGATTGATGGTTTCAGAATCAATGAAAACGTTTGAGGTAAGTTCACTGACAGTGCTTCCTGGGTTTTGCTTTTAAGGGCTTTTAGTTATTTCCTATATTCATCCAGCAAGCCAGGAATGTGACCTGTCAAGGAACCAATGAGAAAGCTCAATATGTTAGCCATGATACAGGAGCTCTAGAACATAGTTCTGAAGAACTGCAAAAGTTTGAAAGAGAGGAGGCTGAGGGCAGACCTCATGGCTGTCTGCAGCTACCTGAAAGGATGGGGTGGAGAGGTTGGCGCTGAACTCTTCTCACAGGAACAGTGTGGCCAGTAGGTCAAGGGAGGTTATTCTGCCCCTGTACTCAGCACTGGTCAGGCCACACCTTGAGTACTGTGTCCAGTTCTGGGCCCCTCAATTCAAGAAGGATGTTGAGATGCTGGAACGTGTCCAGAGAAGGGCAACAAAGCTGGTGAGGGGCCTGGAGCACAAATCCTATGAGGAGAGGCTGAGGGAGCTGGGGGTGTTTAGCCTGGAGAAGAGGAGGCTCAGGGGTGATCTTATTACTGTCTACAACTACCTGAAGGGACATTGTAGCCAGGTGGGGGGTGGCCTCTTCTCCCAGGCAACCAGCAATAGAACAAGGGGACACAGTCTCAAGTTGTGCCAGGGTAGGTATAGGCTGGATGTTAGGAAGAAGTTCTTCCCAGAGAGAGTGATTGGCATTGGAATGGGCTGCCCAGGGAGGTGGTGGAGGCATCGTCCTTGGGGGTCTTCAAGCAAAGCCTGGCTGAGGCACATAGTGCCATGGTCTAGTTGGTTGTCTAGGGCTGGGTTCTAGGTTGGACTGGATGATCTTGGAGATCTCTTCCAACCTGGTTGATTCTATGATTCTATGAGGTAATTAGTGATAGAATAAGAAACTGGTCTAATTTTAAATCGACCTATTAGTAAGCACTGAGGTATTTGTTGGTTAGCTGCTTGTTTCTGCTTACAGTTTAATGTCAGAAGTCTATTTTGAAGTAAATTCCTCAGTGTATTTTGGGTGTCAGACAGGAGGCTTGCTGTGGGTTCTTAATCTAATAAGATATATACACAACTTGCAGTTGTGTTCTAATACTTGAATACCTAAGTTTTAATGTTTCTCTTTCGTTATGCGCATTTGGAGGGCAACAAAGCTGGTGAAGGGCCTGGAGAACTGAGAGAGCTGTGGATGGTTAGCTTGAAGAGGAGGTGGCTAAGGGGAGACCTCATCACTCTCTACAGCTACTCAAAAGGACATTGTAGAGAGGTTGGTGCTGGTCTCTTGTCATAGGTAATTTGTGATAGAACAAGAGGGAATGGCCTCAAACTGCAACAGGGTAGGTTTAGACTGGACAGTAGCAAAAATTCTTTTCACATAAGGAGTGGTCAGGCACTGGAACAGGCTGCCCAGGGAAGTGGCTGAATCACCATCTCTGGATGGGTTTAAAGGTTGTTTGGGTGTAGTGCTTGGGGTTATGATCTAGGGGTGAACTTTGTAGTGTTGAATTAATGGTTGGACTTGGTGATCCTGAGGAATCCAATCTGAATGGTTCTATGAAATTATTCTATGACATAGCAGCCTCAAGCTGTGACTGGGTAGGTTTATATTGGATATTAGGAAAACTTTTTTGACAGAAAGAGTGGTCAGGTATTGGAATGGGCTGGGCAGGGAGGTGGTTGAGTCACCTACCCTGGATGTGTTTGAAAGTCGTTTAGGTGTGCTTTAGGGTGCACCTTGTAGAGTGGGTTGGACTTGGCGATCCTGAGAGTCTTTTCCAACCTGAACATTTCTGTGATTTGTGTTATCCATTCCCTTACCCTAGTGTAGATCAACTGCATTTTGAACTACTCCTGACATACGTTTTTAGCCTGGGGAAGAGGAGGCTCAGGGTGAGCTTATTGCTGCCTACAACTACCTGAGGGGTGGTTGTGGCCAGGAGGAGGTTGCTCTCTTCTCTCAGGTGGCCAGCACCAGAACGAGAGGACACAGCCTCAGGCTGCTCCAGGGGAAATTTAGGCTGGAGGTGAGGAGAAAGTTCTTCACTGAGAGAGTCATTGGACACTGGAATGGGCTGCCCGGGGAGGTGGTGGAGTCGCCGTCCCTGGAGCTGTTCAAGGCAGGATTGGACGTGGCTCTTGGTGCCATGGTCTAGCCTTGAGCTCTGTGGTAAAGGGTTGGACTTGATGATCTGTGAGGTCTCTTCCAACCTTGGTGATACTGTGATACATTTGTGTGCTCTGTTCTTTAAAGTCTTCCATGGCAGTGAGTCAACAGTTTCTCCAGGTAGCTTTTTCCCTCACTGATAAAATAGTCTTTTCTGAAGACAAACTGCAGTTTTCTAGCTGCAATTAGAACCCATTAGGTTTTGTTCAATTTGCAGGGGATGTGGAGAACAGTTCATTCACCCCTGTTTCAAAAAGCAGTTAATACCAGGAGTTTCCAGCTTCTCTGCCTTTCTTTCTCCCACTCTTTTAAAATGACCTTTGTGACCTGCTCTTCCTCAGCAGGGTTGTCATTTTAGGTCATCTGCCCAGGTTACAGTAAATTCTGGGTCCTAAAGAAAAATCTGTTTCTCTGGAAAATAAATTATTCTGTGAATTAGACTTTTTCTCCAAGGAGCTGTACTTAGAGGTATTGTAGTTTCCAGACCAAAAAGTATTGTAGCACTGTGGGAAAGCAATTAGTCTTGACAGTCCAGGCACTGTATATCTCTCTCTATGTATCTCAATGTATATAAAAAAAGCCCAAAAAACATTCCTGGAAATGACTCTGGAAGATATCTTTTTTTAATGAAAATACTAACTCAGGATTTGGGAACTGCAGGCTTTAATTACTTGGTGTTCTGGGCTCCTCCTGAAGTCTCTATGTTAGTTTTAAGAGGATAGGATGAAGAACTGAGTCACAGAAGAGCCGTGGGAATTACAGTGTCTAAGATATCTCACCATGTTCAAAAACCAGTTAAAGTTCATATATTGTAGTGCAATGCACAGGAAGAAATTGATGCCCAGGATTAAGGTGTGCAAAATCCAAACTACAACAATAATCAAGAGGAATGTGACCAGCAGGTCAACAGAAGCTACTCTTCTCCTTTGCTCTCTTGTGAGACCCTCACCCTGAATACTGCATCCATTTCTGGTGACATACAACCGTTTAAATGAGTCCAAAGGAGAGCACAAGGATGATCCAAAGGCTGGTGCACTGCCACTGTGGGGATAGGCTGAGGGAGCTCAGCCTGAAGAAGAGAAGGCTCTGGGATGACCTTATAGGTGCCTTCCAATAGCTGAAGGGAACCTACACAAAAGTTGGAGAAGGACTTTTCATAAGGGTGTCTAGCAATAGGAAAAGGGGGAATGGTTTTAAGATGAAGGAAAGTTGGTTTAGACTAGATTTTAAGGAAGAAGTTCTTCACTATGAGGGCAGTGAGACTCTAGAATAGGTTGCCCAGAGTGATTGTGGGCTGAAGAAACTGAGGCTGTTTAGTTTGAAAAAGAGCAGGCTGAGGGCAGACCTCATTGCTGTCTACATCAGCCTGAAAGGATACTGTGGAGAGGTTGATACTGGTCTCTTTTCACAGCTTATTAGTGATAGAACAAGAGTGAATGGCCTCAAGCAGCAACCAGGTAGGCTTAGACTGGGCATTAGTAAGATTCTTTTCACAGAAAGAGTGGGCAGGCATTGGAATGGGCTGGGCAGGGAGATGGTTGTGCCACCAACCCTGGATGTGTTTAGAAGTCATTTGTGTGTGGTTTAGAGTGAACCTTGTAGAGTAGGGTTATGGGTTGGCCTTGGTGATCCTGAGGGTCTTTTCCAATGTGCTAGTTTGAGCCTGGCTAGAATGATTTGGTGAGAAGAATTAGATTACAGGCTGTGAAAAGGAAAGAATGGTGATGTCTACTTCACTCATAGGTTTGCTGAGATGTATAAGAACAAGAACACAAACATAGGTAACAGAGTTGCTCTCTGTCTCTCTGGGCTTTGAGCTGCACTTCTCGCTCTAACCTAACCTGCTGTGTGACTAATCCATCTGCTTTCTAATCCCCCTGACTGACCTCCAAACTTTCCTTGAATATAAAGCAAGTCTTGGGGAAGGCAGAGGGGTGGGAGGAAGGTGGAAGGGTGGTTGAGAGCTCCTCCTGGGGACTCAGGTTTCTGGGAGAGCTGTTGTGTTTCTGTATTACCTTTTACCTTGTGTATTTCTGTCTATACTGTAAATATCTGCTTGCATATTGTGCTAAGCTGTAAATATAAGCTTCATTCAATTTCTAGAGCTCCTGAGTCTAGTCTGGGTGATTTACCAAAGCTGGGGGGGGGGGGAGGGGGAACACCCAAACCATGACATCCAACCTGAACATTTTTGTGATTCCGTGGTTCTGAATGTCCCTTCTCTGAAGGTTTTCAAGGCCAGGTTGCATGAAGCTTTGAGCAACCAAGTCTGCTTGGAGGCATCCCTGTCCATGGTGGGGAGGTTGGAGTAGATGATCTCTGAGGTTCCTTCGAGTCTGAGCCAAGCTGTGATTTTATGATCACAAATTCTAAGATGTTATGATAGAATCATAGAATGTTTTGAGTTGGAAGGACTCTAAAGATATCTATTTCCAACACCTCTGCCACAGGCAGGGACACCTCCCACTAGACCAGTTTGCTCAAAGTATCACCCAACCTGGCCATCACTTCCAGGAATTAGGTGCCCACAAATTCTCTGGGCAACCTGTTTTAGTGTCTCTCTACCCTCATTCTCTTAAAATCTGCCTCCTTAAGGCATTGGTAACTTATCCTAATTAAGGTTCAGACTCATGATTCCTTCTGCATAAACATGACTTCTCTTGCATCAGTTGTAAAGGCACTGCCAATACTATTTTCCTCATGCAGAAGCTGTTTGGTTGGGGTGTTTTCCAAAGATGTGGAAATCCATATTCATCTCCCTTCTTGATCAGAGAGGAGCTGATGGTGCGTCTCTTCTCACCCGTGAGAGCACACTATGCATTATGCTGGCAGGCCTCATTTTGCTTTTTCTTCTTGAGCTGTTGCCAATTTATATGGAATAATGAAATATTTATTGGGGCAGAGTGCTGACACATGACTCTCTAGCCTGAAGTTTATAATTATTACTGCTCTAATGAGTGTTAAAGTATAGCATATTTTGTCTTCTTCAGCATACCTGAGAGTGGAATCCTTCATTATCAGCAAGTGCCTAAACATTAGTGTTGGTGAATCATAGATGCAAAGTCAGTCTCCCTGTTCTCTCTCAACTCCTCTACCTCCCTGTTGTCACTACCATGTATATTCAAATCTGGAAGGGGGAGGATTTAGCAGAAAATGTTAAAACCACACTCTAATTGCCTAGTAGGTAAGGCACTGTCACAGAATCATAGAATCAACCAGGTTGGAAGAGACCTACAAGATCATCCAGTCCAACCTAGCACCCAGCCCTAACCCATCAACTAGACCATGGCACTAAGTGCCTTATCCAGTCTTTTCTTGAAGACCCCCAGGGACAGTGCCTCCACCACCTCCCTGGGCAGCCCATTCCAATGCCAATCACTCTCTCTGTGAAGAACTTCTTCCTAATATCCAGCCTATACCTACCCCGGCACAAGTTGAGATTGTAGCCATACATTCATTCACCTTAAACTTCATTTAAGGGATGCAGAATGATGCCTTCAGCAGGAGTGTAGGTGGCACATGGAGGATGAGGTGTGTTTGGAGATCACTTAACTAAGCAGCTTGTGAAGGTGTGCAAGAAGCATGTACCTGGTGGATGCCATCAGTGCTTATATGTTCAACTGATCGAGTTGGTTCAGTTAAGTTCATTTGGTGAACAGAGATGCCAGGTGGCTGCCTTGAGAACATGGCTGTGGGAAGTCGATGCTGCACAGACAATATGCCTCCAGAGTTTAGAATCATAGAGTCAACCAGGTCAGAAGACACCTCCAAGATCATCCAGTCCAACCTAGCACCCAGCCCTAGCCAAGCAACTATACCGTGGCACTAAGTGCTTCAGACAGGCTTTTTATGAACACTTCCAGGGATGGTGACTCCACCACCTCCCTGGGCAGCCCATTCCAATGCCAATCACTCTCTCTGGGAAGAACTTCCTCCTAACATCCAGCCTAGACCTCCCCCAGCACAACTTGAGACTGTGTCCCCTTGTTCTGTTGCTGGTTGCTTGGGAGAAGAGACCAACCCCCACCTGGCTACAGCCTCCCTTCAGGTAGTTGTAGACAGCAACGAGGTCACCCCTGAGCCTCCTCTTCTCCAGGCTAAATACCCCCAGCTCCCTCAGCCTCTCCTCATAGGGTTTATGCTCCAGACCTCTCACCAGCTTTGTCTCTGACAATCTCAATTACTTTTAAACCAATTTCAAGTCCCACTAACAAAATAACTATATTGTCTTAAACCAAACTACAGTTCTGTTGCCCACACACCAAGATACCTGGCTTCCAGCAGGGGCCATGGACAGATGCTCAGGAAAGAGTAAGAAAAGGGCAAGCCTGTCTAATGGGTGCTTCAGCTGTTTTGCAAGTCTAATCTTAATTTGTTTGGACTAGAAACACAAAAACTGCTCAGTGCTGGGAAACTCTGTATTGCCTTATTATATAAACATTCAGCCTGCTATTCACCGCAGCTAGCATGCTGACTGGGGATGTGCCCAATCTGCTGCTGAAAATCATGAAGACAGGGTTTGTTTGTAATTTCACCTCTGCCAAAGAGCTTCATTACTTCTTTGGGCCAGGCTTTATAAGACCAGCATTCACAGCTTGAAAGCATTTTCTTGAAATTAGGGCTCTTAAATTGTCCCTGTTGGAGAGAGAAGTCTGATTTCTTTTTCCCCATAGGAAATGTGAGATACAGATTCAGCTGGAAGTGGCTTAAATTCAAATTTTACAACGTTCAATTGAGTGTTCTTTCTCTACTTGGTTCCACATTAGGCTGAGGAAAGGTAGTCTCCAACTCTGCGATCAAAGCTTTGCAATTGTGCAGCTGAATGAGTCTGAGAGTGAATGTGCAGATCTAAGCCCAGCTCCTCAGCGTAGCGCATGGTCACTTGCCTGGGAATCATAGAATCACAGAATCAATCAGGTTGGAAGAGACCTCCAAGGTCATCCAGTCCAACCTAGCACCCAGCCCTGTCCAATCAACCAGACCATGGCACTAAGTGCCTCAGCCAGTCTTTTCTTGGACACCTCCTGGGATGGTGACTCCACCACCTCCCTGGGCAGCCCATTCCAATGCCAATCACTCTCTCTGCCAACAACTTCCTCCTAACATCCAGCCTGTACTTCCCCTGGCACAACTTGAGACTGTGTCCCCTTGTTCCATTGCTGGTTGCCTGGCAGAAGACACCAACCCCCACCTGGCTACAACCTCCTTTCAAGTAGGAGCAGCCTACATTCAAGACAGCAATGAGCCTCCTCAGTGTGTTCTTTCCTTCCAGGACCCTCTGCATTGTGTTAGAGCCACTAGATAAAGGATGTCTTTCACTTAAATGTTGTGTAGAGAGATACAATTAAAACTGTGAGATGTTCAGCAAATACAATAACAGAGAACATAAAAGTACCTAGATGGAGGTATCCATCTGCTAAACCAAAAATTGAATTGCTCCTTAGCTATGGCAATAGTAACAGTGCTTGAAGCTACAGGCTTGTGCTCAGCTCCAGACACTCATTAAAAGATATAAATTTAGCCTTGTTTTAACCTCTGCTTTCATTAGTTTGGTCTCCAGTGCAACTTATTTCTCGTCAGCAGCGTTTTGACTTTTATTCAGATGGAAAATTGAGATGAAGGAAGGGACTGGTCTGCTGTCACACTTCCATATAAATCTGATGGCCAAGGGTCTGGTTGTCTGTGTAGCATAGCATGAAAAGACTATTTACTTACAGGGCATATGGTGCAGATACTCTTAGCATATTGAACAAGCATCATTTGCAGTTGCTGTGCAAGTTTGGTGTTCACACACTGATCTCATATGCACAATCTACATTCAGCTCAATGTGATATCATCTCTTTGAGATGGTCCCCAAAGACTCCAGTTCTTCCTTTAATTCCTGTTGTTCCATGCATCTCTTATGTTTAGAGGCTCATTTGCAGGCAGGCAATTGCAGTGCACAAAAAGAATGCTTTTATTTCTGCTTGCTTCAGGAATGCCTCCTACTCTTGTACCTTGCTATTAGAAACGTTGTGATTTTCTGCCCTTTAAGTGCTGGCTCGTTATAAGTTCCAGTAGTAAACCCTTTACTTAAAAATATTCTGCCTGGAGCAATTATCAAACCATTAATCTGTTTCACACTAGCAACTAGTCTAAACTCTGTGGACCTGCAAGACCTTTCTGTATGTTCCCATTAAAAGAATCAGTGTCTTCTCTGGGTTTTTGTTTTTGTTGTTGGTAGCTGGGAACAGCTTAATTTGCATGGCTTGGTGTGCTCCCAGGAGCCAAATGTGATTCTGTTTAAGTGGTTATACTTAATATGCAAGAGTCATTAGGTGTGATCAAACATAATGTTTCATGAGAAGGGTTCAAAACATTCAGTTTTATGTGTCTGTTTCTTCACTAGATTTAGCTCCTACAGTACACATTTATCTGATCAAATGCAGCTTGTGCCTGTGGGTTGGTTTTGTCCTGGAGCCAATTCCCTTGTAATTCTAAATGGCACTAAGTTCTCCTTCAAGATGACAGCAGTCTTTTTAAGGGGTACAGTATGTGACATCTTGGGTTTTGTTTTGCTGGTTGCGTTCCTTCTGCACCCACAGAGAGTACCCAATGTAACCAGATAACTGTTTAACAACAATGCCAAAACCTGCCTTCATGGTTTTCTTACCAGATACTAACTTGGCAAGTTTCTTGCACGTGCATTAATAAGATTCTTCTTCCCAGAGAGAGTGATTTGCCATTGGAATGGGCTGCCCAGGGAGGTGGTGGAGGCACTGTCCCTGGAGGTCTTCAAGAAAAGACTGGATGAGGCATTTAGTGCCATGGTCTAGTTGACTGGATGGGGCTGGGGGATAGGTTGGACTGGATGAGCTTGGAGCTCTCTTCCAACCTGGTTGATTCTATGATTCTATATGCTCTCCTTGCAGAGGCTATTTTGTACACCTGCCTTCTCAAACTGAATAATGTTTAGAAATGAGTAACTGCAAAGTCACTGTGCTATTAAAAAGCCTTATTTATGAATAGCTGCAGCTGAATGTCTTACCCATACCGGGTCTCCATGCTGGGTCTCTATTTATAAATTTGTTATTTGTTCTGTAGCTTGTCAATAGCTTGAGTGCCAGCACGTCTGTTAAATGTCACTTTAGAGCTGCTTCTCGGTGTGTTTAAATGTGGTCAGGCCAAAGCTTCCATTTAAAAGGCAAAAATGTTGTGCCCTCCTGTGGAAGGAAATTCTCTGAAGTGCAGTATTCTGGCCTCCATTTACCAGGTGCCTGCAGGAGAGTTTTCTGAGTAAGTCCTGATGTGGAAAGCAAGGCAACATGTATGCCATGCCATGCTGTCTTTGCCAAATCCTTGTGCTTGCACAGTTAGACATGCTCATATAAAAAGGTCTTTGTTGCCTCTCAGTTTTGTTTTAATGTCACCATCATGTTGCTGTTCCTTACAGGAGAGTTTAGGGGACTCACTTGTCTGGTAGGTTCATAGAATCAACCAGGTTGGAAGAGACCTCCAAGATCACCCAGCCCTGTCCAGTCAACTAGACCATGGCACTAAGTGCCTCAGACAGGCTTTGCTTCAACACCTCCAGGGATGGTGACTCCACCACATCCCTGGGCAGCCCATTCCAATGCCAATCACTCTCCCTGCCAACAACTTCCTCCTAACATCCAGCCTAGACCTCCTCTGGCAGATAGAAATATAGAAGTGCTCTCTAGTGCCAGGTGAGTCCTAGCTCCGTCCATGGTCAAGTTGAGTGTTCAGCAATCACCTCTGCAGTGTTGAGTGCCCTTCAGGTCTTGAAAAAAAGTGTGGAGGACCAAGGAAGGAAGAAGATAGAGAAGCTGAACATCTCCTGGGATGGCAACTCCACCACTTCCCTGGGCAGCCCATTCCAATGCTTCTTTCTGTCAGGAAGGTTTGATTTAGCTTAGTAACTGTTTATTTAGTTTTCTAGTGATGTTGGTGGGAGGGGACACAGAACTGGGATATTAGCATTAAACAAACCAAACCAGGTCAGAAATGATGAGAGAATCACATCCACCATATCAAGTTTGTTTGGTTTTATATATACTTTTTTGTTTATATAATATGCCTATCAAACAATCCCTAAGCAGCATGCACTTTTCTGATCTGGAGTTTGTTATTACAAATGCAAAGGACTGGGAGCAGGCCAGAACAGCTGGTGGAGACCAGAAACAATAATTTTCTCCAGTGAAAATTTGCCTGAATATTAATAAGCATGGAAAATGAGTCAAACTTTTAATTAAACAATTGGTCTCTATTGTGATAAGCATAGAGGCTGGACTCATGTGTAAAATAAACTTGTGTGTATTAAGGTCAAAAATTATAGATAGAGTAGTTAAAGATACTAGGAAGATGTCACTTAATTGCTTTTGCAATGTTAACTTTTTTTCCAGAAAAACAGAGTGACTGAGAGCAGCCAGGAGGAAAGGGACCTGGGGGTACTGGTAGATAGTAGCTGAACATGAGCCAGCAGTGTGCCCAGGTGGGCAGGAGAGCCAATGGCATCCTGGACTGGATCAGGAGCAGTGTGGCCAGTAGGACAAGGGAGGTTATTCTGCCCCTGTACTCAGCACTGGTCAGGCCACACCTTGAGTGCTGTGTCCAGTTCTGGGCTCCTCAGTTCAAGAGAGATGTTGAGACACTGGAATGTGTCCATAGAAGGGTGACAAAGTTGGTGAGGGGCCTGGTACACAGCCCTGTGAGGAGAGGCTGAGGGAGCTGGGGGTGTTTAGCCTCGAGAAGAGGAGGCTCAGGGCAGACCTCATTGCTGTCTACAACTACCTGAAGGGAGGCTGTAGCCAGGTGGGGTTGGTCTCTTCTCCCAGGCAACCAGCAACAGAATGAGGGGACACAGTCTCAAGTTGTGCCAGGGTAGGTCTAGGCTGGATGTTAGGAGGAAGTTGTTGCCAGGGAGAGTGATTGGCATTGGAATGGGCTGCCCAGGGAGGTGGTGGAGTTGCTGTCCCTGGAGGTGTTCCCAAAACTCTTGGATGAAGCAGTTAGTGTCATGGTCTAGTTGGCTGGCTGTGGCTGGGTACTAGGTTGGGCTGTCTGAACTTGGAGGTCTCTTTCCAACCTGATTGATTCTATGAATATTTTAATACATTATATATTTTAACAGGGGCATATTAGAGTGATCTGAAAAAATGACTGACAGAAAAATACCAAACTGTCCCTATAGGGCTTCTACCACAAGCTAGCAGGTCCTCCAAACAGGGTGTGATATAATTCACTGTATCTAATAAGATTCTGAGGAGCTATATTTTAGCCACCTGGAAAAAACAAATACATCAACTCTTAATAACATAGTTGTTTGCCCTATAAATCTGTAAGAGTTCTGTAAAATTGATATTCAGGGACAAATGTACTGCAGCTGAGTTGCACTCTAACACTATTTTGGATTTATTTGTCTCACACCTTTATTAACTCTGCTCATTCACCAATCTGAGCAACTGAGCAAGAGAATTCAGTGCCCTCCTTGTGCAAAGGACTCAGGTCTGCATAGTGAGGCTTAAGAGCCCGTTACACATTTCTGCACTCTACCAATAACTCTTCATTAAAATGGTTCTTAAATAGTTTCCAAGATAAAAAAAGAGATCACATCAGGACTTCTGGATCATATAAAGATCACCCTGGGAGTGATTCCTTAGACAGGTGCATATATCTTTGCTCAGTAAGACAAATATATATGGAAGAGAAAATATCCTTCCTGATGTGCTTAGGCTTTTTTACAACCTGGGAGAGATCCTTGCAGGGTTTAACAAACACTACATGCAATACCAAATGGAACAACCTGGGAAATTAAAGGGGAGCTGTAAACTAGAAAATGTGATTTATCTCCACGGCGTTGATGTGAAATACACAAACTAACAGGACTGTAACCATAGGTCTTCGTGCATTTTCATCTTGAGTGTTTTACACGTTTGACTGTGCTTAACCATCACCTGTATTGCTTTAATCTGTGACTAGAAAACTGCCCCTGGTTTAGAGATGAGACAATTGACTTTTTATTTGCCATTATGCTATATGGATGGATCATGAATAAAGCATCTTTCTAGTCCTTTGTGTGCTCTGAAGCAGTGAAGTTCAGCTTTAGCCATTCCCCTCCTTCTTGAAGAGAGCTGTTAGGAACATATTTCTTCTTCCTATGTCATCTTTACCCATTTTCCTAACCAGTCAGCCTTGTACAGACATCACTTTCTGGGCTGTCTCTCTAAACATGTTTTCCTCGCTGTTGGAAACCTCTGTTGACTTCCACTTTCCTGCCATACCAACACCATACTATTTGTCATACTCTTAAGCCTTGTCATGGCCTGTGTCTTCTCTGCATGTCTACTCTTGTTCTTCCCTAGAATCAACATCCACGTCATCTTCTTCAGCTCTTTGTGCCTGGGGGTCTTCAAGAAAAGCCTGGCTGAGGCACTTAGTGCCATGGTCTAGTTGATTGGATAGGGCTGGGTGCTAGGTTGGACTGGATGATCTTGGAGGTCTCTTCCAACCTGGTTGATTCTATGATTCTATTCAGTGAGGAACTTTCTTGGTATTGCCACCTCCAGTGTCCAGCTCCTTCTGAGCCGTGAGGCTCTCTCACTTTATCATTAGAGCTGTCTTCTGTCCCAAAAGAGAGGTGGTTGCACTGTGACAGTCATTTCTGGTCTAATGTTCTCCTTCCAGTCAATATTATCACACTCTACATCTATCTAAAAGAAGTCATTGTCAGGTGGGGGTCAGGCTCTTCTCCCCACAGGCAACTTATGACAGGACAAGAGGGCATGGTCTGAAGCTGTGCCAGGGCAGGTTTAGGTTGAATATTAGGAAGCACTTCCTCATGAAGGGATAATTAGGCACTGGAATGGACTGCCTAGGGGGATGGTAGAGTTACCATCCCTGGAGGTCTTTAAGAAGAGACTGGATGTGGCACTTGGTGGCATGGCTTAGCTGGTGTTGTGGTGTTAGGTTCTAGGCTGGATTTGATGATCTCAAAGGTCTTTTTGCAGCCTCAATGTGAGTCATAGAATCAGTCAGGATTGGAAGGAACCACAAGGATCATCTAGTTCCAACTCACCCTACCCTAGATCAGGCTGACCAGAGCCTCATCTGGCCTGCTATCTACAACTACCTGAAGGGAGGCTGTAGCCAGGTGGGGGTTGGTCTCTTCTGCCAGGCAAGCAGCAACAGAACAAGGGGACACAGTCTCAAGTTGTGCTGGTGGAGATATAGGCTTGATGTTAGGAGGAAGTTGTTGGCAGAGAGAGCTATTGGCATTGGAATGGGCTGCCCAGGGAGGTGGTGGAGTTGCCATTCCTGATGGTGTTCAAGAGAAGACTGGCTGAGGCCCTTAGCACCATGGTCTAATTGCTTGGACAGGGCTGGGTGCTAGGTTGGACTGGCTGATCTTGGAGGTCTCTCCCAACCTCATTGATTCTAATCTAGTTGGGAATGCCCTGCTTACTGGAGAGGTGTTGGAGTAGATGACATTTTATGGTCCCTCCCAGTCTAATGCACTCTGTGAAAGGGAAAAATGGTTAAATCCATTAATGGCTCTTACCTCTGAATGATTTCAGCACTCCAGTCGCTGCTTGGCTGACATGTATGGCTGCTTCTGCTGTTCTGCCAGGAAGTCAGCCTTGTTATTACATAGTTCCAACCCTGATAGTGATGTCTAGTTCATTACTGCAGCTGCATGAAGCTTCTTTGCCAAAAGGGCAAACCAAAGTAATGAAGGTTTCCAGCTCTTTGCAGAAGTGTAGGAAAGCCTGCTTGTTTTTCTGAAATGCTGTGTCCTGTCACACTGCTCTATTTTTTTTAAGCCCAGCACTTTCATGTAGCCAAAGTATCTATTTCTAAGAAGAAACAAAGCAAACACTTCTGTACAAGCAGGGAAAAAACATAGGAGGAGCAGACCGAGTGGGTCTGAAGTCCACTTTCTCAAAACAAGGCTTTTAAAACTGATGGGAACAACAATGGTGACTTTTGCTGTTGTTCTAACAAGCCACTGAAGCAAGTTTGATCTGTGTGTTTTGGCCTTTGTTAATTGCAATGAGAAGGAATGAGAGTATCTGTTGAGAGATTTCAGGTCATTTAGTGCCTCTCTCACACGTTTATTGGTGTGGTAGTTTGTAGAAAACCAGAGGTAACAGAACAGACAATTTTGTTTCTTCCTAAGGATTAGGAAGGTTCATGACAGACATATGCCTCCACTTATGTAATTAGTATTCTTTTCTTGAGATGTCCTGTGCTGTTTTTGTCAGTAAATGTTCCCATGATGCCTAATGGTATCTTCGCTAGGTCAGCACCAAGCCTGTAACTAGACTACAACAGTGTTCAGGATGCTGACTACGTTGTTGCCTGAAGTGTTCATCTTCTCCCATTATGGATGTGTTTCTTAATGCTGATTCTTAATTCAGTACCACTTAATTTCTGAGTTGGCTTCCTTGCTTTTGCTCCTGCCACACGCACACAAACAGATCTTTGTGCTCACAGTGGACACTTAAGTTACTTTTGAGAATTAGGACTGTCATATATTGCTCTTCAGTTTGTGGTGATCCCTTTACTCTTGGACAAGGACCAAAAACTTCCTTATACTGATGCTCTGGTCCATGGATGGCAGTCACAGAGAGGGAAGGACTAATCTGATGTTCTTGCTCAGTGCTGAGAGGGTGGAAGTCCTGCAGCTTTCTGTTTAAATCGTGGTGAACTTGGAAAAACAAAAGACTGTGCCCAGCTTCAAGGTGTTTTCTTGCAGCTCAGCCAAAGATGGCAAAGCTTGGATTGTCTTTGTGAATTGTGATGAGTATCTTGGTCACAAGTATATGGAAGAAGATTCCTCATTAATTATACTAAGAAAACAAGCACTGAGATGTTTCCACACTGTGAAACATTACTGACTTCAGACACTGACTTGAGAAACTGCATTTTTACCAGTGGTCTTGAGAAGTGCAATGTTTTTAGGGGTACCTCTTGTGAAGCCTGTTTTACTAAGTACTGCACAAACAATTATTTAGGAGATGATCTTGCTTAACTTCAGCTTTGATTAGAAGGTAGGGATTAGAAGCAAGCTCAGGAAATGTGGGATGGAAGAGCAGACAGTGAGGTGGATTAGGAACTGGCTACAAGATAGAGTTCAAAGAGTGGTGATCAGTGGTGCTAGGACCAGCTGGAGAGCTGTAACCAGTGGAGTCCTCCAGGGATCAGTGCTGGGTCCAGTTCTGTTCAACATCTTCATCAAAGACATGGATGAGAGTCTGCTCAGGGAGTTTGCTGATGATGCTAAACCAGGAGACTTGGCTGATACAGCTGAAGGTTGTGCAGCCATCCAGAGAGACCTGCACAGACTGGAGAGCTGGGCACAGAGGATCCAAATGAGGTTCAGCAAAGACAAGTGCAGAGTCCTGCACCTGGGGAGGAATAATAAACTGCACCAGTACAGGCTGGGAGGTGATCTGCTGGAGAGCAGTGCTGTGGAGAGGGACCTGGGAGTCTTGGTGCATAACATCCATGGAACAGCAAAGTGCCCTTGTGGCCAAGAAGGCCAATGGGATCCTGGAGTGTATGAAGAAGAGTGTGTCCAGCAGATCAAGGGAGGTTCTCCTCCCATTCTACTCTGCTCTGGTGAGACCTCATCTTGAATCCTGCCTTCAGTTTGGGGCTCTGCAGTTTAAGAGGGACAGAGATCTGCTGGAGAGGGTCCAGCAGAGAGCTGTGACATTGATTAGAGGACAGGAGGGCATGGCTTATGAGGAGAGGCTGAGGGACATGAGGCTTTATAGTCTGGGAAAGAGAAGACTTAGAGGGGATTTAATAAATGTTTATAAGTATCTGAAGGCTGCCAGGAGTGGGGAGGACAGGCTCTGCTCACTGCTCCCTGGGATGGGACAAGGAGCAATGGGTCTAAGTTGCAGCATAGGAGGTTCCACCTCACCACAAGGGGGAACTTCTTTCCTGTAAGGGTCCCAGAGCACTGGAATAGGTTCCCCAGAGAGGTTGTGGAGTCTCCTTCTTTGGAGACTTTCAAAGCCTTTCTGGATGTGTTCCTCTGTGTTCTGTGCTAGATTGTGTGGTTCTGCTGTGGCAGGGAGATTGGATTGGATGATTTCCTTCAGTCCCTTCTGACCCCTAACACCCTGTGAGCCTGTGAAATGTGATGCTGACATAGCAACAATGCAGCAGATTATAAATACTATGAAGCATAGCACACAGAGCTGTGTGCTGTTGATATTATCAATTATTTCCTAAGCCTTCTGAATACAGCCAGCATTGGAATTTAGTCCCCTGGTAGTGAGAGGTGAGGTTGTAGAGTAACTATTGCATAAAGATGATTGAGGGGGGTGTGGTGGGGGATGTTTCAAATGAATATTCATCAACAGTGAAAATATTTCCTAATAAGTTTTTCATCTGATATGCCTCCAAGCATCTATGTTCCTCTCTGCTCAAGTCAGCCAGCTTGATGGTAGATACAGCCCAACAAAAAGGAGAAAGGAGGAAGACTTATCTAAGCTGCTTAGACATATTTCAGATGCATAAAGTAGCAGACAGCTTTATCATGAATTGTGGCAGAGTCAGACAGTTTTCATGAGACTGAATTTATTGCCTCATTCAGGCTTCCTTTTTGATAGTGTCATCTGGACCTCACTGCCAGTGAGCTGTGACAAGGGCACTGTTTCTCAAGTAGAGAAATACCAGCTTTAGCTATCAGCTCTGGAGGGTTCTTGGTTCCTGTAGGAACCCAAGGAGTGAACCATGGGCTACACAAGGTAGTGTGCATGGGAGCAGCATTACATGGACTAGGAGACTTCTTCCCTACCACTCTTGACCTTGCCTGCTTTGTGAGGCATTTGCTGCTGTTCTCACAATGCAGTCAACAGTGATGTTTATTTAATGCAGCCCTTCTCCAACTGCAAGGTCATAAAAGCTGAAATAGAATCCTAGAATCAACCAGGTTGGAAGAGACCTCCAAGATCAGCCAGTCTGACCTAGCACCCAGCCCTGTCCAGTCAACTAGACCATGGCACTAAGTGCCTCAGCCAGGCTTTTCTTGAACACATCCAGGGACAGTGACTCCACCTCCCTGGGCAGCCCATTCCAATGCCAATCACTCTCTCTGGCAATAACTTCCTCCTGACATCCAGCCTATACTTCCCCCAGCACAACTTGAGCCTGTGTCCCCTTGTTCTGTTCTGGTTGTCTGGGAAGTTAAATAACCTTGGTCAGTGGCTCATGTTAATAGTTCTTGGAGTATGCATATGAAAGAACAGCTTTCTGCCATGCCTCCATTAGGCAGTGGCTGGTTCTTATCCAGCATTTAGCTCATGGCAGTTGTCTGGCATCCTCATGGAACCTCAACCTTCTCCAAAATATTTAGGGACTGTTTGTTTCCCCTTTCACTTTCCATCATCATCTGTTTGTCAATATTTAGGGAGCATGATGATGTATTTTGCAGCTTCATGTCCTGAGTCATTGCACTTCACTTACCTTTTGAGTCCTTTTCCTTTCATATCCATAGGTGCAAAACATTGTGTGATGCTCCGTAGGAGGGAAGCCAAATGAGGAGAGATGGCACCGTGTTTTGCCAAAGGTTTTTGTTTAGCTTCAGTATTTCTGCATGTCAGCAGGAGTGTAGATGATTGTGTAACTCAGCAGCCATGACTTAGCAAGGCAGCCTGCCACTGTAATGACAGCCAATGCTTGCTTCTCCCTATGGCTCTGACTGAAACAAATAGTCTTCTACACCAAGCTTTCAGGATGCTGCAAGCAAAACTATTTTGAGAAGCAAAAGTCTTTACAATATATTCTCCAGGGTTTTGATTCTGTGGTGGGTTTATTTTTGTTTCTTGTGCTTTTCCAGCTTTATTTCCTTGCATTAGTGTGAAACACCTTTAGTCTTCCCAAGTGTCAGTCTTGTTCTCAAGATGGGGCTGGTTTTATTACTGCTATTGAGTAGACTGACTTAAATTCACTATTTCTGGCAAGAACAGGCAGAAAATTTCATCTCAAGTGAAATGTGGGTAGTTTCCTTCTCTGTAATTTCTCTGGAGGTGTGTGTAAATAGGAAGAGACTGTGTGGGCCAGTGGTGGAGACAGAAGGCTGAATTCTAATCTTGGATTTGCCATGGATCTGCAATGCATCATGAGATAAATCATATTTCAAGTACATTATTATAGTGGCTTCTTACTTACATGCATTTCCTACAGAGCTATTGTGCTTTCCCCAGGACTCTTAGAAGTTTCTCTGGTTTGGGGTTGTTATAAATCTATTAGGTAGTTTTCTTTTTTACTCTATCACCTTACACATAACTCTCATAATGAGGAAACAAAAAGAGATATGAGGTTTATCATAGTACAACTATAGTGCTAGAGTTCTCAACTATGTGTGGTAACACATGCACACACTTCTTTTCTGAGATATGAGAGATAGAGTTCTTTGAAAGCCTTCATCACAGCTCTTCTGACCAAAGGAGAGGCTGTTATAGTTAGCAGTAAATTAGGAGCTTCTCTCAAATGCCAATGCAGTTCACAGGAGTCATTGCACTAATTCTTTGCCATTACAAACTCCATCCTCACAATCATAAATTCCCTATTACTTTTAATCTGAGGTCACTCTATGCCAGCTGGGTGGAACAATGAATCATAAAAGGGACCTGCCATGGTCAGGAACACCTCCTACTAAACTAGATTGCACTTTGAAATGCAAAGGAATTGGAAACTTAATGTAATTAAAGAACCTATTGAAATTAATTTCAAATGGTGGGATAATAATTTGGAAGAACATCTGCTGGAGTGAAGCTGGAGATGGGTTAGGGAGATGTAGCTCAGTCTGAAGCCAGAAGCAGAGTGAGAAGATGGTGAAAAGTGTTATCTAATGTTTACTTTCTTGTTCCCATACCTCTCAGTGAGACTGTGAGGGAAGGAGACATCACCAATGTTTTCCTTTCATAGCCAATAATCTACTTTCTCTCACCAAAACATTCTAGCCTGCTTCAAACTAGCACAGTAGTGGTTTGAGCTCTATGGCTCTACATAACCTTGGGATTTCTGGCAAGCCCCAGCAGAGTCCAGGAATTGGTAGTGAAATTCTCAGACCGTGCAGTGAACATCTTTGGAAGGAGAGCATTTTGGGTTTGAGAAGTGCTAAATGTGAAAAGAACAATTAAAAGCTTCTGTGTTATTGTAGCTGTGACAGCAGTTGGTTGGTTTTTCTTTTTTAGTTTTGTTTTTTTTTTTTTTTTTGGGGGGGGGGGAGTTCTACTGATGCAATAAAAAAGGACACAAGAGAATAAATGTATCAAGTTGTTATGGCAACTGAAATATGTAGGTTGGAATTTATGTATCCAGAACTTCTATGTCAGTAGAATAAACATTATCATTGCTAATTAAATTATCACACAAACATTATTTCATTCAAAATCATTAGTCATGCTTTCTCTTAAAATTAGTGACTTTCTGTTTTCTGTTTCCAAGTATTTGCATTTTCATCCACTTGTGGTCAGCTTTATTTTCTGGGCAAGGTTATGATTTCACTGATAGAGGCTTAAATGTGGAGGGACTCCACTGCAGCTAATGAAGTGCATGCAGATGGGCCCATCTGGAAACAGACCATGTGCTTGAACATGTTACACTCACTGTAGCTGACCTTTCTGTTCAGAGGGGCTTTTGGCTCCTTGCTTCAAGGGACCTTCCTACAACCATTGCTCCATATCTTTCCCCCTATCTTGACAAAGTGGACTTGGAGCTCTTTGTCCCAGAGCCACTTTCTGCATACAGATTGTCATCTTCTGCTGTAAATTTAGCTCCCAAGATGTGGCATGATGGCCAGTTCTAAATGAGCATTCATTAATTATGTTCAGCCTTTTAATTTTTCTAGTCCTTTTCTTCCAGCCTTCTCCTTCAGGAATCAGTAATAGCTTCTGCTTTATTTGAAAGAAATAGATCTCTGCTGTCCCAAATTACTCTTCATATTTCATCTTCTTTATACCCAAGCCAAGTGCAGGCTGATAGCTGAAAGGTAAAAAATGGTGAGAAGGAGCATCAGGATCTGATTGAATGTCAGTGAGATGAAATGCATTTATTTGTTTAACGTTTTCATCTCATTCGTCCTCACGTTCAGAGGTGTCTGAATTTGCCCTATGGTTTTTGGTAATGTTCTTGCTGAGAATGTTTTGGAGAATAGCCTATCAGGCTAAGAACTCATCTGTACCTAAGTTAATTGTCTCTATTTCTTATGTGGACTGCTGCCTGGAGTGGAGCTACAGTAAGAGTTGGTTTTCTCTTGAAAACTGTAACCAGTCTGTCCAATCTCATGTTTTGAGTCTGCTTTTCATGCAGCTGAACTGCAAAGCATTTATCTCTTCATCCTTTGAGCAGGGTTCATGTTTGCAACAGACTTTTTGCTCGGTTTTCCTCTTTGCCACGTCCACCAGGTCTGCAGATCCTTGCAACCATCATCTGATGTACCAGATCTCAACAGGGGACAGATTGTACCTGAGCAACAGCCCTCGAAAGGCTTGGGTTTGCAAGGACTCTGGTTACCGCATAGTGCCATGGGTCCTCCCTGATGCATGCACCATCAAACCTGGCAGAGTCTACCACTATGTGACCTTAGTGACACTCCCCTCTGCTTCAATTTCCTGCCTAGGAAGTGAGTTGTCATATCCCAGACCACAGCCACAACACAACAGGAGAGTTAATGTGACACACTTAATCAGGGAGATTGGGTTTGAGTATGGGCTTTGTGCAGCCTAACCAAAGTGACTGCTTTGTAACTGGTAGCTTGGATGACAGCTTTCAGATGGGTGACCAAATTGGAAGGAGCAAATGCAAAGTTTCCTACTGACATTTTGACATCCAGAAACACACTGAGAGCAAGATTTGCTTGTAGGAGGGTGGAGCAGCATTAAATGAGACCCTGATCTTTCTGAAGCACAATCCCACAGCGACATAATTGCTCCTGAGCTGTAACACTCTTTAAGTCAGTCGTAAAACCTTCTGAAAGGTTGAATGCATATTAGCTAAAGTGTAATCATAAAAATCCCAGGGGGAAATAAATATTATTGTGATATTTATGCTCACTTCATAATATCTTAAGGAAATGCTCAAATGCTTATGGTGCAATTTGTGCAGGAGAATCCACTCCCAAGTGTATATTTTTCTTTTCTCTATTCACATTTCATGGTCATCTTGGGAAAAGTAGTGAAGAAGGAACTTAAGTGACATTCTTTCATTCTTGGCTGCGAGATCTCAGCAATTTGGAATATCACCCTGACTGGAGACAGCTGCAAAGACTGAGCAAAAGTGATGTGGAGGGAAGCAAACCTTGACATCTTCAAAAAGTGAACCAGAAGCTGTAGCATGGAAACAGAAGTAAAATCCTTTCTGGCAACTAAATCATTTGACTGGGAGTACTGAACCATGCTCCAGCAACACTTAATTGGACACCATTTCTAAAGAAAGACTCTGGGGACAAAATGAGAGCTCTGCTATCATAGAATCAGTCAGGGTTGGAAGGGACCACAAGGATCATCTAGTTCCAGCCCCTCTGCCATGGGCAGGGGCACTCTAGCCTAGATCAGGCTGCCCAGAGCCTCATCCAGCCTGGCCTTAAACACCTCCAGCCATGGGGCCTCAACCACCTCCCTGGGAAACCCATTCCAGCCTCTCACCACTCTCATGCTCAACAACTTCCTCCTCAAATCCTGTCTGAACCTACCCATCTCCAGCTTTGCTCCATTCCTCCTAGTCCTGTCCTAAAAATTCCTTCCTCAGCTTTTTTTCTGGGCCCCTTTCAGATCCTGGAAGGCCACAAGAAAGTCACCTGGGAGCCTTCTCTTCTCCTGACTGAACAGCCCCAACTCTTTCAGTCTGTCCTCACAGCAGAGCTGCTGCAGCCCTCTGAGCATCCTCGTGGCCCTTCTCTGGACATGCTCCAGCATCTCCACATCCCTCTTGTAATAGAGGCTCCAGAACTGGATGCAGTACTCCAGGTGGGGTCTCACCAGAGTGGTGTAGAGGGGGAGAATCACCTCCTTCCACTTGCTGGCCACACTTCTCCTGTTGCAGCCCAGGCTCTGGTTGGCCTTCTGGGCTGCAAGTGCACACTGCTGGCTCATGTTGAGCTTCTCCTCCAGCAGCACCCCCAAGTCCCTCTCATCAGGGCTGCTCTCCAGCCACTCACTGCTCAGTCTGTATTTGTGCTTGGGATTGCCTCGACCCAGATGAAGGACACTGCACTTGGTCTTGTTGAACCTCCTGAGAATGTCTTGTGACCATCTCTCCAGCCTGTCCAGGTGCCTCTGGATGAATCCCTTCCCTACAGCCTGCCTGCTGCACCGCACAGCTTGGTGTCATTTGCAGACTTGCTGAGGTTGCACTCAATGCCTCTGTCCATGGCACTGACAAATATGTTGAACAAGACTGGTCCCAGGACTGATCCCTGAGAGACTCCACTTGTCACTGGTCTCCACTTGGACATGGAGCCATTGACAGCCACTCTTTGGGTGTTGTCATCAAGCCAGGTCTTTATCCATGTATCTTTTTGCATTTCTAGACTGAAATTTAGGCAAAGACAAGTGAAACTGTGTCTGGCTTCTGATTGTATTTTCTATCATAGCCTGCTCTGGGATTTTCTGTTTTCATCTCTGTTATTTGGTGAAAATTAATTCCTGTCAATAAAAATCTGTTGAATGACATTTCTTCTTGTAGTAAGTGCTGTAAGAGACATGAGAAGTGGGATAGAGGGCAGGTAAAAGATACCTTACAGCCTCTAGGGTTACTTCTGTGCATAGTATTGAAGGAAAAACTCTTCAAGTCCCCAATGATTCTTTATCTCCTACAAACTGTCCAAAACATGCAACTTTTTTTTTCCCTCTCTTGTTTCTTTTTCTCTCTGTGTGATCTGGTACAGGTGATCCTGCTTTGGCAGGGGGGCTTGAACTGGATGATCTTTTAAGGTCCCTTCCTGCCCCTAACCTTCTGTGATTCTGTGGTCCAGGACTGTGAGCAGCAGAAGCCAAAATAGAGATGCTCATAATATATTTCAGAGAGCTGTTGGCTCTGTCTAGGTAACAGCATAAAGATGCAGCCCTTGCTACATGGGTCACAGCCACAGAAGGTATTTTTGCTGTTGCTGGCATGTTGGAAAGGATGAATTTGCCTTGAGTCTAGTTTTAGTGCACACATGGATCGAGCAGAGTGTGAGCAGGCTTGGCTATACCCTGATGTGGAGGTGTGCTGTGATTTGTGCTAGTAGCAGTATCCTGCTGTGCATCTCAGTTCAGATGAGGTTGCTTCCTACTCCAGCATAGCTGCTAGAGGAATTAATTTACATCAATGTCCTGTAAAATGGATAATTCCAGCATAGATTATGTTGCATTTTACTTCCCCCCCTGCAGCTTCTTAAATGTTCTAATGATTTTAAAAAAATGCTTATTTTTGAACAAGTTAATTAAATAAAAGCAGCATCTTTCAGCACTATAGATCCCTGGGAGCTTTTTGTTACCAAGATGATAGAGTTTCTGACAGATGTTAGCATCTGGAAGCTAATAGACCACTATTTTTTTTATACCTTTCCTCCTTTGATGTAAATCATGTGGAGAAAGATGGCATTTATCTACAGACTCTGATGGGACTCATTCATTCTCATTCATAGAATCATGGAATCACAGAATCAACCAGGTTGGAAGAGACCTCCAAGATCATCCAGTCCAACCTAGCACCCAGCCCTAGCCAGTCAACTAGACCATGGCACTAAGTGCCTCAGCCAGGCTTTGCTTGAACACCTCCAGGGACGGTGCCTCCACCACCTCCCTGGGCAGCCCATTCCAATGCCAATCACTCTCTCTGCCAACAACTTCCTCCTAACATCCAGCCTATATCTACACCCGCACAACTTGAGACTGTGTCCTCTTGTTCTATTGCTGGTTGCCTGGGAGAAGAGACCAACCTCACCTGGCTACAATGTAGGTAGTTGTAGACAGCAATGAGGTCACCCCTGAGCCTCCTCTTCTCCAGTCTAAACACCCCCAGTTCCCTCAGCCTCTCCTCATAGGGTTTGTGCTCCATGCCTTTCACCTCAGACTGGAGTAGAGCTTCCAGTTTGTGATATGAAATGCCAAAAGAGGTCTTAGATCAGCTTCTGGTTTGAATGTCTCTTTCTAAAATCATACAAGAGAGCATTTTGTAAGCTGCTGGCTGTAGGAGAAGGTGCATTAGCTCTCTGAACCCTAAGGCAGCTGCAGATTTATTTAGATTTGTGGCTGCACTGTAGCTCCTCCACACTCCCACCAATGCTCCAGGACCTTCCACAAAGCAGATCAGCATTTTCTAGCCACAAGTGGTACAGGTGCCCTAGAAAATATCCCACATGGGGGTGTGTGAATAAACTCAAAGCCTTGACGGTAACATATAAGAGCACAGAAGAGCAGAATAACTTTCACAAGTATGTTTCTTCCTTTGTTATAATTGTTGCAGTCCCTATACTTGGCCTCACTCCTAGTAGTAAATATCTGGTAACTGTTGTGGATGGTGGCAAGTGCCTCCTGTTGATATACTATGCCCAGGGAGGTGGTGGAGTCATTGTCCCTGGAGATGTTCAAGAACAGCCTGGCTGAGGCACTTAGTGCCATGGTCTAGTTGACTGGCTAGGGCTAGGTGCTAGGTTGGACTGGATGATCTTGGAGGTCACTTCCAACCAGGTTGATTCTATGATTCTCTGACGAGGTATGAATCCTGGAACCATACAGCAGACTGGCAATTTCATCCACTGTTACAGGGTTTGGCTTATATGCAAAGACCTCCTGTAGCAACTCTTGGAAACCCCATATGTCATAATTGCCTGTGAGAGTGGATGGTCCTTCTGGTTTGTTGCTGGCTCAGCCATGAACTGGAACATGCTGCTTGCTGAAAGTGGAACCAATGACAAGTCCTTCATAAATCATAACTAAGTATTTAGGCAAAAATAATCAGCAAGGCTTTTGTTGAGTGTTAATTGCAGTAATTGTGCATGTCCTAATAAGCTACTGAAAAGACACATTATAAGCACTGAACAGCTTTGCTGAGTGCTGTTAAAATTGGATGAAAGTAACAAGGTAGCTAATGTGATTACTACTTTATCAATAAACATTTAAATAATGATGTAATTGCCTTCTCTTTTTTTCAATGAAAGAGATACTGCCCTGAAGAGGTTGCAGTCTAAATTATCCCTGCTAATTATAATCTAAATAGATTAGCATTACTTGTACACAAAATTGGAAGACTGCTTTTGGTGTGTTCTTTTATTCTTATGGTTACTACCCATATGAGCAAAGTTACCAGGTGAAGTTTTAATCTGATTTTGCAGCAAATGCTTGTAAATCTCCTTCATTTCCTCAGACCACCATAAAGAGAAGAAGATAGTCATAGAATGATAGAATCAACCACGTTGGAAGAGACCTCCAGGATCAGCCAGTCCAACCTAGCACCCAGCCCTAGCCAATCAACTAGACCATGGCACTAAGTGCCTCATCCAGGCTTTTCTTCAACACCTCCAGGGACAGCAACTCCACCACCTCCCTGGGCAGCCCATTTCAGTCGTAAATCACTCTCTCTGACAACTTCCTCCTAACATCCAGCCTAGACCTCCCCCAGCACAACTTGAGACTGTGTCCCCTTGTTCTGTTGCTGGTTGCCTGGCAGAAGAGACCAACCCCCACCTGGCTACAGCCTCCCTTCAGGTAGTTGTAGACAGCGTAATAATAATAGCATATTTCCTCTGTGAAGTAGAAGACAGGACTGTTCCAACTACAGACTTCTAGATACAAAAGTGTGAGCAAAGCATAGACTTTATCAGTAGCTTTAATTCAAGCTTGAAGTCATTATTTCCAGAACCTCCTATAAAGAGGTATAAGTATGATCCACTTGCTCAGCTGCATTCATACTGTGTAACCCTGAGGATTCCAGTTCTGCTTCTCATGGTGACCTACATGGGTCAGGAATAATGAGGTGTTGCTAAAATACTTCTTTTGCATGACCAGGATATAAAATTTACATACAATGTTAGACAATGAGGAGTTTTAGCCTCTAAAGGGAGGGCTGTAAGTAATCAGGAGCAAGACTTGGATCCAAGAATGATAGTTTTCCATGAATCTGTCACAAGGCACAGCAAGGATTCTTCTTGTGTTATAGAGTCCCATTTATTTCATAGCAGCAAGTTAAATCACCATTGCTTTTCAGCAGTAGAACAAGGGACACAGTCTCAAGTTGTGCCGGGGGAGGTATAGGCTGGATGTTAGGAGGAAGTTGTTGGCAGAGAGAGTGATTGGCATTGGAATGGGCTGCCCAGGGAGGTGGTGGAGGCACTGTCCCTGGAGGTGTTGAAGAAAAGCCTGGCTGAGGCACTTAATGCCATGGTCTAGTTGACTGGCTAGGGCTGGGTGCTAGATTGGACTGGATGATCTTGGAGGTCTCTTCCAAACTGCTTGATTCTATGATTCTATGGATTGCTAACATGTACTTTGCTCAAGTTTAGGAACTGTATATTACACTGTTAGTGATTATTGGACCTTAAGAGATATTCCAGATTTATTACAATTACTCTTACTTGTGCTGTTTCTATCTTTCTAGTGTCCTTGGTTTATTGCACGTCACAATTAACCCATGACCCATTTCCCTAAGGAAAACAATTGAAATGTTTTGTGGCATTTTATTATTATGTTATTTCAAGCTCTTTCAAAAATACAAGAGTCAGATAATGGTGAAAAGGTTGAGGGGGAAAAAATATGTAAACAAACTAAAGTTGGTTTTTTTTTTATCCATTTTTGCAGCTGTCCTCATTTGATAAATGCTGCCACACAGTCTGTAGTTTCTGCTGAAAATTGTCAATCCCCTTTTGAGAACTTGCAGGAGTTTAACTCCTTTAGAATCATAGAATCAACCAGGTCAGAAGAGACCTCCAAGATCATCCAGTCCAACCTAGCACCCAGCCCTGTCCAATCAACCAGACCATGGCACTAAGTGCCTCAACCAGGCTTTTCTTCAACACTTCCAGGGACAGCAACTCCACCACCTCCCCGGGCAGCCCATTCCAATGCCAATCACTCTCTCTGGAAAGAACTTTTTCCTAACATCCAGCCTAGACCTCCCCCAGCACAACTTGAGACTGTGTCCCCTTGTTCTGTTGCTGGTTGTCTGGCAGAAGAGACCAACCCCCACCTGGCTACAGCCTCCCTTCAGGTAGTTGTAGACAGCAATGAGGTCACTCCTGAGCCTCCTCTTCTCCAGTCTAAACACTCCCAGCTCCCTCAGCCTCTCCTCATAGGGTTTATGCTCCAGGCCCCTCACCAGCTTTGTTGACCTTTTCTAGACATGTTCCAGTGTCTCAACATCTCTCTTGAATTAAGGAGCCCAGAACTGGACACAGCACTCAAGGTGTGGCCTGACCAGTGCTGAGTACAGGGGCAGAATAACCTCCCTTGTCCTACTGGCCACACTGTTCCTGATCCAGGCCAGGATGCCATTGGCTCTCTTGGCCACCTGGGCACACTGCTGGCTCCTGTTCAGCTACTATCTACCAGTACCCCCAGGTCCCTTTCTGCCTGGCTGCTCTCCAGCCACTCTGTCCCCAGCCTGTAGCACTGCTAGGGGTTGCTTATGGTCAAGCAGAGTTTGATCTTGCTGATTAGAGCAAATAAATAATATAATGATCTGCACAGTGTATCTTACCTGTAAATAATAACACTGGCAAACACTTCTGTCAGGTATTCAGTGGAAGCAAAAATGAAATGAAAAAAATAATGCATGGGTTTAGCTTCTTGTAAAACTAATTTGTGCTTCCCAAAAGAAACACTTAGGCAGTTGCTTGTATTTTCTGCAGGCTCAGCATGATATGAGATCTGGGTTCTGTTCCTTGCTCTCCTGCATTATTTTGGCTTAGTTGCCTTGCACTCCCTTCCTCCCTTCCAAATTACAAGTGGGGAATATTCAATTCTTTTCAGTGACAAGACACAAGACGAAGGGATGCCTGGTTCTCCGTGACTATAAGCATGTTAGAGAAGCTAAAACTTTAGAGAGGACGTTCATGGAGTCCTGTGTGCTGAGCCCCATGTAGTGTTGAGCAGGATCCAACATTTAAACACATTCTTTGCTGGAGCACAAGAGTAATGCCATTGGTTCCAGTGAAGTTAAAAGCACGTGTCTAAGTAGTTGCTTGGACTGGGGCCAGTGCTCAGTCTTGTGCTGGATGGAGCCCTAAATAAACAGTCTGGTATCAGAGCAGAAAACATTTGCACATGTGGATGTGATTTGGCTCTTTCTGTGCCACTAGCCTGTTGTTTTCTAAGTTGTGCTGGCAACGGTTGGTCTACTTAAAATGCTAACAATTTCTTGCCTGTTGCGTTCAGGCTGACTGCACTCCTGGTGCACAAGGCTTAAAAAAGGATATCAGGGAATGACAGGGCTAAGGGGAATGGAGCAAGGCTGGAAGTGGGGAGATTCAGCCTGGGTGTGAGGAGGAAGTTGTTCAGCATGAGGGTGGCGAGACCCCGGAATGAGTTGCATGGGGAGATGGCTGAGGTGCCATTGCTGGAGGTGTTATGGCCAGGCTGGGTGAGGCTGTGGGCAGCCTGCTCTAGGGTGGGATGTCCCTGCCCATGGCAGAGAGGTTGGAACTAGATGATCCTTGTAGTCCCTTCCAACCCTGACTGATTCTGTGAAATCACTCATGGTATCTGTGATGCTCTGTGCCAACAGATACAAGACACTGCATTCTTTGAATTCACTTGCTTTTTGTGTTAGTACTCTTGCAGAGAGCCCAGAAATTTTCTGAGATCTAAGTTAGTGTCAGTCATCTTGTTTCACTCAAATGTTAGCTCTTCAAACACATTTTTTGCAGGGCAGAGCATTGTAAACAGAGATGTAATTTATAGTATTTATTGTCGTAATGCAAAACATAGCACAGAATCAGGGTTAGAAGGAATCACAAAGATCATCTAGTTCCAACTCACCTGCCATAGGCAGGGACATTCTAGCTGAGATCAGGCTGCCCACAGCCTCATCCAGCCTGGCCTTAAACACATCCAGCAATGGGGCCTCAACCACCTCCCTGGGAAACACATTCCAGCCTCTCACCACTCTCATGTTGGACAACTTCCTCCTCACGTCCAATCTGAATCTCCCCACCTCCAACTTTGCTCCATTCCATCT
Source organism: Pogoniulus pusillus (assembly GCF_015220805.1). Taxonomy (NCBI): domain Eukaryota; kingdom Metazoa; phylum Chordata; class Aves; order Piciformes; family Lybiidae; genus Pogoniulus; species Pogoniulus pusillus. The sequence goes on from NC_087266.1 coordinate 5,364,937, forward strand.
AGTCCTGTCACTCCTTATATCCTAAAAAGTCCTTCCCCAGCTTTTTTATTGGCCCCCTTCAGATCCTGGAAGGCCACAAGAAAGTCACTTTGGAGACTCCTCTTCCCCAGACTGAACAGCCCAAACTCTTTCAGTCTGTCCTCATAGCAGAGCTGCTGCAGCCCTCTGAGCATCCTCATGGCCCTTCTCTGGACATACTCCAGCATCTCCACATCCCTCTTGTAATAAGGGCTCCAGAACTGGACGCAGTATTCAGGTGGGGTCTCTCCAGAGCAGTGTAGAGGGGGAGAATCACCTTCCTCCACCTGCTGGCCACAATTCTCCTGGTGGAGCCCAGGCTCTGGTTGGCCCTCTGGGCTGCTGGCTCATTTTGAGCTTCTTGACCAGCAGCACCCCCACGTTCCTCTCTCCAGGGCAGCTCTCCAGCCAGTCACTGCCCAACCTGGGTTTGTGCTTGGGATTACCCCGAGCTAGATGCAAGACTTTGCACTTGGTCTTGTTGAACTTCATGAGGCTGGCTTATGCCCACCTCTCCAGCCTGTCCATGTCCCTCTGGATGCCATCTCTGCCCTCTAGCGGGTCTGCTGCACCACACAGCCTGGTGTTGTCAGCAAACTTGCTGAGGGTACACTCAATGTCTCTGTCCATGGCATTGACAATGATGTTGAACAAGACTGGTCCCAGGACTGATCCCTGAGGGACTCTGCTTGTCACTGGCCTCCACTTGGACATGGAGCCATTGACAGCCACTCTTTGGGTGCAGCCACCATAATGTATTAGATTTCCAGCAGGAAATTTGAACAAAACCCCAAAGGAAAACAATCCTCCCATACAGCCTCTTACTCTGTCTCCTATTAAAGATGTTATTTGGAAAAACAGCACATGTTTTATGAGGTTTTTCTGTAAACCATAGGAATTGAATTTGTGTAACTATAGGAAAGGTTAAAAAGGAAAAAAGGGCAATTTAATAGAAAAGATTTGCAAACATGGCTAGCACACAAAAATACATCACTTAGGAGGTTATAATGCATTAGAAATGAGAAAGAAAACAAGGAATTCAGCAGCTCTGTAAGGAGATCTGTTCCTGCAGATACTCCACATGAGAACCCCACTACCATCTGCAGGCTTTTGTGGCAGGGCTCTGATTTCCTTCCTTATCTCTGTGTTCTGATGCAGGGAGCTGCAGAGCACCTTGAATGCCTTCTGAAGTCAACTGGAGATTATGATAAGCATCACCTTGTAGATTTAGCCTATCCAGACTCTTGCAGAGTTCCATGAGAGTGTCTATAAGATTAAACCCAGAAATCTTTGCATGACAGAGCACTGAGATGAAAATAATCTTAAACATGAGTCACCTGCACTCAGGCTACCCTTTTGAGTGTGCATGCTGGGTTTCACATTTATGAGTAATAGAATTACAGTGCACATCTCAGATACTTCATTTGATCCTTCTCCCCCCCCCCTCTTTAGCCTGCAGCTTCCAATGGATCAGAAGGACCAGGACAACACAGCGAACATGATAAGGAGAACCAAACTGCTGAAAACTATCTGGTAGACCTGAAGTCAAAGGTAAGATCCACTCTTTTCTGATGGAGAATGAAATCCTCGTGTAGTCAAGTTTTGTTGGAGGTGAAATGCGCAGAATATGTTGAATTCAAGCTCCCACAGTAATTTTGCTGCTCTTTAATGACTGCATGTAGATTCAAATGAGGCTTATGGCTGCAATGTATTGCTGTATGTTACTAGCCCTGTGCATTTTATGCTCTCTTAGGCAGGATTTGTTGTTGTTTTTGTTGTTGTAAAACTATTACTATCAGTAAGGGTACTGATTTCAGAATATTTTCATTTCAGTGTATTTTTTAAGGCCAAAGTGTTGCACAGTTAGTGGCTTTTATTGAAGGTGTTTTCCATCTCTTGGTGTGCAGTGTAGTTTATTTTTTGTCTGGAGTCATTATGGAAGAATGTGAATGTCAGAGAAGTGATGATTTTCATATGGGCAGTCTAACAACATCCACCATAAAGCTACACTGAGTAGCAATACACTGAGCAATATGACTTTATGGCTGTAGTAAGGGGGTATGTTACATTTCTGTCTTGCAACAGCCTTGATGCTTGCAGTGGTGAAGTTGTGTGTTTTATTATAATATCTTTGTTATTTTCATAGGTTCACAACTTGGCTGCAACAGTTCCCTTGGGCTTAGATATTATAATGTAGGCTTTCAGCCTTGAAGTCATTGTATATTTTTTCTTTTCTAAGTGAAAGAAAATGATAAAGTTTTCTTTTAAGGTTAGGGAGTTGGAAACATGATGTAAAAAGGACAGGCATTAACTGAGTTGGCGTGCTTGTGTGGCGCCTTGTAGATGGCAGCAGAAGTTGAAGTGGCACAATGGAACTTGCATATTATTCCTCTTCCCTAAGACTTTTCTGTGGACTTTATTTGCATTTCTAGATCCATTTGCCTGTCTGTTAACTTTTCAAGATCTGAAGAAGTAATTGTCTGGCATGGCTTTCTGAGTTTCTCCTGTTGCTGTCTTTCCCAGTTGGTCAGAAAACTGATTGTACCATACAAGACCATTGTGTGACTTGAGAATTGAAATGCAAGAGTGTGTGTGCTCACTGAAATCTGTTTCTGTACTTATGAAAGAAAATATTTTCCCAAAGTAAGGAATCCTCTTCTCATCTCTTCTCAGAGGCAATTAGTGATAGAGCAAGAGAGGCCTCACTCTGTGACTGGGTAGGTTTAGACTAGATATTAGAAAAACTTTTTCCAGAGAAAGAGTGATCAACCATTGGAATGTGCTGCCCAGGGAGGTGGTAGAATCTCCAACTCTGGATGTGTTTAAAAGTCAGGTGAATGTGGAGAAGAGGAGGCTCAGGGGTGATCTGATTGCTGCCTACAACTACCTGAAGGGAGGCTGTAGCCAAGTGGGGGTTGGTCTCTTCTGCCAGGCAAGCAGCAACAGAACAAGGGGACACAGTCTCAAGTTGTGCCAGGGGAGGTCTAGGCTGGATGTTAGGAGGAAGTTGTTGCCAGAGAGAGTGATTGGCATTGGAATGGGCTGCTCAGGGAGGTGGTGGAGTCACCATCCCTGGAGTGTTCAAGAATAGCCTGGCTGAGGCACTTAGTGCCATGGTCTAGTTGATTGGCTAGCGTTGGGTGCTAGGTTGGACTGGATGATCTTGGAGGTCTTTTCCAAGCTGGTTGATTCTATGATTCTACTGTGCTTGGAGATATGGTTTAGGGGGAACCTTGTAGAGCAGGGATCACGGTTAGACTTGGTGATCCTGAAGGTCTTTTCCAATCTGACTGTTTCTGTGATTCTGTGTGTGATCAAAAACTCAATATATACCCTAAATACTTTGTGTCCATAAGGATGTTGTAGAAGCCAGGAGATGTTGTGGTTCTCAGACTGATTTCAGACACCGTTTCCAGTACGAATGCCCAACTGAACAGTGTGCCGTCTTTCCTGGTTAGATTTGCAGTGCTTCTTCATGCCATTTGTGGCTCTCTGACACGATGTGTACATGAGAACAAGCTCCAAATGATCGAAAGCTCAATAGATATCTCTAAATACATTGTGTCCATAAGGATGTTGTGGGTCTCAGACTGATTTCAGACACCGTTTCCAGTATGAATGCCCAACCAAACAGTGTGCTGTCTTTCCTGGTTAGATTTGAAATGCTTTTTCATGCCATTTGTAGCTGTTTGGCACAGAGTGTACATGAGAAAAAGCTCCAAATGACCAAAAGCTTGATATATACCCTAAATACACTGTGTCCATAAGGATGCTGTGGATCTCAGGCTGATTTCAGACACCATTTCCAGTATGAATGCCCAACCGAACAGTGTGCCATCTTTCCTGGTTAGATTTGCAGTGATTCTTCATGCCATTTGTAGCTGTCTGACACAAAGTGTACATGAGAACAAGCTCCAAATGTTCAGAAGCTCAATATATACCCTAAATACATTGTGTCCATAAGGATGTTGTGGATTTCAGACTGATTTCAGACACCATTTCCAGTACAAATGCCCAACCGAACAGTGTGCCATCTTTCCTGGTTAGATTTGCAGTGCTTCTTCATGCCATTTGTAGCTCTCTGACACAAAGTGTACATGAGAACAAACTCCCAAAATTGACAATTCCATTGCCTAACCCTAAGACACTCAGAGCTGTGAGTGGTATTTTGTTCAGTTCCTGCTGCCATGGGATGGCAGATGTTTTATTTTCATTTCCTGGATCTTGAGGTTTAGTGTGTCAGTTCATTTGAAAGAGTAATTCTGTCTGATTTCTTTCTCAAGTGACTGTGCTCAAGTGTCAGTGGCATGCTGATATGACAGTGACACATAGCTATTTAGGACTGGCTACATGTTTAAACATATGCACCAGAGCTTTTCAGCTGCTTATGATCAATTGGTTGTTAGATTTACTTCCCCAGGCAGCATGCTCAAGAATTAAAATGAACTCTTCGTTCACCATGGATCTTGAGAGCCAAGAGAGCCACTTCAGGACACGTTGCCCTTGAGGACCATGTGTTTCTATTGCAGAGCATCTGAGCCTGGAGAAAGGCAGGGGAGCATTTGTAACTCAGGCCCTTCAGATTTATTCTGAATGAGAGATTTGTGAGAAGCAAGAGTTATAGCTTTATGTAAGAAATAATAGATGCATAATACATTACACATAACTTTTTAATTCATGGTGGCTGCTAATCCAAGGCCCTCTAGAGATGTAGAATGGTTCAAAGTGTAGAATGGTTCAATGTTTCCTACAACTCTACAAATCATACTCTTTTTCCATGTTGCCTCACTGTCTTCTTATACGCCCCTAAGATGGTGAGTTAGTTGGAAATGAGACTACTAGAGAAGTTACTCTGTCTTAATCTTTGGATAGCTTCAAGATGAGTTTGGATGATGGCCTGGATAACCTCATCAGACCCCACTGCTGAACATAAGTGCAAGAGGCTGGAATGAAGTCGTACTCAGGTCCTTCCCAATATTACTTATCCTGGAATCCTTTGATTGCATTGACTCCTGCAGGGCTCAGAGCAGCAAGATCTGTGCTTCTCTGTGAAAAATTGTCTTTTTCTTTGTTTCAAAAAAGCCATCAAGCAGATAAATTAGTCAGGACTCCAACACTGATTGTGCTAAGTAGCAATGAAATTTTGCTATTTGATTCTTGTTATAGCTTCTGCCTGAGACTCTCACAGGCCTGAGATCAGTTGCAGGGCTGTTTCAGTCCAGAGGGGCAGAATTGCTAATCTGTTGATCTTTAAATTAACACCAGCACTCAGAGCCTTCTGGTCCATCCTGGGAAATGCATTAAAATTCCTAGTGACTAAGGTGTACAAAACTTCAAGCCTCCTGAAATTTGTATTAACTTATCTTCCTGGCTGCAGTAGGATTTATTCTGACATTTCATCTGTAGTATAGCCCCTAGCTGCATATCCAGGATCAACAAGGTTTGTAATTTCTCTCTTTTCTTTCCTTCTTTTTTTCCCCCTTTGTGTAGCACAAAGCAGTCTTTATAAAGAGGTTGTTTTCATTAGATTTTCATAGAATCATAGAATCAATCAGGTTGGAAGAGACCTCCAATATCATCCAGTCCAACCTAGCACCCAGCCTTAGCCAATCGATTCGACCATGGCACTAAGTGCCTCAGCCAGGCTTTTCTTCAACACCTCCAGGGACAGCAACTCCACCACCTCCCTGGGCAGCCCATTCCAAGGCCAAATCACTCTGGGAAGAACTTCCTCCTAACATCCAGCCTAGACCTCCCCTGGCACAACTTGAGACTGTCCCCCCTCATTCTGTTGCTGGTTACCTGGCAGAAGAGACCAACCTGCTGCTAGCATATAATTACTCAGACAACTTCTATCCTATAGTTAACCTACTAACTAATCCACCATAATGCAGCAACCTAGCTAGGATCTACACAGTTTAGCAGGATCTAGACAGGTGAGATTGATGAGCCAAGGTTAATTGTATGAGGTTCCACATGGTGAACTGATAGGTCACTTGGGTCACAACCCCATGGTAAGCTGCTGACTTGGAGATGTTGGGTTGGAAAGCTGATGGGGTTATTGATTGATAGTCGATTAAATATGATTCATCAGTGTGATCAAGTGGCTAAGAAGGCAAATGGTATCCTGGCTTGTATTAGAAACATTGTGGCCAGCAAGAACTGGGAGGTGATCATCCTCCTGTACTCAGCACTGGTGAATATTGTGTTCAGTTCTGGCCCTCTCACTATAGGAAGGATGTGGAAGTGTTGGAACATGTCCAGAGAAGGGCTCTAAAACTCACGAAGAGCCTAGGTCTGGAGCTGCTCAGTCTGGAGAAAATCAGGCAGAAGAGAGACTTTATCTCTCTCTACTCTCTATGACTACCTGAAGGGAGGTTGGAGTGAGGAGGGAGCCAGCCTCTTCTGCCTGACAGCAAGAGACAGAAATAGAGCAAATGGATACAAGCTGTGCCAGGGAAAGCTTAGTCTGGACATTAGGACATATTTCTTCACTGATAAGGTTATCAAACATTGAAAGAGTCTGCCTGGGGTGGTTGTGAAGTCACCATGCCTGGAGGTGTTTAAATGATGTATGGACCTGGTGCTTAGGGACATTATTTAGCTTTGACCTTGGAGTGCAGGGTCAAAGGATCTTGAAAGTCACTTCCAACCAGATATATTCCATGATTCTGTGAACTAGGCTGAAGTGGTAGAGGTGAGCTCTGACCATAAAGACATCAGTTTGTGAGTACATTGATTTCTCTCTTGGAGCAGACATTAATCAGGGAAGTCTTTGTAGCTTGATTGGATGCATATAGGATCTGAAAAGAAGTAAGAGAATATAATATAAGCTCATGTAAAAGACTGGCAATTTAATGCCATCAACAATTACTCCATACTACACAGTTTAAGATATATTAAGAGTAAATAAATCTTTCTGTATATTTGTAAGAGGCTGTGTGTAGTTATAGTCTGGGCTCCTCAATTCAAGAGGGATTTTGAGATACTGGAACATGTTCAGAGAAGGGCAACAAAGCTGGTGAGAGACCTGGAACACAGCCCTGTGAGGAGAGGCAGAGAGAGCTGGGGGTGTTTAGCCTGGAGAAGAGGAAGCTCAGGGGTGACCTCATTGCTGCCTACAACTACCTGAAGGAACGATGTAGCCAGGTGGGAGTTGGTCTCTTCTTCTAGGCAACTAGAATCAGAACAAGAGACACAGTCTCAAGTTGTGCCAGGGGAAGTATAGGCTGGATGTTAGGAGGAAGTTTTTGCCAGAGAGAGTGATTGGCATTGGAATGGGCTGCCCAGGGAGGTGGTGGAGTCACTGTCCCTGGAGGTGTTCAAGCAAAGCCTGGCTGAGGCACTTAGTGCCATGGTCTAGTTGACTGGCTAGGGCTGGGTGCTAGGTTGGACTGGATGATCTTGGAGGTCTCTTCCAATCTGGTTGATTCTATGATTCTATGGTCTAGTTGATTGGACAGGGCTGGGTGCTAGGTTGGACTGGCTGATCTTAGAGATGCCTTCAAATCTGGTTGATTCTATGATTCTATGCTTTTATGTTTCTATGATATGTTCTCTGTGTAGGTGCTTAGAGCAGGGAACAGTCACTGGCTAAGTTTTGCAAGATGGTGGCATTGCTAATGCTGTCTTAACAGTCTGGTAGATGTCTCCTTTCTTACTATTTACTCCAAGACCTAATATTCTTATTTTTCTTAATATCAACTGTTTGGATTAGAGGTAATAATGAAGTCATTATTGCCTTAAAAAAAATAAAAATCCCTTCCTCTTTACAGTTTTTGCTCTATAATATTTGGGTTTCAAAAGGCAAAAATTAAAAGATGTGTCATGAAACAGGAGGAAAAAAAGCAACACCAGAGAACCCTTCCTATTGATTTTAGATATAACAGAAGCTTGCTTTTACAAATATTTTGTTCAGCTGCATGTTACAGGCTCTGCTTCTAAATATAACTGCCTAATTAAACCTTGTGCTTTGGTTATCCAAGTGGAAGTACCTGGATACAGATAAGATTTTAATGGCAGAAAGGAGCATTATTGTCCAGTCTAAACAACCACATTGTGCAGGTCACCACATTTCACCCATTCACCTCACATTGTTTCTTGTATGACTTAAATGTAGATGCCATGATAAAAGTAGAGAAGAAGCAGTCACCTAGGTAAGTGGCTTTTGCATGGTGATCTACAGATCACAGCAGGAAATAGCTGTTATTGTTCTTATATTAAGGCTTCCTGAGAGTCAGAGCTCATTACAGAGGTCATTTCTGACCATCTACCTCAACTACAAGTCACTGTAAATGGTTTCTTTTCACCCCAGATGGCTGCTTCTCAATTTGTTTGGTTTTTGGGTCAAGTCTTTCTATAGTAGGTTTCAATCTTATGCACAGATAACATGAAGGCTGAAATAACAGGAAAAGGTAAAAAAGAACTGAGCAGCAATATGACCTGCAGAAATTAGAGCAGAAAGAGATGGTGCTAATGAAGGGTGAAGCAGTGCCAAGGGTTTGAAAATCTTATACTTAGGATGGAAAAACAAATGGGAGAAGTATGTAAGACAATGAATACAATGGAGCAGTTAATCCTCTTTTTTATTTTGGGGGTGGGGGTGTGTGGTTTGGGATGGGTAGTTAATAAAACTGAGGAACTGCATCCTTGGAAGTAACACTTTAGACCCACTGATAGTTGTCTCTTCCCATACTAAGCTCTGGCTTAGTGAAGTCACTGACAGATGTATGTTAGAAGCCATGACCATAAGCCCTGGCAACAAAAATGAGCCTGTGGAACGAAGGAGTTGGCATCTATGAGCCCAGAAGAATGGGTCACTTCTATCTGCAGCTGCAGGTGATACTAAGGGTAAATGTAGGTGACAAGGTTTTGGGGACCGTGGCACTCAACAGTGCACTAAGCTGGGGTAGCCCAGGTGCAAGTTCTGTCCTTATTAGCGTTTAATGACGTCATTGCTGTCTACAACTACCTGAAGGAACATTGTAGCCAGGTGGGGGGTGGCCTTTTTTCCCAGGCAACCACCAATAGAACAAGGGGACACAGTCTCAAGTTATGCTGGGATAGGTCTAGGCTGGATGTTAGGAGGAAGTTCTTGCCAGAGAGAGTGATTGGCATTGGAATGGGCTGCCTGGGGAGGTGCTGAAGAAAAGCCTGGCTGAGGCATTTAGTGCCATGGTCTAGTTGCCTGGCTAGGGCTGGGTGCTAGGTTGGACTGGATGATCTTGGAGGTCTCTTCCAACCTGGTTGATTCTATGAATGTAATGTAATTAATTAATTACATTAATGTATTAATGTAAGGAGGTGGTGCCCCAAAATTGGAGGAGGCAGGAGGGAGCTTTAAGGTAAACTGATGTAGCCTGATATTCCCAGACACGTGCATGAGTCACGTTGTTCACATGAAGAGCCTCAAAGGGTTCAAACCCTCTGTTTTTCATATAAACTGCAAATAGGATCATGAATTCTCTTGGGATCAGCTCACAGCAGTAGTTTCTTGCAAGTAGAAGCACTTACAGATCGTGCACTTGGAGACCAGTCTCAAAATATACTCCCATATGCCCATTTTGAGTATGAGATGAAGTTGTACAGCCAAGTCATTAGGTAATTATATATATAGAAATATTTCACACCTTACTAGATCAGATTGAGTCTACCAATTGGAAGACAGCAAACTCTTGAATGCTTTACATCTAAGTGTTAAAATATCTCCTGATTTTAGAGTTGACTGGACTCCTTTTTGCTCTATCATGCTTAGAGCACAAATGGAGCTCAGCTTCAAGCATCTTAATGGGTTACTTTGTTTTTAAGGAAATGGATAATTGGTTCTTACTTCAATGATGCTTGAAAGTTTCCTGTTTCATGTCATCTGTAATTTAATAAACTTGTCTGACTGTTTGGCTACTGGGCTAAACTTCAGCAGAAAGACAACTTGCAGGTTGCAGGTCAGCCTGGAAACTCAGATCAGGTTTGGTTTGTGCACATGTGGCTGCTCAGAGTGAGTTAAAGTTGTAGACACAGCGATGAGTGCTCTGGAGACTTTCTCTTTAAGATGTTATATCCACCAAGATTTTAATGGCTGGGGGAGGGTTGGCTGCTCTCTGACCACATATCTGATTCACTGTGGTGATTTTGGTAGCAGTGACCTCATTTTGGCAAAATAATGTGTGTCATTTACTGAGCCTCTCGCTGCTTTAGTAATTACAGTAATATTAGGGTTATAACCTGAGTAATTTATGGCAGAGAGACGACTCTTAAATATTCTTTTATTTTCTTGGAAAGACTTATTTTATTGAAAACATATTTCAGTTCTGAGTGAGAATGAGAAGTCCTCAGCAAAGCACCCAGGGGGAATTGTGCTGTCCAGTGTGTTGAAAAGGTAAATTGTAATGTATGGGTGTCTAGACGTTTCCTCTTGTTGCTGTCAACAGTCCAGTTGGCTGTATTTTTTTTTTTCCAGTGAATAGGAGCATTGATTTTCCTCTCTCTTTGGCTAGAGCTTTCATTTTACATATCTTTCCCCTTCTGTGTCTCTTTCCCTCTCCCTCCTTCTTTCTTCTCTCTCTCTCTCTTCCTCTGTCTGTAAGAGAGGGCTGACAGCGAGCTTTCTAACTCAGAATGATCCATGTAAGACACCTGAAAGGCAAGCTCTGCACCAGCATCACTGCAAGAAAGGTAGGGCTGTGGGGGCTGAGGAGTGTGTAAAACTGAGCAGAGCATACAGAACGTGAGATAAATCGATTAAGCCTGCAGATCTGTCAAAGATGCAGAAAAAGTTTTGGGAGAGAACTTAGGGAGTGATTTAAGCTCTGTTGTTTGGGGTACTTTCTCTTTATTAAAACTTTGATGTATTCTGTGTAAAGGTGGGGGGGGATGTGCACCTCTATAGCTTTGAGTAATGTATATAACGTGTGGTGTTGGGTTTTTTATCCTGTGGATGGCAAACCACAGATGTATCACCGTTGTGCTCCAGAGACCTACGTGCACGTGTCAATATACAATTCCCCCTTTTTGTTTTCCCCCTCCCCCTGACTGATTATTTTCTGTTCTACTTTCTGAAAGTTCTCCCTACCCAGCTGGTATTTACATTCACCTCCCGAGTCTGAACCTGACCTAGTAATTTTGAGTGATTGTGGATGTGACGCATGAGCTCTCTCTCTCTCTCACACACACACCTTAGTGTTTCAGTCATGCTCTCTGAGCAATATGCATTTGTAGAAACCGTGCCCTTAATGAAAACCCTTTGCAACCTAAAGCAGTTGTTCGGCAGAGAAGTGACAGCGCTTTGATAGATGGGCCCGATAGTTGTGTGTGCTGTGCTTGCTCGGAGTTAGTAGGAAAGAGGAGGGAGAGAGTGAGCGAGAGGGGGGAGAAAAAAAAAAGACAGGGAAGGAGAGAGCGAGAGGGAGAGAGATTGAGAGAGAGAGAGCGAGAGAGAGAGAGAGAGACTTGGCAAAGGAAATCTTATGGGTATACTGAAACAGCAGATCAGAATTGTGAAACCAGAGCCAGGGCTGAAATGTGATGCTTTTGCTCTTTTGTGCTTGTTGTGGTTCTCATCTTCCCATTTAGAAGGCTGCATACTATTCAACAGAATATTTTGACCAGAGATTGAACAATGCAGCAATCAAGCCTGATAAGCCACCTGGAAGTTTTGCTTGAGACGATTTCTAGTGGGTTTTCTTATCCCTGTGAGCATCATGCCTGCCTTTAGCATTGTGGAGGAGGACTCGAGTTTCTTATGAGGGCCCCACTTGGAAAAGCAGGCTGTGCAGATTCAAGCCTCCGGTTCTGTTCATGCTGCTCAAAAGCCTTTCCTCACCCTTGCTGATTTGTTTTTATGATTTGCATACACTCCTGTGGAGATTTACAGAATGGATTGTCTGTGCATTGTCACGACCAAGGTAGGACTGGAAGCATTGCTGTTATGTGTGCATTATTTCTCTGCTATTTTGCTGTTCCTGTAATTAAATAGATTGAGCATGTACTGTGTCAGGTTGCAAGATGAAGTGATGAATAAGCTCTGCTTCAGTGAGCATTTTGTTCTCCTTTTCTGTAGATTATGCAGTTTGTTTCTATATCACTTTCTAAATGATATGTAATTTACTTATTTTTTACTAGCAAAAGGAAAATGATCTTGTATTTTATCATAGGCTGTGCTTGTGCTATTAATATCTCTAGCTGCTAGAGCACTTTCAGAACACAGGGTATAAAGCACATCTTTTCTCAGCTTATCAGTTTATCCCGTAAACTGGAGAATAAAAAATAAAAGAAGAGGTGGGGGGGACACATTATATGGGTCCTAGGATTTTAAAGAGGCCAATCAGATGTCGTTTAGATAGTCATGATGTTTCTGATTGGAGAGATGCAAGTTTCTTGTGGCTTATTGTGGCTTTTGGGGGGAAAGACATAGCTTACTTTTCATCTCTTGGCCTGGAAAATAAAAATGCCGTGGTCCTAATTCAGCACTCTTATGCTGGATCTTACCTGGCTGCTTTGGAATGGTCATTCTAAATAATTCCTTCCAAACATGCATGTAAACAAGGTTGGGTTTAATTCACTACAGTGGCAGCAGGCTAACGACTTGAGGGTTAAGGACTGACTCTAAGATCTAGGGCAGGGATAAGCTGAATGATCTTTAAGGCATCCTGAAACTTAGCAAACTAACTTAATATTCAATGACAGAGAGAGAATTGGGGAACTCCCTTTCCGTTGATATAAGGCGGGGAGATCACCACATGTTCCTGACGTGGTGATAGCATTTTAAGGAGTAGTCACCAGGGGAGGTTCAGATTTCGGGGTTAAGCGTGTTTGCTCCCTGGTCTGGTTTATTTCTGATGAGTTTCATCATTTCCATAGGACTTGCAAAATGCCCAGGGTAGCCAGCAGACTTGAAAGAGGCATAAATAACAAGGCAAACCCATGTTTAGCACTGTAGTCATCATTGCTGTTGTTTCTTATCATGGCCACAGAAAATGGGGACCCCCATCCATGACACAGAGAAGGGCAGGAGGAAACACCCTGGGCAGCCATGGGCAACAGCAGGGGGTGGTGGGTGGCTGTTGGAAAGAGCAAGGAGTGTGGTGGAGCTGTGGAAACAGATGCGAGCTGTCATTCCCATCTTGACAGTGGAGAAACCCATACGGGGAAAGAACAGGAGGTGAATGAGGCCACAGAAGGAGCATACACTCCCTCCGTGGCCTCGATCACCTCCTGCTTTTTTCCAGGTCCTCCTGGCTCCTACAAGCCAGATGGATCTGAGACTACATCTTCAATCTGCCCTGGTGCAGAGTGAAGTTTCCTGTGGGTGCCTGTTGATGCGATACTGGCAAAAAGTGCTCAGCAGTGGTGGTGCAGCACTTTTGGATAGAGCCTGAATGCAGAATCATGCTAAACATCCAGTTTCTGCTCCTTGGTGTTGCTTTCTAACAGAAAATAAGCAGAAAGGTTGAAAAGACTAGCTCTTCCTCTTGGTGTCCAGTGGTGAGGTCCAGGACCTTCAATTGCAACCATCCTTGGCCTTGAGAGTTAGGATCTGGCACAAGGGAACAAGACTGTTTGTGAGGTGATAGAACTGGGATAAGAACATGTCCCAGTGCCTTTTAGTAGATATAAAAAATACATTTTATGGGCTGCCCAGGGAGGTGGTGGAGTCACTGTCCCTGGAGGTGTTCAGGAAAAGCCTGGCTGAGGCACTTAGTGCCATGGTTTAGTTGATTGGCCAGTGCTGGGTGCTAGGTCGGACTGGATGAGCTTGGAGGTCTCTTCCAACCTGGTTGATTCTATGATTCTATGAACTGGTGATGAATGCTTCCACTAACATTTTCCTAGGGCCTTCTGGATGATAAATGTAGTGTCACAGCCATCTCACCACTGCTGCAGCTCTGAGCAGGGCTCCCATCTCCATTTACACATAATATTTTTCCTCCCATCTCTCCATTTTCTTGGATCCACCACTAAAAGGCTGAAATGATTGGAAAGTCAAACATATGAGCCTCAAATATTCAGCTCCAGATATTCGGCCTTTGCTGCCAAATTTGCTGTTGGAATGAGATGGTATTGTGAATTGTAGGTGACCTGCTATTTGGATGCATGTGGGAACACCATGTTAACATATGTAATTGAGCTGAATAATGGCAAAAATCTAGTTTCAGAACACTCTCATATTGCAAAGGCTTGAAGCCAAAGAAATTACAGTTGATTTCCTCATTTCGTTTGGTGCCATATTTAAATAGCTGCACCAGGGATGTTGTATTGATCTGCTCTTTACTCTGCACTGGAGTAAATGCTTCCTTTAAACCTACAGAATGTTTATTCCACTTTTCACCAATATAAGCTTTCTCTGAGGCTGAGGGAGCTGAGCCTGTTTAGCCTGGGGAAGAGGAGGCTCAGGGGTGACCTCACTGCTGTCTACAACTACCTGACGGAAGCTGTAGCCAGGTGGGGGTTGGCCTCTTCTCCCAGGCAACCAGCAACAGAACAAGGGGACATAGTCTCAAGTTGTGCTGGGGGAAGTATAGGCTGGATGTTAGGAGGAAAAAGTTCTTCCCAGAGAGAGTGATTGGCATTGGAATGGGCTGCCCAGGGAGGTGGTGGAGTCACCATCCCTGGAGGTGTTGAAGCAGAGTCTGGCTGAGGCACTTAGTGCCATGGTCTGGCTGATTGGCCAGGGCTGGGTGCTAGGTTGGACTGGCTGATCTTGGAGGTCTCTTTCAACCTGGTTGATTCTATGATTCTGTAATAGGAGCAGACCTTTTTCCAGTTCATGCAAATTTTTTTTTTACAGTTAATTTCAATAAGTGTGAATTCTACACACTTAATGGTAATTTTTGGCCTCAGAGCTGTTAATCATACTCATTTGAATATCCATTTTTTCTGATTTTTTTTTCTCCAAATAATTGCCCTTCTCCTTCCTGGAAAAGTGGAACAATGAGTAAGGAAAGAGTAAATGCATCATCTTTATTCTTCTGATCTTAAAAATAATAAAAAGGAAGTGAAAGATGAATGCTATAGAACAAGGGGACACACCAATAAAACAAGGGGACACAGTCTCAAGTTGTGCCAGGGGAGGTCTAGTCTGCATGTTAGGAGGAAGTTGTTGGCAGAGAGAGTGATTGGCATTGGAATGGGCTGCCCAGGGAGGTGGTGGAGGCACTGTCCCTGGAGGTGTTGAAGAAAAGCCTGGATGAGGCACTTAGTGCCATGGTCTGGATGGCTGGGCAGGGCTGGGTGCTAGGTTGGACTGGATGATCTTGGAGGTCTCTTCCAACTTGGTTGATTCTGTGATTCTATTTAAACTGCATCACTGTTTAAAAAGTTGGCTTTTTTAAACATATGGTCACTAAACCTAGTCTGGAATTGTCAATGTTCCCAGTCTATGGAAAATGACATCAGTGTTGTGGTGGATTGAAGATGCCTTTCTAGATTGTGTACAATAGATATAAAGATCCTGCTGTAAACTGCCTGTGATGAAAGTTGCCGTCTAATATAATTAATATCTGATGTACCTGGCCAGATCTTGAATCCTACTGACATTATATGTGCAGACAAAATTTTCTGATAGATTTGAGATATTAATTTGTACAAATTCTCCCTTTCCTTTTTATTTCCTTCATGTACTCACCCATTTCTAAACCCAGGGCCTGAACCAGTCAAGCAAGACTTCATGTGGTCTTCTAATTTATTTTAATTCATCATGTTTCCAGTGTAGCTTCTTTCTTTTATTGTTGCATAAAACATGTTAATCTGTGGCATTATTTTATCATTGGGAAGAAGAACTCAGCATAAATGAAAGCTTAGGTCAAGACTCCATCCCATTAGGAGCACCAGGAATGTTTGAAAAGGAAAAACATTCCAGCTGTGCCTCCCAACAGCGAAAGGCAACTCACTGTCCTCTCCCTTAGCTCTCAGCTCTCCTTCCATTCTTCTGCCTTTTACAGAGTTATGAATACAACAGGAGATGCAGTGAAAAAGAAAATCGATACTCTTTGTTGCCCCTCAAGACTCACTGCAACAGAGGCTGTTTCACTCAACCCCCCAGCTCTTGGTGTTAGATGGCTTACAAAAGATGATCAGCTTTCCCTGCCAAAAAAAAAACCATAAAAGCTTCTGGTCCTTGTTGCTGCAAGAGAGAGCTTAGAGGTGGAAACCCCCAGTTTAGAAGGGATGTTGAGATGCTTGAGCATGTCCAGAGAAGGGCGATGAGGCTGGGGAGAGGCCTTGAGCACAGCCCTACGAGGAGAGGCTGAGGGAGCTGGGATTGGTTAGCCTGGAGAAGAGGAGACTCAGGGGTGACCTTATTGCTGTCTACAACTACCTGAGGGGTGGTTGTGGCCAGGAGGAGGTTGCTCTCTTCTCTCAGGTGGCCAGCACCAGAACAAGAGGACACAGCCTCAGGCTGCACCAGGGGAAATTTAGGCTGGAGGTGAGGAGAAAGTTCTTCACTGAGAGAGTCATTGGACACTGGAATGGGCTGCCCGGGGAGGTGGTGGAGTCGTCGTCCCTGGGGCTGTTCAAGGCAAGGTTGGATGTGGCACTTGGTGCCATGGTCTGGCCTTGAGCTCTGTGGTAAAGGGTTGGACTTGATGATCTGTGAGGTCTTTTCCAACCCTGATGATACTGTGATACTGTGATACTCCAAAGGTTTAATACCTGGAAGGCAAATGAAGGGAAATAAAAAGGCATTTTTCTTTTACAAATCTCAGGATTTCAAGGGGTCAGATTCAGTGGTTTTGATACTTTCATCTGGCAGTCACAGCACCAAAAGTACTCATAGAATTAAATACCACTAGTGGCCATGCAGAAGTCTGTCAGAAGCAGAATTCGCTAACAACCTGCTCCTAGGAGAGAGATTTTAATAATTCCTGGGCAATCTAGTTTGATGCTTTATTATCCTTAAGATTAGTAATGGCTCTAAGAAGTTTCAGTGCTGATTGCCACTGAAGTGTGTCACCTCTTGTTTTGTTGGGGACATGCATCTTGAGATTGGCTTTAACTCTCAGATTTTATCACCTGAAAGCTTTTGTGTTTCGAGGAGAACTTGCAAAGATGTACATAAAGATCAAATAAATTCCAATTTATTCACAGAATCACAGAAGTTCTTAGATTGGAAAAGACCTTCAAGGTCATTGAGTCCAATCATTAGTTTCACACTGACAAGTCTTTGACTAAACCAAATCCCTCAGCACAACATCTCATCCCTATGAATCGCTATGGCTGGAAAGGACCACCAGGACCATCCACCCCAATCTTCATCCCAGCAGCCTTAATCACCAGACCATAGACCACCAGGATCACAAAACTTAAGGCACTTGCTGTTTGCTGTCTGACTCCCACATTTGCAGCTTAGAGCACTGACAAGAGTAGAGCTCCTGTGACCCAGAACTGTACCCTCCGGCTTGTAAACTGCTCACCTTCAGCTCTAGGCAGAATGTCCAACATGAACTCAGTGGTTTGTTAGCTATAAAAATGGATTTCCATCATCAAGACGTTGACAATGCTGCAACAGTTTGTCCTCCTTAGAGATTCTTGCTGCTAGCTTCCACTTAACTCTGTAGTTGTTTAAGCCAGATTGCTCAATACACAGGTTCTATATTTAATTCAGATATCCCTGAGCTGTGTTGGACTAGGACAGTTAAATGAAGATTCTGTTATCCATTTGAATGGAGAATTATGTCTTGTGTATTGAGCTGGGGTTTTATTAAAATGAACTAAGGACTCTGTTCATTCCACTAGTGAGAAAGCTTAGAGGTAATTTCATTTATTTATTTATTTATTTATAATTCTGGGTTAGCCTGGTTTGGTCAACAATATCTCTCTTTTCATTACTGTCCATCCAGCACCTTTCCTAAGCATTTAGTTAAGTGTTTCAAAGAACTAAATCAAAATGAAAGGGAAAAAAACCCCACATTGTTTTGTAATGGTGCTGGGACAAAGACCTTGTTTATGTTGTTAACCCATACCAAGGCTGAATGTGTGCAATTCCGACTGGCAAGCTTGCCAGGAGCCTGCAACATCTGTCTTTCCTATTTTCTTCTGCTCATCTGACAGTATATTTAGAACAGGGGAAACCAATATATGCACTTAAGGCAAAGTTCTGACAGATGCATGAGCAGAAATCTCAAGATGTGCAGTGGTTGTGGAAACTAAGCTGCTGCAGTCAAGTACAGGACCAACATCTGTCTTAGATTCTGTCTAGGTCTCGCCCACTCCACGCACTTGTCACTCTGCTTGGCAGCATGAAATTAAGAGTAAAGCAGAGAAGAGCTATAAAATTTGAACCTGTATTATGTTAGCATTAGCTCTCCTTTCCCCAGGGTCCCAACATAGAAGACAAAGCAAAATTCACAGCTCATACTCCACAATAGCACCACTGAGAATCTCAGTGAGGTACTGCTGTGGCTGGGATAGCTTACTTTGAAACTACCAGTCTACCTCAAGTATGTAATGCTAAATCCTTGCTGATAGTGTGCTGTGCTTGGGAAAGATAGGGACAGGTCTTGTGTCCTGGTAGGATACCACAAATTCCTCAAATAAAGGGAGAAACCCTCATTCAGTGTTTAACCAACAGTTGACTTTCAGTGACACCTTGATTGATTTAAAGGCTGTCCTAGAATGTGGCTGAAGTATGGAAAAAAATGGAGGTAACACACCTGGAGTAACCTCACTGTTCCAACCTCTGTAATTTAGAGCACCAATAAAATCAGTTGCAGGATACTCTCATAAGGGCAGGATGATCACAGAATCAACCAGGTTGGAAGAGACCTCCAAGATCATCCAGACCAACCTAGCACCCAGCCCTGTCCAACCAACTAGACCATGGCACTAGGTGCCTCAGCCAGGCCTTTCTTGAACATCTCCAGGAAGAGCAACTCCATCACCTCCTGGGCAGCCCATTCCAATGCCAATCACCCTCTCTGCCAACAACTTCCTCCTAACATCCAGGCTAGACCTCCTTCAGCACAATTTGAGACTGTGTCCCCTTGTTCTGTTGCTGCTTGCCTGGGAGAAGACCAACCCCCACCTGGCTACAGCCTGCCTTCAGGTAGTTGTAGACAGCAATGAAGTCACTCCTGAGCCTCCTCTTCCCTAGGCTAAACACTCCCAGCTTCCTCAGCCTCTCCTCATAGGGTTTATATCAGATCAGGTTATCTGGTGAAGGTGGACAGTAGGTCTACACACCATATGCCAGCTGTTGGTATCCCTGTGCAGAGCTGAATCCATTATCATAGTATCAACCAGGTTGGAAGAGAACTCCAGGATCATGCAGTCCAACCTAGCACCCAGCCTTGTCCAATCATCTAGACCATGGCATTAAGTTGATCAACTAGACCATGGCATTTAGGTTGGATTGGATGATCTTGGAGGTCTCTTCCAACCCGGTTGATTCTATGATTCTAAGTGCCTCATCCAGTCTTTCTTTGAACACCTCCATGGACAGTGACTCCACCACCTCCTTGGGCTACCCATTCCAATGGCAAATAAATTGGATTATTGATTGTGGTGGCTTAATGGCAGTGCAAATAGGGACTATTTAGAATATTCATTTATACTAAGTGCTCTTGTAATAAGCTTTACTGAGTAAAATAGGCCTGTTCCCCCCCACCCCCAGTTACATGGTATTAACCTGAACAACCTCAATGTGGAGTTTTACAAAGGTGTGTACTTGGAGAATGAATGCCAATTTATTTCATGGGACTTTTGAGTACTGTGTTCAGTTCTGGGCCCCCCAGTTTAGGAGGGACATTGAGATGCTTGAGCATGTCCAGAGAAGGGCGACGAGGCTGGGGAGAGGCCTTGAGCACAGCCCTATGAGGAGAGGCTGAGGGAGCTGGGATTGGTTAGCCTGGAGAAGAGGAGGCTCAGGGGAGACCTTATGGCTGTCTACAACTACCTGAGGGGTGGTTGTGGCCAGGAGGAGGTTGCTCTCTTCTCTCAGGTGGCCAGCACCAGAACAAGAGGACACAGCCTCAGGCTACTCCAGGGGAGATTTAGGCTTGAGGTGAGGAGAAAGTTCTTCACTGAGTGAGTCATTGGACACTGGAATGGGCTGCCTGGGGAGGTGGTGGAGTCGCCGTCCTTGGGGCTGTTCAAGGCAGGATTGGACGTGGCACTTGGTGCCATGGTCTAGCCTTGAGCTCTGTGGTAAAAGGTTGGACTTGATGATCGGTGAGGTCTCTTCCAACCCTGATGATACTGTGATACTGTGACTTCCCTCAAGATCAGCTGTATGTGTCTGAGAGGCTGTAAAGTCCATCCCAAACCCAGGAAATTATAAAGCTGGGGACCAACAGTGAGGTTGTACCAGTACCTCAGGTACTGCAGACCAGTCTAATCTTACCAAAACCAGCAGAGCTGTAGAGAGCTACACCACATCAGGGTCTGATTTATATTCAGCTGGATATGAAACCGAACAATAACCACATTTTTATGTGCCTGCATATTGTTAATAGATCTGGGCAACATTTGTTGTTTTTTTCTTAGCAAGACTTCAGGCTTTAAATCAGTGCAGTTTGAAATCATAAACTGGGTAGCTAAGTTTTCTTTTGGTGCTGAATTTCCTGGCTAGAGCAAACTGGAGACAAAGGATGCATAATGATTTTACCCCTAGAGATTCACATTTAGCTAAAAGCAAAATCTTTTTCTATAGTCATTATTAGGTGCTGATGAGCACTTCAAACTGTGGTGTTTTCCTGCCAGACCCTGGAACTATAATAGTGCTGAATCCATGCAATTTACATGGAATTTAGTAAACTCTGTTCTGAAGTGGTACTTGAGGACAGCTTGATGACTATGGGTTGGCTGCTGGCTAAACTGCACAGTCTTAGAGCAGGGAGGTCTTTGTCATTGATTACCATTTATCTTAGCTGGAAAAGATGCTCATAGATGTCTGACAGATGGGAGGGGGGGAGTGGATCTGAGCACCATCCCTGGAGGTCTTCAAGAGAGGACTGGATGAGGCACTTAGTGCCATGGTCTAGTTGACTGGATAGGGCTGGGGGATAGGTTGGACTGGCTGATCTTGGAGGTCTCTTCCAACCTACTTGATTCTATGATTCTATGATTCAGATCTTTGTTTACCAATGTTAATTTTTGGAACAAATTTTTTTTGGTAAGCCTGCAGCTTTTTGGATTTCAAACACTAAGAATGTAAACTCATGAGATGTGTTGTCTTTTCCAGAAAAAAAAAAAAAAAGATAAAAAAATACATCATTTATGGGGTGGAGTCTCAAGAAAATTGCACAGAACAAACCAATGTGCATTGCTTATGTAATGCCTTGTAATTATATCTTGTCAAATGCTCCACTTCTTTTTTTTCCTTCTTTATTATTTAGAAATATGGTAATTGTTCCTTTTCCCCCTTGTAGTTAATTATAAATTTCAGGAAGAATTAAGTCTGTTAAATCTCCTCTTCCCCCCCTGTCTTGGTCTCTATGGCAGCAGCAGGAATAGAAAGGAATTACTTTGATCATCCTTTCTGAGTGACATTTTGTTTTCTTCCAAGCATTGACCTTGTTTAGTGCAACCAACATTTTCAGTAGATTTCATTAGATTGTAATTTGCTGATCTTAAGGAGATGTCTTTATTGGGAGTGGTTTTAACTATGAAAGAAGAAAGGGTGATTTGTTTCATGAATCTCTGAATGGCTTTATAAACAGAAAAGAAAATGTTCCATTAACTGCTCAGGCAGATACGGTTAGGGCTTAATACTACAGTGCAGCAGTGGAGAGCTGCAGATGGAAAGCAGAAGATACTGACCAAAGAAGGAAATAAAGAGAGCCTGCCCTTGGATCAATTAACATCAGTGCTGCTAATGATAGCAGAGCTCTACATCCTTAGCAGGTCCCTTCCCTCCTTTATTGAAGGCACGTGTGGAGGTGGGAATGTAATTTTCTCGCACCAAGGTGAGCTGCATTTTTACACATTTCATAGAATGGTTTAGGCTGGAAGGGATCTCAAGGATCATCCAGTTCCAAACCCCTGCCATACATCCTTAGCAGGTCCCTTCTCTCCTTTTCTGAAGGCATATGTGGAGGTGGGAATGTAATTTTCTCGCACCAAAGTGAGCTGCATTTTTACACATTTCATAGAATGGTTTAGGCTGGAAGGGACCTCAAGGATCATCCAGTTCCAAACCCCTGCCATAGGCAGGGACACCTCCCACCACAGCAGGTTGCTCAAGGCCTCGTCCAACCTGGCCTTGAACACCTCCAGGAAGAAGCAGCCACAGCCTCCCTGGACAACATGTTGCCGTGTCTCACCATCCTCACTGTAAAGAACTTCTTCCTAACATCTAGTCTGAATCTCTCCTCTTCCACTTTAAACCCATTACTCTTCATCCTGTTGTCACAAGACCTTGTAAACAGTCCCTCCTCAGCCTTCTTGTATCTCCTTCAGACAATGGAGGGATACTACAAGACCTTCTCTTTTCCAGGCTGAAGAGCCCCAACCCTCGTAGCCTGTCCTCATAGCAGAGCTGCTGCAGCCCTCTGAGCATCTTTGTGGCCCTCCCCTGGACTCACTTCATCAGTTTCATGTCCCTCTTGTGCTGGAGGCTCCAGAACTGCACACAGTACTCCAGGTGGGGTCTGAGGAGAGCAGAGGAAAGGGGAAGAATCCCCTCCCTTGCCCTGCTGACCACACTGCTCTTGCTGCAGCTGCTGGCTGTCTGGGCTGTGTGCACACACTGCCAGCTCATGTTGAGCTTTTCATCACTCCAGACTCCCAGCTCCTTTTCCTCAGGGCTGCTCTCAGCCATTCACCACCCAACCTGTATTTGTGCTTGGGACTGTTACAAACCAGCTATCTGGGTTTCACCTAGCTGAGCCTGACCAAACAGACTCTTTGTAGTATCCAATAGGCCACTAAGACTAGAAAAGAGGCATCCTCATGCATTTCGCTTGTATCTGAACCTGTTTGTTACTATCACACAAATTTCCTTCTGTCTCCCTCCACTTGATGAATAACTTCTGAAAAATGAAAGAATACATCTATAGATAAGAAGGGAATGGTTATTTATGAGTGACTTATTAGGCCAGGAGCATAGCCTAGTACATGATTAGGTTATACCCAGTCTGAGACCTCTGGTTGAAACACAGGATTTTCATGTCTCCAGAGAATCATCTGCCAACTCCTCTGCTACTGGATACCTCACTCAGGGACTTGTATGTAGTTTTCAAGTCATAATTTTGGCCATTCTAGTAGGTAGAAATGGAAACTCACCTATGGCTGCTTTTCACTCTGACCACCTATATCTTCACTGAGGAAGAACATTAAGTCCTTTGTTAAAAGAGTACTGCAGTTAGTGAGCTGTGAACTTCTAGCAAATAAAACATTGCTGAATATCCTCTCTGGATTTTACTACATCTGCAGAGCTAAGATCTCTCTCTGAATGTGTCTCTAGCCACAGTCACATTGAGGCAGTATTTGGCCATCCAGATTTGGTATTGATATATGTATGTGTGTGTGTGTGTGTGTGTATAATCACATCCTGCTTGTGAGAAAGTGGTTTAGGCTGCACATACCTGCTCTTAAAGTCCTCCAAACACCCTCAGCAGTCACTGTGGTTGATCACTGAACACAAAAGAGGAATTCTTACCCTAGCTTGATGTACAGCAGCATCTTTGTCACCTGAAACCTCTCTTACGCAGTGCTACAAAGCTCTTCCATTCAGATTCAATATGCAGCATTTCCCACTGCAGTATCAGAGTGGGCACTAGAGCTACCACTCTGCATTACATCAATGTGTCTGCAGGGCATACTGATGTTTCTAACTGGCCCTAACAGTAGTCATTGCAACACCTGACTACAACACACAGGAAAGAAGCACACTTAAAGACTGCGTGCTAGGGAAGTAGATGTTGTGCATAGAGTCTGAAGGGTTGGGAGCCTTGGCTTTGTCTTCTGAAGTTGATGCTTTTCTGTATCCTGGTTACCTATGGAGTCTACATTTCTGGTTGCTTGAGAAACATATTTGTTTAAGAATTAGGTGTAACAGTGCTTCCAGAGAAGGAATTGTGCTGTCTGTAGCTGATTAGGAGGTTAGCATCTCCATCTGACTCTGTTCATTGCTTCATTGCTTTCTGACTGTATCATTGCTATGCAATTTATCAAGGATTTAAGGCATCAACCCAGAAAAAAACCCTGTGAGTGATGCTGAATTTGACAATGAGAGTGGAATTACTCTTTTGTGCTCCAAGGTCTCTTTTTTACAAAAATTACACAGGCTAAATATTTTCTTGCTTAGTTTGAAGGCTCTGATTGCAGGAAGCTGTGATAAAGCCTACGCCTGGAAAGCTGTGTCTATCGCTGCACTGGAGCTGTCTCAAGGGTGCTGTTCAGTGCAGGAGGCTGGGTATCCTCAACAAAAAGGGAGTAAAGCAAGAGTGGAAATCACTCATTCTTAAGCTATGGCAAACCAGCCTCTCAGTTTCCATTTCCAATGGCAAACTCTTTTATTAGAATATATTCTCCCAAACAACAAGACAAGACATTGGTTTTGCATAGAAATGAGGGGTGAGACCCCACCTGCTGAGACCCCTCCTGGAGGGCTGCATTCAGTTCTGGAGCCCCTATTACAAGAGGGATATGGTCATGCTGGAGTGTGTCCAGAGAAGGGCCACAAGGATGCTCAGAGGGCTGGAGCACCTCTGCTATGAGGACAGACTGAAAGAGTTGGGGCTGTTCAGTCTGGAGAAGAGGAGGCTCCCAGGTGACCTTCTTGTGGCCTTCCAGTATCTGAAGGGAGCCTACAAAAAAGCTGGGGAGGGAATATTTAGGCTACCAGGGAGTGACAGGACTGGGGAGAATGGAGCAAAGCTGGAGGTGGGATGAAGTCGTTGAGTGTGAGAGTGGTGAGAGGCTGGAATGGGTTTCCCAGGAAGGTGGTTGAGGCCCCATGCCTGGAGGTGTTTAAGGCCAGGCTGGATGAGGCTGTGGGCAGCCTGCTCTAGGGTAGGGTGCCCCTGCCTATGGCAGGAGGGTTGGAACTAGCTGATCCTTGTGGTCCCTCCCAACCCTGACTGATTCTATGATTCTAAATATTAGTAAACATGAAAAGCAAACTTCAAGTAATTCTATTCTCCCTTGAAGGCTGTCTGAAGAAAGATGATTTCAATTGATGGTTTTTCATCATTTGCCAGATAGAGATGGACCAGAGTCTATACTCCTTATATGTACAAAAGTCATAACCTGGGGAAAATATTAGCAGTAATAATCAAATGAAATTTATTCCATCTGCTTCTTGCAAATAATTCCTGGCATATTTATTCCTCTGCTTACTTGTGTTGTCTATGCTTGCAGAATACTTAATGCAGTGCTGACTTTTTAGTCATGTTTTTTTTTTTCAGTTGGTGTCTCTAGGTGTGACATGTTGGAGGTTTTGGGTGGATTTAAAATAAACCCAAAACACAATTGAACATTTCTGTGAAGAGGAACATAACCAGCAGATGATTATACAACCTTATGTCTTAGAATTATTTCAGGGGAGGGTGTATAGATGGTTGGATGGCACATAATAGTGCAGAAAGCAGTGATCAGAGAATCATAGAATCAACCAGGTTGGAAGAGACCTCCAACATCATCCAGTCCAACCTATCCCCCAGCCCTAGCCAGTCAACTGGACCATGGCACTAAGTGCCTCAGACAGGCTTTGCTTCAACACCCCCAGGGATGGTGACTCCATCACCTCCCTGGGCAGCCCATTCCAATAGCAAATCACTTCTTCCTAACATCCAGTCTAAACTTGTCCTGGTGCAGCTTGAGACTGTGTCTTCTTGTTCTGACACTGACTACCTGGGAGAAGAGACCAACCTCTGCCTGGCTACAACCTCCTTCAGGTGGTTGTAGAGAGCAATAAGGTCTCCCCTGAGCCTCCTCTTCTCCAGGCTGAGCACCTCCAGTTCCCTCAGCCTCTCCCCACAGGACTGTGCTCCAGCCCTCTCAGCAGCCTTGTTGCCCTTCTCTGGATGCATGCAAGCACCTCAACATCTTTCTTATATTGAGGGGCCCAGAACCAGACATAGTAAACTGGACAGACTTTGGACTTCCACAGCTGGGAAGACATTGACCTGATATTGTCTGAGAGATGCATGTAGGTTAAAAGACAGGACTGTTGATTTTCTCCTACTGCTTTCTGAGAATTTGGGATTAGGAATTTTTGGCTGATTTCTTATTTAAATGATCTGGGGACAGAGTGGCTGGCGAGCAGCCAGGAAGAAAGGGACCTGGGGGTACTGGTAGATAGTAGCTGAACATGAGCCAGCAGTGTGCCCAGGTGGCCAGGAGAGCCAATGGCATCCTGGCCTGCATCAGGAACAGTGTGGCCAGTAGGACAAGGGAGGTTATTCTGCCCCTGTACTCAGCACTGGTCAGGCCACACCTTGAGTGCTGTGTCCAGTTCTGAGCTCATCAATTCAAGAGAGATGTTGAGGTGCTGGAACATGTCCAGAGAAGGGCAACAAAGCTGGTGAGGGGCCTGGAACACAAACCCTGTGAGGAGAGGCTGAGGGAGCTGGGGGTGTGCAGCCTGGAGAAGAGGAGGCTCAGGGGGGACCTCATTGCTGTCTACAACTACCTGAAGGGAGGCTGCAGCCAGGTGGGGGTTGGTCTCTTCTGCCAGACAACCAGCAGTAGAACAAGGGGATACAGTCTCAAGTTGTGCCAGGGGAGGTCTAGGCTGGATGTTAAGAGGAAGTAGTTGGCAGAGAGAGTGATTGGCATTGGAATGGGCTGCCCGGGGAGGTGGTGGAGTTGCTGTCCCTGGAGGTGTTGAAGAAAATCCTGTCTGAGGCACTTAGTGCCATGGTCTAGTTGATTGGCTAGGGCTGGGTGCTAGGTTGGCCTGGATGATCTTGGAGGTCTCTTCCAAGCTGGTTGATTCTATGATTCTATAAGGTGTTAGGTGATAGGTTGGACTCCATGATCTCGAAGTTCTTTTCTAACTTGGTTAATTTCATGATTCTGTGATGACCTTGAAGGTTGTTTTCAACCTGATTCTGATTCTTCAGGTTACCTTACATCCCAGATGCATGTGCTGCCCTTGTGCTGAAAAATTGGATTCTCTGGAGAACTGCTGCCTACAGCAGCTCCCACTTACTTGTGTCTTTCTGGCCTTTGAATTTGCAGCATACATCAGGAGATTCTGGGGCTTGGGACAATACTGATATCAATCTTAAAATCGAGAATACTTACACAGTATTAGTCCCTCCTGCTAGGAGTTCTGGAGCTTTTGTTTTGCAGTTATATTCTGTATGTATGTGAGGAGTCTTTTTGAGGAGTTGCCTGACAAATATATTAGACACAGTCACCTGAGTTTGTAATATCAAGCTTTTCAACCAGGAAAAATACTCTCTGTCCAAAGCAATTAATTAATTTCCTTGCATTGGATTAAACACTGAAGACATAAAATTGTCAAAGAAGGGGGGAGGAGGGGTGGGAAAGCCAATATTTCATGCAGCCCTTTTGATCAACATTGATTTATAGCTTTATTATTTTGATAGGATTATATGGTTTGCTGTTGCATTCATCCCTTCTTTACAGGAGGTAACATACACTCCCAGGATAATACTGTCATGATAGCAAAACCTTTTAAGCAAGGCTCTCTAAACTTTCATCTAAAGCATCTTGCTTGCTACCTGGTTTGACTGAATATTTCTTAAAGCTAAGTGAAAATATAAAAGATATCCAGTTTGTAAGGTTTGGGGAATATAAAGCTGAAACTGATATGTGCAATTTTGGTTTGGGTTTTTTGGTTGGGTTGGGTTTGGTTTGGTTTTTTTTTGGTTGTCTTTTTTACTTACACAAGTATATTGCAGTGCTTTTTGGAGATGAAGAAAAAAGCTGAAACTGATGTGTGCAGTTTTGTTTTGGTCCTTTTTTTTTTGTTGGATTTGGTTTGGTTTTGGTTGCTTTTTTTTACTTATAAAACATATTGCAGTGCTTTTCAGATGTTTGCTTTTTGGAGATGAAGAATGAAGCTGAAGTGTGCAGTTTTGGCATGGGTTTTTTGGTTTGGTTGGGTTTGGTTTGATTTGATTTGGTTTTAGTTGTCTTTTTTACTTACAAAAGTATATTGCAATGCTTTTCAGATGTTTCTTTTTGGAGATGAAGAATAAAGCTGAAACTGATATGTGCAGTTTTGTTTTGGTCCTTTTTTTTGTCGGGTTTGGTTTGGTTTTGGTTGCTTTTTTTACTTAAAAAGCATATTGCAGTGCTTTGCAGATGTTTGCTTTTTGGAGATGAAGAATAAAGCTGAAGTGTGCAGTTTTGGCATGGGTTTTTTGGTTTGGTTGGGTTTGGTTTGATTTGATTTGGTTTTAGTTGTCTTTTTTACTTACAAAAGTATATTGCAATGCTTTTCAGATGTTTGCTTTTTGGAGATGAAGAATAAAGCTGAAACTGATGTGTGCAGTTTTGTTTTGGTCCTTTATTTTGTTGGGTTTGGTTTGGTTTTGGTTGCCTTTTTTACTTATAAAGCATATTGCAGTGCTTTTCAGATGTTTGCTTTTTGGAGATGAAGAATGAAGCTGAAGTGTGCAGTTTTGGCATGGGTTTTTTGGTTTGGTTGGGTTTGGTTTGATTTGATTTGGTTTTAGTTGTCTTTTTTACTTACAAAAGTATATTGCAATGCTTTTCAGATGTTTCTTTTTGGAGATGAAGAATAAAGCTGAAACTGATGTGTGTAGTTTTGTTTTGGTGGATTTTTGTGTTAGGTTTGGTTTGGTTGCCTTTTTTACTTATAAAGCATGTTGCAATGCTTTTCAGATGTTTGCTTTTTGGAGATGAAGAATAAAGCTGAAACTGATGTGTGCAGTTTTGTTTTGGTAGATTTTTGTGTTGTGTTGGGTTTGGTTTGGTTGCCTTTTTTACTTACAAAGCATATTGCAATGCTTTTCAGGCGTTTGCTTTTTGGAGGTGAAGAACAAAGCACTAATAACACTTTGTTAGTTAATGTTCTTAAATTAGATTCAATTGAAAATTGTGTGAAGTCTAGTCATTAGTGTTTGCAAAGGTTGCTCTCCTTTGCTCTCAGCATGGGGTTAAGAAAGGTGTAATATAGTTGCTTGTGGTACATCTGGCTTAAATAAACCTAAAAGGAAGGAAACTTTTTCTCCTCCCTTCAGGAACACACATTATTACATGAGTTCTCCAATTCAAGGAGATTTAACAATAATAGTTTGACTCTGACATGAAATGCTGAGAGCAATGGTGGCAGACACCAGAATTTATTCTGATCTTTTCTTCAGGGACTCTGACCCCATCTGCTGTGCAAATTCATTCTGATGGGTTCCAAAGCTTTGCTAAAAAGTAGTTGACTCACTGCAAACACAAAGGAAACTGCAGGATGATCAGTCCAAGGTCTGGTTGCATCTTGCACTGCCATGTGGAACATTAGATTTTAAATTAACCCCTCACTCCTTTGGTTCTGCAGAGTTTCAGGGAACTGCAGGAGTCTTGGGTACTTGCTCCATTTCCTCCAGGGGCCAATCTGGGGAATGAGTAGAGTGTTATGCTCAGCAAAGAAACACCCGCTAAAAAGTTCCTCCTGGAAAATAGCCCTGGGATGGTTCAGGCTGCAGCTACCTCTTCTTCAAAGAGAATATAATGTAAAAATGCAGCCTGTTGTGAAATTCAGGGTAAAAAATATCTATCTGTACCTACTGCCTTTATAAAGCTCTGATGTTGTCCTCTAAATGCCCCAGCATCGAGAAAAAGCCGAATACGGCGCATGCTTGGGGTTCAGAGTAGGTGAAGGATATTTTCACCTACATAACTGAGAACTTCAAGGCAAAATTAAACAATAACTTTTGAGGCCTTTTTGGTCATGCAGATTGCAGACTGTTTTGCCTACATGACAGTGGAAAATGGCTCTGTGAGGTGTAATGCATACTAGCAAACTCCTAGGTGCTCCATCTGGAATGGAGTCTGTTGCGCCTAGTGATTGCAGCACCTACTGTGTTGTGTGTAATGCCCTTTTCACTTATTTGCAGCAGAGCCATGGCAGATGCCCATCCCACAAATGCTCAGTCGAAACACCTGCCTGGATACCCATTCAGCACTCTACCGTAAGTCTGAGCCTTTTAATACAAAGATTTGAGAGACTGGATGGTAAAGTCTCTGTGTTTGGAGACCTGACAGGTAAAATTTACATATTATGTGCATTTGAAGGAGAAAAGAGACAAGTCCTAAGGCCAGACCAAACTCCTTGGAAAGCTTGAGCTGTTGAATTGCTGGGTAGTGGCTTAGCAGAAGCCAGAGACAAGTCCTAAGATCAGACTAAACTCCTTGGAAAGCCTGAGCTGTTGAATTGTTGGGTAGAGGCTTAGCAGAAGCCAGAGACGAGTCCTAAGACCAGACCAAACTCCTTGGAAAGCTTGAGCTGTTGAATTGTTGGGTAGTGGCTTAGCAGAAGCCAGAGATGAGTCCTAAGACCAGACCAAACTCCTTGGAAAGCCTGAGCTGTTGGATTGTTGTTAGCAGAAGCCAGAGACGATTCCTAAGACCAGACCAAACTCCTTGGAAAGCCTGAGCTGTTGAATTGTTGGGTAGTGGCTTAGCAGAAGCCAGAGACAAGTCCTAAGATCAGACTAAACTCCTTGGAAAGCTTGAGCTGTTGAATTGTTGGATAGTGGCTTAGCAGAAGCCAGAGATGAGTCCTAAGACCAGACCAAACTCCTTGGAAAGCTTGAGCTGTTGGATTGTTGTTAGCAGAAGCCAGAGACGATTCCTAAGACCAGACCAAACTCCTTGGAAAACCTGAGCTGTTGAATTGTTGGGTAGTGGCTTAGTAGGGCTTCTCTAGAAGTTTAGGGTCTTCAGGAATTAGATTCATTCCATATGGAGCAACAAAGCTGAGTAGCAAGTGTGGTATGGTTGTTGGTGGTGTCCATCTCAGAGAAGTGTGGCTTTACTGTTGGCTGCTGTTGCCCTAGAACTCTGGGCTCCAAGGAAGTGTGATAACTGGGAGCCTGCTGTGGACAGTTTGTGGGAACTCAGTGATAAGCTCCTTTAGTGTCTGCAAGAAACAGCTGCCATTTGAAGCACTTGGCTGTCCTCAGGCCCAGGTGGTGACACATGAAGGGGAGATGGATCTTTGTGTTTTTGATCACATTGTCATGGAAGAAAGAAGGACTGATTATTCCAGGTGCTTTATGTAGTAATAAGCAATGGTATCAACAACCTTTGTGATGGTGGACAGTGAGTGAATTGTGCTCTGCTGGCTTTATAGGAAATTCCCTTTGTAAATGCTTTCCTCCTGCTGCCAGTTACATGACTTTGGTGAGATTTGCTTTTAACAATCAATGACACAGTAATATTTGAAGAGAAAAGAAGAAATTGTGGTCAAGTTGACACCTCATTGATTTATATTTTGTCTGAACATACATTCTATATAGAGCCAAAAGCTTGGATGCTGGAAGTTAGAGTACAGGGGCTGACTAATAAAGCTATGATGATTTATCTCATCTGAAGAACTGGCAAGACTTAGTTGACATTTTCTTTGGCTTTGAACCACAGCATGATGTTTGTCCACAGCTATCAACTTGTCACCTTTTATGAGTAAATGAATGAGCTCTCATTCAGTTTCTTCCTGATTTTGCAAGTGATTGCAAACCCTGTAATTTTGGTTGTCCTTACAATGTGCTGAAATGAATTATGTAATTGTTGATATGTATTAAATTAGACCCACTTCAAAGTATTGACTGAACAGTTGAGCTGAACAACTGAGCTGAACACTTGAGCTAAACAGTTTCTTACCAGGTGGGCATCTAGCCCAGTAACTATTTAGAAATGCTTCTTAATTATTGGTTTATGTTCTTAAAGGCTTTAGATTGGCTCTGTGATGTGATCTTGGGTTTTTTGTTTCTATTAAGAGGATTGCAGCATAAGCACAGGTATGGTTGTGTGGTGCTTTGAGAAATGGAAGTGTACTGAGAGTTTGTAGTAAGTCACTAATAGTTGCACTGAGTGCTTTCCATTAAGATCAAGACTTGATTTTTCACAGTGGTTTGAGATGTTTTTGGGTAGCTTTTAGGATATTTGTTTCTTAAAGAATCAAATATAAAAGTGTTTGTCTTTAGCATTCTTTGTTTGCTTCTCCTTGTGCCACACATGCCTGCTTGCTTAGGTAATATCCATAGACCTCCTGTCTTGCAAATGTCTGTAATGTCACCAAAAAATGGCACAGTGATGATAAAACTTTGCTGTCTTTATTAGCACTAGGCATGGTCTCAGATCTGAATAATGCCAAGAAGTGTTATTTTTAAACTGTTAGAGGGGAAATTGGTTCTGGGACCAATAATAGTTCCTGGCTGTTGGTTACCACAAACCACATATCCCACCGAGGTACCCACAGGTGAGGAAATGGGAGACTGCAGGGAAAGGAGTCACCATCCCTGGAGGTGTTGAAGAAAAGCCTGGCTGAGGCACTTAGTGCCATGGTTTAGTTGACTGGACAGGGCTGGGTGCTAGGTTGGACTGGATGATCTTAGAGGTCTCTTCCAACCTGGCTGATTCTATGATTCTAAACACTGCAGTGGAGTTAATTTTTCTTGGGAGACTAATGGAGACCTTGGGGAAAATTAAATCAGATAGAGATGAACTTTCAGGTGGTCACTTTTTCACCATCAGATTTCAAAAGTGTTGTTTAACTGCCTTGCCTCTTTTTTTTTCCCCAAAGAAGAATATTCTGTGAAATGGCAACGCTTTAATAGAAAGATGATTAATGAAATGAGAATTTCAACAGAATGAGGGGACGGAGTCCTAAGTTGTGCCAGGGGAGGTCTAGGCTGGATGTTAGGAGGAAGTTCTTACCAGAGAGAATGATTTGCATTGGAATGGGCTGCCCAGGGAGGTGGTGGAGTCACCATCCCTGGAGGTGTTCAAGAGAAGACTGGCTGAGGCACTTAGTGCCATGGTCTAGTTGACTGGCTAGGGCTGGGTGCTAGGTTGGACTGGATGATCTTGGAGGCCTCTTGCAACCTTGTTGATTTTATGATTCTATGTATCAAAGCATATTACTGCCAATGAAAGGATTAAAAGACTGTGCCAGGGTAGGTATAGGCTGGATATTAGGAAGAAGTTCTTCACAGAGAGAGTGATTTCCCATTGGAATGGGCTGCCCAGGGAGGTGGTGGAGGCACCATCCCTGGGGGTCTTCAAGAAAAGACTGGATGAGGCACTTAGTGCCATGGTCTAGTTGATTGGCTAGGGCTGGGTGCTAGGTTGGACTGGATGATCTTGGAGGTCTCTTCCAACCTGGTTGATTCTATGATTCTATGAAAAAGAAAACAAATAGAAAAAAACCCTCAGCATCTTGCCAGTTATGACAACTCCTTTAGATGATAATAGCAGGCATCTGATCCTTCTTGACAGTGGCATAGGGAACAGTGGCAACTAGTGAAGGAAAAACAAAGTGAGAGGATGGGTATCCTCCTTCATCAATTTGGCTGGATGTGTCACTCTTGATGGCATGAGCCTCAGAGAGGTTTTTGTCTGCTTTTTCAGTGTTCTTTTGTGAAACAGCACTGTGTCCTCTCCTGAGAATGCCTTTCCCATCTAATGCAAGAACCAGGAGATTTGGCAGCATTGCTCTTATGTAACAGTCTGACTTTTGCAGCCCCTAATTTACCATCCTTTTTGAATTTGCTGATGATTCTTGCAATTAAGATTCTCACTTCTGTTTGGCAACTCACCATCTGCAAAAGAGGACACAAGCGGACGCTGCCGTTCTGTGCCTTCACAATGTCCTTAATTAGATTCATTTTAAGGCTGAGAGTTTTAATCAAGGGAATTACCTAAGGGTGGCTTTGTCTGCAGTTGCACTTTTAGTCATGTCTTCCAAAGGATTTGTAGTGTTTGATTATGAAATACTTCAAAAGGAGATCACTGCACTGCTTTTTAGCCTGCTAAAACTTCCTATCACTGGGGCTTCTCATTACCTTGATGCATTATGCAAAGACAATAAAATATCAGAGGTTGCAGCTGTGTTGCAAACAAATTTTGGGTTTGTCTTTTCCTCTGACTCCACTGAGAGATTTTCTTGAGTGTAGCATTCAGCATATTCACCTTACCTTACCCTGAGCATTAATAGGATCTTCCTGCTTTTCCCTGTGCAGTCTCAGGGGAGTTCCTTGGCAGACTGTCCTCATCCCCTTTTCCCAAAAGATTTCCTATCAGTCAGCTGCCACTGAGGAGCAGCAGGAAAAGAGTGGTAAGGGTGTGTGGGTACAAAAGGCAAATGAGCTGGCGTATGCCCTAAGTAGAGCCTTTTTCAGCACCAGCTTTTCCACCTGTGTGAAGAAGGGGACAGTGACTTTAAAGGTAGGGGAACTTAATTGAGGGTCCTTGCTCAAGCACTGCAGCAGCCACGTGTGCTGTTAGCTCACTGGCTGTGGCTTTGCATAGGTGCTGCCTTCTGTGGTAATCTAGTGCAAGATCTGGTTGCCAGTCTGCTTGGCAGCTGAGCCCTTAGCCTTTCTGCTACTCGGTTTACTTATATCCATAACACAAGGAGAGTAAGACCCATTCCTTTTTGAACCCTGCATGTTTGTGGATATATATGCAGGGTGTTACTGCTTTCTTTATGTGTGCTGTATCAGTGCATGGAGGATAAAGCTATTCTGGCTTTCTCTTTTCCCAGTTTATCAGGAATATTAGAGGGACAGCAATGCTCTCTTCCTCTGCACATTACCTGAATTTACCCTGATCTGGCTAACCAGAGTTTTTGTATTCAGACTCACTTTACAGCAGTTCTGGGGCCTCAGTTCAAGAGAGATGCTGAGATACTGAAATGTGTCCAGAGAAGGGCAACAAAGGTGATGAAGGGCCTGGAACACAAACCCTACGAGGAGAGGCTGAGGGAGCTGGGGGTGTTTAGCCTGAAGAAGAGGAGGCTCAGGGGTGATCTCATTGCTGTCTACAACTACCTGAAGGGAGGCTGTAGCCAGGTGGGGTTGGTTTCTTCTGCCAGACAACCAGCAACAGAACAAGGGGACACAGTCTCAAGTTGTGGTGGGGGAGGTCTAGGCTGGATGTTAGGAGGAAGTTGTTGCCAGAGAGAGTGATTGGCATTGGAATGGGCTGCCCAGGGAGGTGGTGGAGTTGCTGTCCCTGGAGGTGTTGAAGCAAAGCCTGGCTGAGGCACTTAGTGCCATGGTCTGGTTGACTGGCTAGGGCTGGGTGCTAGGTTGGACTGGCTGATCTTGGAGGTCTCTTCCAGCCTGGTTGATTCTATGATTCTAAAGAAATCCATACCTCTGGAGGATGACTCTGTGTTAGTTCTGGTGATTGTGCTTTATGTAAAAATAATGTTCTGACATGATATTTTACTCTGAGCCAAGCAGAACATTGAAACATGAATATTCTGCTTTAGTTTAAGGATCATTTTGGAAATCAATCTTGCTCCCTTTGAACATGAAATAAATAAATGCCTCTGTTTGCCTAAATTTGGCTCTCTCCTGCAACTTTGTGTTGTGTCATGTAATGATGTCCTTTCCCCTCCTGAGTAGATGTGCTCCAGAATGTGCCATTTGCAGGGGCTCTCTCTCTAAGCTTTAAATCTTTTCCTATTAAAACTCTGTTGGCTGATAAATTTCTCAGACAATTTAGGTGGTGGGGAATGTTTTTTATGGCTTGTGTTTGAAAGCTAAACTATTAATACAATGCCCTGCTCTGTCTTTCACCTTGGCAGTGCTGATAACAGAAAAATTTTGAGTGCCAAAACTCATCTTTAGTTTAAAAGGAGGTATGAAAGTAAAGCTATGCAGGTTTTAGCTGGGTCACTTTATCCCTGCAGATCTTCATTCCAGGGTCTCCTGTCGCCCTCCTTGCCCAGTGCTCAAGGCAGTTTACTCTCCACCTCTTTATCACTTAAAAAGGCTCTCTGACTGAGCTTGTGAGCCTGTCACCAATTGCCAGCTATGAAAATACTTGTTAAAATAGCCATTCAAATCCATCTTTCCTTTAGCTCTCTGGTGCTTCCTTCTCATTTGCATCACCCCTCCCTAGCCTTCCCAGGGGAAAAATGCGCTATTGCTATTGTCAGCTGTAACTCGAGGTGCTGAAGAGCTGCCACATCATTCCTGTTAATCTGATTTACAGATTCAGTGGGGAAGGTTCCAGTTAGACTAAGGTAGTGTTGGATTAGCAGCACATCTCAGCAGGGCAGCAAATTTGATTCATGCTTGGGTAGAGGGAAGCGAACGCTAGCAGAGTATGTGTTAACAGAAGGGCTCAGAAGCAAATGTTGAGAGAAATAGGTCAAAAGAAGCCATTTATTCCTCTGTTCCACCAAACAGAAAGGTAGAATGCAGAGATACATATATTTTTTTTCCCAGTGGTAATATACTGTTGACATTTAAATCATAGAATCAGTCAGGGTTGGAAGGGACCGCAAGGATCATCTAGTTCCAACCTCTGGACTCAGTCTCCTGGTCCAGATCATCAATACAGATATTGAACAGGACTGGGCCCAGCACTGATCCCTGGGGGACACCACTAGTGACAGCTGCCACTGGATGTGGCACCATTCACCACCACTCTCTGGGCCCAGTACTCCAGCCAGTTCTTGACCCATATCAGAGTGAATCTGCCCAAGCCATGAGCTGCCAGCTTTGCCAGGAGCTTATTGTGGCAAACGGTGTCAAAGCCTTGAGGATTATATCCTGGGAATGTTGCTACTCAAACTCACACTTTCCTGACAGGGGAAATTCCATTAGAAGGTCAAACATGAGCAGTTCAACATTTTTGAGTTTATGCTGATACCCACAAGAACAAAGTTAGCTCTGAACCTTACTTACACCCTACAATGGCCCACAAATATGACTCATATGATGGCTTAAAACCCTTTGTATTCCCAGGTAAGGTGAGCTAAACAGTTTTCAGTACTTTTCTCTCAGACATGCTGCAGCATAAGAGGAGGCAGTGATTTATTTTTTTAAGGAAACTGAACATGTTCATCACATAAAATAAAACATATCAATGTATATGTAACCAGCAAATAGGCAGGTGGGGGTCTGTCTCTTCTGCCAGGCAACCAGCAACAGAATGAGGGGGCACAGTCTCAAGTTGTACCAGAGGAGGTCTAGGCTGGATGTTAGGAGGAAGTTTGTCCCAGAGAGAGTGATTGGCATTGGAATGGGCTGCCCAGGGTGGTGGTGGAGTTGCTGTCCCTGGAGGTGTTGAAGAAAAGCCTGGCTGAGGCACTTAGTGCCATGGTCTGGTTGACTGGCTAGGGCTGGGTGCTAGGTTGGACTGGCTGATCTTGGAGGTCTCTTCCAACCTGCTTGATTCTATGAGTCCAAGTGAAGCAGGGCTCAGATGGAAGAGTAGGGCTGTGGCTCATGGTCCTGTAACTCATGCTATGATATCTGGGAACTGCATGTTCACAAGGAGCCTTGTTTTATCTGTGCTGCAAAAATCTATAGAAGAAACTTGTGCTTGAAGCAGTTTGTGGAAGACAAATGGTAGGGCCTATGTCTTGTTTGGCAGCATTTGATAGAGATAAAGTGGATTTTTTCTGTCCAGGTTTATGTCATTGTAGAGCTGTAAAATCATTGGAGATGCCATTCACCTTTAGACTGATCTGTGAAGCATGGCTCAGGCTATTGTAGGGTGTGTTTCTCTTGATTAATGATAAAGACCACCAAGACAACCAGCTCTGATACAGGTGTCTGTGCTGAAGATGTATCTCTTGACAGGGGATTTTTTCAGTGTTGCACAAGTCTGAGGCAAAGTGGTGACTCAGCCACGAGATATTCCTTCCAGGCTACCCCAAAGAAGCAGTTTTTTATAGCTGTTCCTTTTATAGATAGGTGGAGCTGACACTGACTTCCAGGCAAAATGCAAATGAGTACAGATTGGATCTGGGCACAGCTAAGCCATAGCCATAATGCAGCATCTCACATAACCTTGGAGTACACCAACTATATTTTTCCTTAATAACTTGGAAAAAAAAAATCTGTTTAACCTAATAGATCATATATTTTAAGGGGAATTTGAATTTGTACTGTTAGATTGCAAATCCTGTTAGTCATTCAGTGCATACATGCTGTAAAATACCATTTACACTTAAAGGGCTGTAGAAACCTAGAGATCTTTCTTTATCGTTGGTGGTGGTTATTACAGCATCAAAGGATCTTAGGGGTTGGAAGGGACCTCTGGAGATCATTGAGTTCAACCCCCCTGCCAGAGCAGGACCATAATTTAGTGCAGGTCACAGAGCAATGCATCCAGACAGGTCTTGAAAGTCTCCCAAGAAGGCAACTCCATAACCTCTCTGGGGACTGTGTTCCATGACCCTTACAGTAAAGAAGTTCAGAGGTTTAGAAACTAGACCTTTGGTGCCTGAGGTGCACCATTCCTTCCAGGGCTTTAAGCCTTGAGAATAACAAGAAGTGCTATCAGCCCTATATCTTGATGGATTTTACAGTCTGAATGAAGTTTGTGTGTACACCTTTATGGGTCAGTATCCCTGCATAGTATTTTCTGGGTAGGTATCTGCCTTTTTGCATCAACTATCACCACCTTACATGAAGTCACAGGGATCAATATTTGATTGAAGAGTTTAGCATGAGGTTCAGACTCATCCCAGCAGTCATTCCAATAGTATCTATTCATCTAAATCCATGGCAGACCCACCTCTTTTCTCTTACATTGGATACTTAAGTGCCATGGTCTAGTTGATTGGACAGGGCTGGATGATAGGTTGGACTGGCTGAACTTGGAGGTCTTTTCCAACCTGATTGATTCTGTGATTCCATTTCCACAGTGTTTGAACATCTCAAGAATTTAATTTGTGGGGAAAATCTGTTGTGTCCATTTTAAAAACAAGAGGGAGAAGCAGAGAGGTAGAGAATATGACCTTTGTGTGTAGAGATACACAGAGCACATCAGTTCTGGAATGAATGTTGCACCTAGAGTAATTACCCATGATAGAGCTAATTAGTCCAAATATTATGCCAGGTCTTTGTAAATCATTTTGCTGTGCCATGCAACTGATCAGCTCTTGGAATAACCTTGAGGCTTTGCAACAGAGCAGTGGATGGCAGGATGGGACATTATTCTTTTGTGGAAGGGAAAGAGGTATTGTAGCCTTCCAGTATCTGAAAGGGGCCTGCAAAACAACTGAGGAGGGACTTTTTAGGCCATCAGGTAGGGACAGGACTAGGGGGAATGGAGCAAAGCTGCAGGTGGGGAGATTCAGACTGGACATGAGGAGGAAGTTGTTGAGCATGAGAGTGGTGAGAGGCTGGAATGGGTTGCCCAGGGAGGTGGTTGAGGCCCCATTGCTGGAGGTGTTTAAGGCCAGGCTGGATGAGGCTGTGGGCAGCCTGCTCTAGGGTAGATGTCCCTGCCCATGGCAGGGATGATCCTTGTGGTCCCTTCCAACCCTGACTGATTCTGTGTTTCTGTGATTGTGTATTATACACCATTTTCACAGCCTGAGCCACTCCTCTGCTTGGTACCTTCAGTCTGTGAACTGTGCTCTAGCAGGGACACCTGAAGCGCGTAGGAGCCATCAGAACCACCGTCTGCTTTGCCACTGCAGCCTGCTGAAAGCTGGGTTTCAGGGGCAGCTGCATTTAGAGGCTACACATTCTATATTCCTCTAAATTGTTTATAATGTATGGTGAAAAATCTAAAATAGCAGGAGTATAATTAAAGAGAAAGCAAAACCACAGAAGAGCTGAAGTTTTTCCTCCCACAGCTTCATACTATGTATATGTATTTCTGTACGCACTTCGATACCTCCTTCGTGCCTCTGGCAACAGCTCCTGAGCTTACCCCAGTTGCACTGATCTCTGCTGCATAAATAACTCTATGGCCCTGGCTCCAGCTAATCTAAACCTGTTGGTGTTCAGCTCCTATTGTGTTTTGCTGTGCCACATGCCACCCAGTCTGACTGCTGCGATACTTCCTCTGCTGTCACCACTCTGGGATTCTCTAAATGAAGGCTGAGTCTTGAATGATTTTGTAGATGGAAAGAAGGGTAAGGAAGTGCTCTACCTTATTTTGGTTGTTTCTTTTCACCCACAGAATACCTCTCACATTTTATTCTTCTCTGCTATATCCTTACTTCTGAGGTACTTAGGGAAGCAACAAAAAAAAGGTCACAGAATCATAGAATCACCCAGCTTGGAACAGACCTCCAAGATCACCCAGTCCAACCTAGCACCCAGCCCGGTCCAATCAACCAGACCATGGCACTAAGTGCCCCAGACAGGCTTTGCTTCAACACCTCCAGGGACAGCAACTCCACCACCACCCTGGGCAGCCCATTCCAATGCCAATCACTCTCTCTGCCAACAACTTCCTCCTAACATCCAGCCTATACTTCCCCTGGCACAACTTGAGACTTGTTCTATTGCTGGTTGCCTGGCAGAAGAGACCAATCCCCACCTGGCTACAACCTCCCTTCAGGGGGTTGAAGGCAGCAATAAGGTCAACCCTAAGCCTCCTCCAGGCTAAACACCCCCAGCTCCCTCAGCCAAGAGTAGTGGATACAGGATGGCCACCTAGAAATATTTAAATGCCATGACAGTAGCAGAATAATGATACTGGATTTAAGGCAAGGGAATAAAACTTGGGAGACTGAACAGTCATCTGTTGTTACAGGAGACACTATCACATAGGATCTTAGTTGAGAATATGGTAATATTCACTGTCACATGAGTCTCCTGACCTCTGCTGTGACTCTGTGTTGGTCTCTTATTAGTAGTCTGCCTGGACAAGCTCCTTTGCTCTGAAACAGAATTGCATGTTCTGATCTGTTGCATCTCTGCACAGTGGAACCTTTGATTTTAAGCTCAGTCCAGACTTGCCTGCTAACTAGGCAATTTATGTCACATTTGACATTAGCAGACAGATTCTCTTTAGATGGTTCATAAAACTGTAGATTGGTCGTGGCAGATGAAACAAATGTCCCAATGGACCTCTATAGCTCTGCAGCTGATAGAAGTCCATGGCTGATGCTTAAAGTATGGTAGGATGTCAACTATGGAGTGACATTTCCCTTGGAATATCTTTCCTGCTTCCAGCAATCAAAAATTATAGGTTTCTTAAGTTTGAAGTCCCAGGTGGGCACTTACTTTTGGTAGATTGGGACTCATTAAAATCAGAAATAGCTAAGTGGGACAAAATTCTTTTGTAGATGTGGTGAAGTACATCTGGATTTGGACCAGTGTCACAGGTCAGGGTTTGATTACTCTTTTTCTCTCTTAATTGTAGAAATGATAAAACCTTGAGAGGTTGAATCCTCTCCTGGATTTTGTTTCTTTGTTTATGTAAAAATTTTGGCATTTAATGTATTTATTCTTAACTGGAGTAAAGAAGTTTTTATTTATTAGACATTTGAAGGGAGGATGTAGCCAGGTGGAGGTCAGTCTCTTCTCCCAGGCAACCAGCAACAGAACCAGGGGGCACAGTCTCAAGTTGTGCCAGGAAAGATCTAGGCTGGATGTTAGTAGGAAGTTGTTGGCAGAGAGAGTGATTGGCATTGGAATGGGCTGCCCAGGGAGGTGGTGGAGTTGCTGTCCCTGGAGATGTTCAAGAGAAGCCTGGCTGAGGCACTTAGTGCCATGGTCTGGTTGAATGGCTAGGAATGGGTGCTAGGTTGGACTGGATGATCTTGGATATTTCTTCCAAGCTGGGCAATTCTATGCTTCTATGCTTATCAAATTTTTAATGTATTATAGAGCCTTATTCTACTTGAATATAACCTGATTAGCTGTGTGTTTCCTGTCCTTTAAGATATATGCTTTTAGAGATGTAGGGGGTGATGTCAGCAATTATATTTTCATCTATATTTCATGAAAGTTGAATGATACAAACTTTCTGAAACACCAGTTCTATGGAAGCTCTGCATCGTATCACAGGGTCACAGGATATTAGGGGTTGGAAGGGACTCAAGGACATCCTCAAGTCCAGAGCAGGAGAATACTCTCTAACACAGGTCACAGAGGAACACATCCAGGCAGGCCCCGAAAGTCTTCAGAGAAGGAGACTCCACAACCTCTCTGAGGAGCCTGTTCCAGTGCTCTGGGACCCGTACAGGAAAGAAGTTCCCCCTTGTGTTGAGGTGGAACCTCTTGTGCTGCAACTTACACCCTTTGCGCCTTGTCTTATCCCAGGGAGCAAGTGAGCAGAGCCTGGCCCCTCTCTCCTGGCCAGTGCTCAGATACTTATAAACATTTATGAAATTCCCTCTAAGTCTTCTCTTCTCCAGACTAAACAGCCCCAGGTCCCTCAGCCTCTCCTCATACGCCATGCCCTCCTGTCCCCTACTCATCCTTGCAGCCCTCCGCTGGACCCTCTCTAGCAGATCCCTGGCCCTCTTAAACTGGGGAGCCCAAAACTGAACACAGTATTGAAGATGAATCACATATATATATATATGTATATATGTCATATATATTTATGCATCACATATATGTGTATATAAGCACATATATGTGTATATTAGCACATATATATAAAGGTCTTTGAGTACATCTTTCCATATCTTTTCATTTATGTTCTGACATCCTTCTGCACATTATTTGTTACTTCTTGGCTGATATGAATTTGTGGAGCTCTTATTGTAAGGTTAGTCACAGGATTTCTTTTTCCAGTTGCCTGCAGCTTCTTTTATAAGACCTTCTTTGGTTTCAGTGAAATCGATGGCAAAATTGATTTTTGAAATGGAAGTAGAAGGATCTCCTGAGCTTATCACCTCTGAAAATGAACCAAAACAAAAAGGAAAAAAAAACAAGGAAAGATTTAAGTTTGTGGATTCATAGCATTCACTGTAGCAGTTTAGCATATTGCATGTTTAATGGCTTCTTAACTGCTGTTAAGCAGTAAACTCCTGGAAAAGGGAGCTTATTAAATGGTCTATTTACTAAACCAAGCTTGAGTTCTTTATTCATTCACATCTGATTATTTTGCCATCTCCGAATGCTATTTTGGACATGGAAGTTGAATACTATTTCTTGTTTTCCCTTTGTTTACTAGCAATAATCTACAGAACCACTGCAGCTTTTTGGGAGTGAATTGTTATTCACAGGTTCACAGGCTCACAGGATGTTAGGGGTTGGAAGGGACCCAAAGAGATCATCGAGTCCAAACCCCCTGCCACAGCAGGACAATGCTATCTAACACAGATCACACAGGAACACATCCAGACAGGCCTTGAAAGTCTCCAGGGAAGGA
Source organism: Pogoniulus pusillus (assembly GCF_015220805.1). Lineage (NCBI taxonomy): Eukaryota > Metazoa > Chordata > Aves > Piciformes > Lybiidae > Pogoniulus > Pogoniulus pusillus. Next base: position 5,408,137 of record NC_087266.1, read on the forward strand.
GACTCCACAACCTCTCTGAGGAGCCTGTGCCAGTGCTCTGGGACCCTTAAAGTAAAGAAGTTCCCCCTTGTGTTGAGATGGAACCTCTTGTGCTGCAACTTACACCCATTGCTCCTTGTCCCATCCCAGGGAGCAGTGAGCAGAGCCTGTCCTCCCCACTCCTGGCAGCCTTCAGATACTTATAAACATTTATCAAACCCCCTCTAAGTCTTCTCTTCTCCAGACTAAGCAGCCCCAGGACCCTCAGCCTCTCCTCATAAGCCATGCCCTCCAGTCCCCTAATCAATGTCACAGCTCTCTGCTGGACCCTCTCCAGCAGATCCCTGTCCCTCTTAAACTGCAGAGTCCCAAACTGAAGGCAGGATTCAAGATGAGGTCTCACCAGGGCAGAGTAGAATGGGAGGAGAACCTCCCTTGATCTGCTGGACACACTCTTCTTCATACACTCCAGGATCCCATTGGCCTTCTTGGCCACAAGGGCACATTGCTGTGCCATGGATGTTATGCACCAAGACTCCCAGGTCCCTCTCCACAGGGCTGCTCTCCAGCAGATCACCTCCCAGCCTGTACTGGTGCAGTTTATTATTCCTCCCCAGGTGCAGGACTCTGCACTTGTCTTTGCTGAACCTCATCTGGTTCCTCTGTGCCTCCCTTCATAAGCCATGCCCTCCAGTCCCCTCATCATCCTTGTACCTCTCCGCTGGACCCTCTCCAGCAGATCCCTGTCCTCTTTAAACTGGGAAGGCCAAAACTGAACACAGTATGTTCTGGTTCATAGGTGATTACCAGAACTGCCAGCTAGGTTCTCAGCCCTTATCATAGTAAATTTATACACCATGGCTGAACAGATTGGAATAAAGAGTCCAGGAATTTTCCCAAAGGAGCTTCTGAGTTCTGGATTGCTTTTAACACCCTGTAAGAAAAATCACAGTGCCCATCCCTTGATTTACAGCAAGCTAGGTACAAATACTTTCTGCTTTCCTAAATTTCTTTGAGATCTGTTCATCTGTGCAGTGCTGCATAGCAATGTGATATGATTTCAGATTCCACATTTATTTTTTCCCAGGGTCAGCATTAGAAGTCATTATCTTTAAACTGAGAGTTAATGGAAAACCTATTGTAACTGAGATAATTTATTGTGTGACAGAGAGCATGACATTTCATTTAATTTTTATTGTGGGCAAAATGGGAGGTAGAAAGCCAGCTTGGTATTTTGGGAGTTAATTTTTTGGGTGTAAAGCAAGAACATTGGCAAACCAACATATTTTACAATGAATCTTTGGAAAACAAAATGTTTCAGGAATCTCTGCACCATAGCTACAAGTTGGAGCTATCAATATTCAAGCTCCCTCAGCCTCTCCTCATAAGGAACATGTTCCACTTCCTTACAAATTTTTTTGTGGATCTGCACTGGATTCTTTCAAGAAGTTCCCTAAGGTCCTTCTTGAACTGAGTGTGCCAGAATTAGACACAATATTCCAGATGCAGTGTCACCAGGGTAGAGGAAAGGGGAAAGAGAATCTCTCTCCACCTACTAACCACAGCCCTTCTAATACACCCCAGAATGGCATTGGCCTTCTTGGCCACAAAAGCACACTGCTGGCTCATGGTCAACCTTCCATCCGCTAGGACACCCAAATCCTTTTCCCCTTCACTACTCTCCAGTCCCTCCTGCCTTCTGATCCATCCTTTCCTCTCTGCTTAAATATCTCCAAGATATCAGGCATTAGAGATGTCAGGAGTACATTTCCCATTGTTTTATTTTTCTCTGTTCAGTTGGCCAGCTTTCACAGATAGGATGGAGACTTCCTTGCCATGAATCTTACTTGCTGCTGCTGGACATAGCCCTATCTTGGGAGGTAGAAATGTGGCTTTGACCTCCAGGGTGAAGGTTGTGCTGAACTCTGAACTCACATTCACAAAAATGCAATTATAATAGAGACACCCTGTCTTCCATCCATCTTTTGATGGGAAAGAATGAAGCCATCCTCTCTACTTTAGGTTCTATATTGTAATCCCTTTAAAGTATACAGGTCAGACATCTGTAGCAGCAGACAGGGAATTTCAGAAACATCTTTTTATCTGCTCTCTTACTGGCACTCCCTTCTGCTTCCAGGCAACATGCAGGTCCCTCTGAATTTTGTTATTAGTCATTTAATGAGCTGCATTGCAGGGCAAGGAAGGTGATTCTCCCTCATTACTCTGCTCTCATCAGACCCCAGCTGGAGTACTGTGTGCAGTTCTGGAGCCCCCAACGCAAGAAGGACATGGAACTGTTAGAGCAAGTCCAGAGGAGGGCCACGTTGATGCTCAGAGGGCTGCAGCAGCTCTGCTATGAGGACAGGCTACAAGAATTTGGGCTCTTCAGCCTGGAGAAGAGAAGGCTTCCAGGAGACCTTATCCAGTATCTGAAAGGGACCTAACAGGAAGACTGGGGAGGGACAAGGTCTTGTAATGACAGAACGAGGGGTAATGGGTTTAAACTGGAAGAGGGGAGATAGAAACTAGATGTTAGGAAAGGTTTCTTTACAGTGAGGGTGCTGAAACACTGGCACAGGTTGCCCAGGGAGATTGTGGATGCTCCCTCCCTGGAGGTGTTCAAGGTGTTGAGCAATCTCTTCTAGTGAGGTGTCCCTGCCAATGGTGAGGGTTTGAAACTGGATGATCCTTGAAGTCCCTTCCAACTGAACCCATTCTATGATTCTATGAACCAGTACCTGAAGGCCAGATCAGGCAGCTCTTAGTGCCACCACGCTTTTGTGGCTCTGTAACTAATTCCACTGTGCTCTTTTTGAAGTGTGGCAGAAGTGTTGATGACAATAGGCAGTGTCACTTTACAGGCACCAGAAACCACCAAATACAGTGACTTTATTCAGAATGGACACCAGAAAGCAGATCAATGATTCCACTGATTATTAATTGAAGTCCAGAATTGCTTATCATATCAATATGATATGAGATTCACTAAGCAAATAGTGTATTTTGGTAGTTGCAGAAGTACTATGGGGATTATTTTTCTACTTGGGAGAATGCAATGAAATGGAATGCAGAGGTAATGCTTATGGACTAAAGTTGCCCTTTTATCCCCCCCAACATATTTGCTAGGTTTTCTTTTGAGGTACACTACATTCAAAAACAAGGACCAAAATCCACCTGCAGCTACAATCTGTCTGATCAGTAAGAAACTGAGATTTGATGGAGTCTAATGTCTATCAGTCCAGGGCAAAGCTGCAGGACTTTTGCCTGTTTTTGCAGATGGGCATTCCTATGTTAATTTATGCAAGGGAAATGTCAGGAACTACATGAGTTAAATTGCACTGTTTAGTCAAAGCAGTTGAGAATGGTTAGAAAAGCCAGGTAATTTACAACAATTTAGGAGGCTCAGCAAACTCCTTACATTGAATCTGAGTGAATTGTAGCTGAGTTGCTTTCTACTTTATAAGTATAATAATATACCTTGGCAAAAGCAGTCTATCTTATACTGACTGATGGTCTCTTCATTTGACAGATGAGCTGTGAGAAAAGATTCATGTGTCAGTCTGAGTAACTCATGAATTAGATTTCAATTCCTTATAAAATAATTGAATAAAAACCTGGAGATGGAGTCAGTAAAATCTAGAGGGTAATGGAAGATGGAGTAAAAGAGCAGCATGATTTTTATAGAGACCAAATCATGCAAGACACCTTTAATTGCTTGTTTTGATAGAATTACTAAATTAGCTGCTGCTTATATTTTTTTTGAGAGATAGACTTTCAAATGCATCAAGAGCAGTTAGGTGCCCAACTCCTGCTGATTTTAAGAGCTTGCTACAATTTCTCCTGATTTTTTTTTACAGAAAAGTTCATGTTAATTGGCTTGGAGTTTGATCTTATTACATGGCTTTCACACTTCCACGAGCGACTGCACCCAGATGAATATATGTACTGAGTTGCAGAGGGATGCTGGCACTGCTTCCAGAAATAATATTATATGCAGTTTTGCTTTATATTTCCATTCATGGTTGAGAAATTAGGTTCAAAGCAGCATGCCAATGGAAAGGCCAAAAATTCAGAAAGAGATAAAATTAATATTGTAGTAATAGAATCACAGAATCAACCAGGTTGGAAGAGATCTCTGAGATCATCCAGTCCAACCTAGCACCCAGCCCTAGCCAGTCAACTAGACCATGGCACTAAGTGCCTCAGCCAGGCTTTGCTTCAACACCTCCAGGGATGGTGACTCCACCACCTCCCTGGGCAGCCCATTCCAATGGGAAATCACTCTCTCTATCAAGAACTTCCTCCTAACATCCAGCCTATACTTTCCCTGGCACAACTTGAGGAAAGCATATGTCAGCACTCACATGTGATAACACACCCTTCTAAAACAGATCTAAGGCAGTAATTAGGGGAAATAAACACCAGCAATATAGCTAATTTCACTTATTAGAACTCCTTGGAACTAAATATGGACACCTTTTCTGCGTAGCTGAAGGCTCTTCAAAAGTGGTGTTCATTGAATCTGTTCCACTGGGGAGAGGCTGAATCACAGTGGATATGTTTTTAAGAGGAAGCTAAAGGAAGGAAGCTAAAGTAGCTAAAGGAAATGGCAGGAAGCTTATTTGGCTGAAGTTAACAATATCTGATTCAAACCAGATGTCCTAGAACAGCCAGTGGTTAAGATAGAAAGAGATGAAAAGAAAATAAGAAGGAGGTGGTTCTGGGGTGTTCTATGAGGGAGTAGGAAATGTACAGAATAGTGCAGTAAGATTGAACTGGCACCAATTACACAGATATCCTTACTGTGGCAACTTAGGGAACAAGGTGGATAACATAGGAGGCCCTGGAGTGATGTAGGTTAAGAGCAAATCAGTACCAAATGGGTGACTAGGGAAGAAATTTGTATGCAAGTGCACCAAGAGTTGGGCTTTACTGCTTGACACCACACAGAAATTAAAGGAAAAAGAGGCAGGTCTTTGCAAGAAATTGGCAAGTCACTAGGTGCTAACTAATGAAAAATAATTAGGCCATGGATGCTATAGGTTTTTTTTGCTCTGATAGAATTGGCATGAAATCATTAATGTAGTCTGGACAAGAGAAGACTGAGAGGAGATCTTATCAATGTGTACAACTATCTGAGGGGTGGGTGCCAAGTGGATGGGGCCAATCTCTTTTCTGTGGTGCACAGCAATAAGGCAAGGAGCAAAGGCTACAAATTGTAAAGCAGAAAGTTTCACATCAATATGAGGAGAAACTTCTTCACAGTGAAGATGACAGAGCACTGGAACAGGCTGCCCAGAAAGGTAGTGGGGTCTCCTTCTCTGGAGGCTTTCAAAACCCACCTGGATCCATTCCTGTGTGAATTACCCAAGGGGATCCTGCTTTGGCAGGGAGGTTGTACTGAATGACCTCTGGAGATCCCTTCCAACCTCTAAAGCTCTGTGATTCTGTAAAGAGCCTAAGGAAGGGAAGAGTAATATAAAGGTTTGTTTTAAAGGATTGAGTCAAAACAAGTTAAAATTCTCTTATTGTTATTATCTTCTTATCTTATTATTATCATCATATCTTACCTGATGTTTGAAGATGCTTGCCCAGGGAGGTGGTTGAGGCCCCATCCCTGCAGGTGTATAAGGCCAGGCTGGATGAGGCTGTGGCCAGCCTGATCTAGGCTACAGTGTCCCTGCCCATGGTGGGGAGGTTGGAACTAGGTGATGCTTTTGGTCCCTTCTAACCCTTGCTGATTCTATGACATTTATCAACTGCCAGTTATTGAAATAATAAATGTAAACCTAAGTAATCCACCAAAACCTGTGTTAGTTTGAAAAGTGGCCTGAAAGGACAAATTTCTAGTAGATTTTTTTTTTCACTCTCTCTGTGTATAACAAAAAAAAAACCCAAACAAAGCCAAAAAAGCAAGAAAAGAAGCAGAAAGCCACAGGACTTAAACTAGAGTTTCTCATAAACTAAAAAATAGAATGTGTTGTATATTACTCTTTTAAAGTCCATCAAGTGTACTGAAGTCAGGACTGTATCACCACGTTTCTGTTTCTGTGTATTAATCAGAACTTAATTTCCCTGAGTGTAGACCTGAACGCCTTTTTAATTACTCTAGTGCTTCTGACAGGAGGTCTCAGAGGAGAAGAGAGGCAGCTGGGGATGAGGAAAGGTACTTGAAAGCTTGGAAATTTACACAAGACACATGATTAAACTGCTGAATCCCACTCTTTATTAGCAACAAGTAGTACAGGAACACTCAGCCACACAAGATCCTTCCGTAGGTTTATACGGTTGGCTTTCATTATTTGCTACTGTGGTTAACTCAGTAATTGCCATTAAACACTCTCAGCTCTCTTATTCTCAGGCAGCTTGATGACAACACCAAGCCGTGTGGCATGGCTGACAGGCTGGATGGAGGGGATCCATTCAGAGGGACCTTGACAGGCTGGAGAGGTGGGCACAAGCCAGTCTTGTGAGGTACAACAAGACCAAGTGCAGGGTCCTGCATTTGGGTTGGGGCAGTTGTAAGCACTGATACAGGCTGAGCAGTGACTGGCTTGAGAGCAGCCCTGAAGCAAATGACTTGGGGGTGCTGGTGGCTGAGAAGGGCCATGAGGATGATTGATCAGGGAACTCAAGTTCCTCTCCTATGTGGACAGGCTAAGAAAGTTGGGGTTGTTCAATGTGGAGAAGAGAAGGGTCTGAGGAGACCTTATTTTGCCTTTCCGATATCTGAAGGGAGCCTACAAGAAAACTGGTGTAGGGTGTTGGGTAGTGACAGAACTAGGGCAAATCGATCCAAGCTAGAGGAGAGAAGATATAGATTAGACATTAGGAAGAAGTTCCTCACCATAAGGGTGGTGAGACACTGGAACAGGTTGCCCAGGGAGGTGTAGAAGCCTCATCCCTGGATGTTTTTAAGGCCAGGCTGTATGTGTCTCTGAGCAGCCTGATCCAGTGGAGGTTATCCCTGCACATGGCAGAAGGGTTTTAACTAAATGATCTTTGAGGTCCCTTCCAAGCCTGACACTTCTGTGATTCTGTGAGTGCTCGATGCAAAAGGTACAGGTATGTTATGCCAATGTACCTTGAAATGATGGCATCATTCCTGAAATCAGTCTCTGTGTTACTTCTGCACAAGTGTGAAAGGAAATGGATAGAGCCCAGTTCTGCCTTGTGGTGTAGAGAAACAGTATTGGTAGAGAAGGTTTAATAACTCATGGTTTTCTGGCTGTTAGCCCAGTGCTCGTACACTGATTGGTCTTTTGGTGGGAGGAGAGACTTGTTGTCTTCAGGTGTTTTGTCAACCATTAATTTTAACTTCTGCTGTTTGTCTTGAAGTGCTGCAGCAGTGTTCAACAAGGCCTGAGCACAAGTGGTGCTGTGATACCTCTTATTGATCCTATTCCTCCTAATGTATGCAGATTCGGTCCAGACTTTCTACTAAGGCATCTCTCCAACTTCAGCTGTCACATTCCTGCCTCTCTGTTTGTACAGATTATATAACCACACAGAGGATTTTGTTTCTGTTGACACAGGCAGTCCTATGCCTTAAGTTTAGTAGGTGTGAACTCCACTGGCATCCTGTACTCTGCTTGACCTAATGAGAAGGGAGGTGAGGATACTTTGACAGCCCTTCTTAAGTGTTTCGAAGATGCTCTGCCTTGGTGTAGGGGAATTCTCTGGATTCTCAGGTGAAAAATATGCAGAAGCAAGAAAAGAGGAGAGATTGCAAGACTAAAAATGAGAAAAGATAATAGAGAGGAAGGAGGCAGAGGATCATGAGGGTATGAAATGTGAGCCTGATCCTGTTACCTGATGCTGAGTGTATCTACATCTTGACAGGTATTAAACAGTTTAGTGACTATATATAGAGTTAATTTTACCTTGGATTTTTATTGTGCTAGCCTCCCACTGACATTTTCACTTGAGGCTGTATTGCTTCATAGCTTTATCTGGGAAAGGGCCTTTTATAAGGACTTGTGTCCCTTACCATACACAGTAATGTTTGACATGCCCATTGTAGGGCATTCTGCTGGGCATCTTCTATGGGCACAACTGAGCTATTGAAGTGGTTTGGTTTCCCTGAAGTCAGATTTGCATTAAGGCTATGTTCTGTAAATAATATAGAGCTGCAAGCAAATGGGAAATAGATTATAACTGTGGAGTTACTGGCATTTTAACTATAGATGGGCTTGAAATAAACATATTTCTATTTAGCTACTTATTTGTTTCTGTCCCAGGTTGAGAACTATAGGCTTAAAAATCCTCTGGGGACTAGAAGATTGTTATTCAAACCCATTGTTCTGCCTGGGGACTAGAAGATTGTTATTCAACCCCATAATTCTGCTATATTCTCTTTATAAACTCATGGCAAGGTCAGCTTGTTCTCCTTACCTCCTCCTCCTGCCCTGTGTCGGGTGGGAATTGCTTTTATTGGGACAAATATGAAGAGCTATGAGGATGATTAGGGGACTGGAGGGCATGGCTTATGAGGAGAGGCTGAGAGACCTGGGACTTTTGAGTCTGGAAAAGAGAAGACTTAGAGGGGATCTGATAAGTGTTTGTAAATACATGAGGGCTGGCCAGGAGAGGGGGGACAGGCTCTGCTCACCTGCTCTCTGGGATAGGACAAGGAGCAATGAGTGTAGGTTGTAACATAAATTGCAACACAAGTAGGGACTTCTTTCCTGTAAGGGTCCCAGAGCACTGGCACAGGCTGCCCAGAGAGGTTGTGGAGTCTCCTTCCCTGGAGACTTTCAAGGCCTGTCTGGATGTGTTCCTCTGTGACCTGAGCTAGATTGTATGGTCCTGCTCTGGCAGCGGGGTTGGACTTGATGATCTCCTTGAGTCCCTTCCAACCCCTAACGTCCTGTGAGCCTGTGATGTAGGCAGTAGGTCTGTCTTGGGACCTCCAGAGGCTTACATTTAGGCCTCTTGGATGGCAGAGGCGTTGTGGGGGTGAGGATTGGAGCACTGGATATTATAGGGTGTCCCTGCCCATGGCAGGGGAGTTGAAACTAGATGATCCTTGTGGTCCCTTCCAACTCTGATTGATTCTATGAGCTCTGTGGTAAAGGGTTGGACTTGATGATCTGTGAGGTCTCTTCCAACCCTGATGATACTGTGATACTGTGATATACAGGTTAATTGCTAGTAGAGACAGGATCAGACCTATTGGCTCCTGGGTCTCACTTCTATGCATGGATGCTGAAAATCACTCTTCCTGGTATCAGGCTGTTGAACCCTTATGCAGTCCTTCCCAAGCTTGCTTTACCTCTCAGTGGTAGTTCCAGGAGTTCTGCTGGTTCTCAGAGAAGTAAACCAATTGAAGTTTTCCAAACTTTAGATTAGCCATTTAATGTACCATGACCCTTGAAGAGTGAGCCAAATACACATTCTGGCCTCCTCTTTGTTAACTTATTGGAGAGCCACTCTGGGTTTCAGAACCCCTCCAGGGACCATAGAATGCTAGCTTCTGCCAGGGAAAACAAAACAGGGAGTTGGAATGGCCTGAAAGATGAGATCCCACTTATCACTGGGCAGGAAATAGGAAATGAAAAGCACAAAGTGTGTTTGGGGCTGGAAGTAAAATAAAACTTTTCTCACTCTCTTTACCTTTTCCCCCAAAGACTATCAAAACAGTCTTTTAAAACAGTAAACCAGATATGGCTAAGCATATTAATCTGAATTTCCTGCACAGTCATTACTGCTCTCTGCAAAAGTCTTGCCTCTCCCATTGGTCTGGGAATTGCTCTCTGGTCTGGTCTAGCCTACTAAAGAAAATGACAGAAAGTTCTCCTGGATGTATGAAGAGGAAGGAATAAGTGTTTGGCAAAAAGACAATGCTCTACCTATCTGTTGTGGTAGGGCTCATAGGTCCAAAGTAGGCTTATCCCTGTCCTGCCTTGCCGAGACATGTTTTCCTGCTCCGCCAGAGAGGCAAGCGTGAGAAACGGACACAAAACCTGGAGCCACTGAGTCTGGCCTGCCCAGAGTCCTGTGGTGTAAGGTGCACACACTTAGCTTGTGCCTCCTAGTACAAGGCCTGTGCTGTTCCCAAATTAGGGAAAAGTGAGCCTGTGGCTTTGCCCAATATGGTAAGGTTTGGCTAACTGCCATCCTGAGTGGCTATTCTGTGTCCAAAGGGCAATGAATCTCAGCTCACATTGATAAAAGGAGATACACAGGTGAACAAGGTGCTTTTGCTTTGCTGCTTTGCTTGCCTGCTCTCCCTGCTGTGCCCAGCCCTGCTGCTATTGCACACTGCCTTACTGCTTGCCTGGTAATCTCCACTGCTGTGAGTTACCAGGAGCAGACCCTGGATGCCTGCACACGGTTGGCCTGTGTGGTCAGCCTGACGTCGTGCTGAGACTGCATCACATCTGCCTTCTGCACCTGAAGGTCCTGCCTGGAGTTCCAGATCATAGAATCATAGAATCAAGCAGGTTGGAAGAGATCTCCAAGATCAGCCAGTCCAACCTAGCACCCAGCTCTGTCCAGTCAACTAGACCATGGCATTAAATGCCTCAGCCAGGCTTTTATTGAACACTTCCAGGGATGGTGACTCCACCACCTCCCTGGGCAGCCCATTCCAATGCCAATCACTCTCTCTGCCAACAACTTCCTCCTAACATCCAGCCTGTACTTGAGACTGTGTCCCCTTGTTCTGTTGCTGGTTGCCTGGAGAAGAGACGAATACCACCTGGCTACAGCCTCCTTTCAGGTAGTTGTAGACAGCAATGAGGTCACCCCTGAGCCTCCTCTTCTCCAGGCTAAACACCCCAGCTCCCTCAGTCTCTCCTCATAGGGCTTGTGTTCCAGGCCTCTCACCACCTTTGTTGCCCTTCTCTGGACACATTCCAGCACCTCAACATCTCTCTTGAATTGAGGAGCCCAGAACTGGACACAGCACTCAAGGTGTGGCCTGACCAGTGCTGAGTACAAGGGAAGAATAACCTCCCTTTTCCTACTGGCCACACTGTTGCTGATGCAGGCCAGGATGCCATTGGCTCTCTTGGCCACCTGGGCACACTAGAAGCCAGGAGACAAGGTCAGAGATTGGCTGCCTCCTTTCCGCAGAAGATGGGGGGAGATTCAAGCCTCAACATCTAACAAGACAGAGTCCCCTGAAAGAATTTGGGCACTGTCAGGACTGTGGCTAACCCCTGTGAGGCTAATAATAATCTGTGAGCAAATGCTTAAATGCCTCTTTGTAATTCTCTACTGCCTTCTGCCATAGAGCAGAAAGAGCTTGAGCCCAGCTACTGAGCAAGCAGCAAATTGACCACAAGTGGCATTTGACCACGGGAAGCTTCTCTTCCAGTTCAATTAATGTTTATCTATTTTGCTGGTTATATTAGATGCAGATATTACCCATGGAATGTTTCCATAACCGTGTTAGAACCAAAATTTTGTTAAAATGAGTGGTCAGGGGTGGTGAGAGTTCTGAATAGCAACATATATAAACAATATTAATTCTGGAAAATATCATCTCACATCAATTAATTTCCCCTCTCCAACACTGTCAGTAGGAGGCAGGAAATGCATCTGCACTACTTATTCTTTTTTTTTCCTGCAGATTACTGTTAGAATCACTGAAAAAGCTTTTCAGAAGCATAGGCTCTCATTCAGAGATGAGACTGGAAACTTGGGATCTTCACGTCTCAGCTCCTTACTTGTGCCACATGCAGTTCTTGGTGTTTATGAGCCTAGTTATTACAAAGCAGGATACAGAAAAAGAACTCTGGAAATACTTGAAAATGATCCAAGAAGCTGAAGTACTTGCTTAAAGTGATTGAGTCTTCTGGAGTTAAGGTTTACTATGGGATGTATTTACTTTCACCTAAGGGGCCAGTAAGGTTAAATGCAAGGCACTACTAGAAAGGGAAAAGTAGTAGGAGCAGTGAACAGAATGCCGAGAGGACACAGCCTCAGGCTGCACCAGGGGAGATTTAGGCTGGAGGTGAGGAGAAAGTTCTTCACTGAGAGAGTCATTGGACACTGGAATGGGCTGCCCGGGGAGGTGGTGGAGTCGCCGTCCCTGGAGCTGTTCAAGGCAGGATTGGACGTGGCACTTGGTGCCATGGTCTAGCCTTGAGCTCTGTGGTAAAGGGTTGGACTTGATCTATGAGGTCTCTTCCAACCCTGATGATACTGTGAAATACTGTCTGTTTTCAGAGGAAAATAAGCAGCTTAACACTGTAAGATGTATTTTGCTCTCCTTACGCAATAACAACAGTTTGGATAAGGCTGGGTGCTAGGTTGGACTGAATGATCTTGCAGATCTCTTCCAACTTGGTTGATTCTATGATTCTTGTATACACATTTTTGCACCTTGTCCATTCTGATTGACATAGATTTGCTCCCACCAACCTACAGCCATGCAGAGTATGGGTTGCCATCCAGAGCCTCAAGCACATTTTGTCTTGAAGAGCCAGAGGGCAGTTGAGGTAAGTGTAGGAAAAGGAATTATTTAAGTACTTGTTCCAGCAGGAGAGATGACAGTTGTGAATCTCAGTGGAAATTGGAGAAATCTCGAGAAGCTTCTAAGAGGAGCTTAGATCTCAGGGAGTGTGAGGATTTGAACACAGCCTTTACCGGGCATACTGCCTTTTTCTGACTTCCTCTGCTCTGCATACTGGTTGCTGCCATTCCTAGACTCATGTGCTTTATTTGTACTGATCACAGCTTGCAGATCAGGTGTCTGACTCTGGTTTTGAGAAATCTATGGTCTGAAGTCGTGGTTGTGGCAGTGCTGTCACCAGGGACTTCCTTTTTTCAAAGGGCTCCTCCATTCAAGAGCGATGCTGAGATGCTGGAACGTGTCCAGAGAAGGGCAACAAAGCTGTTGAAGGGCCTGGAACACAGCTCTGTGAGGAGAGGCTGAGGGAACTGGGGGTGTTTAGCCTGGAGAAGAGGAGGCTCAGGGCAGAGCTCATTTCTGTCTAGAACTACCTGAAAGGGAGGCTGTAGCCAGGTGGGGTTGATCTCTTCTGCCAGATAACCAGCAACAGAACAAGGGGACACAGTCTCAAGTTGTGGTGGGGAAGGTCTAAGCTGGATGTTAGGAGGAAGTTGTTGGCAGAGAGAGTGATTGGCATTGGAATGGGCTGCCCAGGGAGGTGGTGGAGGCACTGTCCCTGGAGGTGTTCAAGCAATGAGGATGAGGCACTTAGTGCCATGGTCTGGATTGGCCAGGGCTGGGTGCTAGGTCAGACTGGCTGATCTTGGAGGTCTCTTCCAACCTGGTTGATTGGATAGGGCTGGGTGCTAGGTTGGACTGGATGATCTTGGAGGTCTCTTCCAACCTGGTTGATTGGATAGGGCTGGGTGCTAGGTTGGACTGGATGATCTTGGAAGTCTCTTCCAACCTGGTTGATTCTGTGATTCTATGAAAGGTATTTTTGTGGTGCATCTCCCACTATATAATGAGGTGTAACAGAATAGGGCAAAAGGAAAACCCAAAGCAACTCAAAATAATTCTGTGTATCAGTAGATCTCTACATTATTTATCCATGTTGGAATTTTAATGAAGAGGAATGCCATTTACTCATCAGTTTAGAAGCCAAAAATACCTATCACTTATGTGTTGACTCTGGGCTGTCTTCTGTTCTGGAGGTTATTTTTTCCTCCATTTCCTGGGCAGAAGATGTTAAATGCCAGCATTTCACAGGCATTATTTTTGTTGCTGTACCAGTAAGTAATGAGGACCAACAGTTCCTGTAAGGGCTGATTGTGATTCAGCCACAAGTTTCTTATTCAGAGTTACAACATTGTGCAATGTGGTGTTCAGTGTTTCTAACCCTGAATACAGAAGAGCTCAGGTTTGAAGACAATATTGTAGGCAAACAGAAGCTTCCCCTGCTGTTGTCTGAGTAGAAAAGGCTCAAGCAGCTTCTTTTTCAGTACTCTGAGAACAGAGGGATGAATATTTGTATAAAGTGCATCACAGATGGCCATAGATAATCTTGTCCTGCCTGAAATAAATGGCAATATTTTCTTTGTCTCCATTTAGATCAGAATCTTACCTTCTGGCTTCATTTCTTGCTGGGCTCATTCAGAGTACAGTTCCCTTAGGACATGTGAACCAGTTTGCACTGTACCACCAAGATGACTGTGGCCATCTACATCCTGGCTTGTATCAGGAACAGTGTGGCCAGTAGGACAAGGGAGGTTATTCTGCCCCTGTACTCAGCACTGGTCAGGCCACACCTTGAGTCCTGTGTCCAGTTCTGAGCCCCTCAATTCAAGAGAGATGTTGAGGTGCTGGAACATGGCCAGAGAAGGGCAACAAAGCTGGTGAGGGGCCTGGAGCACAAATCCTATGAGGAGAGGTTGAGGGAGCTGGTGGTGTTTACCCTGGAGAAGAGGAGGCTCAGGGGTGATCTTATTACTGTCTACAACTACCTGAAGGGGCATTGTAGCCAGGTGGGGGGTGGCCTCTTCTCCCAGGCAACCAGATATAGAACAAGGGGACACAGTCTCAAGTTGTGCCGGGGTAGGTATAGGCTGGATGTTAGGAAGAAGTTCTTCACAGAGAGAGTGATTGGCATTGGAATGGGCTGCCCAGGGAGGTGGTGGAGGCACCGTCCCTGGGGGTCTTCAAGAAAAGCCTGGATGAGGCACTTAGTGCCATGGTCTAGTCGATTGGATAGGGCTGGGTGCTAGGTTGGACTGGATGATCTTGGAGGTCTCTTCCAACCTGGTTGATTCTATGATTTACCCTGACATTTTTAGCATATGAAATGGAGGTATATGTGCAGGTATAAAAGTGTTCTAAAGAGAGCCTGAAAAAGATTATACACAGTAAGAAGTCTTTCATTAAGCAGTCTTGCATGATTTTTGACAACCAGAATGTTTCTTTTTTTTTTTAATAATGGGAAAAGAAAAACCCTGCTGTCAGTAGAAAAGGCTTGCAAAAGGTAGAGAAGTTTTCTGCCTCCTAACTTCAGACTTGCTGTGTTACAAGAAGACAAAATACACATGAGATTTCATTCACTTCTCAGTAGAACACCACAGGAATAGAGCTAGACTAGCAATCATTATTTTATAGACACACACTGAAGTAGAAAAGTATGTATTAGACACAGCAATGTGGAAGTAACCCTGCAAGCTTGTAAACCCACTCCAGTCACTGCGTCCTATAAGATTTAATTTACTTCCAAAACTGAAAATTAAGGTGGGGTTGTGTCTAATGTGTCAGCTGATCACAGAATCATAGAATCAGCCAGGTTGGAAGAGACCTCCAACATCATCCAATCCAGCCTAGCACCCAGCCCTGTCCAATCAACTAGACCATGGCACTAAGTGCCTCAGCCAGGCTTTGCTTCAACACTTCCAGGGACGGTGCCTCCACCACCTCCCTGGGCAGCCCATTCCAATGCCAATCACTCTCTCTGACAACAACTTCCTCCTAACATCCAGCCTATACCTCTCCTGGCACAACTTGAGACTGTGTCCCCTTGTTCTATTGCTGGTTGCCTGGCAGAAGAGGCCAACCCCACCTGGCTACAGCCTCCCTTCAGGTAGTTGCAGACAGCAATGAGGTCACCCCTGAGCCTCCTCTTCTCCAGGCTGCACACCCCCAGCTCCCTCAGCCTCTCCTCACAGGACTGCGTTCCAGGCCCCTCACCATCTTTGTCACACATCTCTGGACACATTCCAGTAACTCAACTTCTCTCTTGAATTGAGGAGCCCAGAAGGAAATATTCCTTTACCATCAAGGAAATATACTTTGTCCTTGAAATCCTTTTATTAGCCCTGAATGGGATTTTAGAGCCACTTATTACTGTATTTTATTGGTGTACCTTCTTAAGCCCCATTCAATAGGTAAATATTGCAAATGATGGAATGTAATAGTGTAAGAGGTTGGTCTAAAGCTAAAAGTCAAGGGATGAGTAATTTCTACTGTAAGTTATGCTGAAGCTATTAAAAAAAAACAAAATAGAAAAAGAAAAGATTGTAAAAAGCATCATGAAGTTGGTGAAGAAAGAATGGAAAGGGTGGAAAAGGTGGTAGTAGTCAGCAGAAGGATAGAAACTAGGAAAGAAGTAGTAGGAAAAGGCTGGAAGAATAGGCAATAAAGAGGAACTATAAATAGATGATGTCTCTTGTGAAGAAATATCTGTCTTCTTGTTACACCCCTAAAAATTGGCACTTCTATCACAGTTACTGTCACTGATGTTCTGCAAATGCTCCTCAGCAAAAAAATGTCAAAGACATAACAATGAAACTTTTAAAGTGCAGGTAAGGATACCAAGGTTCAATTCCTACCTGCTTACCAATCCCAAGTCTTAGTGGCTCTTAAGTTACAGGCCTCATATTTATTACTTTTAGGGCTTTAAAAAATCACCCCAAATAGCAAAGTTGTATCCCCATGCAGAGATACAGGCTGGGGTCGGAGTGGCTGGAGAGCAGCCAGACAGAGAGGGATCTGGGGGTGCTGATTGATACCCGCCTGAACATGAGCCAGCAGTGTGCCCAGGTGGCCAAGAGAGCCAGTGGCATCCTGGCCTGCATCAGGAATGGTGTGGTCAGCAGGAGCAGGGAGGTCATTCTGCCCCTGTACTCTGCACTGGTTAGACCTCACCTTGAGTACTGTGTTCAGTTCTGGGCCCCCCAGTTTAGGAGGGACATTGAGATGCTTGAGCGTGTCCAGAGAAGGGCGACGAGGCTGGGGAGAGGCCTTGAGCACAGCCCTACGAGGAGAGGCTGAGGGAGCTGGGATTGGTTAGCCTGGAGAAGAGGAGGCTCAGGGGTGACCTTATTGCTGTCTACAACTACCTGAGGGGTGATTGTGGCCAGGAGGAGGTTGCTCTCTTCTCTCAGGTGGCCAGTGCCAGAACAAGAGGACACAGCCTCAGGCTGCACCAGGGGAAATTTAGGCTGGAGGTGAGGAGAAAGTTCTTCCCTGAGAGAGTCATTGGACACTGGAATGGGCTGCCCGGGGAGGTGGTGGAGTCGCCGTCCCTGGAGCTGTTCAAGGCAGGATTGGACGTGGCACTTGGTGCCATGGTCTAGCCTTGAGCTGTGTGGTAAAGGGTTGGACTTGATGATCTGTGAGGTCTCTTCCAATCCTAATAATACTGTGATACTGTTTCTACAGGAATAAAGCCTAACCAAAGATCTTCCCATTAAAAGTCTAGGTTTCCAATTGGTTGTAACTTCAATACTTCCTATACTAAATACCTCAAAATGTTAGTGTTAGCAAATGTGCCAGAGAGGATGGTATTGCCCTTCCTGAAAAGAGCTTTACAAGTAAGTGCATGTTGTGCATGGAGCAGTTGCATGCAAACATGGATCATCTTACATCTGAGTGTTTGCCTGCACAGCCTTGCTGCATTCTTACCTCATTTTCCAGTGTAATGTATTTATACATTCATTAACTAACAACTCTGCTGTGGAATTTAGAAGGTGATGTTTTCTTTTCACATCATATTAGCAGATCAAAGATGAAAAACCATGGTTCTTCCACAAGCAGTTTTGCTACCTAAGTGAACTTCAAATCTACTGCCAGAACTGGGGAGAAATTGTATGAGCAGTGAAGTCAAAATACTCACCAAAGGATTTCCATTACTATGGGATTGCACATTCAAATGGACAAAAAATGATCTTCGTATTAGATGTGTTAAAATACATCTGAATCATCTGAATACTGCTTTTGTATCTGGTTATCTGATCATGTAGATTCATATTTCCATGAAGGAAAGCATTTGAGACAAAGGCTATTTCACGATTCAGATCACACACCCCCATTTCCCTGCTGACTATTTTCAAGTCAAATATAGCCTTTAAATTCCAATTCCTCAGATTTTTAGGCAAGAGTTTCTTCAGTATAATTTTCATCTATATATACTTTAATATGTGTAACCCATCCCTCCCTCAATTATTTGCAGCCCTACAGGCTGTGAGAGGAGTGGCTGAAGAGCTGCCTGGTGGAAAAGGACCTGGAGGTGTTGGTGGACAGCTGGCTGAACATGAGCCAGCTGTGTGCCCAGGTGGCCAAGAAGGCAAACAGCATCCTGGCCTGTATCAGACATGGTGTGAGCAGCAGGAGTAGGGAGGTGATCATGCCTCTGTACTCAGCCCTTGTGAGACCACATCTTGAGTACTGTGTTCAGTTTTGGTCACCACAGGTCATTGAGGTGCTGCAGCAGGTGCAGAGAGGCTACAAGGCTGGTGAGAGGTCTGGCAAACATGACCTATGAGGAGGGGCTGAGGGAACTGGGCTTGTTTAGTCTGGAGAAGAGGAGGCTGAGAGGGGACCTTATTGCCCCCCACAACTACCTAAAAGGAGGTTGCAGTGAGGCTGGAGCTGGTCTCTTCTCCCAAATTACTAATGATAGGAGAAGAGAAAATGGCCTCAAGTTGCATCAGGGAAAGTTTAGGTTGGATGCTGGGAGGAAGTTCTTTCCTGAGCTGGTGGTCAGGCACTGGAACAGGCTGCCCAGGGAGGTGGTGGAGTTGCCATCCCTGGAGGTGTTTAAAAGGAGAGTGGATGTGATGCTTGAGACTATGGTCTAGTGATTAAGGCTGCTGGGATGAAGGTTGGACTGGCTGATGCTGGTGGTCCTTTCCAACCATAGCAATTCCTAGTGATGAGATGTTGTGCTGAGGGATTTGATTTAGTCAAAGACTTGTCAGTGTGAAACTAATGATTGGACTCAATGCTCTTGAAGGTCTTTTCCAGTCTAAGAAATTCTGTGATTCTGTGATTTGCATGATTGCATGTAGCTCTGTTTCAAGATGAAACAGATGCATAAGTGGTTGTGTTTGTAATGCTTCTCCTTTCTGACAGGCTTTCAGAAACAGAGAATTTGTATTAATTGTTACAAAAAGGACAATACTCTCAAGGCAATTTAATTCAGCTAAGTAAGTATGCATAGAAAGTGTATATACATAGGCTGTGTCACTTGCCATTATGTGTTGTGTTCTCAACTAGCTGCCTCTGAAGATGCAAAACAAGAATTGACAGCATATAAAGTATGAACAGGGTTTTGTTTCAGCTGGGACAAAATGGAAGGAAAACCCCACACTGTCAGTTGTTATGAGAGGTCTAAATTTCTGCTAAAACTTAGAAAATCAGCAGTGTTAGGAGCTTATCCTGATCTCTCATTTTGTTTACTTGAAGTGAGCTCAAATTCTATTGATAAATTATCCTTTTGAATATCTTGAAGTCTGTCTGCAGTGAATTTCCACAGTGCAGCATATTAGAGTGAGAACAGTTTGGAACATTTACATTGAGAAAGGGTTGCCAGAGGGAACGAATCCAAATGGCACTAAAATGGGAAAGCTCTTAGGAAACTTAATGGTAGAGAAGACAAGTTATTTTACATTCCAGGCTATGTACTGATCTAAGTGATATCAAGAAGCTGGAAAAGAAAGAATATAAAAATGCAGCAAAAAAAAATATAGATTTGGTACTTAAATTAATTGGAAAAAGATGGTAATCGTGCTGTGACTTAATCTTCCCTTAACCTACACTGTGACTCCTAACTCAAGATGTGTACTGAATGCTGAAATAGATTGTAATATGTTGGAAGCTTTAATTTGAACTGCTAGGGGAGCAGATTGGATTGTGCCTGCTGCCTGGATATTTACAACAAGCCTCCTTGTTGTCCAAGAATCATTGAATCATAGAATCAACCAGGTTGGAAGAGACCTCCAAGATCAGCCAGTCCAACCTAGCACCCAGCCCTAGCCAGTCAACCAGACCATGGCACTAAGTGCCTCAGCCAGGCTTTGCTTCAACACCTCCAGGGACAGTGCCTCCACCACCTCCCTGGGCAGCCCATTCCAATGCCAATCACTTTCTCTGCCAACAACTTCCTCCTAACATCCAGCCTATACTTTCCCCAGCCGCAGCGAGGAGGAAATGGATGGCCAGGCTGAGATTTTAAACCCACTTTTTTGAGCATATCAGCTTCTTCCAGCACACCACTGGCCACTTCTCAGGCATGTAGTTTCCAGTGTCTCAGCCACAGTGGCAAACACCATACTAGATTTAGGAACTGGGGAAGCTGCACTGTGAAAAAGTGAGGGTTGAATTTAGGAGCGAGCCTTGACTTATAGCATGCCTTCCTTACTCTAGGACCTCTCATTCTAGCTCATGTTGCACAGGCTAATATATTGATGAAGCATTGCTCTGGTCCCTGTGATAAGCCCCTGCCCTGAGAATCAAGTAAATCTTAAAACTGTAGAGAAGACATATAAATTGTTTATCTGTTGCTTTATTGGGTGCTCTATGATAGGGAAGCAATTTGCTCCCCTGTATTTGTAGTGCTTGTCCCACTCTTGCCTCCACATCAAAGTGCTCCAGTGGTTTCTCTGGCTATGGACAACTTAATCTTAACTCTTAATGTGGGTGAAGATAAGGGTAGAGAAGTACAAAAGCTTTATGTAGCTTTCCTATAGCAGTTTCTCAGACCTTTCAAAATCCATCCAAACCTGATGCCTGTGAGAATGGTGCTATGGATTCAGCTGAAGGAGAGCGTGACAAGTGGAGAGGTGTGAAATCACACAACACAGATGCATGAAAACACTGCATCTGTTCAGGACATGGTTCAAGAAACCTTGTGTGCTCCTGCTAAGTTGGCTGTTCTCACTTCAGCTCTGTTTCACTGACACAATTAGGAGTGGCTCAGCTTGCTAACATAGAAAGTGGAGGAGCTGTGCAAGTAACCTGCAGTACCAGGTTACTGGGAGCAATTTTTAGATTTGAAAGCTTTTAGTACCAATTTTGAATCATAGAATCAACCAGGTTGGAAGAGACCTCCAAGATCATCCAGTCCAACCTAGCACCCAGCCCTGGCCAATCAACCAGACCCTGGCACTAAGTGCCCCAGCCAGGCTTGGCTTCAACACCTCCAGGCACGGCTACTTCACCACCTCCCTGGGCAGCCCATTCCAATGCCAATCACTCTCTCTGCCAACAACTTCCTCCTAACATCCAGTCTAGACCTCCCTTGGCATAGCTTGAGACTGTGTCCCCTTGTTCTATTGCTGCTTGCCTGGCAGAAGAGACCAACTCCACCTGGCTACAGCCTCCCTTCAGGAAGTTATAGACAGCAATGGGGTCCCCCCTGAGCCTCCCCTTCTCCAGGCTGCACACCCCCATCTCCTTCAGCCTCTCCTCATAGGGTCTGTGTTCCAGACCTTACTCAACAAAGTCACTGTGACAACAAGCCTAAGCACTTAAAGTCAAATATATTCTGTTTCACAACAGTCTTTTGTATGTCACTGAGGATTTTCACCCAGTCACCTCTTCTAAATTAACTATAGTCATTATAGGATACCCTATGATGCTGACCATTAATTCTAGAGGTGTTTGATTGTTACCTGGGTTAATTATGCATCATTGGCCTTTAGCCTGGCCTTTTCTGAGGCCAGAGCCTTATAGTAATAATTCCAGGCATAGTGACCTTCAATCATGCAGTAAGCATGAGCAATTTGTTCTTCTTGAGCTAACACAATGTGTCAGTTGTGCAGACCACTCTCCCTCAGTCTTATTTGTAGATCAGCTTGTCCTCTGAGATGAGATGTGTCCCAGTGTTGTTTTATATGTTCTTGCCTCTGTCCTGAAGCCTTTACCTGCAGTCACCCTCCCTGACTTTTAAACCAGACAGAGATCCTGCAGTTTGACATTTTGACAGCTCATCAGCCAGATCATCTCATCTCTAGAAAAGGAGGCCAAGCATTCAGAAGGATGTATAGGCATGGCTGTTCTGTGGTAGTTAAATCATCCATTCTCCATGCAATTTACACAGAACCAAAATACATTCCAGAAAGGCAATAGTTAATAATGTATGAGATAGACTGGGGGAAAAAAAGGCTTTGTAGGTGAAGCTGCAGTCAATATGTGCTTTTTGCATGTAATTTAGTTATTATTGACAGAGTGGCAGTGGTGCTGGTTGCAAAAAAAATAGGAAAGGATGACAAAAAAAGTGATATATTTTCATCTTATGTAAAGTCTAATGTATCTTTAGTCTTTATGACATTGAAAACTCCCACTCTTCTGTGTGGCACAGTGCTGCTCAGCCACTATCACTTCATCATTCTCATGTTAATGAGTCTGTTGAGACTAGAGGTTTTAGATCGGTGTTTTGGCTTCATTAGGCTAGTCTGTCAATGTGTAATGAGCTTTTAAAGCCTCAGATGAACCCAGAACCAATGAATTAAAAATACCACCTTATTAAATCAGCAAAGCAGCATGCAGTTGAGATTTCATAGTTTCAGGTTTATCTAAACCAACAGCGCATCGCTTCTGTGTTCTACAGCATCTCTAAAGTAGCAAAGTCACTCAGGTGTGTGCTCAGGCAGCCGTGGGTAGCAGTCTGGGATGTAGCTATTACAATATTTAACTTTAATAGAGTGCTTGAGGACACTGGCTATGCAGGGTCACTGGAGTCATTGGAGGCATGTAATTGCCTCTGAGAGTTTCTTCTGTAGAAACTTGTCTTGAATGTCATCCCTGCCTCCTGGCTTTGGCTTACCGAGTGTGTAAGGAGCCAAGTGTTGTGGCTTTGAAAGCAAGTCTCTTGGGCTTAGATGCCACAAAAGAATTCAAGTAAGCAATTTGAATACAGCCATCAAATACCATATTCCAGTCCAGCCCAGTGCATCATCTTCTTGTGCAACATCAGAAAGGGGTTGTGGTCCTTCATGTGGCAAAATTTACCCCTCCCTTGCCTTGTGAAACGTTCTCTGTGGTGGCACGCTGGGAAGAGAGCTGAGCCATCATCCTGGCTGCATAATCTGCTGCTCTAAACTCACTCAGAGCTGCTGAAAACCTACACAGGAATCCAGTTTATCTAGAACCTGATTCCTAGGTTTGCGTTGCGTGAGATAATGCTACAGCAAAATAACATGGGCCTTGTGAGTGGATACTTCTCAAAGGGCAAACAGTGCTGCAAGGAGGGGTTAAGAGAGCAACTTATGCATTTGCATGCTGTGCTAGGAACATGAGAACAGTTTTGTGATCTTTGCCATTGAGCATGTGATGAATGAGTGCCCATTCCGCCATCTCCTTATAGTTTTGGAGCTGTTTTACCTGTGCGAGTGAAATACAAAGGCTAGCAAAGATATTTAGAATGAAGCATCTGCCTATGCATTCTGAAGGACTCTGCCTCTGTATTCTGAAGGACTCTGCCTATATGTTCTGAAGGACTCTGCCTCTGTGTTCTGAAGGGGCTCAGATTATTTTGGATTCTTTCTAAATTAATTAAACTCAAATTATTTTATATATATTGAAGTGGAGAAAAGGCAAACCAGACAATAGATGTCGTAAATATTCATGACTTTGGTTGCCATGTCCAGCAGTTACTCTTGGGCTTCATTGAGGTTAAGCTAGTTCACAGGATCACAGGATGTTAAGGGTTGGAAGGGACCCAAGGAGGTCATTGAGTCCAATGGCCTTGGCAGAGCAGGACAATCCTATCCTACACAGATCACAGAGGAGCACATCCAGACAGGCCTTGAAAGGCTCCAGAGAAGGAGACTCCACAACTTCTCTGAGAAGCCTGTGCCAGTGCTCTGGGACCCTTCCAGGAAAGAAGTTCCCCCTTGTGTTGAGGTGGAAGCTCTTGTGCTCCAACTTACACCCATTGCTCCTTGTCCTATCCCAGGGAGCAGTGAGCAGAGCCTGTCCCCCCCCACACTTCTGGCCAGCCTTCAGATACTTATAAACATATATCAAATATTATAGTTATCTTGCAGTATACCTGCAGCTCTCCACAATTCCTCAGAAGCCCTTAAATACTGGTAAACCCACAGCAACAAGAGCTCTAAAGAGAAAGTATAACAGGAGTTTTTTAATAGCTGTCTCAGTGGCCTCAGCTAGCTGGTCAGAAAGAGCATTTGCACTTTCCTCTTGAACATCAGCCTCTTCACCTCTAGGTCTCTACTGACATACACAGCATTAGACAAAATAATAGACCTGTTGAAATATTTCTTGTGCTGCTTTTGAGCCTGGAAACAAGGACATGCTTGGCTCTAGGTACCATGCTGAAGAGGAGCCAGCAGTGTTCTCAGGTGGCCAGGAGAGCCAATGGTATCGTGGCCTGCATCAGGAACAGTGTGGCCAGCAGGACAAGGGAGGTTATTCTTCCCTGTACTCAGCACTGCTCAGGCCACACCTTGAGTACTGTGTCCAGTTCTGGGCCCCTCAATTCAAGAGAGATGTTGAGGTGCTGGAATGTGTCCAGAGAAGGGCAACGAAGCTGGTGAGGGGCCTGGAACACAGCCCTGTGAGGAGAGGCTGAGGGAGCTGGGGGTGTGCAGCCTGCAGAAGAGGATGCTCAGGGGTGACCTCATTGCTGCCTACAACTACCTGAGGGGATGTTGTAGCCAGGTGGGGGTTGATCTCTTCTGCCAGGCAAGCAGCAACAGAACAAGGGGACACAGTCTCAAGTTGTGCTGGGGGAGGTCTAGGCTGGATGTTAGGAGGAAGTTGTTGGCAGAGAGAGTGATTGGCATTGGAATGGGCTGCCCAGGGAGGTGGTGGAGTCTTTGTCCCTGGAGGTGTTGAAGCAAAGCCTGGATGAGGCACTTAGTGCCATGGTCTAGTTGACTGGCTAGGGCTGGGGGATAGGTTGGACTGGCTGATCTTGAAGGTCTCTTCCAACCTGGTTGATTCTGTGATTCTATGATTTTGGTGGGTAAAAATAACATTCACTGTTTTAGCTTTTCTCATGTTCAGAGAAGAGGAACACAGGATAAAACAGTCACTGTGGAGTCTGTGTGCTGTAGCTGGAAAACTCAGAGGGTCAGAGCAAAGTACTGTGCATGTCTCAAGGACTGTTCGAACCCACTGCTGGCAGTGCATCTTGCTGGGCAGGAGATGAAGTGAAGGATGTAACTGCTGTGGAAGAGTTGGAGAAAGAGTGAATAAAGAATGGGAGAAAGGAGTGGCTGACTCCCTTCATAGGAACTGGTTGAAGGAAAGAAGTCAGAGAGCTGTGGTCAATGGGATGGAGTGGAGTTCAAGGCCTATAACTAGTGGAGTCCCACAGGGCTCAGTACTGGCACCAGTTCTGTTCAGTATCCATCAATGACCTGGATGAGGGCACAAGAGTGCACTGTCAGTAAGTCTGCTCGTGAAACCAAGCTGGGTGGAGTGGCTGCCACAGCAGAAGGCTGTGCTGCCCTTCAGTGAGACTTGGGCAGGCTGGAGGGGTGGGCAGGGACAAACTTAGTGAAATTCAACAAGGGCAAGTGTAGAGTTTTGCACCTGGGAAAGAACAAGCCCAAGTACCAGTTGGGGACTGATGTGTTGGAAGACAATGAAGGGGAAAAGGATTTGAGGGTCCTAGCTGATGGGAGGTTGACCATGAGCCAGCAGTGTGCTCTTGTAACCAGGAAGGGTAATGCCATTTTGGGGTGTACTAAAAGGGCTATGGTTACCAGGTCAAGATTGGTTCTCCTGACCCTCTACTCTGCCCTGGTGAGGATGCATCTATAGTACTGTGTTCAGTTCTGCCCCCCCAGGTTCAAGAGGGACATAGAACTGCTTGGGAGAGTACAGCACAGAGCCAGAAGGATGATGGGATAGGTTGGACTGGATGATCTTGGAGGTCTCTTCCAACCTGGCTGATTCTATGAAGGGAGTGGAACCTCTCTGTTACAAGGAGAGACTAAGGGAGCTGTGGCTCTTTAGCTTGGAGAAGCAGAGACTGAGGGATGACCTCATTCATACTTATAAATATGTAAAGGTGAGTACCAGGAGGCTGGAGCCAGGCTGTGCTCTGTGCTGCCCAGTGACAGGACAGGGGGCAATGGATGGAATTTGAGGCATAGGAAGTTTCATTTAAACATGAGAAGGATTTTTTCCCCTGCAAGGGTGACAAAACACTAGAGCAGGCTACCCAGGGGGGTGGTAGAGTCTCCCTCTCTGGAGATATATAAAATCTGTCTGGATGTATTCCTGTGTGATCTGATATAGGTGATCCTGCTCTGGCAGGGAGGTTGGACTAGATGAGCTTTTAAGGTCATTTCCAGCCCCTGACATTCTGTGATTCTATGAAACTGGATGGTGTAAAAGGAAGTGAAAGGATAAAGCAGAGCTTTAGAAATGTGTTGTTCTTTGGCTGCTTTTTTTATTTTTTACTAAATATAATATTTGTCAACATCTCTGTGTGAAATCCAGTTTAAAATATTTTGTGCAGTCCACTTGTTTACTACCTTGTCCTGTGTTCTGCAGCACAGTAAGAAATTTTGCCTCACAATTCATTGAACTGCATGATGCAGGAATGAAAATAGAATTAAAACCATGGCTGAAACAGGTAGTTTAAATTTCAATAAAGGAAACTATTTTATTTATGTTAGGGAGGTTGTTGGGGCCGCATCCCTGGAGGTATTTAAGGTCCCTGCCCATGGCAGGGGGGTTGGAACTAGATGATTCTTGTGGTGCCTTCCAACCTTGACTGCTCCTAGGATTCTAAGGTCAGGCTGGATGTGGCTCTGGCCAGCCTGATCCAGGGTAGAGTGTCCCTGCCCATGGCAGGAGGTGGGAACTAGGTGATTCTTGTGGCCCCTTCCAACCTTGACTGATTCTATGATTCTAAGATCAGGCTGGATGTGGCTCTGGCCAGCCTGATGTAGGGTAGGGTGTCCCTGCCCATGGCAGGAGGGTTGGAACTAGCTAATCCTTGTGGTCCCTTCCAACTCTGGCTGATTCTGTGATTCCATGACTCTTGATTATTCAGATTAGGGAACACAATCTGACCCTGCTAAATATATATTTTCTTCTGAAATGTCATGTCTTGTTAAGACAGAACAGGGGCAACCTGAGGTGTGCAGTGCAGTTCACAGATCCTTTACCGACTGGTTGTTCTCTGATCCTTTGCATGGTTTGATTCTTCATTGGTCTTCCCCCCCCCCCCCCACCCCAGACAAACACACTTTACTTGCTAACAGGATAGCAGCTGCTGTTCTAATTTCACATTGAGTCTGTGTCCCAGTTTTGCATTTGTGATATGCTAATATAAACTTAGCTGTGCTTCTCCCATGTGCTTAAAGTGGAAAGAAATCTTGTTCCTTTTTATTGGGCGATGTGATATTACAGTCCTGCAGCCTCATGCTACCATGAACTTCTATCACAGAATCATAGAATCAGCCAGGTTGGAAGAGACCTCCAAGATCATCCAGTCCAACCTAGCACCCAGCCCTATCCAATCAACCAGACCATGGCACTAAGTGCCTCAGCCAGGCTTTGCTTCAACACCTCCAAGGATTGCCACCAGCTCCCTGGGCAGCCCATTCCAATGCCAATCACACTCTCTGGCAACAACTTCATCCTAAAATCCATCCTAGACCTCCCTTGGCACAACTTGAGACTGTGTCCCCTTCTTCTATTGCTGCTTGCCTGGCAGAAGAGACCAACCCCACCTGGCTACAGCCTCCCTTCAGGTAGTTGTAGACAGCAATGAGGTCACCCCTGAGCCTCCTCTTCTCCAGGCTGCACACTCCCAGCTCCCTCAGCCTATCCTCACAAGGCTGTGCTCCAGGCCCCTCACCAGCTTTGTCACCTTTCTCTGGCCTCATTCCAGTACCTCAGCATCTCACTTGAATTGAGTGGCCCAGAACTGGACACAGCACTCAAGGTGTGGCCTGAGCAGTGCTGAGTACAGGGGAAGAATAACCTCCCTTGTCCTACTGGCCACATTGTTCCTGATACAGGCCAGGATGCCACTGGCTCTCTTTGCCACCTGGGCACACTGCTGGCTCATCTTCAGCTACTCTCTACCAGTACCTCCAGGTCTCTTTTTTCCTGGCTGTTCTCCAGCCACTCTGGCCCCAGCCTGTAGTGCTGCTTGGGGTTGTTGTGGCCAAAGTGCTGAGCCCTGCACTTGGCCTTGTTCAGTCTCATCCCATTGGCCTCTGCCCACCCATCCAGCCTGTCCAGGTCCCTCTGAAGGGCTCTCCTACCTTCCAGCAGATCCACACCTGCTCCTAGCTTGGTATCATCTTCAATCTTACTTCTGATATGTACAACATATCAGAATGTTGTACAGCATTTTCTACTGGATTTAAAAGCTATTTGGCAGTGCTATGTCCCATTGCATTTGTTTCTCCTTTAAATATCTATTTTGTTTTATTCTGAAGTGTTTACTAGAGATGGGGAAAACAACCTGTCATGTTGATCTCTAGTGTATATGATTATATGTATATACTTTACTTTCCTTAGTTAGCACTTTACAGATCTCTTAGATTTCATGTGTAGCTACAACATGAATAATCACAATATGAAGATGTATCAAAATCATTAAAGTCAATAGAAATAATCACTAGTATCAATGATTTGATTTTAGCTTCTCCCTGTCAAGTCTTCATTTTGTGCTGCAAGCATATGTAGGAAGGTGGGAAAAGATGTTACATGCTTTCACTTAATGCCCTTTTGATACACATCCTACATCTATTCACAACTTAAAAGCTATGGTAGAGAAATGGAAATGTCTAAGTCTGGATTTAAGTCTGACTTTGGTTTCAGATTCCTTCCCTTTTGAAGATAAAATAAACTATATTCCCTTTAAAATTGTCTTTAGTTTTATGGCTATGAGACACTGATTGATAATGGTAGAATCATAGAATCAACCAGGTTGGAAGAGACCTCCAAGATCATCCAGTCCAACCTAGCACCCAGCCCTAGCCAATCAACTAGACCATGGCACTAAGTGCCTCAGCCAGGCTTTGCTTCAACACCTCCTGGAATGGTGACTCCACCACCTCACTGGGCATCACATTCCAATGCCAATCACTCTCTCTGGCAAGAGCTTCCTCCTAACATCCAGCCTAGACCTCCCCCGGCATAACTTGAGACTTCATCCCCTTGTTCCATTGCTGGTTGCTTGGGAGAAGCAATGAGGTCACCCCTGAGCCTCCTCTTCTGCAGGCTGCACACCCCCAGCTCCCTCAGCCTCTCCTCACAGGGCTGTGCTCCAGGCCCCTCACCAGCTTTGTCGCCCAGCTCTGGACACATTCCAGTATCTCAACATCTCTCTTGAATTGAGGAGCCCAGAACTGGACACAGTTCTGGTAGTAGTCAGGCAAGAATTCTTAGGCTAAGTAAGATGAGGTAGGGACAAGATGGATGCCCAGAGACATGTGGTCCCCAGGAGAGGAGTGCTGTAAACACCTAATGATTGCATGATGCCAGTAGGAGTGAAATTGGGGGCAAAGGAGAATTGTAAAGCTCTACAATGTGCACAAGAGTGGGGCCATTGAGAATGGTGATTTGGAACAGTTGAACACAGCCTTGATATATCTGGCCATGTGTCCTCCTCCTACATCTTCTTACCATGCATCCAAAAACTGGTGCCAAGTGATGCTTGTTTGCCTCTGCCTGCAGTGTGTATGTAAGAGGCTGGTGTTTTTTGCCTGCAGCATCCTAGCCTGCTTTAGCAGGCAGCTGAATACCAAACTCAGCCTTAAGGGAAGTGGGAAAGGCTTTTGAAGGGCAGTTGTGACCTGTTAGCAGTGATTGAATAAGGCAGGACACCAGGATTACCTTCTGCTTTATTTTTTAAATTGGGTTAGTAAAATCAGTGTGAAGGAGGCTGTGATGGTAAGACTGATAAAAAGTGGGATTTGAGTAGAGTGATACAGGAAAAGCTTTCTAAAGGCCAGATCTGTCATCAATTTCATTATTAATATGTCACATTGTAGCCTTTTTGGAAAGTTGACAGTGTCTTGGAACTGAGAGATGTAGTAAGAGGGATGTGTGGTTGGTACCTCAATGATCTGTCATTTTTAAGTGTTGTAGCAGTCATGAAAATGTTATAACTTCTAAGAAGCTACTGAGACCAGAAGGAACATGTTAATTATGAGCTAGAAATACAACTGAAACTTCAAAGGGATGTCTGGTTAAAATGTATAGGGAGTGTGTGCTACTTGCACTTCATGTCTCAAAGCACAGTCCTAGGGCACAAAGAAAGGGATGAATCTAAGGTAGGAAGTTCTTCACAGAGAGAGAGTGATTGGCATTGGAATGGGCTGCCCAGGGAGGTGGTGGAGGCACCGTCCCTGGAGGTGTTGAAGCAAAGCCTGGCTGAGGCACTTAGTGCCATGGTCTGGTTGACTGGATAGGGCTGGGTGCTAGGTTGGACTGGCTGATCTTGGGGGTCTCTTCTAAGCTGGTTCATTCTATGATTCTATGCCAAGACTAAATCCTAATCCTGAAGTTCTATGGGTTAAATGTTCCAAGACAAAGGAAAATCACAAAGGTCTTGAATGTATGCTCAAAGAAACCAAGCTAAGGTCGGGGTAAAGCTGAGCAGACAGCGAAATGAGAAGGAACAAAAGTGTGAGACATCCATGCTTAAAACTCATAGAATCAAGACTCATAGAATCAGCCAGGTTGGAAGAGACCTCCATGCTCATCCACTCCAACCTAGCACTCAGCCCTGTACAATCAACTAGAACATGGCACTAAGTGCCTCAGCCAGGCTTTTTGTGAACACCTCCAGGGACGGTGACTCCACCACCTCCCTGGGCAGCCCATTCCAATGGCAAATCATATTTAAGCCTGCTCTGGGATTGTGTTGTACTTGGTTTGCTATTTTTAATAGTGTGGATATTAATTTTTGAATTAGAGTCCTTTCCAGTAAGCATAGGGAAACACTTTTTGTACCTACATAGACCTCTAAAACAGATCAAATGAAATATGTCTTAGGAGTGCTCATTTCTTTTAATGACTCTGAATGGAGCTGACAATGATCAATTCTCCCACATAGATGAGACAACTCCAACATCTTGTTTCTAGTGCTATAGCTAGGAAGTTCATTATTTGATTCACTAAAAGAAAACCCTGCTGCTTTATTTTATGCCTCTCCAATGTTTGAAGCAATCTGATTCAAATCTGTCAACAGCACAAGGGGACACAGTCTCCAGTTGTGCTGGGGGAAGTATAGGCTGGATGTTAGGAGGAAGTTCTTCACAGAGAGAGTGATTGGCATTGGAATGGGCTGCCCAGGGAGGTGGTGGAGTCACCATCCCTGGAGGTGTTGAAGAAAAGCCTGGCTGAGGCACTTAGTGCCATGCCCTAGTTGATTGGACAGGTTTCAGTGCTAGGTTAGACTGGATGATCTTGGAGGTCTCTTCCAACCTGGTTGATTCTATGATTCTATGATACTTTGTCAGATCATTGTTACTGGACAAACTGAAGAAAACAAAACTATGACAAAATTGTCTGGAGATCTAAATAGATCCACAGGCCACATAGGAATCCACTTAGTTTCTCTTCAGCAAATGGAATTGCCAAATTATCTTACAATACCTTTGCTAGACAGTGGATTAGAATACAATGCAAATAAAAAGAGGGGGTAAAAACCAGCTGGTGAAAAGCCATTGAGATAAGATGACAAGAAAAGAACTGCAAGAAAATATGAGCCCCTGTCATGGAATAATTGAGCCTTTCACAGGGTGAAACATAATCACAGTCTTAGCATGTAACAAGAAGCTTAGAGCTCGAGAAGAAAAGGATCTTATTTTCTAAGATGAAATAAAAAGCAGCCAGGGACTTTTATTGAGTGGCTTGAATAACAGAGCATTTCCACTAAATTCTTTCTTTTTAGTGAATACTTCTGCAGATGCTTCAGTGAAATTCTTATAAGCTGTAGTTCAGACATACCCATTCCTTTTGGAGTAGCATCATGGAATTTATGCACTTCAGACATAAGAAAGAAAGAAATGAGCTTGTGAAAGGCATCCTGGAGATCATGCAGTGCTTTATCTATAGCTGTTGAAAACTGGCAGCAAAGTGAAAAGTGAGGTCTAGCTGCAGACACAGAAGTCTTGCTAAACTAGGATGAAGTAGATCAGAGGTGAAACAGAGATCAGAGATTTCAGGTGTTCCTTCAGCTAAGAGATAAACATTCTGGATCAGTTATATGGTGCTTGCTAATGTGTTTGGTTGAATCAAACTGCTCTGGGATTTGCTTAAAACATTAAACTTGGGCCAGAACAAGTTCTTGGTGGCTTTGTGAGCACATATGCATGCATGCATGTGTATATGTGTCTTTGTTTTTAAGATTCCTTTGCATAGTGACTGCACTGGGGAAACAAAAATGTATGTTTCTTAGTCTCTATCAAAGTCTTGAACAGACTACATGCTCCAGACAGGTGTCTCAGAGACATATCATAGAATCAACCAGGGTGGAAGAGACCTCCAAGATCATCTACTCTAACCTATCATCCAGTCAACTAGACCATGGCACTAAGTGCCTCAGCCAGGCTTTTCTTGAACACCTCCATGGATGGTGATTGCACCACCTCCCTGGGCAGCCCATTCCAATGCCAATCACTCTCTCTGTGAAGAACTTCCTCCTAAAATCAGAGGTTATCTATTTTTTACATGCCTGAAAATGAAGGCCAAGGTGTTTGAATGTGAGGATAAGAATGTGCCCTTGCTTTTGCCTTCCCACTTCTCAAGACAAGTATTCTGATCTGGTATTTGACCCGACTCTCTGTAAGTGAAACCTGAGTTTTACAGCATCCATTTGAGTTTACCTTTGACAACACTGATTTTGTTGTCTGTGTGGCAGAAAATGTGACTGGTTATAACATGTCACTGGTCACAATGAGAACCAGAGTAGAGGGCTGGACCTGATTATCCTGTACCTGAGAATAAATATGCAGTGGAAGTTTCTGTAGACACTTTGAAGGTGATCTGTTTTCCCAACTTTTCACCTTACATCAAGATATGAGTGGATCTATAGAAATGTTTCTTTAGAGGAATCTACGTATTGAGGTAGTCTGCATTTAATGATGGACTGGACATAAGGAGGATCTATACATGAGTGGATCTATACAAATCTTTCTTTAGAGGAATCTATGTATTGAGATAGTCTGCATTTAATGATGGACTGGACATGAGAAGGATCTATACATGAGTGGATCTATACAAATCTTACTTTAGAGGAACCTATGTATTGAGGTAGTCTGCATTTAATGATGGACTGGACATGAGAAGGATCTATACGTGAGTGGATCTATACAAATCTTACTTTAGAGGAACCTATGTATTGAGGTAGTCTGCATTTAATGATAACTGGACATGAAGAGGAAGTTGTTCAGCATGAGAGTGGTGAAACCCTGGAATGGGTTGCCTGGGGAGGTGGTTGAGGCCCTATCCCTGGAGGTGTTTAAGGTCCCTGCCATGGCAGGGGGGTTGGAACTAGATGATTCTTGTGGTGCCTTCCAACCTTGACTGCTCCTAGGATTCTAAGGTCAGGCTGGATGTGGCTCTGGCCAGCCTGATCCAGGGTAGGGTGTCCCTGCCCATGGCAGGAGGGTGGGAACTAGGTGATTCTTGTAGTCCCTTCCAACCCTGACTGAGTCTATGAGTCTATGAATATATATATATACACCCCTAATATTTTTCTTAAGGAGCATGTATTCTTTTAGTGCCTGAATAGTTTGCATCTGGAAAACATTGGTAAGCTGAGTCAGGACCAGTGGTTTTAAAACTTTAAAGTCAAGCTCATTTTTGCCTGGGAATCTGCTGATGTTTGAGACATTTATACCACTTGCTTTCTCAGGAGCTTTGTGCTGCCACCCACAATCATAGCATCTAATCTCAGATTTATCTTGAAGTTAGAGTGGTACATGTGTTGCATTTTAATGGGAGCAGAATAAACTCTACTTCATCAAATACATCTGGCAAGTTTGACAGCTATGCCCAATTGCTGTGCACCTACAGATCCTCAAATTATTAAGTTTTGCAAAAATAATAATAACAAAAAGAGAAAAGAGTAAATATGGGAGCACATTCTTCCAGCAAGGCAGCAAAAGAGAGTTGTGGTTGTCTGACATCTTTTGGGTTTGTTTTGCCATCTTGGTACAGTGACCAAAGCCCTTGTTTTGACCACTTTCAAACCTATACTTAGAGATGTTTCTGTAAAGGGCAGGGCTGTCCAACCTAATGACATTGAAAGGGAAACATAAGAGCACAACTTTTATTTTCCTCCTGTTTTGAAATATTTCTCACCATCTCTCATGTCTTTTTGCTTTCTTCAGTGCTGATGTCAATGGATTTCTTTTCAGAACTGGTTTTGGTTTTACTATGAAATAATTTATCTGTACAAGTGGAAGATGGGACAGACAATTTTCAGTTACTTTCAGCCTTTCTGTATCTGGAGGGGGCCTTTAAAAAAGCTGGGGAGGGACTTTTCAGACTATCAAGTAGTGACAGGTCTAGGGGAAATGGAACAAAGCTGGAGGTGGGGAGATTCAGACTGGCTGTGAAGAGTTCATTCTTGAGCATGAGAGTGGTGAGAGGCTGGAATGGGTTGCCCAGGGAGGTGGTCGAGGCCCCATCCCTGGAGGTGTTTAGGGACAGGCTGGATGAGGCTGTGGGCAGGCTGATCTAGGGTAGGATGTCCCTGGGCATGGCAGGAGCTTGAAACTAGATGATCCTTGCAGTCCCTTCCAACCCTGACTGATTGGATGATTCTGTGATACAGATATTTCTTTCACGTTCAAATATGTAGTTCAGTTGTTTAGCTTTGAAAGCCTCTAATCTCTGTTTTTACTTTAGTAGTTGAGTGCCTTCTAGTGTCATGAATTTTGTGTTGCACTGTTACACTCATAGGCTCACAGGATGTTAGGGGTTGGAAGGGACCCAAGGAGATCATCAAGTCCAACCCCCCTGCCAGAGCAGGACAATGCTATCTAACACAGATCGCAGAGGAACACATCCAGGCAGGCTTTGAAAGTCTACAGAGAAGGAGATTCCACAACCTCTCTGGGAAGTCTGTTCCAGTGCTCTGTGACCCTTACTGTAAAGAAGTTCCCCCCTGTGTTGAGGCAGAACCTTTTGTGCTGCAGCTTACACCCCATTCATGGCCAGGGTTGAACAGATCCAGCATATGACTGAGAGCAAGGTGATACGAATGTAACTAAGGGCAGGGCTGCCACAGGATGCTGCTAGGGAAAGATGTCCTAACCCATGTTTTTCTTCCCCACCCAGTAATCCCTGATAACTGATTAAAGTGGAACTTTCAGGGCTTGGCTACTTCATTCACTATGTGTAGGCCAAAACACTTTTATAGCAGCTGGAAACGAGTAGCATTCTAATGGCACAGTTTTCTAGGCTTTGGCAATGAAACATGAGATTAAAAATGAATCAAGGAAACATTTTGTTGGATCAGTCATTTGCCTTTCCATTGAATTTAGTTAACTTCTATTTTCAATAGAAATAGTGTACATACTTGCTTAGTTATGCAGTGTGTTTCTACACTGAGTGCCTCCAATGAGGTCTTGGAGGTGTTCAAGCAAAGCCTGGCTGAGGCACTCAGTGCCATGGTCTAGTTGACTGGATAGGGCTGGGTGCTAGGTTGGACTGGATGATCTTGGTGGTCTCTTCCAACCTGGTTGATTCTATGATTCTTAGTGCTGTGGTCTAGTTGACTGGCTAGGGCTGGGTGCTAGGTTGGACTGGATGATGTTGGAGGTCTCTTCCAACCTGGTGGATTCTATGATTCTTAGTTCCAAGGTCTAGTTGAGTGGATAGGGCTGGGTGCTAGGTTGGACTGGATGATCTTGGAGGTTCTCTTCCAACCTGGTTGATTCTATGATTCCATGATTCTCAGTGCCATAGTCTAGTTGACAGGATAGGGCTGGGTGCTAGGTTGGACTGGCTTATCTTGGAGGTCTCTTCCACCCTGGTTGATTCTATGATTCTATGGTCTTCAGGAAGCTGTATGTAGCAATTCACACATGGAGGGCAGTCCTCATCTTTGGTTAGTTTGAAGGGGAAAACATTCTAGATCTTTTACATTGCATTTATTTATTTTAGTAGCCTTTTCATGCTCTTGTTATTAGGCAGCTCTTTGTCAATTCACTTACTTCCTCATCAAGTTCATATAGAATCACACAGACTCACAGCAAATTAGAATTTGGACTTCCAGGGATCATTGAGTCCAAAATCCCTGCCAAAGCAGGATCACCTAGGGTAGTTCACACAGGAAGGCATCCAGGCAGGTTTGAAGGTCTCTAGAGAAGGAGACTCCACAGTCTTTCTGGGCAGCCTGTTCCAGTGCTTTGTCACCCTCACTGGAAAGAAGTTTCTCCCCATATTGAGGTGAAATCTTCTATGTTCCATTTTGTAGCCATTGCTCCTTGTCTGACCAGTGAAAAGAGATTGGCCCCAGCCACTTGACATCCACCCCTCAGGTATTTGTACACATTGATGAGATCTCCTCTCAGTCTTCTCCAGAGTAAACAGCTGCAGGTCTTAGTCTGTCTTTGTAGGTGAGATGCTCAAGTCCCCACACTTCTTCATGTTAAACATACCAAGACACTCACAAATGCAAGCAATGTATTGCTATTACAAAATTACTTTCTAAGATGGAGACTCAGAAACAGATTCTCCTGCTCACATCCAGACATTGCTCCTGCAGAAAACAAGGTGCAATGAAATAGTATTTCTTCTTTTGAAAAGACTTTATTAAGCTTTGTGACAGAACAATATGGAGACCTCAAATCTCTGTTTCCTTATCAGAGTAATTAGCTAAAGTTAATCTTGAATCTCCCTTGCTGCCTTGTTCCCCCTGTGTGGGTCTTACATTCAGTCAGCACAGATAGTACTTTATTATTCCCGTCTTCCCTCCGGCAGCCGTTGACATTCTAGCACTAGACAGAGGAGCTGGTGACAGCTGCTCTGTCAAGGCTTTAAATCCCCAGTTAGGTGAGTGTAGCTACCAGCCCACTGACCATGTGTCACAAACCACTCAATTAGTATGTAGGTGGGGGAAGAGTTGCAAATTAAATGTAATGAGATCAATCTGGAAGTCATTAATAAAAAGATCATTTCAGATGCAGTAAGTTATTATTTGCCAAAATGTTTCCCTCCCTTCTTTCTTTCCCTCTCTCCCTCCCTCCCTCTTACTTTTCCTTCCTTCCTTCCTTCCTTCCTTCCTTCCTTCCTTCCTTCCTTCCTTCCTTCCTTCCTTCCTTCCTTCCTTCCTTCCTTCCTTCCTTCCTTCCTTCCTTCCTTCCTTCCTTCCTTCCTTCCTTCCTTCCTTCCTTCCTTCCTTCCTTCCTTCCTTCCTTCCTTCCTTCCTTCCTTCCTTCCTTCCTTCCTTCCTTCCTTCCTTCCTTCCTTCCTTCCTTCCTTCCTTCCTTCCCTCCCTCCCTCCCTCCCTCCCTCCCTCCCTCCCTCCCTCCCTCCCTCCCTTTCTCTCTTTCTCTCTTTCTCCCTGGGAAGTGTCATATCTTGCTGAGTGGCACATCTGGTATCTAGTCTGCTACCCCCTTTTATATACACAGTCCTTCCACAGTATCTCAACACTGCAAAGCCCAGGCGAAGACAAGCCATTCAACTTTGCTATTGATCTCTCTGTGGTTGCCAGCTTCTTGTGATATCTCAGTCTAACTGAGAACCACAGAAAACATTTTCTTTGAATTTCAGGTGATTTAAAGAAAAGGGATGTTAGACTTTGTGATTGTCTATGCAGTCTTAAAAAAAGCTACAGGAATGCTTTCCTTATGAGAGCAACCTCTCTGCAAGACATTGGATTTGTTGAAGCACTCAATGGGATCTCACAGACAGACCAGGTACTGCGGCTGCCAGCAAAGCTCTTTCATTTTATGTAGAAGATGAACTCCACAAGTAACTCTTTTTTACAGATATTAAATAAAATTCTCGGTGTTTAGTTGCAGTCAAGATTTTTTTTCTTAAAATGTGGCTTTTTTTTTTTTTTTGATGTTATGCTGCATACTGCAGCCAAAGTGTTTTAATCTGGCATAATTCTGTTGTGCTGGATTGTAGAATCATAGAATCAGTCAGGTTTGGAAGGGACCACAAGGATCATCTAGTTCCAACTCCCCTGCTGTGCCCAGGCACACCCTACCCTAGATCAGGCCGGCCACAGCCTCATCCAGCCTGGCCTTAAACACCTTCAGGGATGCGACCTCAGCCACCTCCCTGGGCAACCAATTCCAGGTTCTCACCACTCTCATGCTGAACAAATTCCTTCTCACATCCTGTCTGAACCTACCCATCTCCATGGGCTGCCCAGGGAGGTGGTGGTGTCACCACCCCTGGAGGTATTCAAGAAAAGACTGGATGAGGCACTTGGTGCCATGGTCTAGTTGAGTGGATAGGGCTGGGTGCTAGGTTGGACTGGGTGATCTTGGAAGTCTCTTCCAACCTGATTGATTCTATGATTCTATGTTCTTCCAAATTGTTATCCCACCATTTGAAATTAATTTCAATAGATTCTTTAATTACACTAAGTTTCCCATTCCTTTGCATTTCCAAGTGCAATATTCTATGATTTCAATATATGTCTGCTTTATAAATACATATTTACAACTGCATATTAGTATTTTCACCCAGTGTCTGCAAAGCACATTCACACATATATCTGTTCAATATTAATCCATAGTTCTGTGGTAAACAACATGAGTGAAATTAGTGCTTAAGTCAAGATCTGGAAAGAAGTAGAAAGTAGCCAGAAAATACCCAGTATGACAAATGTAGAGCTTCAGGGGTAATTTGTTCTACGTGAATTTTATCCTAAGTCTGGTCATCTTTTTTCATGGGGGATACTAAAGTGAAATTCTTGACTGATTTGTGATCAATTAACTGTTTGAAAGGAATTTATCTTCTTCAAAAGAAATGATTATGTGAAACATCACTCAGAGTTTCTCCCCATATAATGAGTTACATGTTGCTTTGTTATTGTTATGATTGCTTAAATCACAGCATCATAGGTTGCTTCCACCAGGTTGGAAGAGACCTCCAAGATTATCCAGTCCAACCTAGCACCCAGCCCTATCCAGTCAATTAGACCATGGCACTAAGAATCATGGAATCATAGAATCAACCAGGTTGGAAGAGAACTTTCAAGATCATCCAGTTCAACCTAGCACCAAGCCCTATCCACTCAACTAGACCATGGCACTAAGAATCATAGAATCAACCAGGTTGGAAGAGACCTCCAAGACAATGACAGAAGTTCTAGACAGAACTGAAATGTATTGTTGTGTATTCTTTGTCTTGTTTGGTTCTTTTATTTGCTTAATTATTTTGCCTTCCATCAAAAAAATGGAATTCTTTCTTTGCATCTCTTTGGAGTGACTAAAATGTTCTGAGTTAATTGGCCAAAGAAAAAGAAATAATTAGAAAAGTGTTTTTGGTAAACATTCCAGATTTGATATTCTAACAGACAGATGTTTGTGAGTCTGGTTCTTGAAAGGGATTGCTTCAAAAGTCGTGGAAGGAGATCAGAAAGTCTCCTCACCCTGAATTTGATGGGCTTGGAGCAGAGCTTAGAATCCAAAGACCAAATCTGGTTCTGCTTAGCATAGATCTTGCATGTGTATACGTTTCACTACAAAGGGAATCTCAGTGAAATAAAACAGACCAAGATCTCCAATGAGCCTTCACCTGCAATCACACTCAGTGAAAGAAACCAAAACAAGATCTTTGATGAGCCTTCATCTGCAATTACATTCTTTTGGGGAATTGCAACTGTTTCCATGATAATAAACTGGATCATTGCAAACGGAGAGCTCTGGTGAGCCAGCAACTTCTGAGAGCCAAAACTGCAGAGAGTTTTTGGGAGAGAAAGGAGTGGGATTGATATGTTTGGGATTTTAGTTTTATATTGCCACTTTGTCAGTATCAAGTCCTCAAAAATGAAGCTTTGGGTCCCAAGAGTCATGCAATGACTTAACGATCATTAAGCCTTTTGTGAGGTGATACTTACCTTGTGTTTGTCCTCTGGTTTTGAAGCCTTTTGAACTGCCACACTTATGTATTCCAGATATTTCTGTATAACCAGGAAGTCACTGGGCATCGCCAAGAGGAGGCTGGCTCCAGCCTCCTGGCATTCACTCTGCACATATTTATAAACATGAATGAGGTCCCTAGGAAACCTGCAAGGGGTGAAGACATTGAAGATGGAGGCCTTCAGCAACCTGTTCTAGTGGGAAGTGTCCCTGCCTATGGAAGGGGTTGGAATTGGATGAGTTTTGAGGCCCCTTCCAACCTAAACCATTCTATGGAGAGAATTAATTTAACCAAAAAAAATCCCAAGAAACAAACAACTCCAACAGAAAGGAACAAACAAAAGCCTGTAGATGTTATTTAAGAGAGATGTTGAGGTGGTGGAATGTGTCCAGAGAAGGGCACCAAGGCACAGCCTTGTGAGGAGAGGCTGAGGGAGCTGAGGGTGTGCAGCCTGCAGAAGAGGAAGCTCATTGCTGTCTACAACTACCTGAAGGGAGTCTGTAGCCACGTGGGGGTTGGTCTCTTCTGCCTGGCAACCAGCAACAGAAGAAGGGGACACAGTCTCATGTTATGCCAGGGGAGGTCTAGGCTGGATGTTAGGAGGAAGTTGTTGGCAGGGAGAGTGATTGGCATTGGAATGGGCTGCCCAGGGAGGTGGTGGAGTCACCATCCCTGGAGGTGTTGAAGCAAAGCCTGGCTGAGGCACTTAGTGCCATGGTCTGGTTGACTGGCTAGGGCTGGGTGCTAGGTTGGACTGGCTGATCTTGGAGGTCTCTTCCAGCCTGGTTGATTCTGTGATTCTATTTATTGATTAAGAGGGAAGATGAAATGTTCATATTATCCATGACTCAAATGTCTGGGCTCCAGGAAAAACACCTAATAGTGTGAGGAAAATGCAAGACTTGGCAACTTTGCTGAGATGAATCATAAAGATTGAGACTCAACAACTTTTGCTCTAAGTTAAATATGTACCACTTCCACTTGGATATACAGACAGCTGGCAAAAAAAGGTCACATTATTTACTCAAGCAAAAGCAGCTAGGGAGCCTGTTCTTGCTCATTGCAAATACCCCTTTACACTGGACCAAAACCCTTCACAGTTCCTCATCCTTGTAAACCTGGGAGACCCAAGCCTGAAAAATGAAATCTCAGAAGGGGCTGTTCAGTCTGGAGAAGAGGAGGTGACCTCATTGTGGCCTTTCAATATCTGAAGGGGGCCTACAAAAAAGCTGGGGAGGGACTTTTTAGGCTCTCAGGGAGTGAGAGGACTAGGGGGAATGGAGCAAAGCTGGATGTGGGTAGGTACAGATTGGAGGTGAGGAGGAAGTTGTTCATCATGAGAGTGGTGAGAGCCTGGAATGGATTGCCCAGGGAGATGGTTGAGACCCCATCCCTGGAGGCCAGGCTGGATGAGGCTGTGTGCAGGCTGATCTAGGGTAGGGTGTTTAAACTAGCTGATTCTTGTGGTCCCTTCCAGCCCTGCCTGATTCTATGATTCTAAGTAATGTTCCTCTCTGGAAAGCTTCAGTTGTCTCTGCCAGTTCATGCTTTGTGTACCAATGAAGCTCAGAGGTGAGTTGTGAAGGTTATTCCACTGACTGCTTGCAAACATTGTAAGCCAATCACCCTGTGTGGTGTGCTGTATATTTCACAGGGAATAAAATTCCCCAGATTTTTGATTTTTTTATATATATATATAAATCACAGACATGGAAAATCTTACAAATGACTAAAGCCACTTAAAATAATTTTTGTACCTTCTGTTGATGTGTTCTGATTTCTTTTTCAGTGTCTGAGATCTTTGCTTAGTAATGCAATTAAATCAGAATGTCCCACTGAGAAGCTGAGTTGCTCCCTCTGTCAGCTGTATTCCTGATCTCCTTTTTTGTAGGTGTTTGCTTTATGAGAATCAAACCATTGCAGATTGCAGACTACCAAATTAAGTTCTCAAAATGCTGACAACTGAAATGCTGTCACATGTTAATGTTATTACATCACTGAAAGTCGGAGTTGTCTGTACCCATAAGACACATTAGGTTGTTGTTTGTGCTTTGCTACCCATCTGGTGAGCAGCTAATTATTTGGAGCCCTTCCAACAGGGTCCAACAAGCACCTGGCAGAGGATGTGCATCTGTTTCATTTTGCCACTGCAAAGGCCCTTTTGGTTATCGTTGTTTAATTACAACATTACATCTGAATGGCAAGAGTGAAGTTGAGGCAATGTCTTGAATGGGAATTGAGCTTTGGTATCTATTAAATCTAATATCCCCAGGCTCCCTACTTCATCAGCAGGAAAACACTTCTATCTATCTATCTATTTATTTATTTATTTATTAGTTTGTTTGCTTGTTTGTGAGTTTGTTTCTTAGTTTGCTTGTTTGTTTGTTTTCCTAGTCAGCCTTTCAATGACTTGTGTCCCTGGGCTCAATTTAACATTCCTGGAGACCTCCTCTCCCCATTATCTAATCTATCAGCAGAATTTTCTGAAGCAATAGCTGTGAACATTTAGAAGCCAAAGTCTTACTGAATCATAGAATCCTTTCAGTTGGAAAAGAGCCTAAGATTATTGAGTCCAACCATCAGCCTAAAACCACTGTGACCATTAAATCATATCCCAAAGTGCCATGTCCACATATTTCTTGAACTCCTCCAGGGATGGTGACTCCACTGCCTTTCTGGGCAACCTAGTCCAATGCCTGACCACTCTTTCAATAAAGAATTTTCCTCTGGTATCTAACCTAAACCTCCCCTGGCACAATTTCAGGCAATATCCTCCCTGATATTAGGGAGAAGAGACCAACCCCCACCTCATTACCACCTCCTGGCAGGGAGTTGCAGGGAGCAATAAGGTCTGCCTTCAGCCTTTTCTTCTCCAGAAGAATTTCATGTTAGCAAATGACCAGGATATTTAATTTCTCAGGTCAAGTGTGATAAGGTACTTCTGCCTTGTAGCAATTATTAGTTAGCTTTTTTTTTCCCCCCCTTGGAAGAGTAATTTTGCAGTTGTTGATCCTAAAGTATTATCTTGAGGATAAGTTATGCAAAATGATAGATATACTCCTGGCAGCCAAAATCAGCCCATGTGATGATTTTCTGATTGTCCTGAAGTGTTTTTTGGGTGTGTAGGAAGATGCAGCCACATGCTTAATGCTTTCTAATGTACCATGCATGTCTGTGTATTTCAGTCATAGTCACATATAACCTGCAACAGAAGAAGTGGTTTGAGTTGTTGTTGGAG
The DNA here is from genome assembly GCF_015220805.1 of Pogoniulus pusillus. NCBI lineage: Eukaryota > Metazoa > Chordata > Aves > Piciformes > Lybiidae > Pogoniulus > Pogoniulus pusillus. The sequence continues at coordinate 5,451,084 of NC_087266.1, forward strand.
GGTCCAGTTTGCTTCACAGTGACTACTCATAGCCTGACACATTTAGCACCTGGGAAGAGAGCATAGAGAACAGTGAACTATCCTGTCTAAGAGAGAATTCCTTCAATAATAGATGTGTCAAACATCCTTAATTCAGACTATGAGAAGCTTCTTGATGCAATGCTGCTGGAAAGCAGCTCCATGGAGAAATACCTTGGTGTCCTGTTGGACAGCAAGTTCTGTGTGGGGCAGCAATGTGTCCTTGTGGCCAAGAGACCAAATAACATCCTGGAGGTGCATCAAGAAACGTGGGGCCAGCAGGTCCAGGGAGATTCTTCTCCCCTATATTCTCCCCTGGTGAGACCACATCTGGAATATTGTGTCCAAGTTTGGGCTCCCTAGTTCAGGAGAGACAAGGATCTGCTGGACAGAGTATAGTGGAGAGCCACAAGGATGACTGGGGGACTTGAGCATCTCCCTTATGGAGAGAGACTGAGAGACCTGGGGCTGTTTAGTCTGGAGAAAAGAAGGCTGAGAGGAGATCTGATCCATGTGCACAAATGTCTGAGAGTTGGGTGTCAAGTGCCTGGGGCCAATCTCTTTTCTCTGGTCAGCAACAATAAGACAAGGAGCAATGGCTATAAAATGGAACATAGAAGGTTTCACCTCAACACGAGGAGAAACTTCTTCACAGTGAGGATGACAAAGCACTGGAACAGGGTGCCCAGAGAGGTTGTGAAGTCTCCTTCTCTGGAGACCTTCACAACCTCCCTGGGTGCATTCCTGTGTGAACTACCCTAGGGAATCTTGCTTTGGCAGGGAGGTTGAACTCAATGATCTCTGCAGGTTCCTTCCAAATTTTAGGGTTCCACAATTTTGTGATTCTGTGATCTTATTCATTGCCTTTATATTTGTAAAGCAAGAAGGAGTTTGTTCCTGTTTGTTTGGGGATTTGTGTGAATACCCATTTTACATGTGGTCAAGACCTTCTATCAGCTGTGGAATATTTGTGGCCTGTGCGATGCATAAGGTCATGCTAAATAAAGGAATCCTTCCAGATTGACAGAGATCTACAACTTCTGCCCAAAATGCTCCAGATATCTTGTGAGGCACTGAGAGGAACACCAAAATCCTGTCCAATTCTGGGCCCCTCAATTCAAGAGAGATGTTGAGGTGCTGGAATGAGGCCAGAGAAGGGCAGCAAGGCTGGTGAGGGGCCTGGAACACAAACCCTGTGAGGAGAGGCTGAGGGAGCTGGGGGTGTGCAGCCTGCAGAAGAGGAGACTCAGGGGTGACCTCATTGCTGTCTACAACTACCTGAAGAGACATTGTGGCCAGGTGGGGGTTGGTCTCTTCTGCCAGGCAACCAGCAACAGAACAAGGGGACACAGTCTCAAGTTGTGCCAGGACAGGTCTAGGCTGGATGTTAGGAGGAAGTTGTTGGCAGAGAGAGTGACTGGCATTGGAATGGGCTGCCCAGGGAGGTGGTGGAGTCACCATCCCTGGAGGTGTTCAAGCAAAGCCTGGCTGTGGCACTTAGTGCCATGGTCTAGTTGACTGGCTAGGGCTGGGTGCTAGGTTGAACTGGCTGATGTTGGAGGTCTCTTCCAACCTGGTTGATTCTGTGATTCTACCTGCTGTGAATAGCGAGTGCCCAATGAGCAGTTAAATTGGACAGTATGGAAACAACCCACAAGGTGAAATTTCTTTATGTAAACTGCATGCAAAATGATTGCAAAGTCATTTAGCAAATGAGTTGTTCTGTCAGTAGCAGATCTAATAAAGCCTGGGTGCTTTTTGAGGGGTGGCAGCAGAGATAGAGTTGTTTTGATTTTACAGACAGGTGTTAAAGCAATTCTGCTGCAATTAATCCAGGAAGTATTCATGGGCTGATGATCAGCTCACATGCATGTGTCAGTGGAGAGGTCAGTTGCTGCCACCAGAGAAGATGGACAGTTTGGGCTCTGTCTATTTTTCCATCAACCAAGGCAATAATAGCATCTGTCCCCTCTGCTCAGCCATTTATCTCACTGGAATCTCAGATGAGTGACAGAGAATAGGATAACTTGGAGGATGGCTGAAAATGTATCATCAGTGATGAATGATGTACAGTACATCTGCACTGCAGCTGTGCCAGGCTGACTGCTGACACTTCACAGCCAAAAGGCAAATGCATGGCAAGTCTCATGTGTGCCTCCCATATGCCACTGATATTGCAACACTTTTCCACACTTGGATTCATCATTTCTATTTGAAAAAGTGCCACCTACAAAGTGTGTGGAATCATAGAATCAGCCAGGTTGGAAGAGACCTCCGAGATCATCCAGGCCAACCTATCCCCCAGCCCTATCAAATCAACTAGACCATGGCACTAAGTGCCCCATCCAGGCTTTTCTTGAACACCTCCTGAGGCAGCAACTCCACCACCTCCCTGGGCAGCCCATTCTAATGGCAAATCATTCTGTCATGTGCCAGAAGATGTCTCTAGTCTTGGACAGTGACACTTTGCTGAACCTTCATAACTTAGAAGAGAAATCTGTCCAGTGGCTGCACAAAGCATGCATGTGAATTGGATGTCCCCCTCTGATTGAATATTCCCCTCCTCTGAGAGGAAGCTCTGAGGTGACCTTCTTGTGGCCTTCCAGTATCTGAAGTGGGGCTACAAAAAAGCTAAGTAGGGACTTTTTAGGCTAGCAGGGAGTGCCAGGACTAGGGGGAATGGAGCAAAGCTGGAGGTGGGGAGATTCAGACTGGATGTGAGGAGGAAGTTGTTGAGCATGAGAGTGGTGAGAGCCTGGAATGAGTTACCCAGGGAGGTGGTTGTGGCCCCATCCCTAGAGGTGTTCAATGCCAGGCTGGATGAGGCTGTGGCCATCCTGATCTAGGGTAGGGTGTCCCTGGGTATGGCAGGGGGGTTGGAACTAGATGATCCTTGTGGTCCCTTCCAACCCTGACTGACTCTACGATTCTATGTAGCATTTTTTTCTTAAACTGCATAAAGATTTTTTTTTGCATTTCTTCTCTAGGCTTTGTCTTGTTCATGCAGAGTTGATCTGGTACCACTGGTCCTCTAAAGTCTTGATACTGTTTAGCCAAAACATCTGCTGGCAGAGCATATTTCAGATCTCCATCACAGATATTGCATGGTCTTATTTGCTATTGTGTCAGAAAGATGTAACCATCCAACTTCTTTTTGTGTCTCTGAAGCTCATTCTTCAGTACCTGAAGCATTTATAGCATTCAGTAGTCCAATACTATTTTGCTATTTGCAGTTACCAAGATGCAACCTCCTGCTCTGTGAGCTGTTCTGTCTCCACTGAAAAATCAGTGCCACAGAATCAATCACAGAACTAACTAGGCTGGAAAGACCTTCAAGATGATTGAGCCCAACCTATCACCTAACACCTTCTAATTAACTAAACCATGGTACTAAGTGCCTCATCCAATCTCCTTTTAAAGGCCTCCAGAGATGGCGACTCCACCACCTCTGTGGGCAGCCCATTCCAATGGCCAATCACTCTTTCTGTGATGAACTTCTTCCTAACCTCCAGCCTAAACCTCCCCTATCTTTCACATGCAAACTTGAAATCATGTTTATGGGAGTCCAGCTGTCAGATCTTGAAATCATTTAGAGTCAAGGACTGAAGAATACCTAATCCTCTTGGATCAACTTCAGTTTCTTCCCATCTGCTGCTGAGGGAGTGGAATGACTGTGAGTCATAAAACAACTCAGGCTGATGGGAGCCAAGGAGTGATTCCTTAAACCATCTCTCAGTTTCTCTTGACTATTCATACATGCTCTTTCTCCTCCCCAGTGCAAAGCCAAACAGGCAGCTTACCCTGCTAGTGGAAAAAGGCTCACACATTGATACAGTCTCAGCTTTAAAGCTGCCAGTGCCCCTGAAGCTGATGCCTACTCCACTGTTCCGTTCCCATGAAATGTCAAACAGGTTTATTTTTGCCTTTTATCACATTAATTTAATTTACATTCAAGTTGTTCAGTGATGATGAAAAGTTGGAAACCAGTGGAGAACCTGAATTTTTAAGATAAGTCTTGAGTCAATTTAAACATACCCATGACTGTCTTAGGAAAGCTGCAGTTAATACCTAAACATGCTCTGTCTCCAGCTGCTTCTTAGGGACATATTCTTTTTTGTTTTCCTGAGGAAAAGATACATAAACCTTGTTATTCCTTCTCTCATGTCCTTTTCCAGGAGATGTTGCTTCTCTTTTTTCTCATCTTACCCTTTTTTTCACCTTTTTTGGGGATCAAGAGTGATTGTTGTCAGCTACGGTTTAGAAAGTTATCCAGACCTTGTCATTAGGTTAGTAGAATCATAGAAACAACCAGGTTGGAAGAGACCTCCAAGATCAGCCAGTCCAACCTAGCACCCAGCCCTAGCCAGTCAACTAGACCATGGCACTAAGTGCCTCAGCCAGGCTTTGCTTCAACACCTCCAAGAACAGTGACTCCACCACCTCCCTGGGCAGCGCATTCCAATGCCACTCTCTCTGACAACAACTTTCTCCTAACATCCAGCCTAGACCTTCCCCAGGAAAACTTGAGTCTGTGTCCCCTTATTCTGTTGCTGGTTGCCTGGCAGAAGAGACCAACCCCACCTGGCTACAGCCTCCCTTCAGGTAGTTGTAGGCAGCAATGAGGTCTGCCCTGAGCCTCCTCTTCTCCAGGCTAAACACCCCCAGCTCCTTCAGCCTCTCCTCACAGGACTGTGTTCCAGGCACCTCACCAGCTTCATCACCCTTCTCTGGACACATTCCAGTATCTCAACATTTCTCCTGAATTGAGGAGCCCAGAACTGGACACAGCACTCAAGGTGTGGCCTGACCAATGCTGAGTACAGGGGCAGAATAACCTCCCTTGTCCTACTGGCTACACTGTTCCTGATGCAGGCCAGGATGCCATGGGCTCTCCTGGCCACCTGGGCACACTGCTGGCTCATCTTCAGCTAATATCTACCAATATCTCCAGGTCCCATTCTTCCTGGCTGCTCTCAGCCACTCTGTCCCCAGCCTCTAGTCCTGCTTGGTGTTGATGTGGCCGAAGTGCAGAACCCTGCACTTGGCCTTGTTCAATCTCATCCCATTGGCCTCTGCCCACCCATCCAGCCTGCCTAGCTCCCTCTGCAGGGCTCTCCTACGCTCCAACAGATCCACACCTGCTCCCAGCTTGGTGTCATCTCCAAACTTACTGATGCTGGACTTAATTCTCTTACCCAGTTCATCAATAGAGATATTGAGCAGGACTGGGCTCAGCACTGATCTTTGAAGCACACCACTAGTGACAGCTGCCAACTGGATGTGGCATCGTTCACCACCACTCTCTGGCCCTCCAGCCAGTTCTTGGCCCTTGTCAGGGTGAATCTGCCCAAGCCACAAGCTGCCAGCTTTGCCAGGAGCTTGTTTTCTTGAGTGACTCATTGTTATACCTAAAACTAGAGTTGATGAGAAGGTAGTGTGGGATGTGTATGGTAGAAAATTCTGCCTAGTTGGGTGAATACAGGCATCTCTGCAGGCACTTGGAGTCTTATGCAGACAGGTATATGCCTGAGGCATTTCTACTGTGAAATACTAAAACTGGATGTCAAACACATCGGATGATAAATTGAAACTGACTTGATTTTCATTACGATTAAAAGGCCTTCCTGAAGCAATAAATATTTATCCAAATATAGCATGTTCCCAGAAGAGAGAAGTTTGGATTTCTCCTGATTGTCTTCGGTCAAGTTAGGAGCACAGATCTCTCAGATATGAAAAATGGAGAAAGACACAACCTGTGGAAATCTTTCTCTCTTTCCATCAGTAAGCAGAACAGCAGAGTGATCGTCCAGCTGAGATATCCCAGCTCAGCATAGAATCATAGAATCATCCAGGTTGGAAGTGACCTCCAAGATCAGCCAGTCCAACCTAGCACCCAGCCCTATCCAGTCAACCAGACCACGGCACTAAGTGCCTCAGCCAGGCTTTTCTTCAACACCTCCAGGGACAGTGCCTCCACCACCTTCCTGGGCAGCCCATTCCAATGCAAATCACTCTCTCTGCCAACAACTTCCTCCTAACATCTAGACTAGACTTTCCCCAGCACAACTTGAGACTTCATCCCCTTCTTCTGTGGCTGGTTGCCTGGCAACCCCACCTGGCTACAATTTCCCTTCAGGTAGTTGTAGACAGCAATGAGGTCCCCCCTGAGCCTCCTCTTCTGCAGGCTGCACACCCCCAGCTCCCTCAGCCTCTCCTCATAGGGTTTGTGCTCCAGGCCCTTCACCAGTCTTGTTGCCCTTCTCTGGACTTGTTCCAGCACCTCAACATCTCTCTTGAATTGTGGAGCCCAGAACTAGAAAGGTTATTTTGAGACTCAGTGCTTATACTAGGAGATGTTATAGTATGGTTTGCTTAGGAGTAAATCCTCTTTTAACGAGGAGAAGTATGCTGAAAGAAGAATTTTCCAACTAGGACATATAAATGGAGTACTCAGAGCTGTAATAATAACTTAGATCCTTATTAAGTGATTGTTTTGCATGCTGCTTTGAGCAGCTACATGAAAAAATGAGATGTTGTACTAGGGAACATGCTATCTAGACTTAGCCTTGAGACTCCAAATACAATTTACCGTGTATGCTTGTGATTAAGAAGATATGTGCATAGATAACAACCTTGTAATTTGCATATTAATACAAATGAGTTATCTTCAGATTATGCACATCCACTGTGTTAGCTGTGCCCTTTCTTGTTTGGATCTTAGAGAGAATGCATGTGAATATATGTGTGTAGAATGAGATTCAAGGTCTTCAGAATTACAACAGCAGTAGATTTTGCATGTCCTCATGGTCATGTCCTTCATAGGTCAGAATTCTGCTTTTATGTATGCAACATCATAATGGGATGAGATTTAACGAGGCCAAGTGCAGGGTTCTGCACTTCGGCCACAACAACCCCAAGCAGCACTACAGGCTGGGGACAGAGTGACTGGAGAGCAGCCAGGAAGAAAGGGACTTGGGGGTACTGGTAGAGAGTAGCTGAAGATGAGCCAGCAGTGTGCCCAGGTTGGACAGGAGAGCTGATGGCATCCTGGCCTGGATCAGGAACAGTGTAGCCAGTAGGATGAAGGAGGTTATTCTGCCCCTGCAGCACTGGTCAGGCCCCACCTTGAGTGCTGTGTCCAGTTCTGGGCTCCTCAATTCAAGAGAGATATTGAGATACTGGAACATGTCCAGAGAAGGACTATGAAGTTGGTGAACACAGCCTGGAACATAGCCCTGTGAGGAGAGGCTGAGGGAGCTGGGAGTGTTTAGCCTGGAGAAGAGGAGGCTCAGGGGTGACCTCATTGCTGCCTACAACTGAGGGGAGGCTGTAGCCAGGTGGGGTTGGTCTCTTCTCCCAGGCAATCAGCAACAGACCAAGGGGACACAGTTTCAAGTTGTGGTGGGGGAGGTCTAGGCTGGATGTTAGGAGGAAGTTGTTGCCAAGAGAGTGATTGGCATTGGAATGGGCTGCCCAGGGAGGTGGTGGAGTCCCTGGAGGTGTGTTCAAGAAAAGCCTGGCTGAGGCACTTAGTGCCATGGTCTAATTGATTGGCCAGGTCTGGTTGCTAGGTTGGACTGGCTGATTTTGGAGGTCTCTTCCAACCTGGCTGATTCTATGATTCTATGATTTTCTCAGAGATAGGCAAAAGAGGTTTCCAGCTACATCAGCACTGCTGAAGCAGTGTGGAAATCTGTGTGTGTGCAAATCTGTGCATACTCCTCTCTTACTGGTTCCAGAGACCACAGATCAGTGGTTGAGAGCTGCTTTATTAGACAGTAAGCTCGCTTGGATAAACGACTGCTGGCAAATAAAGTTGGCCAGCTCTGCCTTATGAAAATGTTGGTATGATTCGACACAGAAGTCCAATCTGGGAAACATTGTAATGTATTCTACATACACCTCTTTGCTGTTGAATTTATTCTTGCCCTGTAGCAATTAAAATGAGCCAGAATGGATTTCTGTTCCAAATTAATGTGGGATTTATATAAGAAGCACACTGACCTGTGCACTATTAGGAGCCTTTATGCACTGTAGGTGTCTAAACTTCTCTTGATGGACATGTCAGTAGAGCCAGGGATGTCCAGCTCTGAATAAAGTACCTTACATCCCTGGAGGTGTTTAAGGCCAGGCTGGATGTGGCTCTGGCCAGCCTGATCTAGGGTAGGGTGTCCCTGCCCATAGCAGGGGGGTTGGAGATAGATGATCCTTGTGATCCCTTCCAACCCTGACTGATTCTATGCTTCTATGATTCTATTAACAATCAGGGAAGTAGCTGGGGGATTTTTCTTGTTAAGAGTGATCTCCAGAGGGACAGAAAAAGGGCTCAAGTGTGGTCAGGCTAGCATATGCCAGATACTCTGAAAGATAAAAATAGAGGGTTTTAAAATCCATATTTTGCTTCAGGCATTACAAGTAAAGAGAAATGGCAAGCTGTGCCAAACTCAGCTTTCAGTACAGTGGATTCAGGAAGAAAAGGCCATGCTGAACTGTCATTCAAATACAGACATCTTTTTTTCCCTCACTGGTTACTTATCTCAGAGAAGGGATGTTCATATGGGTGTTAGGGCATGTTTGTATGCTTGTGTATATGCTGCTGTACGCTTGTTTAAGCTGCTGGTGAGTGAATCAGTGTTTGGCTGTATTAGGACAACATCATGCCCAGAAGCCTTACATGTGGCTTCTGAAAAAGATTTGAAATGCTATTTAGCCTTCAGCCAAGAGCTGATTCCATATAATTTTTCTGATACTACAGCATGTACTCTAGAAACTACTTCTCTGCTGTCTTCCTGTCCCTTAGATGGGATCCAGGTGTCACCACAGTAGAAAGATTAGTCAGTGGGCAGTGCATTGTGTGCTTCACAGTGTATCCTACTTAACATCTGATTTAAGATTAGTGGGAAACAGTAGCACCTCCTGCCCAGCTGGAAAGACAAAAATCATCTGAAAGAAAACCAAATAATCACTCATGCAAAACATTGACAAAATAGGCTACCAGAACCAGCCAAGAGGAGCTACTGGAGAGAAGAAAGGTCTGTGACCTTGCTGATTATTGAAAACAGAGAGCTCTGAGCTTGCACTGGCCTGAGCTGGAAATCCAGATGGCACAACAGTGCAGGTCAGTGCTGCATAGATGTAACCAGGTTGGCTCTAGAAGCTATTCTGCTAGTTTGGTTTTTCACTTTTCCTGTGGCACTGTACCAGAACCACCTGTGTACATCCAAAGACTGAGTTAACTTCCTTGGTAACAGCAGAGGTATTTTCACATTGTCCTTTGCAGGTTATAAAGGCAGAGGACTGAAAGTGCACTGGGTGTATCTCAGCTCCTAGTACAGATGATATACCTAGGAGTAATCAAGAGTTGATTGCATTAAGTATTTCAGAGGACAGACAAGATGGTTAAGTGAATTTTTTTTTCAAGTCTAAAGATAGGTACAGAATTGGGGATTTCATTGTTATGCTGAGTTTCATTTCATGTGACTTTTGCTGAGTCTTGCTCTTGAATCTCACTCTGATGCACAAGAAAATCATCAGACACTGCCCTTTCTTCTTTACGCCACTCTGTAGGGAAAGTGAAATGTTACATTGACTTAACTACGTAGTGGAGTTGTAATCACAGGAATCCTATCACCTCCAGTGCTACGACCCTTAATTAATCACAGAATTAGGCTGGATGTTAGGAGGAAGTTCTTGCCAGAGCAAATGATTTGCCATTGGAATGGGCTGCCCAGGGAGGTGCTGGAGTCACTGTCCCTGGAGGTATCACAGTATCACAGTATTATCAGGGTTGGAAGAGACCTCACAGATCATCAAGTCCAGCCCTTTACCACAGAGCTCAAGGCTAGACCATGGCACCAAGTGCCACGTCCAATCCTGCCTTGAACAGCCCCAGGGACGGCGACTCCACCACCTCCCCGGGCAGCCCATTCCAGTGTCCAATGACTCTCTCAGTGAAGAACTTTCTCCTCACCTCCAGCCTAAATCTCCCCTGGCGCAGTCTGGCTGAGGCACTTAGTGCCATGGTCTAGTTGACTGGATAGGGCTGGATGCTAGGTTGGACTGGATGATCTTGGAGGTCTCTTCCAACCTGGCTGATTCTATGATTCTATTCTAGATTGGAAAGGACCTTCAAGATCCTTGAGTCCAATCATTAATTTCACACTGACAAGTCTTTGACTAAACCAAATCCCTCAGCACAACATCTCATCACTGTAAATTGCTATGCTTGGAAAGGACCACCAGGATTATCCAGTCCAACCTTCATCCCAGTATCCTTCATCACTCAAGTGCCACATGCATTCTTTTTTTTAAACACCTCTAGGGATGGCAACTCCACCACCTCCCTGGGCAGCCTGTTCCAGTATCTGACCACCTGCTCTTTACAGAACTTCCTCCCTACATCCAACCTAAACCTCTCCTGATGCAACTTGAGGCCGTTTCCTCTTAGAATCATAGAATCAACCAGGTTGGAAGAGACCTCCAAGATCAGCCACTCCAAACTAGCACCCAGCCCTGTACAGTCAACTAGACCATGGCACTGAGTGCCTCATCCAGTCTTTTCTTGAAGACCTCAAGGGACGGTGCCTCCACCACCTCCCTGGGCAGCCCATTCCAATGCCAATCACTCTCTCTGCCAACAACTTCCTCCTAACATCCAGCCTAGACCTACCCCGGCACAACTTGAGACTGTGTCCCCTTGTTCTGTTGCTGGTTGCCTGGCAGAAGAGACCAACCCCCACCTGGCTACAGCCTCCCTTCAGGTAGTTGTAGACAGCAATGAGGTCACCCCTGAGCCTCCTCTTCTCCAGGCTACACACCCCCAGCTCCCTCAGTCTCTCCTCATAGGATTTGTGTTCCAGGCCCCTCACCAGCTTTGTCACCCTTCTCTGGACACATTCCAGCACCTCAACATCTCTCTTGAATTGAGGAGCCCAGAACTGGACACAGTACTCAAGGTGTGGCCTGACCAGTGCTGAGTACAGGGACAGAATAACCTCCCTTGTCCTACTGGCCACACTGTTCCTGATCCAGGCCAGGATGCCATTGGCTCTTGGCCACCTGGGTACACTGCTGGCTCCTGTTCATCCTACTTGTCCTATCATTAGTAATTTTGGAGAAGACATAATCTTGATAACAGAAAGAAAATAAGTACTAATGAGTTTGTTTATTAGCATTGATATAATTGTTGCATTTAGTTCTTAGAATGATAATTACTATCTGTGATTAATCCCTCTCAGGCTGAAAAGTTTTTACTGGTGCCTGTATCTTTAAGACTTTGTGTTGATTCATATGTAATTTAAGTCGACAGGGGCTCCAGCAGTATAAAAGGGAACAAAGAGCCTGGTTTCAGGGTCTAATTTAGTTGTAGCTTCTGTATGGCTGATGCAGGATTGACTGGATGTACTTTGATGGTAATATTAAGTCTTACCACTCCCTGAGTGAGGATCGAAGTAATTAGCAGGGCTTAGTGCCAGAAGGCAATGCAATTCACCACGGTTGAACCTAATTCAAGATTTATGGAGTGAGAATTTCAGTTATTTGTGGGGCTTTGGATTGCTGATTTTTCTGCTTTGAAGGCATTCTGACAGTCTTTATTTTTTTATATGTGTTCTGTTTAACAGATACAATTCCTACTTGAGTTCTTAACTGAGACCTTTACAGGTTTTTGTCTTGCAGTGTAGGGAGGAAGTCAGAAGTTCCACTTATCTTTGAAGTGGATGCTGTGATTTTCAGCTCTCTTTTGTGGTAGCATGGAAAAGTAGAGGTAGCAAGACCAGTTCATATAAAGCCTTAATTCTGTCCTCATTGCTCCACAGGATAGTGTAAGATGTGTAATTGATAAGCCTGGATGAGGCACTTACTGCCATGGTCTAGTTGATTGGATAGGGCTGGGTGATAGGTTGGACTGGATGATCTTGGAGGTCTCTTCCAACCTGGTTGATTCTATGATTCTATGATTCTATGATAACTGCAATTGAAAAGTACTTCTTGTAGATGCTGGAACTAGCAGGAATGAGTCTGGAAGAAGAGAAGACTTAGAGGGGATTTGATAAATGTCTATAAATGTCTGAGGGCTGGTCAGGAGTTGGGGGCACAGGCTCTGCTCACTGCTCCCTGGGATAGGACAAGGAGCAATGGGTGTAAGTGGCAGCACAGGAGGTTCTGCCTCAACACAAGTGGGAACTTCTTTACTGTAAGGGTCACAGAGCACTGGAACAGGCTCCTCAGAGAGGTTGTGGAGACTCCTTCTATGGAGACTTTCAAGGCTTGTCTGGATGTGTTCCTCTGTGATCTGTGTTAGATAGTATTGTCCTGCTGTGGCAGAGGTGTTGGACTCGATGATCTCCTTGGGTCTCTTCCAACCCCTGACATCCTGTGAGCCTGTGACTAAATCTGGAGTTGGCAGAGCCCCTGGGTTAGACAGCAGGTCAAAAAAGCTTAGTGCATATACTGTGTGTACAACAGGTATATACCAATCTATAGAGTGCTCAGTATTTGCCCCAGTGGAGGTGAGGTACTGTTCAGTCCTTTTTAGTGGCATACAGAATTCTTGATCCTGGGGAGCTCTACCATTTGTACCTGAACTGAATGAAAATGGGAAATTTTGCTCTTTCCCACTAAAATAGTTTTGCAAACTACACAGGCCTAGAAATAACATGAAAACTTTCTCCAGACACCTGCTTTTGTTATTTGTTATGGATCTAGATAATTTTATTTAATAAGAAAGGCTTTGGTGTTTCTCCAGACATCAAAAGAAATGGAGTTGATGCCTTTACCTGTATAAAATCATCCTCTTTGTTCAGTCTATTAAAAGCATGTAAGAAGTCAAGATATTTGCATGAAACAAAAGCTTACAAAACCAAAAGGGATGAAGCTGAAAAGCTTTGATTCAATGGCTTTGTGGGGTAGATATTGCTTAGGAGAAGGGAAGGCAATATTTCACCTGCTTATCTGTGAGGTTACTTTCCTAGCAGCTGATGATTTTCCTCCCACATATTTACACAGGTAGCTACTCAAACATACAACTTAAAGTGACTGTATGACAATCAGTGTGCATATCTTTCAGGGATATTAAAGGCATTTCCATCTAATTTGGGATTGGTTGTGTGATAATATTCCCACCAGTCAGATGTGTATGTGCACTGCTGGGCAGTTTTCAGATGTGGCAGAGCAGTAGGTTCAGGCTTTGCACTCCTCCATGTGAAATACTCCTTTGGCTCACCTTTGAAAGTGTGTCTTGATGCTTTCAGCATCACACAATCACAGGATGTTAGGGCTTGGAAGGGACACATGGAGGTCATTGAGTCCAACCCCCTTACAGGGCAGAAGAACCTCTCTCGACCTGCTAACCACAGCCCTTTTAATACACCCCAGCATGGCATTGCCCCTGCTAGCCACAAGAGCACACTGCTGGCTCATGGTTCACCTCTCATCCGCTAGGACCCCCAGATCCTTTTCCCCTTCACTGCCTTCCAACAGGTCAGTCTCCAACCTATACTGATACCTGAGGTTGTTCTTTCCAAGGTGCAAGACTCCATGTCTGCCCTTGTTGAATTTCACTCAGTTTGTCCCTGCCCACCCCTCCAGCCTGTCCAAGTCTCACTGAATGGCAGCACAGCCTTCTGGTGTGGCAGCCACTCCACCCAGCTTGGTTTCACCAGCAGACTTACTGACAGTGCACTCTGTGCCCTCATCCATTGATGAATATATTGAACAGAACTGGTGCCAGTGCTGACCCCTGGGAGATTCTACTAGTTACAGGCCTCCAACTAGACTCCATCCCATTGATCACAACTCTCTGACTTCTTTCCTTCAACCAGTTCCCAATCCACCTTACTACCTGATCATCCAGACCACACTGACTCAGTTTAGCCAGAAGGATGCTGTGGGTGACACTGCTGTCTCCTCATTTAAAGAGGCCAAGTGTACATCCTGCTATTTCCTTGGCCAACTAAGATTTTTGGTGTGAAACAGTTAAATATAGAGGGTATTAACTCACATATAGAAGGTACAGGATTATGCCCTCAGGAGAACTTCCCAGAAGTCCCAATTTTGAAAAGTAGCTTTTGAAATGCAGTAGGCCCATTAGAAAGAAACGAGAAAGGTGTAGTAAGAGAAAATTTCCAGTCCAAGACAAAAAATGAAAGTCATGAATGTATTTTCTATTTATATATATATATATATATATATAAGGTAATTTCTCTGTAGTTGTTGATCCAAGTCAGGCAGAGCAGGCTGTAAACACTAGGCTCTGCACTTTGACTGACTATCCTCTCTCTATCTTATTCTGGGGACCTTTATTCCTTCTGCTTAGAATCATAGAATCAGTCAGAGTTGGAAGGGACCACAAGGATCATATAGTACCAATCCCCAGGCCGTGGGCAAGGACACCCTACCCTAGATCAGGCTGCCCACAGCCTCAGCCAGCCTGGCCATAAACAACCCCAAGCATGGGGTCTGAACCACCTCCCTGGGTAACCCATTCCAGGCTCTCATCACTCTCATGCTCAACAACTTCCTCCTCACATCCAGTCTGAACCTACCCATCTCCAGCTTCACTGCATTCCCCCTAGTTCTGTCACTCCCTGATAGCCTAAAAAGTCCCTCCCCAGCTTTTTTGTAAGCCCCCTTCAGATACTGGAAGGCCACAAGAAGGTCACCTTGGAGCCTCCTCCAGACTGAACAGCCCCAACTCTTTCAGTCTGTCCTCATAGCAGAGCTGCTCCAGCCCTCTGAGCATCCTCGTGGCCCTTCTCTGGACACACTCCAGCATCTGCACATCCCTCTTGTGCCAGGAGCTCCAGAGCTGGATGCAGTACTTCTCTTTCTTTTTAATAAAAGTTTCAGTTTTGCAGAATTCACAGATCTAGACAACAGACCTTGCTTTCTCTCCTGCCACCTCCTAAAGAAGTTTCTCTTCTCTCCCACCCTGCTGCTGTCTAACTATCACTATAAATCCTGGCGCTAATGGTTCTCTTCCTAAAGGCTGTTAATTGCAGTGAGTTTATACTCGATTATGGAGCCAATGACCCAGATTCAGTTGCCTTGACTTTTGCCTTCAATCTTAGAAGCACATAGTCCACAATTACAATACTCTCAGAAGCTAGTGCAGAGGGAAAACTGCTTTCAAAGGATGATTAAATCCATCCAAAACCAGTTACTATCAAGGAAGCTTGTCTTTGTGCTGACTATAGTGAAAGCCTAGGACTCCAGTTTAAATTAGATTCCTAACTTGTAGACATCAGAAGCTAGATTAGGTCTCTTGCAAGCCAGGGTTTCCCAAGAGAGGAAAAAGCCTTTAAACTGTCAGAAAAGGGCATTGCAGGGCAAGTAAGTAGCAGATTAAATTCAGACTGGAGATCAAGCTAACTGATTTAATACTCCTTCCAAATAGTGGCTGTGTATACTGAGCATAGTAATCTGTTAAATGGCCTTGTTACAAGAGCACAGGAAGGAGTTGGGGAATTGATTTATAGATGCTTAAACAGGCAAAATGTTGCAATTAACATAAGGTGTTAATAAAGGCTTGTAGAGGATCTGCCAGCTAACATCTCCAACGGAGTAACACAGAGAGCACTGCAGCACTTAGATCTTACTGCTATGATTTGATAGCTTTCTGACTGAGATGCAGCCCTCCCTCTCAGCTGTTCTCTTCCCTTAGGCTGTGGGGGAAGTAAAGGTGAAGAAAACCATGGATGGTCCAGTTTTGCTTTTTTTTTGCACAGAATTGTATTTTTTCCAAGTATTTTAAAACTCTTTTGCCCTCATTTTGTGATTTCCAGTCTAAGCCTTGCACAGAATTGAAATGCTGTGAATAAGTATTAAAAAAAACCCAAACAAACAAACCCTTATATTCATAGAATCATAGAATCACTCCATGAAGAATTTCCTCCTAGCATCCAGCCTAGACCTCCCCCACCACAGCTAGAAACTGTGTCCCCTTGGTCTGTTGCTGATTGTCTGGCAGAAGAGACCAACCCCCACCTGGCTGCAGCCTCCCTTCAGGTAGTTGTAGGCAGCAATGAGGTCACTCCTGAGCCTCCTCTTCTCCAGGCTAAACACCCCCAGCTCCCTCAGCCTCTCCTCACAGGGCTGTGTTCCAGGCCTCTCACCAGTTTCATCACCCTTCTCTGGACATGTTCTAGTATCAAAACATCTCTTTCAACTGAGGAGCCCAGAACTAGACACAGCACTCAAGGTGTGGCCTGACCAGTGCTGAGTACAGGGGCAGAATAACCTCCCTTGTCCTACTGGCCACACTGCTCCTGATGCAGGCCAGGATGCCATTGGCTCTCTTGGCCACCTGGGCACACTGCTGCCTCATATTCAGCTACTATCTACCAGCACCCTCAGGTCCCATTCTGCCTGGCTGCTCTCAAGACACTTGGTCTCCAGCCTGTAGCACTGCTTGGGGTTGTTGTGGCCAAAGCATAGAACCCTGCTCTTGGCCTTGTTAAATCTCATCCCGTTGGCCTCTGCCCACCCATCCAGCCTGTCTGGGTCCCTCTGCCCACCCATCCAGCCTGTCTGGGTCCCTCTGCAGGGCTCTCCTGCCCTCCAGCAGATCCACATCTGCTCCTAGCTTGGTGTCATCTCCAAGCTTACTGATGCTGGACTCAATCCCCTCATCCAGATCACCATATTGAACTGCAGAAAGCTAAATGGTGAAGAAATCTTGGTTAATTCTGTGCTGAAGTGAACTGTCAAAGAAAAAAAAAAAGCAAAGGAAAAAAAAAAAAAGAAGCTGAAACTTTAAATATTGTCTTGACTCTTTTTATTGTTAACCATAAATTAGATGACTCAAATGCATCTCAGATGATTCAAGCTGTGCAAGCCCACTGCTAGCTTTTAAGGACATTCTTGGCTAACAATCTAAAGCAGCTATGCATTTCTTCTGTGCTCTAACATTAAAAGAACAAAAGATCCTTAGTTCTGTGTATCTCTTCCCTGCAGGTCCATATCCTTATCTAGCATTTCAGTATTTAGCCTGTGAATATGCTTTTGTGCCTCTGTGTGTAAAAGGAGATGAACAAATGACACACTGTGGCTTAATTTGGCGTTCTGTGTTTCCCTGGCTCTAGCATCTCTACAACCCCATGTATAAGGAGCATCATCTTGCGTTTGTCTTGTGTGGAAGTAGTTAGTGCACTGAACCATGAAAGGCTGGGAGCTTATTTAAAATTAATTCTATCAAAACAGCATCTTGCTGCAGTGAGGAGACAGGTTATATCTTGAAAATTCTTTAGCTGAAGTGGGAATAAAAACAATAGAAGGTTTCTAGCTGCGTTCTTTACCTACAAACAAAAATGCTGCCTTGCCCTTGGACACAGATTGCTGGTTTCAATGGGCTTTGTTGTGGTAGGTCTGGTGGGCCAGGAATAGGCTTATACATGTCCTGTGGTAAACAAGGTGCACACACTTAGCTTGTGCCTGCCTTGTGCAAGGCCCATCCTTTACCCAGCTATGGGTAAAGCAAGCCTATGGATTCACCTCATATTGTCAGGCTTGGCTAACTGCCATTCTGATTGGCTACTATGTCAGGCCACACCTTGAGTGCTGTGTCCAGTTCTGGGCTCCTCAAGTCAAGAGAGATGTTTTGATACTGGAACATGTCCAGAGAAGGATGATGAAGCTGGAGAGGGACCTGGAACACAGCCCTGTGAAGAGAGGCTGAAGGAGCTGGGGGTGTTTATCCTGGAGAAGAGAAGGCTCAGGGGTGACCTCATTGCTGTCTACAACTACCTGAAGGGAGATTGTAGCTAGGTAGGGGTTAGACCCATCTACCAGGCAAGCAGCAACTGAACAAGGGGACACAGTCTCAAGTTGTGCCGGGGGATGTACAGGGTGGATGTTAGGAGGAAGTTGTTGGCAGAGAGAGTGATTGGCATTGGAATGGGCTGCCCAGGGAGGTGGTGGAGTTGCTGTGCCTGGAGGTGTTGAACAAAAGCCTGGCTGAAGCACTTAGTGCTATGATCTCGTTGATTGGACAGGGCTGGGTGCTAGGTTGGACTGGAGGTCTCTTCCAACCTGGTTGATTCTATGATTCTAATTAATTTCCCCTTCATAACAAGCTTTTAAGTTTTTATTGACCTAATCTTACAGCTTCTTGTGATGTATTTTGAATACATTGAAATCAATGCTAGAAGCCTCACCGTGAAGGATGCTTTAAAGTGGTAATGTATAGGCAGACTCACAGAGGAGGAAAACATGTCTATGCAATGAGGCATCCCCAGTACTAATGGAGTTTTAATGGATTAACCTGACCTGCAGACTTCATACTGGACTCTTTGTGGGGTGTATGTTATTTTATAATTGGAAATGTGTATATGCAGGGCTTGGTGCTCAAATGAACTCAGGACCTGCAACTGCAGCATGTAAAAGCAGTTGTCTCATGTGAACTTCTCCCCAGCCATATTGTACAGCAAGAGCTGCTAGGTGCTGCACACATTTGAAAACCTACTCTTTATTGTGGGAGAGCTGCCAAAGAGAAACAGAAGGGAAAGAGTAGTCTCTGTTGAAGTCCATGAGAATTGCTTCTCTGTAGAGAAAGAGACCTAGACCAGGGGTGGAAGAGCAGAGTTGCATGCTCACTGTGTCAATGTGAACACTGCAGTTGCAGCCCATCTCTGTCTCTCCTGGCATGGCAGCTGGGAGGAGCCCCTGAAAACTTTTTCAAGTGGAAGAAAATATGCCTGATGCCTCACCATTTTTACAGATAAGAGTGAAATAGTCCTTATTTTTCTACTTTATCTGCAGGCAAATCTAGAAGATGTACCTGAAAGGTGGTTGTAGCCAGGTGGGGGTTGGTCTCTTCTCCCAGACAACCAGCAACAGAACAAGGGGACACAGTCTCAAGTTGTGCCAGGGGAAGTATAGGCTGGATGTTAGGAGGAAGTTCTTTCCAGAGAGAGTGATTGGCATTGGAATGGGCTGCCCAGGGAGGTGGTGGAGGCACCGTCCCTGGAGGTGTTGAAGCAAAGCCTGGATGAGGCTCTTAGTGCCATGGTCTAGTTGGACAGGGCTGGGTGCTAGGTTGGACTGGCTGATCTTGGAGGTCTCCTCCAACCTGGTTGATTCTGTGATTCTATTTCAAAGGTGATCTATCTTTTTATGATGTTTTTTCCCTGAGTCTCATTCTTTGACAACTCACATCTCCAAAATGGGTATGTGCTATCCATCAGGGTCTTACAGAGCTGGGTGAGCAGTTCCATTATTCATTTGCCTTATTTTTATATGGTACTATAGAAATGAATAAGATTGTTTTTAGCTTGCCTGGTCCCTTAAACAAAGTGGGAGCTAGGAGTAAAAGAGGTAGTGAGGGTTTACTTCTTGCTCTAAAAATGCATGCTCCCTGGAGGCAGTAGCAACAGATCTTGCTGGATATTCTCTCCCCTTTGGTGTAAGAGCCTCAGTTTCTCAACACTTCACTAAGCTCTGATGGAGCAAAGCAGCTTTCAATATCAAGCCTAGAGCACCAAGCAACACATATTTATTTATTCATCCCTTCATTCTGTTTCTCAACACTTCTTTTTAAGCCTTAGAACTTCTTGAGTAAGGCAAAAATAAATATTAGGTTTGTTATTGATTCTTTCCCTCTTTTAGTCATTGACTGTGCATTTTTCTTGTTTCTGTCAGGCATTTTTTATGAGAGCTAAGCATTTTCACAAGTTCTGTGCTCTTTCTCCACCTGCTGCTAGTGTTTTCTGACCTGAAGTTCATTTAGGCTCATGTGCAATACTCAGCAATATAGTTTTGAATTCACCAAATGGGTTCATCAGAAAGGAAGCCAGGGAATGCATCAGCATGGGTGTAGTGAGGGCCCACGGTCAGGGATCAAGAACCAAATATGTTACAGGGAGCAAACCAAGCTGCTGGGCAGGTGCACTTGATACAGACCAGATTTTGGGATCATCTTTATTGTGAAGTTACTCTTTGCTTGAAACTTATGAAATTTTGTCTTGTAAGCACAAGTGAAAAGTCAAGTAGCATAGCCAGAGGAATTTGATGAGCTCCTGCACTTTCCTCTGAACCAAATTCCTGATGAAAATTTCTGCCTCAAGTGTGAGAAATAAACTAGCAATGGCAGTCTACTCCAAATTCTCACTTCTGAGTTGTCTTAAGCTGTGCTTGGACTTCTGAGTTGTCTTAAGCTGTGCTTGGACACAGCCTCAGGCTGCGCCAGGGGAAATTTAGGCTGGAGGTGAGGAGAAAGTTCTTCCCTGAGAGAGTCATTGGACACTGGAATGGGCTGCCCGGGGAGGTGGTGGAGTCGCCGTCCCTGGAGCTGTTCAAGGCAGGATTGGACGTGGCACTTTGTGCCATGGTCTAGCCTTGAGCTCTGTGGTAAAGGGTTGGACTTGATGATCTATGAGGTCTCTTCCAACCCTGATAATACTGTGATACTGTGACTTAGAACAGTTTTAAACAAGTGCTTCCTCCTAAGTTAACTGTTACACTCATTCAATTATTGCAAACAGCTTAGGACTGTATTATAACAGTGTTAAAGTACTAAAGGGAATGTTTTGCCCAGAGGCTTTTCTTCACATGGTTTTCCATCTGGAGATGCAACAAGACCTCCTTTGCAAAGTGGGTCAGACCCATCCTTAGTAGTGATTTGTGATTCTCTATAACTGTAGTTACCAACAAGAAGGATTAGGACTTCTTGTTGCATCCATAGCCACAAGCTTCATAAATATTTTATTGCCTATGTATACATTTTTCATACATATAATTTGAGTGGCATTATAGTTTAGTAGTTTACTGTATTATGCATTGAAGAGATTCATTTACATTCTTTAAAGTCTGGCCTTTCAGGCATATTATCTTTGCATTTCTTTTTGTTTTCCCTCATGCCAGCAGAGGAGAAGATGATTTGCTTTATTTGACCATCAGTCTCTGGAACAATTGCTATCACTTTATAGCCCTGGCTTCCTTTTCTCAATGGTTTTGAAACCTCTGATAGCAACATTAGCTGGCTTCATGCTTCTGTTTCTAAAATAAATGAGATCTTTTGGGGAAACAAATTATGGCTCTTCATGTTCTCCAAATCCATGAGACTGTAGAGTTCCTGGAGAGTGAGTATAACATTGACTACTGTAGGCTTTGCCAGTAAAACTAATTTTGACTGAATTACCTGTGGTGTTCCATATGTCTCTGGCATGCTCACATTTTCATGTTCTGTGCAAAGATGGTACAGCACTAAACATGGTAGAGTTAAACACTGGTCTCATCCAAAGGTCTTTTCCAGCTGAAGCAATGCTACCATAGAATCATAGAATCAACCAGGTTGGAAGAGACCTCCAAGGTCATCCAGTCCAATCAATCACCCAGCCCTGTCCAATTCGTAGAATCATAGAATCAACCAGGTTGGAAGAGATCTCCAAGATCAGACAGTCCAACCTAGCACCCAGCCCTGGCCAATCCAGACCATGGCACTAAGTGCCTCATCCAATCTTTTCTTCAACACCTCCAGGGACAGAGACTTCACCACCTCCCTGGGCAGTCCATTACAATGGCAAATCACTCTCTCTGGGAAGAATTTCCTTCTAACATCCAGCCTAAACCTCCCCCAACACAACTTGAGACTGTGTACCCTGTTCTGTTGCTGTTTGCCTGGGAGGAGACCAACCCCCACCTGGCTGCAGCCTCCCTTCAGGTAGTCATAGACAGCAATGAGGTCACCCTGAGCCTCCTCTTCTCTAGGGTAAACACCCCCAGCTCCCTCAGCCTCACCTCATATGATTCTATGAACTTTATTTCTCTTAGAAGGTAGACCCTTGACTGAGTATACAGAAGCTGATGCTTGTGTGCAGTAGCTAATATTAACAGCCGTAACAATTAGGTCAATGTTTAGTGAGCAGTCACAGTTTGAGCCAAAAGCAAAGTGAGCTGGCTCATCCAGCAAGCTACAGGACTACTCTCCCACTGCCAGACACTTGATGACATCTACTTCTTAAAAAGAAAAGGTCCTTTGTAGGAATAAAAGCTCACAGAAACAGATTCAGACAGGTCCCCTCTTAGTTTTCCTTCCAGTTCAACAATTAGATTAAGAATTTGATTATTAACTGTATTTTTTTAATCTGAACGTTTATCAGCATAAATTTGTTGCTCACACCAAGAAGTAGTTAGGTTTCCAGTCTTTATGCAGTGTTACAAGAATTGTTCTGAGCAGCTACATTGCTGAATTTTCCAGATGTTGATGCAGTAAGCCCCTAGAAATTCCAATTTTTCAATGTTAAAATCAAAGACTTCATGTGAGGGGAAAAGGCCAGTTGCATTAGAGAATCTAGCTATTATCCAAGAGAAACAACACTCAGCTAATTTTAAATTCATTTTGATCTGCCTTCTGTCGAGACCAGCTCTGTGCTCAAACCACTGATGTCTGGTCTAAATCAGGTGGCTGCCAAATATTCGCAGGGCCAAGAGTCACTGAACACACATGGCGTGGTCTAGAAGGTGGAATAATGGGAGGCAAGGAGGAAGGAAGGAGCATAGGAGAGAGGAAGGTTCATAGGTTAATTTAGGGATGCCTAACACATGGAATGGCAGAAATACCTATAGGTCCTATTTGGCCACAGCAACCCCAAGCAGCACTACAGGCTGGGGACACAGTGGCTGGAGAGCAGCCAGGAAGAAAGGGTCCTGGAGGTACTGGTAGAGAGTAGCTGAAGATGAGGCAGCAGTGTGCCCAGGTGGGCAGGAGAGCCAATGGCATCCTGGCCTGCATCAGGAACAGTGTGGCCAGCAGGACAAGGGAGGTTATCCTGCCCCTGTACTCAGCACTGGTCAGGCCACACCTTGAGTGCTGTGTCCAGTTCTGAGCTCCTCAATTCAAGAGAGATGTTAAGGTGCTGGAATGTGTCCAGAGAAGGGTAACAAAGCTGGTGAGGGGCCTGGAGCACAGCCCTGTGAGGAGAGGCTGAGGGAGCTGGGGGTGTTTAGTCTGGAGAAGAGGATGCTCAGGGGTGACCTCCTTGCTGTCTACAACTACCTGAAAGGAGACTGTAGCCAGGACCTGGCACTTGGGCAACAGACCAAGGGGACACAGTTTCAAGTTGTGCTGGGGGAGGTCTAGGCTGGATGTTAGGAGGAAATTCTTTCCAGGAAGAGTGATTGGCATTGGAATGGGCTGCCCAGGGAGGTGGAGCCACCGACCCTGAAGGTGTTCAAGGAAAGCCTGGCTGAGGCACTTAGTGCCATGGTCTGGTTGACTGGACAGGGCTGGGTGATACCTTGGGCTGGATGATCTTGGAGATTTCTTCCAACCTGATTGATTCTATTGTCTATGATTATCCTGCTGCCCAGAGGAGCTGTAGTTATTTTCAGGGGAATGCCATAGCCAGCAGCAGTTGCTGCCTCATTTCATCCCACTGCTGAGTCTGTACTGTCTATGCAATCCTGCCCCATCGTGGGCAGTGCAGTGGGACTGGCAACCAGTCAGCTGCTTCTAAGCTGCCACGGTGCAGCTGCTCAGCACTTGAGGGCGAACCTTGCTATTCATACCATGCAGAGATGTGTGTTTTTCCCCAGAATTCAGAAAGCAGTTAACCTTGAGCTGCTCACAGCCCCAGAGGGAATTCCCCTTACATCTTGGGTCACGAACTGACAGCAGTGCTAATAATAGTCATTATGGACAAGATTAAAGGCCATCATGTGTCCCTCTGTTCTTCTGTCTACCTTCACCCGAACCAGAGATGAAATTCTAGGTTAGGGAGGGTGTCACATTGCCTTTGCTCACAAACAGTGCATACAGAGGATCACACTTTGCCAGCCAAAAATAAACCATTTTACAGTCAGCCCAGCCCTCCTGTGAAGAAGCAGGGAGGAGACGGCAAGGGAAACACACAGCAGCAATCGAGAGTGTCAGCCCTGGCTGTAAAGTAGGTTGGCTGTAATCAGGGGGAGGCAGTACCCTCCACTTGATCTGCTGCCAGAAGCTACTGAAAGTGTACAAGTGGCTCAGAAGCAGCAGCAGCAGCACTGGCTGATGCATTTAGATCAGCTAATCCTGGAAGGTGTCATTCCCAGACCCCATAATCATGAACCATGGCTGAAATTAACTACTGCTGAGTGGCCAGGCACACTTAATTCACCATTGCACCAGCCCTTGATCTGGCCCTGGTGTTCGTGCAGCTGCTCAGGGGATCAGCCCTGCAAATTGCAGGGTTTTATTGTTTTATGGGTCTTTTTTTTCCTTTCCAGCCAGTGCCCAGCTCACTGCTGAGACAAACAGACACTTTGGAGAGTGTGGCAGGGTGGGGAGGTGAACCAAGCTGTTTAATCTGATGTAAGATGCAATTTGCTGCATGCAAACCATGCTCTGAGTGGCTTGGCCCATTAGCTAGAAGGTAAATGGCAGTGTGGCAGATCCTCCTGGGATCAGAGACAAAAGTTAAAGGGTTTTTGTAGCCAAAATCTCTGAATGTGCCATCCTGGCCCACTCTCTTCTGCATTATTAAAAGGAAGGTTTCTGCTGGGTTTTGACATTTATTTCTGTTTCATCCTTTCTCTGAGCTTCACATACATATTTTGAAATATGAAATGATCTGGTTTCCATTCTCAGTTTGGCCTTCAGTCTTAAGAAGTGATTTTCAACAATCACCTGACACCAATAGATAACAGTATGCTACAGCTAGAGCAGATCTTTGGCCTTCCCTCTCTCTGATTTTCTTCAATAATTGGCATTTCTAGACCAGCTTCATAAGCTGCCAAATGTAGCATTTGCTTTATGAAAAGTCTCCTAGAGAGATAATATCCTGCTTCTCAAATAACCTCACATATAAATACAGAACAATTGGAGAAAAGTTGCTTCAAAAATAATCAACTGAAGGTTAAAATTGTTCATTTCAGCATGGAAAACACCTTTTGTAACTATGATGTTCACAATAGACAAACCCTATCATAGAATCATAGAATCAGTCAGGGTTGGAAGGGACCACAAGGATCATCCAGTTCCAATCTCCCTGCCATGCCCAGGGACACCCTACCCTAGAGCAGGCTGCCCACAGCCTCATCCAGCCTGGCCTTAAACACCTCCAGCAATGGGGCTTCAACCACTTCTCTGGGCAACCCATTCCAGGCTCTCACCACTCTCATGCTCAACAACTTCCTCCTCACCTCCACTCTGAATCTCCACACCTCCAGCTTTGCTCCATTCCCCCAGGTCCTGTCCCTCCCTGATATCCTGAAAAATCCTTCCCCAGCTTTTTTCTGGGCCCCCTTCAGATACTGGGAGGCCACAAGAAGGTCACCTGGGAGCCTCCTCTTCTCCAGACTGAACAACCCCAACTCTATCAGTCTGTCCTGATAGCAGAGCTGCTGCAGCCATCTGAGCATCCTCATGGCTCTTCTCTGGACACACTCCAGCATCTCCACATCCCTCTTATAATGGGGGCTCCAGAACTGAATGCAGTATCCAGGTGGGGTCTCATCAGCATGGAGTAGAGGGGGAGAATCACCTCCCTCCACCTGCTGGCCACACTTCTCCTGGTGCAGCCCAGGATCTGCTTGACCCTCTGGGCTGCAGGTGCACACTGCTGGCTTATGTTGAGCTTCTCATCCACCAGCACCCCCAAGTCCCTCTCCTCAGGGCTGCTCTCCAGCCACTCACTGCCCAGCCTGTAGTTGTGCTTGGGATTGCTCCAAGTGAGGTGTCTGTATTCAGGGTAGGTGGTGGCATGTTTTAACCACATTGTGCAGTTGTACAAGATAAGGTGGATGAAAAGTAACTCAGTTAAATGCAACCAGCCTAGAAATTTCTATCAACCAGCCTAGAAATTTCTATCAACCAGCCATAATGTTTGTCTGCTTGAGTCTTCATTCAGTGTAGACTCAAATCAGGCTCTGGGGACCAATACAGAAAGCTCTAGAGAGAGGGAGCAGCTAACATACATAAACTAGCAAGCACAGAATTGCATGTGAAGTTTGCTTGATTCTAGGTAGTCTTTCCTATACCATCCCATAAGGTTGGCTCAGCTGTCAGTTTCCCAGGCTGATTTGATTTTAAACATTGCTTTCACTGAACTGATTTTAATGCATTTTACTAGTGTTGTGGTGATGTGGTTTTGAGCATGAGGCTTCAGTAATAACTGATATCCATCAGTATCATTAGGCCTTTTGACATCAGATGTATGATGTGCCACATATACCATAGACATATGTCACAGAACCCTGATTAGCTTAGAATGAATCATAGAATGTTAGGTGCTGGAAGAGACCTCAAAAGATCATCTAGTCCAACTCCCCTGCAAAGCAGGATCACATCTTGTGTTTTTACAGTCCAGTTTTCTTTTTTGTTATATTTTTATCTCCCTTCTCCCCCCTTTCCTCTACATCTATTTCCTCCTATTTCCCTCCTTTTCCTTCCTTTCCACCTTCCTGTTTCCCCCCACCTTCCTCCTTTCTTCTCCATCCCTTTCCTTTCCCCCATCTTCCTCTTTTCATCGCCATCTCTATCCTTTTCTTCTCCATCTTCCTCCTTTTAGCACTACCTCCCCTTTTCCACCACACCTGGCCCCACATTTTCCCCTTTTTTCCCCTAAACCCAGAGCACCTGTGTCTGTTGCAGTCTCCTCCCAGCCCAGGTGTGACCACAGGAGACGTGGTCAAGGCCCCACAGATCAATGTGATCAAGGAAATGCCACATGGACTCCAGACAATTCAATGTGAATTAGGCCAGAGACCTTTACTGATCATTTTGGCTCTCAATATATCCCCTCAGGGCATAAAGCATAATTAGTCAAGGGCAACCCACTCCTTCAGCATGAACCACACCTTGCTTTCCTCATTGATGAGGTGTCTGTTATCTATCCTTTCTTAGATAAGTTAGCCAGCAGCTGGTGGGAACCAAGGTCAGCATCTGCCTGTTATTATCCTTCTTCACTATGCATTCCCACAGACATATGTGTGACACTTAATTATACATTAATCTAATAAACACCACAGAACAGAGTAAGGTACAGATATTCCTGAGCTTACTAGTGCAGACTGGCCATGCAGTAAGGGAAGGTTTGGTTCTTGGATCTGAGCAGCTGAGTGAGGTATAGATTGGCAGAAGGGTTCATTAGAGGGTGTAACACAGCAGCAGCACAGCTATATTCTGGAGGTTTCTGCATTGACATAATTATATTGCTTCTCATTCTGAATTAGCTCAATGCCTGCTAACTCAGCATCTCTGTACTATTATCCATTACAGACCTGCCTTCCCCATAAACTCTTGGAATTGTGATTTTGTGGTTTCACTAGAGGAAATATATATATATATATATATATATATACATATATATATATTTTAAGGAGCAGCTATGTGCTGCTCATAGTGCAGCTCTTAATATAATGCCTTACATGGCTGTGAATCACAAGTGAGCAGAATCCCAGAGGCAGTGGGGAAGATTCAGAATGCCTTCAGCTCTTTTCCAAACTCCAGAAACAAAGAACAAAAGAGAAGCAAAACTTACCCAGTAAAAGGGAAACCAACAAAATGAAGTGCTGAGTTATCAATCTGTAATAGCAGTAGCAAAATATTCTCCCTTCTTTCCCCTCATAAATCTGGAAATAAAACACAATACAGAGAGGAATCCAGCAGGATAAAGCTGAGATGTGAAAATTCCCTGTTTAATGTATGGAGCATCATCTGCATGATTATGCTGTGTGCTGCTGGCATGGAGGTGCAGCTGGTTCCTGTGGCTCTTCCAGCTGACCTTCTTATCCACTGCAGCTTCCCAGGGTCCCTGCAGCAACCCAGCCAAGCAGAAAAGTTCATCCATAAGACTTTTAAAGGTCCTCTGGTGAGCGAACTGCTCTATGTGAGTGATCTTAGTGTTTATGAAGAGAAATAAATGTAGGAAGGTTCTATATGAGAGACTAAAGGAGCTGGGGTGGTTTAGCCTGGAGAAGAGGAAGCTCAGGAGTGACCTCATTGCTGTCTACAGCTACCTGAAGGGAGGTTGTAGGCAGGTGGGGGTTGGTCTCTTATTCTAGGCAACCAGCAACAGAACAAGGGGACACAGTGTCAAGTTGTGCCAAAGGAGATCTAGTCAGGATGTTAGGAGGAAGTTGTTGGCAGAGAGAGTGATTTGCCTTTGGAATGGGCTGCCCAGGGAGGTGGTGGAGTCACCATCCCTGGAGGTGTTGAAGAAAAGCCTGGCTGAGGCACTTGGTGCCATCGTCTAGTTGACTGGCTAGGGCTGGGTGCTAGGTTGGACTGGATGATCTTGGAGGTCTCTTCCAACCTGCTTGATTCTGTGATTCTATGATCTGAAAAGTGGCCCATGCATGGGACCTCCTCATCATACGTTTGCAGGAAGGATGGATCTTAGAGAGAGGGTATAGCCTAAAAAACATAGGACACTGCCCACAGGTAGTAAACAGATTGAAATGTAGATAAAATCCAAAGATGCATAAAATTGAACAACCAGATCAAAAGTACCTATGTTTCTAAAAGAGATCTAAAGGATCAAAAGGAGAGCTGGAGAGTGGAAGAGAGCCCTGACAGGCACATTTCAAACCTTGTAATAAAACTATAAAAAAAGACATAAAATTATGTTAGATGAATAAGATATATTAAGAAGTATCATAAAAATCATCTGTTTAGGAGTTAATTGGATAGAGTTCCATGCCTGCAGAGTATAATCATAGAATCATAGAATCAACCAGGTTGGAAGAGACCTCCAAGATCATCCAGTCCAACCTAGCACCCAGCCCTAGCCAGTCAACTAGACCATGGCACTAAGTGCCTCAGCCAGGCTTTGCTTGAACATCTCCAGGGACGGTGCCTCCAGCACCTCCCTGGGCAGCCCATTCCAATGCCAATCACTCTCTCTGGCAAGAACTTCTTCCTAACATCCATCCTATACCTACCCTGGCACAACTTGAGACTGTGTCCCCTTGTTCTGTTGCTGGTTGCCTGGCAGAAGAGGCCACCCCCCACCTGGCTACAATGTCCCTTCAGGTAGTTGTAGACAGCAATAAGATCACCCCTGAGCCTCTGCTCACCTACTTCTCCTATTATTCTACCTTAGAATCACAGAATCAGTCAGGGTTGGAAAGGACCACAAGGGTCATCTAGTTCCAACCCTCCTGCTGGCCACAGCCTCGTCCAGCCTGGCCTTAAACACCTCCAGCCATGGGGCCTCAACCACCTCCCTGGGCAACCCATTCCAGCCTCTCACCACTCTCATGCTCAACAACTTCCTCCTTACCTCCAGTCTGAATCTCCCCACCTGTCCCTACCTTGTCCTGTCCCTACCTGGCAGCATAAAAAGTCCCTCCCCAGCTTCTTTGTAGGCTCCTTTCAGGTACTGAAAGGCCACAGGAAGGTCACCTGGGATCCTCCTCTTCTCCAGACTGAACAGCCCCAACTCTTTCAGTCTGTCCTCATAGCAGAGCTGCTCCAGCTCTCTGAGCATCCTTGTGGCCATTCTCTGGACATGCAAATCTGCCATAGGCCTGGTACTTGTGAGTCTGCAGGACTGGAGCTGGATGAACTTTCAGTTTAAAGCAGCACAGCTCTCTTCTTGCTTGTGGTTTTGTGGGACTCCAGAAATGTCTAATGAGAAAAATAAACAGATCATGGACTATATCCCCCCCTCCCCCCAAAAAAAAAGCACTGTATCACTGTTCCTTCCTAAAATGTGCTCAGGCTGCAAGAGTACAGAGCCTATCAGTGATGAAGGAATAGATTGCAGTTCCATTATTTACAATAAAAAATATGCTCTGCAAGGATGCATAAAACAGCAATGAATAAAGGAAGCTTGAGGAAAGGCAATCCTCAGGCAAGACCAAAAAAATAGAAAGGAGTCAGCAAAAGGGAAAGTCTTCCCTGGATAATTTTAACAAGAGACTGGACATCCTATTTTGTTGTACCCTGAGGAGCATGACCTAGTCACTTCCATAAGACAGGATAAGATATCCTGAGGGCATTTTCCACTTCAGATGCTCAGAATTCTATTAAACCAGAGTAGATATGGATACCTTTAGGGGTATGAGGATGGATGAAATGTTTCCTGTGATGTGTGCTCCTCCTTGATAAGACTCCTGGCAAGCAGTTTCAGAGAGAGCTCACAATAGAAACATTTAAATAGATTAGGTATGGAAAGCATTCAAACAGTGTGGACAATTGCTGTTTGGAATAAGGTTACAGTTAAACATTTATGTCAATATTAGCTAAAGATTACCCACAGGCAGCACAGTGGAAATGAGTCTTCAGGGAGATCTCAATCAAAGAGATGGCACAAATCTTGTGAGTGAATTTGTGGCCAAAAACGTATGTGAGGAAAGGAAAAGGTCTTTATATGCTCTGCTTGCACTGGCTGGTCAAAGCTAGCATGGATAGAAGAGCAGACAGCTCTGGGGGCATCATAGAATCCACCAGGTTGGAAGAGACCTCCAGGATCATCCAATCCAACCTAGCACCCAGCCCTATCCAATCAACTAGACCATGGCACTAAGTGCCTCAGCCAGGCTTTTCTTGAACACCTCCAGGGTCAGAGACTCCACCACCTCCCTGGGCAGCCCATTCCAATGGCAATCACTCTCTCTGGGAAGAACTTCCTCCTAAGAACAAAACTCCACAGGGCTTTGAAAGAGGCTTGAATATGATGAGTTAAGGGAGAAATTCAAGGGAGTGAGTGACGTAATTAAAGCATTGAGAGAGAAAAAAACAAAACCACAAAAGTGATACTAGTAGATGTATTTTCCAGGCCTGGAGAATAACATGGGAGGTCAAGAAGAGGATGCTGCAGCACTAGGAGTGCATATAGAAATCTGACTAAAAATCAGGTAAAGGCAGTGAATTTCAGTTGGTCTAGGAAATCATCAAAGTATCTTGAAAGAAAGACCAGTTCCTAGTTCTCTTTAAAATGATGGGAAAAGATGTCTCAAAATGTTTATTTGACAAGGGAGATTATACATCCCCTGTACTCAGCACTGGTCAGGCCACACCTTGAGTGGTGTCCAGTTCTGGGCTCCACAATTCAAGAGAGATGTTGAGGTACTGGAACATGTTCAGAGAAGGGTGACAAAGCTGGTGAGGGGCCTGGAACACAGCCCTGTGAGGAGAGGCTGAGGGAGCTGGGGGTGTGCAGCCTGGAGAAGAGGAGGCTCAGGGCTGAGCTCATTGCTGTCTGCAACTACCTGAAGAGAGGCTGTAGCCAGGTGGGGGTTGGTCTCTTCTGCCAGGCAACCAGCAACAGAACAAGGGGACACAGTCTCCAGTTGTGCTGGGGGAGGTCTAAGCTGGATGTTAGTAGGAAGTTGTTGGCAGAGAGAGTGATTGGCATTGGAATGGGCTGCCCAGGGAGGTGGTGGAGTCACCATCCCTGGAGATGTTGAAGAAAAGCCTGTGTGAGGCACTTAGTGCCATGGTCTAGTTGATTGGCTAAGGCTGGATGCTAGGTTGGACTGGATGATCTTGGAGGTCTCTTCCAACCTGCTTGATTCTATGATTCTATGATATAATGCAACATTGTTCTGAAAATTATTAGAAGTCTTGAATTCTGATTACCATGATCACACTCATCTACTGAGATCAAGTTTAGGGGGACTTGGAAGAAGTAGTGCACTTGATGTTTGCAAAAGCTAAGGCAGATCTAGGGTTATTCAGAGATAATTTTAGTAAATATGGTGACTCAGGTGAGACTTTGGTTAAAGAATCTGAACTGAATCTCTGTAGCTGTATGGTTGTATTCCTAAAGCACAGAAGCATAGCACTTTTTGTTTTGCCATACCAACCCTGAACATCTTTTGCTAATATTCAGCTTTAGAATGACAATTACACCAAAATATGATTTCTGATGTGCCAACACAGCTTTTCCTTATGGCTCTCAGAATTCTATTAGTTCTGCTCCATGGCAAGAGTAAGAGAAAAGCTGTTGAGTTGATGGCACAATACACTATCTCTGCCAGATTGTCATAGCTGTACTGCAGTGAAAGAAAATCACAGCTAGTGATTGATGAGGTTACCAGGCTTGGCAGTTTACAGTGATTACAAGAAAAAAAAAAAGTAAAAACAATAAAGAGAAAAATAGGGGGGAAAAAAAGAAAAATAAAAAGGGAAAAAAAAAATAAAAAGGAAAAAAAAAAAAGAAAAAAGAGGGAAAAAAAAGAGAAAAAAAAAGCACTAAAAATCCAAATCAGTAAAAAACCCTCAGACTGGTGCTGAAATTGCACAGTGAATTCCACACACAAACCCATATATATTACCTCAGCAAACAGCATCACAGTATCACACAGTATCACAGTATTATTAGGATTGGAAGAGACCTCACAGATCATCAAGTCCAACATCACTATAAGGATCTAGTTACCAACTTTTATCTTGTTTTCCTTAGCCTCTTTTCATGTGCTATCATTATACTTCTCTCATTGCTATAACTATAGAGTGAGGTTTCTATTTAGTTGTTGTGGGAATGTAGTGTGAGAAGAATAATAACAATGGAGTGCTGGCCTTGATTCCTGCAGCTGCTGGCTGCCTTATCTGAGAAAGGATGGATAAGTGGACATCTTGTTGATGAGAAAAACAAGGTGTGCTTTATGTAAAGGACTGGGTTGTTCTTGCTTAATGATTCTGTGCTAGTTTGAAGCTAGCTAGAATGTTTTGGTGAGAAGAACTAGATTACAGGCTGCAAAAGGAAAACCATGGTGATGTCTACTTCACTGATAGACTTGCTGAGATGTATAGGAACAAGAAATAAGAACATAGATAAGCTCTCTCACTGAGGCTGCTGGCTGAGCTGCATCTTACTCTCTAATCTCACCCTTCATTTTGGACTATTCCACTTTGCTTCCTAACCCCCTGGCTGAACCTCTATTCTTCCTTGGGACTGGGGTAAGGTTGAGAGGGGTAGGGAGAAGGTGCAGGGGTGGTTGAGAGCCCCTCCTGGGGACTCAGGTTTCTGGGAGGGGAGTTGTGTTTCTGTATTACCTTTTCCCTTGTATATTTCTGTCTGTAACTGTATATACTGTAAATATCTGCTTGTATATTGTGCTGCTGTAAATATAAGCTTCATTCATATTTCCAGAGCCAGCTGAATCTAGTCTGGGTGATTTCCAAAGTGTGTGTGGGGGTGGGGAACAGCCAAACCATCACATTATGCTAATGTGTAGGTGTGTGCTCTATGCTCAAGCCTATACAGTGAGAGTCAGAACAATCAACAAACGTCTCTGGTATAATCCACATTGAATGGCCTGGAGTCCATGTGGCATTGCTTTTGATCACACTGATCTGTGTGAGCTTTGACCACATTCCCGCTGCTGCAGCCAGGTAGCTGCAGCAAGTTGTAGCTCCAGCTTCTCCTTTGCCAAACAGAAAAGGTTGCATAGCATGTAGGCCAAGAAGGCTGAAAAGAAAATGCATCTGTTATGAATGACATAAGAGAAATAGCTGTCTCACTTACTGCCAAAGGCCCATCTCTTTTTTCTTTCCCATAGTATAAGTTACTTTATTGTTTGCATTTTAAATGGAGAGCATTTGGTAGTTTCTAACCATTTTATTACATATATTGCAACAGAACAAGGGGACACAGTCTCAAGTTGTGCCAGGGCAAGTATAGGCTGGATGTTAGGAGAAAATTGTTGGCAGAGAGAGTGATTGGCATTGGAATGGGCTGCCCAGGGAGGTGGTGGAGTCGCCATTCCTAGAGGTGTTGAAGAAAAGCCTGGCTGAGGCACTCAGTGCCATGGTCTGGTTGACTGGATAGGGCTGGGTGCTAGGTTGGACTGAATGATCTTGGAGGTCTCTTCCAACCTCATTGACTCTATGATTCTATGACTTACAAAGAGCTAAGTAATCACCACTACAATCAGGTAGCCCTTTACTTAGCACCATCTTTGTTCTTTTCTTCTTCCACAAGAAAAAGAGTTGTATTAGAGTAGATATTGTTGCTTCATTTGTATTTGTTTCATCTGCTCATGAAACAAAAGAGAGAGGATTGAAAAGGTTTCTTTCCCTCTTTAGTGAAGAAGCTTATGCAAACATTTTATAGGTAGGAAAAGCAGGAAAGCTTTCTTTTCCATCTTCTTATATTGACATAGTTTAATAAGTACTTAAATATCACAGAGTATTATGTAGATAGGTAGATCTCTATTATGGACAGATAGGTGTTTTTTACAGGACATTTCCTGATAAGGTCTGACTTTTACATTAAATTCTCAGAAAGTCTATTCTATTGATTAGCCTTTTATTTTATTTTAATTTTTTTAAGTTTCTACAGCCCAGAAGCTTTTCTAGGGAGTCAAAATGCAGGTATGGAGCACAGCCCTGTGAGGAGAGGCTGAGGGAGCTGGGGGTGTACAGCCTGGAGAAGAGGAGGCTCAGGGCTGACCTTGGTGCTGACTACAATGACCTGAAGGGAGGCTGTAGCTAGGTGGGTGTTGGTCTCTTCTGCCAGGCAATCAGCAACAGAACAAGGGGACACAGTCTCAAGTTGTGCTGGGGGAAGTGTAGGCTGGAGGTTAGGAGGAAGTTGTTGGCAGAGAGAGTGATTGACATTGGAATGGGCTGCCCAGGAAGGTGGTGGAGTTGCTGTCATGGTTCTAATTTAAATTCCCAGGGGCTCAAATATATATTTGATAGAATCAACAACAATTTATAGAGTGCCCTTCCCTCTTCCTCCTTCTTTCTCAAAAGAAAGGAATTAGATGTAGAGAGAGGAAAGGTAAGCAGACCCAAATAAATAATCTCACTCTGATTTGGAAGTTAAAGGAAGAAAAGTTTAAAAATAAATAAAAAGTTATCTGAGGTAGGGAAGTTACAAAGGTATAGGGAAGGGAAAACAAGATACAAAATGTGTAAACACAATCAGATTTTCATGATAATGGGTTTGTCTGCCTCATGAGTGATGGCCCTGTGGTAAATGGATGATCTTGGAGGTCTCTTCCAACCTGGTTGATTCTATGATTCTAAAACAAAGAGAACCAGGAACAGGATGGTGATGCTGGTAAGCAGGGAGGCAGGGAGCACAGAGAGAGAGAGAACAGGAAGTCCCCCTGCTTTTATAGACCTTTAGACAGGAAGGGGGAGTAGACGAACCATGAATCACCTAGGGGTGTTCAGACCCACCCCTGGGGAGGGGTGAAAACTACCTAGGCTTAGGTTCAAGGTCACTCCCCTGGAGGCTTAACCCTGTACAGTTGCCATCCCTGGAAGTATCACAGTATCACAGTATCATCAGGGTTGGAAGAGACCTCCCAGATCCTCAGGTCCAACCCTTTACCACAGAGCTCAAGGCTAGACCATGGCACCAAGTGCCACATCCAACCTTGCCTTGAACAGCTCCAGGGACGGCGACTCCACCACCTCCCCGGGCAGCCCATTCCAGTGTCCAATGACTCTCTCAGTGAAGAACTTTCTCCTCACCTCCAGCCTAAATTTACCCTGGTGCAGGCACTTAGGGCCATAGAATCATAGAGTCAACCAGGTTGGAAGAGACCTCCAAGATCAGCCAGTCCAAGCTAGCACCCAGCCCTGGCCAATCAACTAGACCATGGCACTAAGTGCCTCAGACAGGCTTTGCTTGAACACTTCCAGGTATGATGACTCCACCACCTCCCATGGTCTAGTCAATAGGAGAGGGCTGGGTGCTAGGTTGGACTGGCTGATCTTGGAGGTCTCTTCCAACATTGTCAATTCTATGAGTAGCCTCAAGCTGCAACTCGGTGGGTTTAGAGTGGACATTAGGAAACATTTTTTCACAGCAGTAATGGTCAGGCATTGGAATTGGCTGCCCAGGGAGGTAGTAGAGTCACCAAAAAGTCATCCAAACATCATCTGGATGGGGTGCTTGAGGATATGGTTTAAGGGTGAACTTTGTAGAGTAGTCATAATCCTTGGAATTGATGATCCTGGGGGTCTTTTCCAACTGGAATGTTTCTGTGATTTTATGCCTTTTGTTGATTTTTATTCATGAGAGAGTGCTGCTTGGAATAGCTTCAAGTTTGGTTTCAAAGGATAAAAGAATTTCGAGTGTCTAGTTTGTATCCAAACACTCACAATAAATCAGAGTGTTTTCTCCAGTCTCTAAATGTTCATAGAGCCCCATATGATTTATTTATCTGGAACTCCAAGGTTGCAGCTTTCTAAAAGATTTCCTGCTTTGTTTGTGGTCCATAAAATCCTTCCACAGGTTAATTTAGCTCTAAGTAAAAGCAGGTCCTTCAGAGGTTGACAAGACTTCAAAAACAAGGGGTTTTTTTTGTGGTTAATTGATAACTCTGTTCCATCTTTAAATCATGCTTTGCTGTGTAAGTCAAAAACTTATCCAGGAGAAATATGGTCAAAAGCATGGAACGAGGAAAGGAGAGTATGTGGGAGCTTTGTGATGTGTATGAAGCAATTGCTTAGATGGAGCTAAAGAATAATTCAAGAGAGATGCTGAGATACTGGAATGTGTCCAGAGAAGGGCGATGAAGCTGGTGAGGGGCCTGGAACACAGCCCTGTGAGGAGAGGCTGAGGGAGCTGGGGGGGTGCAGCCTGGAGAAGAGGAGGCTCAGGGCAGACCTCATTGCTGTCTACAACTACCTGAAGGGAGGCTGTAGCCAGGTGGGGGGTGGTCTCTTCTGCCAGGCAACTAGCAGCAGAACAAGGGGACACATTCTCAAGTTGTTCTGGGGGAGGTCTAGGCTGGATGTTAGGAGGAAGTTGTTGCCAGAGAGAGTGATTGGCATTGGAATGGGCTGCCCAGGGAGGTGGTGGAGTCATCATCCCTGTAAGTGTTCAAGGGAAGCCTGGCTGAGGCACTTAGTGCCATGGTCTAGTTGACTGGCTAGGGCTGGGTGCTAGGTTGGACTGTCTGATCTTGGAGGTCTCTTCCAAGCTGGTTGATTCTGTGAATAACAGTAGGGAGTGTCAGCTGCACTGGTGCAAGTTAAGTCTTTTGTTGCCACCTCAGCTATAATAAGGTAGTAGTGGCTGGTCTTTTCCCTCTAACCAAATTCAGAATGGAAGGAATTATCAGATATTGCTCTCTAGATCAAGAAGCTCCCTCCCAATTTCTAGTGGTAGCTCTTTTCAGAAGTCTATCTCAATGTGTGAAAAAATGTCCAAACATCATTTCAGGGCATTGTGCCTCAACTTGCTGTTATAGCTGATAGTCTACCTCTATTGTAAGTCTCTGAGAATTCAGGACATGAGTTAAGCTGCATTTTGCCTGTGTTTCCTTGCTGCAAAAATGAAGTGCTGGTAGAATCTATTGGAAAGTGGCCCTACAGTCACTGAAACTCTATCACTTTAAGGTGGACTCAATGCCTTCATGCTACCTTAACAGAAATATGAATCTGTACAGAAACACATAGTAGTGCCTACCCAAGGCTGACTGGGACTTTCACAAAAAAATCCCAACAAAACAGAGGTATCTGTAATCTCCTTCTAGTGTCCATGGTGTTCCTCTGTATTAGAATCATAGAATCTGTCAGGGTTGGAAGGGTCCACAAGGATCAGCCAGTTCCAACTCCCCTGCCATAGGCAGGGACACCCTACCCTAGATCAGGCTGGCCACAGCCTCATCCAGCCTGGCCTTAAACACCTCCAGCAATGGGGGCTCAACCACCTCCCTGGGCAACCCATTCCAGCCTCTCACCACTCTCATGCTGAAAGCTTCCTCCTCATGTCCAGGCTGAATCTCCTCACCTCAGCTTTGCTCCATTCCCCCTAGTCCTGTCACACTCTCATAGCCTAAAAAGTCCTTCCCCAGCTTTTTTGGAGCCCCCTTCAGATCCTGGAAGGCCACAAGAAGGTCACCTGGGAGTCTCCTCTTCTCCAGACTGAACAACCCCAACTCTTTCAGTCTGTCCTGATAGCAGAGCTGCTGCAGCCCTCTGAGCACCTTTGTGGCCCTTCTCTGGACACACTCCAGCATCTCCACATCCTTCTTGTAAAGGGGGCTCCAGAACTGTATTCCAGGTGGGGTCTCGCCAGAGTAGAGGGGGAGAATCACCTCCCTCTACCTGCTGGCCACACTTCTCCTGATGCAGCTCAGGATCTGGTTGGCCTCAGTTGGCTGCAGGTGCACACTGCTGGCTCATGTTGAGCTTCTCGTCCACCAGCACCCCCAAGTCCCTCTTCTATTTGGGCTAGACATCCCCTGAGACTTGAAACAAATGATGAGGATGTTTGAGAAGAATAGATTAGTATGGTTTATTATCAGTGAAGAATCAGTGGAAGAAAGATTCAAGCCTTCACAGACTCAGAAAGGACAACAAGACCAGAACCTGAGATGAACACAAGGTAATGGACTGAACCAGGATAGGAGATTTTCAGTTGTGACAGAACCAGACAAGAACCCAGGGGATGAAAGCCTCCAGGAAAAAAACAAAAGAACTCCTCTGCAGTATAAAAAGATTTATCTTCATCACCCTCAATGCTGAAACATCATACAAATAGTAGGACTCTAATGAATCTAAGCACGATGCTGACCTGCAGAAGGGAGGAAGCTCAGTGCATTACTACACAATGCAGGGTTCACCACTTGAGGATCTCCCTTTGCAACATGACATTGGTACAATCACATATTGCTGAGGTGCTCCAGTTCTGGTCTAGCTGGTAGATGGAAGTGGAGGATGATCTTAGACCTTTCTATCTGCTTACTGCCAAGCTTTGTACACGTGAATAGTTCTTTTCTTCAAACATTTGCTCCTGGGCATTTTTTAAACTGTTTTTAATGATTAATTTCTTTTTGGATCGAGTTCAAAATCTTAATCCTGAAATCTTGTCTGGTTTTAAGGAAAAATCAAAGTCTAAATTGTGCCACAGTCAATCCAGTGTCTGTGGGACTCGGCATTTGCTCTGAATTTTGTCTGTTCTCTTGCCATACAATTTTCTGTCTGCTCAGTTTTGTCTGCACGCAGGTTTGAACTATGCAGAGCAATTTCTTGATGTCGTTAGCAGTCCCTTGCCTTTCTTTCCCTGGCAGACTGGCACTTCCCTTGATCCTAGCGGGATGCTAATTGCACTTCAAACCCTCTCAGTGCCAGCCATGTAGGTAGGGATGGTTTGCCAGGATTTTCTTAGTGAGGGGAGAATAAAGTGGCTCTCAAGGGATTAAAGCAAGATGGAGAACAAGGAGGTGTGGTGGTTTGGGTATTCCCCACCCCACTTTGGAAATCACCCAGACTAGACTCAGTGGCTCTGGAAATTGAATGAAGCTTTATATTTACAGCTTAGCACAATACACAAGCAGATATTTACAGTATATACAGCTGTAGACAGAAATATACAAGGTAAAAGGTAATACAGAAACACAACAGCCCTCCCAGAAACCTGAGTCCCCAGAAGGGGCTCCCAACCACCCTTCCACCTTCTCCCACCCCTCTACCTTACACCAGACGTTGCCTTGTGCCCCAAGGAAAAATGGAGGCTTGACCAGGGGGGTTAGGAGGCAAGTGGATTAATCAGAGAGATGGAAGGTGAGGTTAGAGAGAAATGCAGCTCAAAACCCAGGCAGTGGCTGAACACCCAAATGCCTTATCTGTGTTTGGATTTGTGCTCTTATACCTCTCAGCAAGCCTATGAGTGAAGTAGACTTCACTATTGTTTCCCTTTCACAGCCTGTAATCCAGTTCTTCTCACCAAAACATTCTAGCTAGCTTCAAACTAGCACAGGAGGATGTCAGGAATTGTCACAGGGATGTGATTTAAAGCCTGTTTTGGTTTTGCTGTGAGGCTTTTTGATCGCAGCTGGGATCTGTGTAATTTGCCAGCCAGCTAGACACCAAAGTGAATGGTTTCACATATGCTGGAACTGACATCAGGACATATTTTCTTCTGCTATACTCATGATCTGTGTGGATGCTAAGGGATTAGCATACTGATAAAGTCCAACAAGCATTTTGTGGCCCCCAACCCAATCTGCCCCATCCTGGTGTACCTCCATGGAGCTAAGGTCTCTTACCTGCCTGAAAGCTAAATCAAAAGCTGCACACAGAAGCAAAACAAATCAAGGAGCTGATTTGCAGGCAGATATCCACCTGTCTCCAGGCTTCATCATGCTTAGGGGTTACTTTGGAAGATAAATGTTGTCATAGAATCATAGAATCAACCAGGTTGGAAGAGACCTCCAAGATCATCCAGTCCAACCTAGCACCCAGCCCTGTCCAATTGACTCTGTGTAAGTACAGCTCAGCAATATATAAAACATCCCTGTTGGCAGCAGTCCTTTGGTCTCAGCCTCATACCAGCTACTATAATGACATTTAACTTTATGCCACATAAAGACAGTACACAGTATCACCACCACCACCACCAAGGTTGGAAGAGACCTCACAGATCATCAAGTCCAACCCTTTACCACAGAGCTCAAGGCCAGACCATGGCACCAAGTGCCACATCCAACCTTGCCTTGAACTGCCCCAGGGACGACGACTCCACCACCTCCCCGGGCAGCCCATTCCAGTGTCCAATGACTCTCTCAGGGAAGAACTTTCTCCTCACCTCCAGCCTAAATCTCCCCTGGCACAGCCTGAGGCTGTGTCCTCTCGTTCTGGCGCTGGCCACCTGAGAGAAGAGATCAGCCTCCTCCTGGCCACAACCACCCTTCAGGTAGTTGTAGACAGCAATAAGGTCACCCCTGAGCCTCCTCTTCTCCAGGCTAACCAATCCCAGCTCCCTCAGCCTCTCCTCGTAGGGCTGTGCTCAAGGCCTTTCCCCAGCCTCGTCGCCCTTCTCTGGACACGCT
The DNA here is from genome assembly GCF_015220805.1 of Pogoniulus pusillus. Lineage (NCBI taxonomy): Eukaryota > Metazoa > Chordata > Aves > Piciformes > Lybiidae > Pogoniulus > Pogoniulus pusillus. The sequence goes on from NC_087266.1 coordinate 5,491,767, forward strand.
CAAGCATCTCAATGTCCCTCCTAAACTGGGGGGCCCAGAACTGAACACAGCACTCAAGGTGTGGTCTGACCAGTGCAGAGTACAGGGGCAGAATGACCTCCCTGCTCCTGCTGACCACACCATTCCTGATGCAGGCCAGGATGCCACTGGCTCTCTTGGCCACCTGGGCACACTGCTGGCTCATGTTCAGGCAGGTATCAATCAGCACCCCCAGATCCCTCTCTGTCTGGCTGCTCTCCAGCCACTCCGACCCCAGCCTGTATCTCTGCATGGGGTTGTTGTGGCCAAAGTGCAGCACCCTGCACTTGGAGCTATTGAACCCCATCCCCTTGGACTCTGCCCATCTGTCCAGGTGGTCAAGGTCCCGCTGCAGAGCCCTTCTGCCCTCCAACCCAGCCACATCTGCCCCCAGCTTAGTGTCATCTGCAAACTTGCTGATGACTGACTCGATGCCCTCATCCAGATCATCTATGAAGATGTTAAAGAGGATGGGGCCCAGCACAGATCCCTGAGGGACACCACTAGTGACTGGCCGCCAGCTGGATGTGGCACCATTCACCACCAAATATGCAAACATTGATTTTTTTGCCAGATCTAAAAAAGCTCTAACTTCTGCTCTACAAATAAAGGAGTTCCAGATGCAAAAGGGCAACAAGGCTGGTGAGGGGCCTGGAACACAAACCCTATGAGGAGAGGCTGAGGGAGCTGGGGGTGTTTAGCCTGGAGAAGAGGAGGCTCAGGGCAGAGCTCACTGCTATCTACAGCTACCTGAAGGGAGGCTGTAGCCTGGTGGGGGTTGGTCTCTTCTGCCAGGCAAGCATCAATAGAACAAGGGGACACAGTCTCAAGTTGTGCCAGGGTAGGTCTAGGCTGGATGTTAGGAGGAAGTTGTTGGCAGAGAGAGGGATTGGCATTGGAATGGGCTGCCCAGGGAGGTGGTGGAGTCACCATCCCTGGAGGTGTTGAAGCAAAGCCTGGCTGAGGCACTTAGTGCCATGGTCTGGTTGACTGGCTGGGGCTGGGTGCTAGGTTGGACTTGATGATCTTGGAGGTCTCTTCCAAGCTGGTTGATTCTGTGATTCTACCAAGAACAAAAAGAAAACAAAGCTGAATAAAGTGTAATTATTAGTTTCTTTCCCCAAAAAAAAAGGTTATTTAAAGGACTCTGTTTGAGTTTGATTTGCATTTTTATTTTCTTTTAATAAATACAAATTAGAATTGCATTCAGTTTTTAAATGGAGGACCTACAATGCTGAAAGATTTTTTGTGTGCATTGTAATAATAAACATCTCAATAGAATTCCCTAAACATGAAATCTCTCTGTCTTTCAAGCTGAAATCCATTTTCAAAATAAAAGTCTTTCTTTCCAGCAGAAGAGCTGGAAATATTGCTTGAGGAACTATTTCAGTCAGATGTTCTCAAATAGAATCATAAAAGCAATCAGGTTGGAAGAGACCTCCAGGATCGTCCAGTCCAACCTAGCACCCAGCTAGACCATGGCACTAAGTGCCTCAGCCAGGCTTTGCTTGAACATCTCCAGGGACAGCAACTCCACCACCTCCCTGGGCAGCCCATTCCAATGCCAATCACTCTCTCTGACAGCAACTTCCTCCTAACATCCAGCCTAGACCTCCCCCAGCACAACTTGAGACTGTGTCCCCTTGTTCTGTTGCTGGTTGCCTGGCAGAAGAGATCAACCTCCACCTGGCTACAGCCTCCCTTCAGGTAGTTGTAGACAGCAATGAGGTCCCCCCTGAGCCTGTCTTCTCCAGGCTAAACACCCCCAGCTCCCTCAGCCTTTCCTCACAGGGCTGTGTTCCAAGCCAGCTTCATCACCCTTCTCTGGACATGTTCCAGCACCTCAACATCTCTCTTGAATTGAGGAGCCCAGAACTGGACACAGCACTCAAGGTGTGGCCTGAGCAGTGATGAGTACAGGGCAAGAATAACCTCCCTTGTCCTGCTGACCACACTGTTCCTGATCCAGGCCAGGATGCCATTGGCTCTCTTGGCCACCTGGGCACACTGCTGCCTCATGTTCAGCTGCTATCTACCAGTATCGGCTCCTGCCTTTGGTGGCCATGTGGATTCTGCATTAGCTTACCGGGAGCTGCCTTGGGAGCTGAAAGGAGAATCAATGTTCAGAGGGACAGGTTTTCAGTTTCTGGTAAGAAAATCAATACTGGAGACTTTGTCAATCAGCCACTGATGCTTTGAATGTTAAGAGTGGCAGAAAGCTCGTTTGACGTAGTAGCCAGTGGCTGACATGATGGGTGTAGGATCTTCTTCTCCCAAAGGATAATTTGGAGTTGTGCATTTGATTTCAGTTGACTGAAGGCTCTCTTGGCCAAATTCCCTGCTGCTGTAAAAGACAGAAGTGTCACTGAAACTGATGGAATAGCTTCATTTCACATCAGTAAGCAGGTTCTCACCTTCACAGTATCTTCTTTATTCTCCCTCTTCATGTCACAAACTCAAAGGGACCATCTGGCTGTGTTAGCAAAGGAAAATGGGCACACTAATTGCTGAAAGCATTGTGATGGCTATCAGATTCTTTCAAATCCTGCACAGAAATGAAGTCCCTGTTTAAGGCAATGGATTGTAACCAACAAAAATTGTATTTGATGTGCAGGTTCTCCTATCTGAAATCCTCTGTCACCCAGTGAAGAATCTTAGAATAAATGTTGTACAATATTAGCCTCAATACACAAAGTAATGAATAAGTTCATTACAACATATATGCTTGGAGGAAGGTAATGGAGAACTGAATCATTAAATACAGGAATTAAGAGAACTGCTTGTGGGTGGAACAGATATTTGGGTATGAGATTGCTTTGCTTTGTGTTGGAAGCAGTCAGACTCGAGATATATTGAAATCTGGAGGCTGAACAGTCCAGGATGGTGAATGAGGATGTTTCTGGGGGTGGCAGTGAGGCAGTGGCATTAAGAGGAAATGTTACCATGGTGTTCTCAGGCTGATGTGAACATATAGCTGATATAGAAGATGGAAAACTCTATAAGCAGTGCCAGGAGACGGGCAGAAAAAACAAGAGCATGTTGAAATCCTTCATTATCCAAAGGTGGCATTCTGGCTTTTCGTGTTAGCAGCTTCCTTTTCCTTCACTGCAGTGTTTCTGTAACCCATTCTTTGACAGTGACATTCAACCATGTTGCTCCCTCCCATTTGCAGTTCATCTTAGTTGTGTCTTCAATAAAACCTATTGCTCAAAACCACAGCAGTGGTTAGTCATTGTGAAGATCAATGTGATCACTACTCGAGGTTAGGACACTCAGTGGTGCCAGGTACTGTACTGCATCAAGGATTGGTCTTTATCTGCATTCCCAATGCAGTTCTGGATGACACTGACGTGGTGGGACACTGCATACTGCCTGACACCATCTGCCATAGCAAACTCCTGGCAAAGCTGGCAGCCTGTGCCTTTGACAGGGGCACTCTGTGCTGGGTTAAGAACTGGCTAGATGGCCAGGCCCAGAGTGGTGGTGAATGGTGCCACATCCAGTTGGCAGCCAGTCACTAGTAGTGTCCTGCAGGGATCAGTGCTGGGTGCAGTCCTGTTTGACATCTTTATTGGTGATCTGGATGAGGGGATTGAGTCGAGCATTAGTAAGTTTGCAGATGACACCAAGTTGGGAGCATGTGTCGATTTGTTACAGAGTTGGAGAGCCCTGCAGAGGGACCTCAACAGGATGGAAAGATGAGCACAGTCTATTGCCATGAGTCTTAACAAGTCCAAGTGCTGGATTCTACACTTTGGCCACAACAACCCCAAGCAGCTCTACAGGCTGGGGACAGAGTGGCTGGAGAGCAGCCAGGCAGAGAGGGACCTGGGGGTACTGATAGACAGTAGCTGAACATGAGGCAGCAGTGTGCTCAGGTGGCCAAGAAGGCAAATGGAATCCTGGCCTGGATCAGGAACAGTGTGGCCAGCAGGACCAGGGAAGTATTTCTGTCCCTGTACTCAGCACTGGTCAGGCCACACCTTGAGTGCTGTGTCCAGTTCTGTACCCCTCAATTTAAGAAAGATGTTGAGGTGCTTGAACATGTCCAGAGAAGGGAGACAAAGCTGGTGAGGGGGTTGGAGTACAGCCCTATGAGGAGAGGCTGAGGGAGCTGGGGGTGTTCAGCCTAGGGAAGAGGAGGCTCAGGGGAGACCTCATTGCTCTCTACAACTACATGAAAGGAGGTTGTAGCCAGGTGGAGGTTGGTCTCTTCTTCCAGACAATCAGTAACAGAATGAGGGGACACAGCCTCAAGTTGTGCCAGGGCAGGTTTAGGCTGGATGTTAGGAAGAAGTTCTTCACAGAAAGAGTGGTTGTCATTGGAATGGACTTCCTTGGGAGGTGGTGGAGGCACCATCCCTGGAGATGTTAAAGAGGAGACTGGATGAGGCACTTAGTGCCATGATTTAGTTAGAAGGTGTTAGGTGATAGGTTGGACTTGATCATCTCAGAGGTCTTTTTCATCCTTGTTAATTCTGTGATTCATTCTGTGATGATAATGCTGCTATAGGTTACTAACTGTCCAGAGAGATACTCACCTATAACCCCCTGCTCAGTCTGCTTCTCCTGGTAACTTGCCATGAGAAGTATCATAGAATCATAGAATCAACCAGGTTGGAAGAGACCTCCAAGATCATCCAGTCCAACCTAGCACCCAGCCCTAGCCAGTCAACTAGACCAGGGCACTAAGTGCCTCAGCCAGGCTTTGCTTGAACACCTCCAGGGATGGTGACTCCACCACCTCCCTGGGCAGCCCATTCCAATGCCAATCACTCTCTCTGTGAAGAACTTCCTCCTAACATCCAGCTTATACTTCCCCCAGCACAACTTGAGACTGTGTCCCCTTATTTTATTGCTGGTTGCCTGGGAGAAGAGGCCACCCCCCACCTGCCTACAATGTCCCTTCAGTACATCTCCAGTGTCTATTGGCACCTATTTGCACAGCACCTGACACAAAGGCTTCTGTTCTGTTGTTGGGAGCTGTAGCTGCTGGAAGAATACAAATGACCAGCACTGCTGTTTTTCATAATGCATGTTAGGAACAGGTTCTTTACCATGAGGGTAGAACAACACTGGAACAGGTTGCTTGAGGAGGTGCTTGGTGGAGAGTCCCATCCCTGGAGATATTCAAAGTGGGGCTTGGTAGTGCTCTGAGCAACCTGATTTAGTTGAGGATGGCTCTGCTTACTGCAAAAGACTGGATGAGGCACTTGTTGCCATGGTCTAGTTGACTGGATAGAGCTGGGTGCTAGGTTGGACTGGCTGATCTTGGAGGTCTCTTCCAACCTGGTTGATTCTATGATTCTATGACCTTCAGAGGTTCCTTTCAACTCAGACAGTGGTATGATTCCATAATAATAATGGTAATACTTCTGCAGTCCTTGGAGAAAAGAGTTCATTTACTTATCACCCTGGATAACATTCTCATCTTAACTAAAACATCTTGCACATGTCTAGGGTTGGGTGTTAGATATCGATGAGCACATTATAACTATGAATCCCTCACAAGTATGTAAAGCAAGCTAAGTTACTCCAAATGTGTCTAGCACTGTAAAAATCACATTTCCTTAATGGAAGTACTAAAATGCAATGCATTTGTAACACTGTTTATATGAAAAATATGCAGAACCTAATAAAGCATCGAGAGCATTGATTTGTGAAATTTGGGGCTGTTGTTTACCAGAAACTTGGGTTCTGTGCTACTGTGATGTTTCTATTTTCACAAACCATAAGCATAGCACTGATTGTGATAATGTTATTGAGAGTGCATTAAAACAAGTATCAAATGGTCCTGAAAAATATGCTGGATGATGTCATTCCTGCATGCTGAATGTTTCAGTGCTAAGATAGATCTCACCACAGCCACAACTAGGTCACATTTTATTCCTTTTCTCAGCATTCATAGAATTTGCATCTCAGGTAATGTCAGCAAGATAACCATTCCTACCTGAAGGTTATTATCAAGGAAATTCATTCCCAAGAGTGTCAAAACCCTAGAGAATTCATAGGATAGTTAGGCTCATGAGTCTTGGTATCCCTGATTTTGATTAACAGCTTTACACCAGGATGGAGCATGTGAATTTTTGTGGTATTTTTAGTGACTATAATTATCTTTGATAAAACCTGTCCAACAGTGACATTGTTGCTATATATAATTCATCTGAAAATCCTTTATCTCACAGAGAAAAGGATCCTCTAAGAGGCAACAGAACAAGGGGGCACAGTCTCAAGTTGTGCTGGGGGAGGCTAGGAGGAGGTTGTTGGCAGAGAGAGTGATTGGCATTGGAATGGGCTGCCCAGGGAGGTGGTGGAGTTGCTGTCCCTGGAGGTGTTCAAGAAAAGCCTGGATAAGGCACTTAATGCCATGGTCTAGTTGACTGGCTAGGGCTGGGTGCTAGGTTGGACTGGATGATCTTGGAGATCTCTTCCAACCTGGTTGATTCTATGAAACTATGATTCTATGATTTCAGCAACTTTCTAGTCTAAATATATGTAAAGCTACTCAATTATATGAAGTGTTTAACTGCTATAGGAATTATAAACTCTTTCCTCAAGACTGGAAAGCACACAATTTTAGCTGATAAATGTGTCCTCTCAAGGGTTCACACACTCTGCTTACAGGAGTAAACAGGAGGGCTAGGAGGATGATTAGGGGACTGGAGGGCATGGCTTATGAGGAGAGGCAGAGAGACTTGGGACTTTTTATTCTGGAGAAGAGAAGACTTAGAGGAGATTTGATAAATGTTTATAAGTATCTGAGGGCTGCCAGGAGAGGGGGGACAGGCTCTGCTCACTGCTCCCTGGGGTAGGACAAGAAGCAATGGGTGTAAATTGCAGCAAAAGAGGTTCTGCCTCAACACAAGAGGGAACTTCTTTACTGTAAGGGTCACAGAGCACTGGCACAGGCTCCCCAGAGAGGCTGTGGAGTCTCCTTCTCTGGAGCCTTTCAAGGCCTGTCTGGATGTGTTCCTCTGTGACCTGTGTTAGATAGCATTGTCCTGCTCTGGCAGGGGGGTTTGGACTTGATGATCTCCTTGGGTCCCTTCCAACCCCTGTGACCCTGTGAGTTTTTTGATAGTCCCCTAAGAGTTGCATTTCAAGATTAGACTCTGTATGAAAAAGAGTGTTTGCATGTTGAGTTAAAACAATTCAGTTTGGACAAGTGAAAAATGGAGATTACTTTGGATAGTTACAGCCATACAGGATATTTTCCCAGCTTCCAAAATGTCTTAGATGATTTGGATATTTCCCATCAAGAAAGAAATGACAACAAAAAAAACCCAGAGAGGTCAGAGGGCAAATAAGGCTGCTGCTTCTTAAATGGCATAAAAATAGTTCCAGCTACTTAGGTTTGGTCTTCTGCACAGAAACAACCTTGGGAAAATGTTGACTTAATTTGTAGCAGGAAGGTTCTCTTTTGCTCACATTGAGTTGAATCTTCTGTGAAGAAGAAGAGCATGCATGAGGAAGAAGCTATCTGTGCATGAATTAAACTAAATGTTCTGCTCTTGCCTTTGTGGTAGTGAAGTCCCCAGGCATTTAACTGTATTTCCCTCCTTGGACCCCTATTTTATGTATATATACATATATATATATATAAAACATTTATATATTTATCTATATAAAATTACAATGAAAAAGATCAGGTAATTTAATTAGTCAATGTTTATACAGCTCTTGCCAGATGAAAAGAGCTCTGTAAGTGGCATGCATTATTAATTGATGTTAATATTTGTTCAGAAACTGAGGGCTGAAATTGGTGACATCATTAGTGTGTAAAAATAAGCTTTTTTTCCCCCTTCTTCTTCTTCTTAGTTTATTGTATTTGTTAATTTGCTTTGCAAAGTGTTTTGCTGTTTTGGTTTATAAGTTCTGCAGAAGTTTCAGCCTTGTCAACCAGCAGTGAGTAAATGAATCATAGAATCAACCAGGTTGGAAGAGACCTCCAAGATCATCCAGTCCAACCTAGCACCCAGCCTTAGGGAATCTTACTTTGGCAGGGAGATTGGACTCGACCTCTGGAGGTCCCTTCCAAACTCTAATGTTCTGTGATTCTGTGGTTCACTCTCTCCCATTTTGCCTGTTTCCAGTGCAAACTCTAGTCCACATGTAGGTAGTTTTAGCCACCTTTAAATGCTTTGCATCTTTGACACTGTCTCTCACAGCATTCTTCTTGAGAATCTTGCATCCAGTTTCATAGACAGGTGGATTCCTTGCTGAGTTAAAAACCTGATGGACATCCATGCCCGGAGAGTTGTGATAAATGGAGTCAAATCCAGCTGCTGACTGGTCACAAGCTCTGTCCCCCAGGACTTGATATTTGGGTTGTTTCTGTTAAATATCTCTATTAATGATTTGGTGAGAGAATGTAGTCCACCATCAGCAAGTTTGCAGATGACACTACATTGAGTGGGAGTGTTGATCGACTTGAGGCTAGGAAGGAATTGCAGAGAGATCTGGACAGGTGAGATTGATGGGCTGAAGTCAACAAAATGAGACTTAAAAAGACAGAATATAAGCACAGAACTAACCAGGTTGGAAAAGACCTCTCGCATCATCGAGTCCAGCCTTACCCTTGTAACTAAACCATGGCACCAAGTGCCTCATTCAGCCTCCACTTCTAGCCATTCCTGTGGGTTCTTGGCAGGAAGACATAGCATCATAGAATCAACCAGGTTGGAAGAGACCTCCAGGATCATCCAATCCAACCTAGCACCCAGCCCTATCCAATTAACTACACCATGGCACTAAGTGCCTCAGCCAGGCTTTGCTTCAACACCTCCAGGGACGGTGACTCCACCACCTCCCTGGGCAGCCCATTCCAATGCCAATCACTCTCTCTGGCAAGAATTTCCTCCTAACATCCAGCCTAGACCTCCCCTGGCACAACTTGAGACTGTGTCCCCTTGTCCTATTGCCCAAGTGCCAGGTCCTGCACTTTGGTCACATCAAGTTGAAGCAATGCCACAGGCTTGGGACAAAATGTGTGGGAAGCAGCCCTGTGGAAAACAATCTGGAGGTGCTGCAGGACAACTTGCTAAACATGAGGCAGCAGTGTGCCCAGGTGGCTAAGAAGGCAAACAGCATCCTGGCTTGTATCAAAGAGCACCCAGCAGGAGTAGGAAAGAGATTGTGCCCTGATGAGGCCACAGCTTGAGTACTGTGTTCAGTTCTGGACACCATAGTATAGGAAAGACATTGAGGTCCCAGAGTATGTCCAGAGATGACCAGTGGAGCTGGTGGGGGTTTGGAGGGCATGTCATACAAGAGTGGCTGAGAAAGCTGCGGTTGTTTAGTCTGGAGAAGAGAAGGCTGAGGGGAGATCTTACTTAACTACCTGAAAGGAGGTTATAGTGAGGCTGAGATTGGTCTCTTGCCCCAAGAAACTAGTAATAGGACAAGAAGAAATGAATTGAAGCTGTGCCAGGAGAGGTTTAAATTGAACATTAGGAAAAAATTCTTTACTGAGAGGGTGGTGAGGCATTGGAGCAGGCTACCCAGAGAGGTAGTGGAGCTACCATCTCTGAAAGTGTTCAAGAGGCATGTAGATGTGACTCTTCAGTGGTCATGCCAGTTGGGTTATGGTTGCACTCAATAATTTTAAGGTCTTTTCCAACCTTAATGATTCTATGAATCTCTGCTCTTATTCTCAGTTTGGTATTTCTCCTCCACAGATTTACTCCTACCTTCTCTCCTGTGATGTCTCACCCACCTTTCATTAGGGAGATAAAAAGGCTCTTGAATTAATGTAGTATTAGCAAGCAGGAGAGGAAATGCAAATGTGTAGATGATAATGCTAGATTTCTAGGCAGTCTTGGATACTTTTAAGAGCTGGAGTATGAGGAATCCTTTAGATTGCTCATGAATATCTACTGAGCTAATAACCACATGGACTCTGGCTTATTTTCACTTCCATGTTCATCTTACAGTTACTCTAGAAAACATTTTTACTAACAGGAATCATAGAATCACAGAATCATAGAATCAGGGTTGGAAAGGATCACAAGGATCATCTAGTCCCAACCCTCCTGCCATGGGCAGGGACACCCTACCCTAGATCAGGCTGCCCACAGCCTTATTCAGCCTGGCCTTAAACACCTCCAGGGATGCCTGGAATCCACTTGGAGAAAAGATGTTAACCTATGGAAAAGACCATTCTGCTCTAAGTAGTTCCAGCATCACATCTAGCTTACTTAGAGCTATTCCCAGGCTGTAATGTGGCTGTGTATACCAGGCTGTATATGGAGTGTGAAGGCCAAGCATCATTTTGGTTGAAGACTACTTCTCTTAACATCTGAAATCAGGGGAATGTGACTGGCTGCTTCAAAGAAGCCTAATCTGCATTTAGTCCTGCACAGGGCTGGGGAGCAGTAGGGTGGGTGGAAAGATACTCCCCAGCCCTGTCAGCCTCTGCATCACGAAGGAGTGAGAAACAGAGCATCTGGGTGCCATCAAGGGAGACAGGTTGCAGACATACTGCTTTCCTGAGGACTGGTTGCTGTGCACTGCAGCTCACTGGCAGTGTGCCACAAGGAGGTGTGCTGGAGCAGGAATGTCTGCCTATGTCCCTTCCAGGGATGTGGAAAGGAAATGTTAGCCCTATCAAAGTGAAGTGAAAGCAAGCCATTAGTTTCCTTTGCCTCTGGGAATAAATAGCCAGGGAAAGAGAGAAGGATAAATAGAAGAAGATGTGTTAAGGGTAAGAGGAAAACCAAGCCACTGTGATATTTATATCTTGCTGCAGTGATTTGACATTGAACCACAGAAAGGGATTTCTTTATTTCTTCCTCAATCGAGACAAGATTTACCTTGTTCTTTCATTATGGATAAATCCATGGTCTGGATTTCCTTTCCCAGGCAGCTTAAGAACCACCAGAGTTATCTTACAGCACACTGATGGATATTGCTTCCAAAAAGTGTGCTACACTGGTCACCCAGGTAAAACCTCTTCTTTTTATTGCTCATGGCACCAAAATACACATTAGTACCTAGCACTTGAGAGAGGTCAACTGATTCTCTGAGCTGACCTGGTGCTTTTGTGTGTGCTTAAATCAAAACTATAATCATTTGAGTTACCATCACATTAGCTTTTGAAATGGAAGTGAGCTATTTATAGTCTTCACTTTATCACTTACTGTCTCTGCTGTCTCTTTGGAGCTCAAGTATTTGATTTTCACTCTGTTCTTTTCTTTTTATTACTTTGTATTTCATATGTAGTCTTTAGTTTGTGTAACATCTATTGCAACTATAGCTGACAACTGTTGTTAGGTGTGGGACTTTTCCTGGGAATCATCAAGCCTGGCCTCTGGGAACAGGTAGTAATGCACCCCCAGGAGACAGTTTAATGCAAGAGCATTCCAGGGTGGAATTCCTCTTGCATTACAAGGTGGTAGAGATGCCATAATGAACTGCCAGAGTAGTTAGACTGAATGGCATCTCAAGGGTCCTTGGCACAGTGATTATAGTGTTAGGATGTTAGGAGGACGTTGTTGGCAGAGAGAGTGATTGGCATTGGAATGGGCTGCCCAGGGAGGTGGTGGAGGCACCATCCCTGCAGGTGTTCAAGAAAAGACTGGATGAGACAGTGCCGTGGTCTAGTTGATTGGCCAGGGCTGGGTGCTAGGTTGGACTGGATGATGTTGGAGGTCTCTTCCAACCTGGTTGATTCTGTGATTCTGTGATTTGAACAATTCTGCCTTGCAACTGGTGGAGAAGACAAATCTGAAGTTCCTTTTTGAAAATTACCTCTTTTTTTTTTTTTCACCTAGCAACCACTTGGTTTCTGAACTGACATAGTGACTATTTCAGCCTTTTATGATTCATGAAGAGTCTTTTTTTCTCTTGGCTTTTGAAGAGAGAATGATAGGCTGAAAATGATCCTGAATGACTATCCTTGCATATGGTCTTTGGTCAATACTTAGGTTTCATCTTCATCTTTAGCATCTCTATGAAGCCTGACAGAGGAGTGCCCATTAACTGTTCTCATGGCTATTCATTCTTTGTTAGTCAACGACTGAGCTCTGCACTCCTGCAGTTGGTCACAGGGTTGGTTATGAGCTTTTGGGTTTCCTCTATAGAGATTCATTTAATTTCTGCTCTTTTCTTTTCTCCTTCTTTATCTATAAATCTTGCCTATTTCCTCTCAAGGTTAAGCTATTTCAGTCTATGGCTTGAATATCAAGAGGTGACTCAGATCATGCATTGCTGATGGAAAGCAGCTCCTCCATCAGTCTTTTAGAACCTAGGAGGAAAGCAAGGGGATGAATTGCATTTCTAGGGAGCATGTGTAGAGATGGGATGCAATTTTGATTAACCTTTCCTGCACACACTTAAGGAACCATTTTCCTCTGCAGTTATACACCAAAATCATAGAATCATAGAATCAACCAGGTTGGAAGAGATCTCCAAGATCATCCAGTCCAACCTATCACCCAGCCCTAACCAATCAACTAGACCATGGCACTAAGTGCCTCAGCCAGGCTTTTCTTGAAGACCCCCAGGGACGGTGCCTCCACCACCTCCCTGGGCAGCCCATTCCAATGCCAATCACTCTCTCTGTGAAGAACTTCTTCCTAACATCCAGCCTATACCTACCCTGGCAGAACTTGAGACTGTGTCCTCTTGTTCCGTTGCTGGTTGCCTGGGAGAAGAGGCCACCCCCCACCTGGCTACAATGCCCCTTCAGGTAGTTGTAGACAGTAATAAGATCACTCCTGAGCCTCCTCTTCTCCAGGCTAAACATCCCCAGCTCCCTCAACCTCTCCTCATAGGATTTGTGCTCCAGGCCCCTCACCAGCTTTGTTGCCCTTCTCTGGACATGTTCCAGCACCTCAACATCTCTCTTGAATTAAGGAGCTCAGAACTGGACACAGCACTCAAGGTGTGGTCTGACCAGTGCTGAGTACAGGGGAAGAAAAACTTCCCTTAAATGTTGGCTTTATACATGAAGTAGATCAGTTTACTTTCTGTGGAGGGATTTAGTTCATTAAACTTTTGTTTAACTGATAACACTGTTTGGGTTGCAGTTTGTGGACTTAGTAATGCAGTCATGTGTGGCTTTTGCCATATCAAGAAATATTTCCTGGCATGATTTCCTGGTCACCAAACTGGAAAAGCACAGACTGGATGAGGGGAGCACTGCTGGATAAGGAGTTGGCTGGGTGGTGGCATGCAGAGAGTGGTGCACAATGTCCACCTGGAGACCAGTGCCAAGCGGTGTCTCTCAGGGGTCAGTGCTGGCACCAGTGCTGTTGAACATCTCTGTCAGTGACATGGTCAGAGGAATCAGTGCACCCTCAGCAAGTGTGCAGATGACACCAAGCTGTGTGGCACAGTCAACTTGCTAGAGGGCAGGGATGCCATCCAGAGGGACCTGGGCAGGCTGCAGAGGTGGGCACAGGCCAACCTTATGACATCAACAAGGCCAAGTGTAAAGTCCTGCACTTGGGTTAGAGCAGTCTCAAGCACAGATACAGACTGGGTGGGGAATGGCTGAGAGCAGCCTTGAGGAAAAGGACCTGGGGGTCTGGGGTAATGAAAAGCTCAACATGAGCCAGCAGGGTGAGTGCTGGGCTGCAGCAAGAGCAGTGTAGCCAGCAGGGCAAGGGAGGGGATTCTCCCCCTTCACTCTGCTCTCCTCAGACCCCACCTGGAGCACTGTGTGCAGTTCTGGAGCCACCAGCACAAGAAGGACATTGAAGTGTTGGAGTTAGTCCAGAGGATGGCCACGAAGATGCTCAGAGGGCTGCAGCAGCTCTGCTATGAGGACAGGCTACAAGAGCTGGGGCTGGGGCTGGAGAGAGAAGGTTTTGATGAGAACTTATAGTGGCCTTCCAGTATCTGAACGAGACCTAACTGGGGAAGGACTATTTACAGGCCCTTGTAATGACAGGACAAGGAGAAATGGCTTTAAACTGGCAGAGGGGAGATTCAAACTAGATGCTAGGAAAGGGTTCTTTCAAGTGAGGGTGGTGAGACACTGGCACAGGTTGCCCAGGGAGGCTGTGGATGCTCCCTTCCTGGAGGTGTTCAAGACCAGGTTGGATGAAGCCTTGAGCAACCTGTTCCAGTGGGAGGTGTCCCTGCCTATGGCAGGGAGTTCGAGCTGGATGATCCTTGACATCCTTTCCATCCTAGACCATTCTATGATTCTATAATAGTGTTAACTAGAAACCAAATAAATAAATAAAGAAATGTAGTGCTGGAATTTAACCCCTCAAGAAAGGCCTTATGAAATTAAGGTCTGGATTCAAGGAACAGTCTTCCTGACTTCCATTTTCTGAGGGTTTTTATAGTCTCTGGCCCAGGTAGCCAAGAGAGCCAGTGGCATCCTGGTCTGCATCAGGAATGGTGTGGTCAGCAGGAGCAGGGAGGTCATTCTGCCCCTGTACTCTGCACTGGTTAGACCTCACCTTGAGTGCTGTGTTCAGTTCTGGGCCCCCCAGTTTAGGGGGGACATTGAGATGCTTGAGCGTGTCCAGAGAAGGGCGACGAGGCTGGGGAGAGGCCTTGAGCACAGCCCTACGAGGAGAGGCTGAGGGAGCTGGGATTGGTTAGCCTGGAGAAGAGGAGGCTCAGGGCAGACCTTATTGCTGTCTACAACTACCTGAGGGATGGTTGTGGCCAGGAGGAGGTTGCTCTCTTCTCTCAGGTGGCCAGCACCAGAACAAGAGGACACAGCCTCAGGCTGCGCCAGGGGAGATTTAGGCTGGAGGTGAGGAGAAAGTTCTTCCCTGAGAGAGTCATTGGACACTGGAATGGGCTGCCCGGGGAGGTGGTGGAGTCGCCGTCCCTGGAGCTGTTCAAGGCAGGATTGGACGTGGCACTTGGTGCCATGGTCTGGCCTTGAGCTCTGTGGTAAAGGGTTGGACTTGATGATCTGGGAGGTCTCTTCCAACCCTGATGATACTGTGATACTGTGATACATTTGGCCTAAGTTTATCTTTCTGTTCCTCCTGTTGAAGTTTCTGGCAGAGGTATTCTGGTATTTGCTTATTTACCCTAACCATAACTGGTTGAAAATGTATTCCCAACCACAATGGCAGGGAGTTGGACCTGGATGGTCCTTGAAGTCCCTTCCAAGCTAAACCGTTCTATGATGCTATGATTCCGTCAGTTGCATTCAGCCTAATTCCAGTTCTTGAGCACTCTCTCATTAAAATGTGAGGCATCTGCTTGAGAGCAGAGGGGATAAGTCTCTGTATCATAACTAAATTCCTGACAAGAAGAAATTTTGAAATAGGCCTCTCAGGACATGCAGAGGGCAACGTACCCATCTCAGATGCTTGTTGTTCTCCATAGACAGAAGAAACCCTGGAGACTCCAGAGACCTATATGGTCTGCTTAGCTTAGGTCTCTGTCTTTTCCCTTGTGATTAATGGGGAACCATATGGAAAAGTCAATCCACACAACATCCTGCCAGAGAGAGTGATTGGCATTGGAATGGGCTGCCCAGGGTGGTGGTGGAGTCACCATCCCTGGAGGTGTTCAAGCAAAGCCTGGATGAGGCACTTAGTGCCATGGTCTAGTTGACTGGCTAGGGCTGGGTGCTAGGTTAAGTGCCAACCTGGAGACATCTTCAACATGTACTGGGAGGGTTGTGAGAACGATCAAGTTCCATTCTTGAAATCAAGCTTGTGGTAGAAGAAGGTGCAAATAAATGTATTCACATAGAGAAAAATACTTTAGGAAATGGTGTAGGTGGGAAAGCACAAAACTGCACACTGTAGGTGGTAAAGCACTAAGATTCAAGGAGCATAGAGATGTGTGTGCTCAGATCAAGGAAATCAACTATTGCAAATCAATCTGTAAAACTGACTTGAAAATATTCACTGCTGTTACTTGTGCTTGTAATTCAAAGATCTGTAGACTGAAATGTGTCCTTAATGAAAGGTAAGATGCAGTTGCAGAACAGCAAGGACTGGGAATTGCAATTAGAACATTGATATTTTAAGCATAATTACTGGGAATGATACCATAAACAGCAGTTTGCAAATGAGTAAACTGGGAGGTAGACCTATTTACCCCACCTGGTAAGATGAAGAGAGATCCTGAGAGCCCTGACTCTCACTTCATCCTCTGAATGCTACCAGTTTCTCAGAATCATAGAATCATAGAATCAGTCAGAGTTGGAAGGGACCACAAGGATCATCTAGCTCCAACTCCCCTGCCATGGGCAGGGACACCCAGATTGAGATCAGGCTGCCCACAGCGTCATCCAGCCTGGCCTTAAACACCTCCAGCCATGGGGCCTCAACCACCTCCCTGGGCAACCCATTCCAGCCTCTCACCACTCTCATGCTCAACAACTTTCTCCTCACCTCCAGTCTGAATCTCCCCACCTCCAGCTCTGCTCCATTCCCCCCAGTCCTGTCACTCCCTCAGAGTCTAGAAAGTCCCTCCCCAGCCTTTTTGTAGGTCCCCTTCAGATCCTGGAAGGCCACAAGAAGGTCACCTGGGAGCCTCCTCTTCTCCACACTGAACAGCCCCAACTCTTTCAGTCTGTCCTCATAGCAGAGCTGCTCCAGCCCTCTGACCAACCCAGTGGCCCTTCTCTGAACATGCTCCAGCATCTCTACATCCCTCTTCCCATATGGAAAAATAACATCTAAATTTACATTCTTTGCTACTCAATAACAAAATAATGAAAGAATGGATGTTCAGTCTGGAGAAGAGGAGGATAAAGAGGTGAGAGATTGGAGTGGGTTGCCCAGGGAGGTGGTTGAGGCCCCATCCCTGGAGATGTTTAAGGCCAGGCTGGATGTGGCACTGGCCAGCCTGATCTAGGGTAGGGTGTCCCTGCCCGTGGCAGGGGAGTTGGAACTAGATGATCCTTGTGGTCCCTTCCAACCCTGACTGATTCTGTGATTCTGTGATGTTTCTTGTAGTGGCAGAATCTAGGAAAGGAAAAGAAAATTGTTATTTGTTTTAGTCTGAAATGCTTCCCAGTTGTGTCCATGCAAAAAAAGAAAAAAACAGAAAAGAAAAAAAAGGGGGAAAAAAGGAGGAGGAAAAAAAAAAGGAAAAAAAAAAGGAAAAAAAAAAAGAGAAAAAAAAAAAAGAGAAAAAGAAAAGGTTTACCTGTTCAGGCACTTTAGGGCAATATGTAGGCAGAAGGTGCTTTATGCATGAGGTTTAATTTTCCCTCTGATTTTAACAATGAGTATTGAATACTCTGCTAATTTTCTATTAAAAAGAAATGTCAGAGCCAATGGTGGATCTATGAGATCTATGATAATAGGAATGTGTTGCCATAGACACAATTGTTCAATATGACACCAGGACACTGCTGCTTCCAGAAACTCACTGAAGTCGTATTTCACAGTGCCCTGAAATTATGCAGTTGTGAACAAATTAATTGTAATCCTTTTACTGAAGTGGTGTAAGGTTCTGTAAGGCTGATTCTAAAATCTTCAACAAGCCATTTCAGTGCAGAGGGCTGTCAAATGGCAGAAAACTAATGCATCTCAGAAGTATTGAGACATCTTTAACAATCTTTCAACATTTTAATTCTAGCAGGTGGCTAGCATTTCTGAGCTTCAGTTACAGCTTTGAAATGAACATGATCCAGCAGTGTGCCCAGCTGGCCAGCACAGCCAATGGTATCCTGACCTGGGTCAGGAACAGTGTGGCCAGTAAGATAAAGGAGAGTATTCTTCCCCTGTACTCAGCACTGGTCAGGACACGCCTTGAGTCCTGTGTCCAGTTCTGGGCTCCTCCATTCAAGAGAGATGTTGAGGTGCTGGAATGTGTCCAGAGAAGGGTGATGAAGCTGGTGAGGGGCCTGGAACACAGCCCTATGAGGAGAGGCTGAGGGTGCTGGGGTTGTCTAGCCTGGAGAAGAGGATGCTCAGGGCAGACCTCATTGCTGTTTACAACTACTTGAAGAGAGGTTGTAACCAGGTAGGGGATAGACTCTTCTGCCAGGCAACCAGCAGCAGAACAAGGGGACACAGTCTCAAGTTGTGGTGGGGGAGGTCTAGGCTGGATGTTAGGAGGAAGTTTTTGGCAGAGAGAGTGATTGGCATTGGAATGGGCTGCCCAGGGAGGTGGTGGAGTTGGTGTCCCTAGAGGTGTTGAAGCAAAGCCTGGCTGAGCACTTAGTGCCATGGTGTAGTTGACTGGCTAGGGCTGGGTGCTAGGTTGGACTGGCTGATCTTGGAGGTCTCTTCCAACCTGGTTGATACTATGGTTCTATTTAAAAATGCATCTCATAAATTGACGTGAAATGCCTCTCTTTGTAGAAACTACAGGGCAAGAAGCAGAGAACAACGCAAAGGGAGGGTATAAAATGACAGCTTTCCGTTACAGACAGCAACAACCCAGGGTCTGGAAAGCTTTTCCATGGTCTTGCAGCCTTGTGATCATTTTTTCTTTTGCCCTTTTTTTTTTTTTTTTTTTTTTTTTTTTGTATGAATTAGTAAAGAGATACCTCAGGATTTGGACCAGAAGGCCTGGGCTATCATCTGGCTTAACTTCCTGGCTAGAAGGCAGCAATAATCTGCCCCTTTAGTGCATTTTGTGGTTTGGCTTGTTCTTCAAGAATGTCATATCCAGCAGCAGCTGCCATTAAGAAACAAATGACTGTACAAGTATCTGGAGAGACACATTCTTATCACTACAAAGGATAAACTTAGTCATGCACGTAAATACGCTCTCTGTCAACTGTAGCACTTAATTCTCATTACCTTATTATGTCACAGGTTTTGTGAAACACCAAAGAGTCATCAAAGGTGGGGTGATGAGCTGCTTTCCTCTCTTGGTTTGGTGAAGGATAGAAAAAAAAGCCCTTCCTCTGGTGTATGTTTCTATTTTTATTTCACTCTCTCTCTTTAGACTCAGATTAAAACCCCAACCCCCCCAAAAAGCCAAACAGCTGTATTGCATCTCCCTAGCTCACAAAAGACTAACCCAAATGCATTCTTCTGTTTTCTAGACATGAGTCACCTCTTACAGCAGATCCTCCTATTCTCCCCCCTCTTGAAAATCTTTTTATAATCCAGTTTGACTTGTCTTGCTGAGTCACTGACAAGCAACTCTTTGTGACCTTTCCTCCATTCTGCTGGATAAATACTAACTAGAATATCTTCTGCCTGCCTGCCTTTCAGATGTGCTTCCATAAATAAGTCCAGTCAACTGACTTCACCTTTTTGTCACTGACAATCTTCACAGTATCACAGTATCATCAGGGTTGGAAGAGACCTCCCAGATCATCAAGTCCAACCCTTTACCACAGAGCTCAAGGCTAGACCATGGCACCAAGTGCCACGTCCAATCCTGCCTTGAACAACTCCAGGGACGGCGACTCCACCACCTCCCCGGGCAGCCCATTCCAGTGTCCAATGACTCTCTCAGGGAAGAACTTTCTCCTCACCTCCAGCCTAAATTTCCCCTGGCACAGCCTGAGGCTGTGTCCTCTTGTTCTGGTGCTGGCCACCTGAGAGAAGAGAGTAACCTCCTCCTGGCCACAACCACCCCTCAGGTAGTTGTAGACAGCAATAAGGTCTCCCCTGAGCCTCCTCTTCTCCAGGCTAACCAATCCCAGCTCCCTCAGCCTCTCCTCGTAGGGCTGTGCTCAAGGCCTCTCCCCAGCCTCGTCGCCCTTCTCTGGACACGCTCAAGCATCTCAGTGTCCCTCCTAAACTGGGGGGCCCAGAACTGAACACAGCACTCAAGGTGAGGTCTAACCAGTGCAGAGTACAGGGGCAGAATGACCTCCCTGCTCCTGCTGACCACACCATTCCTGATGCAGGCCAGGATGCCACTGGCTCTCTTGGCCACCTGGGCTCACTGCTGGCTCATGTTCAGGCAGGTATCAATCAGCACCCCCAGATGCCTCTCTGTCTGGCTGCTCTCCAGCCACTCCGACCCCAGCCTGTATCTCTGCATGGGGTTGTTGTGGCCAAAGTACAGCACCCTGCACTTGGAGCTATTGAACCCCATCCCCTTGGACTCTGCCCATCTGTCCAGGCGACAGCTCAACAAGGCAAATGTTTTCAAGAAGTCACATTTGAATGGAAATCTTTGGCACTGACAGTATTTGTTGTGTTGGTGAGACCAATATAGTATTTCCTAAGATCAATCAGGTTGAAAATGAGCTTTGAGATCATCAAGTCCAACCTATCACCCAACATTACACAATCAACTAAATTGTGGCAACAAGTGCCACATCCAGTCTCTTTTAAAACAATCCCAGGGATGGGGATTTCACTACCTCCCTTCCAATCACTCTTTTTGGGAAGGACTTCCCCCTGACATCCAGCCTGAACTACCCCTGCTGCAGTTTCAGACTGTTCCCTTGTTCTGTCACTGGTTGCCTGAGAGAAGAGACTGAGCCCCATCTGGCCACAGCTTCCTTTCAGGTAGTTGTAGAGAGCGATAAAGTCCCGCCTGAGCCTCTTCTTCTCCAGGCTAAACAATCCCACCCTTCATAGAGCTTTATATGATTTAGATCAGCACCAAACCTAAAGTCTTTGATTTTTGGAGCAATTGCTGCCATAGGCAGGGACACCTCCCACTAGAACAGGTTGCTCAAGGCCTCATCCAACCTGGCCTTGAACACCTCCAGGGAGGGAGCATCCAAACTTCCCTGGGCAACTTGTGCCAACATTTCACCACCCTCACTGGAAGGAACTTCTTCTTGTCATCCAGACTAAGCTTCCCATCTTCCAGTTTAATCCCATTACCCCTTGTCCTGTCATTGCAGGACCTTGTAAATAGTCCTTCCTCAGCCTTCCTGTAGGTCCTCTTCAAATACTGGGAGGCCACTGCAAAGTCTCCTCAAAACCTTCTCTTCTGCAGTCTGAAGAGCCCCAACTCTTGCAGCCTGTCCTCATAGCAGTGCTGCTGCAGCCCTCTGGGCATCTCTGTGGCCCTCCTCTGGACTTGCTTTAACAGTTGCATGTCCTTCTTGTGCTGGTGGCTCCAGAACTGCACACAGTGCTCCAGGTGGGGTCTGAGGAGAGCAGAGTGAAGGGGGAGAATCCCCTCCCTTGCCCTGCTGGCCACACTGCTCTTCAATCCCATGCCGTGTTAGTGCTCTTGTGTTTGGAATGCTATCTGATAGTTGTATGATTCTCTTACACTTTATCCAGTGTCCCACTCATTGTGACTGGATAAATATTCACAAAAACCTCTTGAAGAATCTCTCAGTAGGTGAATTTCACTTTGAACATGGTAATCAGCAGGGGATAGAAAAAAGATGCTTTCAGATTGTGCTGTTCTGCTTTTGTAGAATACCTACATAATCTGCTAAAAGAACCCCAAGGAACACTAACTCCTTATAGCTGACTTCTGCATACAAACTCACTCCTCTACTATCTTAGAATCATAGAATCAACCAGGTTGGAAGAGACCTCCAAGATCAGCCAGTCCAATCTATCCCACAGCCCTGGCTGACCATATCACTAAGTGCCTTATCTAGTCTATTCTTCAACACCTCCAGGGATGATGACTCCACCACCTGCCTGGGCAGCCCATTCCAAGGGCAAATCAGTCTCTGTGAAATAACATTTATTTTATGCCTTAAGGAATATTAGCAAAATTCTTTGAAATTACTGTTTGGTTTTTTTTAGCATTGGCTTTAAGAGAGGTAAATTTTCACTCAGAATATATCATAATCGAATTATGCTTATTCCTTGGCCAGATCCTCTTATTTTATAGGACTGTAGATCGTTGTGACCCTGTTGGAATTAAAGTATTGCTTGTGCTATGACTGACAGTAGACACTAACTCTGTTTTTGTGAAGAGATTTGAGGTTGCTTTTGTTTAACATGTGAAATAGGCTGTGCTGTAACTTCTTGAGATCAAGGGGATTGCTATTTCTATTACTGTGTGCCCAGGTGCCAAGAAAGCCAATGGCATCCTGGTCTATATCAGGAGCAGTGTGGCCAGCAGGATGAGGGAGGTTATTCTTCTCCTGTACTCAGCACTGTTCAGGCTACACCTTGAGTCCTGTGTCCAGTTCTGGGCTCCTCAATTCAAGAAAGATGTTGAGATGCTGGAACATGTCCAGAGAAGGGCAACAAAGCTGGTGAGAGGCCTGGAACACAAACCCTATGAGGAGAGGCTGAGGGAACTGGGGGTGTTTAGCCTGGAGAAGAGGAGGCTCAGGGGTGACCTCATTGCTGTCTACAGCTACCTGGAAGGAGGCTGTAGCCAGGTGGGGTTGGTCTCTTCTGCCAGGCAAGCAGCAACAGAACAAGGGGACACAGTCTCAAGTTGTTCCAGGGGAGGTCTAGGCTGGATGTTAGGAGGAAGTTGTTGGCAGAGAGAGTGATTGGCATTGGAATGGGCTGCCCAGGGAGGTGGTGGAGTCACAATCCCTGGAGGTGTTCAAGCAAAGCCTGGATGAAGCACTTAGTGCCATGGTCTAGTTGACTGGCTAGGGCTGGGGGCTAGGTTGGACTGGATGACCTTGGAGATCTCTTCCAACCTGCTTGATTCTGTGATTCTATGCACTGTTAAGGGAACATCTCTTTTCCTTTCATATAAATCCAACTTGAGCCAATTGCTATTCTGCTGTTAGCATGCATGTCTCATTCAGTCTTGTCCTCCATGCAAAAGAGATATTGACCCTGTGTACTAGACTGAGAATAATTTTGCGTGTAGTAGTAATAACATTCTGCTTATAGACAGGCCCACAGCCAGAAAGATTCTCAGAGAGGTTTTTTTTTGCTTTTATAGATGGTTGCAGAGAAAGCAGTGCTAAAGGCAGTTGGCTTGTGAAGTATCATCAGATTATAGCAGTAATTTGCATCTTATAAGATATTTCAACTGAAAACATTCCCTGGATTTATTTGATCTTCACTGCATGTGACTCAAAGGGAATATTGAAGTGAGAAGAGGACACCTGTGAAAGAAATTTTATGAGGCCTGGAACACAAACCCTATGAGAAGAGGTTGAGGGAGCTGGGGGTGTTTAGCCTGGAGAATAGGAGGCTCAGGGGGGACCTCATTGCTGTCTACAACTGCCTGAAGGGAGGCTGTAGCCAGGTGGAGGTTGGTCTCTGCTCCCAGGTAAACAGAAACAGAACAAGGGGACACAGCCTCAAGTTGTGCTGGGGGAGGTCTAGGCTGGATGTTAGGAGCAAGTTGTTGCCAGAGAGAGTGATTGGCATTGGAATGGGCTGCCCAGGGAGGTGGTGGAGTCACCATCCCTGGAGGTGTTGAAGCAAAGCCTGGCTGAGGCACTGAGTGCCATGGTCTAGTTGACTGGCTAGGGCTGGGTGCTCGGTTGGATGATCTTGGAAGTCTCTTCTCACCTGGTTGATTCTATGTTTCTGCTAACCTAATGACAAGGGAAGACTTGCCTGGATAACTTTCTTGAACACCTCCAGGGATGTTGACTTCACCACTTCCCTGGGCATCCCATTGCAATGCCAATCACTCTCTCTAGCAAGAACTTCCTCCTAACATTCAGCCTAGACCTCTTCCAGCACAACTTGAGACTCTGTCCCCTTGTTGTGTCGCTGCTTGCCTGGCAGAAGAGATAAACTTATCTTGAGCAATATACTTATCTTAAAGTTTACTTATTATAAGTATTCTTTTATTTGGAATAATTTATTAAAATGACCATTTGTTAGAATAATTAGATTACCTGTTTATTCTTTAATGAGCCCAGGAATTTGCTTGTGATTAGGAAGGCTTCCAGAAATACCTTGACTCTCAACTTGAAATCATTAAAACATAGCAAGTACACTAATTTCCTTGTAAATGGTTAATTATCCTTTGTTTTCAGCTGCTGTGCAGGTTTGAACTAAGTTTTAAAGAGCTGGCTAAATTTAAACATTTTCAAGCCAAGGTATTTGTATAATTGATCAGATTTCTAGCTGAGGTTTCTACCTTATTAAGCTAATGACTGTTATGGGTTGAATGACGAATAGTTGCAACATAGCTAATGAATATCTGTCATTGTACTCTCTTGCAACACATAACACTTTGCCTGTTTAATGAAAACACTGGGTACAACAAAAATAAGCCTAAAGCTGTGTTTTCATGAAAGTATAGCTTACTTCCACTGCTACACAATTTTGTATCATATTTCTCTGTCTGACAATAGGTTGCCTTTAAAGAGTTTCCTCAGTAAAGTCATAGAGTCAACCAGGTTGGAAGAGATCTCCAAGGTCACCCACTCCAACCTAGCACCCAGCCCTATCCAGTCAACTAGACCATGGCACTAAGTGCCTCAGCCAGGCTTTGCTTCAACACCTCCAGGGATTGCCACCAGCTCCCTGGGCAGCCCATTCCAATGCCAATCACTCTCTCTGCCAACAACTTCCTCCTAACATCCAGCCTAGACCTCCCCCAGCACAGCTTGAGACTGTGTCCCCTTGTTCTGCTGCTGGTTGCCTGGCAGAAGAGACCAACCCCCACCTAGCTACAGCCTCTCTTCATGTAGTTGTATAGAGCAATGAGGTCTGCCTTGAGCCTACTCTTCTCCAGGTTAAATACCCTCAGCTCCCTAATCCTCTCCTCACAGGGCTGTATTCCAGCCCCCTCACCAGCTTTGTCACCCTTCTCTGGACATGTTCCAGTATCTCAACATCTCTCTTGAATTGAGGAGGCCAGAACTGGTGTTTTGAAATGTACAGGTCTCTAGCAAGTACAATACAAAATCAAGTTGCTTTATGCAAATTTACAGAAAAAGCTTTACATTTTTTTACTTTTTATTTTTTCCACATACATAAAGGCTACAGTAATTTCCTGGATGAGAATTGTTGAAGGTTTATTTTGAAGTACTGTAATAAAAGCCGTTGAACTTTGGAAGTTCATTCCTTCTTCATTCATACTGTTGCCATGGAAATGTGGATTTTATGCTTAAATGAATTAGCTTAGTTCATAAATTATAGTTCATAAATTATAAAAGTAAAATGTTAATTCATAATTGGGGAGTGATGGCAAATTATGAAAAGATAGACATCATTTTCCCCAAGTTTTATTTCCCCAAGTGTTTCAAACAATCACAGTGAATTCATTTCTGGGGTGGAAAGCAAGCACAGGCTTCTAGTTGTGGAGGGTTTTGAAATTGTGTTGAGCTCTGCATCTATCTGGGCTGAAGTTCAGGCAGTGTATATCACAGAATTAAAGAACCTTAGGGGTTTGAAGGGACCTCCAGAGATCATCAAGTCCGACCCCTTTGCCAAAGCAGGATCATCTAGGGAGATGATGAGGTGCTGGAACGTGTCCAGAGAAGGGCAACAAATATGGTGAAGGGCCTGGAACACAAACCCTATGAGGAGACGCTGAGGGAACTGGGGGTGTTTAGCCTGGAGAAGAAGAGACTCAGGGGTGACGTCATTGCTGTCTACAACTACCTGAAGGAACATTGTAGCCAGGTGGGGTTTGGCCTCTTCTCCCAGGCAACCAGCAATAGAACAAGGAGACACAGTCTCAAGTTGTGCCAGGGTAGGTCTAGGCTGGATGTTAGGAGGAAGTTCTTCACAGAGAGAGTGATTGGCATTGGAATGGGCTGCCCAGGGAGGTGGTGGAAACACCGTCCCTGGAGGTGTTGAAGGAAAGCCTGGCTGAGGCACTTAGTGCCATGGTCTGGTTGATTGGACAGAGCTGGGTGCTAGGTTGGACTGGATGATCTTGGAGATCTCTTCCAACCTGGTTGATTCTTTGATTCTATGATTATATATATATATAAAAAAAATATATATACACTTTTATATATATGTTTTATATATTTTATATATGTGTATATATATATATATATAAGTGTTGGCCTCATTTAGGCCACATGGGAGCGGGAAAGACATAGACTCATACCAATATGGTACACATGTGGTCACTCCATTTATTGAAGCTAAGTGTGGATTCAATATAGGGGCATGTACTTCTGATAGGCTTACATAGCAGAGATGGGCTGTCCACATGCATAGAGTCAGACCTGACCAACCACCCCCCTTAATCCCCCTTTGCGCAGCTAGCCACAACATTTTCCTGTTCCCAGGGCTGACCAGCCTGCCCTCCTCGCACAGCTCTGCTACAGAGAACAGGTTCTTCCTAGCCTCCCAAGGCCGCTTTTCTGCAGCTGTGTCTCCTTATCAGAATGACCTGTCTGTTCAGTTACTCAGCCCTGCTCAAATCCCAGCATTTATATCTTTATTTTTATATATATTACAGGATGATAGGGAAGGGACCCAAGGAGATCATTGAGTCCACCCCCCCTGCTAGAGCAGGACCACACAATCTAGCACAGATCACAGAGGAACGCATCCAGACAGGCTGTGAAAGTCTGTATCTGTCTATCTTTCTGAGACATTCCCAGCCACCTTGTATTTTAGCTTCTGTGGAGAACAACAGTGAAGATACTCCCTTACTTCTTTAACTGTTGCTATTCTGTGTCACAAAAATACAGGTTGCATACATGCATATGTCCTATAGATGTGTGGCTATGTGGGTACACATCAACAGTGCAGAGTACATGGGAATCTGCTTGTCTAAACACACTGCTGGCAAGGTGACAGTCTTACTCTATGAAGGGGAATGGCAAGCTTCAGCATACTTTTGCTCGTCCACTGCTTCAAAGCTACAGACTTCTGGACTTCACATCTGTGCGGATTTGAGCTTAGCTGGAATGTGTTGGTGAGAAGAATTAGATTACAGGCTGTGAAAAGGAAACAATGGTGATGTCTACTTCACTCATAGGCTTGCTGAGATGTATAAGAAAGGAGGAGAAAGTTCTCACTGAGAGAGTCATTGGACACTGGAATGGGCTGCCCGGGGAGGTGGTGGAGTTGCTGTCCCTGGAGCTGTTCAAGGCAGGATTGGATGTGGCACTTGGTGCCATGGTCTGGCCTTGAGCTCTGTGGTAAAGGGTTGGACTTGATGATCTATGAGGTCTCTTCCAACCTTGGTGATACTGTGAAGAACAAGAATACAAACATAGATAACAGAGTGTCCCTCTGGGCTTTGGGCTGAACTTCTCTCTCTAACCTAACCTGCCATCTATGTGACTAATCCATCTGCTTCCTAACCCCTCTGGCCGACCCTCCATACTACCTTAAACATAAGGCAGGATCTGGGGTAAGGTAGAGGGGTGGGAGGAAGGTGGAAGGGTGGTTGGGAGCCCCTCCTGGGGACTCAGATTTCTGAGAGGACTGTTGTGTTTCTGTATTACTTTTTAACTTGAATATTTCTGTATCTGTTGTAAATATCTGCTTGTAGCTCTAAATATAGCTTCATTCATTCAATTCCCAGTGGCTGAGCCTAGTCTGGGTGATTTTCCAAAGCGTGGGGAGCTGGGTAACACCCAAACCATCACAACATCTTTGCTGCTCATTTGTCCATCATTATGACCTCCCAAAAAGGGAATATTCAAATAACATTCCAAAAAGAATAGTTTTGTTGAATTGGATAAAAGGTGGTACCTTCCTGTTGGTCATTATCTTGATCTTCACAGAAACATCCCTATGGTAAGAATAAAGAACCCTCTAAAAGCCAAGATTGTATTCCCTTCATGAGATGCTTTGAAGGATAGGTTTAGGCAAGTATTTGCCAGAGTAGTCTGTGTGTGGTTTATCTTCCCTCATCGAGGAAAACAGATCAGATAAGCTTCTAGGATTCCAGGTTGTCATGGCCTTTAACACGACTGTGGAAGGAAATACCTTTTTGAAGGTGTTTTCAGGGGAATGCAGGTCAAGAGGAAAAGTAGCTGTCCTCTCAGAATGACAAAAGAAAACACACAGTGTGGAGACTTATTAGTCATCAGTTTGAGTGAAATTCAGGACATTCAACTGAGCTGAAGGAATTCTTCTCAGACTGGGTGTCTCAGTGAAGGCTTAAAAAATCACATCTTCTGGATAGGATGAAGCATACTTGATTTGCAGGTACAACAGAGGCATTTAGTAACTCAAGATGCTTTGTGAAGCTTAATCCTTTCTGGACCTCTGTGTTTTTAAAGGGAGGTGTTTCTTCCTCTCTTACACACTCAGGAAAGACCTCAGCTGGAGCACTGCATCCAGCTCTGGAGTCCTCAGCACAAGAAGAATATGAACATGTTGGAGCAGGTGCAAAGGAGGGTCACAAAAATGTTCAGAGGGCTGGAACAACTCTGATACAATGACAGGCTGAGACAGTTGTGGTTGTTGAGCATAGAGATGAGAGGGCTCTGGGGAAAGCTTAGTGTGACCATTCAGTACTTAAAGGGTGCTTATAGGAAGGTGGGAATTTTTAGTAGGGCAGTTGTGATAGGAGGAAGGATAATGGTTTAAAAATGAAAGAAGCTAGGTTTAGAGCAGACCTAAGGAACAAATCTCTTACAATGAAGGTGGTGAGACACTGGGCCAGGTGATTTAGGGATGTGGTAAATGCCCCATCCCTGGGAATATTCAGAATCTGAATTAATTAGATTGGAAAAGACCTTCAAGATCACTGAGTCCAACTCATCACCTAACACCTTCTAATTAACTAAACCATGGCACTAAGTGCCTCATCCAGCCTCCTTTTAAACACCTCCAGGGATGGTGACTCCACCACCTCTGAGGGCAACCTATTCCAATGACCAACCACTCTTTCTGTGAAGAACTTCTTCCTAACATCCAGCCTAAACCTGCCCTGACACTTATCAGAGTCAGGTTGAGCCAGGGTCTGAGCAACCTGATCTAGTGTAGTATATCTCTGCTCGCTGCAAGGGCTTTGGACTATATGACCTTTAAAAGTCTTTTCCAATCTAAACCTTTCTATGATTATTTTATAGCATTCTAGTTTAAAGCCATTTGGAACAGTGGGGAAGCCTTTCCAGAGAAATTCAGAGCCATAGAGAAGACTCAAAGGATCAGGACATTGTTTGCTTATTTAGTATTTGGCCATGTAGTTTGTTTTAATGTCCTTACTATAAATGATCTTGTGACTGAAATAGTAACTGTGAGGGCTTGCTTGATAAAATATGCTTAAACTTAATATTGAGAAGGAACAATTCCTGAGTAAATTACCTATTTTTCTCATGTATACCTGATCAAAAGCTTTCTCAATGCAACAACAGAGGACAGAAAGTAAAGGGCTGGGGCATTAGGAAGAAAAGTATTAAATGCTACAAAATCAGACTAAAATGAAACTAAAATGAAACTAAAATGTTGTAGAAAAAAAAAAGGTGGCTTAAGTTACATCAGCCCAGGGGAAGGTCTTTGCTGTTTAGTGGCCTGGAAGTGAGGAAGAATATTTGACACAGCAAGTTTTGCATCAGAATGCCAGGGTGCCAGAGAGATGTTTAGAATACTGGAGAAGAGAGTTTGCAAATAATCTGTTCAGTCTCTTTCTTTTTCTTTCTGGAAATGTTGAGATTTTCTGAGTCAAGCTGCTGATTTAGTTCTCCTGTCTGTTCTCTAACTGCTATAGAGGAAAGCCTAAGCAAACCTTCTTTCCAGTTGTGGCTTCTGTTCCACATTCCTCTTTCTGTTGTTGTTTTCAGATAGCCCATTGACTACCGAAGAGTGAATCCACTCTTTAGTAGTCAACATTTTCCAGCTAGGAACTGCACTATGGTGTGCAAGGTCAGCAGTCCACATCGATGCTTTCTTCCATATCCCACACCTTGATAGGGGTACTTTCAGTGCAATGAAGTTCCCATAGCTGTGAAGATGACATTTCTCTGGCACTTTAAAGTCTTGGAAATGGGGAAAGGAGAAAAAACATTCTGGTTTAAAGTTCATGCTTGTGCTAGTTCGAAGCTAGCTAGAATGTTTTGGAGAGAAGAACTGGATTACAGGCTGTGATAGGAAAACAGTGGTGATGTCTACTTCCCCCACAGGCCTGCTGAGAAGTATAGGAACAAGAAATGAAAACATAGGTAACTGCAGACAGGAAGGGAAAGCCAAGAGGTGACTCAATATGAGTTAGCTTGCTTGACAATCTGAGGTTTATTGAGACCATCAGGCTTCAAGTTACGGAGCATAGACTTTTAAGTTAGGGTGAGCAAAGTGAGCATGAATCCAGCATGCAGTGCAGTACATCTAAAGATTGGAATTTGTATGTTCCTCCTATTTCCCTCCTAATCTGGACACAGTCCCAAAGAAGTCGCTTATCAGAAGGCTGAAAGACAAATTCCTTTTGAGCTTCACAGTCTCAAGTTGTGCCGGGGTAGGTCTAGGCTGGACGTTAGGAGGAAGTTCTTCACAGAGGGAGTGATTGGCATTGGAATGGGCTGCCCAGGGAGGTGGTGGAGGCACCATCCCTTGAGGTCTTCAAGAAAAGCCTGGCTGAGGCACTTGGTGCCATGGTGTCTTGGGTTCAAATGCAAGTTCCCAGAGACTCTTATAAATTTGGTAGACCCAATGACAATTTATAGAATTTATAGAGTTTATAGAGTGCCCTCTCCTCCTCCCCCTCCTTTCCCCAAAAGACAGGGAGAGAGAGATAAAGGTAGGGACACCCCAATAAATCAATCTCACTCGATTTGGAAGTTAAAAAGGAAAAGTTTAACAATAACTTAGAAAAAGGGATTGGAGGTAGGGGAGTTTACAAAGGATAAGGAAGGGAAAACAGCAAAATACAAAAACAGGGATGGATACAACCCGAGTAGTGTGATGGTGTCTCTGCCTCGTGGCTGGTATGCAGTATCAGTGTGTGTGTGCGGTCATGAACGCAGGTAGGGAGAAAGAGGGCGAAAAGAGGAAGAGACAGGAGAACTCCTGTCTTTTATACCACAGGAAGTGGGGGGAGTGGGCTAACCATCACCTGGAGTGTGGCCCACCCCTGAGGAGGGGCCAAGACCCCTAGGTTCAGGTTCAGGGTCACTCCCCCAGGAGTGTTAACCCTATACACATGGTCTAGTTGACTGGCTAGGGCTGGGTGCTAGGTTGAACTGGATGATCTTGGAGGTCTCTTCCAACCTGGTTGATTCTATGATTCTTCACATACACTGCTGTGGCTTAACTGTGCTTCAATGCTCAAACCTCACATCAAGGGCTTGATTGTACAAGCTTCTAGGGACTCATGTCCCCTCTTCTTCAACCAGTTCCCAACAGATAACCACTCTCACTTGGGCTTCAAACCATCACAATGCTAAAATCAGAGGCATTTAAGCAATGTAAGACTAGGATGTTATATAGATTGTATTGCTACAACATATAAGGACAGGATGTGATGGAGCATGACCGTAGCCATAGTGCCATGACTGCACAAGTCAGTACCCCCAAAATCAGGAAGAATTACACCACTGGCTGCTCAGAGTCAGTGATATGGATTATTAGTGTTAATACAAATGAAAGTTACTTGGCCAGACTCTAGAGATGCCTTTGTAAACCTCCACTGTTACGTCCACCTTCCCGAATACATCAACTCTCCCCTGTTTTGGTGGACAGAGACATCACTTCTCCCTATCCACCCAGAGAGAAACTCACTCCTTGGTCAGTCATTTCCCCCTCTTTTCTGTACTGCTTAGATAATTGCTGCTTTCTTTGTGATCATCACAAGATCAGTCTCACTGTAGTGAGCTTTTTAGAAACGATGTATAGTATTTACCCACAGATGTGGTGCCTAAGTGGAGTGGGGGTAGGGGAAACATTGTGGAGTGTTGGTTTCTTTGCTGCATTTGCTTTTTATTGTTATTTTCCTCTCTGTAATACCTGGGGAAAAAAAAACAAACCTTGCAAAAGGTCAAGCTGTTAAGGATGAAAATATCCCTCTCTAGTATGGTTTCATTGTTCCTCTACAAGGTTTTCCTACTACTGTCTGGTTTGCTTTGTGTTTATAGAGTGCCATAGCACAGTGGGGGGGCCTTGACTACAGCTTCTGGACATAATGGCAGTAGGGCTTTTCTAATACTGCTGCTAGCTGCTGTTGCTCCTATGGACAATGACCAATGTTGCTAAGGGCTTCCTCTCCCTCACTCTTCTGAAGCAGACTGCCCTCAGGACCTGCTGAGATCAGAGGTCTTCCAGGGCAACACATTCCCTCTGCTCTCTTTGAACCTCTATAGACAACCAGGATTTCCTTCTAAGTGCTCCCTTTTGCCTTTCTGGTCACAGGAGGATAAAGTAGCAACAAAAATTCACAGTTCAAGATAGTGAATCCAGTGTTTTCTGTCATCTAAGAATATTCAGGTCACAAGTTGTGTGTCCTTTTCAATGTGGCTCTTTTGGACGACTGTCTCTGGTTTCATACTATATTGTTTGTTTTTTTTTTAATGTAGTAACTTCTTTCCTCTGTAGGCTTCTTCCCTGTGGTCCCCTGTTGAAAGAGGTCCTGAGCACTTGAAATGTTTTGCTATTTTTGGCATACCTGGCAGTCTGGGGCAAGGTTTTTTTCCTCACTCATTATCAGCTCTACATCAAAGGCTGTAAATATGACCAAGATGTGATGCTTTTGAGTGACTGTTAGTTGTAACAATCTTAGAATCTCTCATGGTTAGTTTCTATCTATATTCATAGAATCACAGGGTTCAACCAGGTTGAAGAGACCTCCAAGATCATCCAATCCAACCTAGCACCCAGCCCTAGCCAATCAACTAGATCATGGCACTAAGAGCCTCATCCAGTCTTTTCTTCAACACCTCCAGGGACAGTGACTCCACCACCTCCCTGGGCAGCCCATTCCAAAGGCAAATCACTCTCTCAAGATATTCTGTGTCCTTGATGAGAATGCTGCCTTTAACAATTAGACTGCTGCGATAAGAAATGTTTTGGCAGAGGTGAACAAGCCCTGCAGGGATCTGCTTCTGTAGATTACCTGAAGTAGCCCCTGACAAATGTGTTTGGTTGGTCTCTTATCAAAGTAATATCTTGTTGTTTAGTACAGGGGATTCAATTTTCCAGCAAATTCTCAAATGCCCCACAGTTATTACAGAAGGCATCTGCCACATAGATGGGAGTCTTTCCTTTTCCCTTTACAGTGTAATGAAGGTCAGGGTCGACAATTTCCTGGATAACTTTTCCTCCTAGGTACTCAGGAGTCATGGGAGGTTTTTCTGAGTGAAGATTTTGGGACTGCATTACGTTTTGTTTTCTTACATGAGTCAGAAGTCTTTTATACAGGTGATCACTTGGGACTCATATAGTTATGTTCTTTTTGTGATATTCTTATTTTCCCTATTTTGAGTTTGCTTGCCTTAACCTCAAGAAATTAACTTGTTAGGATCTTGAAGAAAAAAAATTCAAAGGCCTTGCTGACTGAAAACTTTGGCAGAAAGGAGGCTTGAATTTGATTTTCATATGCAGCTGCATGCATGCCTGGGCTTTGCCTTCCAGTTCAGGACTGCATATCTAACAGTCTTTGCTTCTTGAATCGAACTTCCCTGGCAGATCAGACTTTCCCAAGATGTGTGATATTTGTTTCTTTCCCAAGATGTGTGATATTTTTTTCTTTCCCTGGATGTGTGATATTTTTTCAATCACTAAAATGGTCATTTTTTACTTGTTAGTGTACTGCACTGCAAAACAATCTGTGATTTCTTTCCCTTTCTATTCACCTGAAGAGGGTCATAGAATCATAGAATCAAGCAACATCATCCAGTCCAACCTAGCACCCAGCCCTAGACAGTCAACTAGACCATGGCACTAAGTGCCTCAGCCAGGCTTTTCTTCAACACCTCCAGGGATGGTGACTCCACCACCTCCCTGGGCAGCTTATTCCAATGCCAATCACTCTCTCTGCCAACTACTTCCTCCTAACATCCAGCCTAGACCTCTCCCAGCACAACTTGAGATTGTGTCCCCTTCTTCTATTGCTGGTTGTCTGGCAGAAGAGACCAACCCCCACCTGGCTACAGCCTCCCTTCAGGTAGTTGTAGACAGCAATGAGGTCTGCCCTGAACTTTCTCTTCTCCAGGCTGCACACCCCCGGCTCCCTCAGCCTCTCCTCATAGGGTTTGTGTTCCAGGCTTTTCACCAGCTTTGTTGCCCTTCTCTGGTCAGAAAATGGCATCAATTAATTCTCCCATGCTTCTGCTGAGCAACTGAGAGAGTCATTGGCCACTGGAATGGGCTGCCCGGGGAGGTGGTGGAGTCGCCGTCCCTGGAGCTGTTCAAGGCAGGATTGGACGTGGCACTTGGTGCCATGGTCTGGCCTTGAGCTCTGTGGTAAAGGGTTGGACTTGATGATCTGGGAGGTCTCTTCCAACCCTGATGATACTGTGATGTCCCTATGTTTTAGCTTACTGGATGAACGTTGCTGAACTGTCTGGGACCTTTGGGATGTCCCAGCTTTATGAGCTGTGGCATCTAGACCCCAGTTTCATCGCTCATAAAAAACTGCAGAGTTAAATTTAAGAACAGAGTTCACCTCCTTTGTTCTGCAAGTCATCACCCGTGCCAAAAAAGGTCGTGCTTTCTAATTGCTTCATTTGTATGACAGATGGAGCTAGGGATCAAATTCAGTAGCTGTCTTTAAGATACGTTGCAGAGCAGTATCTAGCTTTAAACAGGGCTGCCTTTTTGGTTCCTAAAAAAAGGCACAAACAATGACGGGCTAAAAATAGCTGTTCACTTGGAGTTGACGACAGTTTCTGAGAGCTTGTCTTTAGGAAGATGTTGGAAAAAAAAACCCTGCCGCCTTCTCCCCTCCCCCCTCCTCCCTCTGCCTCTTTTTTTTTTCTTCTTTAAATGCACATCCTTCTGTTTAAGCTTCTTCACCTCATTGCCCACAGACAGATACCCACTGACTCTGATAGGACTTCAGCATCTCTCCAGATTTCCAAAGGGGTTTTACGTAAAGCATTATTTAAAGACATTCTAAAAGTCGCTGCAGATATTTTCTGTGAAGTTATGCTTATCCTACACAAATTGCTCTGTGCTGATAGAGAAGGAGGTAGTAAAGCCTCTTCCACTCTTTGCCTCCCACAGTATCTGCTGCAGTGAAGGGGGGGGGGGGGATAGTGGCAAAAAAAGAGAGGCTCATTTCTGGTTTTATTCCTGAAGACTGCTTCATAATTCATTATGAATATCAGCGGTTCCCGATGCTGTAAACAAAGAGTTCAGCCTTTGACTTCTGTGTCCCTGCAGTCCAGTAAGCAAGCAGTTAATTCGTAGCACCCCAGCAGTTGACAGGAGTGAAAGAAGTGGTTTGATCTTATTTTTTGTGCTTGTGAATTAAAGCTTTGCCTCCTGGCTAGCTTCTGAGTTCCCTCCTTCTGCAAGATATTGGAGCAGTTCGAATTCAGAAGATGTACTTACAAATGTGAGGACACAGCCTTCTCCAGGATTTGGCTTTTTTTTCCCTCCCCCCTCTGCTTTCATTCTAATTTTCCTCTGTGTTCCTGATCGCAGCAAACGGTGTGAAAACGATGTCCAGTGCCTGAGCTAGGCACACAATGCAACTGAGCATCTTCAGAACTAGTCTGCTGCATTTTGATTACATGAGAGTGAAGGAGTAGGTGGGACTTTTCCTTTAAAAATAGATTAGCACAGGGGGACTGAACTTGCGTTGAGGAGACGTTAATAAGCCAGACAGCCATTGTCCTTAATCAGAGCCTGTGTTTGTAAGTAGAACATGTTGAATCTGTCATGATTGATGACGTTGGCTTTGTTAAAAGGGATGCTGCATCTTTAACAAGAGCAGACAGAAACAGTGCAGAATCTACAGTCAATGTGAGAATTGGAAGAGAAGCCTTGCTTTGCTTTATTTTTTTCCCCCCCCTGAGTGTAGCCTTTGTGAAATACTGGAAAGAAAAACATAAAGCCAGGGGGAAATATAAGTAACCCGCTGCTTACATTTTAATTCCTCACCTTTCCCCTCTGGGTGAGTTCCCCCTCCTTCCCCCCCCCCCCCCCCCCCCCCCTCGAATTTAAAATGCTGGAAGGAAAAGCAACTGAGGTCCAAGTTTCAGAGGCTGAAATCCCTGCTAATTGAAATTACTGGGCATATCTCTATATATAGTCGATGAAGAGACATGTAGCTTTCACTCAGTGCCTTCAAGACATGTCTTTCTGTAGTCAGAAAAGCAGAGATCAATGCATTTTCAAACTGACAGAGGGAACGGATGCTCCTTAGTAGCACATGCTCGGGATCGTGTGTGTACCGTTTGTGCAGAGCAGAGAAGCTGAATACTGCTCCATATGCTCCTTGTTTACTGCAATGTTTTTTGCATGTTACTGTGCACTCCGGACTAATGTGAAGGTAAGAGGAGACGAGACAACAATCTGGCAGGAATGTACATGTAAAACCAGCTGCAGAAAATGTCTACCTTGTGTTGCTGAATACTTTAGAATTGCTAGCTGAACATGCATATTATTACAGGTGGTTGTGGAGGCTTTGTTTTATCGTTGTCTGTGTAGCTAAAGCATAGAAGCGTGTTTTAATTTTGCAGCTTAGGGACCTTCCGTTTTTTAACTGCTTGCAGTTCAGGTTCCGGGCTTGTATGGGCTGATAAACATGTTTTGCTACTGTCCAGGTAGGCCAGAATCAAGATGCCAAAGGCTGTTTGTGCAAGGCTACATAGCTTTGTATAAGATAAGGATTCCTGTACTCTAGTCCCCAGTGCATCGTCCAAGTGATGCTTTCTTGTGGATTACTTGTCTGAAAACTGGGGTGGGGGGGGGGGGAGGTGGTGGTGTCTTACTGCTGTTATCCGTGTTGGTTTTTGTGCTGATTTGTTTCTAACTTGCATCACACTGCATACAAACAAACTATAAGCAAAATCCTAAGTAATAAAAAGAGGATTATTGCTGCAAAATGCTGCAAATGCCATTTGGCAGCACTGGTCTCACAGCAACTTACAGTAACCGGCGTTTGTCACTCATGCCAACATTGACTTGCTCTGCTAATTAGTGTCAGAACTTCAACATAAGTTGCTGGATATATTACCTTTCCTGCAAGTAGGACAATATTAGCAGACAGGATCACTGGCACTGAATAGAGCTCTAAGCCTAGCTGTGGGCCAGCTGTGGGAATCCAGTTGCATAATTTAAGTGAATTACAGTCCTCAGTCAGCATATTGGGGAGCTACGTTTGGCATTCTGGCTTTTGCAAGTTGAAATGAGCGTGTCTGTCCGGGAAGAAAAGCACTGGCAAGTGCTGAATAATCATAGTTTGACTGCTTTTACCTGGAGAAAAAATTGTAAATGGTTATTTTGCTTCCAAACTGCTTTAAGCATGCCTCTGAATTAAAGTGAGTTTGCTGTCCTTGCACTTGGAACAATAATGATGCAGTTCATACTTATTTATTAGGTCAAAACATTTTCTGGCCATTTGGTTCAACAAGAGTTTTGCATTTAAACCCCACGTCCTTAAGAATCTGCTGCTTTGTATGTGCTCAAAGTCTGTGTTCCTGATTGCTCTAGTAAAATAGCCTTCACATTTTATTACTTCCTAATTAACTTTTGCAATTCACTTTCTGTGCCACTTAAAAATATCTTTTCTTTGACTGTGTGGATAAAAAGCCAAAAAAAAACCACAAAAGAGTTAAAACTTTTAATGCTGTTCTGTCTTTCTAAGCTCCATTTATTATCCTCTCCTTATGTTTTGCCTAGAACACTTTAGGAAGGTTAGTAAGTGATATCCACATTATATGTCCTCTGTTCTGCGCGGTACATCATCGATAAAGAAATATTTTGAGACCAACCATTCTCTATTGCTCATCTTGTCCCCCAGCCTGCAGTATCTATGCTGAAGGTGTTCTGTGAAAGTGAGTCTGAGACTGAGAAATGATTTCTCAGTTTAAATAAGAATAGGTACAGGGGAAATTTCAATATGACTATTTTTACTGTAACTTCCATGAGATATCTTATCAGTAAGTACCGCAGCAACTCTTAGGAGCCATATAGGTTTAACTGTTGACTTTTCTTTTCTTTTCTTTTCTTTTCTTTTCTTTTCTTTTCTTTTCTTTTCTTTTCTTTTCTTTTCTTTTCTTTTCTTTTCTTTTCTTTTCTTTTCTTTTCTCTTCTCTTCTCTTCTCTTCTCTTCTCTTCTCTTCTCTTCTCTTCTCTTCTCTTCTCTTCTCTTCTCTTCTCTTCTCTTCTCTTCCTTTCTTTCTCTCTCTCTCTTCCTTTTTCTCTTTCTTTCTCTCTTTCTCTCTCTCTGTGTCTTTCTTTCTCTCTTTCTCTTTTCTTTTCTTTCTTTCTTTCTCCCTCTCTCTCTTTCTCTCTCTCTCTTTCTCTCTATCTTTCTCTCTTTTATTTTTCCTTCCTTCCTTCCTTCCTTCCTTCCTTCCTTCCTTC
Source organism: Pogoniulus pusillus (assembly GCF_015220805.1). NCBI lineage: Eukaryota > Metazoa > Chordata > Aves > Piciformes > Lybiidae > Pogoniulus > Pogoniulus pusillus. The sequence goes on from NC_087266.1 coordinate 5,529,881, forward strand.
CTTCCTTCCTTCCTTCCTTCCTTCCTTCCTTCCTTCCTTCCTTCCTTCCTTCCTTCCTTCCTTCCTTCCTTCCTTCCTTCCTTCCTTCCTTCCTTCCTTCCTTCCTTCCTTCCTTCCTTCCTTCCTTCCTTCCTTCCTTCCTTCCTTCCTTCCTTCCTTCCTTCCTTCCTTCCTTCCTTCCTTCCTTCCTTCCTTCCTTTTCTTTTTCTCTCTTTTTCTTTCTTCTCTCTTTCTCCTTCTTTTTCTTGCTCTCTTCTTCTTTTTCTTTCTCTTTTTCTCTTTCCTCTTTCTCTCTCTTTCTCTCCTCTTTCTTTCTTTCTTTCTTTCTTTCTTTCTTTCTTTCTTTCTTTCTTTCTTTCTTTCTTTCTTTCTTTCTTTCTTTCTTTCTTTCTTTCTTTCTTTCTCTTTCTTTCTTTCTTTCTTTCTTTCTTTCTTTCTTTCTTTCTTTCTTTCTTTCTTTCTTTCTTTCTTTCTTTCTTTCTTTCTTTCTTTCTTTCTTTCTTTCTTTCTTTCTTTCTTTCTTTCTTTCTTTCTTTCTTTCTTTCTTTCTTTCTTTCTTTCTTTCTTTCTTTCTTTCTTTCTTTCTTTCTTTCTTTCTTTCTTTCTTTCTTTCTTTCTTTCTTTCTTTCTTTCTTTCTTTCTTTCTTTCTTTCTTTCTTTCTTTCTTTCTTTCCCTTTCCATCCATAAACACAGGGAAAAAAGCAAAAGGCTTATACTAGTCCAAGTTTGCCAATTGTTTGGATAAGGTAGTTTGAATTTGTTGGAACTTGTTCATCAGTTAAGTGTCTCTGGAATAATTATTTGATATGCAGTACCTGTTATTATTTTTCCAAGGATGTTGTTTTCATTTCATCAAAGTCATCCACTTTAAATGTACACATTTATCATCTGCTTTCCAAGCTATGCATTGGGGTGCAACATCATAAAAGAGAGCTGAATCAACTTTGCAGATCTGCCCACACATGGCTCCAGTAGGGCTGTGTCTCTTGTATCCTCAGTAGTTCCTGCACTCTGTTTTTGGCATTTAATATTCATCAATGGAAGTTCATTGAAAGGTGCTCCCCATGCCTGGTCATTCTGAAATGTATGACATAGTGTTTCTACCTTTAACTTGGTTGGCACTAACATAAGCCAGAGCTTTACAGGTGGCCAAGATAAATGTAGTACATTATAAAACATCTGGGTTTGAGTTTTGTGTTTCCCCCCCTTTTAAATGGGTGGAAAAATCTCAGTGGTTCTCAAATATTTTAGTCTTTAAGTCATAAGATGGAGTTAAACTATAAGTCCAGGCTGTAACAGTAAATAGATTTACTTGCCCCTGTAAGTGAAAAAGAAAAGCAGTTGGGTCTGTTTCTGATGGCAGCTGCAGTTTATGACTTTAGAGAAAGCAGATTTTTCATCTTCAAGGTAGGACTCTTGCTTCTCGATTGCCAGATTGTCTGAAACTGCCCATGTGAGCTTAGCTGGCAGATGTGGACTTAGAAAAAGATCTCTGTCCCAGAATTTCTTAATCTCAGCCTATTTTTACAGTTGATTAAAGAGCAATACCAGCCACAAAAATGTACCTGCCTATGTGTGTCACAGTATCACAGTATCACTAAGTTTGGAAGAGACCTCACAGATCATCAAGTCCAACCCTTTACCACAGAGCTCAAGGCTAGACCATGGCACCAAGTGCCACGTCCAATCCTGCCTTGAACAGCTCCAGGGACGGCGACTCCACCACCTCCCCGGGCAGCCCATTCCAGTGTCCAATGACTCTCTCAGTGAAGAACTTTCTCCTCACCTCCAGCCTAAATCTCCCCTGGCGCAGCCTGAGGCTGTGTCCTCTTGTTCTGGTGCTGGCCACCTGAGAGAAGAGAGCAACCTCCTCCTGGCCACAACCACCCCTCAGGTAGTTGTAGACAGCAATAAGGTCACCCCTGAGCCTCCTCTTCTCCAGGCTAACCAATCCCAGCTCCCTCAGCCTCTCCTCATAAGGCTGTGCTCAAGGCCTCTCCCCAGCCTCGTCGCCCTTCTCTGGACATGCTCAAGCATCTCAATGAATTTCTGAATGTGAATTTCTCCCTGCCTGAGCAGAAACAAAGTTGTGGTTAAAAGAGGTAGAAAGATGTCTGAGAAGTTGTGAACAAAATCTCTTTCTCTGTCAGAGCTACTCTTGACCTACAGTTTTTTTAAGTAAGAAAAATCAGCTTGGATTAAAAATTTAGGAAGAAAATACAACTATTGCTTACTATTGTCTGTTCACCAGACACATGCTCTTAAAGTTCTACATATTTGCCTGATCCCTTTCTTAGTTTCTCACATATGCACCACTTTGCACCTTACTGGAAGGTATCACACATGAGCACTGGAGGCAGGGAATTAAAATCTAAAAGCAATGCCTCCAAGATCAGACCTGTTCTTGTGGCCATATGCAGGGTGCCTGGAAAAATGAACTCCTGCTGTGTGCAATAGTTAATATTGTTGTATTTTCATCAGGACCACAGGCAAACTATGGCAAGGGGCTGCTCAGTGTCCCATGTTTGTAGCTTTAATTGTGCCCACTTTGTATTGAAAATATGGTAGAGATTTATAGAAGTTACCATTAAAAACTTTCTGTTGTTGGCTTAGCCAAGTGTTTTAAATTCCCTTCACGTTGGCAACATTTCCTGTAAGTCTATGGTAAATCTCCCAAATATTTAGCTTCTACAGTCTGAGCAAAGCTTAAAAACCGTTTATGGTCTGGAGTCATGCATCAGGACATCACTTTGGACATGATTTTCACCTTGCTCCAGATTTATTTTCAAAGCTTCAATTTTCATTTGCAAACAACTTGCAATGCACTTGCAGCCTGGATGGCCAACCAGATCCTGGGCTGCATCAGGAGAAGTGTGGCCAGCAGGTTGAGGGTGGTGATTCTCCCCCTCTACACCGCTCTGGTGAGACCCCACCTGGGGTACCGCATCCAATTCTGGAGCCCTTATTACATGAAGGATGTGGAGATGCTGGAGAGTGTCCAGAGAAGGGCCACAAGGATGCTCAGAGGGCTGCAGCAGCTCTGCTGTGAGGACAGACTGAAAGAGTTGAGGCTGTTGAGTCTGGAGGAGGCTCCCAGGTGACCTTCTTGTGGCCTTCCAGTATCTGAAGGGGGCCTACAAAAAAGCTGGGGAGGGACTTTTCAGGATATCAGGGAGGGACAGGACTAGGGGGAATGGAGCAAAGCTGGAGACAGGGAGATTCAGACTGGATGTGAGGAGTTCATTCTTGAGCATGAGAGTGGTGAGAGGCTGGAATGGGTTTCCCAGGGAGGTGGTTGAGGCCCCATGGCTGGAGGTGCTTAAGGCCAGGCTGGATGAAGCTGTGGCCAGGCTGATGTATGCTAGGTGTCCCTGCCCATGGCAGGTGATTGGAACTAGCTGATCCTTGTGGTCCCTTCTGACCCTGATTGATTCTATGATTTTCTTAGAAGTTTGTAGGAGTTTTTCCTTGCCCTTCTCCTGATGAACTCTGTGTGGTTCTGACAGATTTTTCCATGAATCTGGGCTGCTATTTCTGGCTGACAGTTTGAGGGTCTTACTGGAGACACAGCTGGTGCTTATGGGAATTTGGGTAGCAGAGCTGATGTCTTTCATTTATACTTCAGTATGGTACTTAATGTGAGCACTGGCTCACTCACCTTGAAACACCTCATTCTCAGCAGCAGTCAGCCCTGGCTTTGGGGTCGTCAGAGCTCCATGTAAAAATCAGAGTCTTTTTGTTATGGATTCAGATCTTATGACTTTGACGTTCCAAAGGCTTCCCAGGAGGTTCAGAGTTAACTCCAGCAGGAGTGTAAGGCTGCCTTCATGTTAATGGGTTTACTTGGCACCTCACACAGCTGAGCTCCTACCTGAACACTGGGTTAACTAAAAGCTTCTTCTTTTTTCATTCTGACTGCTAATTTTGGGTCACCATGATGGTGCTAGAAGTTTTCTCTGTATGATCCCTTGTACCTCCTGTGCTTCAGCTAAAAGATTATCCTAGCCTGTGTCAAGCTGTAGCCATGAAATGACTTATGGCTGAAATTTTGACCTATGCATAGCCACTTTTTGAGGTTCACAAATGGCAGAGGACCTGTTGGGGTAGCAATGAAGCGTGGCCATGGTGCATGAGAATTCTAGGAGCCAGCATCCTTTAATCACTTCAGCTTCCTCTGCTCATCCTCTTGTCCCACCCACACTGCAAAAAATATAAGTAATTATTTTAAACTCTCAGTTGGCAACTGCAATGTAAGGCAAAAGAATCACAGCAGCAAATAGCAAAGTGCTTCATTGCCAAAAGCTGCAAAGCGTCACAAATGCCAACCGAGCTGCTGACTTCTGTCTGCACAGCTGTTACTCATCCCCTCTCCCAGTATACATTGATGATATAGCTACAAAATTAAGTTGCATCTATCTTGTATTTCACCACCTGTGCCAAGAATGGCCACAGTGTTCCAAAGGTTTATGGTTATTTCATAGAATCGACCAGGTTGGAAGAGACCTCCAAGATCACCCAGTCCAACTTAGCACCCAGCCCTAGCCAGTCAACTAGACCATGGCACTAAGTGTCCCATCCAGTCTTTGCTTGAACACTTCGAGGGACAGCAACTCCACCACTTACTCATTTCAGACTTCAGCCTCTAATGCCAAAATATGTTTAGCTGTAGCCTTAGGGTGTTCTTTGCAAATGGGGGACAAAGGCTGAATAAATTGGCCTCCCAGATCTCATAGACTTCCAGACCTAGTTCTTGGGTTGGTGTTTGTATTTTCCTCCTTCAAAGGTTCTATCGTGCACCACCTCTCTAGTAAGTGAGGAACAGTTCAGAAGTCAAGCAAATGGCTTTGATGCAGCATTTGAAAGGGAAAGATTAGTTTCTCACTCTTTCTAATGTAATTAAGGATAGACTCAGAGGTAGTTTTTGTTTGAATTTACTCTTCCTTGTATCTCTGATTACAGCTGACAGTCTGACTTACTGTACTGATAACAGCATAGTCACAACTACAGTGCAAGTAGCAGGTCAAAGTACAGTTCCTCTATTACTGTAGGACACCAAAGCAAAATGTAGGTTAGTAGTAGAAAGCAAACAAAGCTGTTGTGGAATTTCTGTGCCAATAGGCATGCAGACAAAGAAGAGGGCAATATTGTGCACTGTGAACATTTAGTTGCATTTCTGTAACGTATCTTGTCACCTGTTTATCAAATCTTTGCCTAGGCTATTAAATAAGCAAGACCTTGCACCTTCTGAGGAATTTAACTGTGGGATCTAGCCTTGGGAGCTAAAACCAACTGAGCTGTTTGTGATACTGTTATCCTTTCATTAAACAAAGATGGGATTTGGGGGAAGAGATAACTCATTGCAAGAAGGGTCTTAGTGGTCTCCTGGACCAGATTCTAACCCTATGAGGAGAGGCTGAGGGAGCTGGGGGTGTTTAGCCTGGAGAAGAGGAGGCTCAGGGGTGACCTCATTGCTGGCTACAACTACCTGAAGGGAGGCTGTAGCCAGGTGGGGGGTAGTCTCTTCTTCCAGGCAACCAGCAACAGAACAAGGGGACACAGTCTCAAATTGTGCTGGGGTAGGTCTAGGCTGGATGTTAGGAGGAAGTTCTTCCCAGAGAGAGTGATTGGCATTGGAATGGGCTGCCCAGGGAGGTGGTGGAGTTGCTGTCCCTTGAGGTCTTCAAGAAAAGCCTGGCTGAGGCACTTAGTGCCATGGTCTAGTTGACTGGCTAGGGCTGGGTGCTAGGTTGGACTGGCTGATCTTGGAGGTCTCTTCCAACCTGGTTGATTCTATGATTCTAATAAGAAAGCTCTTCAAAGATCATGAAGTAGTAATACAACAGTATTTCTTTCTTTCAATAGCTTGCTACAGAAATATATTGGGACTGTCCACTCTCCTGCTTTGCAGGAAGTTACAGTTCTAATTTATGGTCCATTTATTTGCAGCACATCAGCGATAGGAATGGGAGTTCTGATTAACAGGACCTCAGAATCTAGTCTCACACAGTTCAAATAGTAGTTCTGTATAAATAAGAAGGACATTATTTGAATCTCAAAGACTGATTTTTTCCACTCCTGAAATCAAACTTGGCCAGATTTGCAAGAATGTACAATACCAGAGTCCTTTAGACTCCATCCAGCTCCATGTGTTTATTTACAATACAGGACCACAGCAAGGTGTGAATGAAAGCAGTAATTAGAGTAGATTTGTAACACAACAGCAGCTCTGGTTGTCTAGATATAATAATATTGGGGCTATATTTAACCCATTGACCAGACTAATATCCCCCTTAAAGGCCATAATAAATGTGAGAATAGGTACAGAGATGCTCAAGCAATCTACTAATAATAATTCTTTATGAACACTTAGCAAAGATTAATGCTGTCCTATAGGGATAAGAGGCACTTAATTAAAGTCAGACAAGTTAGCCACAAAAACATTTGTTGGAAGACACAGAAGCTATGCACTATTTTCTTAATTCAGAATTTTCTGGGTATATTCTAATACCAAAAAAAAAAAGCCTATTTCAGTTCTATTTTGTGTGTCCATTTTAATATGGACTCATTAGAGTTTATTTGATGAGCTAGTCTAATCAGAGATATATAATTGGTCTTTTTGTTAGAGAATTGGAAAGATCTAGGACTGTGAAAGCATTGGAATTAGTTGATCTTTTGATCTGTGCAAAGTCACTGGAATGCAATATCCTGTCTATATATGGCAACTTTATGTTTACATAGAAATGATGAATAGTCAAATCCTCTACTCTTAAATCACTGCTGATAGGCTTTCCCTATGAACTTCAGATTCTATTGTTTTGGTGAGGTTTCAGAGCCATTTGATCAACAGTCCTGACAGCAATGCTGCTCATAAAATGTTGAGGAACATGTGGCAGGCCCAGGTAAAAAGTAATTTTCCTTGGGAAATTGCAACTCCCATCTCTTGGATGAGAAGTGCAGAAGACTACTAATCAGTGATGCATGCATGGAGTTCCACAATTAAAGGCTTCCCGACCATCTCTCATGGTTAGCTTCTATGTATATTCATAGAATCATAGAATCAAACAGGTTGGAAGAGACCTTCAAGGTCATCCAATCCAACCTAGCACCCAGCCCTGGCCAATCAGCCAGACCATGGCACTAAGTGCCTCAGCCAGGCTTTTCTTGAACAACTCCAGGGAAGGCAACTCCACCACCTCCCTGGGCAGCCCATTCCAATGCCAATCACTCTCTCTGTCAAGAAATTCCTCCTAACATCCAGCCTAGACCTCCCCTGGCTCAGCTTGAGACTGTGTCCCCTTGTTCTGTTGCTGGTTGCCTGCAGAAGAGACCAACCCCCACCTGGCTGCAGCCTCCCTTCAGGTAAGGTGAGGTCACCCCTGAGCCTCCACTTCTCCAGGCTAAACACCCCCAACTACTTCAGCCTCTCCCCACAGAGCTGTGTTCCAGCCCCCTCACCAGCTTTGTCACCCTTCTGTGGACATCTTCCAGTATCTCAACAACTCTCTTGAATTGAGTGGCCCAGAATTGGACACTTCTAACTTGACTTCTAACTTCATCAGTTTCTCTTGTCCTACTGAGTTGATTAAAGGTTGCCTGTGCCTATGTTTGAGCAGAGCATTGCCATTTTCCAGGGCTGGCCTTCAGGCTGTGACTGGGTATGTTTAGACTGGACTTTAGGAAACATTTCTTCACAGCAAGGGTGGTCAGACATTGGAATGGGCTGCCTAAGGAGGAGGTGGACTCACCAGCCCTGGATGTGCTTAAAAGTCATTTGGATGTGGTGCTTGAGGATACAGTTTAAGGGTGAACTTTGTAGAGCAGGGATAATGGTTGGACTTGATCCTTTCTCAATCTCAACTGAGACTGGTCTCAATTGGTCTCAGGTCTTTCTCAATCAGAATGATTCTGTGATTCACAGGTCCATCCCACGCTAATGCTGCTGCTAGTGGCTGTATGGATATTTCTGACACATGGAGATGTTTCATTGCTTTCCAGGCTCCCATGCTTTTGGCATGGGGTCAGTGGATGAAATACCTGTATCTTTTTGGTACAGGTTGAAATACTCCCCTTTTTGGAGGGGGAAGCTCCCACCTCTTTCCTTTCATGCTATCTTTATAGACAGTGGGAGACAAGGAAAGTGTTTTTGGAAGCAAAGATGTCAAAAAAAGATGTATATTTCAGATCAAAACCTGATCTTTTTTTTCCCAGTTGTGGACACACATCAAAGACAAACTCTGGAGCATAGTCAGGTAGAATCATAGAATCAGTCAGGGTTGGAAGGGATGACAAGGATCATCTAGTTCCAATCCCTCTGCCATAGGCAGGGACACCCTACCCTGGATCAGGCTGGCCACAGCCTCATCCAGACTGGCCTTAGACACCTCCAGGCATGGAGCCTCAACCACCTCCCTGGGCAACCCATTCCAGCCTCTCACCACTCTCATGCTCAACAACTTCCTCCTCATGTCCAGTCTGAATCTCCCCACCTCCAGCTTTGCTCCATTCCCCCTAGTCCTGTCACTCCCTGGTACTCTGAAAAGTCCCTCCCCAGCTTTTTTGTAGGCCCCCTTCAGATCCTGGAAGGCCACAAGAAGGTCACCTTGGAGCCTCCTCTTCTCCAGGCTGAACAGCCCCAACTGTTTCAGTCCATCCTCACAGGAGAGCTGCTGCAGTCCTCTGATCAACACAGTGGCCCTTCTCTGGACACACTCCAGCATCTCCACATCCCTCTTGCAATGAGGGCTCCAGAACTGGATGCAGTACTCCAGGTGGGGTCTCACCAGAGCAGAGAGGGAGAATCTCCTCCCTCATCCTGCTGGCCACACTTCTTCTGATGCAGCCCAGGCTCTGGTTGGCCGCGATTGGTTGCAGGTAGTCTACATTCCACCTGTGTCCTCATGCCAAAACAAGGAGGGAGATCTGCAAAGTAATGACTAATACAGAAGTTAGAGCCTGAAAGAAAGAAACTGTTATTCAAAGCAGAGGCATCCCTGTTTTCTCAGAGGAGGAGACAGCTGAGTTTTCCCTTTGTATCTGCAGACAGATCTGAGTGTTTGAAGTTGTATCAACCCTCCTAATATCTGAGTAGCTTCCAGATTTTTGTAACATGAGTAAACCAAAATCTGAATCCTAAAAATAAAACAAGAATTCAAAGACACCTAGACACAAGTATGGGTTTTTTTTTTGTTTAGTCTCAGTTTGACTGAAGAGGTAAGCCTCTCAAATTTCAAATGAGAATCTCTGCAGAGAAGTAATTGGAAAGGCTTCCCTGCCTTTGATAGCACAGAGGATCATTAAAAGCTTGGGAAAGGAGGATTGACTGGAGAGGTAAAACTCAGACAAGCATTTTCATCCAACTTGCAGGACTGCTGAAGAAAAATATGGCAGATATTTGCTCCTTGTGCTCCCTTCCAACCCTGACTGGTTCTACGATTCTATGACTCAAAATCCTGCTCTGGCAGGGGGCTGGACCAGATGATCTTTCAAGGTCCCTTCCAGCCCCTGACTTTCTATGGCTCTATGGCTTTCTATAGATACTCCACACGTATTTGCAGGTATTTTGGACATGATTTTCACCTTGCTCCAGATTTATTTTCAAAGCTTCGATTTTCATTTGCAAACAACTTGCAAAGCACTTGCAGCCTGGATGGCCAACCAGATCCTGGGCTGTGTCAGGAGAAGTGTGGCCAGAAGGGCAGGGGAGGTGATTCTCCCCCCTCTACTCTGCTCTGCTGAAACCCCATCTGGAGTACTGCATCCAGTTCTGGAGCCCACATTACAAGAGGGAGGTGGATGTGCTGGAGTGTGTCCAGCTACCAGGATGCTCAGAGGGCTGCAGCAGCTCTGCTATGAGGACAGACTGAAAGAGTTGGGGCTGTTCAGTCTGGAGAAGAGAATGCTCCCAGGTGACCTTCCTGTGGCCTTTCAGTATCTAAAGGGGGCCTACAAAAAACTGGGGGAGGACTTTTCAGGCTATCAGGGAGTGACAGGACTAGGGGGAATGGAGCAAAACTGGAGGTGGGTAGGTTCAGGCTGGACATGAGGAGGAAGTTGTTGAGCATGAGAGTGGTGAGAGCCTGGAATGGGTTGCCCAGGGAGGTGGTTGAGGCCCCATTGCTGGAGATGTTTAAGGCCAGGCTGGATGAGGCTGTGGCCAGCCTGATCTAGGGTAGGGTGTCACAGGGTGTTAGGAGTTGAAAGGAACCCAAAGAGACCAGCAAGTCCAACCCCATGGCAGGGGAGTAGGAACTAGATGATCCTTGTGGTCCCTTCCAACCCTGACTGATTCTATGATCCTAACTAAACAACAACAACAACACAGTCTCCAGGTTTTCAAGTTAGACTGAACACTCATAATTAATGTAGGCTGTCAGCTCAGGCTGTAAAACTACCAAGAGCTGTTGAAGGGAAGAGACAACTCTTGACACTTGCCATACCTTTCAGAAAAAACAAACCATTTTGCTTCTGGTGAATAGTTTCTGATGAGGGAGAACATCTCACAACCTTTACAAATGTATTATTCCAGGGGTTAATTGCTCTGTTGGAGGTATGTGCCAGATTTCTAGTCTGAATTAATCTAGTTTCAGCTTCCAGCTTTTGGCTCACTTACAATTTTTTGCTGTATCTTAATCCACTGGACTGAGGTTGTTGCCCCCATGAATAGCTCTGGGCTGTGGTGAAGGCATCACCTAAGCATCTTTTTGATTCAGTAAATAAACAGAGTTCCTGGCATCTTTTACTGCAAGGCATAATTGCCAGAGCTCTCATCCTTCTCATGACTTCCCTATGAGCTCTCACCAGTTTCACAGCAGGCCTCCTGATCTCTGCATGCTACAGCTACACTCAGCCTCAGAGTGGTTGCAGCCCTGTGCAGAATGAATAAGTCTCCTGGCTCCAGCTAAAGGTATCTTGTAGTTATTCAGGGTTATGCTGACCAGCCTGATCTAGGGTAGGGTGTCCCTGCCCATGGCAGGGGGGTTGGAATTAGATGATCCTTGTGGTCCCTTCCAACCCTGACTGATTCTATGATTCTATTCTATGATTCTATTACCTGAAGGGAGGTTGTAGCCAGGTGGGGGTTGGTCTCTTCTCCCAGGCAACCAGAAATAGAACAAGGGGACACAGTCTCAAGTTGTGGTGGGGGAGGTCTAGGCTGGATGTTAGGAGGAAGTTGTTGGCAGAGAGAGTGATTGGCATTGGAATGGGCTGCCCAGGGAGGTGGTGGAGTCGCCATCATTACAGGTATTGAAGAAAAGCCTGGCTGAGGCACTTAGTGCCATGGTCTAGTTGATTGGACTGGTCTGGGTGTTAGGCTGGACTGGATAATCTTGGAGGTCTCGTCCATTCTGGTTGATTCTATGACTCCTTTAGCAACATTACTGCACTTAGAGCTCAGGTTCCTCCCTTTATCTCTTAATACAGATACTGATACCAATTCTGGTAAGCATTGCCATCTGCTTAACAGAAAACAACTGTCTGGAAAGAGTTTTGTTTTGTTTTGTTTTGTTTTATTCCCAGAGTCAGGAGTTGATTGATGTTGGTGTTAAAAAATTACAATGATCTGTAGCAGTCACCTGTCTTCTGCACCATTTACCAGACTACCTTTTTCTGTCATTGCTAAATCTGGTCAGGAGTAAGTAAGACTGAGTTTTTCACCCAGTAATTGAGACTGAGTTTTTCACCCAGGCTGTTCTGTATTTGAAAACCATAAGCCCAGAGCTGGGTACTGAGTACCCTATGGAACACAGCTGATCAACTGACCTGTTTGTAATTGTGTTCTGAATCCTGTCAGTTGGACAACTTCTAAATCCATTTCATGTGTGCCAGTTTGGTTTTGATTTGGATGAAATGTCAGGCAGCACCATGTCAAATGATTTACAGAAGCCTGAGTGTATTATATCAATACTTAGAATAGAATAGAATAGAATCAACCAGGTTGGAAGAGACCTCCAAGATCATCCAGTCCAATGTAGCATCCAGCCCTATCCAGTCAACTACTGTTACCATTGTCATCTGAAGAATAAAGGTAGCATGATAGTTAGCTTGACAGAATCTGCTTTCCATTAACCTGGCTGTGATGGTTTAGGTGTAACTTCCCACACACACACACTTTGGAAATCACCCAGACTAGACTCAGCCAGCTCTGGAAATTTGAATGAAGCTTATATTTACAGCTTAGTTCAATATGCAAACAGATATTTACAGTATATACAGAAATATACAAGGTAAAAGGTAATGCAGAAACACAACAGCCCTCCCCGAAACCTGAGTGCCCAGGAGGGGCTCCCAACCACACTTCCACCTTCTCCCACCCCTCTCAACCTTACCTCAGTCCCAAGGTAGAATGGAGGTTTGGCCAGGGGGTTAGGAAGCAAAGTGAATTAACCAGAGAGGCAAGAGGTAAATGTAGCTTAGGCAATGCCCCAAGAAGAAATGCCTTATCTATATTAGGATTCTTGTTCTTGTATCTCTCAGCAAACCTATGAGTGAAGTAGACACCACCCTTGGTTTCCTTTCTCAGCCCTGTAATCTAGTTCTTCTCACCAAAACATTCTAGCTAGCTTCAAACTAGCACACTGGCATTATGTGTATTTCTTTCCTTCAGAAATGAATATGTATTTTACCAGCAGCTGAATGCTCAGTGCTTTTGAAAGATTAGCCATAACAAGCACAATAGAAATTGCTAGGAGTGAATCTATGTAAACCTGGTCCTTCTTTAAGTCTCTGTATAGAAACCTCTCTATAGCTGAATCATGGAATAGAATAGAGTCATAGAATCAGTCAGGGTTGGAAGGGACCACAAGGATCAGCCAGTTCCAACCTCCTGTCATGGGCAGGGGCACCCTACCCTAGATCAGGCTGGCCACAGCCCCATCCAGCCTGGCCTTAAACACCTCCAGCAATGGGGCCTCAACCACCAACCTGGGCAACCCATTCCAGCCTCTCACCACTCTCATGCTCAACAACTTCCTCCTCATGTCCAGGCTGAATCTCCCCACCTCCAGCTTTGCTCCATCACCCCTAGTCCTGTCACTCCTTGATAGCCTAAAAAGTCCCTCTCCAGCTTTTTTGTAGGCCCCCTTCAGATACTGGAAGGCCACAAGAAGGTCACCTGGGAGCCTCCCCTTCTCCAGACTGAACAGCCCCAACTCTTTTGCTCTATCCTCATAGGAGAGCTGCTGCAGCTCTCTGAGCATCCTCATGGCCCTTCTCTGGACATGCTCCAGCATGAACACTAAGCCAAAGTCAGGAACTAGTGAAGGTTGTTCTAGAAAAACAAAGATCTCTCCATTGAAATGGAAAATTGAATGAAGTGTGAGTGAAACAATACATGTGTGGAAGAAATGGTTTCTTTTATTGGATCATCACTGGTGGTTTAAAAAGAGTTAATATGCTTCTGGGTACACAGTGCCCTCTGATCTCCCTTCTATTCTTAAATCATGATGGCTGTGATAATATCTAGTAACTCAGCAACCAGACATTATATGAGCTGTCACTATTAGAAATTAAATAATACCACATAATTCTTTTAGGAAAGGGAATTGTTAAGACTCTGAAAGATGATTTATTTCAGTTCTATGAGATGTCCCATAAAGTAGAAAAAATGGATTCAGGCTGAGAAGATACTGGAATGCTGATCAGTGCATCCATACATTCTTCTTGTGTGCTTTTGCAATGTTATTCGTTTTGTATGGAAGCCTCATTTTGTAGTGAATCACAAGACACAGTCACACATCTCATGTAGTGCTTAAAACTGGGGAGGTGGTGGAGTTGCTGTCCCTGGAGCTGTTCAAGGCAAGATTGGACGTGGCACTTGGTGCCATGGTCTAGCCTTGAGCTCTGTGGTAAAGGGTTGGACTTGATGATCTGTGAGGTCTCTTCCAATCCTAATAATACTGTGATACTGTGGAATAGAATGGAATAGAATGGAATAGAATAGAATAGAATAGAATAGAATAGAATAGAATAGAATAGAATAGAATAGAATAGAATAGAATAGAATTAGAATAGAATAGAATCAATCAGGTTGGAAGAGACCTCCAAGTCTCTCAAGTTGTGCCAGGGAAAGTATAGGCTGGATGTTAGGAGGAAGTTGCTGGCGGAGAGAGTGATTGGCATTGGAATGGGCTGCCCAGGGAGGTGGTGGAGTCACCATCCCTGGAGGTGTCCAAGCAAAGCCTGGCTGAGGCACTTAGTGCCGTGGTCTAGTTGACTGGCTAGGGCTGGGTGCTAGGTTGGACTGGATGATCTTGGAGGTCTCTTCCAACCTGGTTGATTCTATGATTCTGTGATTCCAAGCTCAGCCAGTCCAGCCTAGCACCCAGCCCTATCCAATCAACCAGACCATGGCACTAAGTGCCTCAGCCAGGCTTTTCCTGAACACCTCCAGGGACGGTGCCTCCACCACCTCCCTGAGCAGCCCATTCCAATGAGAAATCAGTCTCTCTGTGAAGAACTGTGAAGAACTCTGTGAGTGGTGTGCAAATGAAAGTGAACATCAGGCATTTTGCCTCTGAAGCAAGAAAGCAATGTAAAGAATTCAGGTGGCATTCAGCTCACTTCAGCCGTAACCAATGTAAACATCTATATCTTGTGATTTCAGGCTCCCTTTAGTGTCAGTAGAGAAGAATTGTCTCTTCTAAGGCATGATTCATATGACCTAGTTTAAATATCTACATGGGTGTGAGATTAATTGTGTCCTGAAAGTGCCAGTTTCTCTCCATTTACCAGAGAGAGCTTAAATGGCTAGCTGACTGCAGGTCTCTCTCTTATAGACATTTCCATTTAGACAAATTAATCCCAACCTTCAAAGCAGCAAAGATGAGGTTTTTAAACGTTGGTCAGGCCAATTTCCCTCTCCTTCCCCTCTCCCTCCCTCTCTCTCTCCCCTTCTTCCTCTCGCTTCCCCTATCCCTCTCCCTTCCCCTTTCTCTTTCCCTTTCCTCTTTTTCCTCTTTCCTCCCCTCTCTTTGTCTTCTTTCCTCATAATAGAAAGAACACATAAAAATCATGGAATCATAGAATTAGTCAGGGTTGGAAGGGACCACAATGATCATCTAGTTCCAAACTTCCTGCCATGGGCAGGGACACCCTACCCTAGATCAGGCTGCCCACAGCCTCCTCCAGCCTGGCCTTAAACACCTCCAGGGATGGGACCTCAAGAGCCTCCCTGGGCAACCCATTCCAGGCTCTCACCACTCTCATGGTGAAGGATACAGAGAGAAGGAGCAGGCTGTTGCTAAGGATCAGTCAAAAAGCACTGGAGATGGGGCAAGAATAAGAACTTACTGGGCTATGAGATCATTTGATTTGTTTTCCTCTGGTTGTAATATTTTTTCCCCTTGGTTCTTGCTTCTAAATGACTTCATTAATATATAAAAAATAAGCAGTGGGTAATTGAACTGAGCTGTTTGCAGCAGGTTTCTCTCCTGCCCAGCTGGTAGATCAGCCCATTAGTTCAGTGATGTTCAGTTGCTGTATTTTATTTTAATTGCTTGCTTTAAAATGATGAGAGAACAAATTAAGGACTTCACACTTAGGTCTGGTTCTTTTCTGAGTGCTGTGCAGCTTTGACAGAGTGGGCAGGTGCTACAAAGTCATCAAGAAAAGAGCTGGAACAGACACATTGAGTATTTTAGATGTCTTTGAGGCAGAGGGTCTTCATAGAATCATAGAATCAACCAGGTTGGAAGAGACCTCCAAGATCATCCAGTCCAACCTAGCATCCAGTCTCATCTAAGCTTAGCTTCTACTGCCCAGCAAACCTAGAAAACTAAGAAACCAATTCAGCTTATCTTTGTCCAGCAGAACTGTTCAACCCACAGCTGTCCAGCTCAGCAGCTAACTGCATCACCGACCTCAAAAGTGACTTGAAGCTGTGGTGTCATCTCAGGAGTTCACACAGTATCACAGTATCATCAGGGTTGGAAGAGACCTCACAGATCATCAAGTCCAACCCTTTACCACAGAGCTCAAGGCCAGACCATGGCACCAAGTGCCACGTCCAATCCTGCCTTGAACAGCTCCAGGGATGGCGACTCCACCACCTCCCCGGGCAGCCCATTCCAGTGTCCAATGACTCTCTCAGTGAAGAACTTTCTCCTCACCTCCAGCCTAAATCTCCCTTGGCGCAGCCTGAGGCTGTGTCCTCTCGTTCTGGTGCTGGCCACCTGAGAGAAGAGAGCAACCTCCTCCTGGCCACAACCACCCCTCAGGTAGTTGTAGACAGCTATAAGGTCACCCCTGAGCCTCCTCTTCTCCAGGCTAACCAATCCCAGCTCCCTCAGCCTCTCCTCGTAGGGCTTGTGCCAAGGACAGGAGTTAACTTGGCTAGAAAGGCAAGAAAACTGAATGTAGGCCTGGAAGTGTAGGTGTCACTCTAGAAGACCTGAATTGCTTCCATGGATTCACCAGGAAACATCAACAGAAGCAATCACAGAATCACAGGAATTTAGAGGTGGGAAGAGACCTCCAGAAATCATCAAGTCTAAACCCCCTTCCAAGGCAGGATCATCCCACCCTGGGTTGCTGGCACAATAGAGTCAATAATGCATCTTAGGGGGGATTAATTAACAAATATTTGCACAGTACAACCACTGTAAATTTACCATGACTGTCTAGTATGTTGTAAAATTAACGAGTCATTGAAGTGTCAGCAACTGTTTAAGATAATGACCAACTCTGTGAAAGTTGTTAAGGGCTGAGTACCAGGGGATTTGGGGAGCTCTAATTACCAGCAACCATCTGACCCAAACAGTTGACTTGGTTCTGAGATTTCCTCCCAGCTAGGTGCAAACGTTGACATCATCTTTTGAGCAGATTGACTTTCACAGAAGTTTTGACATAGAAAATGCAATGCTTCTCAACCTGAAGGTGAACTCAGATTTAATGCAACCCATAACATCTTTCAGTCTGTCACAGAATCATAGAATCATAGAATCAACCGGGTTGGAAGAGACCTCCAAGATCAGCCAGTCCAACCTAGCACCCACCCCTAGCCAATCAACCAGACCATGGCACTAAGTGCCTCATCCAGGCTTTTCTTCAACACCTCAGGGCCAGTGACTCCACCACCTCCCTGGGCAGCCCATTCCAATGCCAATCACTCTCTCTGACAACAACTTCCTCCTAACATCCAGCCTAGACCTTCCCCACCACAACTTGAGACTGTGTCCCCTTGTTCTGTTGCTGGTTGCCTGAGAGAAGAGACCAACCCCCACCTGGCTACAGCTTCCCTTCAGGTAGTTGTAGACAGCAATTAGGTCAGCCCTGAGCCTCCTCTTCTCCAGGCTAAACACCCCCAGCTCCCTCAGCCTCTCCTCACAGGGCTGTGTTCCAGGCCCCTCACCAGCTTTGTTGCCCTTCTCTGGACACATTCCAGTATCTCAACATCTCTCTTGAATTGAGGAGCCCAGAACTGGACACAGCACTCAAGGTGTGGCCTGACCAGTGCTGAGCACAGGGGCAGAATTACCTCCCTCATCCTACTGGCCACACTGTTCCTGATGCAGTCCAGGATGTTTCATCCCTAGCGCAGGGTTATGCACAAAGATTTAGAGTCTAAGGAGTGTTAAAGAGTGAGTAGAAGGAAAAGTAATTCAAATACTGGAAACCAAAGGCTAGAGGTACTGCCACAGCAACAGGGAGTACGTAGGTGGGATGAGTCATTGGCAGAATCAGACTACAACATTACACATGAAGGGCTGTGAAGGGAAAGCCCTGAGTATTCCATGGATTAAAGCAATGTGCAACCAATATTATTTTGTTGTTGTTTTGGGGAAGAGGAAAAGAAAAAAAGAAAGTAACTGTAATTATTTTTCATAATTAATCACTACACAAACTTCTCAATTCAAGAGAGATGTTGAGGTGCTGGAGCGTGTCCAGAGAAGGGCAACAAAGCTGGTGAGGGGCCTGGAACACAAACCCTATGAGGAGAGGCTGAGGGAGCTGGGGGTGTTTAGCCTAGAGAAGAGGGGTCCAGTTCTGGGTCCCTCAATTCAAGAAAGATGTTGAGGTGCTGGGGTATGTCCAGAGAAGGGCAACAAAGCTGGTGAGGGGCTTGGAACACAGCCCTGTGAGGAGAGGCTGAGGGAGCTGGGGGTGTGCAGCCTGGAGAAGAGGAGGCTCAGGGCTGACCTCATTGCTGTCTACAAGTACCTGAAGGGAGGCTGTAGCCAGGTAGGGGTTGGTCTCTTCTCCCAGGCAACCACCAACAGAACAAGGGGTCAGAGTCTCAAGTTGTGCCGGGGTAGGTCTAGGCTGGATGTTAGGAGGAAGTTGTTGGCAGAGAGAGTGATTGGCATTGGAATGGGCTGCCCAGGGAGGTGGTGGAGTCACTGTCCCTGGAGGTGTTCAAGACAAGCCTGGCTGAGGCACTTAGTGCCATGGTCTAGTTGACTGGATGGGGCTGGGTGATAGGTTGGACTGGCTGATCTTGGAGGTCTCTTCTAACCTAGTTGATTCTATGATTCTGTGAAAGGTGGGGGTTGGTCTCTTATGCCAGGCAACCAGCAACAGAACAAGGGGACACAGTCTCAAGTTGTGCTGGGAGACATCTAGGCTGGATGTTAGGAGGAAGTTGTTGGCAGAGAGAGTGATTGGCATTGGAATGGGCTGCCCAGGGAGGTGGTGGAGTCACAGTGTGTGAAGGTGTTCAAGAAAAGCCTGTCTGAAGCACTTGGTGCCATGGTCTAGTTGACTGGCTAGGGCTGGGTGCTAGATTGGACTGGATGATCTTGGAGTTCTCTTCCAACCTCGTTGATATTATGATTCTATGATTTGTAACCCTCAGTGGACAAAGCCCCACGACACTGTTCTTCAAATTGGCTGGACAGAATAATCCCTTAACCCACCCCTACTCTTCCAAATTCCCTAGCAGAAGCACCTCTTGTTCCTCCTTGCTAACTGTAAACAGGAATGAGTCACAGGGACAGGGTTTCCCTGGTTTATTCTGATCTTACTCATTTCAGTTTCATTATGCCTCACCTACATCTGCCACGCTTCTGCCCCTTCTTCACACATGTTTAATTTCTCCACTGGTGACATTTGATGCTAGTTCCTGGATTTGTATCAAACTTATCTGTGGAGCACTACTTTTCAGCACAGCTCCTGATTCTCTGATCCCTCCAGTGGTATTTTCTCCTTGAAATACTGTACTTTTCTCTTGCACTGCACATCTTTCACTGGGTACCTGGCATGGTCTGAACAGCAGCCTTGTGGGGGTTTGTTAGTGTGCAAAACACAGGCAACTCAACTTTGAGGGGTTTTACATCAACCAACAGTGATTTTGTCACATCTTGAGTCCTGTGTACAGTTCTGGGCCCCTCAATTTGAGAGAGATGTTGACATATTGGAATGAGACCAGAGTGGCCTGGAACCACAGCAGTGTGAGGAGAGGCTGAGGGAGTTGGGGGCATTTAGCCTGGAGAAGAGGAGGCTCAGGGCAGATCTCATTGCTGTCTACAACTACCTGAAGGGAGGCTGCAGCCAGGTGGGGGTTGGTCTCTTCTCCCAGGCAAGCAGCAACAGAACAAGGGGACACAGTCTCAAGTTGTGCTGGGGGAGGTCTAGGCTGGATGTTAGGAGGAAGTTGTTGGCAGAGAGAGTGGTTGGCACTGGAATGTGCTGCCCAGGGAGGTGGTGGAGTTACCATCCCTGGAGGTGTTCAAGCAACGCCTGGATGAGGCACTTAGTGCCATGGTCTAGTTGCCTGGCTAGGGCTGGGTGCTAGGTTGGACTGGCTGATCTTGGAGGTCTCTTCCAACCTGGTTGATTCTATGATTCCCCATATTTTCAGGGTGCTGTGCCCCGACCTTCCCTTTGCCTATCCTAACTCAATCCCTGTCTGACTCTCTTTTAATAATACTTCACAATCTACAAATCACTGTTCAGTGTTTTTCATCAAATTCTTCTGTGCTAAGCATTTCCCCCCATCAAATAACTAAGTTGCTTCTTGTTCATCAGGGTAGGCTTTGTTTTGTCCTTCTTAATTCCTTCTTCAAAGGGAAAAAAAACCCAAATAACTTAGTTATCCTCCCTTTCTTTAACAGATAATACCATTTTCTGGTTAAATTAATGATAAACAGAAGTAGTTGTTTGGATCTTTCCCCCTGCTTTCTGTAATTGTTGGGTCTGAAATGTTAACAGCCCTGGAGCAAGAACAAAACTCCAGTACCTATCTGAAAATTCATCAGCTTTTGTTTATCTAAAGGTCACTAGTGAGTGGAGGCAAAAAAGCTTTCAGGACATGAGATTTTAAAGACTGAGGCTGTTTCCTTTTGAGAGCACATGAATTGAGAGGCCATAATGCTAAACATTGTAAGGGAGATAAATTTTCTCTCTGTTTCAAAGAGACATTGTGCCAAAGGGGTGTTCAGTGAGGGTGAAAGGCAGCACTCCTAAGCCTGTTGAAAGGAGATGGTTTTAAAAGCAACCTATAAAACCCCTACAAAAGTGCATCGTGGAGCTGCAAAAAAGTTGGGGAGGGACTTTTTAGGCTATCAGGGAGTGACAGGACTAGGAGGAATGGAGCAGAGCTGGAGATGGGTAGGTTCAGAGTGGATGCGTGGAGGAAGTTGTTCAGCATGAGTTGTTCTGTGCTCTCACAGAGAGGGTGATTTGCCATTGCAATGGGCTGCCCAGGGGGATGGTGGAGTTGCTGTCCCTGGAGGAGCTCAAAAAAAGACTGGATGTGACACTTAGTGCCGTGGTGTATTTGATCAGACAGGGCTGGGTGCTAGGTTGGACTGGCTGATCGTGAATGTCTCTTCCAACCTGGTTGATTCTATGGTTCTATGTCGAAGTGTTTCAAAGGTTTCAACTCATTTTATGCCTTCCAAAATCACTTGGTTATTTTAGCTTAATCTTCTGCTTTCAGCAAATGGCTTTCCAGAGGAGAGAACTAGGACTCTACTAATCCTTGGAGTCTTCAAATGAATTGCCTGTGTTCTTAAATGAATAGAGATGGTGGTAGCTGTAATTTATGTAATATTTCTATCAACAGAAATGAACATTAGGATCAGTCAATTAGTGCTGAGAATTAGAGTGAACAGAAATCTTTCATAAAGGAATTGCATGGTTTTGTAAGTCTTAAGTTACCTTTCCTGGGCCTTGTTCTGTCAGCACAGTCTGTATCCTTACACAGCCCAGCAGTAATCATTTCATTTTTTTTCTGTAGTGAACTAATCCCAGGACACCTCCTATCACCTTTTATCAGCAAAAACACCTTTCAAATAGTAGCTAACCAGAAAAAAAAATATGCCATGTTAAAATGAAACCCAAGTGATGAATGCAGGCAACAGCTGTGAGCTTTTTCAGTTGGAGAGTTTTATTTGGAGGCAGTACTCATCGACACAGATGGCTGAGATGGGCAAGGGAAGTACATTAATATATTTACTGCAAGAAATTACAGTATTAGTTTTTACTCAACAGGAAAAATGCTAATCTGGATCCTAGGTCATTATAATTTTGTGAAGAATCTTACAATCATAGAATCAACCAGGTTGGAAGAGACTTCCAAGATCAGCCAGTCCAACCTAGCACCCAGCCCTATCTAGTCAACTAGACCATGGCACTAAGTGCCTCAGCCAGGCTTTGCTTCAACACCTCCAGGGACAGTGACTCCACCACCTCCCTGGGCAGCCCATTCCAATGCCAATCACTCTCTCTGACAACAACTTCCTCCTAACATCCAGCCTAGACCTCCTCCAGCACTACTTGAGACTGTGTCCCCTTGTTCTGTTGCTGGTTGCCTGGCAGAAGAGACCAAACCCACCTGGCTACAGCCTCCCTTCAGGTAGTCATAGACAGCAATGAGGTCCCCCCCGAGCCTTCTCTTGTCCAGGCTAAACACCCCCAGCTCCCTCAGCCTTTCCTCATAGGGCTTGTGTTCATTAAACTAATGTAAGTTCTTTGCAGAGAATTCAAGATCCTCTGCTTGTATAGGTAAGGAAATAAATGCTCTAGAAACATTAATAGTAATTTAATGTAGCATTAAAACATTGTGGTGACTACTTGAGTGAAATCCTCATCTTCTCTGTATTTACTTTCTACCACACAAAAAAATGTCACAGAGCCCTCAAAGCTTCTTTTCCAGCTTAAAGAAGATTTCCTTGCAAAATCCTTTGTAGAAGACAGCTGTAAACTGTGGAGAAACAGCCCACAGCCCTGCAAAGGTTTCCAGTAGCACTGGATGGTTGTTGTGTGTCACAAAGCCCAAGGCTGTTATTTACAGCAAGATCTTTCCAGTTCTTTGAGCAGCCTAGCACCAAGAAGACAAACTCCAAATGAGTTCTGTTTCATTGCCCTGCTGCTCTTGATTTGAGTTCCTAGCCTGCACCTGGTAGAAAATGACCATGTCTCTGTAAATCTGTTTGGCTCTGCTTTCTGTTTCATACTACTTTGACTGCTCTATTAGAACAAATTGCTGGTTTCACCCACATCTACTACTCTATCATGCTTTTGACCTCTTATTGTTTGGATTCTACTTATTACATTTCAAGTTCTGGGTATGTGCTGCCTCCTGTAATGAATTTCACATGTGACTATAGGATGATCTATGAGGTCTCTTCCAACCTTGGTGATACTGTGATACTGTGACAATCAGAAGAGAAATGAAGTAGCTATGTGAAGTATTCAAAACTGAGTCTTTTGAGCAAAAGAAGTTTATTCAAGTTCTTTCTGCTTCAAATATGTGAAATCTCAAGGTTTGTTCATGATGGTTATTCATGCAAACATGCCTAATTGTTATGGAGAGTGTGCATAATTCCACATTCCTAATCCAGAAAAGAGGAGCAGTTAGGATTGACACTGGGAATTCTACCTTCTAACTCAAGAAAACTGCTGCTTGGGGATATTCTAAGCCACAGCTGCTTGCTTCAGTGGAGAAATTCCATTTTTCACTCTTTTTTTGCTCCTGTTAGAGCTGCTGATTCCACACAGCTAAAGGAGAGCAAAGAGAAACCTCAGTCTCATTTGGCACACCATGAGCAGAATTGTCTCATGTCCTCAGTGAAAGCAACAGGAGACCTGGGGACATCACAGAGGCATAACACAAAGTTTGTGGGGTTGCTGTGGTGTTGTGCTGAAGACTGACAGAACATTTCTTGATATGGTTGAAGTCTCAAACACCTGAGATAGGACCAGAGGCAGCTAGAAAATGATTTTACTCTTTACAAATGGAGCACATCATCTTGAGAGTCACTGACCAATATGGTGATACTCCGTTATACCATTTTGTGCAGTCACTCTTCATAATTGTTTCTGCCTCTTGAAGACCACTCTTTTTTTCCCCCTTCCTTTCTAAAAGCAAAAAGCATCTCAGTGATTGATTTGCTCCACTTTTTAGTTTGTGTGACGTTGTGAAGCTTAGTTTGAAATGTTTAGATTGTAATCCATACAAGATGTTTCAGCTAGATAAGGAAATCAATGATGATAACCATCAATAGCACCTAACAGCATTAGGGGTGATGAATATTACTAACAAGATGCATACATGATTTTGCTTATGTACCTTGCATTTGTGCCAGGTTGAATCTTCCTTAGAATAAGTAATTACACTGCATTTATAAGGTAAGCAACGTTTTAAATAGTCTGTTGTTTAAATTGGTAGCTGTAGGCTAGGCTGAAAGTTGACTCCGTTCAAGTAATTGCTACTATGACTCAGACCATGTAACAGATGTACAATTAGGTTTGGTTTTCTTTCAAACCCTTTCTCAGCTCTGATTTTCATTACAAGAAAGTCTGAAGAGGAAGGAATGCTTTGTTGTATCAACCATCCCTGGGCGTGTTCAAGAAAAGCCTGGCTGGGGCACTTGGTGCCATGGTCTGGTTGACTAGCTAGGGCTGGGTGCTGGGTTGGACTGGATGATCTTGGAGCTGTCTTCCAACCTGATTGATTCTATGACTTCTATGGCTCCACAGCAAAAGGAGACTGACAATAAGGAAAGCTTCTACACATAATACTCTTGTTTTAAGTGGAAACTTTGCACATGCATAGACAAATTTAGGACTACTCAACAGTAGAGACATAGAGATGTTTGTATTTCTGATCCATCATGTAGCATATCCTGAGATACTGGAACATGTCCAGAGAAGGGTAATAAGCTGGTGAGGGGCCTGGAACACAGCCCTGTGAGGAGAGGCTGAGGGAGCTGGGGGTGTGCAGCCTGGAGAAGAGGAGGCTCAGGGAAGACCTCATTGCTGTCCACAGCTACCTGAAGGGAAGCTGTAGCCAGGTGGGGGTTGGTCTCTTCTGCCAGGCAACCAGCAACAGAATAAGGGGACACAGTCTCAAGTTGTGCTGGGGGAGGTCTAGGCTGGATGTTAGGAGGAAGTTGTTGTCAGAGAGAGTGGTTGGCATTGGAATGGGCTGCCCAGGCAGGTGTGGAGTAGTCATCATTGGAGTTGTTCAAGCAAAGCCTGGCTGAGGCACTTAGTGCCATGGTCTAGTTGATTGGCTAGGGCTGGATGCTAGTTTGGACTGGATGATGCTGGAGGTCTCTTCCAACCTGCTTGATTCTATGATTCTGTGATATCATTTTAACTGACCACTGATATTTTTCTATACATTTCTCCCAGAGTTTGTTGTTAGTTTGTTTGTTTTTTATTTTACCATTTTATTTAAAACAAACCCCAAACCAAATAGATTAAGAGTTTTATTTTCTATGCCCTAGACTTGGGAGAGGAAACAAATAAATCTTAATATTCAGCTTAAAATGATGCTCAGAGCACCTCCACCCATTCTATTTATTTCTTTGACACCCCTGCCCCTCCCCTCCCACCCACCCACACTTCTGATTTAACATTTAAAGCATACCAACTTCTGATTCTGCAAATTCAACTGCAATTCAGAAATTCAGTTTGAACTGTCAATCCCTTCTGCATCATTAATGAGAGAGATTCGATGAGTTGGAACTTAACTTTTTGGTCCTTTGAGGAGAAAAGGCAGCTCACTCTCCTACAGCCTAGGTGGGTTCAGCAATGCTAGCAAAGGCAACATTTTTTACCCAGATGCTCAGTCTGACTGCCAGGAACAAATATAGATGACACCAAGCTAGGAGCAGGTGTTGATCTGTTGGAAGGTAGGAGAGCCCTGCAGAGGGACCTGGACAGGCTGGATGGGTGGGCAGAGGCCAATGGAATGAGATTGAATAAGGCCAAGTTCAGGGTTCTGCACTTTGGCCACAACAACCCTAAGAAGCACTACAGGCTGGGGACTGAGTGGCTGGAAAGTAGCCAGGAGGTAAGGGAGCTGGGGGTACTGATAGATAGTAGCTGAACATGAGGCAGCAGTGTGCCCAGGTTGCCAAGAGAGCCAATGGCATCCTGGCCTGGATCAGGAACAGTGTGGCCAGTAGGACAAGGGAGGTTATTCTGCCCCTGTACTCAGCACTGCTCAGGCCACACCTTGAATGCTGTGTCCAGTTCTGGGCCACTCAATTCAAGAAAGATGTTGAGGTGCTGGAATGTGTCCAGAGAAGGGCAACAAAGCTGGTGAGGGGCCTGGAGCACAGCCCTGTGAGGAGAGGCTGAGGGAGCTGGGGGTGTTTAACCTGGAGAAGAGGAGGCTCAGGGGTGACATCATTGCTGTCTACAACTACCTGAAGGGAGGCTGTAGCCAGGTGGGGTTGGTCTCTTCTCCCAGGCAAGCAGCAACAGAACAAGGGGACACAGTCTCAAGTTGTGTTGGGAAAGGTCTAGGCTGGATGTTAGGAGGAAGTTGTTGGCAGAGAGAATGATTGGCATTGGAATGGGCTGCCCAGGGAGGTGGTGGAGTCTTTGTCCCTGGAGGTGTTGAAGCAAAGCCTGGCTGAGGCACTTAGTGCCATGGTCTGGTTGATTGGCTAGGGCTGGGTGCTAGGTTGGACTGGATGATCTTGGAGGTCTCTTCCAATCTGTTTAATTCAGTGATTCTGTGATTCTATTTTCCTCTCTGAACCAAGCTCAATAATGGTAATGTTCTCCCTCTCTCCCTGTCAGTAAGTGAGTTTGTGAACTGACAGTTAAGGCATTTAAACAGGATTCATGCTTCAGCAGAATGGTGTACAGGTCCCTGCAGCTGCTGCTTACTTCATTTTGTTTGTTTGTTTCTGTTCTTGTGGCAGGATGAAGCACCAGCTTGCAGTGTGCAGCATGTGGCAAAAGGGAACCTCATAAATAGTGGCTGAATGAGAGTCTCATAGAATCAGTCAGGGTTGGGAGGGAACACAAGGATCATCTAGTTCCAACCCCCCTGCCATGCCCAGGGACACCCTACCCTAGATCATCCTGCCCATAGCCTCATCCAGCCTGGCCTTAAACACCTCCACCAGTGGGGCCTCAACCACCTCCCTGGGAGTCCATTCCAGCCTCTCACCACTCTCATGCTCAACAACTTCCTCCTTATGTCCAGCCTGAACCTACTCATCTCCAGCTTTGCTCCATTCCCCCTAGTCCTGTCACTCCCTGTGAGCCTAAAGTCCCTCCCCAGCTTTTTTGAAAGGCCCCCTTCAGGTACTGGAAGGCCACAAGAAGGTCGCCTGGGAGCCTCCTCTTCAGACTGAACAGCCCCAACTCTTTCAGTCCGTGCTCACAGCAGATCTGCTCCAGCCCTCTAAGCATCCTCGTGGCCTGTATCTGGACACACTCCAGCATCTCATCTCTCTTGTAGTAGAACCTGCAGAACTGGATGCAGTACTCCAGGTTGGGTCTCACCAGAGCAGAGTAGAGGGAGAGAATCAGCTCCCTTGTCCTGCTGGCCAAACTTCTCCTGATGCAGCCCAGGATCTGGCTGGCCCTCTGGGCTGCAAGTGCACACTGCTGGCTCATGTTGAGCTTCTCATTCATCAGCACCCCCAGGTCCCTCTCCTCAGGGCTGCTCTGCAGCCACTCACTGCCCAGCCTGGATTTGTGCTTGGGATTACCCCAATCCAGCTGCAGGACCTTGCACTTGGTCTTGTTGAACCTCATGAGGTTGGCTTGTGCCCACCTCTCCAGCCTGTCCAGGTCCCTCTGGATGCCATCCCTGCCCTCCAGCCTGTCTGCTGCACCACACAGCTTGGTGTTGTCAGCAAACTTGCTGAGGCTGCACTCAATGTCCATGGCACCGACAAAGATGTTGAACAAGACTGATATCAGGACTGATCCCTGAGGGACTTTGCTTGTCACTGGCCTCCACTTGGCCATGGATCCATTGACAGGCACTCTTTGGGTGCAGCCATCCAGCCAGTTTTTTATCCATCTCATGGTCCACCCATCAAACCCATGTGTCACCAGCTGGGAGACCAGGATGTGTGTTGCAAAACAGTATCTCTAGAGATGAGGAGTTACAGGGCTTGTACCATTTCTCTTCTGCCTGTGATGTCTGACTGATACTGTGGATGAAATTTGAAATGCACCTGGCTTATTAGGACAGGCTGATGAAAAAAGTCCAGGTTCATTCTCTACAAATAACACTCTGTGTCTTTGGCTAGGAGTAGATGGTTATCCCCACGCCCTCTTCATTTTGCAAGTGATTTAACATATTATATCCTGCAAGAGGGAGCAGGAGATGGTACTTTTCTACAAAGTAACTCCTGTAGAGATAGCTAATGCTTTTTCAGGCACTTTGTCCTCATAAATGAGATTGTGAAATGGAATAACTGGCAATTCAATTCCTGACTAAGGGTTAGGCTTCTTTCCTCGTTTGTGCTGAGGCTGGATCGGAGATTTTGACTCTACGTAGCCTTAAGTTCTCTTCCACTGCAATTTTACTGTTATTTGCCATAGTCTGGTAACTATTTTATGAGTGGTGCTGTAATATTATCACAGGATGTTAGGGGCTGGAAGGGACTGAAGGAGATCATTGAGTCCAACCCCTCTGTCACAATCTAGCACAGATCACAGAGGAATGCATCCAGACAGACCTTGAAAGTCTCCAGGGAAGGAGACTCCACAACCTCTCTGGGGAGCCTGTTCCAGTGCTCTGGGACCCTTACAGGAAAGAAGTTCCCCCTTGTGTTGAGGCAGAACCTCCTGTGCTGCCCCTTACACCCATTGCTCCTTGTGCTATCCCAGGGAGCAGTGAGCAGAGCCTGCCCCCCCACTCCTGGCAGCCCTCAGATGTTCATAAACGTTGATTAAATCTCCTCTCAGTCTTCTCCAGAATAAAAAGTCCAGATCCCTCAGCCTCTCCTCATAAACCATGCCCTCCTGTCCCCTCATCATCCTTGTAGCTCTCTGCTGGACCCTCTGCAGCAGATCCCTGTCTCTCTTCAACCGGGGAGCCCAAAACTAAAGGCAGTATCCAAGATGAGGTCTCAGCAGGGAAGAGCAGAGGGGAAGGAGAACCTCCCTTGATCTGCTGGACACACTCTTCTTAATACACCCCAGGATTCCATTGACCTTTTTGGCCACAAGGGCACATTGCTGTGCCATGGATGTTATCCACCAGGACCCTCCAGGTCCCTCTCCCCAGGGCTGCTCTCCAGCAGATCACCTCCCAGCCTGTACTGGTGCAGTTTATTATTCCTCCCCAGGTGCAGGACTCTGCACTTGTCCTTGTTGAACCTGATTTGGTTCCTCTGTGCCCAGCTTTCCAGTCTGTCCCAGTCTCTCTGAATGGCTGCACAGCCTTCAGCTGCCTCAGCCAAGCCTTCCAGCTTGGTGTCATCAGCAAACTTCCTGAGCAGACTCTGTGCCCTCATCAATGCCATTGATGAAGATGTTGAACAGGACTGGACCTAGCACTGATCCCTGGAGGACTCCACTGGTTACAGCTCTCCAGCTGGACCTAGCATCAGTATGCTTTAGTACTTTTAAATGCTCAACTTTCTGTAAAGAAGTGAAGAAACCAAATTACTCTCCAATCAATTTGATCTTTCTGGTAAGGCTTGAATGAGAATCAACACTTTAGGTATCTTAAGTAACGTAGCTCCTAATTGCCTGTCATTAATATGGGCATTAAAAGGCTTTACCATTCTTCCTGGAATCTGAATGTGTTAGGAGATGTATGAGTACAAATAATGTACTTCAGCAACTTTGGTTAGGTTTCAGAAGCATTTTCAGAGCAATTCACTAGAACACAAACCTAAGAACAGCTACAAGTGTGTGATAATAAACAGAAGAAGACTTGCTGAACAGTGGTGGTGAGTTCAACCTTGCCTGGATGTCAGGTGCCCACCAAGCTGCTCTATCACTCCTCTCCTCAGATGGACAAGGTGATAGAAAATAGATAAGAAAAGGCTTTTGGGATGAGATAAGAACAGAAAGAGAGGTCACTCAGCAGTTACCATCACAGGTTAAACTGACTTGGGGAAATGAACTGAATTATTTCCAATCAAATTAGAATAGGGTAAGGAGAAATAGAATCTTAAAACATCTTCCCCTCACTCCTCCATTCTCCCTGAGCAAAACCTTTGCTCCCAATTCTTTACTTTCTCCCCACTGAGTGGTTGTTTTGGGTTCAAATGCAGGTTCCCAGAGACTCTTATAAATTTGGTAGACCCAATGACAATTTATAGGATTTATAGAGTTTATAGAGTGCCCTCCCCTC
This sequence comes from Pogoniulus pusillus, assembly GCF_015220805.1. Lineage (NCBI taxonomy): Eukaryota > Metazoa > Chordata > Aves > Piciformes > Lybiidae > Pogoniulus > Pogoniulus pusillus. The sequence continues at coordinate 5,559,391 of NC_087266.1, forward strand.
CTCCCCCTCCTTTCCCCAAAAGACAGGGAGAGAGATAAAAGGTAGGGACACCCCGAATAAATCAAATCTCACTCGATTTGGAAGTTAAAAAGGAAAAGTTTAACAATAACTTAGAAAAAGGGATTGGAGGTAGGGGAGTTTACAAAGGATAAGGAAGGGAAAACAGCAAAATACAAAACAGGGATGGATACAACCCGAGTAGTGTGATGGTGTCTCTGCCTCGTGGCTGGTATGCAGTATCAGTGTGTGTGTGCGGTCATGAACGCAGGTAGGGAGAAAGAGGGCGAAAAGAGGAAGAGACAGGAGAACTCCTGTCTTTTATACCACAGGAAGTGGGGGGAGTGGGCTAACCATCACCTGGAGTGTGGCCCACCCCTGAGGAGGGGCCGAGACCCCTAGGGTCAGGTTCAGGGTCACTCCCCCAGGAGTGTTAACCCTATACATTCCACCCCTTGGTTAGACCACTTCCACCTTCCTATGAAACAGTCTTCTTCTCCAAAGATGGGAAAAGTGTCCATGGGTTAAGAGTTTGTGAAGTCCTTCTTGGTCCCCGGCTGTATCTCAAGGCGATGTGCTCCTCTGGTCCGGTGCAGGTTGGTGAGGTGTGAGCAGGGCAGGAACGGAAGAAAAGTCAGTGAAACAGGAACAGTTCTTGTTGGAACTCAGGAAAGTCTTTTCCCTCTGTGAAGAAAACATCAGGAACAGTCTCTCTTGGTGTCTGGCATCAGGGGAACAGGTGTAGATGAGATGGCTGTAGACATCCTCTGGAGGGAAGTCAGGAACAGTCTCTCACTGCAGGGCATCAGTGACGAATCAGATGCAGGGTTCTGGTTGGACGCCGTGGTGTGATGCGATGCTGTAGGACTCTGGATAGCTGCTGCTGTGATGTAGGTTCTGTTGGACGCCGTGTAGTGGTGAGGGTATAACTACAAAAACAACTTGTAACCCCTTATGAACTATAATACAAGTATTGCACAACTATGATACAAGTATTGCACAACTATGATACAACTATTATACAAGATAACCTGAAAGTATCTGGAACACATGGAATCAACTCTGAGATTTCAAAACCTTTTCAGCTAAAGAGAGATTTCTCTGAGGGACACACTCGATAACACCAGTTTCCATCATCACCCAGTATGTGTGACCAGGACCCTCTGCAGATACCACCCCTTTGATAGGTTTTCCCCCACCAGAGGCAGGAGCAACCCACACAGTCTTTCCCAGTAGATTCCTTTCACAGACTACAGGAACTCCATCTCCCTCAACTGTGGGCAGTAGGGCAGACTGAGCAGGACCAGCTCTGTTAACTGATCCCCTGCTGTTCACCAGCCAAGTGGCTTCTGCAAGGTGCTTCTCCCAGTTTCTGAGAGTTCCACCTCCCATAGCCTTCAGGGTGGTTTTCAGCAGGCCATTGTGTCGCTCAATCTTTCCTGCAGCTTGTGGGTAGTATGGGATGTGATAAACCCATTCTATCCCATGCTCTTTTGCCCAGTTGCTTACAAGGTGGTTCTTGAAATGGGTCCCATTGTCTGACTCAATTCTCTCTGGGGTACCATGTCTCCACAGGATGTGGCTCTGCAGACCCAGAATGGTGTTACAGGCAGTAGCATGAGGTACTGGGTAGGTTTCCAGCCACCCCGTGCTTCCCTCCACCATGGTTAACACATACTGCTTGCCACTGCGAGACCGAGGCAGAGTGATGTAATCAATCTGCCAGGCCTCCCCATACCTGTACTTTGACCACCTTCCCCCGTACCACAAAGGCTTCATGCGCTTGGCTTGCTTTATGGTGGCACAGATGTCACATTCATGGATAACCTGAGTTATGGCCTCCATGGATATGTCCACGGATCTGTCTCGGGCCCATTGGTATGTGGCATCTCTTCCTTGGTGACCAGAAGAGTCATGTGCCCACCGAGCTAAGAACAGTTCACCTTTGTGCTTCCAGTCCAGGTCAATCTGGCAGATGTGGGCAGCCTGGTCAGCTTGGTGGTTATGCTGCTGTTCTTCAGTGGCTCTACTCTTTGGGATGTGAGCACTGATGTGTCGGATTTTAACTGGCAGTTTGTCCAGGCGTGCAGAAATGTCTTGCCAGAGATCAGCAGCCCAAATAGGCTTCCCTTTTCTCTGCCAATCATTTCTCTTCCACTCCTTCAGCCACCCCCATAAGGCATTTGCTACCATCCATGAGTCAGTGTAGATGTATAGCATTGGCCACTGCTCTCGTTCTGCAATGTCCAGGGCCAGCTGGATGGCTTTCACCTCAGCATACTGGCTGGATTCGCCTTCTCCATCTCTTGCCTCTGCAACCCTGCGTGTAGGGTTCCAGACGGCAGCCTTCCATCTTCGCTTGCTGCCTACCAGGCGGCAGGATCCATCTGTGAAGAGAGCATATGCCTTTTCCTCCTCAGGGAGGTCACTGTATGGGGGGGCTTCCTCGGCACGGGTCACTGTCTTCTCTTCTGCTGGCTTTCCAAAATCAGTGCCCTCTGGCCAGTTGGTGATGACCTCTACAATGCCTGGACGCTCGAGAGTCCCCATCCTAGCCCTCTGAGTTATCAGAGCCATCCACTTACTCCAAGTGGCATCTGTGGCATGGTGCGGAGTCGAACCCTTCCCTTTAAACATCCAAGTCAGGACTGGAAGCCTTGGAGCTAAAAGGAGTGGTGACTCCGTCCCAATCACCTCAGAGGCAGCTCTGACTCCCTCATAGGCAGCTAGGATTTCTTTCTCTGTGGGGGTATACTTGGTCTCTGAGCCTTTGTACGCCTTGCTCCAGAACCCGAGTGGGCGGCCTCTTGTCTCATCAGGAGCTTTCTGCCATAGGCTCCAGCTAGGACCATTCTCACCGGCTGCTGTGTAGAGAATGTTCTTAATCTCTGGGCTGGTTCGAACTGGTCCCAAGGCCATGGCATGGACCACCTCTCGTTTGATCTGGTCAAATGCCACCTGCTGCTCAGGTCCCCACCCAAAGTTATTCCTCTTTCTTGTAACGTCAAAGAGGGGTTTCACAATTTGACTGTACCCGGGAATGTGCATCTTCCAAAAGCCCACAAACCCCAGGAAGGATTGTGTCTCCTTCCGGTTAGTGGGTTCCACCATAGTGGCCACTTTATTCACCACATCCATAGGGATGTGGCGTCGGCCATCCTGCCATCGAACTCCCAGGAACTGGATCTCTCTGGCAGGCCCTTTCACTTTGCTTCTCTTAATGGCAAAACCTGCATCCAACAGGATATTAATGATCTTCTCACCCTTCTGGAAGACCTCCTCTGCTGTCTCACCCCATACAATGATGTCATCGATGTACTGCAGATGTTCCGGAGCTCCACCCTTCTCCAGTGCAGTCTGGATGATGCTGTGGCAGATTGTAGGGCTGTGCTTCCACCCTTGAGGCAGTCTGTTCCAGTGGTACTGGACTCCTCTCCAGGTGAAGGCAAACTGCGGCCTACATTCTTCTGCAATGGGGATGGAGAAGAAAGCATTAGCAATGTCAATTGTGGCATACCATTTGGCCTCCTTTGTTTCCAGTTCATACTGCAGCTCCAACATGTCAGGCACGGCTGCGCTGATTGGAGGAGTCACTTCATTCAGGCCTCGGAAATCCACCGTGAGTCTCCACTCCCCAGTCTCCTTCCGCACTGGCCATATCGGGCTGTTGAAGGGCGAGTGGCTCTTGCTGATGACAAGCTGCTGCTCCAGGCGGCGAATCAGCTGCTGTATGGGTAGCAGGGAGTCTCTGTTGGTGCGGTATTGCCTGCGATGAACTACACGAGAAGCAATAGGTAACTTGACATCTTCCACCTTGTGGGTACCAACCACGGAAGGGTCATCTGACAAGCCAGGCATGATAGACAGCTGCTCTTTGTCTGCAGTCTCTACAGCTGCTATGCCAAAAGCCCACTTGTTCCCCTTCGGATCTTTAAAGTACCCTTCCCGGAGAAAGTCGATCCCCAGGATGCAAGGTGCATCAGGGCCAGTTACTATGGAGTGCTTCTCCCACACATTCCCGGTGAGGCTTATCTCAGCCTGCAGCACAGTCAACTCCTGAGACCCCCCTGTGACTCCTGCAATTGTAACAGTATCTGTCCCCCTGTGGCTGGAGGGGATCAGAGTGCATTGGGCACCGGTGTCTACCAACGCTCTGTACTTCTCGGCTTCAGAAGTGCCAGGCCATTTCACAAACACGTCCCAATATACTCTGTTATCCCTGGCCTCCGCCTGGCTGGAGACAGGGCACCTCTAATTCTGAGCAGTGTGACTGCATGAGGCACATGGACCTGAGTTACTGGCTTCACCACCCCTTGAGCGAGAGCGCTGCCTGCGGGACACTGGGGCAACCCCTCTTCTGGAGGAGTTATTCCCTGTGTTTGTCCCCTGCAGTTCCCTTACCCTGGCCCATAGAGCTGAGGTGGGCTGGCCATGCCATCTATCCATGTTTTCCCCATGGTCACACAGTGTTCTCCAGAGTGACCCCCTGTGTGTACCCTGTCTGCTCTGGGCTGGTCTCCTGCGGGGAGGAGGAGGAGCACGGCGGCGTGTGTTCCTTACAGCTGAGACTTGCACCCATTCTGAAGGTGAAGAGCAGTCATCCTCTGCCTTCTGCATTTCAGAGAAAGAGGCTTTCAGCTCGTTCATTTCTTGGGTGAGGGTCTCTACAGTGGCAATTAAGGTTTTCCTCGACAAACTGTCTTCAAACTGTCTCAGGTCATTCACAAACTCCCTGATTGTGGGAAGGTTGTTGGGGTCTCTGCCCAGCAGCAGTGCTCCCAATGTGGGGGCATATGTGGAAGGGGCACACTGAGTCAGTTTCTTTAAGAGGGCTGGCTTCATGCGGACATCATCAGGGTCCGAGGGCCTCTGGTCGGCTCCATAAATTATCTCTTGAACCGCCATTTGCCTCAGGTATGAGATCCCCTGTTCCATATCTGTCCATCTAAGGGGATGGAAAATCATGTCATCCTTAGTCGGGTACCTGTACCTCACAGCTATCAGAAGCCTGGCCCAAAGTGAGTGGGTACCATCGAGCCTTCCCAGCTCCTTATCCACACCTCCATCCCTCGACAAGGATCCCAGCTGCTTCGCCTCCCTGTGATCTAGGTCCACTGTTTCTGCTCCTGCATCCCAGCATTTCAAAAGCCAGGCTAAAAGGGACTGTCCGTTTGCCCTTGCATACTCCTGCCTTATGTGCCTAATTTCCTTTCTGGGCGTGGAGCTGATAAGGATCACTCCATTATCAGGTCCATTTCCAGCTGGTTGCTGTTGCTGGGGGGTGCTGGTTCCCGAAGAGGTCCCTTGCCCTGGATCGGTATCTGCGGGAGGGTTTTGATTTGATCTTGCTGGCCGCGTCGTAATTGGCGCCAGGTGAAGGGGGCTGGGCTGAGGGGGCAGGGTCCGGGGGGCTGCCCTGGGCGGGACCGGAGGCGGAGTTCGGGGCGGAGCCGCGCTAGGGGCGGTCTGCCCGGTCTGCCCTGTCGCCCATCCCCCGCAGCTGCAGCTGGGGCAGTGAGGACTACCCCTCCCCCTAAGCACCCTAATGGCGGCGCCCACTCGATATTTCCACGTGTCCCAGTTCACCGCTATCTTATTAATTCCCAAACCCAGATTTACACACAGTGAAATAACAGCTATCCAGTACCATTTTTCCCCCAAAATATCTGGAGCTTCTGTGCTCCAATGCATATACTCAGATTGATTCCATGTTCCAGAAACATTTCTAAACACAGTGATATTACTAACAGAATTCAGGAAATAGGCATAGACTCGGGCAGGCAAATGCTTAGAATATTCCCAGAGCATATCAATGACAATCCAGAAGACATGGTAACTTATAAACTTTAACAGCCAGCCCCAAAACAGACATCCAAAAGCGTTAATGATTAAGACTTTCAGAATATCCATTTTTTAACTTCCAAATCTTCTCTGAAAGAATTCTTTCTACCTAGCCCCACGTTGGGCGCCAAATAAATTGTTTTGGGTTCAAATGCAGGTTCCCAGAGACTCTTATAAATTTGGTAGACCCAATGACAATTTATAGGATTTATAGAGTTTATAGAGTGCCCTCCCCTCCTCCCCCTCCTTTCCCCAAAAGACAGGGAGAGAGATAAAAGGTAGGGACACCCCGAATAAATCAAATCTCACTCGATTTGGAAGTTAAAAAGGAAAAGTTTAACAATAACTTAGAAAAAGGGATTGGAGGTAGGGGAGTTTACAAAGGATAAGGAAGGGAAAACAGCAAAATACAAAACAGGGATGGATACAACCCGAGTAGTGTGATGGTGTCTCTGCCTCGTGGCTGGTATGCAGTATCAGTGTGTGTGTGCGGTCATGAACGCAGGTAGGGAGAAAGAGGGCGAAAAGAGGAAGAGACAGGAGAACTCCTGTCTTTTATACCACAGGAAGTGGGGGGAGTGGGCTAACCATCACCTGGAGTGTGGCCCACCCCTGAGGAGGGGCCGAGACCCCTAGGGTCAGGTTCAGGGTCACTCCCCCAGGAGTGTTAACCCTATACAGTGGTACAGGGGGGTGGGGAATGAGGGTTGCAACAAGCTCATCATATATTGTCTTTGCTAAGGATGCCTCACGCTCTTGCCCTGCTCCACTGTGGGATCCCTCTTATGAGGGACAGTCTTCCATCAACCTCTTCAACTTGAGTCCTTCTAATAGGCTGCAGTTCTTCACAGATTTCTCCAACATGGATCCCTTCCAGAGGCTGCACAGCTCACAGACCGGTCCTTCACATAGTCACAAATCTTGCCAGCAAGCCAGCTCCACCGTGGGCTCCTCTCCTCAGAGGTCTTGCCAGGAGCCTGCTCCAGCATAGACTTTCCACAGAGTTACAGTCTCCTTCAGGCCCACCTGCTCCAGCATTGGGTCCTCCACAGGCTGATCCACCATGATCATCACCATGAGCTGCAGGGGAATCTTTGTTCCAACACCTGGAACATCTCTTCCCCCTCCTCTCTGACTGCCTTTGATGTCTGCAGAGTGATTTCCTTCATGTATCCTCACTTATCTCCTCCAGCTGCTACTGCGTAGCAAGCTTTTTTTCTCCCTCCTTGAATATGTCATCTGGGCTTGACCTTGGCCTGTGGCAAGTCCATCTTGAAGCCAGCTGACATTGGATGTGTCAGATGTGTGGAAAGCTTCTGGCAGCCTCTCACAGAAGTCACACTTGTAGCCCTGCCCTCCAGAAAAACCTGGCCAGGTAAACCCAATGCAGGTCCTCAGAAAGAAGAGATGGAAGGCATTTGGACTCCACAGTGGCTGCATTTCTTACTGAACTCCTGTGTGCTAAGCTGCCATGGTCTTTTCTGCTTGTCTAGAAGCACAACTACTTACATGCAGGATCCCTCAAGGATTTGGAGATCAGTTATGTAGTGAGGAAACAAACACAGACACAGCCACAAGCCTCTAAAGGAAAAGTGAAGGTGACACAATCTACCCACTGGACTGCTGTGCCTCTGAGGGTGACATACACAGAGGGACACTGTCAGCCAACATCACTACCTGAGTACCCTGACTGAGGATGGATGTACAGCTGGGTTGGTCTTGAAATGCTTCCTAAATGGCTTTGGTTTTCAGCCAAATGTTCAAGGAAAGTTAGTTTCATTTTGAATTTTTGGACATTTGAGCTTCTTTGAGTTACTGAAGAAGAGGCCATAAATCCTGTGTGGTGGAGTTGGGAAAGACAGCATCATGCTCATAAATCAAAGCTAGTGAATTTCATAGAATCATAGAATCAACCAGGTTGGAAGAGACCTCCAAGATCATCCAGTCCAACCTAGCACCCAGCCCTAGCCAATCAACTAGACCATGGCACTAAGTGCCTCAGCCAGGCTTTGCTTGGGCACCTCCAGGGACAGAAACTCCACCACCTCCCTGGGCAGCCCATTCCAATGACAATCACTCTGCCAACAACTTCCTCCTAACATCCAGCCTAGACCTTCCCCTGGCACAACTTGAGACTGTGTCCCCTTGTTCTGTTGCTGCTTGCCTGGCAGAAGAGACCAACCCCACCTGGCTACTGCCTCCCTTCATGTAGTTGTAGACAGCAATGAGGTCTGCCCTGTTTCATGTTTCTTTGTTTGGTGTTTCTCTTGTTGGTTTTTGGTTTGGGCTTTTTTGGTTTGATTTTTTTTTCCTTGGGTGGATGGGGATGGTTTTAGTTTCTTTGATTTGTTATTTTTAGGTTTGTTTTTTGTTTTTGGTTGTTGGTTTTATTTTTCAGAGAAAAGCTTCCTATAAATAAACTACCACAAGACTATGTTTGTTTTAAGAAAGGGTAAAGAAGACTACATTCCAGAGCTTGGAATTTTGTCACCACATCTAAAACTTCACCCTCACATAAATAGTTGAAAAAGTCATTGTTGTCAGATACCATCTCCATGGAAAAAAAATAGCTTATTTAGTTTCCTTCCACAGAGACTGCATCTGTTGAATGAAACAAAACAAAGCCAGCAAAGTAATATCAGCCTTATAAATGACATCACTCAGTTATGCTGCTCCTGTATACAATTAGCTTTTAATAGAATTCATTTGCTTTTACATCTTTTTTATGTATTACTTAAATCAGATTTTTGCTGCTGGCATCACAGCGCTGATTTCACAAAGTAGGTGAACTGAAAGCAAGGAGGAGACTGTGAGAGGATCTTGTCAATGGTAGATAGTACCTGAACACGAGCCAGCAGTGTGCCCAGGTTGCCAAGAGAGCCAATGGCATCAGGAACAGTGTGGCCAGTAGGACAAGGGAGGTTATTCTTCCCCTGTACTCAGCACTGGTCAGGTCACACCTTGAGTACTGTGTCCAGTTCTGGGCTCCTCAATTCAAGGGAGATGTTGAGGTGCTGGAATGAGTCCAGAGAAGGGCAACAAAGCTGGTGAGGGGCCTGGAACACAGCCCTGTGAGGAGAGGCTGAGGGAGCTGGGGGTGTTTAGCCTAGAGAAGAGGAGGCTCAGGGGTGACCTCATTGCTGTCTACAACTACCTGAGGGGAGGCTGTAGCCAGGTGGGGGTTGGTCTCTTCTCCCAGGCACCCAGAAATAGAACAAGGAGACACAGTCTCAAGTTGTGGTGGGGGAGGTCTAGGCTGGATGTTAGGAGGAAGTTGTTGTCAGAGAGAGTGATTGGCATTGGAATGGGCTGCCCAGGGAGGTGGTGGAGTTTCCATCCCTGGAGGTGTTGAAGCAAAGCCTGGCTGAGACACTTAGTGCCATGGTCTAGTTGATTGTCTAGGGCTGGGTGCTAGGTTGGACTGGATGATCTTGAGGGTCTCTTCCACCCTGGCTGATTCTATGAATTCATATGAATATCTAAAGGAAAAGATATAAAGAGCATGGGGCCAGACTCTTCTCAGTGTCCAGTGACAGAACAAGGGGCATTAACCTAATAGTGGGCAGTTCCATCAGAACATGAGGAGAAATATTCTCACTTTGAGGGTGGCGAAACACTGGAACAGGCTGCCCACAGAGGTTGTGGAGTTTGGAGATTTTCAGCACCTGCCTGGATGTATGCCTGTGCAACCTCCTCTAGGTGAGCCTGGTTTAGCAAAACAGTTGTACTAGATAATCTCTACAGGTCCCTTCCAATTCTGTGATTCTGTGAAAGGATATTCTTCAGTCCTTGAAGTCATGAGGTGTGGATCTGCAGCATGTTCTCACACTCTAATCTGTTTACATTACTGACTTGGGATGGGTGCTAGGTTGGACTGGATGATCTTGGAGGTCTCTTCCAACCTGGTTGATTCTCTGAGTCTACATGTTTCCTTGCTTCCACCTACACTGAAGATAGTGCCACTGGGTTAAAGCTCTGCAGTGATTTGCCTCAAACAGCTGCAGCCAAAACCAGGCAAAAATGTTTGTGCTTTGCTTCATTTCCCTTTGTATCTACCCCTGCAAGCAACAGTGAGAAGAGGGATGGTGTTCAGCAGTCATTCAGTGAAAGCCACTTTCCTCCCCTAGTGATGCTGGGTTAATTCAAACCTTTTTTTTTCCCCTGAAGTTACAAAAATGTGCTTGCAGGCATTTTATTGTTAACATTACTATCCCCAAAGGTCACAGATTAGCTAACTCTGTACTCTGATCTTGTCTCAGCTTGGGCTCATGTGTTGCACAGAGCTCAGAGCGAAGGAATCCACAGTGACTCTCTACGTGGGATTTAACTTCAGGGAAGCCACTGACTTCTCTGCCCTGCAAGCAAGCTCTCTACAGCCTTGGGATACTATCATACAGTTGCTACCCAAGTAGTCATGCACAGGAGCAAACATAAGCCCTGAGGTTAAAATATATATGAACAGAGCACAGGAGGCTAAAATGTTGTGGAAGATACTGATGGTTTATCTGGCAAACAGAGGATGAAGGCAGACATTAACAATCAATGACAAGAGGTAAGAGAATTGCTCTGAACCTTAGGTAGAGTAACTGATGTGCATTGCCTCTCCATGTGTGAAGCCATGATCTAGGTGTCAGGATGTGTGGGTTCTCCACATGAATGTCTGTGCTCCGATTCTTTATGGGAAGGGGAAATGATTTCTAGAGACTTCTCTTCCTTTTGAAAAGTGGAGCTGGTGTGGTGGTGTGCAGCACACAATTATCTCACTGCTTTCTGTCCTAGCAGAGCTTCCTTTTTAATCTGCTGAGGGTCCTTCCCTCACATGAAAGATAGGACATGAAAGGACATGAAGTACATGAAAGACAGGACAGACTGAAAGAGTTGGGGCTGTTCAGTCTGGAGAAGAGGAGGCTGTGAGGTGACCTACACCTGAAGGGGGGCCTACAAAAAAGCTGGGGAGGGACTTTTTAGGCTATCAGGGAGTGACAGGACTAGGGGGAATGGAGCAAAGCTGGAGGTGTGTAGGTTCAGAGTGGAGGTGAGGAGGAAGTTGAGCATGAGAATGGTGAGAAGCTGGAATGGGTTGCCCAGGGAGCTGGTTGAGGCTTCATCCCTTCAAGTGTTTAAGGACAGGCTGGATGGGGCTGTGGCCAGCCTGATCTAGGGTAGGGTGTTCCTGCCCATGGCAAGGGGATTTGAACTAGATGATCCTTGTGGTCTCTTCCAACCCTGACTGATTCTATGACTCTATGATACATGAACAATTGCCTGTCAACTGAAGAAGTTTTCTTTACCTGCCAGTCAGAATAAAGCATCTTGACTCAATGCCTACTTCCCTCTGGGGCAGAATTTGGGGGTTGCTGTTCTACAAACTGTGAATGTGTTACTGAGAAGTGCCTACCTGGAAAGCCTTCCTCTGACTGGTAGGGCATGTCTGAGCCTTGATAACAGAGAGGGATTTGGATTGCCAGATCACAAAATTTGACCTAAAAAGGATCACAAAATCAACCAGGTTGGAAAAGACCTCCAGGATCATCGAGTCCAACCTATCACCCAACCCCTCCAATCAACTAAACCATGGTACTAAGTGCCTCATCCAGGCTCCAATATTACAACAGCTATTATTAAGCAGGGTTCATTCTATTGTTGACCTTCAATATAAGAAAAATACTTTAGTGAGAAGGAGATCTGGCTGAAGAATTGTACATATATAATGAATAAACATTCTGAAATGCATCATGCCATGGTCTAGTTGATTGGATAGGTCTGGGTGATAGGTTGGACTGGATGATCTTGGAGGTCTCTTCCAACCTGGTTGATTCTATGATTCTATGATTCTATGTGGCACCAAAATTTGACCTAAAAAGGGCAACCAAAAAAAGAGGTCATCATCAATGTTGCTAATTTCAAGTAAGGACCTGATGAGGCACTTAATGCCATGGTCTAGTTGACTGGACAGGTCTGGATGATAGCTTGGACTGGATGATCCCAGAGGTCTCTTCCAATCTGGTTGATCCTCTGATAATACACCAGCATACATGTCACAGGCTCACAGCAAGGCTGAGTACCCACAGCTATCAAACAGCAAAACTCAATTCCTTCAATAGCTTTTGAGGTTTGTTTTGGTCATTTTTTTAAAATTCAGAAAAAAAACCCAATCCTTTTGATTGAACAAACTGTAAAGAAGGTTTTTAAGTGTGTGGAATTGTAGTAAAAGAGTTCTGGACAGCTAACTACTACTGTGAGTTATGCAATGTGAGCATATGTTGATAACAATGAGAGTCCCAAGGCCTTACATACTGAGTTAAAAGAGGAATCAGCCTGACTGCAGCGTTTTGCATCACCAGTTCACAGGGCAGTTATCTATGTGCAAAGACATATTCTTTCCCTTTTCTCCTCTCTTGGACTTTTGTGCTGTTGCTCCTTTTGTGGTCTTCAACTGGATTTCCCTGGCTGGGCTTGTGCTACTTTGTCTAAAATAAGGAAGGTGAATGACTGAAATTGGTGGTTTTGGTAAACAGAGACAGGTTGAAGGAATATGAATTTCCTTCTAGAGATGGGTTGCTAGAAGATGACTTTGGAGGTGGTGGAATGTAATCTCTACAGAGCAAGCTTGCTTTGGGGAGCTGCTTAGCGTATTGGGAGCTTGCATGCACAGCACAGATGATGCAGCATTACTGTAGTAGAACCTGGGGAAAGACATCAGTGTTGAAGCCAGTTTCCCAGCCTGTGTCAGTGTTAGCAGTGAGAGTTTACTCAGAGGATTTGTTATTCATCTGCCACATTGTTTAATGAGGATATGTAGAAAATAAAACATGGACACGGAGATGAGTTTCTAACATGGGATTTTGCCAGCATGTTTCCTTTTACCTTTGACATGACAGTGAGAAAAGCCCAGCTAGCTGGCAATTTGCTTGAACCTGTTCCTCAATTTCCTACCCTACCCCATGAACAGGATGAGGATAACCATACAGTTCTTCTGCTTGTGCAGGTTTCACATTTCTCTTTCCCCCCTTCCCAAGCCTCTAGTAGTTGTGTCCTGAGCTTCTTGAGTACTTCTAGGAGTTGACTCCTTCCAGTCTTAAATGCTGGGCATTGTCTGCAGACTAGACAGATTATAAATCCTGTTTCTGCTTCTTAATTTAATGTCAGGCCATCAAGAGGCTGCTGGTGAGTGAGGACATTAAACAGAACTCCCACTCATGAGACATAGTGTCAGCCTTTCCTGTGGAGATAAATTGCTTATCCCCAAACCAATGAAGCACTCAGACCAACCACATTTGGGAAACATGTTTATTATTCCTCTCATGGTAGGGCAGAGATTGTAGTTAAAAGTCCATCATATGACCTCAGGACATCACAAGCAATGTCAGGCCCTGGAGCTATGTATGTGTAGTAAGTGTTGGGAAGTGGCAAGATGAAATTAGGTTAAGCATCTGTCAGTATTGCATCTGTGCCCTCAACTAGTCAGATCCATAATCTCAGCTATAAAACTAAGCAAACCAAATGACTCTCATCTCTTTATTCGAGCTTAAACCTACAGATGTAAGTTGTTCTCTGTCTTGCTGCAAGGAGCAAACATCCATGGCACAAAATGGACAGTGGACACTTGAAGGTCCAGCTGCCTCCTCAACATTCACCTCCTTCCAGGGCCACTCAGCTTTCTGCTTCAAGAAGGCAAGAGCCAGGGGGTGACTTCTCAGACTTTTTGGCAAAGCTTTTCCAAACTTTTAGAGATTAATACAGCATGGGAGCCACCAGCATCAACTTAACTGAGTGTCAGCACAGCAGGCAAGAGGGAACTGCAGGAGTGCTGAGCCCTGTGCTGCCAAGAGAACAGTAGGTCTACAGGGAGTTAGGTACTGGTGTGGTCTGCTGTTGGGTGAGATACCTGACTTTGCTGGCAAGAGTTAAATCGTTGGCACCTATGAAGTCACTGGAGCTGCTTTTCTGTGGCACTGAACCTCACATAGATGTTTACCCAGCAGCGAACACAAACCCTATGAGGAGAGGCTGAGGGAGCTGGGGTTGTCTAGCCTGGAGAAGAGGAGGCTCAGAGGTGATCTCATTGCTGTCTACAGCTACCTGAAGGGAGGCTGTAGCCAGGTGGGGGGTGGTCTCTTCTGCCAGGCAAGCAGCAACAGAACAAGGGGACACAGTCTCAAGTTGTGCCAGGGGAGGTCTAGGCTGGATGTTAGGAGGAAGTTCTTTCCAGAGAGAGTGATTGGCATTGGAATGGGCTGCCCAGGGAGGTGGTGGAGTCACCATCCCTGGAGGTGTTGAAGAAAAGCCTGGCTGAAGCACTTAGTGCCATGGTCTAGTTGACTGGCTAGGGCTGGGTGCTAGGTTGGCCTGGATGACCTTGGAGATCTCTTCCAACCTGCTTGATTCTGTGATTCTATGCACTGTTAGGGGAACATCTTTTTTCCTTTCAGATAAATCCAACTTGAGCCAATTGCTATTCTGCTGCTAGCATGCATGTCTCATTCAGTCTTGTCCTCCATGCAAAAGAGGTATTGACCCAGGTCTCTTCCAACCTGGTTGATTCTATGATTCTGTGATTCTAAACCTTACTGCTGGATGTGAAGTCAGTTGGCCCACACTCTCCTCTGCTATAAATAATCATGCCTGATGTGAAGCACCAAAGAATTAAGATTGTTGATTCCTTTTTCAGTAGAAGAATCACCTGCTCAAGTTATGCTGTGACTCACATTCAATACAATCTCTGGTGCTGGCTACCTAGTAATTTGGAGGGAAGTTTTATTTGATACCTGCACTTAAGGAAATGTTGTCAAATTGCCTGCGATTAAGTGGAATCAAAAGACACAATGGAAATCCTAACATGACCCTTCATCTTCTTCCCTTTGCCTTGGGTTTGACTTGCTGCTTTGAAAAGCATAAAGCAACAGAATGAGGTTGGTTTATCTTGCATGTTTTCTCAGAGCAGAGGACTGTCATTTTCTCTCTAGAAGGACACAGATGTGTTCACAACAACCAATAAAGAGGTCGTCTCTATAAGTTTTACTTTCCAATATATCCTTACATTTTTGCACCACCACTCTTTGGAAGAGGCAGGTTTCCATTTCAGCATGGCTTTCTGTTTTGCCAGTCTGAAGGACTGTGTTTTCCATTCTACAGATGTATCGTGCTAGTTCTGATAGTGGCACGTGTGAAAAAAACATGACCTTCTTCATTCTTTTGTTCTACCAAAAAGTGGTAAGAGCTGTTGATAAAAGCTCTCACCTTTGTCAAAAGCAGTTGTTTTGTTAAAGGCATTTCAGTCTGAGGTTCAGGGACACCCCAGGCTTTGTGTTTGAGTATTTTTCTTAAGGATGCCTAGAGGAGATCAGATTTTATCAGTCTTAGTGAGTAGAGCTTTCTGAGTGAGTGCTAATGGCATTATTCACCGCACATCAAGCAATGCCATCAAATGCATCTCTGAAACCTGACATGATAAAAAAGCCAGTTATTATTGCAGATCTTGATTTTACCTCTTAGGACTCAGATTCAGGCTGATGTAATGCTCTTTCCCACACTGCTACACTGTGTGTAACAGCTGCACATCTCTTACTGCCAGGTTCTGTTGTACTAGGATCATCTACACCTACACCTGTGACATCAGGGGTGTTTTGGCCATTCTCATTTTAGCAGAACCCTTGAAAGAAAATCTATTGCAAGAGAGAGTAAGTCCTTGATTCTGTTTTCAGCAGCAACAACTCTATCATTTATTTGTAGGTCAGATTGCTGTGTATTGACTGGCGGTCAAGTTCTGGAAAGAAAATAACCATTAGGTGATCTGGAGTTTTGGTGTCTCTGTGTGTGTCACCAATATTTGGCAATCTACTACATGAGCAATACCACTCTTTGGTGTGTAGATGTTTCTGGGGGAGATCTTGCCAATGCTGAGAGTGGAAAAAAAGATCTCTGCATTCTCTCTTGCAGCGATCCTCTAATTCTGCCCTCTATTGATATATTCCTGCTTATTGTCTCCCATTGTATCTCTTGATCAGGATACTGATGTTCCTCTTGTGCAGTCTCATTGTGGTGTCTTCTTAATGTAAGTATTTGTACTCCAATTAGTTGCTTCTTTGTGCCTTCTCATCTGCTGCTGTGTATAGGTCATCACTTTGTTCCAAACCATTCATATCTTCAGTGTTTGAGTGGGGAGGAGAGGGGCATGGCAGTGTGTGTTTTCATCTTGTTTTCTACTTCTGTGACTGAAGCTTTTGGGATTGATTGACTGATTGATTGATTGTTAATGTACCTCATCGATTTTTGAGATCCTACCACTTTGAAGAAACTCTGGTTTATACCTGGCATTTTCTTCACTAGCTGCAGTTAGTCCATCTGGGTAGGGTTTGAGGATCTTTGACTGTAAGATTGATCGTTGGGGAAGTCAAAGTCTCGGTGTGTCTTGTCAGTTAGATCTTTGCTCTTTTGGTGTTATAGAAGTCTGAGAGTAACATTTTGCTGCTTTCCTTAATTCCTTTAGATTGCTTGTTTGTGACTGAATCTCTCCAAGGGGGGTTGCAAGAGTAGCTTTTAAGTCAGTGAACTGGAACTGTGGTTGCTATAATCTGCAGCTCAATTTTTGGTTCAAGGCAGACCTTCTTCTTGTAAAGCATATTCGGCTTGAAAATCATCATACAATTACCTCTTTCTTATGCTTTTTACCTTTCATTACTTCTTTGTAGCAATGGGAGCTATTGGGAGTTCAGATTGCAACACCTTGCTCTGAAGCTAGTTTCAGTCATGCTTAATAAGACTCACCAGGAATCCAATATTCACAAGGCTGTTCCAGCACTGAATTCAGCTTCTTAGACTTCCTAATTTTATACTTAAGATATAGGATGTGTTAAAGATTAAAGCTCCATATTCACTTTGTGCACACTTGTTGACATTGCAAACCATTCCTGATTGTTGCTGTTATCACATACATAGGAGTGCACTGCTCATACAGAAGTGCAGAAAATAGGGGTGTAATGAGACCACCAGAAGAGGTGTACTGAATACCCTTTTATTCTCTCTTAAGTCCTTGGAAGCATAACAGACTTACAAGTGTACCACAGGTTTAAGTGAAAGCAAAGTTTGGCCTTGTGGTGAATTATTGTCACTTCTTTGAATTTCTTAGTTCCTCCTAAGCAAATTCAGATCTGGTGTAGAAGTGAAGGCAGGGGGAGCAGCTGTTTAATTGCATGACCACTCCAGACCTAGCAGTGTGTGGAGCAGCAACTGAATTCTTGTCTTTCTCCTTATGGTAAATCTGCCTTGAATTTGTCTAGAGTGATTTCTCTGTGCTGAGATGAACATGCCCAGGGTTTTGAAAGCATGGAAGTCCTACAGAATTCAGCAAGACCTTGGGTTACAGCAGATTTTCTGAAGAAACTCTCTCCTGCAGTCAGAAGAGGAGCAAAGAAACCTATTCCTCCCTCTGTTATCTGCTAAGAAGAAATAGAGACACTACTGAATGAAATTACATCAGTGAAAAGATAAGGCAGTAATAATGATGGCCTAGTATTGCTTTGCAGTTCTACACATCACAGTGCAACATCCTGAACTGATAACTCTGAGCAGCAGTGACACAGTCATCAACAAATGGAATGGGCTGCCCAGGGAGGTGATGAAGTAGCCATCCCTGGAGGTGTTCAAGAAAAGCCTGGCTGAGGCACTTAGTGCCATGGTCTGGTTGATTGGCTAGGGCTGGGTGCTGGGTTGGACTGGATGATCTTGGAGGTCTCTTCCAATCTGTTTGATTCTATGATTCTATGAAACTGGCCAGAAGAAATAGAGAAGAGTAAGAAGAGAAAAGGAAAATGTGAAGTGAAGAGAGGAAAGGGGAAGAAGTCCTATAGCTACTAACAGTAAGAGGATCTCAAAGAATTGAGGCTGCCACTGGGATCACACCTACATAAAAGATTCACAGAATTATTTTAGCTGGAGAAGACCTCTAATGGGTTGAACTGGATGGTCTTGGAGGTCTCTTCCAACCTGGCTGATTCTATGATTAAATGTCGTGGCGCAACAAAAGGCTATTCGTGGCGCGACAAAAGGCTATTTCGATGGGCAGAGTAACAACATCTCTGCCCATCGAAATGGTCACTCTCCCAGCAGTTATGGCAAGCTTTAAAAATCATGCAGTGTGTTTGCATGTGGAGAGATAAACAAAATCAATCAGTGTCTTTGTTGTAGTTGCACATTCAATGTAAATTCGAGCTAGTTTTCTTTTCAGAACGCTGTGCATGTAACAGGCTCAGCACACTCGAAAACTATTGACACCAGCTACAGCAAATTTATTGCAGGAATTTGCCAATGGAGCTCAGTGGAGCACTGTAAATGAGTAATGTTGCCATTACAATATTCATTTCTCCATAGACTTTAATTTCTACACAAGTTCTCATGTCTTTGAGCGGAACTGTTTCTACGTAGTATTTTGCCAATGGAAAATTTACAGTACCTGCAATAACAACAGCTTAGTGGATTGCACTTGGAATGAGATTGAGACAATTCATTTCTTCTGGCCCTTAGAACGTAGCAATTTACAAGTCAGAACTGTTGTGCCCTTCTCCTGTGAATGTCTGTGCACTTTGATGCTGTTTCTTAAAATGCAGCAGCAAATGTAAAAGTGTTTCTATGGAGCGAAGCTGGAGATGAGGAGGTTCAGGCTGGACGTGAGGAGGAAGTTCTTCACCATGAGAGTTGTGAGAGCCTAGAATGGGCTGCCCAGGGAGGTGATTGAGGCCCCATCCCTGGAGGTGAATAGAATAGAATCATAAAATCATAGAATCAACCAGGTTGGAAGAGACCTCCAAGATCATCTAGTCCAACCTATCAACCTTAGGTGCTTAAAGCCAGGCTGGATGGGGCTATGGCCAGCCTGATTTAGGCTAGGGTGTCCCTGCCTGTGGCAGGGGGGTTGGAACTACATGATCCTGGTGGTCCCTTCCAACCCTGACTGATTCTATGATTCTATGCCAAAGTAGTATCATAGTGAAAATTTATATGAAGAATAAAATCCAAGCACTGAGGAGAGAAACATTAAAAGCAATCAAGATGGTGATTGTTCTTTGCAGTCTATACAACCTATTCAATAAATATTTAGGATGGACTTGGTAATGATCTCCACTTTCTGAACTCTCACCACCCCCAACCACTGTATATTAATATTAATATTAATTCTACATGGTTATGAAAACATTCTAGGATGAAATATGCACAGTGACTTGTTAATAACTAGCAAACATTCAAACTATAAACAGAGAGAGGAGATTTCCCCGTGGCAAATGCTGCTTGGGATCTCTATGCTGTTTGCCCAGCAGAGTGGGCTGGAATTGATTCTGCTCTATGGCAGAGGCAACTTATATTATAGAGGTATTAAAGCATTTACTCACAATTCTTATTAATCAATAATCAATCACCCTCCAGGGCTATGTCACAGCCTATGCCAGTGTCCAAACTTCAGGGGATCTCTGCCCGTGGACTTTGAGGCTGGAATCCTCCCGGCTTGAGGGGAAAGGATGAATCTTCCCAGCCTCTGGGGAAATGATGGTCTCTGACCTTGTTCTCCTGGCGAGGATGCAATCTCTGCCTTGGTGCTGCTGGCTTCTTCTGGATGCTCTGTCCAGGGATACGTAGGCAGGATCTCAGGTGCAGGAGCTGGAAGTCGTGCAGTCTGTAGCACGATTCTCATGCAGTTAGCAGGCCGATAGTGTGTGCAGACACTCCAGAGTCTGCTTCCTGATCATCTCAGCTGCAGTGGCGCTTACCAGGCAATGATGGGCAGCAGGCATGCAGGTGTGCGCAGCTGCTGGGAGTCTGAGCTCCATAGGTAAAGGCAGGCAATGCAGGATCTGGTCCTGATAATACAGTGGCGTGCAAGTGTGCACAGCTGGTTTAGGAGACTATAGGCTCCTTATATATATGTAGGCAGGCTTAAATGAGCTCTGCAACTAAGGTATGCAGGCAGGGGTCTGAGCTGCAAGTGAGGCTCCAAGTGTGAGCAATGGCATCTGAGCAGGGGTCTGAGCACTTTGTTTACCTGTGCACTCCTATTTATTGAATGTGTGCTGAGATTAATGGCCCCTTTGGCCACTAGAGTGACCCATCAGGTTGGCAGTCAGCCAAACCTTACCATAATAGGCAAAAGCTACTTGCCTGGACTTTCCCAAATATGGGGATCACATGGGCTTACACCAGGGAGACACGAGCTGGGTGTGTGTGGGCTGACACAACTCGTTTACAACCAGGGATCCTGGCAGAAAAACATGTCAAGGCAGGGCATGGCATAAATAAGCCTATTTTCAGGCCTACAGGCCCTCCATGACAGTAATGAATTATGTTGGGGTTGCATGGCACTTAAAGAACCACATGTAAGATTTTGCATTGCAACAATGATTAAAGAACAGTGAAACATCAGAAAAGGCAGATATCTGAAAGGAGTCTTTTGGGGTGCCTGGTAGTAAAAAAAGGACGTAGGAAAATGGACTCTGTAAACTACCTTGGTGAAATTACCCCTGAAGAATCTCTTACTGAAAAGTAACTTTGTTGCCTTGATGAGCTGCCATGGTTTGGTTCAATTTTGAAAACCTATTGTGATGACAGATCATGCCCAATAGATCTGCCAGGGCTGCCATGTACATCCCTCTTTAAACTCAGCAGAGGTTCCTGGTTGTGGGGTTGTTGTTGTAGTTAAAGATGGTTGATTTGCTGTCTCAAGAAAAGAGTCATAGACTAGGCTCCTTTTTATTATAGATCATTTCTATGGATCTGAGTTTACACTGGGCACAATCACTGATGAATATTCATGCAATCTAGTATCTTTGAGGAATTGTTATCCTGTTTAATTATGCTCTGAAGCCTGTGATCCTCTTTCCTGTTGATAATGCTCCTTAGCATATTTCCTGTTGAGGAGAGTCTGTGACGTTCAAAGATGCTGAACACATTTGGTGATATGGGACATGGGGCACAAGTGGGATGTGTTTTCATCTCTGGAGAGCTGAGGCCAATGAGATGCTTAGTGTTGTCTCTGTGAAACTGATAAAATCCATTGGGATAGCAACATAAGTAGCAGCCCACGTTTTTTCTCCTCTATTAGAGGGTAAGACTCATTCACTTTTCAAGGGGGTGTCACCTTCACCAGCCACTTCCCTCCTCACTCAAGTTGCTCCCCAAAAGCAGGAGTGTGGCCGTTCTCAAATGTCAAGAATTAGTCTTTTTAGTAGGGGGAATTAAGCAAGCAGTGCTGAAAAGGCTTGCACCAAGCTGTGTCCTCCTCAGTCTAGTTGTGGTGAATACACAGAAGAGTCTCTATGCCCCTTAGCTCCAATTGCTCTCCAAGTGGTAATGAAACTAATTGCAGTCTCTGATTGCTGCCTCTGGAAATTTCTCTCTCTCTGTGTACACACAGCGGCGTTAACAAACACAAGCTGGAGATGGGCCTTGGAGTCTCGTTTAGCAGACCTGAATGTGATGACTAAATAGCTATACTTTGGTACAGTGATGTCACCTGTTGCACTTAGTGGGGCAAAATGTGTTCTCTAGTAATCTTTTTGGAGTTAAACCAGAAATAACTGCATCACCCCAAGGATTTCCAGTGGTTTTTCATGTCCTCTCAGCTATTTTTTCCTGTTCTTCTATGTGTTCTATTTGATTCTTTTTTCTGTCAGTTCCTTCTTGAAAGGCTCAGGACTGTAAAATTACTCTTCTATGGGAAAATATAGATTGCCTGAAGACACTTGTTTTGTATCTTCTTGGGACTATTGCAAGCATAGGTACAGAAACATAGTTGCAACATAGCTGATCTTTACAATTCAATATCTTGAGGGACAAAACCTTACTGCTACCTTGGCTGGGCTCTCATGGTACCCATGTACCTGGCTGTAGCCAGGTGGGGTTGGTCTCTTCTTCCAGGCAACCAGCAATAGAACAAGGGGACACAGTCTCAAGCTGTGGTGGGGGAGGTATAGGCTGGATGTTAGGAGGAAGCTGTTGCCAGAAAGAGTGATTGGCATTGGAATGGGCTGCCCAGGGAGGTGGTGGAGTCACTGTTCCTGGAGGTGTTGAAGCAAAGCCTGGCTGAGGCACTTAGTGCCATGGTGTAGTTGACTGGGCAGGGCTGGGTGCTAGGTTAGGCTGGCTGATCTTGGAGGTCTCTTCCAACCCAATTGATTCTGTGATTCTATGTGCAGTTTCTCTGCTTGCAAGCTCACTGTTTATCTGTAAGCACCTTTCTGACAGCTGTTTCACAGCACCTGTTTTATTTCTTATGTGGTATGCCCCTGGTAACAGGCAACATTTGGGGCAAAACTGTTCTCCTTCCATTTGCCTTTCCGATAGCAAGTGTACTTGAAAATGTATTACTGGAGTTATTTCTTAAAACCAATCAAGCAAGGCAATGAAAGGTTCATATCTGCAATCATCAATCACTTTTAAATCACTCTTTTGTGTAGATACTTTATCAGTGATCATCTGAAGGTGATTAGTCCAATGTGTTTATTTCCCAGTTTTTGCCTGGCGTCCAGGCACGGAGTAGTCTTTTATAGCACAGGAACGTTGCAGTGGTGAGACAGGAGAGCATGCCAGTGCTGCAGAGACTGTGACAGGAGAGGGCCACCTCCAACCTTCCTTTGGTAAAGAAGCAAGAAGTTTGACAGAATTGTAGAAGAGTTCTGGTTGGAAATGACCCCCAGGATCATCAAGTCCAACTGTTATCCTTTCTCTACAAGGCTCACCCTTAAAACATATCCTCAAGCACCACATCCGAATGACTTTCAAATACATCCAGGGTTGGTGACTCCACCACCTCCCTGGGCAGCCCATTCAATGCCTGACTACTCTTTCTGTGAACAAGTGTTTCCTGATGCCCAGACTAAACCTATCCAGTTTTAAACTGGATGTTTAAAAGTTCAACTCAGTCTTTGTCCTCTCCTTTCTTTTAGTGTTCTGAACCTTAAAAGTCAGGATTTCTTCTTCACAGAGAGGTTTATTAGACACTGGGATGCTCTGCCCAGGGCAGTGGTGGAGCTGCTATCCCATCGCTTCAGGTGTTTAAGCAGTGTGGACCTGACACTTAGAGATATGGCTTGGTCTTGACCCTTCAGTTCTGGGTTGGAGGTTGGATTGGAGGATCTTGGAGGTCTCTTCCAACCTGGTTGATTCTATGATTCTATGAGTTTGTTAGTTTGCTTTTGTTGTATTAGTCATCAGAAATTGTAAGAATAATGTTGCTTGATTTGGCTTTAAATCTAAATGTGGCTTTATGGTATGGGAAAGGAGAGAGAAGACCAATCAGTTGCATGAACATTTGTGGGCAGGGAAATCTGGACTGGACATTCCTGCTCTCTAGTTATGCTTGGGAAACAATCAAATAAATCATCACAACTCCCCATTTAGAAGTATGGTATGAAGGAACAGAGGCATAATATCTAACAGTTTTATCCTACTATAGAATAGAATTAACTTCTCCTTATGATGGTTTGGGTGTTCCTCGCCCCCCCACACTTTAGAAATCACCCAGACTAGTCTCAGCCGGCTCTGGGAATATAAATGAAGCTATTTATTTACAGCTGGCACAATAGACAAGTAGATATTTACAGGAAGCACCGTCCCTGGGGATCTTCAAGAAAAGACTGGATGAGACACTTAGTGCCATGGTCTAGTTGATTGGATGGGGCTGGGTGCTAGGTTGGACTGGATGATCTTGGAGGTCTCTTCCAACCTGGTTGATTCTATGATTCTATATACAGTTATAGACAGAAATAGACAAGGTAAAAGGTAATACAGAAACACAACAGCCCTCCCAGAAACCTGAGTCCCCAGGAGGGGCTTTCAACCACCCCTGCACCTTCCCCCTTCCCCTCTCAACCTTACCCCATTCCCAAGGAAGAAAAGAGGTTCATCCAAGAGGTTAAGAAGCAAAGGTGACTGGAGGGTGTGTTAGAAAGATGTAGCTCAGTCAGCAGCCCAAGCCAGAGTGAAAGATGGCAAGATTGTTATCTAATGTTTTCATTTCTTCTTCCCAAACTCCTCAGTGATACTTCTGAGGGAAGCAGACATCACCATTGTCTTTCTTTCACAGCCTATGATCTAGTTCTTCTCACCAAAACATTCTAACTAGCTTCAAACTAGCACACTCCTCTATAAAGGTATAAAAAACATGGAGGCCCAAGGAATATTTCTATCAACTTTTTCTGTTCAGCCATCAGGTTCTTGACAAGACATCTGAGTAGGTGTGTTCTACAGTGATTTAGCAGCCACAAAGGCACCACAGATTCCAAATGAACTAAAGGAGTGGTAATTGTAAATGTTGAGAACATGCTTCTCCAGGGTAAGACTGGCATTCAAGTCTATTGGAAGATGCTCTGACTGTCTGTATATAGTATGTGGTGCACATCACTATTACTCAAGTATTGAGGCTTGGGTGCTGGCCAAACAAGGATCAAAGTGTTTCTACCAGTTCCATTTCAAAATGATTTTGCTTGATGGAAAATCTGTATAAAGGGTGGTGCCAAGTATTGATTTCTTTTCCTCCTGTATTTCCAAGAGCTTCTTACTGCTTTCTCTTGCACTTCATTTTTTTAAAAAACAAATGTAGTATTGGGAACAAAGAATTAATTGAGTGCTGAGACTTTTTTCTTCCCCTCCACCTCCTCTGCAGTAATTGAATGAGAAAAAGAATAATTAGTTGAACTTATCACAGGACACAGAGTCAGGAGTTTCCTGAATCCCTGCTCTGTTGTTAGACACTTGCCTTGGGAAGTCATTTAATTTCTGTGCTTACAGTGGAAAGCTGTACTTGCTAATTCCTCAGGAGTATAGGACAGCTAATGTTAGCAGAGGACTGGCAAGATATATTCTGTTCTGCTTGAGCTCGTATCCTATGGTCAGGTTCATTAAATCCTTTTCCCAGGTTCTGCATTTTGTAGCCATTCTTGAGTCTCTTTGTTTCTTGCCATGATCTCCATTGACTAGACATTGCTTCTGTGTGAAGTTCTTCACACAATGAAGAGTGATTTCCCATTGGAATGGGCTGCTCAGGGAGGTGGTGGACTCACCATCCCTGGAGGTGCTCAGGAAAAGACTGGATGAGGCACTTAGTGCCATGGTTTAGTTGACTGGATAGGGCTGGGTGCTAGGTTGGACTGTCTGATCTTGGAGGTCTCTTCCAACCTGGTTGATTCTGTGAGTCTATGATTCTTTCTCTCAAGCTCCCCATTTCTTCTTGATGTTTTACCCTGACTGCCTTCATCTTTCTCAACAGCTAGAGAGACTACACTTATATTCTCTTTTTAACCTTGGATTTGCTTTTGCTTTCCCCTTGCCTTGTTTATTCCAGGAAAATCCTGCTCTCAAATACCCTGGATCTGCACTTTCCATAGGTAGTTATATGGACTGTCCTCCTTCCTTCCAACTATTTCTCTGATCAAGCTCTTTGTTTCAATAGCCCAATATCCCACTGCACGTACAACTCTTCCCTGATGGTTATATTCTGCTGTGGTCATCTCTTGAACAAATCTTCCAGTAAGGGTGGTAGTACAGGCACTATCAGAGGACTTTTTTTAACTCCATGTGAATAGTTTTGACCTAGTAACTGCCAACATTGCTGATGTTATTCAACAGAGCTGTGAAACAATATGCACATCATAATGTCCTCGTGCTCAGCGTTACACACACAGTTCCTTAACTAGGGCACCACGATCTACAGCACATACTGTTTTTTCAGTCCTGGGACTTTGACTGGAACCAGCTTCTTTTATTATTAATGACATCAATAACTACATCCTTTTTGAGCTTCCTCTGGCCAAATGGGTGCATTAGTCAGCCTCATTTTTGAAAAACCAAAGCATCTAAACCTTTTTTATATCCTTTTTCTCGATCTCTTTTGTCTGTAGCCCTTTTAACTAGTGGGTTTCCTTTGTCTTTCCATACAATGTTTCTATGAACCTGGTCTACCTTAACATTCACAACATCCCATGAACCAAGGCAAACCTTCACAGAATCACAGAAACATTGAGGTTGGGAAAGACTCTCAGGGTCACCAATTCCAACCAATAAGCCTACTCTACAAGGTTCACCCTAAACTATATCTCCAGGGGCCACATCCAAACAATCTTTAAAGACATCCAGGGTTAGTGACTCAACCCCCACCTCCCTGGCAGCCCATTCCAATGCCTGACCCCTCTTGATGTGAAAAATAAATCCTAATGTCCAATCTAAACTGAGTTGCAGCTCGGAGCTGAGTTCTATCACTAATTACCTGTCTTTTCATGTAGCTGTAGGGTGATGAGGTCTCTCCTCAGCCTCCTCTTCTCCAAACTAAACAGCCCCAGCTCCTTCAGTCACTCTTCATAAGGTTTATCCTCCAGGCCCTTCCCCAGCTTCATTGCCCTCCTCAGCACTCGTTCCAGCACCTCCACATCTCTCTTGTATCGAGGTGCCCAAAACTGAATACAATACTGGAGCTGTGGCCTCACCAGAGCTGAGTACAAGGGGAAAATCACCTTCTTACTGCTGCTGGACACAGCATTTCTAACAGAGGCCAGGATGCCATTGTATTAGAATCATAGAATCATAGAATCAATCAGGTTGGAAGAGACCTCCAAGATCATCCAGGCCAACCTAGCACCCAGCCCTATCCAGTCAACTAAACCATGGCACTAAGTGCCTCAGCCAGGCTTCTCTTGAACACCTCCAGGGATGGTGACTCCACTACCTCCTTGGGCAGCCCATTCCAGAACCTTGTAGTACTCATTCTTCAGACACTCACTCTTCTTTGCCTACAGTTTTTATGTGTGGCTTTCCAAGTTTCCTTTAGAGATGCATCCAATGTGATGGCATTGCTATCCAGTTGCTCCAGGAGTTGGTCTCTTCACTTGCTGCACTACATCTGCCTGCCAGCTAGAGGGCAAGAGGTGCCCTGTTATTACTCCTATTCTTTTCCTTCTTTTTTGCATGGTGGGAGAGATAGGTCTTCAAATGCTATAGCTGTGAAGAATGCAGTGATTAAATGTATGAAGGAGATATTCACAAGAATTAATGTCTCAGCAGGGAAGGTGGTTTATTCCATCCTTCCCTGTGGCACATCTTTCCTTGCTGTCAAAGCTACATCCATGTCTCAGCATCTTGGTTCTAGTTTAAATTTCCCAGAGACTCAAAATATATATAGCTAACAGAACCAATACAAGTATAGGATGCCTTCCCCTCTCCCCTTTTTTGGAAAGAAAGGAATTAGATGTGGAGAGGAAAAGGTAAAACACACCCAAATAAATAGTCTCTTAACTTAGATTTGGAAGTTAAAAGAGGAAAAAAAACCTTTAACAATAAATAGAAGGTAGGGGAGTTATAAAGAGGTATAGGGAAGGGGTAAACCCAAATTATATATATATATGTGTATATATATACACAAAGAGATTGATGGCAATGGATGGAGGCAGAAACAGGATTTGGTTTTGTCCACTGTGAAGAAGGATGGCCACATGGTAAAACAAAGAGCAGCAGCAATAAGGTGGTGGTTTACAGGCAGGGAGGAAAAAGAGAGAGGGAAACAGGCAGTTCCTCTGGTTATTTATAGGGGGCTAGACAGGAGGTGGGAGTGAGCTAACTACTACAGCTGGGGCCAGGTTCAAACCCACCCCAAAGGACGAGCTAGGAGGGCCTGGGGGCAGGTTCAAGACCACCATCCCCCCCCAGGAGGATTAACCCTTCACACTCGGTGATTTATCTCCATGCAAGCTGAGTCGCCTCAGCTCTTATTCAGTCATTCAGCTTCAAGCAATTATAAAACTCTAACATCTTTGAACCAGCCATAACATAGGAGTACTTTGCCCATCAAAATAAAGCTCAGGAGACAGGGTGCTGGTGCCTTTCATATTGGAAATATCTACTGTTTCCTGGAGCAATTTTCTTTTTTGAACTGCTTGAATTATTTCTTCTTTTGTTATCTGCCTTCCTTCAACGTATATTGGCCTGGATCAGGAACAGTGTGGCCAGTAGGACAAGGGAGGTTATTCTGCCCCTGTACTCAGCACTGGTCAGGCCACACCTTGAGTGCTGTGTCCAGTTCTGTGCTCAATTCAAGAGAGATGTTGAGATACTGGAACGTGTCCAGAGAAGGGCAACAAAGGTGGTGAGAGGCCTGGAACACAAACCCTATGAGGAGAGGCTGAGGGAGCTGGGGGTGTGCAGCCTGGAGAAGAGGATGCTCAGAGATGACCTCATTGCTGTCTACAATTCCCTGAAGGGAGGCTGTAGCCAGGTGGGGTTGGTCTCTTCTGCCAGGCAACCAGCAATAGAACAAGACAAGAACAGTCTCAACAACAGCAATAGAATAAGACAAGAACAGTTTCAAATTGTGCCAGGGGAGTTCTAGACTGGATGTTAGGAGGAAGACCTTGGAATGGGATGCCCAGGGAGGTGGTGGAGTCACCATTCCTGGAGGTGTTGAAGAAAAGCCTGGATGAGGTTTCATCGTCTGTGAAAAGATGCTGTTAACTTCAGAATGTGCAGTTACTTAGAAGAGGCTGAGTTGAAAAGTAAAATTACTGAAAATAATTAGTTTTAACTCTGTTCTAGCTCAAACCAGGACATTGGAATGGGCTGCCCAGGGAAGTGGTGGAGTCACCATCCCTAGAGGTGTTCAAGAAAAGCCTGGCTGAGGCACTTAGTGCCATGGTCTAGTTGATTGGCTGGGGCTGGGTGCTAGGTTGGAGTGGATGATCTTGGATGTCTCTTCAAACCTGTTTGATTCTATGATTGTGCATTTTCAGAAACTCTCTTGAGAGTTGATTCTACACATGTAATAGCTCTTGAGATGTCCTGCTCCATGACCTTCCCTGGTACCGAGGTCTGTAGTTTGCTGGATCTTTGTGCCTTCCTTCCATGCAGATGGGTTTGTTTATGCCAATATTTAAACACAAGGGCATTAGCAGGAAGAGATCTTCACTCCACAAACAAATTCCAATTGCTTTCACACTAGGGGCTGGCAATGTTTTCCCCTAGTTGAGGAAAAGATGAACAAGAAGCTGCATTGCTGTTTGTACCCTAGCAATAATACAAGGTTTTTCTTAATCTGACAGTGCAGAAGGCTGTCTGATTTATTGGGTCACTTATTTGCCACCATATCATCAATTCAGGTGGCAGAACTATATGGAAAAGGAATGGCATGCATTGTTAAAAGCTTTCATTGACCACCTTTGGAAACAGTTCTTTTTTCTCACTTAATGCTTGTTTTGTTTCACACAAGCTGCTCAGCAATGACAGGCTATCTCATGCTTGGCTGCCTTCCCTGCTGCTGATGTGCAGCCCCTTTTCCCACACGGATCCTGGTTATCTTGGGGAGCTGACATTGGTGGCAACCTGGTAACTTGGTGGTGTCTGCCTTAACATGTGAGGCTTTGAAGTCATTGCTTTCATGCAAAGGACTCTCTGCAAGGAGGTGGAAGCTGGGGTTGTTTAGTCTGGAGAAGAGGAGGCTTAGGGGGGACCTCATTGCTGTCTACAGGTACCTGAAGGGACATTGTAGCCAGGTGGGGGGTGGTCTCTTCTGCCAGGCAACCAGCAACAGAACAAGGGGACACAGCCTCAAGTTGTGCTGGGGGAGGTCTAGGCTGGATGTTATGAGGGAGTTGTTGGCAGAGAGAGTGATTGGCATTGGAATGGGCGGCCCAGGGAGGTGGTGGAGTCACCATCCCTGGAGGTGTTGAAGCAAAGCCTGGCTGAGACACTTAGTGCCATGGTCTATTGATTGGCCAGGGCTGGTTGATAGGTTGGACTGGCTGATCTTGGAGGTTTCTTCCAACCTGGCTTATTCTATGATTCTATGAAACACTGTGGGGTTTCTTGGAACATCCCTGCATCAGCTGTCTGGAAAGGAAAGAAATAGAAGCCAGTAGGTTATGAAACTCAATCCTTTATTGGCTGCCTTTAAGGGATGTTTTTTGCTTGCAAAATTAGCCTGAGCTTTAGATGCAAGTAAATTTTGTTAGACATTTTAAATCCTGAGTTAGTTGGAAAACAGACATTTTGACTAGTTAAATGATCAAGATGCATATTGTACATAACCTGCAAAGTACTTTGACCATGAAGCTGGATTTTTGACCCTTAAAAACTCTCAACAGCTGCCAAGACACATCTCTTTCATTCTGCTCTGTAGGGAGAAACAGAACATCTATATGAAGAGTAATAAATAGGCTTGGAGTGTCTCTCTGTAAGATATGTGCCAAGAGAGGGACAAGCTCCCAGGCACCCAGGCAGCTGGCACATATGGTCTGCACTGCATCCCTTGTTGTCTTTCAAGTTGTCATGGGAATTAGGCAGAGAGGTCACCCTGGGCTGGTTTGGGCAGGAAGAAATTATTACCACCATCATCAGGCTACACTGCTCACATACTGCTGTGTGGCTTAATGAACTGAATCAGAGCTGTTGTGGGAGGGTTGGGGTGTTTAAGAAAAGACTGGATGAGGCACTTAGTGCCATGGTCTGGGCTGGGTGCTAGGTTGGACTGGATGATCTTGGAGGTCTCTTCCAACCTAGTTGATTCTATGATTCAGATGGAGGAGGAGTTTGCATTCTTTTTTCCACTTTCTCCCTATGGCCTTTTCCGGACCTGACAGACAAGAATTACAAGAGGCTGCAGCAGTGTTTGGCTGAACACAGCATTTTACATCCCACCTTGTCTCTGGACAAAGCCTCTATGTAGTTGTCATATGGTAACACCTGATTAAACCTCACAAAACATTAGCCTTATTAATATTTGATAGTTATATGCAGATCACAGTCAGCCAATTAGTTTTCTCTGCAACTTCAGCAGTTTCCCAAGAGACTGACACTTAACTCCCTTAATTTGTCTCTCTGATGAAGGTGAAAGTGTTAAAAGAGTTTTAATCTATGGTCTAGTTGTCTTTTCAGGTTTTGGGGGGAATCACTTGAGAGATGCTCAGATGAAATGTGCTTACTTTTCTTTCCTGCAAAAGGCAATTGAAATGTTGATACTAAAGCAAGGATAAAGCTTGGTAGTACAAGTAGGTGGCTTCACTTTATTGATATACACAAACAAGAGATTTTGCTCTTTCTCTAACATCAAATTAGCTGTAGTCTTTATTAATACAGTGGCTTATTGCACGTAACTGCCTTCTATCTAAGAAGATCCAGATGTTGACTACTTATTAGTGACATGATCTTCTACTTTAGCTAAGAAGTCAGACTTTTGCCCATTTGTGGTTCAAGGTTATGATGGTCATTTTCCCCCTCATCAACTTTGGAGCAGAGCAAAGTAGGATAGCATAGGGCAAAGTGCATGGCAAAAATGATTCTATGATCAAACAGAGCTAAAAATGTACAGATTTGATCTTGAAATTTGGTAGACGATATAAAAAAGCAACAGCCCAATAAAGTGTCTGTTTTAAACTCCTTCACTCTAGTGTGAAGAGGTGTTTGCCACAGGCCACACACAGATGTCTCAGTTGGCTGATGGTTTCTCAGATACCTGATACAGTGGGAAAACTGGCAACAGCTTTTTAGTTCAGCACTTCACTGCTGTTAACACAACAGAGCTGGCCAGATCTGTATGTAACACGATTAAACCACCCTCTAGGACTGCTGACAGCAGGAAAAGACTCCACTTAGCTATTCCAGCCAAAGGTGTTGAGATTAGAGCTCATGTAGTCATTACCAAGCTCGAGCAGTGCTTTGAGGACTTGATGTTAAAACTGTGCACCAGCACTTTCTGCCTTTCTAATGAGTCTCATCCTCATTACAGTATCTCTGTTCTTTCATTTTCTTGCCACCTGAACTTCACTTTGCCTCTACTGAGCATGTATTAACTCATGATAAAACTGATACCTGCATGATCCTTCATTTGTATTTAAAGACTGTAAATGCACTGGTTAAGCAGGTGATGCTTTTATTTGTTATGTTATTTGGGGGTTTTTTTAATGGCTTTAAAAATATAAGTAATGTACTGCCGAGTAAGATGCAGAAATTTCTCTACAGACTCAGATATCTTGTCCTCATCTATCACTTAATGGCTCAGGCAGCTGCAGTAAAATATCTCACTGTGATCTGATTGGATGACTCCCTTCTCTGAGTACAGGCAAAAGAAGTTCCTAGGTACTGCCAATCCAAAAGATGCAGCATCAAAAGAAGTATAGCCAGCAGATCAAGATAGGTGATTCTGGCACTACTCAGATGAGACCTCACCTGCACTACTGTGTCCAGCTCTGGAGCCCTCAGCATAAGAAAGACATGAATTTGATGTGGAAGGTGCAGAGGAGGACCACAAGAATGATTGGAGGACTGGAGCACCTCTCCTATGAAGACAGGATGAGAGAGTTGGGCAAGTTTAGCCAGGAGAAAAGAAAGCTCTGGGGAGACCTCCTAGTGGCCTTTCAGCATTTGAAGGGAACTACAGTGAAGTTGGAGGGACTATTTACAAAGACATGTAGCAATAGGACAAGAAGTTTTAAACTAGAGAAGGGTAGATTTAGTTTGGGCATCAGGAAGAAGTTCCTTACTGGGAGAGTGGTGGAACACAGGAACAAGTTGCCCAGGGTCATGGTGGAGGCCCCATCCCTGAAGACATTGAAGGTCAGGGTTGATGGGGTTCTGAGCACTCCAACCTATTTGGAGACACCTTTGCTTACTGTGAGGTGTTTGGACTAGATGCCCTTCTAGAGGTTCCTTCCAACCCAGTGCATTTCATGATTCTGTGAATCCCTGCAGACCAGGAGAGGGCATGATTCTGTGAACCCCTGCAGACCAGGAGAGGGCATGATTCTGTGAACCCCTGCAGACCAGGAGAGGGCATGATTCTGTGAACCCCTGCAGACCAGGAGAGGGCATGATTCTGTGAACCCCTGCAGTCCAGGAGAGGACCTATCACTATCATAGCTGGTTTCACGGGAGTAAGCAAATTGCTGTCAAGACTAGGATAAAAACAATCCCTTTTAAAATGCTAATCCATTTCATAGCATCATTTGCTACTCCAAATCATTACCAAGATGGTAGTTTATGCCCTGTTATTACCTATAATTTCTCCCATGTCTTTGAGGCATGATGTAACTTTTTAGGGATATACTTGGACTTGGGCAAAATGTTGTCAGTCCTGGTTCAAATTCAGCCTGACATGGCAAAAGCAGTGAGGTTAGTGGTTTCATCATAGCCTCAAGGGCACACCAGTATGCTGAATAAACCTGCACACAGAATTCTGCTAAATTTGGACTGTGAGGGGGCCCTAGCACTGAGTTACTATGGAAACAGAATTCTTCTTTTCTTTAGGAAAAAAAATCCCCCTAGGTTCAACAGTGTGGAAGTATTCCCAATATTCCAGCTCAGCAATGCTTCCCTGTGTTATGTTTTTGTGCCTATGCTGCTGTAATAAGAATGTAAAGATGACTTTTGGGACATGTCCACTTAATCTCCATGTGGAGTAGTGCATCCAATTCTGGAGCCCCCATTACAAGAGGGATGTGGATGTGCTGGAACACGTCCAGAGAAGGGCCACAAGGATGATCAGAGGGCTGCAGCAGGTCTGCTATGAGGACAGACTGAAAGAGTTTGGCCTGTTCACTCTGGAGAAGAGGAGGCTCCAAGGTGACCTTATTATGGCCTTCCAGTATCTGAAGGGGGCCCTACAAAAAAGCTGGGGAGGGACTTTTCAGGGTACCAGGGAGTGACAGGACTAGGGAGAATGGAGCAAAGCTGGAGATGGGTAGGTTCAGGCTGGACATGAGGAGTTTGTTCTTGAGCATGAGAGTGGTGAGAGGCTGGAATGGGTTGCCCAGGGAGGTGGTTGAGACCCCATTGCTGGAAGTGTTTAGGGCCAGGCTGTATGAGGCTGTAGGCAGCCTGCTCTAGTGTAGGTTGTCCCTGCCCATGGCAAGGGGGCTGGAACTAGCTGATCCTTTTGCTCCCTTCCAGCAATGTACACTTCTGTATGTGATCAGTCGTTGAAGTGAGCAGATACGCAGAAGACACTGTCCCCATAAAAATGGTGCAAATCACAGCTTGAACATCTAGTCAGGGTTCATGAAGATCTGTAAGAACAGTTCTGATTTTCTTGCACCCAGATAATCAGTGATTCTCTCACAGTTGCAGGTCTGTGGCAAAGAAGAAAAAGAACCCTATGCCTGAGGGTTATTTGGATTAATTCCTGAACCCTGTCCAGGGCCATCAGCACATAATCATTCTTCTAGTTTTGACTAAGCATGATTTGCACAAGTGTTCTGTTTATTTGACAGCAGTCCTTGATACTTTGTAAATATCATGCTTTGGACTAGATGTCCTCAAATCAAGTGTAATGTGCTTGAAAACTTCATCAAAGTGCAAAGGTTGGTAATGTAGAATCATAGAATCATTGAATAAACCAGATTGAAGAGACCTCCAAGATCATCCAGTCTAACCTAGCACCCAGCCCTAGCCAGTCAACTAGACCATGGCACTAAGTGCCTCTGCCAGGCTTTTCTTTAACACCTCCAGGGACGGTGCCTCCACCACCTCCCTGGGCAGCCCATTCCAATGCCAATCACTCTCTCTGGCAAGAACTTCCTCCCAACATCCAGCCTATACTTCCCTGGCACAACTTGAGACTGTGTCCCCTTGTTCTGTTGCTGGTTGCCTGGGAGAATTCCATACTGCCTTGTGCGAGCTATGCAATCACATACGGAAGTGTCAGAGAATGTTGGATTTCCTCAGGAATCGTCTGTGAGGAGGTGTCAGAACCCAGAAAAACATATTCAAGCTCTAACTCTGACCTCTCATGACCTACTGTTGCTTTGTTGTTTAGCTAACTCAGTTCCACGCTGAATGGGCTTTAAAAAAGAGGGAAACACATCTGGAGACTATTCCTGTATTTCTCAGCTCTTATTCTGTCCTTGTTCTTCTCCTGTGATGCTTAAACCAAGTTATCATTCAGTGCTTCTCTGCTCCTATTGCCATAGCACCCAGGGAGCCTGACACATGAATCAGGAAAGCACAATACAAGCACAGATAAGAAGGCTGTCTCAGTTCCAAAGACCTTACAACTGAGGTGAAAAGCCTGGGAAAACAGAGAGACTTGGGTAGATGGAGAAGAAAGGAAACAAGAAGCTGATGTTGGCTAGGCAGTAGAACCAGCATACAAGGTGGCAAATCTTGAATTGTTTTAATTATATTTTCCCAACACATAGTGTGGGACCAAATTGTTTTGGAGAGTCTAGGTGAGAAAAGTGAATTAGTTTGCATGTGTCAGGGAACCTTTCTCTCCAGCATTAGATGTGGCATGAGAATCATAGATTCATAGATTCAGTCAGGGTTGGAAGGGAACACAAGGATCAGCTAGTTCCAGCCCCCCTGCCATGGGCAGGGACACCCTACCCTAGAGCAGGCTCATCCAGCCTGGCCTTAAACACCTCCAGCAATGGGGCCTCAACCACCAACCTGGGCAACCCATTCCAGCCTCTCACCACTCTCATGCTCAACAACTTCCTCCTCATGACCAGCCTGAACCTACTCATCTCCAGCTTTGCTCCATTCCCCCTAGTCCTGTCACTCCCTGAGAGCCTAAACAGTCCCTCCCCAGCTTTTTTGTAGGCCCCCTTCAGGAATTGAAAGGCCACAAGAAGGTCACTTTTGGAGCCTCCTCTTCTCCAGACTGAACAGCCCCAACTCTTTCAGTCTGTCCTCATAGCAGAGCTACTCCAGCCCTCTGATCAACACAGTGGCCCTTCTCTGGACACACTCCAGCATCTCCACATCCTTCTTGTAATAGGGGCTCCAGAACTGGATGCAGTAATCCTGGTGGGGTCTCACCAGAGTGGAGGGGGAGAATCTCCTCCCTCCACCTGCTGGCCACACTTCTGCTGATGCAGCCCAGGCTCTGGTTGGCTTTCTGGGCTGCAAGTGCACACTGCTGGCTCCTGTTGAGAAAAAAGGCACACGAAGATGATTAGAATTTTATAACATTGGCCACTCAGAAGGAGATTCTTCCTCTGTCACTGAATTGGAGATAATGACCAAGGACAGCATTCAGAGGGCATTGACAAGGAAGACAAGCCTTTATTAGATGCAGCAGGGAAGTGAAAGCCCATGCTGGGATCACAGAGAGAAGGATGATATAGTCAAATTGATGAGATGGAAAATCTATCTTGTGACAGCATCTAGAATGGATCAGAACAGCCCAAGTCAGGGTCTGTCATGGCCAAAGAGAAGACAAAATTTAAAGAGATGATGAGTTTGGGAAAATGCTTATCAGTATTGATGGCTTGCACAGACTTCACCTTTGAGACAGTGCACACAAAGAGTTTAGACAAGAACAGGAGAGGAAAAGGGATTTCAGAGAGAATGCAGATCTCCTGAGTCACATGAAAAATCGGTAGCATATTCAAGAGGAAAATTTGGGACTGCTGAATTCCAGCACAAATCTCTACTTGTTGAATCATCCATTGCTTGGGAAATAGCTTATTTTTGTAGCTCTGTGAACTTAGTATGAACTTTGCATGTTTTTACATTACCATAATTTGCAGAGCTGCAGACTGGGAGCAGATGAGTCACGTTATTTGGGCAGAAAAGGATGTGCTACGGGGCCATGTCTGTAGAACAGAAAAATCTCCTTTCCCTGAGCATGAAATCCTCTCTCCTCCCACAAAGCAACTAGGAGGTTTCAGAACTCCACATCCACTGGCAAATGCATCCCTTATTTTGGCATTTAATTTCAGCATGACTACTTGAAGATAATGCAAGCATTAAAGCTGTCAATATGTTGGAGTGACAAAGACAAAACTGAAACTGTTACTCTCTTTTTCCCTCGCAAGTGACAAACGTAATTTGTATGATGCGCCCGAGTGTAGCTCACTGAAGTGCAACAAGAAACCTTTACAGTTTGCTTTAGCCATATGCCCATGCAGATGCAAGCTGTGTCTCTAAATGTGTTTGTGCAGCACCAGGCACCAGGAGGCCCTAATCCTCCAACAAGATTCTTCTATGCTCATTATTTTGAGTGATATTTTGAAAAGCAATAGGAGAGGATGACATATTTAAGAGCTCCTTTAAGCTGCAATACAGCACAATGATTGGAGCTGGTGCAGTGCTTTCATCTATTCCTGCTGCTTCCCCACAAGATTCTCCACTTAAAGAGAAGCAGGATTTTTCTAAGTCGTTCAGCTCTGAAAAGTAAGTTTGTCTGTGCATGAGCAGGGGGAGGTCAGGCTCCAGAGCAGAGCTGGTGGTTCTGTGTGCAGTTTCACTCTGTCCTTTATGTCTGGCCAGCTTTTTACCTTCCACGTCATGCATTGCCCACATCTTCCAATCTTCAAACCACTCACAGTTTGAAGTATCAACCAGAACAGATCTGTCATCATCAGAAGCCCAGTCACTATGCTCAGCATCTGTACAACAGATCTGATGCTGCTGTAAAGCATAGGGAATAGTACTGCAAATTCTAAGTAGTAAAATTTTCCTTTTGAGGTAGGGAAAATTGTTCTTAGAGAAAATCATAGAATCACAGAATTAAGCAGATTGGAAGAGACCTCCAAGATCAGCCAGTGCAACCTAGCACCCAGCCCTAGCCAAGCAACTAGACCATGGCATTAAGTGCCTTACCCAGTCTTTTCTTGAACACCTTCACACACGGTGACTCCACCATCTCCCTGGGCAGCCCATTTCAATGCCAATCACTCTCTCTGCCAACAACTTCCTCCTAACATCCATCCTATACTTCCCCTAGTACAACTTGAGACTGTGTCCCTTTGTTCTGTTGCTGGTTGCCTGTCAGAAGAGATCAACCCCCACCTAGCTACAGCCTCCCTTCAGGTAGTTGTATAGAGCAATGAGGTCACCCCTGAGCATCCTCTTCTCCAGGCTGCACACCCCCAGCTCCCTCAGCCTCTCCTCATAGGGTTTGTGTTCCAGGCCTCTCACTATCTTTATTGCCCTTCTCTGGACACATTTCAGTATCTCAACATTTCTCTTGAATTGAGAAGCCCAGAGAAGAAGAAGTCAGAGACTAAATGCCAGATTGACTGTAAACTATTTATTACAGTTCAGTGGCTACCTCAAATTATTTTGAGTTTTAGGCATTTCTCAAACTCATTTGTTTCTTTAAATTAGAGAAAGTGTTTAACCAAGGACTGAGCACATCAATATTTGAATTCTGAACATGGCAGTGTGTGTTATGATTTAGTTTCATAAGCTGGATCTTATCTATTAAAATAAACACATTAATAAAATGTGGCAAGAAGGATATGAATATATGAATATAAAGCCACGATAGACATTTTTCTATTGCAAACTGTTTATTTCTGAAGATGAAATCTTCAAGGAGATTAAACAATGCTGGAGAGATAATTAAGCCAAAAAAACTAATAGACACAAGCTTAAGAAGATGCTGATATGATAGAGGAACGTTAGCTGTGCTGCAAATTAGCAAAAGGAGATAGAATGTCCTTGGTTCTTGTGTGAGTTTGAGGCACACAGAGCTGCAACATTGCAGGGGGGGCTCCTTTTGGTGCTCAGGTCCACATCTGATGACATCAAGCTAGGAGCAGGTATTGATCTGTTTGAAGGTAGGAGAGCCCTGCAGAGGGACCTGGGCAAGCTGGATGGGTGGGCAGAGGCCAAAGGGATGAGATTTAACAAGGCCAAGTACAGGGTTCTGCACTTTGGCCACAACAACCCCAAGCAGCGCTATAGGCTGGGGACAGAGTGGCTGAGAGCAGCCAGGAGGAAAGGGACCTGGGGGTACTGATAGATAGTAAGCTGAAGATGAGCCAGCAGTGTGCCCAGGTGGCCAAGAGAGCCAATGGCATCCTGGCCTGCATCAGGAGCAGTGTGGCCAGTAGGACAAGGGAGGTTATTCTGCCCCTGTACTCAGCACTGGGCAGAACACACCTTGAGTGCTGTGTCCAGTTCTGGGCCCCTTGATTCAAGAAGGATGTTGAGGTGCTGGAACATGTGTCCAGATAAGAGTGACAAAGCTGCTGAGAGGCCTGGAACACAAATCCTATGAGGAGAGGTTGAGGGAGCTGGGGGTGTTTAGCCTGGAGAAGAGGAGGCTCAGGGGTGATCTTATTACTGTCTACAACTACCTGAAGGGGCATTGTAGTCAGATGGGGGGTGGCCTCTTCTGCCAGGCAAGCAGCAATAGAACAAGGGGACACAGTCTCAAGTTGTGCCAGGGTAGGTATAGGCTGGATGTTAGGAAGAAGTTCTTCACAGAGAGAGTGATTGGCATTGGAATGGGCTGCCCAGGGAGGTGGTGGAGTCACTGTCTCTGGGGGTCTTCAAGCAAAGCCTGGCTGAGGCACTTAGTGCCATGGTCTAGTTGATTGGTTAGGGCTGGGTGCTAGGTTGTACTGGCTGATCTTGGAAGTCTCTTCCAACCTGGTTGATTCTCTGATTCTATGAAGCATGTACTCCACAAAGGTAGCACAGAGTGAACCCCACTGCAAAGGCCCTCCCCAGCTTTTTTGTAGGCCCCCTCAGATACTGAAAGGCCCATTCAGATACTTTGCCCATTGGGAGCTCTTTATGTGTTGTCACTTTCATTGTGCTTCATTTGCTGTCCTGATCACAAGCACTCAGAATCATACATTTACCCCCAGAATCAAAACAGAGGCTTTTGAAACATTAGACATTTAGATTATTACATTTGCATGCTAGTTGAGTTGGCAGAATGCTTTCATGTCACATTTTCAAGCTTCTCCCTCTAATCAGAAGCTCTAGAAAAGTTGTCCCTCGTTGAGTGAAAGCCTTCTAAAAACCAGGCTTTCCTGAGAGATGGAATTTAACAAGAGCATCATATGTTACTAAAGCCATTGTAATATTATAGGTGTTAGAAACTATTATGCAGCATTAGATTGTTAGAGAGCTTGGGGACATCACAGTCAAATTGAAAGTCAATTCAGAGCATTGCAAACAGATCATAAGATCAAAGCAGCTGCTACAGAAGTCCCTAAATCCATACTGTGTCTCAAGGATTTTATTGTGGACTAGGCTTTGGATCTTACTTATCCACCATATGCATGGTTTATAATCTGTCAGTCTGAGAGGATATGGATGGATAAGGAGAATGAAGGAAGGGAAATGGGGAGTGACACCTGCTAAATAAAAGGTCTGGGAGATATGCCAACAGTATTTCAAGTTGTGTGCTCAATAAATAAGTCAAAACACCTTCCTTGTGAGAATTCAAACAACTTAGGAGACAGTTGCCTTTTCCTAGAGCTTACTCACCAACAGCATGTGACAGATATAGGACTTTCCTCTAATAATTTATGAGTACCATTTGGTGACCTCATTATCACGCTTACTGCATAAATATGTTGGGTTACCCAACAAGACATTGTCCAGATATCTGGACAACACAATACAATGATCTAAATTGTCTCTCACCTCTCCAGAGCAATCTAACATACTCAGAGCCTACTAGTTGGGTTGGTTTGGTCTCTAGAGAGCCTTCAAAATGAAGGTGTTTGGAAATAGTTGATTCAGCAAGGAAGCAGATGTAGGCTTTTGAAAGATATTTTCTGGTGCAGGAAGCACCACCAGACAAACACAAGGGCTTGGTAGGTGGCTGAAGAAGATAGTCTTGTCTAGGTCACCACTATCAAAAAGATGAACTGCTCAATTCACATAAAATAAATCTAATCAGGATTGAAGTGGTGTATTGATCTGCTATTGATTTTTGATCAACTGGCCAGCAGCAAAATAAATTCAGGACATCTATCAGCAGCGTACAAATAAGCCACAACATCAGGGACCTAGAAAGCATTAATATATGCTTAGAAATGTCTATATATCTTTCCACAATTACTTGCCTAATGTTCTACATATAATAATATACTAATAATATACTATATTAATAACATATATAATGTTCTAAACCTATACTGTCCTGGTGAGACCTCATCTTGAATACTGCATTCAGTTTTGGGCTCTCCAGTTTAAGAGGGACAGTAAATTGCAGCACAGGAGGTTCCACCTCAACACAAGGGGGAAGTTCTTTACTGGAAGGGTCCCAGAGCACTGGAACAGGCTCCCCAGGGAGGTTGTGGAGTCTCCTTCTCTGGAGACCTTCAGTGCCTGTCTGGATGTGTTCCTTTGTGATCTGTGCTAGATTGTGTGGTCATGCAGGAGCAGGGGGTTGGACTCGATGATCTTGGGTCCCTTCCAACTCCTAGTACCCTGTGATCCTGTGATATACACACATTCAACACTCACAATCTCACACATGCACACACACAGAGCAACCACATCCCCTTCCTGGAGAGCAGCTCCCCTTCCTTGCTTGCTGTTAAGCTAGAAGTGATCTAACTTCATGTCCAATCATGCTGCCCTGACAAACAGGGTCCTACACTTTGGGCACAATAACCCCATGCAGCAATACAGACTGGGGTCTGAATGGCTGGAGAGCAGTCTGGCAGAGAAGGACCTGGGGGCACTGTTTGACAGCCAGCTGAACATGAGCAAGCAGTGTGCCCAGGTGGCACAGAAGGCCAGTAGTATCTTGGCCTGTATCAGGAATAGTGTGGATATCATTCTGCTCCTTACTTGGCACTGGGGAGGCCTCACCTCAAACACTGTGTGCAGCTCTGGGCCCCTCACTGGAAGAAAGTGAGGTGCAGGAGTAGGTCCAGAGGAGAGCAATGAGACTGGTGAGGGGGCTGGAGGGAAAGTCATATGAGGAGAGGCTGATGGAGCTGGAGTTGTTCAGCCTGGAGAAGAGGAGACCTGATCATTCTCTACAACTATCTAAAGGGAAGCTGTAGTCAGGTGTGGGTCAGGCTCTTCTCCCAGCAACTAGTGACACAACAAGAGGACATAGTCTGAAGATGTGCCTGAGGAGATTTAGGTTGGGTCTTAGGAAGCACTTGCTCATGGAAAGGGATGATAGGCACTGGAACAGATTGCCCAGGGAGGTGGTGGAGTTGCTATCCCTGGAGGTCTTTAAGAAAAGATTGTGTGTGGCACTTGGTGGCATGGTTTAGCTGCTGTCATGGTGTTAGGCTATAGGATGGACTTGATGATCTCAGAGCTCTTATCCAGCCTCAGTGATTCTGTGATTCTGTATACATGATGATGATGAGAAAACCACACACACACTGACATCCAGACATGCCAGCTGTGGGTACTTGCTGCTCTCACACTAAGAGCCTAACCCCTTAGTTAGGTACAAGTGTTTCTTGTACCTCTTGTACCAAGAAGGATGCTCAGCTGGGCCTCAGATGGAGATAATCTCTCAGATGGATAGTCTCCTTCTCTGGAGACTTTCAAGGCCTGTCTGGATGTGTTCTTCTGTGATCTGTGTTAGATAGCATTGTTGGGTTGGACTCGATGATCTCCTTGGGTCCCTTTCAACCCCTAACATCCTGTGAGCCTGTGAACAGCTTCAGGCAGTGTTGAATTCATGTTGTCTACTGCCCTGTCCCCATGACATTGTGTCTCTCCCCTGTGACAGATTTTCATGCTGTTTTTAAACTTCTTTAATAATTCACTGGTTACCCTCTAATCCAGCTGGTAGTTTTTTTTTCCTCCTTCACACAGTCACTGTCAGACAAACACTTTTGGGTAGCTCTTTACACCCAGACTGCTTGTGAGCACCCACACACGCCACTGTGGGCGACACATGGTGATCTTAAAGAAAGGCAGGAAACTCAGTAAGAGACATGTTTGTGTCAATTCACTGAACTTACTCATCCAGCTAAAAATGTAAGCATGCATACATATAAACTGCTATCACAAATGAAGTACGTTGTTATCATTCCACGTCATAAAGAGTGATGTATGTGTAGATGCATATATACACACAGAGAAATCTGGCAACTCTATGTTCCATTGCCTTCAAACTTCAAAGGGAACAGGGAAACATCAAATGAGATAAAGAAGCTGGAGCAGGAGAATGAAAAACCAGATTTAGGAGGAAGTTCATCACAGAGAGAGTGATTTCCCATTGGAATGGGCTGCCCAGGGAGATGGTGGAGTCACCATCCCTGGAGGTGTTGAAGCAAAGCCTGGCTGAGGCACTTAGTGCCATGGTCTAACTGATTGGCTAGGGCTGGGTGCTAGGTTGGACTGGCTGATCTTGGAGGTCTCTTCCAACCTGGTTGATTCTATGATTCATATAATTCATATGCAGTTATTAATTTAAGTTTAGAAGGCTATGTCCTGAGGTAAGCATCCTCAGTACTAGGAAATATGATTGAGATATGGATAATCTTAGAAGCACAGCATGATGAATCTTTCTAAGTTTTCCAGTCTTCCTCAGAGTGGATGTGAGGAGGAAGTTGTTGAACATGAGAGTGGTGAGAGGCTGGAATGGGTTGCCCAGGGAGGTGGTTGAGGCCCCATTGCTGGAGGTGTTTAAGGCCAGGCTGGATGAGGTTGTGGCCAGGCTGCTCTTGGGTAGGATGTCTCTACCCATGACAGGGGGGTTGGAACTGGCTGATCCTTGTGGTCCCTTCCAACCCTGACCGATTCTATGATTCTAATATACAGCTGTGTACAAAGTTCTGCTAGCCTGCAGCTTGGTTTACACACAGAGACAAAAGCAAGGATCAGGTGGTACATGAATTTAAGACCCTTTATGAATTATGACTATTAATTCCTGTATGAATATTATTTTTTAATTATTACTATTTTTAAAAACCAGGGAAAGTTCCTTGAGGTTCTTTGGGTTTTCAGTCGAGAAGAAGCAATTGCAGAGAACTAAAGAGTTCAAACGATCAGAACTTGAGAGCAGGAATGAATCTAACTATGCCTATGGAGTCACAGTATCACAGTCTCACAGTATCATCAGGGGTGGAAGAGACCTCACAGATCATCAAGTCCAACCCTTTACCACAGAGCTCAAGGCCAGACCATGGCACCAAGTGCCACGTCCAGTCCTGCCTTGAACAGCTCCAGGGACGGCGACTCCACCACCTCCCCGGGCAGCCCATTCCAGTGTCCAATGACTCTCTCAGTGAAGAACTTTCTCCTCACCTCCAGCCTAAATTTCCCCTGGCACAGCCTGAGGCTGTGTCCTCTCGTTCTGGTGCTGGCCACCTGAGAGAAGAGAGCAACCTCCCCCTGGCCACAACCACCCTCAGGTAGTTGTAGACAGCAATGAGGTCACCTCTGAGCCTCCTCTTCTCCAGGCTAACCAATCCCAGCTCCCTCAGCCTCTCCTCGTAGGGCTGTGCTCAAGGCCTCTCCCCAGCCTCGTCGCCCTTCTCTGGACACGCTCAAGCATCTCAATGTCCCTCCTAAACTGTGGGACCCAGAACTGAACACAGTACTCAAGGTGAGGTCTAACCAGTGCAGAGTACAGGGGCAGAATGACCTCCCTGCTCCTGCTGACCACACCATTCCTGATGCAGGCCAGGATGCCATTGGCTCTCTTGGCCACCTGGGCACACTGCTGGCTCATGTTCAGGCAGGTATCAATCAGCACCCCCAGATCCCTCTCTGTCTGGCTGCTCTCCAGCCACTCAGACCCCAGCCTGTATCTCTGCATGGGGTTGTTGTGGCCAAAGTGCAGCACCCTGCACTTGGAGCTATTGAACCCCATCCCATTGGACTCTGCCCATCTGTCCAGGTGGTCAAGGTCCTGCTACAGAGCCCTTCTGCCCTCCAACACAGCCACATCTGCCCCCAGCTTGGTGTCATCTGCAAACTTGCTGATGACTGACTCCATGCCCTCATCCAGATCATCTATGAAGATGTTAAAGAGGATGGGGCC
The DNA here is from genome assembly GCF_015220805.1 of Pogoniulus pusillus. NCBI lineage: Eukaryota > Metazoa > Chordata > Aves > Piciformes > Lybiidae > Pogoniulus > Pogoniulus pusillus. The sequence continues at coordinate 5,603,906 of NC_087266.1, forward strand.
CAGCACTGAGTCCTGGCATTCGCTGCAGCAGATGGACTCAGGACTCTTTTGCTGTCTGAGTAAGTCTCCTGTGTGAAAGACACTTTCAAACTCACGATGTGATCCCAGAGTAGTATATCAAACATTTCAGGCAGAGAGGAGAAAATGCTGCTAAGGCACTAGTGTTAACTGGGACAGGTTAGCTGCCTTTAATGAGCTGCAAAGGAGGAGAGGCAGGATGGCTCCCTGCAGACAAAGGAAGGCAAGGCACAGAAAGGCAGGCTGTGGGAAGGCTGGTGTAGAAAGGCAGAAGTAGCAAGGCCTGGTTTCTAAATCATCCCCCTCTGTATACTTGACTTTGAAATCAAAGTGGCCAGTAGGCACCGGCACCACTGTTCTGGCCAGTGAATGGAAAGCTCCGTGCTCTGAGCAGGCAGGCACGGCGAGGGCAGCACCACGCACCAAGTGCTAAGCCCCCTACCCTCAAGGCTCTGCTGGGGCCCTACCCTTATTGTTTGCTCAGCTACTCACTCCTGCATCCCCCTCGACAGGGTGAGAGCCATGGCCAAGCCTGCCCAGCAGCGTTTACGCCCTACCAGGACACAGGTTAGGCCTCAAAAGTTGAGAGAAGAGCAAAAGCACAAATCTGGTAAGTAAAAAAGTCATTGTAGGTGATTTTATGGACTCAGCGCTAGAGCCACTCCTCTCCTGCCTTTGGGCTCACATCCTGCTGGGCCTTGGTGCATCTTTAGACAGATTAATCTGTGACAACTAGTAACATCAGGAGCTATAGGCAAGGAGGACGGAGGGGCCAGCACTGTTGTGCTTTGAGGGGTTCCAGGTTCGGAAATCATAGAATCATAGAACCAACCAGGCTGGAAGAGATCCCCAAGGTCTCGGAGGTCTCTTCCAACCTGGCTGATTCTATGATTCTATGATCATCCAGTCCAACCTAGCACCCAGCCCTAGCCAGGCAACCAGACCATGGCACTAAGTGCCTCAGCCAGGCTTTGCTTCAACCCCTTCAGGGACAGCGACTCCACCACCTCCCTGGGCAGCCCATTCCAATGCCAATCACTCTCTCTGCCAACAACTTCCTCCTGACATCCAGCCTAGACCTCCCCTGGCACAACTTGAGGCTGTGTCCCCTTGTTGTGTTATCCCAGACTCCCTGAAATAAACCTACAAAGACCGAGGTCTGTCCCAGGGGATGAAGCGGTTGCCCCTGGATATCTTAATTGTGTTATTCAAACCCATAATCCTGCAAACACTTGGAGCAGCAAGGTCAGTTTGTTCTCTTCTCTCCCTGCCTTTCAGCTCCCCAGAGGGATCCTTGTCTGGGTAACTAAGTAACTGTGTAGGAGTAGCCTGTAGGCCAGTGGTGAATTTTGGCCTGCTCGGGCCTAGTGGGAGACAGTTGGGGTGGGAGAAAATGAGCACTGGGGGTTTGGAAGTGGTTTGGTTTGCTTGGGGGGGGAGGGTTTTTGGGGGATTCTCATGTATCCTGTATCCATATTGGACGTTAAGGGTTCATGTAGGCCGCATCTTTTGCTGCACATGTTTAAATGCAACCTCTCTGTGTTCACCTCCACTTCAGCGAGAGGGTTATTGCTTTACTGCCCCTTTTCCTTAGAAAAGGAGTGGAGTAAAAAAGTCTCTGCCTGCTGCACTCTAAAACAGGAGCCTATCAGGTATCAGGAACAGTGTGGCCAGTAGGACAAGGGAGGTTATTCTGCCCCTGTACTCAGCACTGGTCAGGCCACACCTTGAGTGCTGTGTCCAGTTCTGGGCTCCTCAATTCAAGAGAGATGTTGAGGTACTGGAACTTGTCCAGAGAAGGACAACGCAGCTGGTGAAGGGCCTGGAGCACAAATCCTGTGAGGAGAGGCTGAGGGAGCTGGGGTTGTTTAGCCTGGAGAAGAGGAGGCTCAGGGGTGACCTCATTGCTGTCTACAACTACCTGAAGGGACATTGTAGCCAGGTGGGGTTGGTCTCTTCTTCCAGGCAAGCAGCAACAGAACAAGGGGACACAGTCTCAAGTTGTGCTGGGGGAGGTCTAGGCTGGATGTAAGGAGGAAGCTGTTGGCAGAGAGAGTGATTGGCATTGGAATGGGCTGCCCAAGGAGGTGGTGGAGTCACCATCCCTGGAGGTGTTGAAGCAAAGCCTGGCTGAGGCACTTAGTGCCATGGTCTAGTTGCCTGGCTAGGGCTGGGTGCTAGGTTGGACTGGATGATCTTGGAGGTCTCTTCCAACCTGGTTGATTCTATGATTCTATGACAAGTGTTGACATCTTTCCACTACCACAACTCTTATAAGGGGGAAGAATATTGAGTCCCAGTGGAAAATGCTGCAGCACAACTGTGTGAGTGTTTGTTACAGCTGTACTTCATTATAGAATTTGTCTCATTATTGCAATCACTTTTCATATGTCTTGCATAGCTGAGGTGACTCCATCATTTCTGATTTGTGGCTAAGACTCAATTTTTAGGTTTCTAGAACAAACAGGAAGGAAATGATTTTTATTTTAGGCCTGTGACTCAGCAATGGATCAGCCAAACCAGAAATGCATTTATTTTTCTAGTCATCAGTAAAGCAAGAGGTGGGGTTTCAATGAAAATTTAAGTTTGTGCCCTGGGGCTTTTTTTTTTTTTTGCTCTTTCACAGATCCTTTTCTTCTGTTGATCTCTTAATACCTGACAAAATAAGTTCTAATACCAGTGTTGATAGTATAACAGGGAAGGTAGTGTTCAGATGTCAAGATTTACAATAATTTGATTGTAAACCAGTCTTTGCTCTTAAAAAGCTCTCTCTTCTTCCTTCAAGTTTTATCAACTTCAAATTTCATCAGCGTAGCATTCTATGATTCTATGAACTTTTATGACTAGAATAAAATAATTAAGAACAAAACACAAAGCATACAGGGAGCTTATTAACTTCTTCTAAACTCTTGGAGACCTTAAACTATGTTATAGATTGTATATCCTGCCCAAGATAAACAAACAAGAAAATCATGTCCAAAATGTTTTATAGGATTTGCATAATTAGAAAATATTTTTCTCTTTATCCAGTCATAAGATCATAAATGTGGTATAAAAATAGAAATACTATTTACTAGAGAATGTTGCTGATGTCATTGCTCTCTACAACTACCTGAAGGGAGGCTGTAGCCAGGTGGGGGTTGATCTATTCTCCCAGGCAACCAGCAATAGAACAAGGGGACACAGTCTCAAGTTGTGCCAGGGGAGGTCTAGGCTGGATGTTAGGAGGAAGTTGTTGCCAGAGAGAGTGATTGGCATTGGAATGGGCTGCCCAGGGAGGTGGTGGAGGCACCGTCCCTGGAGGTGTTGAAGCAAAGCCTGGATGAGGCACTTAGTGCCATGGTCTAGTTGATTGGCTAGGGCTGGGTGCTAGGTTGGACTGGATGATCTTGGAGGTCTCTTCCAAGCTGGTTGATTCTATGATTCTGTGATTCTATGTTCTGGTTTGTAAGTGTGTATTTCACAATAGAGGCCAAGGTGGGTGAAAGATTAAGTTTTTGGGTCATTCAATTTGATGAGCTTGTTGTCTCCAGCATCCCATGTTTGTGGCATTACTCAATAGTGTAAAAATTGTATCTTGCCCACTTCTTTAGAATTGCATTTAATTTTTCAGAATGCCAATCACTCTCTCTGCCAACTACTTCCTCCTAACATCCAGCCTAGACCTCCCTCAGCACAACTTGAGACTGTGTCCCCTTCTTCTGTTGCTGCTTGCCTGGGAGAATAGACCAACCCCCACCTGGCTACAGCCTCCCAGGGAGCTGGGGGTGTTTAGCCTGGAGAAGAGGAGGCTCAGGGGTGATCTCATTGCCATCTACAACTATCTACAACTATCTGAAGGGAGGCCATCCCTGGAGGTGTTCAAGAAAAGACTGTATGAGGCACTTAGTGCCATGGTTTAGTTGATTGGACAGGGCTGGGTGCTAGTTTGGACTGGATGATCTTGGAAGTCTCTTCCAACCTGATTGATTCTATGAAATTAGTTATACCTAAGTTTTTTGCTAAGTCTAGGGCTACTGTGTATTAGGTGAAATACGATTTCCAGTTATGGAATACAGACTAAATGACTGAATAAAATTTTTATTAACTGCATTTTTGCAGGATTTTACTGTAGCCATGTTCAACTTCTAGGGTTTGGTGATAAAAAAATCTGGGTTATGAGATTGGCAGTAACTCACAGGGAGAGTTTCCATAGCTTCAGCTCAATTATCTATTTGAAAAAAATAGAAGTTCTAAGTTTTTCCATGGGTGATATGTCTTTTACCATTGCCAAGATCTTGAGAGAGCCATCCTTGCAAAACTGTTGAGTCTCAAATATTACCTTTCCTGATGCTAACATTAAGTATTGTCATAAAATAGAATCATAGAATCAACCAAGTTGGAAGAGACCTCCAAAATCATCCAGTTCAACCTAGCACCCAGCCCTATCCAATCAACTACCCCATGGCAGTGAGTGGCCCATCCAGTTTGCCAAACATAAAGTGCTGAATTATCTGCTGCATTTTCACTCATCCAAACTTTTTTTTTTCAGTGATCAGTTTGAGAACTATTCCATTAAGTGATCCTGCAGCAATTGTTTAAAGCAGTTTGTTATAACCATGAACCTTGTTAGAGACCACAATTAATAACTGATCATCATTTGTAAAGGAATCATTTGAGAGTCTGTTTTATAAATTATGTTACTATGATTAAGAGTTGTGTGAAAGACTCTTAAAGTTCTCACTTTGGTCTTCCAGATTAAATTATCTGCTGTTTTAATGTTTACCACACCTATACTAGTAGATAGATGTATTGCTCATAGCTGGCCTGAAAGTATGTTTGACTTGTCTCAATGACTCCCTGGAGGTGTTGAGGGCCAGGTTGGATGAGGCCTTGAGTAACCTGCTCTAGTGGGAGGTGTCGCTGCCCACAGTGGGAGTTTGGAGCTGGATGATCCTTGAGGTCCCTTCCAGCCTAGACCATTCTATGGGGACACAGTCTCAAGTTGGGCTGGGGAAAGTATAGACTGGATGTTAGGAGGAAGTTCTTCACAGAGAGAGTGATTTGCCATTGGAATGGGCTGCTCAGGGAGTCACCATCCCTGAAGGTGTTGAAGAAAAGACTGGATGAAGCACTTAGTGCCATGGTCTAGTTGCCTGGCTAGGGCTGGGTGCTAGGTTGGACTGGGTGTTCTTGGAGGTCTCTTCCAACCTGGTTGATTCTATGATTCTATGATTGTAATCAGAAGGAGAAGTAGCAAAGTTAGATTTAGTGTTTTGTCTGGGCAGTGCAACTATGCAAAATTTGTATTTCTGCATTCCACCACTCCTACCATTTTTTGCTGAGCTGATTTTTTTTTTTTGCTTCAGGAAATAAAATGAAAAGTGAAGGTAAAGACCATTACTTTGCATCAGTCCTCCAGACCAGCTTCTGGTGGCATTATTCGAGTTTTCATCTCCTGAGCAGCTCCGTTTCCCTTTTTCCCTATACTCACCTAGTTTGATTGGTTTTGAATATGCATTCAGCGGTCACAGCCTGGCTGTTTTAGCACTCAGAATGAGACTTGGCAACTTTTTCACATTACCTAAGTCTAACATCCATGCTAAACTCACAATTAGCATGGCCCAGACCATCTATGAAATTTTAAGTGCTAGTTGGCAGCAAGATGGCCAAAAATTGGCTCATGTTTCTTATCTTTGACACACAGAATAACACAGTGATTACAGAAAAAGAGTGTTATATTTAGAGAAAGAAAGAGGGCTCATTTCTGTGTTTGAAGCCTCAAAATCACAACAGCAGGTCTTATCCCAGTGGAAGAGCAGTCTCAGAACAGATGGACTACAGCAGTACTCTGATCTGTCTTGGACAGTAAGTGGAACAGATTTCAAAGATGCAAAGACAAGACTGAATAAAGAGGTGTTTGAGCTGTGAAGATAAAATGATAGTGTAATTCACAAGTGGAAAAAAAATGTATTACTTACATATTTAGACTTTACATTTACATAGAAACTCTACTGGTTCTATTCCACCTACCTTTTTTTTTTTTTTTTTCTTACAGAAAAAGTAGGAGGAAAAAAAACCCAAACCAGGTAACAGTATTTAGAGTCCTACAGAAAAAGATATTTTTTCCTTTTATAGAAATGTATAGAGACTTTCAGTGTAACCTAAAAATTCATTGTCCTCCTAGGCAGTTCATATCCAGTTCCTGTCCAGGGGACCATTGATTATGATAAGAAAATTATGAGTATGATAAAATCTACCCCAAAAAATCAATCTTATGTCATGAACTTGTATCAAGCCTGTCCACACCAGGCAGAGCCTTTCTATGAGATTTCTTGTTTCCTAGATGTGGGTCTTTTTAGTGCAGTATTAATGCACTTCTGTGTTTTATGACTTGCTGAAAGATGCATGAAAGGGTGTGGGATCAGTGTTATAGATTTGCTTGTGCATTTGTACAGTATACACAGAAGAAGTGCTTTAGAGAGTGATTTGCCATTGGAATGGGCTCCACCAGAGAGATGGTGGAGTCGCTATCCCTGGAGATGTTGAAGAAAAGCCTGCATGAGGCTCTTAGTGCCATACTCTAGTTGATTGGAGAGGGCTGGATGATAGGTTGGACTCGATGATCTTGGAGGGCTATTCCAACCTGGTTGATTCTATGATTTTATTAAAGAGAAGATTCAAGTGGAACTATTTAGCAGAACAAGGGTACACAGTCTCAAGTTGTGCCAGTGCAAGGTCTAGGCTGGATGTTAGGAGGAAGTTCTTCCCAGAGTGAGTGATTGGCATTGGAAGGGGCTGCCCAGGGAGGTGGTCGAGTTGCAATCCCCGGAGGTGTTCAAGAAAGGACTGGATGTGGCACTTAGTGCCATGGTTTGGTTGATCGGATAGGGCTGGACTGGATAATCTTTGTTGGATAGGTTGAATTGGATGGATAGGTTGAATAGGTTGGACTGGATGATCTTGGAGGTCTCTTCCAACCTGGTTTATGCTATGATTTTATGATTCTGTGATTCTATCTGCTCTTCATCAATGACACTTAGGCTATGACTGCCATTTGAGGACAAATCCAAATAAAAGCATGCAAGTCCCTCTCAGCCCTAACGTATATGAGGATGTTTATTGATACAGCATTTCATCAGGATTCATGCTGAATACTTTTGATTCCTCAGTAATTTCTTCTTATTTAGTGGTTAAAGAAAGGCCATGGATATTGTCTACCTAGGCTTTAGAACAGCTTTTCAGAGGATCACAGAATGTCAGGGGCTGCAAAGGATCTCAAAAGATCATATAGTCCAACTTGCATGCCAGAGCAGTATCACCTATACCAGATCACACAGGAATGTTTCCCACAACATTCTCCTGGAGAAACTGGCTGTTTATGGGTCTCTTCTCTCAGGCAACCAGTGACAGAACAAGAGGACAGAGTTTCAAACTGCACCAGGGGAGATTTAGGTTGCATGTTAGGAAGAAATTCTTCACAGAAAGAGTGATTTGCCATTGGAATGAGTGGTGGAATCCCTGTCCCTGGAAGTGTTTAAAAAGAGACTGGATATGACACTATGGTGCTATGATTTAATTGATTAGATGGTTTATTGATTGGAGTTGATGATCTTAAAGGTCTTTTCCAACCTGGTTGATTCTGTGGTTCAGTGAATGTTTTGCTTTTGAAGCATATAGTTAGTTCTTCATTGCATGTGTGTCATCTTTGATGAGAAGGAATGTGATGGAACATGTGATATTAGGTGATGTAGCAGAGCATGGTGCAGTCTCAGTTTCTCTAACAATTGGCATTTTCATTTTTTCTGCAATCCTTCTTGGCTCATATGTCTTCGTGGGGGTTGATCTCTTCTCCCAGGCAACCAGCAACAGAACAAGGGGACACAGTCTCAAGTTATACCAGGGGATGTCTAGGCTGGGTGTTAGGAGGAAGTTCTTCCGAGAGAGTGATTTGCCATTGGAATGGGCTGCCCAGGGAGGTGGTGGAATTGTTGTCACTGGAGGTGTAGAAGAAAAGCCTGGCTGACCACTTAGAGCCATGGTTTAGTTAACTGGCCAGGGCTGGGTGCTAGGTTGGACTGGATGATCTTGGAGGTCTCTTCCAATGTGGTTGATTCTATGATTCTATGTGACCACTACACTTTGGAGTGCAACAAATGTTTGTCTTCACTTCTCTGGTTTGGAAGACAGTAATTGGCTGCTAACAGCTGAAGGTTCCTCGTGCATCCTTGACTAACAGACAGTTTCAGAAAGAAATTTCTTACTGAACTGAGTACTTTGACCTGTAGGAATTGGATTGCTGTTGTTTATTCAGTCCACTGAGCCCTGAGTGTCTTCCCTAGTCCCTGCAAGACTAATTCATAAACCGAGGGACTCTTCTTCCCACCCCATTGTGGTCTAGTTTATTCCAAGTATGCCTGCCATACATCAACCAAGTGAAGGCTGCTATGAGCCTCACTGATAGAAAACAAAATCCTTTGCAGTAGTAGCTCAGAGGATTAATCCATCCAATTAATCTCAGCTGCAGACTGAGTCACTCAGCAAAGTGAATAGAAATATCCCCTTGTCACAAAAATCATAGGCAAAATGCCATTGTGTCAAGAGTTAGTATCTGCCTCCTGTACTCCATCTCTGCCTGATTAGATTTGAAGGATCAAATGACAAAGATTTTGAACTGCAGCTTCTCTTTGTATAAGTCTCCCTACCAGGCTCTTTAATCTCATCTAACCTCTACAGCCTGTCCTGTTGGTCTCCCACATAGCTGTTTGTTCCACAATTAATCATTTTGCTCAGCTATTGAAATTAACTGAAACTCAAACTTATATATCCCTCACATTTCTAAGTGCTGAGTTCCCAGTTTCCTGTCCAATTGTTACTGCTTCTGGCATGCCCTGGACAAGTTCTGTAATTATCTGATACATTTTTAATTAAAAAAAATCTCTACCCTTTGGTAATATTCTTTTTTCAAGGATAGTAACCTAAGGCAAACTTGAATTAAATAACACAGAGGTACTTTACTGCCTGTGTTGTTTATATTTAATGAAAAAAAGAGCACTTTTCCTTAATTTCTCTGAAGCAATCACAATCTCCTGTCTCTTGTACTGGAGAGATGCAGAATTTAGGTCAAGTATATCAGGCAGTAAACAGGGCTTTGCAAATAATCACATGAAATATCTACTATGCATAGCCCTTAGTGGTCACATTAGCACTTAGTGCCATGGTCTATTTGACTGGCTAGGGCTGGGCACTAGGTTGGACTGGATGATGTTGAAGGTCTCTTCCAACCTGGTTGGACCACAACACTAAGTGCCTCATCCAGTCTTTTCTTGAACACCTCCAGGGATGGTGACTCCAGCACCTCCCTGGGCAGCCCATTCCAATGCCAATCACTGTATCTGTGACGAACATCAACCTCCAGTGCATACAAGCTATACACAGAGGGTAACTAGTTCTGTGATCCAGTTATGAACTACATAGCAGACATTCAGGACAACCCAGCATTTGATCAACATTAGCAGATTCTCCAGGGCCTATCTCTTTACAAGAAACACTCTGTGCTGGATCAAGAGCTGGCTGGATGGCAGAGCCCAGAGAGTTGTGGTGAATGGTGCCACATCCAGTTGGCAGCTGTCACTAGTGGTGCTCCCCAAGGATCAGTGCTGGGCCCAGTCCTGTTCAATATCTTTATTGATGACCTGGATGAGGGGATTGAGTCCAGCATCAGTAAGTTTACAGATGACACCAAGCTAGGAGCAGGTGTTGATCTGTTGGAAGGTAGGAGAGCCCTGCAAAGGGACCTGGACAGGCTAGATGGGTGGGCAGAGGCCAATGGGATGAGATGTAACAAGGCCAAGTGCAGGATTCTGCACTTTGGCCACAATACCCCCAAGCAGCACTATAGGCTGGGGACTGAGTGGCTGGAGAGCAGCCAGGAGGAAAGGGAGCTGGGGGTACTGATAGATAGTAGGCTGAAGATGAGCCAGCAGTGTGCCCAGGTGGCCAAGAGAGCCAATGGCATCCTGGCTTGCATCAGGAACAGTGTGACCAGTAGGACAAGGGAGGTTATTCTTCCCCTGTACTCAGCACTGGTCAGGCCACACCTTGAGTGCTGTGTCCAGTTCTGGGCAACTCAATTCAAGAAAGATGTTGAGGTGCTGGAATGTGTCCAGAGAAGGGCAACAAAGCTGGTGAGGGGCCTGGAGCACAAATCCTATGAGGAGAGGCTGAGGGAGCTGGGGGTGTTTAGCCTGGAGAAGAGGAGGCTCAGGGGTGATATTATTACTGTCTACAACTACCTAAAGGGAGGCTGTAGCCAGGTGGAGGGTGGCCTCTTCTGCCAGGCAACCAGCAATAGAACAAGGGGACATAGTCTCAAGTTGTGCCGGGGTAGATATAGGCTGGATGTTAGGAGGAAGTTGTTGGCAGAGAGAGTGATTGGCATTGGAATGGGCTGCCCAGGGAGGTGGCGGAGTCACTGTCCCTGGAGGTGTTGAAGAAAAGCCTGGATGAGGCACTTAGTGCCATGGTCTAGTTGACTGGATAGGGCTGAGTGCTAGGTTGGACTGGCTGATCTTGGAAGTCTCTTCCAAGCTGGTTGATTCTATGATTCTATGATTCAAACCTTCTCTTAGAAGTGTGGCATGATTCTGATTCTCTGCTTTAGCCACCAGCCAAAAAAAAAAAAGAAAAGAAAAGAAAAAAGAAGTAGGAAAACAAAAAAACCCTGTGACACTTCCAAATGTGAAAGCATGCCCTGAGCAGATTTCTTATCGCTGTGATGGAGATGTGCCAGCCATTCTGTAAAATCCATCATGAATATTAAAGCCATTATCAGTGTTATGTGACAGGAGCTCCGATATGACTTGATGGGTAGCAATATAAAACATAAGATAGGTCATTATGGTTAAGGCAAGAGAAGATAATCTTTAATGGAGCTACAGAAATTACTGGTAGGGTTATAATGTCAGTCTGAATTCTCAGGAAGGACACCACATATCCATTACTTTAGTCCTCCTGTTACTTTCAACCTTTTTTTACCTCTCTGTGTTTGGATTCATTGAAGGTCTTTTTACCAAACTCCATTTCTTTCAGAAAGACATGTCTGATGAGACCTTCCTTCATCACTTACATTAACAATGGTAGCCTGCTAAAGTGTTAGGCCAGGTCTCCCCCAAGGTCACCCTTTATTATCTCCGTATACCTTCTAGGACAAAATTAAATTGTTTCAAAACCTGCTGAGTTGCACTCAATTCCCTAAGCAGTGGAGCATGGACTCCCTCTAGCCTCTCTCTTGTTTTCTGCAGCAGAAATGCTTTGATTCAGCTTCTCTGAATTCTCGGATCCTCCTTGGTTCCTTTTCCAGCTTTGCACTATGCTAGCTTAAGGTAGCCTCCTGTGAGAAGTGGGTTTCCAGGTCAAAACACAGCTTTTGCTGACAATCGAAAGTGGAAGGGTTTCTAGCAAAACACCATCTTTTACAGCATTATGGTTTTTTGGAGTTACTCCCTCAAGGCCTGGATCTGGCCAACTTGAGAGCACTAACTGTGGCACACTAGCAGCAGGGGCAACCCAACATCCCATCCTTTGTGACTGCTGAAGGCGTTACTCCAGCTGAGTATCTCTAAACAGCTGAGCCTTTTGGTTAGGAGATGTGCTACACGACCTCAATTGTAAGCTCAATTAGCTTATAAAAGTACCAGAATGGCACCCATGGCTGCCTAGGGTCAGAGGCTTTTGGCTTGTGCAAAGTTCTGCAAAGGAAGAGACAGTGAATGTGACATTTTTGTCTCACTCTCCTTGTGTAAGAATAGGTTTCCAGAAGTGGGGAAAGGCACACAGAGGTGTACAGCTCTTTACGTTGTAGCCAGGTAGAGGTCAGTCTCTTCTGCCAGGCAACCAGCAACAGAGCAAGGGGACACAGTCTCAAGGTGTGCTGGGGAAGGTATAAGCTGGATGTTAGGAGGAAGTTCTTGATGGAGAGTGATTGGCATTGGAATGGGCTGCTCAGGGAGGTGGTAGAGTCACCATCCCTGGAGGTGTTCAAGAAAAGCCTGGCTGAAGCACTTACTGTCATGGTCTAGTTGATTGGCTAGGGCTGGATGAGCTTGGAGGTCTCTTCCAACCTGCTCAATTCTCTGATTCTCATTACTGTCTACAACTACCTGAAGGGAGATTGTAGCCAGGTGGGAGTCAGTCTCTTCTCCCCAGTAATCAGCAACAGGAAAGGAATTGTGCCTTAGGTCAAGTGATGATGCAGCTTACCTCCCACCTCCAGGGAATGGAGTCACTGTACCTGGAAGTGTTCAAAAAATGTGTAGAAGTGGTGCTTTGACACATGGTCATGGTGGTGTTAGGTCAACCACTGGACACAATGACCTTAGTGTTCTTTTCCAACTGAAAAATGTCTATGATGCTATGACAATGCTGGTGCAGCAGTGTGCACTGTGATAAACTCTAACCTCTGCTTCTGTCAGAACAGTGCCTCAGACAAACAAAGCAGCAAGCTGAGAGCTGAACATCAGGAGCATCTCAGAGCTAGAGCAAAACATAGGCAATTTCTGGTGCCAAATTCAATTTGAAGTGCTGCAGCATTCACCAGATTAAGCAACCACATGAGGTGCCCTTGCACAGCAAGGAATCCTCTTGGCCTTACCTAGGAAAGCATACTTTAGGGACACTGCCTATTTACATTCAGTTCTGCTACCACAAATACGTGCAGAGGTCATTCAAAATGCAGTTTTAACTGGGGACACACAATGTTCCATGCCTGAGTGCTTCAGGGTGAGCTATAGGGGTGCCCAGTTCATATCCTTAAACTCTGCAGAGAGTGTCACCCCTTGAACTAAACAGGAGAGATGCATTTAGTGCCTAACATGTAACCAGGCCACTTATTTAGATACTTAAATTCAAATTGAGAGATTTAATTTCAGGACTCTGCCTTGAACATTTTTGTGATGTCCAAACCCAGCTGCTATCCATGGTTTTAAAACATGTATTTCATTTTTTTTCCAGGAGCTCCAAATGTGCAGACATTTGGTTTTGAAACTGTTGTGTGCGCAGATTTAAAAATACAGCCCTTGTCAGGTTGCTTATGCAACATCTGATGCCTGTGTTGCTATGGTTAGTGTATGCTTTGGGTGAAGGCTGTGGTAACTAATCACATATGGTATTCTCACAGAGCTGTGCACAGGAATTGCATCTTAAAATAAAAATTCAAGTGAATATAGCCTGGCTGCACCAGAAACTGAATCATAGAGTCATTGAATCACAGAATCACTGAATCATAGAATCACAGAATCATAGCATTGTTTTGGCTGGAAAAGACCTCTAAAAGCTTGGACTGAATTGATTTTCATAGAATCATAGAATGTGTCAGGGTTGGAAGGGACCACAAGGATCAGCTAGTTACAACCCCCCTGTCATGGGCAGGGACACCCTACCCTAGATCAGGCTGGCCAGAGCCCCATCCAGCCTGACCTTAAACACCTCCAGGGATGGAGCCTCAACCACCTCCCTGGGCAACCCATTCCAGCCTCTCACCACTCTCATGCTCAACAACTTCCTCCTCACCTCCACTCTGAACCTACCCACCTCCAGCTTTGCTCCCTTCCCCCTAGTACTGTCACTCTCTGAGAGCCTAAAAAGTCCCTCCTCAGCTGTTTTGTAGGCCCCCTTCAGATACTGAAAGGCTGCAATTAGGTCACTTTGGAGCCTCCTCTTCTCCAGAATTAAGAGGAGGCTCCGAGCTGCCTTTTTTTATCCAGGGGAAATTCACAATTCACAATTAATTCATTAGCAGTTTAACCATGTAGCACCAGCTCCTAGTCCTGCTTTTGGTAACAAAGGGCAAAGCTAAATGACAAATAGTCAGAGCAAAGCAAATGGATGTATCAAGGTGGTGTGAAGATATCATAACACAGTGTATATATTTTACAAGGTGATACAAAAGAGAGGTGTGGTAGGCATCTTTAAATTTGGAGCTGTGTAAAAGTTAATGGTGTGGCAAAGAAACTGCATGATTCAGAAAGAAAAGCAAGATGTTCTGGTCTCCTCAATTCAAGAGAGATGCTGAGATACTGGGACTTGTCCAGAGAAGGGCAACAAAGCTGGTGAGAGGCCTGGAACACAGCCCTGTGAGGAGAGGCTGAGGGAGCTGGGGATGTGCAGCCTGGAGAAGAGGAGGCTCAGGGGAGACCTCATTGCTGTCTGCAGCTATCTGAAGGGAGGCTGTAGCCAGGTGGGAGTTGGCCTTTTCTACCAGGCAATCAACAATAGGACAAGGGGACACAGTCTTCATTTGTGCTGGTGGAGGTCTAGGCTGGATGTTAGGAGGAAGCTGTTGCCAGAGAGAGTGATTGGCATTGGAATGGGCTGCCCAGGGAGGTGGTGGAGGCACCGTCCCTGGAGGTGTTGAAGCCAAGCCTGGCTGAGGCACTTAGTGCCATGGTCTAGTTGACTGGCTAGGGCTGGGTGTTAGGTTGGACTGGATGATCTTGAAGGTCTCTTCCAACCTGATTGATTCTATGTTCATAGAACATATGTATGCCATTTCTATGGGTGAAGCTTATTTGTGTTTCTTCCACGTTTTCTTTGTTCTCTGCAAAAGTCTTATGGGCATAAACTGCATTAAGGGTCCAATTTTTCCTAAAGAATAAGTGCTTAAATATTGCCTCAGTTGAATGTCCTTTCCTGTAAGCAGTGCATGTGCATGTTGTTTTCAAAACTCTCCCCCCCACACCCCCAGATTGAAAAAAAAAGTGAAATCAATAAATTAATTAAAAAGAATATGGTTAAGTTGTGAAAAATGCCTTCCAAGATGAAGCTAATAAATCATTGTCCTTCTGACTTAGCACATTACAACTGAGAAAAAAAAAACATTATTAATGATCTTTTTCTGCAAAAGCTGCAGAAGGGCAAATATTGAACAATAATACAGTATATAATTAAAACTTTAGCTACAAAGAACCCTGTAGCAGCAATGGTTGGGGATCTCTGCTCTGTGTGAAACTCTTAGCACAATTAAAATCACATTAGTTTTATAAAATGTCACTGGTAGTAGTTCTGCATAATAATTTCAGAAACAGCCTAAAAATTCAGTGTGGAAATTCCATCCACGCCGAAAATATGAGATGTGTGTCTTGTTCCCATGTTAGAAACGTGCCAGAAAGACAATCCTCTCTGAGATACCTTCCTCAGTTTAATCGAAGTTGCATTAGCTCAGCAAGAAGCAAAAGCACTAGAAAACATACAGTACCGAATCACAGAATAAACCAGGTTGGAAAAAACCTCTAAGGTCTTCAAGTCCAACCTGTCCAACCTATCCCCTAACCTTTCTAATTAACTTAACCACGGCACTAAGTGCCTCATCCAGCCTCCTTTTAAACACCTCCAGGGATGGTGACTCCACCACCTTCCCAGGCAGTCCATTCTAATGCAAATCACTCTTGCTGTGAAGAACTTTTTTCTAACAGCCAGCCTAAACCAGCCCTGGTGCAGTTTGAGACTGTGTCCTCTTGTTCTGTCTCTGGTTGCCTGGCAGAAGTGATCAACTCTTGCCTAGCTACAACCTCCTTTCAGGTAGTTGTAGAGAGCAATAAGGTCTCCCCTGAGCCTTTTCTTCTTTAGGCTGAACATCCCCAGCTCCCTCAGCTGCTCCTCATAGGGCTGTGCTCCAGCTCCCTCGCCAACCTTGTTGTCCTTCTCTGCATGTGTTCAGTCACCTCAACATCCTTCTTAAATTGAGGAGCCCAGAACTGCACACAATACTCAAGGTGTGGTTGACCCAGCATTGGTGTCTTTTGGAGGTCTCTTCCAACCTGGTTGATTCTATGGTTCTCTACTCCTACTCCTGTCAGTGTGGCTTGATATGTGAGAAGAGTGGCTTTGATATAGATGTGATCAGATCTTAGACATTTAGTGAATCACTGTGGCATAGAATTTTGAAGTTAATTTAGTGATGAACATGTAAAATTTATTCCTCAGGGCTCACATGCAGATTATTAATTTTGATGGCAGCAATATAAAAGTTACAGCAAATGGACCTAAATCTGTTAGAGGAGATATTTTCTGTTCCTGTTAGAACATTGGGAGCTATTTCATTACAGATGTAAGAAGAGTGGTTGAGACAGCTGGGGTTGTTTAGACTGGAGAAGAGGAGGCTGAGGAAGGATTTTATTGCTGTCTACAGCTATCTGAAAGGAGGTTTTGGCCAGGTGGAGTTCAGTCTCTTCTCCCAGGCAACCAATGATAGAACAAGAGGACACAGTCTCAAGCTGTGCCAGGGAAGGTTTAGGTTGGATGTTAGGAGGAAGTTATTCATGGAAAGAGTGGTGGCCATTAGAATGGTCTGCCTGGGTGGGGTGGTGGAATCACTGTCCCTGGGCATATTTAGAAAGAGTCTGGATGTGGTACTTGGTGCCATGATTTAGTTGTTAAGATGATGTTGGGTAATAAGTTGGAGTTGATCTCTAAGGTCTTTTCGAGCCTGATTAATTCTGTAATTCTGTAAATTAACTGCTTACAGATTCTTGCACTCTCTCCTTAAGTGTCTCTCCTTAAGCCTCATTTTACAGCATCATCTACCTGAAAGGAGGCTGTAGCCAGGTGGAGGTTGGTCTCTTCTCCCAGACAACCAGCAACAGATCAAGGGGACACAGTCAGTCTCAAGCTGTGCCAGTGGGAGGTCTAGGCTGGATGTTAGGAGGAAGTTCTTCATAGAAAGTGATTTCCCATTGGAATGGGCTGCCTAGGGAGGTGGTGGAGTCGCCATTCCTGGAGGTGTTGATGAAAAGCCTGGCTGAGGCACTTAGTGCCATGGTCTGGTTGATTGGCTAGGGCTGGGTGCTAAATTGGACTGGATGATCTTGAATGTTGCTTCCAACCTGGTTGATTCTATGATTCTATCAGCTTATGAACAGGCACTGTGGACTGTGACAGAGTGCTTTACACATGCAGCAAAGAGAGATGCACTTGCTGAGAAACAATATTAGCCAAGGACTGCAGCTCTAATCTATGTCTAGTACTGCATTATGCTTTGTAGTATGCATATAACTGCAAGAGATATGAATTGAAAGAGGGGGTGTGCAGTGGAGCTGAGAATCAGTCTGCCATTGAAATGATGCTGGTTGCAAAAGGTGCAGAACACGAGCTGTTCTGCACGAGTGAGTGGGAGTAGGCAGGCTGGGAACAGTCAGACTACAGCTGAACCATCTGATAATTAACAAACAAGCTGGCAAAAACTTAACAGAATCTGGCTTTTCTTTCATCTGCTTTTTGATTTTTTTTCAAATCAGATGAAGCTGAAAGTGTGCTCTAGTAAAGGCTTCTTAAGGGATTGTCTGCACATAGCCAGAAGAGCGTTCAGATTCCCTTTAGTGCTTCTGGTGGTTACTTAGGCATATGTAAAATCGTTATTAAGTTTGAACTGTCTTTGTTACACATGAAGTGCTCTGATCTTATTTGTGTCAGTATCACAATCTTGTTAAATTGCTCATTATAAATCAAGCCCAGGTTTCAGAATTTTTCCTCTATTGGGTGCATTTTTTTTCCTTTTTCCAAGCTGTTCTTTCTAGTTTCTTCAGGCTTCTTTTTGTTATACCTTTCACTATGAATATTTATAACAGCTGCTAAAAGTTAATTTTATCTGTGTGTCTTAAATGTCATTTCCAGGTCTAATTAACAAAAGGAATCTATAAGACTGATCTCAGTACCAAGCCAGGTTTACTTCACTCATTTTCCCCCAAGACTTGTCACGTTGCCCCTCATCTTTGCATGAGATATGAATGGAAATGACTCAATTAGATTATATACTGTGGTCCTCACTTTTCAAGGTGTGTTGACATGAAACTCTATGTGAGTTCACTAAACTTAAATGTTAGTTGCTCTCTGTATAACTGAGATGACAAGGCTACATGAAATCCTGGTTTTAGTCCACTGGAAGAGAACAAAAAAGTCTGTTTCATTACAGAAATACTAAAATTAGACAATATGAATGTCCTTGAGACAGCCCAACACATAAGACACTGTCAGTGTGCCACTGCATATCATAGAATCAACCAGGTTGGAAGAGACCTCCAAGGTCATCCAGTCTAACCTAGCACCCAGCCATAGCCAGTCAATTAGACCATGGCACTAAGTGCCTCAGCCAGGCTTTGCTTGAACACCTCCGGGGACAGCGACTCCACCACCTTCCTGGGCAGCCCATTCCAATGCCAATCACTCTCTCTGGGAAGAACTTCCTCCTAACATCCAGCCTAGACCTCCCTTGGCACAGCTTGAGACTGTGTCCTCTTGTTCTGTTGCTGGTTGCCTGGGAGAACAGTTTAAAGTGTTAGAAGTACAAAGCAGTGGATATGAATTATAGAATCATAGAGTCAGTGAGGGTTGGAAGGGACCACAAGGATCATCTAGTTCCAGCTCCCCTGCCCTGGGCAGGGACACCCTACCCTAGATCAGGGAAGTCTTCCAGAGAAGTCTGCAAGATGGAAAGTGAAAGCAGAAAGGAATAAATGAAAAGGACTCTGAAAAAGCACATTATAGAGGCAATAAGTGTAGTGAGGAGCAAGATAGTGTCTCTTCATAGAACCCCTGTAACAGCATTCTGCATCTCCAATAGACTGGAATTTGCCACTCCTTTAAAAAGGCCATGTGCCCCCATCAGAGGTTGCTCAGAAAAGTGCATACATTTTTTTTCTACCAGCATAAAGCAGCAATTGGTTGCTTTGTACACTCTGTCACACCAAGCATTTATTGTGGTGTCTCTTTCCCTGAGAGAAGACACTCATGTCACAGAGTTGTGACATCTGAGCTTGGTTTCCTACTTTCACAGAGACAGCCCAAGGTACTAATTAATGTTCTTGTTACATTTATTTCTTCTTGTATTGTTTCCTTTCTGTCTCCCCTTTGTTATTCCTTGTGGTTTTTTCTTGCTACACATAATGGCAGTAGTAGGAAAGCTCACCGAAGTGAGAGGGACCCCTCACCACTTTTGTCTCTGTGAAGCCATAAAGTCCTGTCCTGGTGCTCAGTGTCATCTTTGAAGCTGTTGATGTCAGAGCTGCTCAGAGGAGCTTCTTTTAAGGTCAGCCCTGAGGAGGACATTAAAAATTAAGCTCCTGAGCCTGAATATGATATGACATTCTGCAAGAGGAGACAGTCTGGAGCACAGCATTAGAGGGATGAGCTCATTACCACTGAAGATGTTAAATCCAAACCTCTTTTATATGACACATAGCTTTATTTCTAGATGAAAAAGGGAAAAAAATATTAGGAGTGGGAAATGAAGGTGGAAAACAGGACAGACTAGGTAGCTAGCTCCATGGGACAGCAATGTGCCCTTCTGGCCAAGAGTGGCAGTGGCATTCTGGAGTGCATCAAGAAAAGTGTGTCCAGCAGGCTAAGGGAGGTCCTTCTTTCCCTCTACTCTGCCCTGGTGAGACCACACCTAGAGTACTGTGTCCAGTTTTGGGCTCCCTGGTTCAAGAGAAACAGACAGCTGCTGGAAAGAGTCGAGTGGAAAGTCACAAGGATGATTTGGGGCCTTGAGCATCTCCCCCTGATGAAGAGAGAGTGAGGGACTTGGGGCTGTTTAGTCTGGAGAAGAGAAGGCTGAGAGGAGATCTCTTCAATGTCTACATATATCTGAGGGGTGGGTGTCAAGTGGATGGGACCAATCTCTTTTCAGTGGTTGACATCAATAGGACAAGGATCAATGGCCACAAATTGGAACATAGAAGGTTTCACCTCAACATGAGGAGAAATTCTTTCCACTGAGGGTGACAGAACAGGCTACCCAGAGAGGTTGTGGAGTCTCCTCAGGAGGCTTTCAAAACCCACCTGGATGCATTCCTCTGTGAACTACCCTAGATGATTCTGCTTTAGCAGGGGGGCTGGACTCAGTGATCTCTGGAGGTCCCTTCCAGCCTCTAAGGTTCTGTAATTCTGTGAAGTTGTTGGAATAGCTAGCAGCTGAAGAGTTGGCCTAGGTGATCTTTAAAGGTCCCTTCCAACAAATGACTGAGTGTGCTATCTTGAAAACATCAAACAGCTATGAAGTAATTCCTTCCTTTTATAAAGTATTGCCTTTTATTTTCTCCTGGCTCTTTATTCTTAAGATGTTAAATGGCTTCTTTTAATTATGTCTTACATTGCCATACAAGTAAACTTTCTGGATACCTCTTACAGAAACACAGAGTATTATTTTTTTTCCCCCTTTAATCTTCATTAGTTTTGGAAACACCACCAAAAGGAAGAGAAATGATCCAGAATGCATTCAAATAAAACATTAAGTAAAATAAGAGTGATGCATTGAAAACAAGCACAATTAATGCTGTAGACATCTAAATGAAAACTCAGGTGATGGCTTATTTAGTACATTTAGTAGAAGGCTATTAAAAGGTCTTATTTCCATGTGTTGGCTGCTTATTGCACACCCTCTTTCTTCTGTTCCATTTGAGATCCCAGGTTTTCATGTAGAACAGGATGAATAACTGAATCTTCAATTTTGTTGGCCAACAAAAACAAAGTAAATGATGATTAAAGAGGAATAAAACCCTTCATGTGAACTGAAACATATCAAACCTCCTCAGTGTTGTTTTACATTTTAGCTTGGCAGCTAAAATACATAATTTTCAAAACAAAAGCCAATAATCTTTATTCTGCAGGCTTTTCCTGGGACAAAGCTTGGCCTGATTTGACCCTTAAGATCTCATCTCTGCATACAAATGTGAGACATATAGCAGCAGAGGTACAGGGTTTCTGGAAGTGCCAGTAAAGTAGCCCACCAGAGAGTGTGACTGAGGTACAGCAACTTCTCAGTGGAGAATCATAGAATGAACCAGGTTGGAAGAGACCTCCAAGATCATCCAGTCCAACCTAGCACCCAGCCCTATCCAATCAACCAGACCATGACACGAAGTGCCTCAGCCAGGCTTTTCTTCAACATCTCCAGGGATGGTGCCTCCACCACCTCCCTGGGCAGCCCATTCCAATGCCAATCACTCTGTGAAGAACTTCCTCCTAACATCCAGCCTAGACCTCCCCCAGCACAACTTGAGGCTGTGTCCTCTTGTTCTGTTGCTGGTTGCCTGGCAGAAGAGACCCCCACACAGAATAGGGTACACAGTCTCAGATTTTACTACTCTTTTGCAGCTTGGCAGAGTTTCTGATGCTTGACACTCACATCTAAGGGAGCTGGAGATGAAAGGGAAAAAAAAAAACCCAGAGGACCCAGCAATCCTAGAAACAGCCAAGTCAGGGGAATTCAGCTCTTGCATGCTTCTCTCCTGGCAAGGCAAATTAACCCATGCAAAGCTTCACACTGTCAGCTTGCCTACAGTTTCCAGATTATCATGTCTAAAGTCCAACCTCTCAGTTAGAAGGCTTTAATTTATGAAAAATAATTCTCACTTCTTAAGAAACTTGAGGGTTTTGGAAAGCTTTGCTGAAAGGTTAAAAACAATGTTGGAAAATAAAAGGCAAAAAAAAAAAAAGGCAGAATGTGGTAGTACTGCTTAAGTCATACTAATCTGGACAATCACAGGTGAAGCCACTCTAAGCAAATGCACATAGTTCTTTTTTATTACTCAACATGAACTGTACATGATATGGTGTAGAATCATAGAATCAGCCAGGATTGGAAGGTACCACAAGGATCAGCTAGTTGCAACTCCCCTGCCATAGGCAGGGACATCCTACCCTAGATCAGGCTGCCCACAGCCTCATCCAGTCTGGCCATAAACACCTCCAGCAATGGGGCCTCAACCACCTCCCTGGGCAACCCATTCCAGCCTCTCACCACTCTCATGCTCAACAACTTCTTCCTCATGTTCACGTCCAGTCTGAATCTCCCCATCTCCAGCTTTGCTCCATTCCCCCTAGTCCTGTCACTCCCTGGTAATCTAAATATTCCCTCCCTAGCTTTTTTGTAGGCCCCCTTCAGATACTGGAAGGTCACAAGAAGGTCACCTTGGAGCCTCCTCTTCTCCAGACTGAACAGCCCCAACTCTTTCAGTCTGTCCTCATAGCAGAGCTGCTGCAGCCCTCTGAGCATCCTCATAGCCCTTCTCTGGACACGCTCCAACATCTCCACATCCTTCTTGTAATGGGGACTCCAGAACTGGATGCATTTTCCCTTCAGTTCATCTTATGACTCACAGGCGTAAAACTTGTCACTTTGGCCAGGTTATTAGTCATGTAAGTGCTATTGGAGGTGCAAGAAATGTCAGTCTAAATTAGGAAACTTTAGGAAATCCACCCAATGTATAATCCAAAAACATCTATATGAAGTTGCAGCACTGTCAGTTGCCTCAGCCATCAGTGTATTCATGATACCTTAGGAATTCATATTTTGATGACACTGTGGAACTTCATTGCTCATTTCATGTTTTCCAGTCACTATTGCTTGAGGCAGGTTGCTTATCTCAGCTATGACTGGGAAATTCTCCTCGCTTTTGAAAGCTCTTTGAGGTTTGATTTCTTTTCTTTAGTCCTGCATGTTGTAGTTTGTCCTAGTTTTGCTTGTTTTGTTTAGGTGAGGGTTTTTTGTGGAGCAGATGTTTTGTTTTTTCTTTCTTTCCACTGAAATGGTCTATGCCATTTCTAAGTATAAATAATAAACACAGTATCCAGGTGTGATCATTATAAAATCACTATGCACATCACTTCCTAAAGCTGTCAAAACATGGCCACTGACCACTGGAGAGGAGGCTCATTGCTGTCTACAACTACCTGAAGGGAGGCTGTAGCCAGGTGGGGTTGATCTCTTCTGCCAGGCAACCAGCAACAGAACAAGGGGACACAGACTCAAGTTGTGCTGGGGGAGGTCTAGGCTGGATGTTAGGAGGACGTTGTTGTCAGAGAGAGTGATTGGCATTGGAATGGGCTGCCCAGGGAGGTGGTGGAGTCTTTGTCCCTGGAGGTGTTGAAGAAAAGCCTGGCTGAGGCACTTAGTGCCATGGTTTAGTTGACTGGCTAGGGCTGGGTGCTAGGTTGGACTGTCTGATCTTGGAGGTCTCTTCCACCCTGGCTGATTTTATGTGTCTATGAGACAGATTGCTGATAAATAATTTGAGCCACTGTTAAAAGTGAATTACCAGCTATGGGCTTCATATCTTACTAAAATATGTCACCTGCTTTGGTACCAAATCTAATTCCCAAAAAGCTTTTCAGCACACAATCTACGTTATTAAGGCAAGTGCTGGGCATCAGATTTTTTTTTTACAAGACAAGAAAACCCTGCTAAGCTCTTTCAATTAATCAGAAAAAAAAAATAGAGGTCTCTTCCAGTTCTTGCCTGTGAGTTAAAATTCCACAAAACCAGAGAAAGGTTATAAATCATTTGGAGTGTTATTATTTGTTTGAAAATATTGTGCTTGATTCCAATAAAATTTATTACAGTTTGAGTCAAATAATACCAGGAGATTTATTGCTGATAATTCTAGTGTGACACAAAGTAGAAGCAGGTCTTGCTGTCTAGGAGGCATTTTTGAGAGGGAGAGCACACAGAAGGAGCTCTCAGGATTTACCTTTCCACCTAAGTGAAGCTTTTCTTTCTTTATGAGTATTGAATAGGCTCTGTGGATGTATTTATTTTAACAAAGAAAAGATTTTTAACTGAAATATATTTCAGAAGGGGTCTGAGTGTGACCTGAACATGAATCTTACTTCAGTTCAGTGAATAATTTTGAACAAAAAGGAAATCCATTGAGAGCTGAAACATTTTGGTTTTGAGGCTCTGAATTTTGTTGTGAGATGCTGGTCTTTATATCATGGGAAACAGAATAACTGCTCTGTATTTATTACCTCTGCAAAACAAGCTAAAGGAAATAAAAGAGCACTGCTGATTATTGATTATAAGCCTGAAAACTTTAGAATCACAGAATCATAAAATCATAGACTAGTTTGGGCTGGAAGGGACATTAATTGTGGCCTTTCAATACTTAGAGGGGACTTATAGGACGTACTTTCTAGTAGGGCCTGCAGCAACAGGATAAGGAATGTTAGGAGGAAGTTCTTCCCAGAGAGAGTGATTTCCCATTGGAATGGGCTGCCCAGGGAGGTGGTGGAGTCACTATCCCTGGAGGTGTTCAAGAAAAGCCTGGCTGAGGCACTTGGTGCCATGGTCTAGTTGACTGGCTAGGGCTGGGTGCTAGGTTGGACTGGATGATCTTGGAGGTCTCTTCCAACGTGGTTCATTCTATGATTCTATGATAGTTTTGGACTAAAACAGGACAGATTTGGACTAGAGAGATAGCTGAAGTTTTTTACTCTGAGAGTGATGAAACACTGTCACAGGTTGCCCAGAGGATGGCAGGTACTCCATCCCTAGAAACATTCAAGATCAGATTGGATAGGGCTCCAAGCAACCTGATCTGGTTAAAGGTGTCCTTGTTCACTGCAGAGAAGGTGGACTAGATGATCTCTAGAGAAGGCATGGCTCTACTCATCTTATGAGTCATTTTCTACCTTTACATTGTATATTCTATTATAACAGGTGTCTCTTGTACAAACATTGTCATTATTTGCGCTATTTACCATCGTAGGGTAGCTGCAAGGAAAAAATGTTGTAAAATTATGGTTCTGCACTTTGGCCACAACAACCCCAAGCAGTGCTACAGGCTGGGGACAGAGTGGCTGGAGAGTAGCCAGGAAGAAAGGGACCTGGGCGTACTGGTAGATAATAGCTGAACATGAGCCAGCAGTGTGCTCAGGTGGCCAGGAGAGCCAATGGCATCCTGGCCTGCATCAGGAACAGTGTGGCCAGTAGGTCAAGGGAGGTTATTCTTCCCCTGTACTCAGCACTGGTCAGGCCACACCTTGAGAGCTGTGTCCAGTTCTGGGCTCCTCAATTCAAGAAAGATGTTGAGGTATTGAAACGTGTCCAGAGAAGCTGTCAAAACGTGGCCACTGACCACTGGAGAGGAGGCTCATTGCTGTCTGCAACTACCTGAAGGGAGGCTGTAGCCAGGTGGAGTTGATCTCTTCTCCCAGGCAACCAGCAACAGAACAAGGGTACACAGTCTCAAGCTGTGCCAAGGGAGGTCTAGGCTGGATGTTAGGAGGAAGTTGCTGGCAGAGAGTGATTGGCATTGGAATGGGCTGCCCAGGGAGGTGGTGGAGTCACTGTCCCTGGAGGTGCTGAAGCAAACCCTGGCTGAGGCACTTAGTTGACTGGCTAGGGCTGGGTGCTAGGTTGGACTGTCTGATCTTGGAGCTCTCTTCCAACCTGCTTGATTCTATGATTCTATGATTCATGCAGTGCTGTGGGAAAGCTCAGCAAATGCCATCTAGTGGCAAATGAATTCAAGATGCTGAACTTTTCGGTAGCTCTTGCTCTAGCTGTCATGTGGGAAATCTGGAGACATGAAATAGTAATAACCTAAATATTGGTGTTTTCTGCAAGCAACTGGATAAGAATAAAAAGTGTGATCTAATTATACTGCACCCATGCGTGGCATGGAGACCTGAACTGTATTCCATTTTCATCTGTCTCTAGTATTTCCCACTTTGACTTCATCTCTATGATTCTCATTCATTGCAAGCATCAGCATAAACCCCCATACTTTGCTTCAGATTCATTTCAGAAGTACTATAAAGCAGAGAAAGTTTGAAGCCTTTAAAAGCTTTGCAGTTGTTGTACACTGAATTTTTCATCCGTTTCCTTTTTTTCAACTGCCCTGTCTCATCTCTGCAGGCCAGCACCTGGTCTGAAGCATCACTAGGAGTGCCAGTGCTCACTCCAGGAACACAACTTTCGTTTAGAAAATGCCTAGTGCTTCCCTTTCAAAGGCTTTGGCTTCATGAACAAAATAAAGCTCTGACCTAATTGAGAAGCAGGATCCCCCCTGGGCTTGTCTGTTCCTCGATTTCCTCCCTGTGGACTACTGTCAGCCAATTGTCTGCAAATTCCCTTATGTCCAGAGAGGCAGTGAATCTTGGTGGATTAGTAAACTCACACTAGCATGATCAAGATTTGGTATAGAAATGGAGTGGCACAGAGATGTCCTGTTGTATTTTGTCCCACTTTTTGCCCAGGTGAACCTCAAATTACTTTTCCTCCAGGTGTTCAGTTCAGTCCAAGACCATGTCCCTTCCAATCCTGTGCCAAGTGTGATATTAGACCAGAGATTTAGACTACCCTGTGTGGCTTTGTTATCACTGGAATTGAAGGTAGGATACCAGCAACATAACAAGGGTACACAATCTGAAGTTGTGCCATGGGAGGTATAGGCTTGATATTGGGATGAAGTTCTTCAGAGAGAGAGTGATTTGCCATTGGAATGGACTGCCCAGGGAGGTGGTGAAGTCACTGGCCATGGAGGGGCTCTAGAAAAGCCTGGTTGAGGCACTTAGTGCCCTGGTCTATTTTATTGGACAGGGCTGGGTGATAGGTTGGACTTCATGATCTTGGAGGTCTCTTCCAACCTGGCTGATTTTATTCTAGATGTTAACTGTCTAAAGGAAAAATATCTAAATCATTCTGTAGTCAGTGGGGATATATAGAAAGAACAAAAGGTATCTCAGCAAGATACTTACATTTAAAATAGGTATCCAAGTTAGGGGGAGAAATTGCCCTCTAGAAGAGACCCTCTTTATTAATTTTGGAGGAGCTGAAGGTATACATAGGGAGCCTGAGACTGTCCTTTGGACCAGAGCCCTGCAAGTGTAGAAGAGCTTACAGCCACACTGTTAAGCTCTACTCTTCTGCAGTCTAGTGAGGATGCATTTAAACTGCCTACACCTTGAGTCCTATGTCCAGTTCTGGGCCACTCAATTCAAGAGAGATGTTGAGATACTGAAACGTGTCCAGAGAAGGGCAGCAAAGCTGGTGAGGGGCCTGGAACACAAACCCTATGAGGAGTGGCTAAGGGAGCTGGGGTTATTTAGCCTAGAGAAGAGGAGGCTCAGGGGTGACCTCATTGCTGTCTACAACTACCTGAAGGGACATTGTAGCCAGGTGGGGGGTGGTCTTTTCTGCCAGGCAACCAGCAACAGAACAATGGGACACAGTCTCAAGTTGTGCCAGGGGAGGTCTAGGCTGGATGTTAGGAGGAAGTTGTTGCCAGAGAGAGTGATTGGCATTGGAATGGGCTGCCCAGGGAGGTGGTGGAGTTGCCATCCCTGGAGGTGTTCAAGAAAAGACTGGATGAGGCATTTGGTGCCATGGTCTGGTTGACTGGCTAGGGCTGGGTGCTAGGTTGGACTGGATGATCTTGGAGGTCTCTTCCAACCTGGTTGATTCTATGATTCTATGATATCTACTGAACCATGCCCAGGGATTATCTGGGACAGTGTTCACTGATATGGGTCAAAACCTTGCTAGAAATGTACAGTGTAACATCACAGCTGACATCTAGCACTCACCAAGAACTGGTAGTGCTGTTAAATGTGCTTGTGTAGATGCATTCAATGTAACTTGAGCACTGATACAGAAGCTATTTTAAATGTGGTTAATTTTACTGTTAGCATTTGCCATAGACAACATTCTCAGTCTATTCAGCAGATGTCTTCAAACTGAGATCCTTTTCCTATATAATCAGTAGCTGCAGAAGCTGCCCAGTGCAAAGATTTCTTCCAAGCACTGTCTTCTCTTTGCTTCCAGCAAGGTTTTGGAATTAAATTTTTTGGGATTCTGAAGATGCTGTACAAGAAAACTACTCAATAGTAGGGATGGCAAGGATCATGTCAGCAACCCCATGAAATAATGAATTATAAACTCTCTCAGGTAGAAATAAACCTATCTCCAGCCAGATTTTAGTATTTCTGGAAATCAATTAATTTACTTCACTCTTTGTCTAGAGATGAATGTTACTCCATCACCACGCAAGGAATCACTAACATATGGAGTCTGCATAATTGAAAAGTCCAAACAAACATTCTCATTTCATGCCTAAAGGCATGGAGTAACTTGAAACATGGAGTTGCCCAGTACTTCAGGACCTCAAGTCCCATGTCTCTTCTCTATCAGCATTAAAACCTTTTTTGTTTCTGTTCAGAGTTAATATCTTTTAAAAATTAATTGTACAACTTGTCAGCTTGATTGTCCTGCATTAAAGTCTTAATAGTGCAAGTAATGCACTGCCAGAAACATCATGGATAGATCAGCAAGGAAGAAAATGAAAAACCTGAGATGATGAAAGCATTAGATCTCTTTTAATAAGTCTTCTAGCTGAACTGCTACCTTACTAAAGAGAGTTCAATTCAGAACTTATGTTTTGTTTAGAAAGAGAATGAATCTGCACTTATGTATTTACCAATGGGTGGAGCTTTGTTGTTATTATAATTATTATTGTTGTTGTTATTATTATTATTATTATTATTAGTGTCCAGTTCTGGGCCACTCAATTTAAGAAGATTGATGAGGTGCTTGAACATGTCCAGAGAAGGACAACAAGGTTGGTGAAGGGGCTGGAGCACAGCCCTATGAGGAGAGGCTGAGGGAGCTGGGATTGTTCAGCCTGGAGAACAGGAGGCTCAGGGGAGAACTCTCTACAACTACCTTGAAAGGAGGTTGTAGCCAGGCAGGTCTCTTCTGCTAGGCAGTGAAAGAACCAGAGGACATAGCCTGAAGCTGTGCCAGGGCAGGTTTAGGCTGGATGTTAGGAAGAAGTTCTTGCCATAAAGAGTGATTTGCATTAGAATGGATTGCCATGGGAGGTGGTGGAGTCACCATCCCTGGACGTGTTTAAGAGGAGGCTGGTTGTGGCACTTAGTGCCTTGGTTTAGTTAATTAGAAGGTGTTAGGTGATAGGTTGGACTCAGTGATCTCAAAGCTCTTTTCAGCGTGATGGTTTGGGAGCTACTCACCCCCCAACACTTAAGAAAATCAACCAGACATCTGGAAGTTAAAGAATGGTTCTGTATTTACAGCTTAGCACAATAGACAGACATATATACAGTTATACACAAGTTAAAAGTTATACAGAAACACAATATCCCTCCCAGAAACTGGTAATCAGACTCCCCAGGAGGGCTCCTGACCCAATTCACCCTTCCCCCTCCCTCTCTCACTGCCTTCAGAGATAACCAGATTAACCCACATATACCTCCCGTGATAAATCTGGAGATCTGAGGTGAGATGTCAAAAAAAGATGACAAGGAGGTTAGAGGCAAAAGGCTTAGATCGGATTAGAGTTAAGGCAGGGGCAGCCACAGAGACCAGACCACTAGAAAGAAGGCACAGCCAGAAGTGAGAGCTGAGCAGTGTATAAGAAGTGTCTTATCTATATTTTGACTAGTTGCCTTTCTCAGCAGAAGAATGGGTGATATGTTGTTTTCTTTCTTCTCACAGCTAAGGATTTAATTTATCTCAGTAAACTACTCCAACTAGTCTCAAACCAGCACATTCAACCTGGTTAATTCTGTGATTCTGTGAAATACAGTGGCAGGTAAATGGAGCTCTTTCATGTCATTCAGGTTACCAGCATCCAGGGGTGGTGCCTGGTTCTGGATCACATGGACTTTAAACGTCCTTGTTACAGGAAAAAGTAGGTTAGGAATCATTATAGATGCTCTGCATTTGACCCAACAGAATATAGGCAAGTTGAGAAATGTCGAGATTATAACTTAAACCTGGGAAATTGTTAGTGTTGCTTTGTGCCATTTCTACCATTCAGACTTTCAAGTTGAGAGATGAATTTCCTCATTTTCAATCTTTCAGTGAATATGTTTTCATTAGCAAAAAAACAGCCTTCAGTGAAATAAACTGAGAAAAGTTAAGCTTTTCAGTTTGGGGTTGGTTGGTTGGGGTCTTTTTTTTTTTTCTATTGCAGCTTCTGAGTATAGGACTATAAAAGTTCAGCAAAAAAAAAAAAAATAGCAACTGCTATTTACCTCAGACAAACCATGAGGTTAATCTGTGGTTAGTCTTCAAAAAGCAAGCCCACTTAAACCTATTTGCTCATTTATGTTTCTCCCAATGGGGCAATTAGCATCTGCTTCTGCCAAGCACTGATCACTTCCTTCAAAAAAGAGAACTATCCTTACCTCTTTCTGACTCTAATGGAAGTTGAGTGCACTAAAACACACCATCAGCATCTGGCCCTTAGAGATTAATGGCACTATGCAAAGAGTATTACTAAACAATATACAGCACAGAAGGCATTTTGAAACACTGCTGATATAGAGTCCCATTTTATGACTCTCATTACTGTCATATAAAACAGATGGGAAAGATATGAAAGTTTAAGATGATAGTAAAAAAAATAAAAATAATACTATTCCTGTGCCAACTTCTGAGAAAGTTTCTAAGAGATTGACAGGAACTAGATTTAAAAAAAGGAAAGAATAAATCGTCAAGCATTGCAACAGAGAAGACTGCATCGAAAGAGATAGCCAGGATAATGATCTGAGAAACAGCATGCTCTGGAAACGTCAGGAAAAAAGGGGGGAAAAAAGGTTTTAGTGCTGCTTTCTTAGAAAATTGAAGGGAAAGGTTTTAACTTAAATGAAAAATAAGGATCTGAAACATGACGGCAAACATTTGGCCTTCATTAACTTTGTCCACTGCAAAACTGGTGTCACTGAGGTCTTAAATGATAAAATCCTTGTGTGTGTTGACTTTTTTACAGTACTTGACTCCAGGAAGTGGAAAGATAAAGAAAAGTTTAGTCCTTAAATAAATGGTGTCATGTGGGAAATTTGGCTGTAGGATATTAAGCTTTCCATCTCCACTGATCGTCTGAGTGAGTGCAGAGGGATGTTAGTACAACTAATTAATGTGTATATGTAAGATTATGTGAGTAAGTCTTTAAAAATTAACATATTAGTGCACATCTTTTGCCCCTCCTTTTTGTCCAACACCTCAGCAGATAAACTAATGTCAACTACTAATGTAGCTACTGCTGTCTACAACTACCTGAAGGGAGGCTGTAGCCAGGTGGGGGTTGGTCTCTTCTGCCAGGCAACCAGCAACAGAACAAGGGGACACAGTCTCAAGTTGTGCCAGGGGAGGTCTAGGCTGGATGTTAGGAGGAAGTTGTTGTCAGAGAGAGTGATTGGCATTGGAATGGGCTGCCCAGGGAGGTGGTGGAGTCACCATCCCTGGAGGTGTTGAAGAAAAGCCTGTCTGAGGCACTTAGTGCCATGGTCTAGTTGCTTGGCTAGGGCTGAGTGCTAGGTTGGACTGGCTGATCTTGGAGGTCTTTTCCAACCTGGCTGATTCTATGATTGTACTTATGTTCAGATAGGTTTAAAACAGTTTGGAGTTTTTTTCCTTTTTAATTAATAGACTCAAGTTTTGAAATGCAAGAATTTTCCCTTCTTGACATGGTTCTGTATCAATGTCTAAGTGCAGCAGTGTCTGCTTACACATCCCTCATTTTCCTGAAGGCAGTTGATCCGAGTTTCAGAATTCTTTTGCAATTAAAGCTTTGGAGAACTTTTACCTGTGCACTGCTATATGAAAACTGATAATGAAGAAAAATTCACCCAAACCGTGGGAAAGGCTGAGTCTAGTTTTGCAATGCGAGTAGCACAGGAAATTAAAGCCTTTGAACATTTTAAACCATTCTAACAAATTCAGCTGCTGTAGACTGTGGAAGATGACAGCCTGCTTCCCCAGGACTGCTGCCCCTCATGAGCTGTGCTTACTCTTTCCTTTGACCTTTAATGTTGACAGTAATGGAGGCAAACGACAGCAGATGATACCAGATGAAGAAACGGTCAAGTCAGTTTGTCAAACATTCTTCTTTTCACAGCTCTAAATGCAGATTTAATGGGTTTACCAGAGCAGATGGAAAGAGGAGTGGAAGAGGAATAGCTGGGAGAGCAGGCTAAGGGTCAGCAATCTCCAAGTAGAAATGCTTGCGAGGGAGGAATATAATGGTTATAAGCAGTAGATTATGCAAGGATGGGGAAAGCATAACTCAAACCCACTTCTCCTCTTGGTAATATTGTCTATGATACTTGATTTTTTTATGCCTAATTTCACTTGTTGCACATTAGGAATGCCTGGAAAAGCTCCAAAACAGACCATTTCCTATGGATTTAGGAAGCAAATTGTGTTTAAAAAGACAAGAAGTACTAAGATGAGAATAGAAAGGATGTTGTACATTTTGGACAAAGCTTGTTTAATATATTGGAGAATCTTGTAAAAGCAACTAAAGCTGCACAAACAGGAGTCTTTTTTAATTCAGCTTTGAATCATGGAGTGAACCAGGCTGAAAGAGAACTGCAGCATCAGCCAGTCCAACCTATCACCCAGCTCTGGCCAAGCAACTAGACCATTGCACTAAGTATCTCATCTAGTCTTTTCTTCAACTTCTCCACTGTGGTGACTTCACCACCTCCCTGGGCAGCCCATTCCAACACCAATCTCTCTCTTTGTGAAGAGCTTCCTCCTAGTATTGAGCCTAGACCTCCCCCAGCACAACTTGAGACTGTGTCCCCTTGTTCTGTTGCTGCTTGCCTAGCAGAAGAGACCATCCCCCACCCAGCCACAGCTTCCCTTCAGGTAGTAGTAGACTTCAGGTAGTTGTAGTTGAAAACTATACAGATGGATTTTGTTAGGAAAAAAAAAACCTCATGAAAGAACCAGAGTATATATTGGGCTTTTCAACATGTGTGCTCAGCTGGAGGGAAATACAGTGACAGTTGTTCATTAATTTCCAGGTTATGAGCTATATAAGGGATTTTTTTCATTTTAGAGCTTGGAAGTTAGGATCCAAATAGTTTGACAATTCTTTCCATGTTGTTGATGTTTTTGGCATTAGAGTTACAGCAATTGGCCACTGCTCTATAAGCTCTAAATTAGTCATGTTAAAAATTTTTTATTTCCTCTTAGCTCATAGGCTATATTGAGACATTGCTGTGGCACAAGAAGGCCTTAGTAATCCTATAAAACCAGATTTGGTGGTTTGCCATTTCAGCTATGAGATCTGTGCTCTCTGTTGGCAGACATCTCATGCATTTCAGGATTGGTATAGTTAAAGCGCCATTCAACAGGATAACCCAGAGGTGTGTGAGTGACCTGCTGCTGTCATCATGTTAGTGTTAGTGAATTCTCTTTGTCACTTAGAAAGTTAGCATGCCCTGTACATTTTCCTCCTGGGGTCAAATCCAGCTAAATCTATAGTTCATTTGACTCATTTCATAGAATCAACCAGGTTGGAAAAGACATCCAAGATCAGCCAGTCCAACCTAGCACCCAGCCCTATCCAAGCAACCAAACCATGGCACTGAGTGCCTCAGCCAGCCTTTCCTTCAACACCTCCAGGGACAGTGACTCCACCACCTCCCTGGGCAGCCCATTCCAATGCCAATCACTCTCTCTGACAACAACTCCCTCCTAACATCCAGCCTAGACCTCCCCTGCCACTACTTGAGACTGTGTCTCCTTCTGCTGTTGCTGGTTGCCTGGCAGAAGAGACCAACCCCCACCTGGTTTCAACCTCCCTTCAGGTAGTTGTAGACAGCAATGAGGTCACCCCTGAGCCTCTTCTTCTCCAGGCTAAACATCCCCAGCTCCCTCAGCCTCTCCTCATAGTGTTTGTGTTCCAGGCCTTTCACCAGCTTTGTCTCCCAGGCAACCAGCAACAGAATAAGGGGACACAGTCTTAAATTGTGCCAGGGGAGGTCTAGGCTGGATATTAGGAGGAAGTTGTTGGCAGAGAGAGTGATTGGCGTTGGAATGGGCTGCCCAGGGAGGTGGTGGAGTTGCTGGCCTTGGAAGTGTTCAAGAAAAGCCTGGATAAGGCATTTAGTGCCAAGGTCTAGTTGACTGAATAGGGCTGGGTGCTAGGTTGGACTGGATAATCTTGGAGATCTCTTCCAATCTGGCTGATTTTATGATTCTATGATTTATTTTGTACCTAAAGCTATAGGTCTCTGCTTATGTAGTTACTTAATGTCAGAGTATAGGATACAGTGCAATATATAGCAGTGAACACATTTGCTGCCCTACAAAAATACATGTTCTGAGAAAAATGGTAAGAATTGAGCACACAAGGGGGGCTGGGTGTCCTTTGGCTGGGAATATCTACTGAGCTTCGTGGCATTTTCAGCAGTGACAATCTCAGCACAACAAGTGCTATGGAAATTGCAAAGGAGTGCAAAAAAAACCAATGTTTAGTGTCATGCTGAGATTGAGGAATTCAATTCTGAATTTGACTTCCAAACCTCTTGTTCTCCAGTTTTGTTCAGAAACCTTTCTTTGAAGCAAATTGCTGTTTGGCTTTTTATCAAATGCTGTCAAAATTTCAGTGAAGGGACTGAACCATTGGGGTAATACCACTGATGTCCTTGGAGGAAATACTTGCACCCAAGAGAAAAATTTAAAGGCTTTGAATTAGTCAACTTTGCTGTTTCTATGTAAAAAGAAAGAAAGTAGAACAAGAATCTACTTCTGAGTCATGAATGTGACCCTTGTGGCCAAGAAGCCCAATTGGGGTCTTGAGATGTATTAAAAAGGGTGTATCCAGCAGATCAAGGGAGGTTCTCCTTCCCCTCTGCTCTGCCCTGCTGAGACCTCCTCTTGAGCACTGCATTCAATTTTGGGCTTTCCAGTTCAAGAGAGACAGGGATCTACTGGAGAGGGTCCAGCAGAGGGCTGTGAGGATGATGAGGGGATTGGAGGCATGCCTCATGAGGAGAGGCTGAGGGACCTGGGACTTTTTAGTGTGGAAAAGAGAGGACTGAGAGGGGATTTGATTAATGTTTATAAGTAACTGAAGGTTGCCAGGAGGAGGGGGACAGGCTCTGCTCACTGCTCCCTGGGATAGGACAAGGAGCAACGGGTGTAAGTTGCAGCACAAGAGGTTCCACCTCAACACAAGGGGGAACTTCTTTACTGTAAGAATCTCAGAGCACTGGAACAGGCTCCCCAGAGAGGTTGTGGAGTCTCCTTCCCTGGAGACTTTGAAGGCCTTTCTGGATGCATTCCTCCGTGATCTGTGCTAGATTGTGTGGTCCTGTTGTGGCAGGGGGGTTAGACTCCCTGAGTCCCTTCCAACCCCTAACATCCTGTGATCCTGTGAACATCTATATTTGTAACTTTGGTGTCAAAAGTGCCCTTGCCTTCTTTTACTTGCTTGGAATTTATTTATTGAGGAATTTCTAGTAACTTCTGCCTGCAAGACTGCTTTTGTACCTTCTTTTATCCTATTTCTCTATTTTAATTTAAATGTTACCCATTCTGATTCTTCAGTATCTTCATTTCTCCTGGTGGCAGTCTGTTTCTTTTCTTTTCTTGGGTTATGCTGGCTTTTCCCATTATCTGTTTACTGTTCTTACACCAATGAGTAGACTGTAAAAATGGTGTCAATGCCATCTCCTTCTGCAGAAGTGAGCAGACAAAGGCACCCTCTGTGCTCCTGACGCCTTGATTATGAAGGGACAATGATAGATCTCTGCCAGCACTCCATGCCAGGCATTTCTCCACTATAGCTCCAGCACAGCAAGTCCAAAACCACTAACAAAATAGATGCTGATGGCATTGTTTTCTTTGCAATCACAAACATTGTGTCAAAAAATACACTGGATTTTCTTTCTGTGGATAATGTTTTTAACATTTTTAGTTTTATCTTTTTGTTTTCTTTTTCTTGATTTTCCTGGTTGTTTGATTTTTTTTTTTTTAAAGACATTGCACTAGGCCTGCACTGCCCCAGAAATTAAAATAAAATGCAGAATATGGAATGAGAGTTTTGTGGAAATTAGGAAGCATTGTTACATGACAGTGCTGCAGGCTAGGGACAGAGTGGCTGGAGAGCAGCCAGGAAGAAAAGGACCTGGGGGTACTGATAGACTGTAGCTGAACATGAGCCAGAAGTGTGCCAGCTAGCCAAGAGGGCCAATGGCATGGTAGTCTGGATCAGGAACAGTGTGGCCAGCAGGACAAGGGAGGTTAGTCTGCCCCTGTACTCAGCATTGGTCAGGCCACACCTTGAGTGCTGTGTCCAGTTCTGGGCTCCTCAATTTAAGAGAGATGCTGAGGTACTGGAATGTGTCCAGAGAAGGGCGATGAAGCTGGTGAGGGGCCTGGAACACAGCCTTGTGAGGAGAGGCTGAGGGGTAGGCTGGAGAAGAGGAGGCTCAGAGGTGACCTCATTGCTGTCTACGACTGCCTGAAGGGAGGCTGTAGCCAGGTGGGGGTTGGTCTCTTCCGCCAGACAACCAGCAACAGAACAAGGGGACACAGTCTCATGTTGTGCCAGGGGAGGTCTAGGCTGGATGTTAGGAGGAAGTTGTTGGCGGAGAGAGTGATTGGCATTGGAATGGGCTGCCCAGGGAGGTGGTGGAGTCACTGTCCCTGGAGGTGTTGAAGAAAAGCCTGGCTGAGGCACTTAGTGCCATGGTCTAGTTTATTTGGCAGGTATGGGTGCTAGGTTGGACTGGATGATATTGGAGGTCTCTTCCAACCTGTTTGATTCTATGATTTTATGACATTTTATTCCAGCACAATGCCTGGATGCTTGTGTATAAATTCTAACTTCCAAATATGTTAAGTTAACTTCCCAGTAACTCAACAAAGGATGTTTTTGTGACAAGTGGTTAGTTGCTGAATCAAAAATTAGTAGTTGCCTTGGTAGCAATAATCGTGGTCTAGCTATATTTATACAAACAGAATGTAAGATCAGCCAATAATTATTTTTAATGCATTTTTTTTTTAAGGATTAAAATAACCCCTGGCAGGTCTGTGAAGATTTAATTACCTTGAGTGGAAAGGTCATGGAATAGAATCATAGAATCAACCAGGTTGGAAGAGATCTCCAACATCATCCAGTCCAACCTATCACCTACCCCTATCCAGTCAATGAGACCATGGCACTAAGTGCCTCATCCAGGCTATTTTTTTTAGCATA
This sequence comes from Pogoniulus pusillus, assembly GCF_015220805.1. Taxonomy (NCBI): domain Eukaryota; kingdom Metazoa; phylum Chordata; class Aves; order Piciformes; family Lybiidae; genus Pogoniulus; species Pogoniulus pusillus. Next base: position 5,640,697 of record NC_087266.1, read on the forward strand.
GATTTAGCACAGCTTGGAAGTTTTCAGTGTCCTTAAAGTTATGTCTTAGGAAACATAGAGAAAATGGTTTCCCTGACGAAAAAAAACCAAACACAGCAACCAAACAGCCAAAACGTACTAAAAGGGAATGCAAACCAGATAATTTAATGCTGAATTTATACAGAAGATACAGAATAAAGGACAAGAAATAAACAGAGGATATAAAACTACTGTTGGTAAAGGTGGTTACAATATGACTTGAAATTAGAAGCAATGGGAGGCAAAATATGTATAGATGGATGTCTACTATATACACTGGCAATTGTAACAAAGGGAGACTTAGGATATTTGGATGTGAGTTTCAGAAAAGGACTTCAATAGCACTGAGCAATGTTTCCAAAATGTTGTTCTGAGGTGAGGCTGAGGGAGCTGGGGTTGTTTAGCCTGGAGAAGAGGAGGCTCAGGGATGACCTCATTGCTATCTACAACTACCTGAAGGGAGGCTGTAGCCAGGTGGGGTTGGTATCTTCTGCCAGGCAACCAGCAACAGAACAAGGGGACACAGTCTCAAGTTGTGCTGGGGGAGGTCTAGGCTCAATACTAGGAGGAAGCTCTTCACAAAGAGAGAGATTGGTGTTGGAATGGGCTGCCCAGGGAGGTGGTGGAGTCACCATACCTGGAGGTGTTGAAGCAAAGCCTGGCTGAGGCACTTAGTGCCATGGTCTGGTTGACTGGATAGGGTTGGGTGCTAGATTGGACTGGCTGATCTTGAAGATCTCTTCCAACCTGTTTGATTCAGTGGTTCTATAACATTTTATTCCAGCACAATGCCTGGATGCTTGTGTATAAATTCTAACTTCCTAATATGTTAACTTCCCAGTAACTCAACAAGGGATGTTTTTGTGACAAGTGGTTAGTTGGATTGAATGATCTTGGAGGTCTCTTCCAACCCAGTTGATTCTATGGTTCTGTATCATTTTATTCCAGCACAATGCCTGGATTCTTGTGTATAAATTCTAACTTTCAAATATTTTAACTTCCCAGTAACTCAACAAGGGATGTTTTTGTGACAAGTGATTAGTTGGACTGGATGATCTTGGAGGTCTCTTCCAACCTGGTTGATTCTATGATTCTATAAGATCTTTTCCAACCTGGTGAATTCTGTGAATAGGACACAGCTTCAAGGGGATATTCAGAATTCTCTGCTTTAAATTTTTGGCTGATGCATCTTAGCCAGCTGGTGGGGATTAAATTTATCATGGGACCTTGGGACAGGCATGAATTTTCAACAAGCTGGATTAGAAGGAACTGGGAGATTTTTTTGAGCTTTTGGTCTAGCTTGGGACATGGATCTTTTCTCACCTAATGAATTCCCTGTTATTGTTGAAGCCCAAGGTAACACCTTGTTCTTTTCTATTCTCTGCCCATGGCCCTTAATAATTTAGTTTTTCATGAGCTGAAATGATGTAGTTTAGCTTAAATTACTGAGCTCAGTACAAAGTAAATGGATGGAAATGAATGTCTTCTGTTATAGACCTCGGTCTGAGTCCTTCTGCTGTTAAACTTACAACTTTGCCTGGGCAGATTAATTTGGCTTGATAAGTGAAAAGTAGAGGAGATTTCAGAACATTAATGAGGATTTTTCCTGCAAAATGAAAACAGTGCCTGTTTGGTTTCTTTCTATTCTGTCACTAACTCAGTTTGAAATCAAAAGTTTAGGTAAAAGTTTCCTGTATACTTTCCATGTAGTTATATGTACTCAAAGCTGTAGATTCAGAATATATAATGCAGTAATAAAACCAACAGAGTTAGAATTTGGAGATAATTTTAGGCATAATTTGGAGAATTACCTATCTTCTCCTGGGTCACAGAATCACAGAATGTTAGAGGTTGCAAGGGACCCCCAGAGATCATTGAGTCCAACCTCCCTGCCAAGGGAGGCTTCTATTTTTCTTTCCTGGGTAAAAATATAAATGTTATATAAGAAATGTGATGGTGGGCAGGAGATCTTGACCCTCATAAACTTAATGACTATCATGGAATCATAGAATCAGTCAGGGTTGAAAAGGACCACAAGGATCACCTAGCTACAACCTCCCTGCCATGGCTAGGGACACCCTACCCGAGATCAGGCTGCCCACAGCCTCATCCAGTCTGGCCTTGAATACCTCCAGGGACAGGGCCTCAACCTCCTCCCTGGGCAACCCATTCCAGGCTCTCACCACTCTCATGCTCAACAACTTCCTCCTCACGTCCAGTCTGAACCTAACCACTTCCAGCTTTGCTCCATTCCATCTAGTCCTGTCATTCCCTGGCAGCCTAAAAAGTCCCTCCCCAGCTTTTTTGTAGGGCCTCTTCAGATATTGGAAGGCCACAAGAAGGTCACCTGGGAGCCTCCTTTTCTCCAGACTGAACAGCCCCAATTCTTTCAGTCTGTCCTCATAGCAGAGCTGCTCCAGCCCTCTGAGCATCCTTGTGGCCCTTCTCTGGACACACTCCAGCATCTCCACATCCCTCTTGTAATAGAGGCTCCAGAACTGGATGCAGTACTCCAGATGGGGTCTCAGCAGAGTGAAGTAGAGAGGGAGAATCACCTTCCTTGACCTGCTGGCCACACTTCTGCTGATGCAGCCCAGGCTCTTGTTGGCTTTCTGGGTTGCAAGTGCACACTGCTGGCTCGTGTTGAGCTTCTCATCCACCAGCACCCCCAAGTCCCTCTCCTCAGGGCTGCTCTCCAGCTACTCACTGCCCAGCCTGTATTTGTGCTTGGGATTGCCTCGACCTCAATTCATGAATGTGATCTTGATCCTGTGTCAGGATGGGCTATAGTCAAATGCCTTCATCCACCACTGCTCCCATTGTAAATTAAGAATGCAAGTCCAGTTTGGGAAGTCATTCCATTCTCTATTCACTGCTTGTTTGCCAGTTTGAATGAAAACCTAGCTCCAATATTAAGGATTACATAGTTTGGAAGGGAAAGGTTGGAGTTCAAGCAGGGGTGTATTATTTTGTTAAACAACAGTTTTGCATAACATTTAGATAAACAGTTCCATTTTAGGATTAACTGAAGCAAATAGTACAGCACAACTCCAGTGTCATAAATAAAAGTGACAGTATTTGTTCTTAGCAGACATAGTTTGGACTACAGGAGGATGAGATTATTTTTGTTAGCATTACCAGTATTTTAAGTTCCATCCCCAGAGCACACATATAAGAGATATTCATAAGGAATAGTCAAAGTTAATGAAAATTAAGCCTCTTGTGACAATTTGATCTGTCTCAATAATGACAAATGGATTGAAATGTACTTAAGTAGGGAGATTCTATCTTCAAGGGACTGAGAATTAAGTGTGGGAAGTACAGGAGCTCATGGGCTGTTGTAGAGAGAAAAGAACACAGAGAGGAAAAGTTTGGGGAAAGGACATTTGTTCTGTGCCACGTTGGAAATATTTGTTTGAAGAATAAACCACTCTCTGCAGAAATGACTTAAAAGACACTTGGGCAGGGCTGAAAATGCAGTAGATTTTTAAGTAACTGAGTGTAAAACTGAACTCTCTAAATCAGTTCCATGGCTCCCTGATCCTAAACACACTGAGGAGCTGCAGAGACTTGTGTTTTAGTCCATAACATAGGTGACTCTGGTAAAAGGACCTCAGTGTTTCTTTGCCATCTCTTTCCCTCCTGTGTCCTCTTCTTTTCTGAACAGCTGTTTGGGCTGGCTGGGTTTTGGCATTTGGACAATAAGGTGGTAGAAAGTCACAGTTAAATGGTAGAAACTCACAGCAGATAAATTTTGTTGTTTGAGCTGGACAGTGGAGAGGAGAAATGCATCTAAAGTTTCCCATTCCTACCAAGCATAGTGTCTCTGCTCTACTAGAGAGGCACAGCCTCAGCTACTCTGCTGGAACTAAACTCTGACAATTTTGAATCCCAGGAACAGACAACAGAGTCTTCAGCACCTCTTTCTTTCACACCCATGTAACTGGAACATACTCCAGAAGCCAAGTGCATTGCTTGTGTCAAGAGGGGGGAAAAAGCAAATGACCTGGAGAAAGAGACATTGAGCCTCACTCAGTAGGACAAATAGAATATTTCTGAGTAGATAAATGCACATGCAAAATCAGCTCATAATCACCAACCTGTGCATTAGTTAAGACAAAAAAGGGTTTCCAACAGCACTCAGTCCAAGACCAAAACTGAAACCAAACTGGGAGATTGATCAGAGTCACCTTGTCTCCATAGGCTCATACACCCCACATCTACTCAAGGCATCTTGGTTACCTGAGGGAATGCTTCAGAGGAGTACCAGTCTCTGTCAAAGGCAGTATGAACTAAGTAGGTGGGCTTAGTGCAGCATCTAGTGGACAAATGTCCACATCACAAAAAACCCTTCTATTTCTGGCTGTTTTCTGCAGGAACAATCAGCAAAGGGCCAACAGACTGTAGAGAAAAGCAAAACCCGTTTTAGATGCAAAAAATTAGATACATTTCCTAATGAGGCACACAGCCTAGAGAAAGAAACTCATCCTGATATTACCCATTTAATAAATGTGACATAGAAATTGAAATACTGAATGTGAGGCAACTAGATTGAGATAAACCAAAATGAATTAAAGCACTGTTTGTACTCATGAATGAAATCAGAAGCAGGAAGTCTTCAGTTAAATTGTGGTTTTAAAAGTTTTGTTCTCATTTTTCTCAATGATTACTCAAATGGTTTTAATGTGGTGATGTGCAGAGATATGGCTTTTGCACACACACACACACACAAAAAGCCTCTCTCTGTTTGCTAGTGAGTAGGATGCATTTTGAAGGATGTGTGATACCTGTATGTTCATTAAGTCAGATATAACATTTAGAATCAGGGGTGACCTCATTGCTGTCTACAACTACCTGAAGGGAGGCTGTAGCCAGGTGGGGGTTGGTCTCTTCTGCCAGGCAACCAGCAACAGAAGAAGGGGACACAGTCTCAAGTTGTGCTGGGGGAGGTCTAGGCTGGATGTTAGGGGGAAGTTGTTGGCAGAGAGAGTGATTGGCATTGGAATGGGCTGCCCAGGGAGATGGTGGAGTCACCATCCCTGGAGGTGTTGAAGCAAAGCCTGGCTGAGGCACTTAGTGCCATGATCTAGTTGACTGGCTAGGGCTGGGTGCTAGGTTGGACTGGCTGATCTTGGAGTTCTCTTCCTACCTGGTTGATTCTGATAGTTCTCATATTCTTCTATCTGGTTTTTATTTGTAAATTGGAAGCTGAAAACAGCACTGCTGCTAATTCATTTCTGAATCATTTCAATGAATTAATTCACAAGAGGAAAATATTCCTACTGACTCTGATAATAAATAGAATCTAGAAGAAATGAAGGCAAATGTATATTTACACAACAAAAGCAGAAAACACTGCCCTTTGGAAAACAAGTAAACATTTGCATTCTGTCTTTTGTACAAACTACAATACAGGATAATGGAGCACATTTACTAAGACTGAGCTGCCCTAAAAAGCAGCAATCCCTCAGCTTTAGCTATGTCATGATGGGTAAAAAGGTAGCACTCCTCAGCTCCTTAAAATGTGGACATAAATGACTTTTACAATACACTTTGTTATTTCTCTACTCACCTTTAGTAATTTTAGCAATTTATGCTAGGCTTATCATAAGCTATCACTGTGTGAATGTTACTAATCTTATTTTTTAGAGGAAAAATACATTCCATTTCAATCTCAACAAAATTGACTTTTAAAAGTTGTAGGACTTATTTTAAAAAATGTTTAACAGCCCTGCTGAGCAGTGCACCAAAGTCCTCTTTGCTCAGTGTTTTGTCTCTGGAGTTTGCTTATCAGGGCCCCACCATGCTCACCAACTGCCCCCTCCAGCATACCTGCTGGGTGGTACTGTGACTGAAGGAGCTGGGGATGTTTAGTCTGAAAAAGAGGAGGCTGAGGGGAGAATCATAGAACCAATCAGGTTGGAAGATACTGAATGAAACACTTAGTGCCATGGTCTAGTTGACTGGGCAGGGCTGGGTGCTAGGTTGGACTGGCTGATCTTGGAGGTCTCTTCCAACCTGGTTGATTCTATGATTCTAATTAAATCATCCAAGTCCAACCTAGCACCTAGCCCTAGCCAATCAACTAGACCATGGCACCAAGTGCCTCATCCAGTTTTCTCTTGAACACCTCCAGAGATGATGACTCCACCACCTCCCTGGGCAGCCCATTCCAATGCCAATCACTCTCTCTGACAACAACTTCCTCCTAACATCCAGCCTAGACCTCCCCTGGCACCACTTGAGACTGTGTCCCCTTGTTTTGTAGCTTCTTGCCTGGCAGAAGAGTCTATCCCCCACCTGGCCACAGCCTCCCTTCAGATAGCTGTAGACAGCAATGAGGTCAGCCCTGAGCGTCCTCTTCTCCAGGCTGCACACCCCCAGCTCCCTCAGCCTCTCCTCACAGGGCTGTGTTCCAGGCCTCTCACCAGTTTCATTGCCCTACTATGAGGCCTTGTGGACATAAGATCCCCTGTCCCTTCAAATATAAATGTAATGTGTCTACTCCAAAAAGTGGCAATATATTCCATTGTGCAAGATGAATGTAAGAAGCCTCTGCAGAAACATCTAATCCCAGGAATGGTTAGTTGATAAGAGTAATGTTCCTGTATAAGGAGCCTCTACAGAAACATCTAATACTAAGAATGATTAGTTGATAAGAATAATATTTCTATGTGAGAAGCCTCTACAGAAACATTTAATACCAGGAATGATTAGTTGATAAGAACAATGTTCCTATGGAAGAAGCATCTACAGGAACATCTAATACCAGGAATGGTTAGTTGATAAGAACAATACTCCTATGGAAGAAGCATCTACAGGAACATCTAATACCAGGAATGGTTAGTTGATAAGAACAATGCTCCTATGGAAGAAGCATCTACAGGAACATCTAATACCAGGAATGGTTAGTTGATAAGAACAATGTTCCTATGGAAGAAGCATCTACAGGAACATCTAATACCAGGAATGGTTAGTTGATAAGAATAATGTTCCTATGGAAGAAGCATCTACAGGAACATCTAATACCAGAAATGGTTAGTTGATAAGAGTAATGTTCCTATGGAAGAAGCATCTACAGGAACATCTAATACCAGGAATGATTAGTTGATAAGAATAATGTTCCTATGGAAGAAGCATCTACAGGAACATCTAATACTAGAAATGGTTAGTTGATAAGAACAATGTTTCTATGGAAGAAGCATCTGCAGGAACATCTAATACCAGAAATGATTAGTTGATAAGAATAATGTTCCTATGTCTTGCAATACTTCTCAGATCATGTTTCTTTACAATAGTGCAGTAGAAGATAAAATTAACCCCCCCTTTGGCTGTAGGATGTTTCTAACCCACATAACTGCAGAGAAATGCTTTAAAATGTGGCCCACGTGCACCCCAATGTCTCACATAAGAGAAACAGATTATGGGTGGAGTTTCCACTTCTGCTTAAACTCCTCTGCAGGGTCAGGTTTCAACTGCTTGATATTACTGTATCAAAGTCTGCCCAGGAGCAGTTGGTAGGAGACTCCAGATGGGTGTTTCTGTCTGTGGTATTCATAATGGATCAGCTACCACAGTAGTAGATAGAATTCTCCCACAGCTATCAAATCCTGTTAAGCTTCTTCTCTTTATATTCTGGTGCCAAGATGTGACACAAGCATCACGGTGTTCTGGCAGAGATGGAATATGCCAGCAGGGAGGGAAGAGCAAACTGCTTGGGATGTGGAGGGAAGGGTACAGGTGGCAGGAGAGAACAGTTGACAAAGCCTCAGGATGTCAACCTACATTCACGCGGTTGCAGTGTCGCCTGCAGTTACTGAAGCCCAGCAAACAGCTTTCTTCATTTAAAGGCAGCTCCAGTTTACAGGCGTAAGGACCTCCCAGATTGTTATCCAACTACGGGATGTGAAGTGGTGGGGAATCTTAAGGCAAAGTGGTTCATCCTAGTTAGAAGTTACTTTTACCGGTAGCCAGAAATCCTGTGTGAAGCCTCCACTGTGACTTTGCTGTTCTATCCTCGGTTGTAAGGCAGTTTCCCACCTTCTGCCTGCTTTCTATCACATGCCTGGCTCAGCCAGGCTGCTGCAGTTTAGAGAACAGCATCCTTCAAAGCTAGACAGTACTTAATTTCAATATGGCATTGATATGTGGGGTGTTAACACAGGTAATTCCCCTTAAAGCCAGCAGCAGCTATCTTTGTCCCTGGTGTGCTGATGGAGAATTTGACCACATGAGCATCCTTAAACTCTGAGAGGCTTCATAATTGTTTTTGGTTCATATTTAATCTCCTGTGTTAAATGGTTTAAATCTGTTATTACACTTGAAGAAGCACTGAGGGGAATAAAACTGAAGGTATATATTGGTTTTTTCACTAGTAGTATTCTTCAAAAGATATAAAAGCATCTTAGAATCATAGAATCAGTCAGGGTTGGAAGGGACCACAAGGTGATCTAGTTCCAACCACCCTGCCATGGGCAGGGACATTTTATCCTAGATCAAACTGGCCACAGCCTCATCCAGCCTGGCCTTAAACATCTCTAGCCATGGTTGCCTGAGCAACCCATTCCAGGCTCTCACCACTCTCATGCTCAACAACTTCCTCCTCACGTCCAGTCAGAACCTACCCATCTCCAGCTCTTCTTGGAAGGTTCATTTGAAAGCATATAAACTGTGTACTAACAGGTCAACAATTTCTTTATCAATTCTCTGACACAACTATAAAATAACTTGTATGCCACATTGACACCAGAAACAAGCATAATTTCCAGGTAAACAGCTTTCTAAGTACTCTTTCAGGAAATTGATGTAACTTTAGCTCCTTCCTATGGCTAAAAATGCAATAGCCTAAAACAGGCACCACTGTTACACATCCTTAGTAAGAGAGGGATAATTGTTGGTTGTGGCTGGCAGTTTATCTTATTCAGAAGAGTGGTTTCATAGTAAAAGAACATAATTTCTGTTAAATCAAGCTGGTGTAAAAATTAACATCTGAATGAATCTGTTTCTTTAGACACTGTGGGGTTTTTTTCAGCAATACCTGCAGATAAGTTAATTAATCTGTGAGTTACATAATAATTTTTTTCAGCACTCCAGAACAATTTTCATAACCATTTTCATTAGTCTAACTTTGTTTATTAGGCCTTTGGGGAGATAATTTCATCCCCTATATTGTATAATACAAAAAACATTCCTAGCAATCACTAAATAACAGACAAAATAATGTGATTGAAACTAGAAGCATAGACACAAACTCAAATGGGTATAAACTGGTCCTTAAGCAGATGAAGCCAGACTTTTGTGGCATGTGGTCAAAGGATGAGAGGTAACTGGTATGTATTGAAATAAGTTAAGAATGGATAAAGGAGAAACTGTCATCACCAGGTCTTGATTATTGAAGGGTAGAAGAGCCCTGCAGAGGGACCTTGCCAGGCTGGATGGGTGGGCAGAGGCCAACGGGATGAGATTTAACAAGGCCAAGTGCAGGGTTCTGCACTTTGGCCACAACAACCCCAAGCAGCACTACAGGGTGGGGACAGAGTGGCTGGAGAGCAGCCAGGAGGAAAGGGACCCTGGGGGTACTGATAGATAGTAGCTGAGCATGAGCCAGCAGTGTGCCCAGGTGGCCAAGAGAGCCAATGGCATCCTGGCCTGGATCAGGAACAGTGTGGCCAGTAGGACAAGGGAGGTTATTCTGACCCTGTACTCAACACTGATGAGGCCACACCTTGAGTGCTGTGTCCAGTTCTGGGCCCCTCAATTCAAGAAAGATGTTGAGACACTGGAATGTGTCCAGAGAAGGGTGACAGAGCTGGTGAGAGGCCTGGAACACAGCCCTGTGAGGAGAGGCTGAGGGAGCTGGGGGTGTGCAGCCTGGAGAAGAGGAGGCTGAGGGGGGACCTCATTGTTGTCTACAAGTACCTGAAGGGAGACTGTAGCCAGGTGGGGGTTGGTCTCTTCTGCCAGGCAACCAGCAATAGAGCAAGGGGACACAGTCTCAAGTTGCACCAGGAGAGCTTTAGGCTGGATGTTAGGAGGAAGCTCTTGGCAGAGAGAGTGATTGGCATTGGAATGGGCTGCCCAGGGAGGTGGTGGAGTCACCATCCCTGGAGGTGTTGAAGCAAAGCCTGGCTGAGGCACTTAGTGCCATGGTCTAGTTGCCTGGCTAGGGCTGGGTGCTAAGTTGGACTGGGTGTTCTTGGAGGTCTCTTCCAACCTGCTTGATTCTATGATTCTATGATCGATGCTGAAGAGGATATTTGGTGTTTGAATGTCCTAGAGCCATGTCCTTTTGAGCACATTATTAGTGAGTAGTGCCATTCCCCACATCTGGATGTCAGGGGCTCCACCTCTCACTTGGGTCCCTTGGACCTGCGTGTGATTCCTACCTAGTGAGAGGAGTCATTTTTGACAAAAAAATCCACTGCTAGCCTCACTGTGCACATCTTTAGCTTCCCATCTCATTCCAGGATACTGGTCCTCCGGCTGTACATATTACATAAATGTTGAGTCAGCCTTTGGCTAGCTTTTGTGATCAATGAAACATACTGGGGCAGGTCCCTGGTGGGATGCCACCCTGGAGAAGAAAGTGCACAGAGTGAAAACTGCACAGTCTTCCAGGACAATCTTGGGCTGTTTTCTGTCCTCAGACACAGAAGGGAATTGAATGTGACACAGATCTCCAGTGTCAGGAAAAGCTCAATCAAAAGATCAATTGCTATGTAATGTGGATATGGCCCAGCTGAGTTGTAGATGAAGAGCCCTACACATTTTCAGGATGAGGTATGCTGCATTTCGTTAGCCTGCAGTGGATGTAGTTGGATTCTTATTTTCATAGAATCCTAGGGTTGGAATCATAGTCAGGGTTGGAATCATAGTCAGAGTTGGAAGGGGCCACAGGGATCATCTAGTTCCACCCCCCCTGCCATGGGAGGCTTCTATTTTCCTTTCCTAGGTAAAAATATAAACATTATATAAAAAACTTGATGGTGGGCAAGAGATCTTGACTCTCATAAACTTAATGACTACCATAGCATCATAGAATCAGTCAGAGCTGGAAGGGACCACAAGGATTATCTAGTTCCAACCTTCCTGCCATGGGCAGGGTCGCTCTACCCTAGATCAGGCTGGCCACAGCCTCATCCATCCTGGCCTTAAACACCTCCAGGGATGGGGCCTCAACCACCTCTCTGGGCAACCCATTCCAGGTTCTCACCACTCTCATGCTGAAGAATTTCCTTCTTTAACCATAGGACTGAGTTCCATTGTCCAGATATGCAAGTCTCACCTTGATTTAACTACTGAAAATTCAGGTTATTTAATTTCTTCCTAGAACCAGTGCCTAGGTCAATACCTGTTGGTAGCAAACTGTTGACCATCATGCCTACAATTCACAAGTATCTGAGCAACATGATCTAGTGTGAGGTGCCCCTGCCTATGGCAGGGGGATTGGAACTATGTGGTCCTTGAGGTCCCTTTCAGCCCTGATAATTCTGTGATTCTATAATTCTCTGATCTCAAGAATATTCTGGATGACCACATGTCTATCATTTTTTCAATGAATAGTTTCTGAATTGTGGATTAATTATTTTACAATCATCTGTGAGATGCCTTTCATAGTCACTTATGCCTTAGCAATATATTAGAAAGAAGAATAGAGGACAAAAAAAATGTCTCAATATTCCTGTAAAGGAATAATTTACTTAACTGGGGGAAAAAAATGTAATCAAGACTTTAAGTATTGCTGTTCTTTGGAATTGACCCTAATCTCTACCACGAAGTGATAAATGGATGCTAAAGGCTAAGCAGATTATCCTCTGAAAGCCTCCTTGAAAGTCATTTCACAGCTAATCATATGGTAAGGTCAAATATCCCCAGTTTCTCGTAGGGAGAAGTAGACATCCTGACTGGTTTTCCTGCTGTGAAACAGTTGTAGGAATATATCCAGATTCAAGGTATCCAAAAATGCCTCCTGAGAAACAGCCCTTCTAGGACACTTTTTTCTGACTTGGAATTTATCTCAGTTTGGAGGGGGCTACCCAGGGAGGTGGTGAAGTCCCTGGAGGTGTCCAAGCAAAGCCTGGCTGAGGCACTTAGTGCCATGGTCTAGTTGACTGGCCAGGGCTGGGTGCTAGGTTGGACTGGATGATCTTGGAGGTCTCTTCCAACCTGGTTGATTCTGTGATACTAACACCTATCTCAAAGGAAACAGAGGCCTCATATATTTAGAAGAAATAGAGTCCATTGTCTTTTGGGTTATGTTTTGTTTGGTTTTTTTTTAATCTTATTCACTCACCAAAAAAAAGCCTGCCTGTGACACCTCCACTGCCCCAAAACAATTTCACACCCTGGCTAAGGGTGATTCCCTCTGATATGTGTCAAGAACTGGCTGGAGGGCTGGGCCCAGAGAGTGGTGGTGAATGGTGCCGCATCCAGTTGGCAGCTGTCACTAGTGGTGTGCCCCAGGGGTCAGTGTTGGGGCCAGTCATGTTCAATATCTTTATTGATCATCTAGACTAGGGGAGTGAGTCCATCCTCAGTAAGAGAGGAGCCAATCTGGATCAGGAAGAGTGTGGCCAACAGGACAAGGGAGGTTATTCCTCTCCTGTACTCAGCACTGGTCAGGCCACACCTTGAGTGCTGTGTCCAGTTCTGGGCTCTTCAATTCAAGAGAGATGTTGAGGTGCTGGAATGTGTCCAGAGAAGGGCAAAGAAGCTGGTGAGGGGCCTGGAACACAGCCCTGTGAGGAGAGGCTGAGGGAGCTGGGGGTGTGCAGCCTGGAGAAGAGGAGGCTCAGGGGTGACTTCATTGTTGTCTACAACTACCTGAAGGGAGGCTGTAGCCAGCTGGGGGTTGGTCTCTTCTGCCAGGCAACCATCAACAGAACAAGGGGACACAGGCTCAAGTTGTTCTGGGGGAGGTCTAGGCTGGATGTTAGGAGGAAGTTGTTGGCAGAGAGAGTGATTGGCATTGGAATGGGCTGCCCAGGGAGGTGGTGGAGTCACTGTTCCTGGAGGTGTTCAAGCCTGGCTGAGGCCCTTAGTGCCATGGTCTAGTTGCCTGGCTAGGGCTGGGTGCTCGGTTGGACTGGATGATGTTGGGGATCTCTTCCAACATGGTTGATTCTTTGATTCTACGAAAGGGAACTGAGCTCTGGTCCACTATGGCACACAGATTACTTCTGCTCAGTGTCTAGTTCTAGTTGTAATTTCTTCAGTCTATGGCACTGAAGCCTGAAGACAATCTAGGGTAACTATGCAACTCTTTGAGTAAAAACTACAGTGAGGTGCAATGGTTTGGGCATTATGGAGGCATGGCTGCTTTCCATCTTAAATCGCTTTTCCACACTTCAAGCTAGTCAGGCCTCTGAGGAATCAAATTTCATAACAAGGAGCTGAACACTGTAAAAGGATGTGATTGTACCATGATACTGCTTCAAACCTATTTTTCCTACTCATGAATGAGAGAAATCACCTTACAGAGTGGAAAGGAACATATGAATGTAAGGAAGATGATGACTCACAACTGTAAAATCAGTCACATGCATTTACATTCATGAGCATGAAGATCTGACTGCAGGCACTATGTGGCTTGTAGACATGTACAGACCAGTCAAGGCACCAAGTGCTTTTGGTGAGGCAGGTCAGAAATGAGCAGAAACTACAAACCATGCAAGCAGCAGAGCAAAAAAAAGGGTTTGGGTGATCAGCTCTCACTGAGTGATGGTTCCCATGTCTGTGTTGCTTTTTGTGTCTGGGCTTAGCTAGCTTGTCTCCCCATCTGACATAGCTTTGTTGGCACTGCAGTCCTGCCTCTGACTGTTACAGCTCTATTTGCTACAATTTTCTTACAATACACCTTTGAGAAGTATTTTGATCCAGACAATATGCAAGTAAGAAGCAAATGAAAGGTCATGGCTTTTCAGAGATGGAAAGTGGAGTAGATGGCAAACGGATGCAAGGGAAGGAATGGGAAAAGGATTGAGCTTCATCCCTTTCCACAGAAAATGACAAAATTCTGCCCCTGTTTTCCAGATGAAGGAAGGAAATAGTCAAGATAGTCAATTTTCACTCTATAGGAAGCTTTTAAAATGCCATACTCAATAAACAAAGTGACCTTAGAAATCCAGAAAGGAAGAGTGGCAATAGAACAAGGGGACACAGTCTCAAGTTGTGCCAGGGGAAGTATAGTCTGGATGTTAGGAGGAAGTTCTTCACAGAGTGATTGGCATTGGAATGGGCTGCCCAGGGAGGTGGTGGAGGCACCATCCCTGGGGGTCTTCAAGAAAAGACTGGATGAGACACTTAGTGCCATGGTCTAGTTGATTGGATAGGGCTGGGTGCTAGGTTGGACTGGCTGATCTTGGAGGTCTCTTCCAACCTGGTTGATTCTATAATTCTATGATTCTATGATTCTTTGTCTTTGCTGAGGTGAAGGAAGGAGCTGGAAGAGCCTGCCAGGGTTAATGAAGATCAAACAGACCATTCCATCCAGCAAGACTGTTGTGTAGAAACTACATTAAGCCACACAGACTTATCTGTCACATAAGTGAGCTGTTTGAGAGGAGGCTGCTTGCTTATTTATTTGTTTATTCAATTTACAAAAGGCTCTGGTCAGCACAGTCCCTTTAGGGCACATATGAAAACAGTACATCAATTAAACAGCAGCGTTTACAGCATTGACAGAGTGCCTAACAAGGGACTTTGAATTACTTCAGGCCTATCCCTTTGGAGAATACTTGGCTTGTAGCTTTAGCACATCTGGAAGGTTTGGAGGAGAAAAAGGCTGCATGAATATATGGATGTACCTTGAGGCACAGTTTGAAGGACAATAGAAGCTTCAGCTGCTGCCTTATAGCTGTTAGGGGAAGCGAATTCTCCAGATTGGAGCCCTACATGAAATAAACCTGAGATTTTGAAGGCTATTTATGTACCTACAATCATAAGTAGGCACTGGTGGGTGTTCTTACTTGCCCTGTTTTTTTAATTTTAATTCCAAACTTGTTCAACCCACAAGTGAAAAACCCACAAGGTACCAGACTGCATCTATCTAGCTTTCAAAACCTGGGCCTTGCTGCACTGTTAGCAAGTCAGGAGAGATACAACATCTGAGGTCTCTTTTATAGCTATTTGGTCAGAAAAAGTGGTGTTTCACCACTGGGCAGGTTTTGTACTGCAGTGGTTGATCCAGACAGAGTGTTCCATCTTGTCATCCTTCAATTCATGCAAACTCACTGGGCCTTGGGCAAGAAAAGTTCATCAGGGCAGAACAGAATCAACCAGGTTGGAAGAGACCTCCAAGATCATCCAGTCCAACCTAGCACCCAGCCCTGTCCAGTCAACTACATCATGGCACTAAGTGCCTCAGTCAGGCTTTGCTTCAACACCTCCAGGGACAGTGACTCCACCACCTCCCCGGACAGCCCATTCCAATGCCAATCACTCTCTCTGCCAAGAGCTTCCTCCTAACATCCAGCCTAGACCTACCCCAGCACAACTTGAGACTGTGTCCCCTTGTTCTGTTGCTGCTTGCCTGGCAGAAGAGACCAACCTCACCTAGCTACAGCCTCCCTTCAGGTAGTTGTAGACAGCAATGAGGTCACCCCTGAGCCTTCTCTTCTCCAGGCTAAACAACCCCAACTCCCTCAGCCTCTCCTCATAGAGTTTGTGTTCCAGTCGCCCTTCTCTGGACACATTCCAGTATCTCAACATCCCTCTTGGCTTGAGGAGCCCAGAACTGGACACAGTTCTATTTTCCTCTTCAACCCCCAACTTTTTGGCAATAGGTCCACAGAAACTGATTGGGAAGACATAGAGAAGAGGTCTGTCTAGATGCATAAACAGGAAGCAGAGGCAACATCTAATTAAATCTGACTCTAGAATGTTCTCCTTAAATATCTCTAGACACAAAGGCCAGCATTATCTTAAAGGCTTAGTGATTTGGGGTGCCTCCTTATTGAGATTTGCAACTTGAAATACCCCTTGGGTTGGTTTTATACCCAGCCTTGCATTCTGAGCAGCAGTTGCAGGTGCTCTGTGCCGTCAGTCAGACCTCCAGATAGATGTTCTGCACCTACAAAATCAGACCACAAGCCTTTTGGCTCTGGCACCCTGAAATCGTGGGCTACCTCTGCGCAAGGTTACTGTAGCCCAGCTCAGCTTCGTCACCTGTAAGACTGGATAGATGATGTTTAACTGCCTATCTCTAAGGAAATTCGTGGAGATCACTTAGCTAAAGCCTATAGAGTGCTCTGCTTGTATCTGGCTCAACCAGTGTTGTGACATAACACTGCTCTTCCTCACCATGCTCAGTAGGAGCACTGTTGCTTTAAAAAGGAAGCTTGTCCAAGCTCTCCTCCTCCACTGGATCTAAGATGGATGCTCCTGCTGCAGCACAGCCTGTAAGCAGACTTTGCCCAGCCTGCTTTTTTTGTTTTTCCTGGAAGCCTGCTCCAGACAAGTCAGCTGCAGTGCAGACTGAGCAGAAGCAGGAGGGCAGTTCTCCTCAGGTAAGCTATCACCACCACAAAGCTGCTCATTCCTACACCTGGACGGGGTAGCAAGAAGGATGCTGCCATCCTGAGAATTATGGTCCTCTCCGTCCATGTCTCTAGCTGACTCACAACAGCCCTCAGCCAGGCAAGGGTCAAACAGCCCTGGGCCCCTGCCCCCTTATGCTTCTTCCTGCCTGACTGGCATTGATTGCATTACCAGGAGGACAGGGAGACTCCTGTTCCCAGCTAATCTTGTGCACATTCCTTTCCATTAGTATCGTCTCTGGAAGCACTCCTGAATGGCATGGGAGCTGCCTGTGGCACCACAGTCCTGAGGCCATGCTGGGGTCCAGCAGCAGACTTTTCACCCCCTGGTGAGGAGATGGTCTTCAGTCACTGGAGAGAGCTGAGGGGTTAGCTCAGAAGGGTTCTTCAGGCTCTCTTAGGCCTGCAGTCACTGAGAGCAGTTTTTAAGCTGTGCTGGCTCCTTTCCCTCAGAAATGCATTGATTTTGCACTAAGCTTCTCTTCTTTGAGGCATTAAAAATGCCATCTTTAGAGGACTGCAAACTGATCACTCCCATAGCTCTCCAAAAGTTGGCTTTATTTTATCTTCTTATACACATGAATGCTTTGGAGGAGACTTTCTTTCTGTGTAGTGTTCATTTTCAAAAGGTCTTTCCTTTCCCCACCTGGTGGTGGAGTGTTGGAGGTAAGAGATGTTCCTGACTGACATGGAGCTGGAGGGAACATGTTTTTCCTTAACCACTTTGATTTGCAGGACTGTTCCTCCTCAGTCAACAATGACAGACCCTGCTAGTGCTCCCACAGCCCTGGTGACAGAGAGTGTTTGTGCAGGGCCAATAGGGTGGAAAATCCCTGCCCAGACCTTTTAGAGGCATTTTAGAAAGAGAAAGCTGTTGCAAAGGGCCTGTGGTCAATGCCCACTGGGAAGGGGCAGAATAGAACCATTGTAATCAGCCCCATGCTTCTCCCTGAACAAGCTGCAGTGGACCATGGAGCAAGGACTGCAAGCATTGAGGGAGTGCTTGTGCCATGAAAATGCCCAGATGAGAAGCTGCCACGAATGAGAGGATTGCTAGGATTCCCAGGTAACCCAGGATTAAATTCTCTCCTCCACCTGTGTTTTTGTGATCCACAAGGCTTTGCAGTCTTGCTTTTAAATCCATGATGATGGGAATCAGCCCATGGAGGCAGAGGGAAGCTGTGATGCAATATTAAAACTACAAAAGCAATACCTTCCCAGCTTTCACTGGGTAAGCTGTTTTTTTCCCCCTCTGTGAAAAACTGATCAGGCTATGGAGTAAGAAACACAGGAAAGGCTGAGTAGAGGGGGGGAAAGTAGTTTTTCTTCAGTGGTCCCTTGCCTTTATTAGTGGTTTAGCTAGTTGGCATCTCTGAAGGATTTGGAGTCCAGAGCAGCCCTCTCTTCAAAAAGGAAAACATGGTCTAGTTGATTGGTTAGGGCTGGGTGCTAGGTTGGACTGGATGATCTTGGAGGTTTCTTCCAACCTGGCTGATTCTATGATTCTATGATTCTATGAACATTGAGTGTTTTCCCTTGTTGGCAGTGGTTGTTTTCCAGATATGGGATGGATGCCTTTAACACAGGGATCTGTAATCTCTGTTCCCCAAATTACACTGTTGGGGTCTCATAAGGGGATCATGTGTGCCTGCTGTGTCCATGGTAAACACCCATGGCCCATCCTGAGCATACTTGGGTTAGGAAATCCAGAAAGCAGCCTAAGGAGAGGTTGTCATCCAGCTGTTTCTGCTGTAGTTTTGCTGGAAAACCTGCTGTAGAATTTAACTGTGACCACACTCACATCTCTTTCAGCTTTCCATTGAAATCAGAGTGAATAATGTTTAGAGTTTGGGGTTTCCTTGGGGAGGGGGGAGTGGGGTTGGTTTATTTTGTTGAGTGAGAACTTCGTAGTTGAAAAGCCTTTAATCTTAAAATCTGCCAGAAATGAACACAGAATTCCCTGTGGCAAAAATCTGAGGGAAATCAGTGATGATCTTCCTGACAGCTGAGAACTGCAGGAAAACACTCACTTTTTAACAGGAGCTGGGGGAAGTGAATACATTTATATATAGAACACACACACACCCCAAAAAAAGCACCCCAAAACCAAACCCAAAAAGCCAAAACCCAAACAACCAAAAGAGCTGGTTAATCAGGACTTTTCCGTGTATCAGGGTGAAGTTCCGACCAAAATAATCCTCATGGAGGAAATAAAAGATACTCTTCTGTTTCTAGTACATGAGATGCCAGCCTGGATTTCATCTCTGACATGAAATGTGTGTCTCATTAATACCCAGTCAGGGTGCTTGCAGTCTTACCATTGTAAGTCCTAACCATAATAATATGGAGCAAGTGATGTAAGACTTAACCGTATAGGAGAATTTTTTAGCTTGGTCCTTGTGTGGGTTTTTTGTTTTGCTTGTGCTTTTATTTATTTATTTATTTATCTATCTATCTCCCTGAATGTAAAGCTTTGTTTAATGCCATTTTGCAGCCAAGCTGTCAGACTTTCTTGTTAAAAAAGCTAACAGTGTGTATAATTCATTCTTCTAAGGCATCATAAAACTTAGCCTCCTCAGGAATTGTGATACGTCATTGCTATTATTTGTGCTTCTGTATCAGGAGCAGTGTGGCCACTAAGGGAGGTTATTCTGCCCCTGTGCTCAGCACTGGTCAGGCCACAGCTTGAGTGCTCTGTCCAGCTCTGGGCTCCTCAGTTTGAGAGATGTTGAGGTACTGGAATGTGTCCAGAGAAGGGTGACAAAGCTGGTGAAAGGCCTGGAGCACAAACCCTATGAGGAGAGGCTGAGGGAGCTGGGGGTGTGCAGCCTGGAGAAGAGGAGGCTCAGGGGTGACCTCATTGCTGTCTGCAGCTACCTGAAGGGAGGTTATAGCCAGGTGGGGGTTGGTCTCTTCTGCCAGGCAACCAGCAACAGAACAAGGGGACACAGTTTCAGGTTGTGCTGGGGGAGGTCTAGGCTGGATGTTAGGAGGAAGTTGTTGTCAGAGAGAGTGATTGGCATTGGAATGGGCTGCCCAGGGAGGTGGTGGAGTTGCTGTCCCTGGAGGTGTTCAAGAAAAGCCTGACTGAGGCACTTAGTGCCATGCTCCAGTTGACTGGCTAGGGCTGGGTGCTAGGTTGGACTGGGTGATCGTAGAGGTCTCTTCCAACCTGGTTTATTCTATGATTCTATGATTGTATACTTTTGTTTTAGACTCATCATTCCTCTCTAAATAGCACCATATGAGACAAGAATTGAAGACTCTTTTCTGGTGGTTCCTCTCTGGAGCTGCCAGCAGCAGTCTGACCTTCTCAGTACTAGAGATGGTAGTGTCGGCAGTGGCTTGCCCACAACAGCAACTTATGAGATAAATGTTTGGAAATTAATGGCAAGTCATTGTGAAGGAATTTCAAGGAATGTTTTCTCATTTGTTTTATGATTTCTTCTGTTTCTTAACTTTTCTTTAAGTCATAACAACATTTTATACATGACTCTATTTCTTAAAAGACTCTTTTATTTTCCTTCAGTCCCTATTTCCCTCAGTCAGTAGACTCTTTTGATTTTGCACACATATAGGTCATTAATGCTCACTGGAATTTGACTTCCATATAATCCAAAGACAATGAGGTCTAAGAGTATCTATCTTCTCAGTAAGCAGAGACAAAGGGAGGGATTTGCCATTGGAATGGGCTGCCCGGGGAGGTGGTGAAGTCACCATCCCTGGAGGTGTTTAAGAGGAGGCTGGTTGTGGCACTTAGTGCCATGGTTTAGTTAATTAGAAGGTGTTAGGTGATAGGTTGGACTCAGTGATCTCAAAGCTCTTTTCAATGTGATGGTTTGGGAGGTATCTGAAATTGCCTCCTGAGAAACAGCCCTTCTAGGACACTTTTTCTGACTTGGAAGTTATCTCAGTTTGGAATGGGCTGCCCAGGGAGGTGGTGCAGTCACCATCCCTGGAGGTATTCCAGAAAAGCCTGGCTGAGGCACTTAGTGCCATGGTCTAGTTGGTTCACCAGGGCTGGGTGCTAGGTTGGACTGGATGATCTTCCAACCTGCTTGATTCTATGATCCTATGACTTTCATTTAATCTATTGAAAATGGTCTTCCCCTTTGAAAATCTTTTTTGGGACTGTGGCACTCTGTGCCTCACCAAGCCTAAATCTGAGGGAGAATTGCTTCCATGTGATTTTATGGGAGTCCATATGCTGAGCACTCTGAAATTTGTCAGAGGAATAGCATTTGCAAAGACCAATATAAATAAATGGCCTGAAAGCAATAGCATGAAATACAAATGTGAAGTGTTGCATGTAGGGAGGAATATCCAACTTTGCAACTACCAGATTTGTATTGATTAGAGCAGCAGTAGAGAAGAATGGGGCTGAGTAGAAATGAATTCCAGAGTGAGTCTTACTGAAAAAAATCTAAGGCTATTGCAAAGCTAATACCAAAACTTGGGCTATATTTAGAGAATTGGTAGGAATTATTCTGCTGGGCAATGTCATCGTTTGGATGTACATTTTTGAGAGAGGATTTTAGAGGAAAAGACCAAAGACATAAAGGATTTGATAATGCATGAGCTATGGTGAAGTCTGAAAGAATAAAGTAGAATGATGACCTTCAAATACATAAAAACTGATTTTATAACAATGACAGAGATCTGTTGGGTTCCAGCTTTTCAATATGGAAGAGAGAGCAGTTGGAAAGGATGCAGTATTGATTTACAAAAGCATGAGTGACAGGGTGAGGATGAATAGGAGTTAACTGTTCCTTTCTTATTGTTCCATTCTGACATTTTGAGATTGCTGTTAAAGATATCAGGAGCAAGATTAAGCATAGAGTGGTAATGTCACAGAAGAAATGGAAGGCTTGTAGAACTCTTCACCAAGGGATGTTATGGAAGTAGAAATTTACCTGATTCAAGGGTGGACTTGAAAATTACAGGAAAATTACTACCAATTATTGTGCTTCCTGCTGGGGAAGTCCCATTTGTACATAGCAGGCCTGCAGAGCTGGTGACCATGTGTGGGATTGTGGCCAGACTGTTGGCCTCTGTTAAACACATGTAGTAAAATTGTGTATGGTGCAATAACTTAAGTGCATATTGACATAACTAACTTAGCTAATTTAGAGCTAGCAACAGTGTAGGAACACAAAATTTAGTGTAAGCTAACCAGCAGTCTGGGTAAACACTGAAGCTCTTCATCCTTGGTGAGCCCTAGCATGTATTGGCTAAACTTTTCACCTCATTTAGGTGCATTTCTATTGCACTGTAATCACTTGAAGACACCAGTAGGCCTACCTAATGGCATCAAAGTGGGGCATATACATTCTGAATGTGCTGTCTGCATGTTTCACTCTGTGTTGGCAGGGCTGGGCCTCTGTTTCTGTTAATTTGTCACAGAAAATCTTAACCATTCTAACAGGCAATATCAATAAGAATCTCCAGTACAGCAGAGCTGTTTTGTAGCTGGTCAGGATTGGCAGTAGACTGCTTCTGGGTTTGTTTTTTTTTTCTCTTCAAGAGGGTATTTAACTTGAGTGATTTTTCTGCCTTTTCTATTGTTTCTTTTCAATTTATACCTGGCTAAAGAAGTTACTTAAAAACCCCTCAATTATATGCACTTGATGACTTTGTGGATTATTTAACAGAGCAAACTTACTTCCAGAAATGATTCGGTTTTCCACTAGTTAAAAATGTAAAACAGTGGTGATAATATGGCACTTAAAATGTGTAAACACTTATGAGCATGAGTATCTTGTTTAAGAGTGTTCCCATTAACTTAAAAATCACTGCTTGTATGATTGTGTGCTTAAGAGATATGGGCATTTAATTGCAAAGCATTATCTCCATCTTCAGGTGGAGAGATTGAGACATATAATTCTTTCCAAGCTGCCTACTGCAGCAGAATTCTTGATGAATAGCTGTGCTTCCAAAGCATCTGAACTGTCCTCTGCCTATCTGCCTGCCTCCATGCTGTTATCTCAAAGTGCTTGAGGAGAACTTTCTAGGGCCACCAGGATGATCAGAGGGCTGGAGTACCTCTGCTATGAGGACAGACTGAAAAAGTTAGGAGGCTCTGAGGTCACCTTGTGGTGGCCTTTCAGTATCTAAGAGGGCCTACAAAAAGCTGGAGAGGACTTTTTAGGCTATCAGGGAGTGACAGGACCAGGGGGAATGAAGCACAGCTGGAGATGGGTATGTTCAGACTGCATGCGAGGAGGAAGGTGTTGAGCATGAGAGTGGTGAGAGCCTGGAATGGGTAGCCCAGGGAGGTGGTTGAGGCCAGGCTGAATGAGGCTCTGGACAGCCTGATCTAGGCTAGGATATCCCTGGCCATGGCAGAGAGGTTGGAACTAGATGATCCTTGTGGTCCCTTCCAACCCTGACTGATTCTATGATCTTCATGAGCTGTCCATGCCCTCTTCAGCTCTATGAAAGCAAAGCAGCTCTCCACTAGCAGGGTCTGCTGTTGGCAGGAATCAACTGGCAACTCACTCCTGTCTATATATAGACATGTGGGAAAGACAAGCCAGCTGCCACAAGCCACCATGTGAGAGGCAGCAGCTGCTGCTCATGACAGTGGAAGAAGTGGGTCCAAGCTTTTACAACAGCATCTCACAGAAGTAGCAAACTTCACAGAATCTCAGAACATTAGGGGCTGGAAGGGGTGGCAAAAGACCATCTGGTCCAAACCCCCTGCCAGAGCAGGGTCACCTAAAGTAGTCACACAGGAGCACATCCAGGTGGGTTTTGAATGTCCCCAGAGAAGAAGACTCAGCCTCTCTGGGCAACCTGTTCCAGTGTTCTGTCACCCTCACAGTGAAAAAGCTTTTCCTTATGTTTATGTGGAACCTCCTAACTTGACTCTTAGCATAGTTTCAAACATAGTTTTGCATGAGGTATTAAGAGACCACAAAACAGCAGATCTTCCATCAGTTTTAGCTGTTCTTGAGTGTCTTGTAGGCACTTTCTCAGATGGGCTTCAATGGTGTGCTCTCACAAACCAGAAGACCAACTATATCCTGGGTTACATCAAAAGAAGCATGGTTAACAGCTTGAGGAAAGTGATTCTGCTCCTCTGCTCTTCTATGTTGAGACCCCAGTGTTCACCTCTAGGGCCACCAGCATAAGAAGAAAGTGTTTGAACAAGTCCAGATGAAGGCCATAAAGCTGATCAGAAGGATGGAACACCTCTCCTAGGAAGACAGGCAGAGAGAGTTGGGGTTGTTCAGTCTGGAGAAGAAAAGTTCCAAGGACACCTTTACTGTGAGCTTTCAGTACTTAAAGGGGGCCTATAAGAAAGCTAGAGAGAGATTTTTTTGCAAGGGCATGTAGTGATAGGTCAAGGGGTAGTGGCTTTAAACTGAAAGCATGTAGATTTAGATTAGATGTAAGAAAGAAGTTCTACACTGTGAGGCTGGTGAGGTACTGAAAGAATTTCCTGAAGAGGTGGTGGACATCCTCTTCCTGGAAGAGTATCGCATCAGACTTAATGGCTTTTGAGCCACTTAATGTAGTGAAAAGTGTCCCTGTCCATGGTGGAGAGGTTGGAATTAGGTTGCAATGTGCTTTAAGGTCCCCTCCAATACAAACCATTCTGAGATTCTGTGTTTTTTTTTTATGATTCTGTAAACATGTGACAGTTGTGTGAAGTAATTTCTAGTTCAGTGGGAGAGTTTTCAAGTTTAATTAGTGCTTCTATTGTCTGGTTCTGTTTGTACATGTGCCTATGGTGGAACAGGCCTTTTCCCTTCCATCTAATATGATTCTTCGAGTAGATAAGCTCCAGAGAGAGTGATTTGCCATTGGAATGGACTGCCCAGGGAGGTGGTGGAGTCACCATCCCTGGAGGTGCTCAAGAAAAGACTGGATGAGGCACTTAGTGCCATGGTCTGGTTGATTGAATAGGGCTGGGTGCTAGGTTGGACTGGATGATCTTGGAGGTCTCTTCCAACCTGGTTGATTCTATGATTCTATGATCGTTTGAGGTCCCTTCCAGCCCCTGACATTCTGTGCTCTTGTGATTCTGTGATTGTGGCAGCATGGTGGTTGCAAGCAATAGGTTGGATCAGTGCATACAAGTCCAATGGTAGGTAGAGGGCTCACAAAACTCTGCAGACCTTTGGACACTCTTTCATACACTAACACCCACGAAGTACATTTTGCTTATCTCATCAGACAGAGAGAAAATGTGGACATAGATTTTCCAAGATTCCCTCTTACTCCTACAGTATGACTACAATTTGAATGCCTTACTTGGCAATTAACAATTTGCTTCTCTGTCTTGATGAGTGTTACTTGGAAGTAAAAAAGACAGAGGAAGGTGTCTGAGCTAATGTTTTCACAGAGCAGTTTTCTATACATGATAGACCCCTAACTAAAATGAATGCCTTGGCCATTTGTGGTATCAGTTATTATCATTTCAGTCTGTCATTGGAATGAATCTTTCTTTTCTCATCTTTTCCCAGATGACTGTATGTCAGGTAACTGATATTTACTTGAAAGCAACAATTAGTTTAAGTGTGAAGAGATAGATTTCGTGCCTTATACAATACTCAGGTGATTGGTGTTTGGTACATCTTAACACTGAAAAGAAACCACAGATGAAACAGGTTCTGGATAGAAATCTGCAACAGCGTCAGGGACTAGGGAAGAAATGGGAACGTTAATGAACAGGTACATCCTCCCTTTTGATGGCAGGAGCCAGCTGAATACATAGAGATCCAAAAGATGCAAGAGGCTGACTGATTTTTCCCTCCTGAAATCTGAATTTGGAATGGAATGCAGGTGATTTTAATAAGGCCTGTGAATATTAATTGGAAATCAAACTCGTGTGATGAGTGTGTCTGGTTTTAAACCAGGACATCGTGTTTGAATCACTGAAAAGTGCGGATGCAATGTATTCTTATATTAGAAATGCTAATGATTAGGACAGATTGAGAGCATTACTGATCACTGAAATGTCTAAGATGGGTGAATATTAGCACTGCTAAACCAGTTAAATGGCAGAGTTTTCTGGCATTTTGTAGTAGTGTCTCCTAAAAATATTGTCACGCCACCTCCATCCCAAATTAACACTTCTAAGGGCCAATGATGTAGTGTGCTTACACTTTAAGGTAGCACTGTGATTCATGTTTTAATGATAGTGGCTGCTGGCTGTAACTATGGAATGTATTGTCATGGAAACTACACTTTTCTATATTTACCCCAGTGTTGGTTATGCGAGAGACAGTGCTTGAAAGAAAATCTGTATAATATATAGCTTAATAATGAGACAGGCAAGCTAGGGAAAAACAGATCAAAGATTCAGCAATGCTACAGCTGTTGTTTGTCACCATAATACATTTCTAAAGAGGCTCAGTGACTGTTCCAGATGATAACTAGCACAGCAAGTCAGAAAGGAGTGCTGCTGCGATGTCACTTTGGACTAATAGGTCAGGCAGACTTAGATTATTGATAGCTGATTGATTGGTATCTGTGTTGTGGACTCCCATGACACTTAATACTCATGTCCAAGCTGTTAAGGGAAAAGTATGAGCTGAGTGAATTGAGGACACTGAGTTGCAAGAGCCTGTTATTTGCAAGAAATAAATCTTCAGAAATGGAACTGGGTTGATACTCTAGCTGTGTAGCAGTTCTATCTGTCACTTCAATCTAGAAACTACTGTCATTTTCCTGAGCTTGGGCTCTTGAGAGCTCTGAGTTCAGAAATACACAGCGAGAAACAAACAATCATCAGAAAATGTTATATACCAAGGTGAAATTTACCTGCACACAAAACTGAATAAAAATAAACTCATTGTAGGGTGCAAAAGAAATAATAGGATGAAAGCTGCTTAAGAGAATGGTTCTGTTATGGTTTTGAACTTTACAAAGTGAGAGTAAGTTATACTGGAGACATTCTACTTGAAATTGAACCACATACTTACATGCAGTACACAGGCACTTAGATACATTTGCACAAGTAGTAAAATCTTAATAGAGGAGCTCTTCTAATTGAGGTCTGCAGCCTCAGGCAGAGCTCTTTAACAATGCTCTGCCACTCACCCTCTGTACCACTTGACCTGGCTGTACACACAGACCTCCATTTGACAGTTTCTACACTCTGTTGTATAACAAATTTTAAGTCTGGGTTTATTACAGCAAATTGTTTCAGTTGTGCCTTAAGAACTCACTTGCAATTGCCAGGGTGACAGGCTGCTCTCATTTCTTTAGAAGGAGTTTCTAATTTGATGGGCAGAGCTTACTGAGTCGCAAAAAAAGCAGGGTCAAATGGCTGTGAAACAACCGCTGGGTTTACCTTGCTCTCAGCTGTGAAATCATTGAAGACATCGCTTTGCTTTCTGTGCCGTAGCCTTTTCGGTTTGTATTTGTGTGTCTGCCATGACTGAGCCTGAAACTGGAGCATATATTCATCCAACTTCTGATATAAATAATCCTCTTACAATGCACAGCTAGCGGATTGCTCATCCAAGTGCTTTATTATGCGCTTTCAGCTGGTGTTGCTTTAACTGAAGGAGCAGCGACAGCTGTAACTGAATCCACACCAGCGTTATGCTCCCAAACTTCTTTAATTGCTGCATTTCTGGAACACAGCAAGCCGTTTGCAGGTTATAGGATAGCAGTGCTAGCTGGAGTCATTAGTGACATTGCCTCAAAAGCAGAGTTTAGAGGGTTACGCTCTAAGCTTCCTGCTGGTGCATTTTCCGTGTAACTTCATTTCTTTATTCAGTGTCTCCTGCAATCCTTCAACCTGTCTATTTGTAAATTCGTGCCTGGAGAAAGCTCCCATGTGGCAAGCCAGGATTGGATAAATGTTACTTGTATTTCTCTGATTGCAAACTCCCAGCATCTGGGATTTTCAGCTTTGAGTACAGTTCGTTTCATGCTGAGATTCATCTTTTTGGGGAAAGCAAAGGTCATCTCTTCGCCGGAGTTGCGACTGATTTGATTCTTTTTCTCGGGGAGGCGCTGGGAAGGGAATCCTTACTGGAATGCATATTGATAAAGGCTGAGGATTCTGGCTTCTTAGATAAGTAATTTTTTTTTTTTCCTCTTCTCTCCCCACAATGACTATGTATTGCAGCAACTCACTGGCTTTTTACCAAATCAGGAGCTGCAGTATTTTTCTTCCGATGGAATAATTTCAGCCCACTTCAGCTAGCATGACAATCTTATGTGATTGTTATGAGTAGGCGTTTACATCCTTTTACATGCTAATACTGCCACACCTGCTAGTCCCCCTCATTTCCATTTCTCTCTTTTTTTCCCCTTTTTTTTCCCTTTTTTTCTTTTTTTTTTTCCCTGTTCCCCCCATGATGTAAAAACTAATTTCCCAGAGGAAGGGAAATCCTGAGATTCATGATCAATGCTGCATCGTTGATTCATCAACAAAGAAGGGGATGGCTGAATGGGACACAGGTAGAGATTCAAGCAGGCTGCTTCCGACCAGCAAGAGAAAAGCTAGCTGTTGAGCAGCATATGTTGCCACTCCATGTGCTGTATTAGCTACTTGTTTTCAGCCTTCAGTAGGCTGCCACTACTGCAGCACTAAAGGAATGTGCCCTATTGTTAAAAATCCTGACTGCTTTACACCAATGATTTGCCACTGCAAAGTTGCATGCACCAACAACACTTTATCGTTGATGTTTGGATGCAAGGTAGGATGTGGTTAATGTATTTAAATGCATGCTGTAACTCCTTTGAATATCTGTGCCGTTTAATTTGATGTCTGACTAGAGGTTTCAGTGCAAACTGTGATACGTTGGCTATAAATCAGGGCTTACAGCAGATACGTTTTAAATATTAGGGGGAGAAAAAAAAATCAGAAGTGAAGCTTCCTTATTTCCCAGGGTTGTACGAGTGGAGATTTACACGGGAGAATATAATGGATTATGAAGCTTTTCTTTTAGAGTTGATTGTGTACTTAGCTAACAGTGCTAAGATTACTAAACCCCTACTCTGCCATTTGCCCAGCTTTATTGGTTTTGATGTGTGCACTGTTATTACAAAAACACAAAACCAGAAAGATTGAGTATATTTTTTTCCCCTCCATTTATACTGCTGACATGGTTTTAAGCATAAGAGCAGTACAGTATACAGCCCTGCAGTTCTCTGTAACAAATAAAGTAAGCTAGCTCCTGAAACCATTTTTAAGTCTACAGAAATAATTGTTTTAATAAGTGTTTTCTTCTAGGGACTGGACAATCATTGCATTCCTCCTTTAAATTTAAATCAAAAGGTGGCGCAGTTAGCCAGAGAAGTTTCTTTTCTGGCTGTGTAATGCCAGCC
Organism: Pogoniulus pusillus; assembly: GCF_015220805.1. Lineage (NCBI taxonomy): Eukaryota > Metazoa > Chordata > Aves > Piciformes > Lybiidae > Pogoniulus > Pogoniulus pusillus. Next base: position 5,669,544 of record NC_087266.1, read on the forward strand.
CACCCCAATTTTTTTTTTAACAAAGGTGTTGGATCAGGCTGTATATTTCCCCATATAGATCCTGAGTCTAAGCAATGGTTGTTATTTTACTGAAAGGATTCCAAAGTGTTGACATGCTTAAAAAAACTTATTATATTGAGTAAACAAGTTTGGTTCACTGATTACTGGATAATCATGGTGACTTCATGGGGGGTGTGTGTGGGGGGGGTATGTGTAAAAATTTTGTCCCATTCCTTTTCCTTGCTATCCTTAATACTGGATGATATTAAAACTATTCCTCTCTGTTTGAATAGAATAGAAAACAAGCAGCTATCTAAGAAATAATAGCCATAGTGTTTGGGGTATTTTTTTAATGATCTGTGTAAATTATTTAATCCTCATAAATTGTCTAAGCTCCCAAAAATCACCTTTTAGTTGTACAACCCACAAACTAGGGAACACAGTATGATATTCTGAGCTCCTGTGTGACAGACCAGCCTAAACCAAGTGAAGTAACTTCATTAAGTAGGTTATAGGTGGCCCAATGCTCCCTAAACGTACCTCAGCTAGTGGTTAATGCCAGATCTACTGCTTCATTAATATACTTAAACCAGCTTTCAGCCACACATTTGCCAATTGTCTACCTTCTTCTCTTCCTCAAACTATGGCCTGCCTACATCTCTAGTTACTTGAGACTTTCCTGATCTAAAGTTTCTTGTTTCTTCACTTTCACTTCCATTTTAAACAGGCAAAATGACATTCCATTAGCGAAAGAGTTATCATTTAATTGCTGTGTCATGATGCCGCTAGTGATATAAATAGCACCAAGAGTTTAGCAGATTAAAAGCATTCTTTTTTTCAATCTGCATCTTTTTGCTAGGAACAATTCCTGTTTCTTTCATGATTTACCTTTTAAAAACTTAAACCCATCTTGTTTTTAAACTTCTAATTAATAAAGGCGAATTGTTAGTCATGGGAAATTAAATGCAAGCCACCCTTCTACGAAGGTAGGCCAGTGGCCTAGGGACTAGTATCCAATTTGTATTCCTGCCTGTAAGCATGGTTTTCAAAGGATAGCCTTTGATGCACTTAAGTTCTTTCATGATTTTCAGATCCTGTTAGGAAGAAGGAAGAGAATAAAAATAATACATTTCAAACTTTTTTCTCCCCCCCTCCCCCCCCCCCCCCCCCCCTTTCTTCAGTGCTTCAGGCTCATTAAGTTAGTCACAGTCAATGTTTTATCTTCTCGTGGTAGTGTATGAACTACTTCTCAAATGAAAAGTGGATGTGTGGGATAGTGATCATTTGCAGAAAGATGAGAAGGAGTACAAGCGAAGTGAGTTATCTCGGGTTGGTTCAACACATGTCAGATTAGTACCCTTTGATACCACCATCAAGCATCCAGGAGATAGTCTCTACCCATAGCAGTGTATCACCTCACTTCAAATACCTTTTGCTCATTTCTATCTGTTCTGCAGGGTGTGTCTAAATACATGACTTTTTGCTTTGGCTATGTAGGGCCAGATTTGTAGATTTCCTTTTGTACCAAGGCTTCCAGCTCCTCCTATCTGTTACCCATACTACGTGCAGCAGTGTACATACACTTCAGCTGGGCTGCTGGTTTTACCCCTGTCTCTGGCCTACCACCCTCAGCCTCCTTCAGTTTGTCTCTAGTACTGTTGTGCTTAACCCCCTTGCCTTCCAGTCTAGTTTAGTTTAAAGCCCTCTCAACAAGCCTTGCCAACTAACGCACCAGGATCTTGCTGTCTACAACTACCTGAAGGGAGGCTGTAGCCAGGCGGGGTTTGGTCTCTTCTGCCAGGCAACGAGCAACAGAACAAGGGGACACAGTCTCAAGTTGTGGTGGAGGAGGTCTAGGCTGGATGTTAGGAAGAATTTCTTCCCAGAGAGAGGGATTTGCCATTGGAATGGGCTGCCCAGGGAGGTGGTGGAGTCACCGTCCCTGGAGGTGTTCAAGAAAAGACAGGATGAGGCACTTAGTGCCATGGTCTAGTTCATTGGCCAGGGCTGGATGATAGTTTCGACTGGATGATTGTAGAGGTCTCTTCCAATCTGATTGATTCTATGATTCTATGATCTGTTACTAGCAGACCCCAGGCCATATAAAGTTCCCCAAGATCAAAGGATCCAAAATTTCATTGATGGCACCAGCCTCTGATCTTGGACATCTGTTCCCAGCTGGTTAATTCTATGATTCTATGATTTAAGGGTGCAGATCCATTGTTAACAAGTAAAGAAATCTGCACAAGAAATAAGAGTATTCCTTGTTAAGAAATCTTTTAGTTAAGCATCATGATATCATGGATCTAAGTGTGCTCATAATATTATGACTTCTACAGTCAGGTGGTTCTTGAACTCAGAAAGGGGAATAATATACTGGAATGACACTCTATATTCTGAGTGGAAGGGGAGAGAAGAGGTTCTTAGAATAGAAGAAGAGTTTTAAAATATAGATAGTGGAATAGGCAGCAAAGGCAAAGGTAAATACCTCCAAATTTTGGCGACTATCTGCAAGTGATAAAACAATCAGGTCAGGTTATTAACTAGCTCCCTTCAAAAGGACAGTGCAACTTGCAGGATTGCAACATTGCTCACACTCTACATCTATGGTTTTTACTTTAATTTGGTGCCACATGCAGTCTCCTTTTCCTATGGACACGTGAGTGAGAGAAATGCACCACATCAGAACCATTACACCCATTTTTATCTGTTCCCAGTGCAAAAATTTTACATTCTGCTCACTCCTAACAGGTGGTGCCAGGGAGTAAATTTGGGGGGGCAGGAAGAGGGTGTGCATGTCTTACTACACCATATGTTGCAAAGAAGGCAGTGGAGGAGTCAACTGTGCCTGCAGGAAGCTTTCCTTTTCAGCTTGATTTCCTGGAATTTGATAGCTGACCCTTTCCTAGACTTTTCCTTTTGGTGATTTCTAGTTTTAGGATCCTTGACCTTGAAATTGCAGAGAATTCAGAGCAGTTTCATTTAAAAGGCAGAGGAGTATCTACCTGGAGTGTAACTATTGCAACCTACTCTAACATATTTAAACAATTCTCCCATTCTTGGTGGAGAAGTGGTTTTGAAATATGGCTCTCATCTGCCAGAAAGTGTTTTGTAGGACTGTCTTGTTCATAATCTTGCAGAGAGCTGGGATGTGAATGTGTATCCCCTGAGTCCTAGAGTTGCTCCATGACTACTGGACAGATTTGTGTTTGTGGATTAAAAGACATCTTATGTGTAAGATAGAGCTGCCTTCACAGATCTCCATCAAGAAAAGTGCCAAGGCACATATATGATTCTCCCTGGAGATGATGAGACTTAAATTCAAGTTTAAATGTCAGTATGTGCTTACTCATGTTGCTGAATTTGGACCTGCAATAGTTCATTCAGTATTGCAGATGAGTTATCTCTCAACTTTTCACATCCTGTCCATTTTGCTCTTATTAGGAGTGCCAGGGAAGGATTTCAGATTGACTGAGATGTCTCTTAAATTACATTGCAGACACTCACGTGGAAGTGGTTTTTTCTGTCTTATCTTCTTTACATCTGTGTATTGAATATAGATATTGAGGAAATTCCATTGAAAAGATGAGTGACTTCTCTGTTTGTCGACCTTGACCAGGTATTTTGATAAATCCTACTTTCCCTTTGATCTAGGTTTATTTTTAGAACTGTCCTAGCATAATTCAAAAGTGGGTTTTGGTGTGGGGCTTTTTAAGGAATAAGATATACCTTCCCTCTCTTCCCTATCTCCTTCTTTTCCTCCCAGCACATTTATCACAACCAGTTCTCTGGCACAATAGCTGATTTTGGTATTTTCTTTTCCCCTACTATTTCTCTTTTTTTTTTTTTTTTTTTTTTTTTTTTTGTAGCAGGAATAGCCACACAGTGACCTATTCCTCTATCCAAGGTGAGCGTAAAAGTAAAGCCACTTGTTTCTCCAGCTGCCAAAACTCTGTTTTGCAAATCAGTTGCAATGCAGAAGTTTTACTATTAAAACAAGTAGTAGTTAGTGAACGTCTTGATATTCCTATTTATTATTTTTGTCATGATCAAACTGCAAGAAAACTACAAGAAAACAACTAGTTTTCTGTACTAGTGTTATTAAAATCATAGAATGAACCAGGTTGGAAGAGACCTCCAAGATCATCCAGTCCAACCTATCCCTCAGCCCTATACAATCAACTAGACCATGGCACTGAGTGCCTCATCCAGGCTTTTCTTCAACACCTCCAGGGATGGTGACTCCACCACCCCCCCCCCGGGCAGCCCATTCCAATGCCAATCACTCTCTCTGCCAACAACTTCCTCCTAACTTCCAGCCTAGACCTCCCCCGACACAACTTGAGACTGTGTCCCCTTGTTCTATTGATGGTTGCCTGGCAGAAGAGACCAACCCCCACCTGGCTACAATGTCCCCTCAGGTAGTTGTAGACAGCAATGAGGTTACCCCTGAGCCTCCTCTTCTCCAGGCTGCACACCCCCAGGTCCCTCAGCCTCTCCTCACAGGGCTGTGTTCCAGGCCCCTCACCAGCTTTGTCACCCTTCTCTGGACACGTTCCAGCACCTCAACATCTCTCTATAATTGAGGGGCCCAGAACTGGACACAGTACTCAGGGTGTATTGCACTGATGTATTTCAATTCTGATTTCTTTTGAGGCCTGACTTGGACAGATTGAAAAATGCAATGCAGCATTCAGGGTCGTTCTGACTTCTCTAATTCTTCTATAGATGGAACCTTATACAACCTATCAGCCTCTATAAATTACATCTCTATGGAGGCTGATTGTATAGGGTTCCAGAAGTCTCTGAAAGAGTTTGCTGTCTATTCATAAACAATCATCAGAGGAAGTCAACTGGAACATTATTACCACTCTCTATGCATAATATTTGACAGTGGCACTGAGAAACCTACTTGCACATATTATTACTGTTAGGCCACTGTTGTGTTAAATTTAAAGTGTTCAGCAATAGAAGGAGCTACAGAGAGATGCAGGACTGTCACTGGCAAGAGGCTCTCAGTATGATCAGCTGTGTCAGAGAGGAATTGTGCATTACTATAAAGTGCTCAAGGTGGAGAGAGTTTTTGTCTGTGCTATAGCACCTATGCAAAATAGACATGAGTGTAATCCCACTGCCCATATTAGGTCACCCCTGAGCCTCCTCTTCTCCAGGCTAAACACCCCCAGCTCCCTCAGCCTCTCCTCACAGGGCTGTGTTCCAGGCTTCTCACTAGCTTCATTGCCCTTCTCTGGACATGTTCCAGCACCTCAACATCTCTCTTGAATTGGGGAGCTCAGAGCAGGACACAGCACTCAAGGTGTGGCCTGACCAGTGCTGAGTACAGGGGCAGAATAACCTCCCTTATCCTACTGACCACACTGTTCCTGATACAAGCCAGGATGCCATTGGCTCTCTTGGCCACGTGGACATCTTGCTGCCTCATGTTCAGCTACTATCTACCAGTATCCCCAGGTCTCTTTCTTCCTGGCTTCTCTCCAACCACTCTGTCTCTATCATGTAGCGTTGCTTGGGGTTGTTGTGGCCAAAGTGTAGAGCCCTGCACTTGGCCTTGTTAAATCTCATCCCATGAAGGCAGTAGCTTTGGCAAGGGTCTTGAGGAGGCAAGCAGAAGAGCAAGTAACACTGGTGAGGTCTGACTGGCTTGAAAGTGAATTAAAAATGGAATTGTTTGATCATGACCCCCCCCCCCCCCCTCAAGGCGTGTAGGAGTTTAGTTGCTGATTAAGGAATGCAAACAAGCTTCACCATTTCAGTCTGATTTGGTGTGAGCTCATTTGTTAGCTGTCACTCACTGGCACTGGCCAACGTCTGGGTGGGTGATGCCCAAGCATTTCAGATGTTAAAAATATATCTGCTTGTGTGAGAATGCCATGTCTCATTTTTTGCCAGTATCCTGCCCACGAGCTCCCTGTACATTGTAAAGAGGGGTGGCTGGTAGGAGACTCTCTGAGAAACCACACCATAATAAACACCTTACATTAAGAATTAACAATGCTAAAAGTAGCTTCTAAAGTGAAGTTGGTATTGGCTTTGTTTTTTGAAAAGTGTGTACAGTGATAGAAACTTTGCTTCTGGCTGGAATCTTCAATCCCTGCATTATTTTCAGTCATTTTGCCAGCATATCTGTTTCTAGCTACTATCAGGGGCTGGACATTGGATGAGATGGCCTATGGTGCTTCCTGTGAATACTTCTGTCATCAAAGAATGTCATCACAGAATATTTACTGGCAGCACAGCAATTTTCCTCACTCTAAAATTTACCTGGATCTAAAGGATGCTATGAATACTGTGACTATTGAGTACTTAGTCCAGTTCTGGGCTCCTCAAGTCAAGAGAGATGTTGAGATACTGGAATATGTCCAGAGAAGGGCAACAAAGCTGGTGAGGGGCCTGGAGCATATTTACCTTACAGATTCATAATTATACTTCCAATACACTCAAGGGCCAAGTGACTCAAAAGGATAGCCCAAACATCCTTAACAAGCCCTCTGAGGAGAGGCTGAGGGAGCTGGGGGTGTGCAGCCTGGAGAAGAGGAGGCTCAGGGTGACCTCACTGCTGTCTACAACTACCTGAAGGGAGGCTGTAGCCAGGTGGGGGTTGGTCTCTTCTCCCAAGCAACCAGCACTAGAACAAGGAGACACAGTCTCAAGTTGTGCTGGAGGAGGTCTAGGCTGGATGTTAAGAGGAAGGTCTTCACAGAGAGAACATATTCCAATTGGCCATTGGAATGGGCTGCCCAGGGAGGTGGTGGAGTTGCTGTCCCTGGAGGTGTTGAAGCAAAGCCTGCCTGAGGCACTTAGTGCCATGGTCTAGTTCATTGGTTAGGGCTGGGTGCTAGGTTGGACTGGATGATCTTGGAGGTCTCTTCCAACCTGGTTGATTCTATGATTCTATGATTCTATTAGATAGAGCTGGGTGCTAGGTTGGACTGGATGATCCTGGAGTTCACTTCCAACCTGGTTGATTCTATGATTCTAATACCCTCTCCATTATACCTTTTAACATATAACCATGGTGGGAAATAGGTTTGGTTTTCAGTTAGCAATAAAGCAGAGCTGATTGTTTTACTCCACAGACACTCTATTGGAAATATGACAGTAAAGTGTACCTATGGAAAAAGAAAAAACAGGGCAAGAGGCACATGGCTGAGTGTTAGTGATTATTTTGAAGGGGGAGTACAGAGTTTGCTGAAACACTTAATGTTTTAAATACACCTTTGCTTTAAAATACACGTAATAATTACATTAAATGAGGTGCTTTCAAATAGGCATGTATAAATAGTAGAATGACTTGATGCAGAGTTACATGAGCAGCTTGATTTTTACAAACTAATTATTGACTGAGAAGGCTAAATATAGACATTCAGCTCAACTGTAAAAGATGACAGAGAAGAGAATGGTGCTAAAAAAGTGTTATATAAGTATGTTTAAGTGATAATAGCAATAAAACTGAAAACTGTCACTGAACAGTTCTCTTCATCTTTGAAAAGTGGCTTTTATGTTTCTAGTATAGATGTCAGGAATATTCTCGTTATTAAAAAATAGGTGTTTATAATTTTTTCTTTATTATTATATTTTCTTGAGCTTTAAGCATTTTCAGTAACATTAATAAGCATTAAAGACATAGAATCATAGAATCAACCAGGTTGGAAGGGACCTCCAAGATCAGCCAGTCCAACCTAGCACCCAGCCCTAGCCAGTCAACTAGACCATGGCACTAAGTGCCTCAGCCAGGCTTTTCTTGAACACCTCCAGGGACAGCAATTCCATCACCTCCCTGGGCAGCCCATTCCAATGCCAATCACTCTCTCTGCCAACAACTTCCTCCTAACATCCAGCTTATACCTCCCCCAGCACAACTTGAGACTCTGTCTCCTTGTTCTGTTGCTGGGAGAAGAGACCAACAACCACCTGGCTACAGCCTCCCTTCAGGTAGTTGTAGACAGCAATGAGGTCTGCCCTGAGCCTCCTCTTCTCCAGGCTGCACACCCCCAGCTCCCTCAGCCTCTCCTCAGAGGGCTTGTTAAGGATGTTTGGACTACTCTTTTGAGTCACTTGGCTACTGAGTGTATTGAAAGTATAATTATGAATCTGTAAGGTAAATATGGTCCTCTTTACCCAGCTTCAGTGAAGAATGGCACCCACATGCTCAAACAATCCCCACTACTTTGTGCATGTTCAAAATGAAGCTTTCTGGGAAAATGCCTGACTCTCCATGAAACAAAGTTCTTGGTTTTCAGTTTTTCCTCAAGCTGGCATTTCAGAAACCTTGATTCTGAGAATCCTGATGCATCATTTTTAGGAGATTTCCTTTAGGAGATATTCACAGCTGTTCAGTGTAATTAAGACAGAATATGCTAAGTAGTAGTTTTCAGAAAGATGTGAGCTGGTATCAGCACTGAAGTCCACACAATGAATCACCTGGAGGCTCTGTAGCAATGGCAAGTATGGCACACAGCCTAAGTCAACATGCAGCTGTCTGCAGAAGGCAAAGTTTCCCCTGTGGAAACAGACCTGCAACTACAGACCTTGGACCAGCTGCACATTTTTTAGGATACACCTGTGCTGCCAAATGAGGTTCAACAAGGACAAGTGCAGAGTCCTGGACCTGGGAAGGTATAACAAACTGAACCAGTACAGGTTGGGAGGTGATCTGCTGGAGAGCCGTCCTGTGCTGGTGGATAACAAGTTACCCATGGCACAGCAATGTGCCCTTGTGGCCAAGAAGGCCAATGGGATCCTGGAGTGTATGAAGAAGAGTGTGTCCAGCAGATCAAGGGAGGTTCTCCTCACCCTCTGCCCTGGTGAGACCTCATCTTGAATACTGTGTTCAGTTTCGGGCTCCCCAGTTTAAGGGGGATCTGCTGGAGAGGGTCCAGCGGAGGGCTATGGGGATGATGAGGGGACTGCAGCACGGTCTGATGAGGAGAGGCTGAGGGGCCTGAGGCTTTTTAGTCTGGAGAAGAGAAGACTGAGAGGGGATTTGATAAATGTTTATAGGTATCTGAAGGCTGAGGTCAGGAGTGGGGGGACAGGCTCTGCTCACTTGCTCCCTGGGATAGCACAAGGAGCAATGGACGTAAGCTTAAGCACAAGAGGTTCCACCTCAATACAAGGGGGAATTTCTTTACTGTAATGGTCCCAGAGCACTGGAACAGGCTCCCCAGAGAGGTTTTGTAGTGTCCTTCTCTGGAGACTTTCAAGGCCTTTCTGGATGCATTCCTCTGTGACCTGAGCTAGATTATGGTCCTGCTGTGGCAGGGGGTTGGACTCAATAATCTCTTTGGTTCCCTTCCAACCCCTGACATCCTGTGATCCTGTGATATTGCTAAGTTAAAACAGGGCTGATGAGTCACCTCAAGTAGCCAAGTCCTAATATTCCAGACTGCAACCTTGTTAGTTCTCTTCCTTAGCTATATTCTGGGGTGCTTCCAAGCACTTTCAAGATGGTTTGTAGGCATGGATTCAAGGGTTGTTCACTCTAGGGACTCTTTCCAAGAGGGAGCATGGAAGATTACTTGCAGCCTACAGCAAGTTCTCTTGGCTATATCTTCAAACACCTCCCACTTCTGCCCCTTGCCTTTACACAATATTTGAAAGCCTGCAACACATCTCCAGTTTCCTTGAATAAAAATGACACTTTAGTAGCAACGTGGCCACAAACCTCTTCAGCAGCTTAGCCTGGGAACCAAGGATCAGGCTAAAAACCAGATGCCTTTAACATAGTATATGTGGTGTCAGGGTCTTTGTCATGATTCCACAACTTGGAGCTTGAAATAGGGCAGCGGTTGGAATACCTCTGTTAGACTTAGTTCTTGTGTACCTTAGCACACCTGTAAACTGGTAGAGTACCTGGAATATACTTGGGAATACTGTGTTAGAGATCTAAGCCAAATTCTGAAAGAAATTTGCCTTGGACTCAGCAAAAGGTGAGATACCTTTTGTTCAGCTCATAGATGACTCCACCATCAAGTGGAGAGAAAGTGATGTTTAAAGTCAATGATTTGAAAGCTTACATACCCATAAGGTAATTTAAGTTAGTGATGCATGCTTATCTACCACCATGTAAGGCTGGCATATAGCTTATTGTGACCACCTGTTAAAGTATGTGAGTCCTGGAACTCATCCTATTTCTGAGGGACGTTGTCAGCTGGCAATGAGATGCCCTGGAATCCTTATCTATCCCAGGGATATCCCAATCTGTATTAAACAAAGTTCCATAACAATGTAATCACTCTATCAGATACTGAGAAAACAGTTGCTGCTGGAGATGGGTCTGTGGCCTCGACAGGGAACAGGAGCTCCTTATATCCATTCTTGGCTCTTAACACAGAGTTCCTGTTGTGGCCTGGGGAAAATTGTGCCTTTCTTCCCTTTCTGAAAAAATAAAGCAGGAATTATCTGCCTCAGAGGAGTATTGAGAATTAGTAATTATTGCATGTATGCAGCACTGAAATTAAATGAACTGTGCAAGTGTAATGCACTGTTGGTTGGAAGAACCAACATAAAGCTGTAGTAAGCCTAAAAATGGGGAGAATATAAGGGAAAAATGAATTATATTAGTGAGAATAAAACTATTTCCTGCTCCTTTTTATTTCCCCCCCCCCCCCTCCCCCCCCCCCCCCCCCCCCCCGTATGGTACTCTCTCCCCATTATTTATTTCAGGTATACCTTGAAATACTATTGTTCATCTCTTTTTAAAGATCCTCCTCCAGGTATGAGCTTTCACATCTCATTTTTTGCCCATAGCAAATTGCTGTGGTTGAGTTGCAAGTCTCTGGAAGAGGGAGGATGAAAAGAAAGTGCTGACAGGCTCTTATCTCCACCCATCCACGTAGTGCTACTATCATCTGATTTATTATAAACAGTTGCTGTAGGGGAGAAGCACTTACCAGAGCTATCTGAGTTTTTGTTTTGCAAAGACTGTTTAAAAATAGTTGTGGGATCATAGAATCAACCAGGTTGGAAGAGACCTCCAAGATCATCCAGTCCAACCTAGCACCCAGCCCTAGCCAATCAACTAGACCATGGCACTAAGTGCCTCAGCCAGGCTTCTTTTGAACACCTCCAGGAATGGTGACTCCACTATCTTCCTGGGCAGCCCATTCCAGAACCTTGTAGTAGTACTAATTCTTCAGACACTTACTCCTCTTTGCCTACAATTTTTATGTGTGGCTTTCTAAGTTTCTTTTAGAGATGCATCCAATGTGAGGTCATTGATACCCATTGATACCCAGTCATACAGTAGTTTGGGACAATATGTTTTCTCACGTTGTGCCACGGAATGTCTGGGCTGGATGTTAGGAGGAAGTTCTTGCCAGAGAGAGTGATTGGCATTGGAATGGGCTGCCCAGGGAGGTGGTGGAGTTGCTGTCCCTGGAGGTGTTGAAGAAAAGCCTGGCTGAGGCACTTAGTGCCATGGTCTAGTTGACTGGCTAGGGCTGGGTGCTAGGTTGGACTGGATGACCTTGGAGGTCTCTTCCAACCTGTTTGATTCTATGATTCTGTGATTCTATGATAAGACAAAGTTTCGTGATGCATTTTAAAGCATGTATTCCTTCTGAGAACAATAAAGAAAACTCAGAGGAGGAGGGAGAGAGCAGAGGAAGGAGAAGAAGATGACCTAGAAAATGTGCTTGTGGCTCTAATTCTGTGTGTGTGTATGTATGCATTACAGACAAGCCTTTTGCATCTCTTTCCTTAAGGCCCTGGTGTTTAGCACTCTTTGCTATATACATCAACCCCCATGTGAGTTCCAGGCATGCAGCTCCTTAATTTGCCAGCATTAAGGGCATCATTCCAGTGTCTTGAGGTTCACAAAATCGTAGAATGTCAGGGGCTGGAAGGGATCTTGAAAGATCATCTGGTCCAACCCTCCTGCCATAGCAGGTTCAGAGCCTCTACATATGTTGGGATCTATCAGGGGCAGAGGGAAATGAAACTCTGAGACAATTTTTCAGAAGGCTGTGAGGTCTGATTATGAAGAGGGAGCTTTTATATTAAAAATGTTATTGCTGTAAGGCCACAGAGCTTCACATTTGCTTCATCAGGTGAGATATGGCTGTAGGGACAGAGTAGCACCATTTCCCTAACAGAGATGCTGTTGTATTTCATGCTGGAGCTGGCTTCCTAAAACAAAGGTTTTAATTTGCTGTGTGCATCTGTTGTATAAATCTCTTAATATTGCTGGATTGTGTCATCTTCTTAGAGAGCATTAGCCACTACTTACAGAACCACAGATCATAGAAAGGTCTAGGTTGGAAGGGACCTCAAGGATCATCCAGATCCAAACCCCCGCCATAGGCAGGGACACCTCCCACTAGAGCAGGTTGCTCAAGGCCTCATCCAACCTGGCCTTACACACCTCCAGGGAGGAAGCAGCCACAACCTCCCTGGGCAACCTGTGCCAGTGTCTAACCACCCTCACTGCAAAGAAATTCCTCCTAACACCTAGTCTAAATCTCCCCTCTTCCACTTGAAACCCATTACTCATTGTCCTGTCATTATGAGACCTTGTAAACAGCCCCTCCCCAGCCTTCCTGTAGGTCCCTTCAGATACTGGAAGGCCACAAGAAGGTCTTCTCAAAGCCTCTCTTCTCCAGATTGAAGAGCCCCAACTCCTGTAGCCTGTCCTCATAGCAGAGCTGCTCCAGCCCTCTGAGCATCTTTGTGGCCCTCCTCTGGACTGGCTCAAACAGTTCAATGTCCTTCTTGCATTGAGGGCTCCAGAACTGCACACAGTACTCCAGATGGGGTCTGAGGAGAGCAGAATAAAAAGGAAGAACCACCTCCTTGCCCTGCTGGCCACAGGGCTGGGTGCTAGGTTGGACTGGATGATCTTGGAGGTCTCTTCCAACCTGGTTGATTCTGTGGATCTGTGATTCTATGCAATGTCTCTTCTTTCCATGTAATTGGAACAAAAATGTGGGGTGTGCTGAGACAGAGAGAAGTTCTCTCAAACTAATCCACATCCTGTGTGCAAACATCAGCTATGTCTTGACTATTTGTATTCACCAAGAGAGACAGCATAAGACTCCATGAGTTACTAAAGTTTCTCTTATTAAAATGAGAGCTAGTTCTATAGCCAAATGATTTCCCTTCCATTGTCTTCAGTTCATTCTCAAAAGAAAGGAGCTTAGATAAGAACAAGTTATCTCAAGTTGTGCTGGGAGAGGTATAAGCTGGATGTTAGGAGGAAGTTCTTCACAGAGAGAGTGATTTCCCATTGGAATGGGCTGCCCAAGGAGGTGGTGGAGTTGCTGTCCCTGGAGGTGTTGAAGCAAAGCCTGGCTGAGGCACTTAGTGCCATGGTCTAGTTGACTGGCTAGGGCTGGGTGCTAGGTTGGACTGGCTGATCTTGGAGGTCTCTTCCAACCTGGTTGATTCTATGATTCTATGATTCTGTGTTATAAGAATATGTAGAAAGTAATCACAGAATAATAGAAATATTGATTGCAAAGGATGTCTGTAATTCACCTCATCCAAATTTCACTGAAAGCAGGAGGAATGACAGGTGATGTAGCATGCAGCCAAAGACCTGGTTTAGCAGAAGAAACGGTTTGGTTTTCAAGTAGTTTCAAGTGAAATTTCTCTTGAGCTAAAACAAAGGCAAGTTTGGGTAGCATAATCCAGTGTTTAAAAGAAAGGAAAGGAGGTTAATGAGCTAAGTGTAGCTGCTCATTTTTTCACTGATACAAGAGAAGATGTAGAAGATGTCCATTTAGCCCCTTTTCATAAAGTGGGAAACGTTGCTAGGGGCTTATATGGTAGAGGCTGCTGTTACAAGGGTAATATCTCACCTTCTCTGCTTCAGTCTCTCCATTAGTAAAAAGTTTGGGTAGAGTTTATGAGACTCTAAGGTCAAGATCTTTGTGATACTTGGGTAATGGCCACCTTGGCTTTTGATGGCAAATAAGCACCTTTTAAGGATCTGAGGATGTGGTACCAGAGAAGGGTGACAAAGCTGGCGAGGGACCTGGAACACAAGCTCTATGAGGAGAGGATGAGGGAGCTGGAGTTGTTTAGCCTGGAGAAGAGGAAGCTTGGGGGGACCTCATTGCTGTCTACAACTACCTGAAGGGAGGCTGTAGCCAGGTGGAGGTTGGTCTCTTCTGCCAGGCAACCATCAACAGAACAAGGGGACACAGTCTCAAGTTGTGCTGGGGGAGATCTAGGCTGGATGTTACTAGGAAGTTGTTGGCAGAGAGAGTGATTTCCCATTGGAATGGGCTGCCCAGGGAGGTGGCGGAGTCACCATCCCTGGAGGTGTTGAAGCAAATTAGTGCCATGGTCTAGTTGATTGTCAGGGCTGGGTGCTAGATTGGACTGGATGATCCTGGAGGTCTCTTCCGACCTGGTTGATTCTATGATTTTATGAGTCTCTCTCCCTCCAGTACTTCATTTCTTCAGCCCTATGCCTTATCTTGCACTTTGCTTTATCCTCAAATATGCATATGTGCTTTCTTTGCTGTTGCTGACTCTCACTTTAAGTTCCCTGTTAGATCCCAGGGTTAAAGTGCAGGGTTGAGAAGGAGAAAAAGGTTAACAGGGCAATTCTGGTGTAAGTGGTAAACAAGAATAGGGAACTGTGTCCATACCCTTTCACACATGTAGACAAGTGCAACCAGGTCACTAAACTCTACACTTGCCTGGTACATTAGCCACATTCCCACTCTTAAATTCTGTAAATGTGGTGACTTTAGGGTTTGGATGAGAAGTGGGTGAGAGAAGTGTAATGTTTGTTTCAAGCTGTAAAGCTGCATTTGAAAGTGTAAAATATGTGTGTGATATGGTGGTTGATTTGACTTAGAAAGAAAATGCACATTGACACACTCCTGATATTTTTTATGCAAGAGTAAGTAGTCAACAGGACTTAGAGTGATGCAGTAAATAGACACATGAGCTGTGACCGAAAAGTCTGATAAGTTAAATCCTACTAAAGCAATTGAAGCATTTCTTTCTTAAGATGGTTTTAACTCCTTGCAGTAAGAGCAACTAATATGAAAATAAGCTAAGAAAAGGAAAGGGAGCGGATTCCACTTGGAGTTTCCCACAATAATTGGTTTCCCGTGTTAGATAGTGAGAAACTACTGCAGAGACCAAAGTAAGACTGGTTATGTAATAGCAGTTCTGGGGCCCTCAATTCAAGAGTGATGTTGAGGTGCTGGAACATGTCCAGAGAAGGGCAACAAAACTGGTGAGGGGCCTGGAGCACAAATCCTATGAGGAGAGGTTGAGGGAACTGGGGATGTGCAGCCTGGAGAAGAGGAGGCTCAGGGGTGATCTTATTGCTGTCTACAACTACCTAAAGGGACATTGTAGCCAGGTGGGGGGTGGCCTCTTCTCCCAGGCAACCAGCAATAGAACAAGGGGACACAGTCTCAAGTTGTGCCAGGGTAGGTATAGGCTGGATATTAGGAAGAAGTTCTTCACAGAGAGAGTGATTGGCATTGGAATGGGCTGCCCAGGGAGGTGGTGGAGGCACCGTCCCTGGGGGTCTTCAAGAAAAGCCTGGCTGAGGCACTTAGTGCCATGGTCTAGTTGATTGGTTAGGGCTGGGTGCTAGTTTGGACTGGATGATCTTGGAGTTCTCTTCCAACCTGCTTGATTCTATGACTGCTTGAGAAAGCTAAATACTTCCATGCTAGTAGTTCTGGTTTTGACTCTAAACCACATACATGACTGATGTCAAGACCAAGGCACAGCATGTAATGCAATGGCTACCCTTTGGTGTAGTTTAAACTCAGAAACCAGAGACAGGGCTTTTTATTGAGATGCTTACACACAAAATTCTCTTGGACATCATTAGGAGTGGGTACTGAAAGAAATTTGATTACCTGGTTTGAAAATAATGTTGCCTTTTTTAAAAGGTGCAAGGCCTCAGAAGATCATAGAATCATAGAATCAGGCAGGGTTGGAAGGGACCACAAGCATCATCTAGTTCCAACTCCCCTGCCATGGGCAGGGGCACCCTACCTGAGATCAGGCTGGCCAGAGCCTCATCCAGTCTGGCCTTAAACACCTCCAGGGATGGATCTTCAACCACCTCCCTGGGCAACCCATTCCAGACTCTCACCACTCTCATGCTCAACAACTTCCTCCTCACATCCAGTCTGAACCTACCCATCTCCAGCTTTGCTCCATTCCATCTAGTCCTGTCACTACCTGATAGCCTAAAAAGTCCTTCCCCAGCTTTTTTGTAGGCCCCCTTCAGGTCCTGGAAGGCCACAAGATGATCACCTCACAGCCTCCTCTTCTCCAGACTGAACATCCCCAACTCTTTCAGTCTGTCCTCATAGCAGAGCTGTTC
This sequence comes from Pogoniulus pusillus, assembly GCF_015220805.1. Classification (NCBI taxonomy): domain Eukaryota; kingdom Metazoa; phylum Chordata; class Aves; order Piciformes; family Lybiidae; genus Pogoniulus; species Pogoniulus pusillus. The sequence goes on from NC_087266.1 coordinate 5,685,874, forward strand.
CAGCCCTCTGAGCATCCCAGTGACCCTTCTCTGGACACACTCCAGCATGGCCACATCCTTCTTGTAATGGGACTTCAGAACTGGATGCAGTACTGCAGGTGGGGTCTCACCATAGCGGAGTAGAGGGGGAGTCATCTCCCTCGACCTGCTGGCCACACTTCTCCTGATGCAGCCCAGGATCTGGTTGGCTTTCTATGCTGTAAGTGCACACTGCTGGTTCATGTTGAGCTTCTCATCCACTAGATTGGCTTCTCTTTCTTTTCTTTTCCTATCCTACTTAGACTGGCTGGACAAAAGCTCCACAGCACATCAAATGAGTCTAAAGTACAACATTTCATGCAATCCATTGGTATCTGGTGAATTTCAGTTGGATTTAGGGCCAACAAATTTTGGCAAAAAACTTAGCAAAGTGGACTGATGCAGATGAGGCTTTTTGAGTGTAAGTCAAAGCATATAGAAGTGACAATTCAGAATAAGCACAGCATTTCTTTGGTGTTCCTTAGCTGTTGCATTGTTACTTCCCGCAAGGGAATAAAAGTTCTGATAACTTTCATTCACCAGCTGCAAGATAAAATGCATTTTTGTAGTATGACTAATATGAAATGGTTTCTTTTCATGCAAAAAGTCTAGCCTGTACTGCAAAGAATAAGGGAATAATGAAGCTGTAGCAGGACAAAAGAGAAGGTGCTGAAAATGAGAAAAAAATGAATAGTTTTTGAATTTGTTACTCTGCAAATTATGTTTTATCTGTGTGAGGCTTGGAAAATGAAGTGAATCCTTTCCCTTCATAACATTGTTCTTGAGCCTACAGTGAGAGCAAAGAGATTCTATGTCTTACCCTGTTTACACTCAGCCTGTATCTGAGGTTAAACTATAGCAGTTGCTCTATCATAGAATCAACCAGGTTGGAAGACACCTCCAAGCTCATCCAGTCCAACCTAGCACCCAGCCCTAGCCACTCAACTAGACCATGGCATTAAGTGCCTCAGCCAGGCTTTGCTGCAACACCTCCAGGGACAGTGACTCCACCACCTTCCTGGGCAGCCCATTCCAATGCCAATCACTCTCTCTGCCAACAACTTCCTCCTAACATCCAGCCTAGACCTCCCTCAGCACAACTTGAGACTGTGTCCCCTTGTTCTGTTGCTGGTTGCCTGGCAGAAGAGACCAACCCCACAATCAGCAGAGAGTCATGCCTGTATAATGCTGTTTAAGGTTACAGTACCATGCCCAAAGAAGGAAAACTTTGCAGGAACCTAACTTATGTACAGGTTAGCAAGTGAGAACCCCAAAAAAGAGCAAGACATTCAGTTTTTATTTTTTCAGTGTGTTATCACTAGACACTAAATGCCATAAATATGAGCAGAGACACCTGAAGATATGGCAGTTTTGTGGCTGGAAAAAAAAATCAGTCTTCATGTGGTGGTGGCCTTCTGGTTGTATTTGCTACCAACAGATAACCTATTGGCCTTGCCTGTAGAGTAGATACAACCATTTAGCAGTTTGCTGCTGAGCTCCTGTTCGACTCCCTAAGAAGAGTGCAGACTGCTTGCTGCTGTTTCCTGCTCCCAAATACATCATTGTACTCAGCTGCTGTCTGCAAAGATCAGCTTCAGGTCCAGCTCCACAATGGAAAACACATTTTAGAACAAATGCACTTTGAAAACCTGACAAATGAAAAGGTTCAGTTTTTTTTTAAGGAGCTTTTGGTACTTTTTTGGTCTGAATATCTACCTTAAAAAAAAACCCAAACCAACAACTTTTATTAATTGTATTGAGAACTTTCAGTCACTAACCCTAGGGCAAAAATAAATTGATCTGCTTGATATTTGTGGTGGGGATGCCCCTGGAGAAGGGCTGCCTATCTCTTTGTCACATACCTGGTCGAGGTTGAACTAAGGCAAGACATAAAAGCTTGCCTTATGGGCCTTGGTGGCAGTTATTTTGCTTCACCTCTCATCTCCTGTCAGTCCAGGTGTGCATTGAAGTCCTTTGTAGACCACCAAGCTTTTTTAATCCACATGTCCTGATATTTTTGACACTTTAAGAGCAAAGTTATAAGTAAGCTTTTTATTCTTCGCTTACCAGGAGAAGCTTTTTACCTACCTGCAAACATCTGCAATGTTCTCAAACTTGTCAGAAAGTCTTGCATCAGCAGAGACAGGTCTGTCTTCAGTAGTGTGATGGTTTGGGTGTTACCTGCCCCTCTACACTTTGGAAATCACTCAGACTAGACTCTGGAAATTCAATGAAGCTTTATATTTACAGCTTAGCACAATAGACAAGCAGATATTTACAGTATCTACAGTTATATACAGAAACACATGAGTTAAAAAGGTAATACAGAAACACAGCAGCCCTCCCAGAAATTTGAGTCCCCAGGAGGGAGTCTCAACCACCCTTTCACCTTTCTCCCACCCTTCAACCTTACCCAGGATCTTGCCTTATGTTTAAGGTAGTATGGAGAGTCGGCCAGGGGGCTTAGGAAGCAGGTGGATTAGTCACACAGACAGCAGGTTAGGTTAGAGAGAGAGAGAAGTTCACAAAGCCCAGAGAGCAACTCTGCTATCTATGTGGTTTTCTTCTTATGCATCTCAGCAAGCCTGTGAGTGAAGTAGCCATCACCATTGTTTCCTTTTCACAGCCTGTGATCTAATTCTTCTCACCAAAGCATTCTAGCTACCTTCAAACTAGCACAAGTAGGCATTGCATGGAGGGAGAAATATGAAAATAGGAAACAGTTCTAGTTTGGATTAACTATTTCTTCATTTCAGTCAAGGCTTTTGCCTGATTCCAAAGTCTGTGACAAATTGCTCAGTGAGGAGCTTAAAGTCTGAGCTTTATTCCTCAAATTTCTTCCATGGGAAGTTTTTTCTTGGATTTGCAAAGCCAACCATGGATAACAGTAGTGAAATGAGAAGATACCTGGTATAATTCTGGTACATGGCTGTTTTGTTTTCTTTGCCTGAAGAACTGTACATAGCCTTTTTTTTCTTTCTTTTTACCTGAACCCACAAAACCAAACAGAAGAACTCCCCAGCTTTAATTTAGAATCATAGAATCAGGCAGGGTTGGAAAGGACCACAAGGATCATTTAGTTCCAACTCCCCTGCCATAGGCAGGGACACCCTACCCTAGATCAGGCTGCCCACAGCCTCCTCCAACTTGGCCTTAAACACCTCCAGAGATAGGGCCTCAGTCACCTCCCTGGGCAACCCATTCCAGGCTCTCACCACTCTCATGCTCAACAACTTCCTCCTCACGTCCAGTCTGAATCTCCCCACCTCCAGCTTTGCTCCATTCCCCCTAGTCCTCTCACTCCCTGATAGCCTAAAATTTCCCTCCCCAGCTTTTTTATAGGCCCCCTTCAGGTCTGGAAGGCCACAAGGTCACCTGGGAGCCTCCTCTTCTCCAGACTGAACAGCTTGAGGCTCCCTCAAGGGAAAGGGCAGGAGGCTCCCTCATAGGAGAGGGCAGACAGGAATTTGTGCTCTGATGTTTCAATTGCTAGAGCTTCAGTGTACCATTCTCAAAATAAACAGGTCCTCTTCTCTAGAAAGCTTTGCAATGCATTAGCAAATCCAAGAAGTCAGTACCATTCTCCTCTCTTCATCCTATGATAGAGCAGTAACCTGTCCTCCTGCACAACCACTTGATTTTTCAAGGGCTTCAATTGGATACTGGAGAGCTATAAAGCCATTGATTGTCATTTAACTTACTGTGAGTAACATCATATTTGTTTTGATTGGATAGTTCAAACTAACTGAGCTAAGCAGTGATGTGTGAACCTTTAGTCTTTCCAATAGAAAATGTTAACCCTTGCCTTGCAAAGAGATTAAAGCTCTGATTTCCTCTAGTTTTTTGCCCCTGCCTTCTCTTTTTGACTTCAGGGACCTTTGACTAAATATACATGCCAAATATTGTATTATTTAATGCTACTATCTGGTCCTATTTCCAGCCCCAAGATTGATGCTTGCAGGCAATTCAGTTTTATGCTGATTTCACCAAAAGCAATAGCAACACTAGCATCGTGTGGGCACCCAGCTGGGCTTGCATTAAGCAAGCAATCTACTGCAAAAAATACTCTTAGAGTCCAGTCAGCAATAGAGGCAGGAACAAAGCAAACACACAGCTAAATGAGGAGGTCCAAAAAGCATATTTTTTTCTCCTCAAATTCCTAGGTTTAAGCATCCTCACTACTGAAAAAAAAAAGAGCTGATTATCTCTGGAAGGGAAAAATGTTAATATACAACATCTAATTACCTCTGTCTGAGCTGATACGCCTACAGCACCTTTTACATAACCCAAACACTTGAGTTCCAATTATACAATTGTATTTTAACAGGTATTGAGTGCTATGCCTTTAGGGAGGAGACTTATGCTGATTATTTGAACTAAACTCCTTCCTCAATATGATCTAGTTGATTGGACAGGGATGGGTGATAGGTTGGACTGAATGATAGAATCATAGAATCAACCAGGTTGGAAGAGACCTCCAATGTCAGCCAGTCCAACCTAGCACCCAGCCCTAGCCACTCAACTAGACCATGGCACTAAGTGCCTCAGCCAGGCTTTGCTTGAACACCTCCAGGGTTGGTGACTCCACCACCTCCCTGGGCATCACATTCCAGTGGTAAATCACTCTCTCTGCCAACAACTTCCTCCTAACATCCAGCCTATACTTCCCCCAGCACAACTTGAGACTGTGTCCCCTTGTTCTGTTGCTGCTTGCCTGGCAGAAGAGAGCAATGCCACCTGGCTACAGCCTCTCTTCAGGTAGTTGTAGGCAGAAATGAGACAACTTCTGATTGCTGGGTTCTCTGGTTTGGGGTTTTTCTTTTCCCTTTTCATCTCCAGCTCCCTTTGATGTGAGTATCAAGCATCAGAGGCTCTTCCAATCTGCAAAAGAGTGGTAAAATCTGAGACTGTGTACCCCATTCTGTGTGTGGGGTCTCTTTTGCCAGGCAACCAGCAACAGAAAAAGGGGACACAGTCTCAAATTGTGCCGGGGGAGGTATAGCCTGGATGTTAGGAGTAAGTTCTTCACAGAGAGAGTGATTGGCATTGGAATGGGCTGCCCAGGGAGGTGGTGGAGTTGCTGTCCCTGGAGGTGTTCAGGAAACGCCTGGAAGGCACTTAGTGCCATGGTCTAGTTGATTGAATAGGGCTGGGTGCTAGGTTGGACTGGATGATCTTGGAGGTCTCTTCCAATCTGGTTGATTCTATGATTCTGTATGGTAGGGTTTCATTGCATTGCAGTTCCCAAGACTTGGGTGTTTCTCAGCTTCTTTCCTGTTGAATACACCAGATGGCTCTTCAGAAAGCACATTTTTCCCTGTCTGCAGCACTGACAACAGTGCCTGCACATGTGTTTCAGCTGCAGGCTGTGAAGCTAATGTTCTCGGGGTTAGTAGTGGCAGTGTTACTGCAATTAGATCAATAATGCTTGCACAGAGTCTGTATCCTCTGTTTTGTGTGTAACCTATGGCAAGTTCCTAGTCTCTAGAGGAAGCAACATGGTCAAATGTGAAGCAAAGGCTGATGCTATTTTTAATAGTGCATCTCATTCTAGAGATTGATAGCACAAAGGAATATGTACCCTATGAGGAGAGGCTGAGGGAGCTGGGGGTGTGCAGCCTAGAGGAGGCTCAGGGGGGACCTCATTGCTGTCTACAACTCCCTGAAGGGACATTGTAGCCAGGTGGGGGGTGGCCTCTTCTCCCAGGCAACCAGCAATAGAACAAGGGGACACAGTTTCAAGTTGTACCGGGGAAAGTATAGGCTGGATGTTAGGAGGAAGTTGTTCACAGAGAGAGTGATTGGCATTGGAATGGGCTGCCCAGGGAGGTGGTGGAGGCACCGTCCCTGGAGGTGTTGAAGCAAAGCCTGGCTGAGGCACTTAGTGCCATGGTCTAGTTGACTGGCTAGGGCTGGGTGCTAGGTTGGACTGAATGATCTTGGAGGTCTCTTCCAACCTGGTTGTTTCTATGATTCTGTGATTCCTTTACTAAAAAGAGAGGTTACTGCAATAACCATTCTTTTCCTGGCACCTTTATACACCTTCTGTAAGACACAAAAGCCCTCATCTGGAGCAACAACTTGACAATTAAGGCCATTTGCTGTGGACTTTCACTTCTTAACATCAATGAGGTTTGTAGGTCACCTCTTCTGAACACCCAGAGCCTAACTTTAGAGTGAGGAGCCTGACTGTGTTCTTGCACTCAGCACTAACTCAGTGTTCTGAACTTGCAGGCGGAGTTGGAACTTGGCCTGATAGAGTGCAGGGGAATCATAGAATCACGGAATCAACCAGGTTGGAAGAGACCTCCAATGTCAGCCAGTTCAACCTAGCACCCAGCCCTAGCCAGTCAACTAGACCATGGCACTAAGTGCCTCAGCCAGGCTTTCCTTCAACACCTCCAGGGACAGTGACTCCACCACCTCCCTGGGCAGCCCATTCCAATGCCAATCCCTCTCTCTGCCAACAACTTCCTCCTAACATCCAGCCTAGACCTCCCCCAGAACAACTTGAGCCTGTGTCCCCTTGTTCTGTTGCTGCTTGCCTGGCAGAAGAGACAAACCCCCACCTGGCTACAGCCTCCCTTCAAGTAGCTGTAGACAGCCATGAGATTACCCCTGAGCCTGAGAAGGAAATGGAAGAAGCAAGAAAGAGTGAAGGGAGGGCAAGTCTGGCAAGCAAATCTGGGGACTGCTTGTTCTTTAGGTGGATTAAATGTGTGTGACACAAAGCCTGATCATGGTGGAGAAGAATTAAGCCCCAGAAATGTTCTGCTTCTTCCTGTCTCTCAGTGTCCACCTGTGCCAAAACTGGCATAAGCTATGATGCTGCCTCTCAGCTTGTGCTAAGTTCATTGTTGCCATAGTGGTTACCATATCAGCAACTGGACCACTTAGTTTAGCACTGATGAAGCTCTGGCAGAAGAGTTGAACTCAGTGATCTCTAGAGATCCCTCCCCACTCTTACCACTCTATGATTCTATTTCAATGCTATATCATAGTCATTTCTGCAGAGTGATTTTGGTTCAAAATGCTCTCCTCTTAGAACACCATGTTTTGGAAGTGTTGAACAAAGTTGTCTCAGTGGGCTGTACCCATCAGATAAACAGTCTTCCTACCTAAAGAAAACCTGAACACGAGATGAAATTCAATTATTGAAACATTTGATCTGGGTTTTCTTTAGTCACACAAACCCAAAAATTTTGGAGGTAAGTTGCTATGGCAACCTTAGCTCTGTCTCCTATGTGCAGTGGGGGTGTGTGTGTGTTTGGGTAAAATAGGATCATTCATTATCGTCGTCAGAGCGATTTAGGGCTTGCTGATGGGGAAGATGTTAATCAGATCAGAAATCTCATCTTTAAAAGTGATTTATTTTTGCTGTTTCTTTAGCCAAGTGTTGCAATGAAGAGGAGGGTTGGGGTTTTTTTTTTGCATTTCTGTCCAGTCTCATAAGTATTCCTGCTAAAACATGATGCTGGAACAATCCATATCTTGTCATAAAGCTGATTTATCATCTTTCAAATGTAGCTCTGATTGTGGCAAGCACCCTGCAGTCATGAATTTTGAGAGATAGGAAGAAGAATTTGACATGTGTCCAGTTTTGGTCCCCATAGGATAGGATGGACCTTGAGGTGCTGAAGCAGGTGCAGAAAAGGGTGATGAGACTGGGGGGAGGTCTCACAAACATGACCTATGAAGAGTGGCTGAGGGAGCTGGGATTGCTTAGTCTGGAGGGGACTCAGAGGGGACCTTATTGCCCTCTACAACTACCTAGAAGGAGGCTGTAGTGAGGCTGGAGCTGGTCTCTTCTCCCAGATTACTAATGAAGGACAAGAGGAAATGACCTCAAGTTGCGTCAGCAGAGGTTTAAGTTGAATGTTGGGAGGAAGTTCTTTCCTGAGTACTGGAACAGGCTGCCCAGGGAGGTGGTGGAGTCAGCATCCCTGGAGGTATTTAAAAGGAGAGTGGATGTGGCACTCGGTGCTGTTGTCTAGTGATTAAGGATGCTGGGATGAAGGTTGGACTGGATGATCCTGGTGGTCCTTTCCAATCATAGCAATTCACAGTGATTAGGTATTGTGCTGAGGGATTTGGTTTAGTCCAGGACTTGTCAGTGTGAAACTAATGCTTGGACTTGATGATCTTGGAGGTCTTTTCCAACCTGTAATTCTCTGATCCTTTTTTTTGCTGGTGAGCTCACTAGTATCAAACCTTTGATTACACTTTGCACTTTGATGATAGTACTTAATACTGCAGAGCGAATTTCATCCATGGAGTTTTCTAACAAAAGGGTTAGACATCATTTGCCTGTCCATTAAGGGTTATGGATGATGCAGCAGTCTAGTGGCATAGCAGAATTGTCTTCAGTCCTCTTGTATCATCTGCAAGAAGAATGTTTCTAGCAGGCATTGCTATGAGGTACTCCATTTATCTCTTCATCTCCACCCCCCTCCCCTACCCTGCATATGTTCAGTTTTTCCAACACGTACCATTAATCCTAGAATCATAGAATCAGTCAGGGTTGGAAGGGACCACAAGGATCAGCTAGTTCCAACCCCCCTGCCATGGGCAGGGACACCCTACCCTAGAGCAGGCTGGCCAGAGCCCCATCCAGCCTGGCCATCTCTTCATCTCCACCCTCCCCAACCCTGTCTATGTTCAGCTTTCTCAACGTGTACCATTAATTTCTTCATCTCCACCCCCACCACCCCCCCGGCTATGTTCAATTTTCCCAACATGTACCATTAATCTCTTCATCTCCACCTCCTGATGATCAGTGTGAGAAAGGTGTTTGGTGCTGCAGTGAGGAGTGGCTGAGAGCTGTAAGAAATTTGAGGTGTTTCGTGCAAAGAAAGAGCCAGTGGCATCCTGGCCTGGATCAGGAACAGTGTGGCCAGTAGGACAAGGGAGGTTATTGTGCCCCTGTACTCAGCACTGGTCACCCACACCTTGAGAACTGTGTCCAGTTCTGGGCTCCTCAATTCAAGAGAGATGTTGACATACTGCCACGTGTCCAGAGAAGGGTGACAAAGCTGGTGAGAGGCCTGGAACAAGCCCTATGAGGAGAGGCTGAGGGAGCTGAGGGCGTGCAGCCTGGAGAAGAGGAGGCTCAGAGGTGACCTCATTGCTGTCTGCAACTCCCTGAAGTGAAGCTGTAGCCAGATGGGGTTTGGTCTCTTCTGCCAGGCAACCAGCAACAGACCAAAGGGACACAGTCTCAAGTTGTGCCAGGGGAGAGGTATAGTCTGGATGTTAGGAAGAAGTTGTTGGCAGAGAGAGTGATTGGCATTGGAATGGGCTGCCCAGGGAGGTGGTGGAGTCACCATCTCCAGAGGTGTTGAAGGAAAGCCTGGCTGAGGCACTTAGTGCCATGGTCTAGTTTACTGGCTAGGGCTGGGTAATAGGTTGGACTGGCTGATCTTGGAGGTCTTTTCCAACCTGATTGATTCTATGATTCTGTGATTCCATGTTATAGAATCTAGCATCTAGCTGGTGAAGGCATTAAAGTGTGATATTCATTTTTATTACTGTCATGAGATTCAGTCAATGGCATGTTCGTGATAGTGAGCTTTACAAGTATTATGTAGAATACTTTTCCAAACTAAAGCTTCTTTTTTCTCTCTTTCTTTTTCATTCCTGTGGTTGCCCTATCACTCCATTTCTAGTGACATAATTCCTCAGGCCAGTAGCTCAGAAGGAGGATTACTATTGTAAAGGAAAAGCTGAAGATGTATCATTTTTACTAGACAAATACACATTCCTGCGTCTACTAAATATGACCATATTCTTTCTCAGCTCTTATATAAAGTCAAAGGAAAATATATACATGAGCATATCTATACATAAGCATAATGTATGTAGCTATGCATTTTGAGCAGAATGTCCTGGATACCCCAATCTACAACACAGACTCACAAAAAAAGTAATATAAAACTTTGCAGAGTTCTAAATTCCCAAAGATATCAATCATAGAATCAGCCAGGTTGGAAGAGAACTCCAAGATCAGCCAGTCCAACCTAGCACCCAGCCCTAGCCAATGAACTAGACCATGGCACTAAGTGCCTAAGCCAGGCTTTTCTTGAACACCTCCAGGGACAGTGACTCTGCCACCTCCCTGGGCAGCCCATTCCAATGCCAATCACTCTCACTGGGAAGAACTTCCTCCTAACATCCAGCCTAGTCTTCCCCCAGCACTACTTGAGACTGTGTCCCCTTGTTCTATTGCTGGTTGCCTGGCAGAAGAGAGCAACCCCCACCTGCCTACAACCTCCCTTCAGGTAGCTGTAGACAGCAGTGAGGTCTGCCCTGAGCCTTCTCTTCTCCAGGCTGCACACCCCCAGCTCCTTCAGCCTCTCCTCATAGGGTTTGTGCTCCAGGCCTTTCACCAGCTTTGTTGCTCTTCTCTGGACACATCCCAGCACCTCAATATAAACCTAGACATGAAAGAAGTAAGAGTTCACTGTCTTTAAAAGCTGTCAGTATATAAAGAGCATTCAAGTATTAACTTAATGAAAAAAAAAATCAAAGAGAACTGAGCAAATAAAGAAGCTTCATTTAAAAAAATCTATTCTGTAGTCATTGGGAGGATTAAATGTTAGAGCATTTAAGTTTGGGAATGTCTTTAAATATAGGAAAGCTGGACCTACTGAGGTTGAGCAATTATTTCTGTTCTTTAAATACACATAGGTTTTTTTTTTTCCTGTGAGTCATGAGGTCAATGCCTAATACTCAGCATCCTGCTAAAATTAACCAGCATAAAGATAATAAGCATATTTTATTCAGATAGAGCACAAAAGGTAAAATGTAGATTTATGCCCCTGAAGGCACTCAAAAATACAACACAGTTGCAGTTCCCCAATGGTTTTCATCATAGTTATTTTATGTTCTGTTTGTAGCTACATTTGTTATATTTTTCTTAGAAATATAGGTTTGAAATTCAACTTTAAAATGAAGTAGCTTTTATCTGAAACAAGGCTTCTGGCAGGCCTTTTCCAGATTAGTCCTCTCTGACATAAGCATTACATGCTTGTCTGAGAAAACCAGTGGATACCACTGTGTTCATGTCAGTAAGCCACTAAGACACCGTCTCTGGGTCATAGAATCATAGAATCATAGAATCATAGAATCAACCAGGTTGGAAGAGACCTCCAAGATCATCCAGTCCAACCTAGCACCCAGCCCTAACCAATCAACTAGACCATGGCACTAAGTGCCTCAGCCAGGCTTTTCTTGAAGACCCCCAGGGACGGTGCCTCCACCACCTCCCTGGGCAACCCATTCCAATGGGAAATCACTCTCTCTGTGAAGAACTTCTTCCTAACATTCAGCCTATACCTACCCTGGCACAACTTGAGACTCTGTCCCCTTGTTCTATTGATGGTTGCCTGGGAGAAGAGGCCACCCCTCACCTGGCTACAATGCCCCTTCAGGCATTGTTATGAGTGATGACATCAGATATCTTTGGTCATTCCTAGCTAGGAATAAAGGACACCTCTTGCAAGTGCTGTTAGAACTAAGGGGTTGATGAGCATAGTTCATAAAAGGAGCTAGTAACGAACAGAGACAATAGAATCATAGAACTGTTTCATTTGGATAAGACCTTTAAGATCAGCAAGTCCAACTATCAACTCAGTACTGCCAAGCCCACCGCTATGCTACATCCCCCAGAAGCACATCTTTATGTCTTTTAAACTCCTCCAAAGATGGTGACTGCACCACTGCACTGGGCAGCCTTTTTCTGGGTTTGTCAAACCTTGCCATGTAAAGACTTCTGCTGATGTCCAAACAAAGCCTCCCCTGACATAATGAGGCCATTTTCTCTTGTTCTGGTCACTTCATACTAGGGAAAAGAGACCCAACCCCATCGCCACTACAGCCTCCTTTCAGGGAGCCGAGAGCAGTGAAGTCTCTGCCCAGCCTCCTCCTCTCCAGATAAACAACCCCAGTTCCCCCAGCTGCTCTCCATAAGATGTATGCTCTAGACTCTTCACCAGCCTCATCATACACAGAGGAGGAAAGCAAAACATTTGAAAGCCATCCTCTCCAGGGCTGAAATTCTCCAGGAAGGTAGAGGAAAATGAAGGCAACACCACTCTAGTTTTGCCAGCAAAGGGCAGCTTCTTCTCTTACAACTGCTGATTTGAAATCCTTGATATGTTTGATATTGTCTGTTGCCCCAGACAAAAAGACTGCAAAACTGAAGTAAAGATAGATGAGTGCTCTCATGAGCATGAAATATCAATAATGGTTTTAATGAGTTACACAGAAAGACTGAGGAAACTCTGTGAGTAAAAAGACTTTTGGTATCTCTTGGAGGGTTGAGTCTTTGAAGAGATTGTGCTGGTTGCATGCACATTGAGATGTAAGAGTAGTCTCCTGCACACCTCACAAGGCTGATTCTTAGTGTGAACTATGAACATGTGCTGACTCTATATTCTGTACTGCATACACCCAGTGTTTGTTTTCTCCCAGTCATTCAGCTGGAGCTTGCCCAAGAGCATATCAAGCCTACTTGGCTGCTCTGTAGCAGAAAACAGGAGAGAAGGGATTGAGCATGCCCAAATCATATCCCAACACAGCTCTTGTGCCTGGGAGGGAAAATAAATCTCAGGATTCACTATAAGATCCCAAAAGGAAAGGTGTGAGAATCTGACATTAAACAGAAGAGAGCAAGTCCAGACTCAGAGTAATGGGAAGACAATTGTATCCTGATTAAGAATATCCACACCCTAACAGAAAAGAGCCAAGCACACAGCATCACGACTCTGACTGCAGCAAAAGGCATGTGGAGTTCCAGAAGCAAAGTGAGTTAGCAGAAGTCATCCCACTGGGTGTCACAAAAGGAAAGATGTGAGAAGGAGGATGTATTATATCACTCTGCAAAAGCTGGCAAGAGCCAGCAATGTGTTTTGCTCAGATGAATCCTCACAGGAGCAACGAACAGCAGTTTATTAGGAGAGAAATCTGCTATTGAACTGGAAGTGAATGGTATATTTATGAAGTTGGACATGGCACACACCCCACTATTTTTGCCAGAACAATTGTTTTCCTTATTAGCAGTTTGAATAATAGATAGTAAATTTACCACTGATAGCAAAAGATTTAAGCACTGGACCTATTGCCATTAAAGAGACATAGCCACATCAGTATGCAAAAACTAAACAGGGAAAGAGCTCTGAAAAGCAGAATTTACTTTGGAGACCCCAAGTAAAGGAGGATGGAATTTATTGGATGGGTGGTCAGCACACTGGAAGACAGTCCTCTTGTAATGGTTCTAAAGCAAGCAGCTTTTACTAGCAGAAAATATGAGAGTTCCTATTCTCTGTCAATAAGCTGCATTCCTTAAAATGAAGGAAGCAAAGTGGAGGTTGGAAAAATATTCTTCAGGAGTGACAAACTTGCAAATGCACAGATGTTCAGTAGCATAGAATCATCATAGAATCATAGAATCAACCAGGTTGGAAGAGACCTCCAAGATCATCCAGTCCAACCTATCACCCAGCCCTAGCCAGTCAACTAGACCATGGCACTGAGTGCCTCATCCAGGCTTTTCTGGAAGACCCCCAGGGACGGTGCATCCACCACCTCCCTGGGCAGCCCATTCCAATGGGAAATCACTCTCTCTGTGAAGAACTTCTTCCTAACATCCAGCCTATACCTACCCTGGCACAACTTGAGACTGTGTCCCCTTGTTCTATTGCTGGTTGCCTGGGAGAAGAGGCCACCCTTCACCTGGCTACAATGCCCCTTCATAGGGGATCTGAGACTCCCCAAGTATGTGTGAGGTAGATCTTCACCATACTTACAGGAAATCTTTGCCTGTCTTCAGTGACAGCTGAAGGCAGGTGAAGACCAGAGAGGCTTCTGGTATATAAATGCCCTTGTCTCAAGCTGATGAGCATGGTTATAGTCTCCAGAGGCATCAGAAAAGACAATGGAGACCATCTACTCTCAAATCCATACATTCCCTTATCCCTAGGACTGGCAGAGAAAGCACAGTTAGCTCTGGGGAGAAAAAAATAAATAAATTATGCTTCACTGAAAGTTTATTCAAAGTGTTTTTATGAGCTTGATGCACCTTATAACACAAGCTCAATGAGGAGAGGCTGAGGGAGCTGGGAGTGTGCAGCCTGGAGAAGAGGAGGCTCAAGGGGGACCTCATTGCTGTCTACAACTACCTGAAGGGAGGCTGTAGCCAGGTGGGGTTGGGCTCTTCTGCCAGGCAACCAGCAACAGAACAAAGGGACACAGTCTCACATTGTGCTGGGGAAGGTCTAGGCTGGATGTTAGGAGGAAGTTCTTCACAGAGAGAGTGATTGGCATTGGAATGGGCTACCCAGGGAGGTGGTGGAGTCACTGTCCCTGGAGGTGTTGAAGCAAAGCCTGGCTGAGGCACTTAGTGCCATGGTCTGGTTGCCTGGCTAGGGCTGGATGCTAGGTTGGACTGGCTGATCTTGGAGGTCTCTTCCAACCTGGTTGATTCTATGATTCTATGAACAGGGAGCAACCAAAACAAGTGGCTTTGCATCTGTTAGAAGCACTAGTAAGCATATTTTAGTTGAGATACACTGGAGAGAAGAAATACATCTGGAAATCTCCAAACTAACTATACTCCTCTGCTAAGATGACTTCTTAGATTCACCAGAATCTTAGCTTATACAGCTTGTGCTTTTCAACCAGTAATTCTGAGATGGGAATGAAAAGCATGCCTTGAGGACTGTTGCTTTAATGGATTATTTTCCCAGGCAGTGGAGTAATAACTTGCTTCTGAGCCTTGCAGTAAGTACCAGACAAGAAATGAGGAAGGTCTCTTAGAAGACCCCTGGGCATCAAGTAATCACTGAATGTGACATAAATATCAGTAGACTGAATTAATTTTATTCATTTCATGAATGGAATATAATGATGGGGTTATAGAGATGTGGATTTGCACTACCTATCTCAATATTTGTTTATGTGGAAATAATTAATTGGAAAAATAGGTGTTTTAGGAGATGACAGCTTAGAAAATGTGGCTTTCTAGAGTAGCAGGGAAAAGTGCTAGGCTCGAGTGAGTGTATGCTTCATAACCCACAACAAAGGTCTGATACTCCTGGCCTTATCTGATAGAGATCTTTCACTTGAGTTCTTTCCCTATCCCTGGAGGTGTTTGAGGCCAGGCTGGATGAGGCTGTGGCCAGCCTGATCTAGGGTAGGGTGGCCCTGCCCACAGCAGGGGGGTTGGAGCTGGCTGATCCTTGTGGTCCCTTCCAACCCTGACTGATTCTATGATTCTACCATTCCTCATCTTCCTTTGATGGACTTATTACTTTTACTTTTTCTGTTACTTCCAGCTCATCCAACATAGTATTGGGCAAATAGTGATATTATATATTAACTAATGAGACTAAGCCTTGATGAATCTATGCAGGCAATTACATCTATTAAAACACAGCTCTACACAGAACTCCAGAGACTGTTTTGAACCCAGCGGTGCTCTTTGCCACAGCTCCTCACAAACCCTTCATTTTTACAGAAGTGATTTGCTTAATAGAAGATAAACCCCCATTTTTTTTTTCTATGCTTCAATCCCAGTGTAGGTTTTGCACTGCCAGTTTTTCACTCCTTCTTTTGAGCTTCTCTTTATCTGTACCTTTGTGCATTTAAGTATGGATTTGTAAGTGTCACATTTATTCCACATCACAAATGTGTAAGTCAAATATATTGATACATGACAACAAGTGCAGAAACTCTAATTTAGTCCTAACTGCCATTTGACAATCCCATTTTTAGTGGAGTAGAAGAGGAGAAGATAAATTTTATTCAGAACAGGGAGTTGATGTCTGTTGTCCTGTTCCTCCAGGACTTGTTTTTTAGCTTCAGAGGGCTGGAGCAGCTCTGCTATGAGCACAGACTGAAAGAGTTGGGGCTGTTAAGTCTGGAGAAGAGGAGGCTTCAAGGTAACCTTATTGTAGCCTTCCAGTATCTGAAGTGGACCTACAAAAGAGCTGGGGAGGGACTCTTTAGGCTCTCAGGGGGTGACAGGACTAGAGGGAACGGAGCAAAGCTGAAGGTGGGCAGGTTCAGGCTGGGTGTGAGGAGGAAGTTGTTCAGCATGAGAGTAGTGAGAGCCTGGGGTGGGTTGCCCAGGGAGGTGATTGAGGCTCCATCCCTGGAGGTGTTTAAGGCCAGGCTGGATGAGGCTGTGGCCAGCCTGATCTTGGGTAGGGTGCCCCTGCCCATGGCAGGGGGGTTGGAACTAGATGGTCCTTGTGGTTCCTTCCAACCCTGACTGATTCTATGATTCTACTCTATGATTCAAATTAGCAGAGCAGTAGACATGGAGGCAATCAGATCCTGACTGCAGAAATGCTTAGATGCAGCACACCATCCCAATTCCCACATCCAGATTAAGAATTAGAAGGGGAGGCAATTCATAACACAGTTATTATGTAAAACATATGCACAAACTGAGGCATTGTGTACACTAGCATAATTACCCACTGCTGGCAATGAATACATTGGTGATGAATATGATTAACCTGCCAACACAGCCAAGAACTATTCTTGTTTCGGAAACCTCATGTTAAACCTGCTTGCTTGTGAAACCATCATCAACACTGCTTTAAGTGCACCCACTGCTGACACACTTTGTCAATAAGAAGCAGTTTTGCTGCTGTAGACAGGGGTAAAATGTAAAGATGTTGCAGTGAGCCAAAGATTAAAACCCCTCACTTATCTGATATGCTCAGGATTTAAACTACTTTCTGTCTCTGGCTATTTATTATCACATACACCATGTTCTTGGAAATCACTCCACATGTAACAGCAGTTAAACCCATCTGCTAGTTCCTGAATTTTCTTTTCATTCACAAGCCTGTTTTAAAAGTATTTTGGGACTTATCACTAATGTGCTATCAAGTCTTCTTTATTCTTTTGTAAGCTGGTAGGAAGAATGACTCAAATCTTAAGAGGAAATTGTAGCCTCCTATACGTTTTTGAGTTCTTCATTGAGATTTGCCCTCCCCTTTTTGTCTGATGTAATTGAGACTTCTAGTTGTAAAGCACTTATTGGCCACAGAAATCTCATAACCTCAGGCCAAGTGCCCATTTTAGTGACCAGCAATGCCACTACGTGTGCAGAATAATGCAGAATTCACCTAGTGATGACATTACTGGCTGTTAGGAAGGGGAAATTAATTAATGCAAGCTGATTTTTTTCCCCCAATTAATATTGTTTATCAAGTTTGATATGCAGAACTCTTGCCACCCCTGACCACTAATTTTAATAATATTAATCATAGAATCATAGAATCAACCAGGTTGGAAGAGACCTCCAAGATCATCCAGTCCAACCTAGCACCCAGCCCTAGCCAGTCAACTAGACCATGGCACTAAGTGCCTCAGCCAGGCTTTGCTTTACCACCTCCAGGGATGGTGACTCCACCACCTCCTTGGGCAGCCCATTCCAATGCCAATCACTCTCTCTGCCAACAACTTCCTCCTAATATCCAGCCTAGACCTCTCCCAGCACAACTTGAGACTGTGCCCCCTTGTTCTGTTGCTGGTTGCCTGGCAGAAGAGACCAAACCCCATCTGGCTACAGCTTCACTTCAGGGAGTTGCAGACAGCAATGAGGTCTGCCCTGAGCCTCCTCTTTGCCAGGCTGCACACCCCCAGCTCCCTCAGCCTCTCCTCTCAGAGTTCTGCTCCAGGCCACACTGTTCCTGATACAGGCCAGGATGTGAGATCAGAGGTGCTGCTCTGTGTGCTCAAGTTCTTGTAAGTGCAGTAATTTGTCTTTGCTTTATCACAATTTTCTTTACATGTCTCTTCTCCCTTTGTTTATGTTTTATTACTCTTACTCTTACTTGGCAGAGCAGTACTCTAATGCCCTCCACATGAGATTAACAGGGACTTTGTAACACCTTGAAGTTTTCTGAGCCCTCTTTCACCTTCTGACAACCTTTTTAAACAGAAAACTTTGTTTTCCTCACTTTTGTATGTCTGATTCGTTGGATGATACTGTGCCATAGTCTTGTGTGAAGGCAACTTTTCTTGGGGATTTCTCAGTGTTTATTAGTGCTAATTTTCTTTTATCATGGCACTAATTTTATCCTTCCTTACCCTGCACATTAACAAAGCTTTCCAGATTATTGATGTGTTTAAATTCTTCTACAAGTGGAATACTTAGGCACTGTCACCTCTTTGTCTCTAGTCTTGTGTAGAACTTTGACACAACTGTGGTGGTAGTCCATAACATTTAAGATAGTATATTTCACCTTTTCTCTTAATCATAACTTAAAAAGCAGAATATTTAGATGTTTCTAGGCAATAAACTGCAAAACTTTGTACTTTAACTATATAGCTATGCTTAAATATAACTAGTACTAAGTTGTTCAGCATGAGAGTGGTGAGAGCCTGGAATGAGTTGCCCAGGAAGGTGATTGAAGCCCCATCCCTGGAGGTGTTTAAGGCCAGGCTGGATGAGCCTGTGGGCAGCCTGATCTCAGGTAGGGTGTCCCTGCCTATGGCACGGGGGGTGGCACTAGATGATCCTTGTGATGCCTTCCAACCCTATGATTCTATGATTAATGATGATGTCTGTTAGCTAACATAAGACCTCCTTGTATATATATATAGAATCATAGAATCATAGAATCAACCATGTTGGAAGAGACCTCCAAGATCACCCAGTCCAACCTAGCACCCATATATATATTTTAGAGAGAGATTAAGTTGTATAAGACAGGCATATAGTGCCATTTTACATGTCTTGCAAGGTTTGAGATGTGTATATGGCTGTCAGTAATGACAGAAGGAAGCCTATGCCTTTCTGAAGCATCAGATGAAGACAAAATTATACCTTAGTGCATCTAACAACACAAGACAACTCTCTTTAGGAAACTCAATCTTACTTTCAGTGTTGTCACATATGCAGCATACAATATAATAGCTATTAAAGAATGCTGTCTGTAAAGGGTGCTTCACTTGCTCTCGAGTAAAGTTTATTCAAAAGCCTATTTTTATGAAGAAGATTACATTTGGGCATTGTATATCCATTCAGTGTCATTTCTACAATCTTACTTTGAAAGCAAATAAATATATATAATTGAAAAAACAAATGGGAAAACCAAACCAGTGCAGAGGAATGTACATCTTAAAGTTAGCTGCCTAATAAGCATCTGCTTCTATCCAATTTGCATATGCTGAAGAAATAAAAGTCTTTTCTATGAAACAAACCTGCTGAAATTCCTCTAGAATAAAGCTATGAAAGAAGAAAGTTATGGAGTCATAGTATGTAGGCTATGAAAGGATTTGTTTCCACGTTTCAGCACCCTAGCAGTAAGAGGCTTTTTGTTGTTGTTGATGATGTTGGGTTTGGTTTGGTTTGGTTGAAGAAAGTTATGGAGTCATAGTATGTAGGCTTTGAAAGGATTTGTTTCCACGTTTCAGCACCCTAGCAGTAAGAGGCTTTTTGCTGTTGGGTTTTGTTTGTTGGTTTGGTTGAATTTGCTTTGCTTTGCTTCCTTGTTTGGGGATTTTTGAGTTTTGATTTGGTTTGGTTTCTTCACAGCAGCAAATTGAAGATTATTTCTCTGGATTCTCTCCTCACTGGAGATCACTATCCCCATGTAATATCCTGCTTTTAGTCTTCCATAGCTTATGATTTCTCAATCTCTCATCACTCTTTTATTTTTCCTATAGATTTCCTTTGGCATTTTCAGTACCTACCAAAGTGCAGTGCCCTAAAAAACGGCACAGTTCTGCTGATGTCTCATCATAAATTACTAAAGCACAGTAGTTATACCATGACCTTGCATGCAGCAATCATTCCTATTTTAAAGGAAGGCCATTTTGCAACAGAACCTCACTCTTGGCTCTTTTGTTGATGATCTCCAGATAGGTGCTTCTTATTACTTGTTTTTGTGTTTGATGTTTCTTCTGTCAAAGCAGTGCTTGTTCTTTGTGAGCATTTCTTCTAGCTGTGTTTATGAAGCTACACATTTCTTTTCAAAAGTCTTCAGACTCAAATCCAAACTACAAATGGATAGAATCAGAGAATCAACCAGGTTGGAAGAGATCTCTAAGATCATCCACTCCAACCTAGCACCCAGCCCTAGCCAGTCAACCAGACCATGGCACTAAGTGCCTCAGCCAGGCTTTTTTTCAACACCTTCAAGGACTGCAACTCCACCACCTCCCTGGGCAGCCCATTCCAATGCCAACCACTCTCTCTGGCAACAATTTCCTCCTAACATCCAGACACTTGAGGCTGTGTCCCCTTGTTCTGTTGCTGGTTGCCTGGCAGAAGAGACCAACTCCCACCTGGCTACAACCTCCTTTTTGGTAGTTGTAGTCAGCAATGAGGTCACCCTTGAGCCTCCTCACTGTGGTGAAAATGCACCATCCCTCATGGACACGTCCATGAAGTGCCTCCCACTTCCTCCTGGTAGCCTTGATTCTATATACAGCAATCCAGGGCCACTCCTTACACTGCAAAAATCAGTCTCTTGCTTTTGTCATGTTAAAAGTCCTGTCTGTGTGAGCTGGATTGAACACTCAGCCTGCAGTTCATCCCAGTGCATTCACTCAGTGCATTTAAACTCTGAACCATTTTCAGGAGTTTCCCATGTCTCAAAGGACTCTGCTCCTAGCTACATCAGGAACAGTGTGGCCAGTAGGACCAGGGAGATTATTCTTCCCCTGTGCTCAGCACTGGTCAGGCCACACCTTGAGTGCTGTGTCCAGTTCTGGGCTCCTCAATTCAAGAGAGATGTTGAGATGCTGGAATGTGTCCAGAGAAGGGTGACAAAGCTGGTGAAAGGCCTGGAACACAAACCCTATGAGGAGAGGCTGAGGGAGCTGGGGGTGTTTAGCCTGGAGAAGAGGAGGCTCAGGGGTGACCTCATTGCTGTCTACAACTACCTGAAGGGAGGCTGTAGCCAGGTGGGGGTTGCCCTCTTCTCTGAGGCAACCATCAACAGAACAAGGGGACACAGTCTCAAGTTGTGTTGGGGAAAGTATAGGCTGGATGTTAGGAGGAAGTTCTTCACAGAGAGAGTGATTGGCACTGGAGTGGGCTGCCCAGGGAGGTGGTGGAGGCACCGTCCCTGGAAGTCTTCAAGAAGAGACTGGCTGAGGCTCTTGGTGCCATGGTCTAGTTGACTGGCTAGGGCTGGGTGCTAGGTTGGACTGGATGATCTTGGAGGTCTCTTCCAACCTGGTTGATTCTATGATCTAAATGCCTGAAATTTGACAGCATCAGTATAAGCCTCAGCTCTCAAGAACACTGCTGTATGAGAGCAGCAATCCTATTAAGCAGAGCTAGAAGTGCCTTTTTCTTTAGACTATACCACTAACCTAGAATTACCATTTAAAAAGTATTATACCCTGATTTTCTTGACAATTAGGAGACAATCTTCCTACTAGGAGTGTTTCAAGATTTCCTTCAGTGACTTGTTAGATGAGTGGCTTTGGTGTTTACTGTTAAAAAAGACTTCATCTTGCAGTGGAGGATGTGGAAGTGTTATATTTTGTTTTCAAGAAGTTGTGTTCTTTATTGATATAGAAAAGAGGTCTCCACAGTAATGCACTACAAGGTGAGGCTCAGCATTATGAAAGTGTCATAGTGAGTAACTGTAAAAATGCTTTTCAATACTTTAAGCATTAACCATTCTGTAAAAGAAAGAGATGCTGGATACATAGCTACAGGCAGGGTATTTTTGCTGTTAGCAAAAACTGCAATCTTTGCAACATAAGCCTCTCTTTCACCGACAGGGTTCTTCCATATGGTTGGTTTTTTTTTTTAAGAACTCCTGTTTCTTTTTTCACAATGCCATTGACTCATGCCTAGGTGGGAGCCTGAATTCATTGCAGACTTTCTGTGTCACCAGAAAAAAGAAAAAAAGCCTGATGTTTATTAAAAGCAAATGTATAGTCTCCTACTGTTAAAACCTCACCAATTCATAGTGTTAATTAAAGTGGGGTTTAAAAACGTAGAAGCAACAGGGTTATTGCTAAGTTTAGCTAGAGAGAGGTGGACTGTCAAGAGAGTATTTATTTATTCCTCACAGCCTTTTTGCCCAATGTGCTAAAAATGACTTGAGATTGGGAGATGTTGCATAGCAAAAGCAAAGTGAAATATAGTTGTGCAGAGTTAATTGTCATATATGGATCCTTCCTTTGCTCTCTGCTGAAGGATAAGGAGCTATCCCATCGATATGGATGATCAATAAGGATAAAGAGCTATTCCATAGGTATTGATGATCAATAAGGATAAAAAGCTATTCCATAGACATTGATGATCAATAATATACACTCTCATTTTGAATATTCTGTAATATAATGCCATTTCAGTTTATATATAACAGATATACAATATAATGCCATTCTGTAATATAATACCATTTCATTTTTATATAGAATAGACTTATAATATATAATAGATATACAATATAATGCCATTCTATAATATAATGCCATTTCAGTTTTATGTAGAATAGATTTATAATATATAATAGATATACAATATAATGCCATTCTATAATATAATGCCATTTCAGTTATATATAATAGGTATATAATAGAATGCCATTTCAGTTTATATATATATAATATATGTGTAATATAATGTCATTCTATAATAGAATGCCATTTCAGTTTTATATATGAGATATATAATATAGTGCCATTCTATAATATAATGCCATTTCAGTCATATATAATAGATATATAATATAATGCCATTCTATAATATGCCATTTCAGTCATATATATAATAGATATATAATATAATGCCATTCTATAATATGCCATTTCAGTCATATATATAATAGATATATAATATAATGCCATTCTATAATACAATGCCATTTCAGTTATATATATAATAGATCTATAATATAATGCCATTCTATAATATAATGCCATTTCAGTTATATATATAATAGATCTATAATATAATGCCATTCTATAATATAATGCCATTTCAGTCATATATTACAGATATATAATATCATGCCATTCTATAATATAATGCCATTTCAGTTTTATGTATTATAGATATATAATATCAGCCATTCTATAATATAATGCCATTTCAGTTTTATATATTATAGATATATAATATCAGCCATTCTATAATACAATGCCATTTCAGTTTTATATATTATAGATATATAATATCATGCCATTCTATAATATCATGCCATTTCAGTTTTGTTAGAAAGCCTCTCTGTAGGCATAAATGCCAGTTTGCAGCTTGCAGGGCATGGATAGCATACCAAATTATTTCCCAAAGCAGCTGTAGCAAAAATGAGCCCCCCCAGACCCAACCAACCAACCTGGGAAGCAAACTCACACAACTAAGCACCATATAGAAAGACAATGAAACATCTGAGTTTGGAACATGTCCTGAGCAGATGTCTCTATGTACTTCCAGAAAGGCCAAGAGGAAGAAAATCCTTGCAGGTAGAGGTCTTCAGCTGGGACCTTCTCCTGAAATGGAATGGACTAATTGCTTGAGATTGGGAGATGTTGCATAGCAATACCAAAGTGAAATATAGTTGTACAGAGTTAATTGTCATATATAGATCCTTCATTTGCTCTCTGCTGAAGGATAAAGAGCTATTCCACAGATATTGATGATCAATAATATACACTCTCATTGTGGATATTCTATAATATAATGCCATTTCAGTCATATATTATAGATATATATATCATGCCATTCTATAATATAATGCCATTTCAGTTTTATATATTATAGATATATAATATAATGCCATTCTATAATATAATGTCATTTCAGTTTTATATATTATAGATATATAACATCATGCCATTCTATAATACAATGCCATTTCAGTTTTATATATTATAGATATATAACATCATGCCATTCTATAATATAATGCCATTTCAGTTTTGTTAGAAAGCCTCTTCTGTAGGCATAAATGCCAGTTTGCAGCTTGCAGGGCATGGATAGCATACCAAATTATTTCCCAAAGCAGCTGTAGCAAAAATGAGCCCCCCCAGACCCAACCAACCAACCTGGGAAGCAAACTCACACAACTAAGCACCATATAGAAAGACAATGAAAAATCTGAGTTTGGAACATGTCCTGGGCAGATGTCTTTATGTACTTCCAGAAAGGCCAAGAGGAAGAAAATCCTTGCAGGTAGAGGTCTTCAGCTGGGACCTTCTCCTGAAATGGAATGGACTAATTGCTTGAGATTGGGAGATGTTGCATAGCAATACCAAAGTGAAATATAGTTGTACAGAGTTAATTGTCATATATAGATCCTTCATTTGCTCTCTGCTGAAGGATAAAGAGCTATTCCATAGATACTGATGATCAATAATATACACTCTCATTGTGGATATTCTATAATATTATGCCATTTCAGTATATATACATATATATATATATATATATATAATGCCATTCTATAATATAATGCCATTTCAGTCATATATTATAGATATAGAATATCATGCCATTCTATAATATAATGCCATTTCAGTTTTATATATTATAGATATATAATATAATGCCATTCTATAATATAATGTCATTTCAGTTTTATATATTATAGATATATAATATCATGCCATTCTATAATATAATGTCATTTCAGTTTTATATATTATAGATATATAATATAATGCCATTCTATAATATAATGTCATTTCAGTTTTATATATTATAGATACATAACATCATGCCATTCTATAATATAATGCCATTTCAGTTTTATATATTATAGATATATAACATCATGCCATTCTATAATATAATGCCATTTCAGTTTTGTTAGAAAGCCTCTCTGTAGGCATAAATGCCAGTTTGCAGCTTGCAGGGCATGGATAGCATACCAAATTATTTCCCAAAGCAGCTGTAGCAAAAATGAGCCCCCCCCAGACCCAACCAACCAACCTGGGAAGCAAACTCACACAACTAAGCACCATATAGAAAGACAATGAAAAATCTGAGTTTGGAACATGTCCTGAGCAGATGTCTCTATGTACTTCCAGAAAGGCCAAGAGGAAGAAAATCCCACAGGTAGAGGCCTTCAGCTGGGACCTTTTCCTGAAATGGAATGGACTAATGCACAGGTGAGAGTAGTGAATTTACCCGTGAGAAATATGTTGAGGGAAGGAAATAGTTTCTTGACTGCTGCTTCATAGTGCTGCCATTTTTCTCATCTGTGCTTCCTTAGGCCCCTACCCTCTTGTTTAATGTTAATCAAATATTTAGCAGAATTCTTCAGTAGTGGCCAAGAGGCTGAAACATGTAAGAAGCCTCAGCTACATATGGGTCAAACTGGAAACAGACTGGGCTGTTAGGAAGACAAATTGGCCTCACTTGGCTTGATACTTAAGGAAGACAATGATGTTGCCATGACAGTCGACAGGAAGATCCTTCCTGAAGGCAACTGGAATCAGAGAATCAGTCAGGGTTGGAAGGGACTGCAAGGATCAGCTAGTTCCAGCCCCCCTGCCATAGGCATGGACACCCTACCCTAGAGCAGGCTGGCCACAGCCTCATCCAGCCTGGCCTTAAACACCTCCAAGGATGGAGCCTCAATCACCTCCCTGGGCAACCCATTCCATCCTCTCACCACTCTCATGCTCAACAACTTCCTCCTCATGTCCAGGCTGAATCTCCCCACCTTCAGCTTTGCTCTGTTCCCCCTGGTCTTGTCACTCCTTGAGAGCCTAAATAGTCCCTCCCCAGCATTTTTTTTCTGGGCCCCCTTCAGATACTGGAAGGCCATAATAAGGTCACCTGGGAGCCTCCTCTTCTCCAGACTGAACAGCCCCAACTCTTTCAGTCTGTCCTCATAGCAGAGCTGCTCCAGCCCTCTGAGCATCTTTGTGGCCCTTCTCTGGATGCACTCCAGCTTCTCCACATCCCTCTTGTAGAAGGGGCTCCAGAACCGGATGCAGTGCTCCAGAGCTGGATGCAAACTCTTCTACACTGTTTTGAACATCTCCTTTAGATGGAGATGAATCATGACCTGAAAGTTATTTTCTCTCTCCAATGTCTAGACATTCTTTATATCAAACAACTTAGCCATAAGTGTCTAGACTTCAGCTATCTCATGTGATCAAGAAAATCTCACCTTGATCTTTTTGAAATGTAATGTCTTAGTTTCTCAGTCATAACAGTGTGATGGTTTGGGTGTTACTCACCCCCCAACACTTAGGAAAATCACCCAGACTAGGCTCAGTTGGTCTGGGAATTGAGTGAAACTTTATATTTACAGCTTAGCACAATATACAAGCAGATATTTACAGTATATACAGTTATAGACAGAAATAGACAAGGTAAAAGGTAATACAGAAACACAACAGCCCTCCCAGAAACCTGACTCCCCAGAAGGGACTCCCAACCACCCTTCCACCTTCTCCCCACCCCTCTGCCTTACCCTAGACTTTGCCTTACACTCAATGTAGTTTGCAGGGTTGGCCAAGAGGGTTAGGAAGCAGAAGGATTAGTGACACAGATGGCAGGTTAGGTTAGAGAGAAGTTCATGCAGCCCCAGGAGACAGCGAGCGACTCTGTTATCTGTATTTACATTCTTGTTCTTATACATCTCAGCAATGAAGTAGACATCACCATTGTTTCCTTTTCACAGCCTGTACTCTTATTCTTCTCACCAACACATTCTAGCTAGGCTCAAGCTAGCACAGATGCGAAGTCCAAAAGTCTGTAGCTTTGAAGCAGTGGACGAGCAAAAGTATGCTGAAGCTTGCCATTCCCCTTCATAGAGTAAGACTGTCACCTTGCCAGCAGTGTGTTTAGACAAGCAGATTCCCATGTGCTCTGCACTGTTGATGTGTACCCACATAGCCACACATCTATAGGACATATGCATGAATGCAACCTGTATTTTGCAATCTGTATTTTTGTGACACAGAATATCACAGTATCACACACAGTATCACCAAGGTTAGAAGAGACCTCATAGATCATCAGGTCCAACCCTTTACCACAGAGCTCAAGGCTAGACCATGGCACCAAGTGCCACGTCCAATCCTTGCCTTGAACAGCCCAGGGACGGCGACTCCACCACCTCCCCGGGCAGCCCATTCCAGTGTCCAATGACTCTCTCAGTGAAGAACTTTCTCCTCACCTCCAGCCTAAATTTCCCCTGGCACAGCCTGAGGCTGTGTCCTCTCGTTCTGGTGCTGGCCACCTGAGAGAAGAGAGCAACCTCCTCCTGGCCACAACCACCCCTCAGGTAGTTGTAGACAGCAATAAGGTCACCCCTGAGCCTCCTCTTCTCCAGGCTAACCAATCCCAGCTCCCTCAGCCTCTCCTCGTAGGGCTGTGCTCAAGGCCTCTCACCAGCCTCGTCGCCCTTCTCTGGACACGCTCAAGCATCTCAATGTCCCTCCTAAATTGGGGGGCCCAGAACTGAACACAGCACTCAAGGTGTGGTCTAACCAGTGCAGAGTACAGGGGCAGAATGACCTCCCTGCTCCTGCTGACCACACCATGTGTTTAACAACAGTTAAAGAAGAAAAGGAGTACCTTCACTGTTGCTAAACAGGCAGGACCAACCTAGGATATATGAGAAGAAAATTAAGCATAATTGTCTTGATTAATGCTACTCTCATGGACCTGAAGAGCCTGACAGACAGAAGCATTATTAAAGTTATTTGCTTTGTCTGCTTTTTCTCAAAGAGCTTTTTTTCTTTTGATAGAGGAGCTAGAAGTACAAAGCCCCTCCAAATCTGAGAAACACACCAGTGACTCTATCACACCAGGACACTAACCTCCAGAGATGTCTGTTATCAAAATATTCACTTCAGTTTGTGTTGCATTTCCGTTCTCAGTTTTCAGTGTACGACCTCCTGCCATTATGATAATAGACGTGTGAGAAACTTGATCGTTTGGTCGCTTGCCAGCTGCGTCCTTTGCAATCTCAGGAGGAAAAGAAGGCAGTTTAAGATATCAGGATAATGCACACTAATGGGATATTTCTGGTAAAAGTAGTCTAAAGTGAAATATAGTTGATGCCCAAATTGCTATCGTCTGATTTCAGAGTTAATAAGACCCTGGGATAAATAGGAGAGATAGCAATTCCGAGCGACCCTTGCACAGCTCTCTGTCCACTGGACATCAATTTAGAATGACTTAGGATGTCTAGGTGATTTTCCTAAACATAAGGGCCAAACTATGTGGTGTTTAAAGTGGCAATCCAGGATTAATTCAGTGGTAAACATAACGCGTAAGAACTCTTACAGTATATATTTGCTCACTCAATTTCTGCCTCACAAGAATTTGAGACAGATTTAATGAAAGGTTTCACTTCTTGGTTTAATTTGGATCCATAGAACTGATTTTTACTTCTTTTCCTTTTGTAGCACACATACACACAAAAGGTTTTATTTCTTGGTTTAGAATCATAGGATCATAGAATCATAGAATCAGTCAGGGTTGGAAGTCACCAAAAGGATCATCTAGTTCCAACCCCCCTGCCATGGGTAGAGACACCCTACCCTAGATCAGGCTGGCCACAGGCTGGATCCATATAACAGATTTCTACTTCTTTTCCTTTTGTAGCACACACACACAAAAGGTTTTTATTTCTTGGTTTAGAATCATAGGATCATAGAATCATAGAATCAGTCAGGGTTGGAAGGGACCACAAGGATCATCTAGTTCCAACCCCCCTGCCATGGGTAGAGACACCCTACTCTAGATCAGGCTGGCCACAGGCTGGATCCATATAACAGCTTTTTACTTCTTTTCCTTTTGTAGCACACACACACAAGTTTTATTTCTTGGTTTAGAATCATAGGATCATAGAATCATACAATCAGTCAGGACTGGGAGTCACCACAAGGATTATCTAGTTCCAACCCCCCTGCCATGGCTAGAGACACCCTACCCTAGATCAGACTGGCCACAGGCTGGATCCATAGAACTGATTTTTACTTCTTTTCTTTTCGTAGCACACACACACAAAAGGTTTTATTTCTTGGTTTAGAATCATAGGATCATAGAATCATAGAATCAGTCAGGGTTGGAAGGGACCACAAGGATCATCTAATTGCAACACCCCTGCCATGGGCAGAGACATCCTATCCTAGATCAGGCTGGCCACAGGCTGGATCCATATAACTGATTTTTTACTTCTTTTTCTTTTGTAACACAAAAAAGAGGTTTAATTTCTGGTTTCATTTGTATCCATATAACAGATTTTTACTCATTTTTTTATTCATAACACACACAAAAAAAGGTTTTTATTTCTTGGTTTAGAATCATAGGATCATAGATTTAGTCAAGGTTGGAAGTCACCACAAGGATCATCTAGTTCCAACCCCCCTGTCATGGGCAGAGACATCCTATCCTAGATCAATCTGGCCGCACCCTGGATCCATAGAACTGATTTTTACTTCTTTTTTTTTTTTGTAACACACAAAAAAAGGTTTAATTTCTTGGTTTAGTTTGGATCCATAGAACTGATTTTTACTTCTTTATCTTTTTTGTAACACAAAAAAAAAAGATTTAATTTCTTGGTTTAGTTTGGATCCATATAAATGATTTTTACTTCTTTATCTTTTTTGTAACACACAAAAAAAAGATTTAATTTCTTGGTTTAGTTTGGATCCATATAAATGATTTTTACTTCTTTATCTTTTTTTGTAACACAAAAGAAAGGTTTCATTCCTTGCTTTAATTTGGATCCATAGAACTGATTTTTACTTCTTTATCTTTTTTGTAACACAAAAAAAAGGTTTAATTTCTTGGTTTAATTTGGATCCATAGAACTGATTTTTACTTCTTTGTCTTTTTTGTAACATACAAAAAAAAGGTTTAATTTCTTGGTTTATTTTGGATCCATATAAATGATTTTTACTTCCTTATCTTTTTTTGTAACACAAAAGAAAGGTTTCATTCCTTGCTTTAATTTGGATCCATAGAACTGATTTTTACTTCTTTATCTTTTTTGTAACACAAAAAAAATGGTTTCATTTCTTGTTTTAATTTGGATCCATATAAATGATTTTTACTTCTTTATCCTTTTTGTAACACAAAAAAATGCTTTAATTTCTTGGTTTATTTTGGATCCATATAAATGATTTTTACTTCTTTATCTTTTTTTTGTAACACAAAAGAAAGGTTTCATTCCTTGCTTTAACTTGGATCCATAGAACTGATTTTTACTTCTTTATCTTTTTTGTAACACACACACAAAAAAAGGTTTCATTTCTTGGTTTAATTTGGATCCATTAAATGATTTTTACTTTTTGTAACACACACACATACAAAAAAGGAGAGAAAATGAAGCTAGTCAATCACTTTTTAATTAATTGTGTCACTTATTCATGTTAAGATGAACAAAAATCTCTGCTACCTCTTCAGTACTGAGTGGCACACAGTAGGAGGGAAGTGCTGTTTGCTCCTTAACGAGCCCAGATGGTGGTAGGAGATCCAGTGTCCCTACTATGCAAACAACACTGAATCTTTAAAAGCCTGTTAAACAACATCTGCCAGCAATAAAGTGAGTAAAGCAGAAGGTTCTTGACAACTTTCACCTAAGAACCTTCAAAAAGGAGGTTGAAGAGGTCTACTGGAATGGTTTTTTATATTCTAGAGAGATGGAGCATGAGCATGATGCTTTATTTTTCACATTATGCTGCAGAGCAGGTGAGGTATATCATAGAATCACAGAATGAGTCAGCGTTGAAAGGGGCCACAAGGATCAGCTAGTTCCAACCTCCCTGCCATGGGCAGGGACACCCTACCCTAGAGCAGGCTGCCCACAGCCTCATCCAGCCTGACCTTAAATACCTCCAGGCATGGGGCCTCAACCACCTCCCTGGGCAACCCATTCCAGGCTCTTACCACTCTCATGCTGAAGATTTCCTTTTCATGTCCACTCTGAATCTACCCACCTCCAGCTTTGCTACATAATATGTTCAGTTCTGGCCCCCCCCAGTTTAGGAGGGACACTGAGATGCTTGAGCGTGTCCAGAGAAGGGCGACGAGGCTGGGGAGAGGCCTTGAGCACAGCCCTACGAGGAGAGGCTGAGGGAGCTGGGATTGGTTAGCCTGGAGAAGAGGAGGCTCAGGGGTGACCTTATTGCTGTCTGCAACTACCTGAAGGGAGGTTGTGGCCAGGAGGAGGTTGCTCTCTTCTCTCAGGTGGCCAGCACCAGAACGAGAGGACACAGCCTCAGGCTGCGCCAGGGGAGATTTAGGCTGGAGGTGAGGAGAAAGTTCTTCACTGAGAGAGTCATTGGACACTGGAATGGGCTGCCCGGGGAGGTGGTGGAGTCGCCGTCCCTGGGGCTGTTCAAGGCAGGATTGGACGTGGCACTTGGTGCCATGGTCTGGCCTTGAGCTCTGTGGTAAAGGGTTGGACTTGATGATATGTGAGGTCTTTTCCAACCTTGATGATACTGTGATGCTGTGATAATATGCCAGCCTGGGAAAAAAATATTGGAAATATTAATGAGGATTTAGCTAAGAAAGCAAACATAACAATAAATTAATTGTAGGGATAAATTGATGATAGTCATCATAGTTATAAAGCAAGTAATTATGTTAGATAAATGTAATTTCATAATGTCAGTTTGACTGCTGGATGGACCTAGGTGTTGTGTAGCTTTTTGTAATTCATTCAATTTAACTTTGCATTGTGTTTGCTTTAATTAACAGAATACTTCATCAAAATAATAGCCCTTAAGAACTGGCATCTAAGGAATTACCCTTCCTTAGACAGAAATTCTGACAGATCACAGGATATTAGGGGTTGGAAGGGCCCAAGGACATCATCGAGTCCAACCCCCTGCCAGAGCAGGACTGTTTGCTGTCTACAACTACCTGAAGGGAGGCTGTAGCCAGCTGGGGGTTGGTCTCTTCTGCCAGGCAAGCAGCAACAGAACAAGGGGACACAGTCTCAAGTTGTGCCAGGGGAGGTCTAGGCTGGATGCTGGGAGGAAGTCCTTTACAGAGAGAGTGATTGGCATTGGAATGGGCTGCCCAGGGAGGTGGTGGAAGTCGCTGTCCCTGGAGGTGCTCAAGACTTAGTGCCGTAGTGTAGTTGCTTGGATGGTCTGGGTGATAGGTAGGACTGGATGATCTTGGAGGTCTCTTCCAACCTGGTTGATTGTATGATTCTATGATTCCATGACCACACTAGCACAGATCACAGAGGAACTCACCCAGACAGGCCTTGAAAGTCTCCAGAGAATGAGACACCAAACCTCTCTAAGGAGCCTGTTCCAGTGCTCTGTGACCCTTACAGTAAAGAAGTTCCCCCTTGTCTTGAGGTGCAACCTTCCACACAGATAACTTTCCACAGTTTAAAACTAGATGTAAACAACATATTTGAATGTTCTCATGAATCATTTGGAAGTCAGTATGAAACCTTGGATGGTAAAATCTGCAGATGATGCAAAGACTGAAAAAGTATGGGGAAAAAAGGAGGACACAGTAGATAGAGCAATCCAGTTACAGTCTAGCCTGCTCAATGGAGGCCACTCAAGCAAAATTATTACTGCCTGGGAAAGAAGCATTACACAGCCAGAAAGAAGCACTGCCAGCTGTATATATTCAAAGGGGATCCCTACAGTGGAAATAAGCAACATGAAGAATCTTCCAGAAGAAAGACTAGACAGCTCTGCAGAGCTTATGCTGTTAACTTTAAATATTAAAAGCCAAAAACCTGGACTGGAAGTTAAGAAGGAAGTGATAAGGTCATAGAATCATAGAATCAACCAGGTTGGAAGAGACCTCCAAGATCATCCAGTCCAACCTAGCACCCAGCCCTAGCCAGTCAACTAGACCATGGCACTCAGTGCCTCAGCCAGGCTTTGCTTGAACACCTCCAGGGACGGTGCCTCCACCACCTCCCTGGGCAGCCCATTCCAATGCCAATCACTCTCTCTGCCAACAACTTCCTCCTAACATCCAGCCTTATACCTTCCCCAGCACAACTTGAGGCTGTGTCCCCTTGTTCTGCTGCTGGTTGCCTGGCAGAAGAGGCCACCTCCACCTGGCTACAATGTCCCTTTCAGGTAGTTGTAGACAGCAATGAGGTCCCCCCCTGAGCCTCCTCTTCTCCAGGCTAAACAACCCCAGCTCCCTCAGCCTCTCCTCATAGGGTTTGTGTTATTTGTACGTGCAATAGTGAGGTTATGGAAATATTGTTCCAAGTTTTGGTGTCTGCACTTTAAAAATATATTAATTATGTACAAAAGAGAAAAGAAAGACACCTAGAGTGGAGAAAAAGCCTTCCAGAGACAAACCTGACTTAATGACAGTGTATTCCTGTGGGGAGACTGGGAATAAGAGTATTCAGAGCAGTGAAGAAAATCAGAGTATGTACTAGGGTGAAAGGAAACATATACTGAGCAGGTGTTTTTAGCAGTGAGAATATAGGACAAACTACCAAGGGAATGGGCAGATCTCAATCTCATTGTCTTTTCCAGATAAGATGCTTTTCTGAAACTGATAGACACACTTCTGTTTAAGACAAGTGGTTGTTGCAGTGCTATCCACTGAAGTGCATTAGGCTAACCTCAATGATGTAATGATACTTTTCCTTACACCCTGAATCTTTTAGGTGGCCTGCTCTTTGCTCCAGCAGAGTCAGTAAAAATTCCTTCAAAGCAGAATGTGGGCTTAGATGATATAGTTGAGGGAGACTCACCTCGTATCAGTAATGCAACTTATCACTTTCTTCCCCAGCCACTGGTTCAAATGAAGAAATGTGGAGCTTTATTACTTGGTCTAATGAAAGCATTTACTTCTCATGGATGAATGGAATCCAGCATTGCTTTTCTCAC
The DNA here is from genome assembly GCF_015220805.1 of Pogoniulus pusillus. Classification (NCBI taxonomy): domain Eukaryota; kingdom Metazoa; phylum Chordata; class Aves; order Piciformes; family Lybiidae; genus Pogoniulus; species Pogoniulus pusillus. The sequence goes on from NC_087266.1 coordinate 5,719,687, forward strand.
TTTACATTTTCCTTGGGCTGAGGTTTGCAGCTTGCATTTTAATGCAACCACAAATCAGGCAGACACTATGTAGAAGCTACATACAAGGCACACCATGCACAGCTACCTTTTGAAACCTGTTGGCAGCTCACTTAAAGAGTAGTCTCACTTATTCTTTATCTCATCCACATACATGTTATCAACATCCCAGGGAAATTGAAGTCACAATAGATTCTGAGGTCCATATGTTTACTTTGCTTGTGTCGTTTCTCTTTCTTTTCTTTTCTTTTCTCTTTCTTTTCTTTTCTTTTCTTTTCTTTTCTTTTCTTTTCTTTTCTTTTCTTTTCTTTTCTTTTCTTTTCTTTTCTTTTCTTTTCTTTTCTTTTCTTTTCTTTTCTTTTCTTTTCTTTTCTTTTCTTTTCTTTTCTCTTTTCTTTTCTTTTCTTTTTCTTTACTTTTCTTTTCTTTTCCTTTTCTTTACTTTTCTTTTCTTTTCCTTTTCTTTTCTTTTCTTTTTTCTTCCTCTCTTTTGGTCTTTCTCTCTTTTCTTTCTTTTCTCTCTCTCTTTCTTTCTTTCTTTCTTTCTTTCTTTCTTTCTTTCTTTCTTTCTTTCTTTCTTTCTTTCTTTCTTTCTTTCTTTCTTTCTTTCATTTTCTTTTTCTTTTTCTTTTCTTTCCCCCTCTCTTTTTCCTTTCTTTCTCTTTCTTTCCCTCTCTCTTTTTTCCTTTCTTTCTTTCTTTCTTTCTCTCTTTATTTTCTCTCTCATTTGTTCTCTTTTTCTCTTTTCTTTTTCTTTCTTTCTTTCTTCTTTCTTTCTTTCTTTCTTTCTTTCTTTCTTTCTTTCTTTCTTTCTTTCTTTCTTTCTTTCTTTCTTTCTTTCTTTCTTTCTTTCTTTCTTTCTTTCTTCTTTCCTTCCTTCCTTCCTTCCTTCCTTCCTTCCTTTCTTTCTTTCTTTCTTTCTTTCTTTCTTTCTTTCTTTCTTTCTTTCTTTCTTTCTTTCTTTCTTTCTTTCTTTCTTTTTTATTTATTTGTTTATTTGTTTCTTTGTTTCTTTCTTTCTTTCTTTCTTTCTTTCTTACTTTCTTTCTTTCTTTCTTTCTTTCTTTCTTTCTTTCTTTCTTTCTTTCTTTCTTTCTTTCTTTCTTTCTTTCTTTCTTTCTTTCTCTTTTCTTTCCCTTTCTCTTTTTTCCTTTCTTTCCCTTTCTCTCCCTTTCTTTCTTTCTCTCTTTCCTTTCTCTCTTTCTTGCTTTCTCTCTTGCTTTCTCTCTCTTTCTCTCTCTCTCTTTTTTTAACCCCATATAATACTAGATCATTTAAAAACCTCAGTACAGCTATCTTCTGGCTTTCACATGTGAAGGATGAAATGTGCATTCTTCCAAGGTTATTGATTTCTGAATTAATGTTCCTTTTATGATTTTTAATCTTGAGATATATTGATAAGTGGTTTAAGAAGCATCATTAAGAAGCAATAGAACAAGGGGACACAGTCTCAAGTTGTGCCAGGGCAGGTCTAGGCTGGATGTTAGGAGGAAGTTCATCCCAGAGAGAGTGATTGGCATTGGAATGGGCTGCCCAGGGAGGTGGTGGAGTAGCCATCCCTGGAGGTGTTGAAGAAAAGCCTGGTCTAGTTGACTGGCTAGGGCTGGGTGCTAGGTTGGACTGGCTGATCTTGGAGGTCTCTTCCAACCTGGTTGATTCTATGATTCTATGATTCTGTGATTCTTCCTGAAGGGACATTATATCTGTTTCTGATCTCATACAACCTTTACACGGGTTCTGAGAGGAATTAATTACATGTTCTCATACAATAATATCCCAGGACATACAGAGATAAGAAAAAACTGCCACTCTAACCTAAAAATCTGTAGGTGCAGTGACAAACTCCTGGAGGTGCTATTAATAAAATCATCTTTATTTTGTCCCCCTCCCCAGTACACCCCATTGTAGCATTTATTGCCTGGCTTCCTGCTTTGACTCACACCTAAAATAAACTGGCTTTGTTTATTCTCCTCCTTCTTGCCCTCTGTCCTTGACTGGCAGGAAATCACTCTTCTCTACAGTTAGGTAAGATTAGGAGAGTCCATTTTTCCATTGTGAAATCTTTGAACAAAGCCCATTTTCATTCTTTTTGTTGAATTCACCACCAAAGTCTGTCTTTGTCTAACAGAAAACAAATAGCTAGGCAATTAGGGATGTCAGACATTGTTGAGCAGTGGTTTATGTCTGTTGACTCCTGTTTTACACTCAGATTAGAAACCCTGTGAAGCTCAGGCACTTCATTTTAATTCTGGATTTGCTGAAAGTCTCCAACATTGGAATACCAGGTCTTTACAGTGATACTGAGGTGTTATCTTGGTTGATAAAGCACTAATCAGAAGGTAGCTGTTATTTGCATAAGCTTCACTTTTCACCCAGGAAAAAAAGAACTGAGCTCCTGAACTCCTTATTATAGTGTGAAAACTGCAGTAGAGAGGCAGAATTTCAGTTTCAGTTGCACATTAATTGTTCTGTTCAGAAAGAAGATTGAGAAAGGCATGTGGAACTGTGCATGGAGAGAGGGATATGCTTATTCATGTATTGCTTTGTTTGATTCCCCAAGCTGCATACAGGAAAACTCAGCCTTGGGTGGTTGCATCACTGTCATGGGGAGAGGGAAGAACTGGGGCAGAACTGTTCCACTGTGTGGTTTCAGTGTTGGTTGCAGCTTTTCAGACATGCAAGGCATGAGCCCAAGTGCCTGGCCTGTTTGGTTTAGGGCTGGGTGATAGGTTGGACTAAATGATATTGAAGGTCTTTTCCAACTTGGCTGATTGATTCTGTGATTCTATGAATTGACTGTATTGAAGTGGAATTTCTCTGATGTACAGATCAAATTCCTTTGTGTACTATGGATCATGATTACTAACACAGGTATCTAGCCTTTTACCCTGCTAAGTTTTCATAAATGAGTCTTTGCTGGTACCCCCAGTTCTGGGATCCTCAATTCAAGAGAGATATTGAAATACTTGAATGTGTCCAGAGAAGGGCAATGAAGCTGGTAAGAAGCCTGGAACACAGCCCTGTGATGAGAGGCTGAGGGAGCTGGGGGTGTGCAGCCTGGAGAAGAGGAGGCTCGGAGCTGACCTCATTGCTGTCTACAACTACCTGAAGGGAGGCTGTAGCCAGGTGGGGTTGGTCTCTTCTGCCAGGCAACAGAACAAGGGGATACAGTCTCAAGGTGTGCCAGGGGAAGTCTAGGCTGGATGTTAGGAGGAAGATCTTGCCAGAGAGAGTGATTGGCATTGGAATGGGCTGCCCAGGGAGGTGGTGGAGGCACCGTCCCTGGAGGTGATCAAGAGAAGCCTGGCTGAGGCACTTAGTGCCATGGTCTGGTTGACTGGATAGGGTTGGGTGCTAGGTTGGACTGGATGATCTTGGAGGTCTTTTCCAAGCTGGTTGATTCTATGATTCTGTCTACCCCTATTAAACTATGAACTCATTTCTCTGTGAAGATTTCTTATGCTGAAAGTAGTGCATGGGTATCAGAAGGTCTAATTTGGCCTGCAGTACCTTTTCATTATTTATGTTTACTCATGACAAGCAGAAGAGCTGGAGGCACACTCGATATATTTATTCTCCCTTTTTCTTGTGGTGTCTGTTGACAATCCCTTGTGGACTCCCTCTCGGACTCTGTCAGATGCTGCTCAGACTGTCCTGGAGAGCTTATCACCATTATGTAGTTGACCTTCCAACATTAGAAGCTGAGCAGAACTCAAGCAAATGATAACACTTCTAAAGACTTAAAAAAAACCAAGATAATGTCCACTATTTCTAGATGAGCAAACACCCACAAAGGCAGAAAATGTTTGAGGGAATTTATTACCATAGACCTTTCTTCTGGCTTGAATGCTACTGAGAATGGCCTTTATTTTTAAGAAATAGGAAGTTATTGATGCAAAAAAGGGGCACTATTGGTGGGCTTCTTTTTCAATGTGAAAGTCCTTACATTGTTCAGTGGCTTCTATGAACATCCAGAAGCATGTTTGGGTCTCTTTGGATGGCACAGGCATTGGCCTACTGCTTACATGTTCTTCCTGATAAAGTGGCTCCTGCCACACACACACAGTGCAGGAGGAGGAGGAAAAGAGAATGAGCTGACCCTGTTGTGAGTTTATAAAGAGATAGGTGAATTATAGAATCATAGAATCAACCAGGTTGGAAGAGACCTCCAGGATCAGCCAGTTCAACCTAGCACCCAGCCCTACCCAATCAACCAGACCATGGCACTAAGTGCCTCAGCCAGGCTTTGCTTGACGACCACCAGGGACGGTGACTCCACCACCTCCCTGGGCAGCCCATTCCAATTCCAATCACTCTCTCTGACAACAACTTCCTCCTAACATCCAGCCTAGACCTCCCCCAACACAACTTGAGACTGTGTCCCCTTGTTCTGTTGCTGGTTGCCTGGCAGAAGACACCAACCCCCACCTGGCTACAGCCTCCCTTCAGGTAGTTGTAGACAGCAATGACGTCACCCCTGAGCCTCCTCTTCTCCAGGCTGCACACCCCCAGCTCCCTCAGCCTCTCCTCATAGGGTTTGTGTTCCAGGCCCCTCACCAGCTTTGTCACCCTTCTCTGGACACGTTCCAGCACCTCAACATCTCTCTTGAATTTATGGGACTGAATAACAATCTTCCAGTTGCCAGGAGATTTTTTAACCCCATAGTCTCAACCTGGGACACGTGTCCTCAGCAGAGGTAAAGGCTAAGCTATAAACACAGCTTTTCCCACTATCAATGGGCTGAACAGAAAGTTTTACTCACAAGTGATCTAGGCTATCTGAGAGAAAGGCTGCTCCAGGTGCTTGACAGCTCTCCCTCTTTCGAAAGGACATCTGAGGCTCGTTAAGCCTATTAAGCTTGCAGAGTGCTTATGGCGGGGGGGGGGGGGGGGGGGGGTGTGTCATCCTAAGCAGGGAGGATTCAGTCCTTCAGGAGCTTGTCCTTTGCAGTGCCAGGGAACCTTCTCTGCAGGAGCTATCCAGGCAGGGGAGAACCCCAAGGTGGGAAGCTCCCAATATATATACCTTCCTAGGCAAAGTGTCGAGTTACCATTTCTAGGGGCAAAGACCACAATCAGCAGCCTGATATCAATGTGGGCATCTGCATGGGTCATCCCTCGTGCTGAAAGGACCCTTTGCTTCCCCACCCATCAAGCCTGCAAGGACAAGGGGAGAGGAAACAGTTTGTTTTGTGCCTCTCCTCTCCCATTCAAGCCACAGAGCTGGAGGAATTTGGGGTATCCAGGGCAACCTCTTTGGCAGCCAGCTGCAAAGGTAAATGCTGGGGTTTAATCCTCAATTAAGTAATTCTTACATGGTTTCCTGTGAAAGTGTAGCATTAATATACAGGTAATATACACAGATGCTAATCTTGTCAGCAAGTTGAGAAAAACAGTGGCAACATCACTATTTTGTATTGATTGCCCATGTTAGAAGGAGCAAAGTGAGTGCTAGAGCTTGAAATGAGTTTTTAAACTGGTTGTTCTTGATTTTGTCTTCTCCTGGGCTGTAATGCAACATGGGTTGTTTAATTTACAGCAACAAGATGGTTTGGGGTTAAATGTTAGAGAAGCAAAGAAGAGGTTGTTCTGTTTTTAATTGATGCTGTGACCTACATTATTCCCCAAGGCACCACAGACATTTTTCAGCAAAGTCTCCTATTAATTATAATTGTATGCTCTGCTGCTGGGTCAGTTGTCATTTCCATTACATAAACTAAAAACTAGAGGGCTTTTATTCAGTTCTTTTAAATCACAATAGGTAAGATATGCTACTGAAGCTGGTAGTTGAGAGAGAAGCTTTTCCTAAGATTGATGGTGATTCCAGTCTCACAGTCCCTTTGGTACAAAGCACTGCACATGTGGAGGGTTCTGAAAGATACCTGTGTAGCCATGAGGTCACCAAAAGCACTTTCTGCTTTGTTGAGAAACAGAGCAAAAAATGCTGATAATTTGTGTCAATTTAAATTATCATAACCTGCTGTGTGACCATGACCATTGCCTCACTCTGCTGTCTGGATAAAATGCTAAGCTCACTGCACCAATGAGTATTCTCCACATTTCCTCCCAGAGGATTTCATGTGCATTCATATGTCCTCTGATCCCTATACCATCTGCCTCATGAAAACAGAAAGGTGTATATTTATATCTTGGATGAAAGATGGCTTAGATTTGTGTAAAGAGAAGAGGAGGCTCAGAGGTGACCTCATTGCTGTCTACAATTTCCTCAAGGGAGGCTTTAGCCAGGTGGGGGTTGGTCTCTTCTCCTAGGCAGCCAGCAACAGAAGAAGGGGACACAGTCTCAAGTTGTGTCAGAGGAGGTATAGGCTGGAAGGTAGGAGGAAGTTGTTGCCAGAGAGAGTGATTGGCATTGGAATGGGCTGCCCAGGGAGGTGGTGGAGGCACCATCCCTGGAGGTGTGCAAGAAAAGCCTGTCTGAGGCACTCAGTGCCATGGTCTAGTTGTCTGGCTAGGGCTGGGTGCTAGGTTGGACTGGATGATCTTGGAGGCCTCTTTCATCCTGGTTGATTCTATGATATTGACTGGTATTGGCTCTATCAAAGATGGGGGAATCTCCTGGCAGATTTTCACAGAAGCCCTCCTCTTTACCATAACCTTGCCATGCAAACTCAACACAAGAGACAAGCAAGAACTCTCTGTTCCCTAGATAGGTTTGTGCTGTGGAAGTTATTCTTTGCATAGATCTGTATTCATATGATGTAAGTAATTTTGCTGGTCTTTTGAATTCTTTTTTATTTGCTATTTTATCAAATAATGAATTATTCAGGATAAATGGCAGGCTTTTGTAAGCAGAGGCTCAATGGGTTTGTGCAAAATGAGTGTTTCTGAGAAATCAATACACAGAACATTTTTATTGTTTCTGCTGTCTCAGATGTCATAAAACAGATTTCCTTCTAACTATAAACATGACCAAGCATCTTGATTTCTGGTTAAATAAACCAAAGAATTCATTATTCAAGTAAATCTTTGTTTTGATAGAGTGACAGTGAACTGAAGAACTCTAAATTGATCTACTTGGTTTTAAGAGTAGGAGAAAACTCATGCCTTGACAGGTTTTTTTTTTCAGTGGGACTGGTTTCATTGCATAGGCTATGCTGATATAAGGAAACAGGTTATTGCAATATATTTTTACATAGCTACAGAGAATCACAGAATTATAGAATCATAGAATCAACCAGGTTGAAGAGACCTCGATCATCTAGTCCAACTTAGCACTCAGCCCTATCCAATCAACTAAAACATAGAATCAACCAGGTTGGAAGAGAACCCCAAGGTCATCTAGTCCACCCTATCACTCAGCCCTGTCCAGTCAACTAGACCATAGAATCAATCAAGTTGGAAGTGACCTCCAAGGTCATCCAGTCCAACCTATTACCCATCCCTGTCCAATCAACTAGATCATAGAATCAAACAGGTTGGAAGAGACCTCCAAGATCATCCAGTCCAACTTATCACCCATATCTATCCAATCAACTAAACCATAGAATCATAGAATCAGCTGGGTTGGAAGAGACCTCCAAGATCATCCAGTCCAACCTAGCACTCAGCCCTGTCCAATCAACTAGACCATAGAATCAATCAGGTTGGAAGAGATCTCCAAGATCAGCCAGTCCAACCTATCACGCACACCTATCCAATCAACTAAACCATGGCATTAAGTGCCTCATCCAGGCTTTTCTTGAACACCTCCAGAGATGGAGTTATCTTGGAGATCTCTTCCAACCTGGTTGATTCTATGATTTATTGTGGCCGAGGACCATAAATATGCACGGAAATGTGGACACCTAATGTGCTAGCTGTAGTTATAATGATATAACTTAGCATATAATTCAGAGAAGGGACATTCTGGGGTAAGTTGGAGGGAAAAAAAAGGGTCAGCTTCATAAAGACATGGCTTTTCTTTTGGTTCATCTATGTGCTTTTATGTGCTTTGTGGGATTTTTGTTTGTTTGTTGTTTTAAGGAAGAGAATGTGGATTTTTTTTAAGGAAGTGAGAAGTAGGAAGAGACTAAATTAAGAAGGAATCATCTGTTGTTCTGTAATTGAAGATTTGAAGTGTCTGTGGCCCCTCTGGATGCTGAGGTAGTAGAAATGTCAAATCAACCATCTCTGAGGAATAAAGGGTGAGAATCACAGAATGGATTAGACTGGAAAGGACTTTAGAGATCATCTATTCCTGCTATGGGCAGGGACACCTCTCAACTAGACTCAGTCTCCTGAGACTGCAATTCATTCTAAACCTACTCTCTCTCAGCTTCAAACCCTGTCCCCCTTGCCCTTTGGTATCTGAAGGGGGGGACTATTTACAAGGTCTTGTAATGACAGGACTAGGGGTAATAGGTGTAAAGGCAGAGGGGAGATTTAAACTAGATATTAGGGAGAAGTTCTTTACAGTGAGCGTGGTGAGACACTGGAACAGATTGCCCAAAGACATTACGGATGCTCCCTCTCTGGAGGTGTTCAAGGCTAGCTTCGATGAGGCTTTGAGCAATCTGTTCTAGTGGGAGGTGTCCCTGCCTATGGTGGTGGGTTGGAACTAGATGATCTTTGAGATCCCTTCCAACCTAAACCATTCTATTGCTAGACACCCTCACACAAAGTCCCTTTCCAGCCTTCTTGTATCACAGGTAGCCAAAGGTCCCACTGGAGTCATCTCTAAGCTGAACAACCTCAGTCTATCCTCATAGCAGAGGTCTTCTAGAACTTGAATCCTCCTCTGGACTCTTTTCAACAGCTCTGTGTCCTTTGTATGATGGAGACACTTTTACAAGAAAGAATCCAATTTCTTTTTTAAACCAGATTTGTTTCTCCAAGTTTGTACCAATTCTAGGCAAAAAAATCTTACTCAGTGTTTCCTTTTAATAAAATTGAATATCATAATAGTGATGTTTCAGTAATCTTAAGGTACTCCATTTGGTTATTGTTCCATCTGAGCTGCAAGTGACTGATTAAATATCACAGTATCATCAGGGTTGGAAGAGACCTCACAGATCATCAAGTCCAACCCTTTACCACAGAGCTCAAGGCTAGACCATGGCACCAAGTGCCACGTCCAACCTTGCCTTGAAGTGCCCCAGGGACGGCGACTCCACCACCTCCTCGGGCAGCCCATTCCAGTGTCCAATGACTCTCTCAGTGAAGAACTTTCTCCTCACCTCCAGCCTAAATCTTCCCTGGCACAGCTTGAGGCTGTGTCCTCTCGTTCTGGTGCTGGCCACCTGAGAGAAGAGAGCAACCTCCTCCTGGCCACAACCACCCCTCAGGTAGTTGTAGACAGCAATGAGGTCTCCCCTGAGCCTCCTCTTCTCCAGGCTAAACAATCCCAGCTCCCTCAGCCTCTCCTCGTAGGGCTGAGAAGCACTTTGTAGGAGTCACTTTAATGAGACTTTGTTTCAGTTCTTTTCCAATTCGTTGTGATGAGAAGTACAGTTCAAGGCTTTGGACAAAAGATGTCTCACACTCTTAAAAGAAAATTCATTTTAAATCCATTAATTTTATGAACCTTTGGCTTTCAATGCAGGTTTACCAGGTGACAAATGTAATTTTAGCTGTAGGAGAAATCCCACATACTAAAACCAATAGGGACGGTCCCTCCACCACCTCCCTGGGCAGCACATTCCAATGCCAATCACTCTCTCTGCTAACAACTTCCTCCTAACATCCAGCTTATACTTTCCCAGGCACAACTTGAGGCTGTGTCCCCTTGTTCTATTGCTGGTTGCCTGACAGAAGACACCAACCCCCACCTGGCTACAATGTCCCTTCAGGTATTTGTAGACAGCAATGAGGTCTGCCCTGAGCCTTCTCTTCTCCAGGCTAAACACCCCCAGCTCCCTCAGCCTCTCCTCATAGGGTTTGTGTTCCAGGCCCCTCACCAGCTTTGTCACCCTTCTCTGGACACATTCCAGCACCTCAACATCTCTCTTGAATTGAGAAGCCCAGAACTGGACTCAGCACTCAAGGTGTGGCCTGACCAGTGCTGAGTACAGGGGAAGAATAACCTCCCTTGTCCTACTGGCCACACTGTTCCTGATCCAGGCCAGGATGCCATTGGCTCTCTTAGCCACCTGTGCACACTGCTAGGCTCATGTTCAGCTACTATCTACCAGTACCCCCAGGTCCCTTTCCTCCTGGCTGCTCTCCAGCCACTCAGTCCCCAGCCTGTAGTGCTGCTTGGGGTTGTTGTGGCCAAAGTGCAGAACCCTGCACTTGGCCTTGTTAAATGTATTGCTGAACACGGCAGCTTTGCTAGTTTAGCTGTAAACTGTTCACTTAAAATTAGTCATGGATGTCATAAAGCTAAAGATCTTCATTCCATGCTATGTAGAGAGAGATTAAGGCCTTCCAATTGATGACTAATTTTAGTCTGGTCATTTGCTTTCATCTTGCATTAATAGGCTGACAGGAGTTGTTCCAAGGGAGGCTTGCACCGACTTGAGTGCTCAGTGAATGCTGCACCTCTCTTTCTGTTCACATTGTCTTTCTAGACTTTAGAAGTAATATTTGTCTTTAGAAAGAATATTCAGGAAATAGTACAGTGTTAAATGTGCCATTCCCAACCATTTCCTGAAGGGAACTGTGTGGCAATGTCTATGAATATCTGAGGGGTGGGTGTCAAGTGGATGGGGCCAATCTCCTTTCGGGGGTCCACAGCAGTAAGACAGGGAGCAATGGGTAAAAACTGGGACATAGAATCTTTCAGCTCAGCATGAGGAGAAACTTCTTTACAGTGAGGGTGACAGAGCACTGGAACAGGCTGCCCAGAGAGGTTGTGGAGTCTCCTGCTCTGGAGACTTTCAAAACCTGCCTGGATGAATTCCTGTGTGGACTACCCTAGGGGAGCCTGCTTGGGCAGGGGGATTGGACTTGATGTCTGAAGGTCCCTTCCAAACTCCAAGGTTCTGTGGTTCTGTGGCTGTTGGAGAGCCAAAGAAGAGGGCAGAGCAGCAGGGTGTATAGCAGAGCTGTGTAATCAGTTTTCACTGTCACTAATCTAAGAAAACCCAGTTCCCCTTTCCTGCTGCTAACCAGGACAAGCTGACTGCTGCCTACAACTACCTGAAGGGAGGTTGTAGCCAGCTGGGGTTTGGTCTCTTCTCACAGGCAACCAGCAACAGAACAAGGGGACACAGTCTCAAGTTGTGCTGAGGGAGGTCTACGCTGGATGTTAGGAGGAAGTTGTTGGCAGAGAGAGTGATTGGCATTGGAATGGGCTGCCCAGGGAGGTGGTGGAGTCACCGTCCCTGGAGGTGTTGAAGAAAAGCCTGGCTGAGGCACTTAGTGCCATGGTCTAGATGAGTGGATAGGGCTGGGTGCTAGGTTGGACTGGATGATCTTGGAGGTCTCTTCCAACGTGGTTGATTCTATGATTCTATGACTCTCTACAGCTTTGTTTTGTCCATTTATGTGTCTCATTTGGAGTCATTTTATCATTCCCAGTGTTCAGCTTTGTAAACAAAACATGTATTTCACCCTGGTGAGGTCATCAAAGAAACCTGACTGAAAGCATACTGTGAAAAGGAAGAGGTTAAAATATATCAGTGCTAATTCTGACATCAAATTACATGCTGATGCAGAAAATGAATCAGAGTAAGCCACTTCTAGCACTTAAAAGCTTGCTGATATAGGGACTGCTAATGAAAATTGGTCTAATAATTTGCAATACATGCATATGAATTGCACATACCCCATGTACTAAAATATTTTGGATAAATGGAACTTCTGTTGGAAATTTTAATCAATGATTTATTAAACAGGTTACATTTGCACAGAATCACAGAAGGTTAGAGACTGGAATGGACTTCAGAAGATCATCCAGTCCAACCCGTCTGCCAGAGCAGAATCACCTATATCAGATCACACAGGAATGAATCCAGGTGGATCTTGAATATGTCCAGAGAGGGAGACTCCACAACCTCCCTGGGCAGCCTGTCCCAATGTTCTGTCACTCTCACAGGGAAAAAAATCTTCTCATGTTTACATGGGAACTTCCTATTTCTCAACTTCCACCAATTGCCCATGTCTAGTTCTGGGACACTCAATTCAAGAGAGATGTTGAGGTGCTGGAAGGTGTCCAGAGAAGGGCAATGAAGCTGGTGAGAGGCCTGGAACACAGCCCTGTGAGGAGAGGCTGAGGGAGCTGGGGGTGTGCAGCCTGGAGAAGAGGAGGCTCAGGGGGGACCTCATTGCTGTCTACAGCTACCTGAAGGGAGGCTGTAGCCGGGTGGGGTTGGTCTCTTCTGCCAGGCAACCAGCAACAGAACAAGGGGACACAGTCTCAAGTTGTGCCAGCGGGGGCATAGGCTGGATGTTAGGAGGAAGTTCTTCCCAGAGAGAGTGATTGGCATTGGAATGGGCTGCCCAGGGAGGTGGTGGAGGCACCGTCCCTGGAGGTGTTGAAGCAAAGCCTGGCTGAGGCACTTAGTGCCATGGTCTGGTTGACTGGCTAGGGCTGGGGGATAGGTTGGACTGGATGATCTTGGAGGTATCTTCCAATCTGTTTGATTCTATGATTCTAAGTCTTAATATTTACATTTGTTGTCAGCTAAATAACTCTTGGTTTTTACATTAGTGATAACTGTACAGATACCCATCATATTGAATGTTTTTTTATCTTTGCATTTCTTGCCACCTCTGCATACTGTTCCATGGTGCCAAATTTTGTCAGAGAATGAACATGTTAACATCCATCAAAATGTTCAAAGAGCAATATTTGTCTTAGCCTCTACATGGAGAAGATATCAAAGCAGTCCAGCAGTGTCTTATGAGCAGATAATTGGAAAATTCTACTTGCTTTTTGTGTCATTCTGTCATTTGAGTGAGTTTTTGATCTATCTCATCCAGGCTTCACTATTTCTTTTTAATCCTGGCAAGCAGCTCAGAATCCATCATTTTGTGAATGCAGTCTGCTCATAGTGAATAATAGAATCATAGAATCAGTCAGGGTTGGAAAGGACTACAAGGATCATCTAGTTCCAACCGCCCTGCCATGGGCAGGGACACCCTACCCTAGATCAGACTGGCCAAAGCTTCATCCAGCCTGGCCTTAAACGCATACAGGGCTGGGGCCCCAACCGCCTCCCTGGGAAACCCATTTCAGGCTCTCACCACTCTCATGCTGAAGAACTTCCTCCTCACACCCAGGCTGAATCTCCCCATCTCCAGATTTGCTCCATTCCCCCTAGTCCTGTCGCTACCTGGTGGCCTGAAAAGTCCCTCCCCAGCTTTTTTGTAGGCCCCCTTCAGATACTGGAAGGCCACAAGAAGGTCACCTGGCAGCCTCCTCTTTTCCAGACTGAACAGCCCCAGGTCTTTCAGTCTGCTCATAGCAGAGCTGCTCCATCCCTCTGAGCATCCTCATGGCCCTTCTCTGGACATGCTCCTGCATGTCCACATCCCTCTTGTAATGAGGAATACAGTTCATAAAAACCAAACATTAGCAAGTCTCCAGAGGATAAGGCAATGAAAATATATTTAATTCTGTTGGTTATATTGGGTGAAATGATGAAAAAAAAGTATTGTGATTTGCCATTGGAATGGGCTGCCCAGGGAGGTGGTGGAGTTGCCTTCCCTGGAAGAGTTCAAGTAAAGCCTGGCTGAGGCACTTAGTGCCATGGTCTAGTTGATTGCCCAGGGCTGGGTGCTAGGTTGGATTGGATGATCTTGGAGGTCTCTTCCAACTTGGTTGTTTCTATGATCTTTGCAATGACTTCAGATGAAATTAGTGATACAGCTTCTCAGTCTAGTGGCCAGACTAATTTATATAATATATCCACAACTCCATATGGTTCCATATTCCAAGACAGGTGAATAAAGTGTTTACACTTTTCAGATCATTTTCATAGAGATGAGATTTTCCTATCAGCAACCTCCATCTAGCCTTCAGAATGTCTAGACCATTGATCACCTCAGGGTGTTACAATGGAGCCTCCTTTCAGTGATGCTGCCAGGAAGACAGGGAGTCCTATTTTAACATTGGTTTGTGTGATAGTTTGGGTGTTCCCCACCCCCTCACACATTGGAAATCACCGAGACTAGACTCAGATGGCTCTAGGAATTGAATGAAGCTTTATATTTACATCTAGCACAATATACAAGCAGATATTTACAGTATATACAGTTATAGACAGAAATATACAAGGTAAAAGGTAATACAGAAACACAACTCCCCTCCCAGAAACCTGAGTCCCCAGGAGGGGCTCCCAACTGCCCCTTCACCTTCCCTTTACCCCAGTCCCAAGGAACAATGGAGGTTGGGCCAGGAGATTAGGAAGCAAAGTGGATTAGTCAAAGAAATGGAGGGTGTGATTAGGAGAGAGAGATGCAGCCCAGAGCTCACCAGCAGCAGAAATGAGACTCCCCTATCTATGTTTGGATTTTTGGTTTTATGCTTCTCAGCAAGCCTACAAGTGAGGTAGATATCAGCCTTGCTGTCCTTCCACAACCTGTATTCGAGTTCTTCTCTCCAAAACATTCTAGCTAGCTTCAAACTAGCACAGTTTGACAGGCAGCTAATACTAAGAAACTAGTGTGGTGCTTAGGCAAACCAAACTCCCTGACATTTTAGCAGAAGAGGAGGCTCAGGGGTGATCTTATTACTGTCTACAACTACCTGAAGGGGCATTGTAGCCAGGTGAGGGGTGGCCTCTTCTCCCAGGCAACCAGCAATAGAACAAGGGGACACAGTCTCAAGTTGTGCCAGGGTAGGTCTAGACTGGATGTTAGGAGGAAGTTGTTGGCAGAGAGAGTGATTGGCATTGGAATGGGCTGCCCAGGGAGGTGGTGGAGGCACCGTCCCTGGGGGTCTTCAAGAAAAGCCTGGCTGAGGCACTTAGTGCCATGGTCTAGTTGACTGCCTAGGGCTGGGTGCTAGGTTGGACTGGATGATCTTGGAGGTCTCTTCCAACCTGGTTGATTCTATGATTCTATGATCTATATAGAAACATTCCAACAGCCAAAAGGAATCAGAAAATTGAGTCTGATAGCTTGGCCCCTTTGGGATAACACTCTGTGATAGGAGGCTAAGAGAACTAGCTTTACTTAGTCTTAAGAAAAGGTGGAAGGAAGAAGGAAATCTCATTACTATTACAGCTACTTAATGTAGCTGTGGGTGTAAGAGGGAGCTAGAATCTTCTCAGATGTGTAAAGGGACAGGATAAAAAGCAACAGTTGCTGCAAGAGAAACTTCAGCTTGGGATAGAATCGTTGAATCAACCAGGTTGGAAGAGACCTCCAAGATCATCCAGTCCAACCTAGCACCCAGCCCTATCCAGTCAACTAGACCATGGCACTAAGTGCCTCAGCCAGGCTTTTCTTTGGTGGAATCAAACAAAAAATTCCTCTCATTTGGTATGATCTCTTTATTAAAATGATATTTCTGAAATGATTTCTCCTTTGCCTGAATGGCTCAGGAGAGATTAGAGAGAGGAACTTTCCTAATGTACTTGTCAGAGAGGACAAGATGCTGCTGAAAGGAAATAAAATCTTGTAACTGAAAAGGGAGGGAACAGCCTGGAAATTATAGAACAACCTTAACTACAGAAGTCTTCATTATACTAGATATATTATGTACAATTATCATCTGGAACATCTATGCCTTCAGAGTCTTGTTTGCTTTTGCTGATGTCAAACATTATCCAGATGGTATAGTGCATTTCCCGTAATCACCTCTTTTTATCTCATGCTTTTCCTGATCTCTGTTCCTCACAGTGTTTCCTTTCCCCTTCCTTCTTTTTTATTTTTTTTTAACAGAAGATAATCTGATGTCATGCTTTCTTAGCCCTAGAGTCATGCTTTTCTCTCCATTGCAGCTGGATAGGGCTGGGTGCTAGGTTGGAGTGGAGGATCTTGGAGGTCTCTTCCAACCTGGTTGATTCTATGATTATATGAAACTGTATCTTAGTTCATAAACTTAATTTCTCCTTTTTCATTAAGCATAAAATGAACCAGCTTGGAAGAGATCTGCAAGATCATCCAGTCCAACCTAGCACCCAGCCCTGGCCAGTCAACTAGACCATGGCACTAAGTGCCTCAGCCACTCTCTTCTTGAACACCTCCAGGGACGGTGACTCTACCACCTCCCTGGGCAGCCCATTCCAATGCCAATCACTCTCTCTGCCAGCAACTTCCTCCTAACATCCAGCCTAGACCTCCCCCAACACAACTTGAGACTGTGTCCCCTTGTTCTGTTGCTGGTTGCCTGGCAGAAGACACCAACCCCCACCTGGCTACAATGTCCCTTCAGGTAGTTGTAGACAGCAATGAGGTGTGCCTTGAGCCTCCTCTTCTGCAGGCTGCACACCCCCAGCTCCCTCAGCCTCTCCTCATAGGGTTTGTGTTCCAGGCCCCTCACCAGCTTTGTCACCCTTCTCTGGACATGTTCCAGCATCTCAATATCTCTCTTGAATTCAGGGGCCCAGAACTGGATGCAGGACTCAAGGTGTGGCCTGACCAGTGCTGAGTACAGGGGCACAATAACCTCCCTTGTCCTACTGGCCACACTGTTCCTGATCCTGGCCAGGATGCCATTGGCTCTCTTGGCCACCTGGGCACACTGCTGGCTCATGTTCAGCTACTATCTACCAGTACCCCCAGATCCCTTTCTTCCTGGCTACTCTCCAGCCACTCTGTCCCCAGCCTGTAGCTCTGCTTGGGGTTGTTGTGGCCAAAGTGTAGAACCTTGGTTTTCATTGCTGCTGATTTCAGATTTCATGGCCTGAGAAGCAAATATTACTTTTAAAGACTATTGCCTGCTACTGATATTGATCTCAGATCCTGTAACTGTAAGGATTGTATGCACAAGCTATATATATTTCCCACATATGAATTCTGAAGTTGGATGCTATGAGCTGACACATTTTTTGTGCCAGCCTGAGATGCAGAAGTTTCTCTGCATGCAGTTTGAGGGATTGATTTTTTTGGGAATCTGTGGAAAGAAAAACTCCTTAATGAGATCTGATAAGCTACAAAGGTACAAACTGGTTTCTCTCAGTGACTATCCTAGGCAGTCAGTGCAGAGGAATATGTGACTTGGGTAACAGAGTGGGTGGTGGCATCAGCCAAGGGAGGGAGTGTTGAGTTTTGATGCTGAAATGGCTTATCTTTGGAAGCACAGACTGGAGAGGACATGAACTCTGTGTTTATTCTCAATCTCCTGTCTTTGCAGACTTTCCTTTTCAGTATCTACAAAATAAAGCAGTTCTTTGTGTGAAAGTTTCACAATTCCCAGCAGCCAATTACTGTAGTGAATGCAAAGAAAGCAGCAGAGAAAGACACTCAAGTATGTGATTAAACTTATGTGTTAGCTCTCCTGTCATTTCCACTAAAATGAACAACTTTAATATCACACTTTTTGTTGCCTGGCTATCTCCCAGCACACCACAACACAAACTAGATCTTCCTCTGTCTTTGTGAGTTAATGAATTCTAACAAATGATGTCATCAGCTTAAGAGTTTAGAGAGACATAAGTATACACAGAAAACTTTTCCAGACACATGAAAGGCATCTGACAGCTCTCTGGGAAAGAATCAATCAGCAATTTGAATGGTGCATGTAACTCATAACAAGAAGGAAAAAGTAAGGGAAACTGCCAGGAAAATCAACTGATGGAATTTAAATTTTAAATCAGGATTAACTAGGCCACTGGAATTAAAACTCTTAACCTTTCAGAAAGTGCTATTCATTTTTCTTTTGAGCAGTGCTGGTGTCCAGAATTATGATGCTCTCCTTAACGTCACATTAAGTAGCAGTGCAGCACTGCTGAGGGAGCAGAGAATATTTCTGCCTGCTGACTTGTGAACCTCGATGACAGTTCTGGCAAATCTTCCTAGTCTGACCTTCTAGCAGCTCTTCTTGAATACAGATGCAGGGGTCTGTACATGTGCCACTCTTTCAAGTACTCCTTTGTGTCTGCATAGGTGATCACACAGCCTTCTGTCCTAGCTTTGACTGAGGCCAGGCTGGATGAGGTTGTGGCCAGCCTGCTCTAGGGTAGGGTCTCCCTGCCCATGGCAGGGAGGTAGGAACTAGATGATCCTTGTGGTCCCTTCCAACCCTGACTCATTCTATGAAGATTAAGGCTTTGCTTTCTGGAATTGTTTTTTCCCCCTTCACAAGAAGCTGAAGACAGGCAGCTGCATGGTCTAGTTGATTGGAAAGGGCTGGGTGATAAGTTGGACTGGATGATCTTGGATGTCACATCCAACCTGGTTGATTCTATGAACAAGCCAAGGGATATTCAATACCGTACTGACATCACATCCACTACATAAGGGAAGGGCTGGCCTGGACAAGTGATGTTTTAAGCAGGTGACTCTGGTGTGGTGGTAGCAGCACAGGATCAGGTGGCTGGGCAAGGCCAAGCCATTGTGGTCAATGCTACATTTTGTATCCCTCACCATATATACTCTTTCATTAATATTTTTGTTTCTCCTGATCGTTGTTCTCTCCTTGTGCTGTTCTGTTAAACCCTCCTTATCTCAACCCACGGGACTTTGCATTTTTCCTCCCAGTTTTCCTTCCCATTCCGCTGCAGGGAGGGGGTGAGGGGCAGCTGTGTGAGCAGCTACGTGGGACTTGGCTTCTGACTGGTCCTGAACTGAAGCAGCTTCTCATATACCCATCAACGTCCCTCACTGCAGGTTTTCACTGTGCTTTTGTTCTCCACACTTTGGCAGATGCTGCTAAAACATCTCTTGATCAGAGAGCCTTTTAAAACAGCCTTGGAAAGAAACATGTCCACATGTAAATTCAGGGGATTTGTGTCAGTAGGTCCTGTGGCAGAAGTGAAACATAGGCAATAGATTCATGGATTGGTTTAAGTTAGAAGGCGCCTTAAAGATCATCTTGTTTTAAATCCCCTGCTAGAGCAGGGATACAGAATCACACAGCATCACAGAAACACCCAAGCTGGAAAAGAAGGAACCTTAAAGATCATCTAGTTTCAAATCCCCTGCCAGGGGCAGGGATATAGAATCACACAGCATCACAGAAACATCGAGGCTGGAAAAGGTTGGAAGGGATTTTAAAGATCATCTAGTTTTAAATCCCCTGCTAGAGCAGGGATACAGAATCACACAGCATCACAGAAACATCCATGCTGGAAAAGGTTGGAAGGGACCTTAAAGATCATCTAGTTTTAAATCCCCTGCTACAGCAGGGATACAGAATAACACAGCATCACAGAAACATCCATGCTGGAAAAGGTTGGAAGGGACCTTAAAGATCGTCTAGTTTTAAATCCCCTGCTACAGCAGGGATACAGAATAACACAGCATCACAGAAACATCCATGCTGGAAAAGGTTGGAAGGGACCTTAAAGATCGTCTAGTTTTAAATCCCCTGCCAGGGGCAGGGATATAAAATCACACAGCATCACAGAAACATCCAGGTTGGAAAAAACCCTCAGGGTCACCAAGTCCAAGCTGTAACCCTACTCAACAAGATTCACCTTAAACCATATCCCTAAGCACCGCATCCAAAAGACCCTTAAACACATCCAGGGTCAGTGACTCTGACGCTAAATACCTTCTATTAGACCAGATATTTCCACAATACGTGGGAACTTGCCTGATCTTTATTCTCCACTCATCAATGCACAGGAAGCAAGACTTGGGAAGCCTAAGGACAGGAGGGTTTATGTGAACAGACTGCTTGAAGGGTGATACATTTAGTCATATTTCCTCAAGACAGCAGCTTTCCCTGGACCAAAGAACATTTGCATTTCAAAGTCATGTATTTCTCTGCAAGACCTTCAGTCTTGAAAGGTATCAGGCAACACAAAAGCCATCACTTCCTTGGGCAGCTTGTTTTGGTGGCTGTTTTTCTTGCTGTCACCATGAGCCATGTTTCCAGTGTAAAGCTTTCTGGCACCAGTTTCCAGTCAGTGGTTCTTGTTATGTTTTTTTCTACTTTGTTAAACACCACATTCAAATCACTCCTGCCTCATTATTTGATCCAACTGAATCACCTACCTGTACCTACTGTCTTGCAGTTAAAAAGTTTGCCTCTTGTCCTTTCACTACAGGCCCTGCTAAAGTTTCTCTCAGTCCTGTTTTTGTAAGCCCCCTTAAAGTATTGAAAAGTTTTCCCTGGAACCTTCTCTGGCTTAGGCTGAACAATCCCAATTGAGTCTTTCACAGTATCACCAAGGTTGGAAGAGACCTCACAGATCATCAAGTCCAACCCTTTACCACAGAGCTCAAGGCCAGACCATGGCACCAAGTGCCACGTCCAATCCTGCCTTGGACAGCCCCAGGAATGGTGACTCCACCACCTCCCCGGGCAGCCCATTCCAGTGTCCAATGACTCTCTCAGTGAAGAACTTTCTCCTCACCTCCAGCCTAAATTTCCCCTGGCACAGCCTGAGGCTGTGTCCTCTTGTTCTTCATAGGATAGGTTATTCCAGCCCCCTAATCAACTTTGTGGCCTTTGTCTGGACCAGATAAAGGAGCTCCATGTCTTTTTTTATGCTGAGACCTCCAGAGCTGATCACAGTACTGCAAGTGGTGTCTCACTGGAGTGAAGCAGAATGGCTGAATCAACTCTCTTGACCTGCTGGCCATACTTCTTTTGATGCAGCCCAGGATATAGTTGGCTTTCTGATATGCAAGGGCATATTACTGGACATGGCACTTGGTGCCATGGTCTAGCCTTGAGCTCTGTGGTAAAGGGTTGGACTTGATGATCTATGAGGTCTCTTCCAACCTTGGTGATACTGTGATTACCAGCTCAGGTTGATGTATTTTAATGGTTTTCATGATTCAGAAACCTGCATGTCCACCACAAACAACCCTTTTAGGAGTCTCTGTGTTCTGATATTCAACTACTATTTCTGTAGATTTCACCTTTATTCTTTAATCCTAAATATATGTAACTTGTTTGAACTACAAAAAAAGCTTGAATCAGAGAATCAATTTCAACTAGTTTCAAAAACTTAGAATGACATGAGTCAATCTATATTTTCTTTAGCATCAGTGGTAGCAAATAGGCACTTTTAGACTGTGACCAATCTGAACAATCATAGGCATCTAAAAGAGCCTATTTCCATTTACCATAAAGAGTAAGTGGCTTTTATGGAGAGGTGACTATCTCAGATAGCCACAAATCAGAGAGGTTTATTTAGTCAGGTGAATCTCATTCCCTTTGAGGAAATGGACCTTTACAATTCTGTCTTTAGTATTCTCAGCAACACCAATCTTTATGCCAGCCAAAATGCTGATGAGAAGTGCTTTTATGTGTTTCAAACCATTGAATGGAATGGTTCAGTAGTGCAGGGCTCACTGCTATAGCTACAAACCTGCATTAGAGACATTTTCATTTGTGTTACTCCACTCTCGACTACTTTTTATATTTATGGTCTGTGCTGTTATTTGTCTGTTAAATGCTATTTAATAGTGCTAATTTTCTGCAAGGTTCTTATTTAAAGGCCTTTGAGAAGTGTGGACATTTTACATTTGACATTTATGTTCCATCAGTCAAAGTGCTATGTTCAATGGAGGAGCAGATCAGGTTTAGCAAGACCTCTTTTCCATAAAATCCAGGGCAAGCACTTAACACTTTAATTTCTGTTGAACTGAAAATCTTTGGTCTCTGTTGATGCACCTTTCCTGAATTTCCAAAGGAAGATTATGCATAACAATATAGAACCATAGAATCAACCAGGTTGGAAGAGACCTCCAAGATCAGCCAGTCCAACCTATGCCCCAGCCCTAGCCAGTCAACTGGACCATGGCACTACGTGCCTCAGCCAGGCTTTGCTTCAACACCTCCAGGGATGGTGACTCCACCACATCCCTGGGCAGCTCATTCCAATGCCAATCACTCTCTCTACCAAGAACTTCTTCCTAATATCCAGTCTAGACCTCCCCTGGCACAATTTGAGACTGTGTCCCCTTGTTCTGTTGCTGGTTGCCTGGGAGAAGAGACCAACCCCCACCTGGCTACAGCCTCCCTTCAAGTAGCTGTAGACAGCAATGAGGTCACCCCTGAGCCTCCTCTTCTGCAGGCTGCACACCCCCAGCTCCCTCAGCCTCTCCTCACAGGGCTGTGTTCCAGGCCCCTCACCAGCTCCATTGTCCTTCTCTGGACACATTCCAGCATCTCAACATCTCTCTTGAATTGAGGGACCCAGAACTGGACACAGGACTCAAGGTGTGGTCTGATCAGTGTTAGATACAGGGTAAGGATAACCTCCCTTGTCCTACTGGCCACACTGCTCCTGATCCAGGCCAGGATGCCATTGGCTCTCTTGGCCACCTGGGCATGATGCCTGCTCATGTTCAGCCGCTACCTACCAGTACCCCCAGGTCCCTTTCTTCCTGGCTGCTCTCAGCCACTCTGTCCCCAGCCTGTAGCACGGCTTGAGGTTGTTGTGGCCAAAGTGCAGAACCCTGCACTTGACCTTGTTAAATCTCACCTTTTTGGCCCCTGCCCACCCATCCAGCCTGTCAAGGTCATTCTGCAGGGCTCTCCTACCTTCCAACACATCCACACCTGCTCCTGGCTCGGTGTCATCTGCAAACATACTGATGCTGGATTCAGTCCTCCAGTCTGGATCATCAACAAAGACATTGAACAGGACTGAGCCCAGCATTGATCCATGGGGAACACTGCCAATGACTTGTTATGTGCCTTCACATGCTCTGTACGTTTTGGTGTTCTGCTGTGAAACTCCTTATAGCTTAACCTGACCATCAGCTGCAGCCATACCACAGGGCTTAAAATCAAGATGAGAATCTTCTATTAACTTCTTCATACATATACAAGTAGATAAGAAAGTTTCCATTTAAGCAGGGGAGTGTATATGCATGGGGGTTTTGATAGCTATAACTATCCACTTAGCAATACTCAGGAAGGTTTAGAGGTCCATCTAAATTACTTTTTCTCTAATTATTTGGGTTTTTTGGAAAGGCTCACATGTAATACTTGTCAGTCATAGTTCTACATAAAAATCATGGACTAGTTCAGCTGTTTCATTATTCTTTTTGGACTAGAAAGTGCACAAATTTTCTTTTCCTTACTTGGAAAAGCACCATTTGGAAAGAAATGACATATCTTAGTCATGCCTGTCAGTAAGAATGGACTATGGTGATCATAACATTGTCTGAGCTACATTAACATGTACGACTGCTGCTGTAACTAAAAATGTTCTTACTGAGAATTCTCCATAGAATCACAGAATTGGCAGGACTGGAAGGGACTTCAGTGGTCATCTAGCTTCAACCCCTGTGCCGTGGGCAGGGACACCTCACATTAGATCAGGTTGCTCAGAGCCTCATCCAGCCTGGCCTAAAAGACTTCCTGGGAAAGGAATGCCTGGTTTATGAAAATACATTTGGTCTTTTATTCTCAGAAGTGCCAGGTACCATGAGACAGCTTCACTTTTCCTATGCTAATAGTGCAGGTGACATTGGAGTCTACAACTACCTGAGGGGAAGTTGTAGCCAGGAGGAGGTTGCTCTCTTCTCTCAGGTGGCCAGCACCAGAACGAGAGGACACAGCCTCAGGCTGCGCCAGGGGAGATTTAGGCTGGAGGTGAGGAGAAAGTTCTTCACTGAGAGAGTCATTGGACACTGGAATGGGCTGCCCGGGGAGGTGGTGGAGTCGCCGTCCCTGGGGCTGTTCAAGGCAGGATTGGACGTGGCACTTGGTGCCATGGTCTGGCCTTGAGCTCTGTGGTAAAGGGTTGGACTTGATCTATGAGGTCTCTTCCAACCTTGGTGATACTGTGATACTGTGTGATACTGTGAGTCAAAGGAGTGACAGGCAATAACTGAATGAAACCATCCAGAATAGCCTTTTCCACTTGATTCATCCAAACTTCCGACTTACTCTCTTGTGCTTTGTGTCCTGAAAACACCAAGCTGTAGTGATTCATTGCTTTCTATGGTTTGTGAGCAATACCATTTATTTTTTTCGACATCAGCTCTTTGTATTTCTATGATAATTTCATGCTCATGACAAAACTGATGTTCCTTATTTGCCACCACAGATACATCCTGTCGCTTGAAATAGCTGAGCCACTTTTCAGACAGAGATTACTTAATATGTGAAAGATGTTGAAAGATGGTTCTGAAGTTGCAGAACCAAGATTTTTATGGCCAATTTAGTTTTACATTGGTGAATAGGCTTTGAGCTGGAAAAGTTACACAGATTTAAATTTGGCTTTACTTTGTTCCTTTAAAAAAGTAAAATGCATATTTAATGACTTACTATTCATGAACTGCATAGAATCATAGAATCAACCAGGTTGGAAGAGACCTCCAAGATCATCCAGTCCAACCTAGCACCCAGCCCTGTCCAGTCAACTAGACCATGGCACTAAGAGCCTCAGCCAATCTTTCCTTGAACACCTCCAGGGACGGCGACTCCACCACCTCCCTGGGCAGCCCATTCCACTGCCAATCACTCTCTCTGACAAGAACTTCTTCCTAACATCCAGCCTAGACCTCCCTTGGCACAATTTGAGACTGTGTCCCCTTGTTCTGTTGCTGGTTGCCTGGCAGAAGAGACCAACCCCCACCTGGCTACAATGTCCCTTCAGGTAGTTGTAGACAGCAATGAGGTCACCCCTGAGCCTCCTCTTCTCCAGGCTAAACACCCCCAGCTCCCTCAGCCTCTCCTCACAGGGCTGTGTTCCAGGCCTCTCACCAGCTTCATCTCCCTTCTCTGGACACATTCCAGTATCTGAACATCTCTCTTGACTTGAGGAGCCCTGAACTGGACACAGTACTCAAGGTGTGGCCTGACCAGTATAGCAGTTTCTCTTATTTCTTATTTCTTCTAGGAACCAGCTATATTCAGATCCTAGAATTCATTACTTATCTTTTAATACAGCATCTAGTTATCATGCTCTGCTTATTCAAAAGTCTATTTTGCCTAAATAGCCACTTTTGGCAATGAGATGTTAATTATCTTTGCAATAATTGACCTTTACACCTAGAAAGTGCAAATAGGTGCATATATGTAAATTAAGACTTACAAATGTGACAGAATGCCAGCAGCATTTAACATCAGCTATACACCCTCTGTCTCACTTGCTTTATACTTTATTAGTATAAAGCAGCTCTTTGAATTGGGCTCACTTGAGTTACAAAATTCAAAGGACAAGTCACTCTTTTTGTTTAATTATGATGAATATATTAAAACACAAACTCCTTTTGTCACTTTTGCCCCATTCTGTGATATTCTGCTGTGCATTTTGATCTTTGCCCTCTTAGCCCTTCCCCCTTGCCCTTCCCCCTTGCCCTTCCCCCTTGCCCTTCCCCCTTGCCCTTCCCCCTTGCCCTTCCCCCTTGCCCTTCCCCCTTGCCCTTCCCCCTTGCCCTTCCCCCTTGCCCTTCCCCCTTGCCCTTCCCCCTTGCCCTTCCCCCTTGCCCTTCCCCCTTGCCCTTCCCCCTGCCCTTCCCCCTTGCCCTTCCCCCTTGCCCTTCCCCCTTGCCCTTCCCCCTTGCCCTTCCCCTTGCCCTTCCCCTTGCCCTTCCCCTTGCCCTTCCCCTTGCCCTTCCCCTTGCCCTTCCCCTTGCCCTTCCCCTTCTCCTTCCCCTTCTCCTTCCCCTTCTCCTTCCCCTTCTCCTTCCCCTTCTCCTTCCCCTTCTCCTTCCCCTTCTCCTTCCCCTTCTCCTTCCCCTTCTCCTTCCCCTTCTCCTTCCCCTTCTCCTTCCCCTTCTCCTTCCCCTTCTCCTTCCCCTTCTCCTTCCCCTTCTCCTTCCCCTTCTCCTTCCCCTTCTCCTTCCCCTTCTCCTTCCCCTTCTCCTTCCCCTTCTCCTTCCCCTTCTCCTTCCCCTTCTCCTTCCCCTTCTCCTTCCCCTTCTCCTTCCCCTTCTCCTTCCCCTTCTCCTTCCCCTTCTCCTTCCCCTTCTCCTTCCCCTTCTCCTTCCCCTTCTCCTTCCCCTTCTCCTTCCCCTTCTCCTTCCCCTTCTCCTTCCCCTTCTCCTTCCCCTTCTCCTTCCCCTTCTCCTTCCCCTTCTCCTTCCCCTTCTCCTTCCCCTTCTCCTTCCCCTTCTCCTTCCCCTTCTCCTTCCCCTTCTCCTTCCCCTTCTCCTTCCCCTTCCCCTTCTCCTTCCCCTTCTCCTTCCCCTTCTCCTTCCCCTTCTCCTTCCCCTTCTCCTTCCCCTTCTCCTTCCCCTTCTCCTTCCCCTTCTCCTTCCCCTTCTCCTTCCCCTTCTCCTTCCCCTTCTCCTTCCCCTTCTCCTTCCCCTTCTCCTTCCCCTTCTCCTTCCCCTTCTCCTTCCCCTTCTCCTTCCCCTTCTTTTCCTTTTTCTTTTTTTCCTGCCCTTTCCTCAACCAGATTGGAAGAGTCCTCCTCCATTCCCCTCCCTTCCCCTCCCTTCCCTTCCCTCATTTTCTTTTTTCTTATCTTCTCTTCTCTTTTTTTGTTTTCCTTTTCCTTTCCCTTTCTTTTTTCCCTTCTCATTGTCCTAGTATATGGAAATGTGTGATGAGTTAAGTATCTTTGATTTTCCTTTTAAAGGATTTATGCTCTTGTGACTGCCAAAAAAGACAGCAAAAGAATGAAACTAAACATCAGTAAATACTGTTTCATTTTCATCACTGTTTTTTGACATTGCTGGCCTGGCACACTATTTTTAGATGAGTGGGTTGGATTTTTTTGAATGTAAACATAATTTCTAGAGGAACATAAAATGCTTATTTTTATTTTTTTTCTCATTTTTGACTGCAACATTTAACCCTTAACCTAGATAAAACTTCTTATATTGGGTAATTAAAATGGCAGCAGTTGGGAAAATGGGATTTTGAGTATTAAGCTTCTTTCATTTTCCTGGGGTTTGAAATAATGAATGGAACAGTTAGAGTTTGTGTTCTTCCCTGTGTCATGGGGAATGCTGGCTTCTGGAGATAGGAAAACGAATTTCACAGTGTAATGGCCTCCACCTTCCCATGTGGCAGAGCTCCAGGCTTTGCACTGCCATTAGGCTGAGTTTATGGAAGCTCAAGCTAAGAACTTTGTGGCAGAAAAGCTAAATGTCACCATCTCAGGAATGGTTTACCCAGTGCTGGGCAAACATGGAGGGAGCCCTGGAATATCAGGCACCTCAGGCTGGAGGTTAGGAGGAAGTTCTTGACAGAGAGAGAGGTTTGGCATTGGAATGGGCTGCCCAGGGAGGTGGTGGATTCACCATCTCTGGAGGTGTTCAAGAAAAGCCTGGCTGAGGTACTTGGTGCCATGGTCTAAGTGATTGGCCAGGGCTGGGTGCTAGGTTGGACTGGATGATCTTGGAGGTCTCTTCCAACCTGGTTGATTCTATGATTTTCTAGAAGTGCTTGTTTGTTCTAAAGCTGATTCAGCTCCTCTTATTCTATAGATTCCATACATGCACCCAGAGTTTATTTGAGATAACTGATGTGAAAAGAGTTACAAGGCATAGAAAACAAAAAAACTACAAGATATGTAGTAGGAGTAATTGAAGTTTTTGTTCAGACTCCTTAGGATGTAAACAGACACTTGGCTACACTCCCTGTAAACCATAGCCCAACTGTCAATATGTTCTAAGCACGTCAACACTTTCCCTTCGTCAGATCTGTACTTGCTGTGACGTCTTAGGGTAAATTCAGAGTGCAATTTGCAGAGCAGATCTCATTTGTTTTCAATTAATTGCACTAATTAACTGATGATAATATGGTATCAAATTGCAGTGGGGATGTTACGTAAATAGTTGTTCAAGGACATTTATGACTTTTCCCTAAGAGTGCAAGACAAACTGGATGAGATTTAACAAGGCCAAGTGCAGGGTTCTGCACTTTGGCCACAATAACCCCAAGCAGCGCTATAGGCTGGGGACTGAGTGGCTGGAGAGCAGCCAGGAGGAAAGGGACCTGGGGGTACTGATAGATAGTAAGCTGAAGATGAGCCAGCAGTGTGCCCAGGTGGCCAAGAGAGCCAATGGCATCCTGGCCTGCATCAGGAACAGTGTGGCCAGCAGGACAAGGGAGGTTATTCTTCCCCTGTACTCAGCACTGGTCAGGCCACACCTTGAGTACTGTGTCCAGTTCTGGGCCCCTCAATTCAAGAAAGATGTTGAGGTACTGGAACATGTCCAGAGAAGGGCAACAAAGCTGGTGAGGGGCCTGGAACACAAATCCTATGAGGAGAGGTTGAGAGAACTGGGCCTGTTTAGCCTGGAGAAGAGGAGGCTCAGGGGTGATCTTATTACTGTCTACAACTACCTGAAGGGACATTGTAGCCAGGTGGGGGTTGGCCTCTTCTCCCAGTTAACCAGCAATAGAACAAGGGGACACAGTCTCAAGTTGTGCCAGGGTACGTATAGGCTGGATGTTAGGAAGAAGTTTTTCACAGAGAGAGTGATTTCCCATTGGAATGGGCTGCCCAGGGAGGTGGTGGAGGCACCGTCCCTGGGGGTCTTCAAGAAAAGACTGGATGAGGCACTCAGTGCCATGGTCTAGTTGACTGGCTAGGGCTGGGTGATAGGTTGGACTGGATGATCTTTGAGGTCTCTTCCAACCTGGTTGATTCTATGATTCTATGATTCTAAACAGCACATCTAGCATGAGAATTGGGACAGAGTGGCTGGAGAGCAGCCAGGAAGAAAGGGATCTGGGGGTACTGGTAGATAGTAGCTGAACATGAGCCAGCAGTGTGCCCAGGTGGCCAGGAGAGCCAATGGCATCCTGGCCTGCATCAGGAACAGGGTGGCTGGTAGCAAAAGGGAGATTATTCTTCCCCTGTACTCAGCACTGGTCAGGTCACACCTTGAGTCCTTTGTCCAGTTCTTGGCCCCTCAATTCAAGAGAGATGTTGAGATACTGGAACATGTCCAGAGAAGGGCAAAGCTGGTGAGGGGCCTGGAACACAGCGCTGTGAAAAGAGGCTGAGGGAGCTGGGGGTGTTTAGCCTGGAGAAAAGGAGGCTCAGGGCAGACTTCATTGCTGTCTACAACTACCTGAAGGGAGGCTGTAGCCAGGTGGGGGTTGGTGTCTTCTCCCAGGCAACCAGCAACAGAACAAGGGGACACAGTCTCAAGTTGTGCTGGGGGAGGTATAGGCTGGATGTTAGGAGGAAGTTATTGGCAGAGAGTGATTGGCATTGGAATGGGCTGCCCAGGGAGGTGGTGGAGTCGCCATCCCTGGAAGTGTTCAAGAAAAGCCTGGCTGAGGCACTTAGTGCCATGGTCCAGTTGACTGGCCAGAGGTGGGTGCTAGGTTGGACTGAATGTTCTTGGATGACCTTGGAGTGTCCCCTTGTTCTGTTGCTGCTTGCCTGGCTACAACTTCTCTTCAGGTAGGATGATTAAGGGAGGATGTGGGGAGGAAGTTCTGCACCATGAGAGTGGTGAGACCTTGGAATGTGTTTTGTGTTTGTGTGTTTGCTTGTTTGTGTTTGGCTTTTTCTTTTTTAAAACAGGGAAACACTATAAAATCATGTCCCCATCCTAGATAGAAATTGTCAATGGATTTTAACACCTGAAAATATCTCCCAACTTATACTGATTTCTACAATATTAAAAATGGCAGCAATATCTTTGCAAAATATTCATAGAGACTACAACATTTTATGAGAAAAGAAAATTGCAGAGGGGAAAAATATTAAAATCTCATCCCTTTGGGTATCGTTCTGAGTCACTGGAAATTGTGGCATTCAAATTTACTAACAGTCCTGCCAAAATGAAAAGACAATGAAAGATTCTTTGCATAAATTATATCCTGCTAGGTAAAGCATCAAAGCATTTCATGAAAAAAGTTTCAGAGGTTGTTCTAACAGTGAATGAATTCCATCCATGAGCAGAAGAGTAAATTGATGAATGTGCAGGGTTTGCACCACTGTTTTTCAAGCAAGTAAATAGCTCCTCAAAAAAACTTTGGCAAGTCAAATATTTGCTGTCTGCAACTATCTGAAGAGAGGCTGTAGCAAGGTGGGGGTTGGTCTCTTCTGCCAGGCAAGCAGAAACAGAACAAGGGGACACAGCCTCAAGTTGTGTCGGGGGAGGTCTAGGCTGGATGTTAAGAGGAAGTTCTTGACAGAGAAGGTGATTTGCCATTGGAATGGGCTGCCCAGGGAGGTGGTCGAGTTGCTGTCCCTGGAGATGTTGAAGAAAAGCCTGGCTGAGGCACTTAATGCCATGGTCTGGTTGATTGGACAGGCCTGGGTGCTAGGTTGGACTGGATGATCTTGGATATCTCTTTCAGCCCGGTTGATTCTATGATTCTGTGATGTGGAGTTCCTATTAATAGCGAAGGAGACTCGAAAAGACTTCAGTCCAAAAAAAAAGCAGAACTGGGCCAAAGCTGAGATTTGTAAATGCCATGTAGCATTTGTGTTACATTGACACAGACTCAATTCAAGTAAAGAAATAAACAACACCTGACTAAACAGTGCTGACTAAAAGCTGAATCATCAGAAGTTACACCTTTGGTATTTGCACTCCAGATACACTCTCCAGAAATACAGCTAATGTTTCACTGTACTTCTGCTGAAAGTTGCTAAATGCAAGGAAAAAAACCAATTCCCTTATTTCCTCTTTTGCAAACTGCGTGTGAAAAGCTCAAGCACTGAGGATTTGATTTGCCTTATTATCAGAACTTTCTGTATGTGGCTAGGAGATTTCTTACAGAGGAGCTGAGGAGGAGCCATGGAAACTGCAGCTCGTTTTGCTTCGTAGCTGCCACATCCTTAACTAAAGACTGATGCTCTGTGGCCTTCAAAGGTATTTTTAAAAGTGTTTTCTTTGTGCTCTTCCCAGGTGTAAGTTAAGATGGCCTATGCAAGGTGATTTTGCCACCTCAATGAGTATGTGAGCACCAGATATATTTACATGCAGTCTCTCCTAAGTTTCTTTTATATCATGCTTCTTTCAAGCCTTTGAATTCTCTGAGTAGTTGAGTGCACTTCATCTTCCCTTAAAGATCCCAGCTTCATTTCAAGCATAGGACTAGACAGTATGAAAGGCAAAACATAAATCTGAAACTCAGTGAACTGTGTCTTTCAAGCTGACTGCTGAGTCACCTCTCTCAAAGCCAAAATTGAGTCTGCCAGAGGTCCTGAAGCAGTACTTCTGTAAGGTCATTATGGTCACAGACCCATTAAAATATGAAAGGTACTGCAACCAGTAGGCAATCTGTGTGTAACTCACTTGCCAGAAGACTTCCTGAATTAGCTGATTCATTAAATCAGCAATAACAATGAAATTTTCTTGACTACAGTTTCCAGGAATGATGATGTCTTTTGGAAAGCTCTTGAGAAAACTTGCATTAACATAAATTGGGGTATCACGTTGTCCGTTAAGAACAAGGTACACTCAGAAGTCTCTTTTCCCATAAGAAATTCATCTGCCTCACATAATCACAGAATTAACCCGGCTGGGAAAGACCTCTGAGATCATAGAGTCCAACCCATCACCTAGAATCATAGTATCAAACAGGTTGGAAGAGACCTCCAACATCATCCAGTCCAATCTATCACCCAGCCCTATCCAGTCATCTAGACCATGGCACTAAGTGCCTCCTCCAGTCTTTTCTTGAACACCTCCAGGGTTGGTGACTCCACCACCTCCTTGGGTAGCCCATTCCAATAGCAAATCACTCCCTCTGTGAAGAACTTCCTCCTAACATCCACCTAACACCTTCTAACTTGCCAAAGCCTGGCATCAAGTGCCTCCTTCTATAACACAAGATGTGTCTTTGTTCTTCCATAAGAATGGCTTTAATTTCTCAATATATTTTTCTTATAAGGCTTCTATTTTTATTTATGGTACCTTGAATACAATGACTAAGACTTGCCAAAAGAAAAGCTCAGCTTTCCCACACTAAGAAATCAAAGCAATGTTTCTACACACTGGGAAATCATAGAATCATAGAGTGTCAGGGGCTGGAAGAGACCCCAAAAGATCATCTGGTCCAGCACTCCTGGGTTGTAGCAATGTCATAGCACATTGCTACAACCTACTGGTATAGTTTAATTGCTACATGTTGAGAAATTGAGAGTTGAACTTTTTCTTAACTTCCACCTACCTCTTCTGCTGATTTTGTTGCCAGCAGTAATCACAGGATCACAGGGTATCAGGTGTTGGAAGGGACCCAAGGAGATTATCAATTCCAACCCCACTGCCAGAACAGGGCTGGTCAGGAGGCAGGGGACAGGCTCTGCTCACTCCCTCCCTATGATAAGACAAGGAGCAATGAGTGTAAGTTGCAGCACAGGAAGTTCCACCTTAACACAAGGAAGAACTTCTTTACTGTAAGGGTCCCACTGGAACAGGCTCCCCAGAGAGGTTGTGGAGTCTCCTTCTCTGGACACTTTCAAAGCTTGTCTGGATGCATTCCTCTGTGATCTGTGATAGATTGTATGGTCCTGCTGTGGCAGGGGGTTTGAACTTGATGATCTCCTTGGGTCTCTTCCAACCCCTAACATCCTGTGATCCTGTGAACATTCTGAACCAGTTAGACCTTCTCTCTGAGCAGACTTTTGAGGGATTTTATTAAGACATTAAAAGAAACATTTTAGTTACCTCAGAAGTAGGCCAGCCAGTTTGTCAACTTGCAGACAGGCCAACTATCATATGCAGATTTCTTTTTTTGTATGGCATATTTTTCCTTCCTCCAGTGCTACTGAGAAAAGAGGAGGATAGTGAGCAATTTCTGAGCTGCATGAGTCTTTCTAATGGCATCCATTTCTCCATAGGTTCTAGGCTGCCCAGCTGGGAATTGGTTGCTCATCCTTGCCTGACTGTACTCTTTGTGTAGTTCTCAAGTTCTGCTTGACTTATGCTTAACAGCTATGTAGGATGTGTGAAGGATTTTATGTATTAACTAAGACAATATAGGTGATGACTTTGTGGGGAAAAATACACATAACAATATTTTTGAGGGGAAATATTGTTATGGATAATTCAGGGTGTAGCTGCAGGGTACAAGGTGAAGTACATTACAATTTTAGTACTATTTAACAGTAGGCATGGTGAAGGTGATACCCACAAGCACCATTTCATCTCAAATAGCAGTATATTTATTGCAAAGAAGTGAATATCTCAGTCTGTGTTTGTAGGAGTGGTGCTCCAGGCAACTAATATAGAATCATAGAATCAACCAGATTGGAAGAGAACTCCAAGATCATCCAGTCCATCCTAGCACCCAGCCCTAGCCAGTCAACTAGACCATGGCATGAAGTGCCTCAGTCAGGCTTTTCTTGAACACCTCCAAGGATGGTGACTCTACCACCTCCCTGGGCAGCCCATTCCAATTCCAATCACTCTCTCTGCCAACAACTTCCTCCTAACATCCAGCCTAGACCTCTCTCAGCACAACTTGAAACTGTGTCCCCTTGTTCTGCTGGTTGCCTGGGAGAAGAGACCAACCCCTACCTGGCTACAGCCTCCCTTCAGGTAGTTGTAGACAGCAATGAGACATCATCTTGCCTGCTTTTACATTTGTTTTCTTTCCTCTCTCTCTCTTTGGGTATTGTGATTAAAGGTGAGAATAAACTCCTTCCATTTAGCTTTTCATACATTTGATCTTCCTTGTACGTTTTGGGCTTCAGAGCTACCAAAGCCCTAAAGCCTTAAAGAGATAGAAGGAGGTAAAACCCTTCAGTTTGACCTCAACATCTCCAAGCAGTGGCAGATTCTGCTTCAGTATGAGGAAAAGCAACTTAATCATACAGTTGGTCGGGTTTGGAGAGTCAGTGACATTTGCTAGGCTTTTAGCAAAGACAAGGGAATTTCAGAGTTTTGGTTTAAGCTACAATGTAGCACCCAGCTGTGATGTTAAGTAATTTGGCAGGAATATAATATTTCTCAGACAAAACAAAAAGAAAATGCAAGGCAAGAGATGCTACTGCAGGTGTGAGGCTCCAGAAAAGTGCCCACAAGCAGTGGGAGGCAGATGAGCAAACAAATCTCAGCCTGCAGAGAGGGGAGAGAAGCAGTGACCTGTGTAATGGAGCTATCACAGCACAGTATCAGTTAGTATTGGTAAAAATGGGCATGCATTAATGAGGATCAGGTATTCCTGGCTAATTCTATGCTCAGGGGTAAGACACAGCCTTAGTCATTGCCTGGCTGACCCATTGCCTATTAGTTTTGTATGCTAGAGCTGAAATTCAGTCCTTGTTGCATTCAGTAATGGGGCTCCTGTAGACTCTAATCAGCTCAGTCAGCACCAGTGGGGGACCCAATATTACCCTGAATGAGATGGGCTGAGTTGCTCCAAATATCCACAGCAAAGCCAACAGAATAATTGGTCTTGTTCTGTTGCTGGTTGCCTGGCAGAAGAGACCAACCCCCACCTGGCCACAGCTTCCCTTCAGGTACTTGTAGACAGCAGTGAAGTCTGCCCTGAGCATCCTCTTCTGCAGGCTGCACACCCCCAGCTCCTTCAGCCTCTCCTCACAGGGCTGTGCTCCAGCCCTCTCACCAGCTTTGTCGCCCTTCCAGTATCTCAACATCTCTCTTGAATTGAGGAGCCCAGAATTGGACACAGCACTCAAGGTGTGGCCTGAGCAGTGTTGAGTACAAGCCTATTCTTTCTAGGAAGTTTGATTAGGTAATAATTAATTCCCATGCTAGCAATCATATTAATTAGTAATCATATAGCATCTTAAAGTATGTTTTAGACAGGAACTTAATTGCCTTTTATTTTTAATGCATGGCTTAAGACAAACTGCTGATCTCTTCAGTGTAATTTTCTTATTTTTCTTCTTGATTTACCACTACCTTCTTTTTCCCTGTGTGACACTTGCATAGTTCTTTACAACAGTGCAAATATCAGCTTTCATTCTGTTCAATAAACTCTAAATAATGCACCACAGTTTTCCCTGTTAAAAAAGAAAAATGGCAAAAACTGTGTGACAATTGAAAGAAAAATTGCAGCAACTCCTTGCCACATGCTGAGGAATCATTTCAGTAAGATATCACCCATAGCTCTATAGATGAACCATCAACGTGATGGAAGGTGCAGTTATTCTTTCCTATCTCAGAATGTTTACAGGGGAGCTCTTTTTATAGTGAAATCACTATCTTCCATAAAAATTCTTCTTCCAAGGCCATGTTGTACGTGGTAAATGATGGCCTTTTGCCTCCTAGTATTGGGTAAGTGCCTCTGATTTCTTTTTCCCCTCACAATTTCTTTCATTTTTTGAACACTCAACACTTTCATTTAAAAAAAAGCCAACAACCCAGAACATTAATATGATGCTTCTCATGTCCAACTATCAAATCAGGGGACAGTTCCTTCTGCCAGACAACCAGCAACAGAACCAGGGGACACAGTCTCAAGTTGTGCCAGGAGAGGTCTAGGCTGGATGTTAGGAGGAAGTTCTTCCCAGAGAGAGAGAGTGATTGGCATTGGAATGGGCTGCCCAGGGAGGTGGTGGAGTTGCTGTCCCTGGAGGTGTTGAAGAAAAGCCTGGCTGAGGCATTTAGTGCCATGGTCTAGTTGACTGGATGGGGCTCAGTGCTAGGATGGACTGAATGATCTTGGAGGTCTCTTCCAACATGTTTGATTCTATGATCATAAAAGCACTTTAAATTATGACCTTTCAAGACTCAGTGGATAAGATATAGGAGTGGCACTGTGTGTTTCTTGGCAATCAGACCTGTCCATTCACTCTTTTAGGCCTATGGTAATGAAAGAACCGTAGAAACTAACGCTAGTGTCATTTCATGTCCAATTCAGATCACAGATGATTTAGTTGGGGTAATTAACAAGGCAGGAATTATAAAATATGTAGTCATTTTTATTTCCAGAAAGCATCACCCACAACTACATACTCATTAGTTAATGTTGAGGTTCTAATTCTGTTGGGAAGATCTTCACAACAATGCTTATGAGCGATAGAGTAATTTAGGAAAATCAGAAAGAATGGAAAAGTTTAGGCACAAAATGGCTTTGCCTCAGTTACAAATAAAAGGCTGCCTGGAGCCCTGGGGAAAGTCTGTGCTACTCACTGTGGTGGAGTAGAAATTTCCAGATAGCCCCTGGCTCCTTTCATAGAATCATAGAATCAACCAGGTCGGAAGAGACCTCAAAGATCATCCACTCTAATCTAGCACATAGCCCCAGCCACTCAACTAGACCATGGCACTAAGTGCCTCATCCAGGCTTTGCTTGAACACCTCCAGGGACAGCAACTCCACCACCTCCCTGGGCAGCCCATTCCAACGCCAATCACTCTCTCTGTGAAGAACTTCAGTGTTGGAACTGCTCAGCCATTGAGAGGCTTCCAGATCTTCCCAGGGTGCTGGGAAAGAGGCAGATAATCTCTGACCTGATTCTGGTTCCTCTTGGCATGGAGGGTTGCAGAGGTACAAGCAGGATCTCTTGCAGATGTGCAGAGAGCACCATGTTGGTGGAACTTCTTGCCACATCGTGAGGCACTTAAATGCCTTCTGCTGGGAAACTTCAGTTTCCAGGTATTTCAAGCCCAAAACATCTGGGCTAAGCTGGTCTGAAGCATGTGGCAGAGCATAACATGTTGTCCAAGAGCAGTGAGGCAGAGGCAGCAAGGCAGAAGCAGCACACCTGCTTGCAACTTAGCTCAATTTATATTATTTGCCCGAGTGCAAAGGCTCCTTTGGCCACAGAGATTCACCAATCAGAATGGCACTTGCAAAGCTGACCATATTAGGTGAAACCAGACCATGCTCCCCTTTATTTGGGCAAGACACCCACAAGTACCTAAATACCTGTAGGTACCTGTTTATCACTTTGGGAGGGGACATAATGGCTCTAGCCTTTGTTTTCCTCCCACCCTTGCTTCCCCCATCAGCAGAAGGGTATCACAGTATCACCAAGGTTGGAAGAGACCTCACAGATCATCAAGTCCAACCTTTTACCACAGAGCTCAAGGCTAGACCATGGCACCAAGTGCCACCTCCAATCCTGCCTTGAACAGCCCCAGGGACGGCGACTCCACCACCTCCCCGGGCAGCCTATTCCAGTGTCCAATGACTCTCTCAGTGAAGAACTTTCTCCTCACCTCCAGCCTAAATTTCCCCTGGTGCAGCTTGAGGCTGTGTCCTCTTGTTCTGGTGCTGGCCACCTGAGAGAAGAGAGCAACCTCCCTCTGGCCACAACCACCCTTCAGGTAGTTGTAGACAGCAGTAAGGTCTCCCCTGAGCCTCCTCTTCTCCAGGCTAACCAATCCCAGCTCCCTCAGCCTCTCCTCGTAGGGCTTGTGGGACAATCCAGGACATCTGATAGGCCTATTAACCTTCCAGGACAAGAGATTGCAATAAGGGCTTTGTAGCATTGAACTGCAGTTGTTGGAAAGCTGAGATTTTGCAGTAACAAATCAACAACAGCGTTTGCCCTCATGAAACTAATCCTCCTAAGAGTGACTGCTTTCACAAAAATGACTCATACAGGATAAAGTTTGTACAACTCAAATCACAGTTTGATTCAGAGACTCTAGAAATCCCATGATGGCAGTACCATTAGGAACTGACAGCCTGTCACCACCCCTGTGAGCAGCTTGGCACTGCTAAGATAAGCAAACTACCATGCTCCTATAAAATTCATAACTGGCACCAATGGAGTGTAAAGGAATTTTGAAGACTAATTTGTTGCAAAGGACTTTCAAAGATCTGTTCCTATAAGGATTATATATTGCACAGCTCAAAGGTAATAAAAAATTCAGTCTACTCAATTTAAATATTTAGGAGTCAATAAAGCTTCATGTTTATTTTTCCCTACATTTCTGTCTTGGTATATTCCATTGACAACAGAAAAACCTTGAGCTAATTTTATCTGCCAAGCACCTGCCATTGCAATCATTACCTTGCAAAGGTTCAACCTATTATATTCTCTGGGGGATAAAATGCTTTTACCAGATTTGCCTAGTTTCACTTGGTCCATAAAGCCATAGAGCTGAATTATTTTAAGACAGCATGACTGTGATTTTAAGAAGTAATCTGATGCTGAAATAGTCAAGTTTGGCCTTTTCTCTGGGATCTGCTATACCTTGCTCTCACATTTACCTTTGTGTACATACTCCCACACCACAGCCTGGTCGCCGAGATGGTGACACATGGGTTTGATGGGTGGACCACGAGATGGATAAAGAACTGGCTTGATGGCTGCACCCCAAGAGTGCCTGTCAATGGCTTCATGGCCAAATGGAGGCCAGTGACAAGCAGAGTCTCTCAGGGGTCAGTCCTGGGACCAGTTTTGTTCAACATCTTTGCCCAGTTCTGTGGACAGAGGCATTGAGTGCACCATCAGCAAGTTTGCTGATGACACCAAGCTGTGTGGTGCAGCAGACAGGCTGGAGGGAAGGGATCCACCCAGAGGGACCTGGACAGGCTGGAGAGGTGGGCACAAGCCAACCTCATGAGGTTCAACAAGACCAAGTGCAGTGTCCTGCATATGTGTCAAGGCAATCCAAAGCACAAACCCAGGCTGGGCATTGGAATGGGCTGCCCAGGGAGGTGGTAGAGTCACCATCCTTGGAGGTGTTCACGAAAAGCCTGGATGAGGCACTTAGTGCCATGGTCTAGTTGATTGGCCAGGACTGGGTGCTAGGTTGGACTGGCTGATCTTGGAGGTCTCTTCCAACCTGTTGATTTTACGATTCTATACTTCAGTGTACTAAATGTGTACTAAATAAGATCTTCTCATGAAAAATAACTCTTAGCAAGTTTGTTTCCTTAGATACCTATATTTCTGCCCTTTTTTTGCCCTGTGACAATCTTGCATCCCTTAAAGTGGTTTAAAACATTTCATTCACTCTGTAGGGCAGACATCCTGCTTTCTTAACAGGGACGAGTACAGATACCTTCCACTCTAGTTTATGTATTTTAATGTCTGCAATTTACAATGCACTTGATTCATTTTGTTGGCTTTTAAAATCAATCACTGTGTTTTCCATTTTAGGCCTTTAATTGGGCTGGTTGTAAAAATAGCATTCAGTGCATTCACTGTTGCCTATTTTAAAAGGGGCATTTTGTGGCAGTTTGCTGCCGTGGTGAAGACAGAAGGGTTCAAAGATCCCAGGGCAGTTTCTGCCTGTGAGAGATGCATTATGCTGTCTCACACTTGTCTCTCTGCAAAAGAGACACTCAGCACAGACCTGAGCTGGTGAAGGAATGAAAAAAAACATTTTGAAAGTTGTTTCTGCTAGGCATAGGCTCTTGTATAGTCTCAGATCCCAGTACAAGATTGTGATGTGATGTGATGTGATGTGATGTGATGTGATGTGATGTGATGATGTGATGAGAACAGGCTTTTCCCTGCTGCTCTAGTCTGCACTCCGTCTTTCACTTCTTGCACAATGTGCCTTTTGTGCTCATGAAATTGAGTCAACAACTACCTGAAGGGAGGCTGCAGCCAGGTGGGGGTTGATCTCTTCTGCCAGGGAACCAGCAACAGAACAAGGGGACACAGTCTCAAGTTGTGGTGGGGGAGCTCTAGGCTGGATGTTAGGAGGAAGTTGTTGGCAGAGAGAGTGATTTGCCATTGGAATGGGCTGCCCAGGGAGGTGGTGGAGTCACTGTCCCTGGAGGTGTTCAAGAAAAGCCTGGATGAGGCACTTAGTGCCATGGTCTGGTTGACTGGCTAGGGCTGGGTGCTAGGTTGGACTGGATGATCTTGGAGGTCTCTTCCAACCTGGTTGATTCTATGATTCTATGAATGTGTTGTAACCAGCAGTTATAATCTCAGAAAAAACAACTTTTCTTCTCTTTGGTTGGTTTTTAATTCCAAAATTTGTCATGGATAGTCATTGTATTGCTCTTGAAGTGTAATACATTCATCATTTCTCTTCCATACTTACATTCTTAGTGTATATAATCTTACACCTGCAATTATCATCACCGTTAGTTTTGTTTGGGAAGAATTAGAATCATAATCATAAATTCATAGAATCAGAGTCATGGAATAGAAAATAATAGAATGATAGAATCAACCAGCCTAGAAGAGACCTCCAAGATCATTCAGTCCAGCCTATTACCCCACTCTAGCTAATCAATTAGACCATGGCACTAAATACCACAGCCAGGCTTTGCTTGAAGACTTCCAGGGACAGCAACTTCACCATCTCCCTGGGCAGCCCATTCCAACGGCAAATCACTCTCTCTGGGAAGAACTTCCTCCTAACATGGAATCATAGAATCAACCAGGTTGGAAGAGACCTCCAAGATCACCCAGTCCAACCTAGCACCCAGCTCTATTCAGTTAACCAGACCATGGCACTAAGTGCCTCAGCCAGGCTTTGCTTCAACACTTCCAGGGACGGCAACTCCACCACCTCCCTGGGCAGCCCATTCCAATGCCAATCACTATCTCTGGTAACAACCTCCTCCTAACATCCAGCCTAGACCTCCCCTGCCACAACTTGAGACTGTGTCCCCTTGTTCTCTTGCTGGTTGCCTGGCAGAAGAGAGCAACCCCAATCTGGCTGCAGCCTCCCTTCAGGTAGTTGTAGACAGCAATGAGAAGGTGACCAGTAGAGCTCAAAAGAATGTGTATGTCTGTCAAGAGGCATCTGTGGGCAAATGAAAATTGTTTATTAGCTCTCTGCTGAGAATTTTATTAGCAAGAAATAAGAGCTCAAGCTAAGGCAGATGGACACTTAATTTCATTTTACTGCCAAGGATTTGTGGCTCATGGATACGTAATTTCACACAGATCTGAACAGAAGCCAAACACAGCAGTTTGAATCAAGCTTAAAGAAGGAGTTTAACCTTGAGTGGGTACCTCTGGGTTATCTTACCTTTTCTGTTACACATCTTTAGCTTTCATGGAAAGAGTTGGTGTGTAGTTTATTCTTATATAGCTTTTTTGAGGCTCTGTCTGCTTATACTATGTGATCTGTCACTGGTATCAGTTTAGTAGAGAAATGAACCCAAATATACAATCATAGAACTGTCAAGGCTGCAAGGGACCTGAAGTATCATCTATTTCCAACCCCCCTGCCCTGGGCAAGGGCACCTCATGCTACATCAGGTTGCTCAGAGCCACATCCAGCCTGGTAGTATTCCAGAGATAGAGATGAGTAAGTCTGTAGCTATTCAACTAGTATGGTCATGTCACATTTCCAGGAAAAGTGAGACAGATGAGAGCTGGCATAACCTTGAAAAGCTTCACATTTAGTAGATGAGTAGTCTAGTTAAGCTAATCAACTTATTAATCATTTGATCAATCACAACTTGTTTTGCTATAAAGCTGTGTATTTTCAATTTCTAGTTAGCAATTTATCCTCATAAATTGTCATTGTTATTGGTTACACAATAGAGTGCAAGGAGTGGTGATCAATGGTGCCAAGTTCAACTGGAGACCTGTAACTAGTTGAGTCCCCAGGGATCAGTGCTGGGTCCAGTCCTGTTCAACATCTTCATCAATGACATTGATGAGGAGTCATCGTCCCTGGAGGTATTGAAGAAAAGCGTGGCTGAGGCACTTAGTGCCATGGTCTAGTTGACTGGCTAGGGCTGGGTGCTGGGTTGGAGTGGATGATGTTGGAGGTCTCTTCCAACCTGGTTGATTCTATGATTCTATGATTCCTGAGTTCAAGAGGGACAAGCATCAACTTAGGAGAGTCCAATGAAGGGCTACAAGGCTATTAATGGACTGGAGCACTGCCTTCTGGGGAAAGGCTAAGAGACCTGGGGCTTTTTAGTGTGGTGAAGAGAAGACTTAGAGGGCATCTAACAAAGGTTTATAAATGTGTGAGGGCTGGGTGTCAAGAGGGAGTGGATAGGCTCTTCTCAGTTGTACCCTGTGATAGGACAAGGGACAATGGATGTAAACTGCAGCACAGGAAGTTCCACCTCAACATGTGGAAGAACTTCTTTACTGTAAGGTTCGTGGAGCACTGGAACAGGTTTTCCAGGGAGGTTGTGGAGTCTTCTTCTCTGGAGACTTTCAAGACCCATCTGGATGCATTCTTGTGCTAGGTTATATGGTCCTGCTCTGGCAGCAGGGTTGGATTCGATGATCTCCAGGGGTCACTTCCAACCCCTGACATCCTGTGATCTGTGATTTATTTTGGCCACAGTGCCTCTGTACCCTGAATTGTGCCAGTCTCCAAGCTATATGCAAACACAGAGATCTGCATTCAATCTGTGACACTGCAATTGTTTGGGGAGCAAATCTGGCCCATACTCCACATCTCTGTGTTACAACTTTCCCTTTCCAATATCTCTTATGCTCTACCTACTCTACTATTAACTGTGGTCTGTCTTGAGGTCCTCACTTTATAGCACATTAATTGTCCTGCACAGCACCTCTATAAGCACTTGTGTAACACCTCACACTTTCTGAGTCTACAGGGCCGGGGTGCACGACAAAGAACTCCTTCACTCTCCTTCTAGGGAATGATAATCTCCATAGCACCAGGCCTGAATTTTCTGCTATCATTTTGAACAGGACTTAAATCACACATGTGATTGCACTGTAAAGTCCATGGGAAGGGTTAGAGTCTGGCCTCCAGAATGCAGAGAGATACAGTAGGTGTGTGGTGTTCTGTGTGATGCTGCTGTGCTTTCCTCTATTAAAGACACGCCAGCACTGCAAATGTCTGACTAAATTTTATGCTGATAATTATTTCTAGATCTCATTATTGCCCTGCAGTGCTGTTACCACAGTCTGGTAATAATCCTGAGGCAATGCAGTTATTACTCAGATGTGTAAAAGCACATTGTAATAATACACTGAGCTGTGCCCCTGCAGCTGCTGGGAAGATAGGAATAGCCACGTTTGGCACCACCGTAATGAGTCTTTAGCACTAAATGTGCAAGGCTCTGTTATTAAATCATGAAGCTCATGAGACTAATTCAAGTTTGTTTGAACAGTCTAGGCTCAGTTCTGCATGAATTGAAGACTTAGAATGATAGAATCAGTCAGGATTGGAAGGAATCACAGGGATCATCTAGTTCCAACCCTTCTGCCATGGTCAGAGACACCCTACCCTAGATCAGACTGCCCACAGCCTCACCCAGCCTGGCCTTAAACACTTCCAGGGATGGGGCCTCAACCACCTCCCTGGGCAACCCATTCCAGCCTCTCACCACTCTCATGCTCAAGAACTTCCTCTTCACATCCAGTCTGAACCTACCCACCTCCAGCTTTGCTCCGTAAATTAGCTCCTCTTCATTATACAGAAGCTTAGATTAATCCATAGAATCATATAATAGTTTGGTTTGGATTGGAATGAACCTCTAAAGGTCATCTAGACCAGCCACCCTGCAATAAGAAGGGATATCTTCAATTAGATCAGAGTCCCTTTCAACTTAGCCTTAAATGTTTCCAGGGACAGGGCATCTACCACCTCTCTGGTCAATCTCTTCCAATATTTTACCACTCTCATCAAATAAAATTACTTCTTCATGTCTAACCTGAATCTCCCTTTTCTTTTGTTTGTTTAAAACCATTACCCATTGTCTTGCTGCAACAGATCCTACTAAAACATTATTTTTAATAAGCCTCTTTTAAAGCATACCATAGGGTCTCTCCTATGGGTGTAGCCCCACCTGGCTACAGCCTCCCTGTAGAAGAAGAGGCTCAGGGGTGACCTCATTGCTATCTATAACTACCTGAAGGGAGGCTGCAGCCAGGTGGGGGTTGGTCTCTTCTGCCAGGGAACCAGCAACAGAACAAGGGGACACAGCCTCAAGTTGTGGTGGGGGAGGTCTAGGCTGGATGTTAGGAGGAAGTTGTTGGCAGAGAGAGTGATTGGCATTGGAATGGGCTGCCCAGGGAGGTGGTGGAGTCGCCATCCCTGGAAGTGTTCAAGCAAAGCCTGGCTGAGGCACTTAGTGCCATGGTCTAATTGATTGGCTCGGGCTGGGTGCTAGGTTGGAGTGGATGATGTTGGAGGTCTCTTCCAACCTGGTTGATTCTATGATTCTCCCTGGAGCCTTCTCTTCTTGAGGCTGAACAACCCCTACTCTCTCAGCCTTTACATACAGATGAGGTGTTCCAATTCTCTGCTCACTTTTGTGGCTTGTTCTGGACCTACTCAATTCAAGAAAGATGTTGAGGTGCTGAAACATGTCCAGAGAAGGGCAACAAAGCTGGTGAGGGGCCTGGAGCACAAATCCTATGAGGAGAGGTTGAGGGACCTGGGCCTGTTTAGCCTGGAGAAGAGGAGGCTCAGGGGGTGATCTTATTACTGTCTACAACTACCTGAAGGGACATTGTAGCCAGGTGGGGGGTGGCCTCTTCTCCCAGGCAACCAGCAATAGACAAGGGGACACAGTCTCAAGTTGTGCCGGGGTAGGTCTAGGCTGGATATTAGGAAGAAGTTCTTCACAGAGAGAGTGATTTCCCATTGGAATGGGCTGCCCAGGGAGGTGGTGGAGGCACCGTCCCTGGGGGTCTTCAAGAAAAGACTGGCTGAGGCACTTAGTGCCATGGTCTAGTTGACTGGCTAGGGCTGGGTGCTAGGTTGGACTGGATGAGCTTGGAGGTCTCTTCCAACCTGGTTGATTCTATGATTCTACGATTCTATGATTCTACTCCAGCAGGTCCATGTCCTTCTTGTTCTGAGAGTGCCAGACCTGAGTGCAGTAGAGCAGATGGGATTTCATCCAAGCTGAGTAATGCAGCAGGATCACCTCATTGATCTTGCTGGCCATGCTTCTTTCTGTGTCGCCCAGAATCCAATTGGCAATCAGCAGACAGTCTGTCATGAAAAGACTGTGCAAATAACAACACTATTTTGAATCATTCTTCAGGGCTATCTGTGTACAAACTAGGCATGATTCAGCATTGAAATCATCTTTAAATAGAGACTTCTAGTATTAAAAGCATGCATGTATGTATGTATACAAAGTAATTGACAGAAGGAGTACTCCAAACTATAGAATCAGTTGGGCTTTGGGATATTGTCACTTATACACAGAAACAT
This sequence comes from Pogoniulus pusillus, assembly GCF_015220805.1. Lineage (NCBI taxonomy): Eukaryota > Metazoa > Chordata > Aves > Piciformes > Lybiidae > Pogoniulus > Pogoniulus pusillus. Next base: position 5,764,542 of record NC_087266.1, read on the forward strand.
GGAGTGCCAGGTTGGAAGGGACTTCAAGGATCATCTGGTCCAGCCTTCCTTGGCAAAAGCACGGTCTTAAGCTGGTCCAGCACTCTATCCAGATGGATCTTAAGTGTCCTGTGTTGGGAAATCCACTGCCATCCTTGGGATTATTCCAATGGTTAATTGTTCTTGTGAAAAATCCTAATCAGAGTTATAATTGATAACTTGTATTGATTATCCCTCCTTTTTTTCCCCATATGCCTCCATCTTCTTTATAAACACTCTTTGGAATACATTAAGGACCTTCCTAAGTCTTGAACAAAATCTTAGTCTTTCCTTATATGTCACTTTCCTAGTCCTGTAATCATCTTTCTGGCCCTTCTTTGGGCTCTTCACAGCCTGCCCACATCTATTTTGTCACACAATGAGCACGTGTGTTTAGACCAAATGTGGTGTGACAAAAGCTGAGTGGGGTGGGATAATGTCTTGTGCTAGTTTGAAGCTAGCTGGAATATTTTGGTGAGAAGATAAGATTATAAGCTGCAAAAAGGAAACAGCAGTGATGTCTACCTCACTCATAGGCTTGCTGAGATGCATGAAAACCACACAAACATAGATAACACAGTGATGTGTGTCTCTGGCTGCCTGCACTTCTCTCCCTAACCTGCTGTCTGTGTAACTAATCCTCCTGCTTTCTAACCTGTAACAACTACCTGAAGGGAGGCAGTACCCAGGTGGGGGTTGCTCTCTTCTCCCAGGCAACAACCAGCAACAGAACAAGGGGACACAGTCTCAAGTTGTGCCAGGGGACATATAGGTTGGATGTTAGGAGGAAGTTCTTCCCAGAGAGAGTGATTGGCATTGGAATGGGCTGCCCAGGGAGGTGGTGGAGTCACCATCCCTGGAGATGTTCAAGAAAAGCCTGTCTGAGGCACCTAGTGCCATGGTCTAGTTGACTGGGCAGGGCTGGGTGCTAGGTTGGCCTGGCTGATCTTGGAGGTCCCTTCCAACCTGGATGATTCTATGGCAGATTCTGTGATATGATTCATATCTAAAGCCTTGGAGATCCAGGTAGACAATGTCACCACACATGAACTGACTACTTTGTCATAAAAGGTGATCAGGTTTGCAAAGCATGATTTGCCCTTGGTGTGTCTATGTTGGCTTTTTCCAATCTTGTGCTTCATTTGATGTGTAATAGCTCTCAGGAGGATTCATTCCATAACTTTAAAGGGGACTGAAGTCAGACTGATGGGATTATAATTTCCTGGGTCTGCCTTTAGGGCTTTCTTATAGATGAGGGTAACATCAGCATTCTTCCAGTCTCCTGAGGTGTCCCTCCATCTCATTATCTTAATTGTGCTCAGTAGATTTTTATGTGAGCTCTCAAAACACACAAGTGTGTTGATACAGAGGTGGAAAAGCAATAAACTTCATGTGAAAGAAAGCAACTTCTTAATTATATTTTTACATTAGGGTACACATAAATGATCCATTATTAAGCATGCAGTCTGTTGAAAGGTCCCAATATTTAACATGCAAAAGGTGTTGCAGCAAGCAATTGTGTTGAAGTTTCAAACTCAAATGAAACCAAGTCAAACTCATTGCTAGAATAAGAAAGATGGTTGATGTTGTTTACTCTAGTAAGACTTCATTGCAGATTAATACTATTAGACCATTATGTATTTAATTAATTTGCAGATAGCAGAACACTGGGAAAATGTTGTGGTAGTCACACTCGGTTGTTTTCAATTTTGAATTAGTATTGATGCTGTCCAAGCTGAGTAAAAGCTATCTTGCATTTAAGCTGGTGGGCTTAGGACACAAATACAGGAAGAACAACTAAAGCAAAAATGTGTTCACTTGATCATCACAGAATCACAAAATGTCAGAGGCTGGAAGGGACCTTGAAAGATCATCCAGTCCAAACCCCCTGCTGGAACAGAATCACCTATACCAGATCATACAGGAATGCATCCAGGCAGGTCTTGAATATCTCCAGAGAGGGAGACTCCATAGCCCCCCTGGGCAGCCTGTTCCAGTGCTCTGTCACCCTCACACAGGAAAAAAAACTTACCATGTTACATAGAACTTCTGGGCCACTCAATTCAAGAGAGATGTTGAGGTGCTGGAACATGTCCAGAGAAGGGTGACAAAGCTGGTGAGGGGCCTGGAACACAGCCCTGTGAGGAGAGGCTGAGGGAGCTGGGGATGTGCAGCCTGCAGAAGAGGAGGCTCAGGGGGGACCTCATTGCTGTCTACAACTACCTGAAGGGAGGCTGTAGCCAGGTGGGGCTTGATCTCTTCTTCCAGGCAACCAGCAGCAGAACAAGGGGACACAGTCTCAAGTTGTGCCGGGGGAGGTCTAGGCTGGATGTTAGGAGGAAGTTGTTGGCAGAGAGAGTGATTGGCATTGGAATGGGCTGCCCAGGGAGGTGGTGGAGGCACCGTCCCTGGAGGTGTTCAAGAAAATCCTGGCTGAGGCACTTAGTGCCATGGTCTGGTTGATTGGCTAGGGCTGGGTGCTAGGTTGGACAGGATGATCTTGGAGGTCTCTTCTAAGCTGCTTGATTCTATGATTCTATGCTTCAACTTCCACCCATTGCCCTGTGTCCTGTTGTTGGGCATTGATGAGCAAAGCCTGGCTCCATCCTCCTGGCATTCACCCTTTACTGATTTATAACCCTGAATGAGGTCACCTCTCAGTCTCCTCTTCTCCAAGCTAAAGAGCCCCAGCTCCCTCAGTCTCTCCTTGTAAGGAAGATGTTCCACTCCTTTCATCATTCTTGTAGCTCTGTGATCGACCCTTTCAAGCAGTTCCCTGAGGTCCTTCTTGAACTGGGGACTTCAGAACAGGACACAATATTCCAGATGCAGCCTCACCAGGGCAGAGTAGAGGGGGAGGAGAACCTCACTCAACCTACTACCCATAGCCCTTCTAATACACCCCAGAACGACATTGGCCTTCTTGGCCAGAAGTGCACATTGCTGGCTCGTGCTCAGCCTTTCTTCCCCAAGGACCTCCAGGTCCCTTTCCCCTTCACTGCTCTTCAACAGGTCTATACTGAAACATGGGGTTGTTCTTTCCCAAGCATCATCATCATGGCATAGCATACAAAGGGTGGCAAAAGCAGTGAGTAAAACACAGAGTAGTTGTAGGCTTTTTCCCCCAAGATATCTTTTTTTTGGTTGTTGTTGCTACAGATAAGAACAAAATGATCAAATTTTTAACCTTGTTTTTTTTTTTTAGATTCTTCTGATCTCAATATAATGGTAATGATGAAGGAAAGTTTCCAGTCCTAGTCCAATTATGCTACTCATACATTATTCCCCCTTATAACCTCTCCAGTCTTCCTAATTCCATGGCAAATGTCCTTTAGATACTCGTCACACCTGAATTTCACGAGTCGGTGCTTCAGGAGATCAAGTGTGCATGGCCAACCAGAACAAATGTAATGTTTTCAAGTTACAACTCCCAAGGTCACAAATACAGAGCATAAAAAACATTCCTGAATTTTCAGTCACTGAATTACTAAGAAAAGTGTACTCTTCTTCACTATTGCCCTTTCAGTTCCTTCTTGTGGCATACATCATAGAATCAATCAGGATTGGAAGGGACCACAAGGATCATCTAGTTCCAACTCCCCTGCCATGGCCAGGGACACCCTACCCTAGATCAGGCTGCCCACAGCCTCATCCAGCCTGGCCTTAAACACCTCCAGGGCTGAGGCCTCAACAGCTCCCTGGGCAACCCATTCCAGGCTCTCACCACTCTCATGCTCAACAACTTCCTCCTCACATCCAGCGTCAGTCTCCCCACCTCCAGCTTTGCTCCATTCCCCCTAGTTCTGTCACTCCTTCGTAGCCTAAAAAGTCCCTCCCCAGCTTTTTTGTAGGTCCCCTTCAGATACTGGAAGGCCACAATAAGGTCACCTCAGAGCCTCCTCTTCTCCAGGCTGAACAGCCCCAACTCCTTCAGTCTGTCCTCATAGCAGAGCTGCTCCAGTCCTCTGAGTGTTCTCATGGCCCTTCCCTGGACACACTCCAGCATCTCCACATCCCTCTTGTCACAGGGGCTCCAGACCTGGATGCAGTACTCAGGTGGGGTCTCACCAGAGTGGAGTAGAGGGGAAGAATCACTTCCCTTGACCTGACTGCCACACTTCTCCTGATGCAGTCTCTCCAGTCAGGGGGGTTGGAACTAGATGATCCTTGTGTTCCCTTCCAACCCTGGCTGATTCTATGATTGTATGACTTGCTAGAGGGCAGGGATGCCATCCAGAGGGACCTGGACAGGCTGGAGAGGTGGGCTCAGGTCGAACTCATGACATTCAACAAGGCCAAGTGTAAGCTCATGCACCTAAGTCAACACAATCTCAAGCACAGATAGAGACTGGATGGCGAATGGCTGAGAGCAGCCCTGAGGAAAAGGACCTGGGAGTCTAGGTTGATGAAAAGCTGAACACAAGCAGGCATTGTGAGTGCAGCCCAGACAGCAACTGTGTGCTGGGCTGCAGCAAAAGCAGTGTGGCCAGCAGAGCAAGGGAAGGGATTCTCCCCCTTTATTCTGCTCTCCTCAAACCCCACCTGGAGTACTGTGTGCAGTTCTGGAGCCCCCAGCACAAGAAGGACATTGAAGTGTTGGAGTTAGTCCAGAGGAGGGCCATGAAGATGCTCAGAGGGCTGCAGCAGCTCTGCTATGAGGACAGGCTACAAGAGTTGGGGTTCTTCAGCCTGCAAAAGAGAAGGCTTTGAGAAGACCTTATAGTGGTCTTCCAATATCTGGAGTGACCTACAGGCAGGATGGGGAGGGACTATTGACAAGGTCTTGTCAAGACAGGACAAGGGGTAATGGGTTTAAACTGGCAGAGGGGAGATTTAAACTAGAGGTTTGGAAAAGGTTCTTTCCAGCAAGAGTGGTGAGACACTGGCACAGGTTGCCCAGGGTGGGTGTGGCTGCTGTCTCCCTGGAGGTGTTCAAGGTTAGGCTGGATGAGGCCTTGAGCAACCTGTTCTAGTGGGAGATGTCCCTGCCTATAGCATGGGGTTAGAACTGGATGATCCTTGAGGTCCCTACCAACCTACACCATTCTATGCTTTTATGATTCTATAAATGTCTTCATTTGAATAGCATGTAAAATTTAGCAGATCTCACAAATAATCCACCTATTTTATAAATACTTATGGCTAGCTTTAGCCTGGACTCTGAACAATGACTCATTTTTCATAGTGTCTACATCCATGTACAGCTTTTGGCTGTTACAGCCCACAAACAGATAGGGATGTTGCAATCTATTTATGGCAAAAGAAAATAAAATACAACCTACCACTCTTAGATATTTTTATTCCATGAGCAACACTTCCAGACATAATTTTAGAAGGAAAAGTAGTTAGTATTTTATTGAATTCTACCCCTGTATTAAATTATCTTATAATATGACATTGAATTCAGAACACTGAATGCATAAAGTTAGTTTGTAACATATCTGGTGCCCAGAGATGCTTGGGAAAGCCAGAGGTACTTATCAGAGCCCTTCACAAATTGTGCCTGAAGAGAAACCACTGAACTATTGGAAAGTATTTATCAGGTTCATTAAATATTAGGCTTAATAGTGTAGAGCTATAAGCCACAGTGGGGCTGATTTGCATTAGGAAGTCCAGAAGGGTATGTGTGTGTGTGTATAGCTGCTTAACATCTCCAATAGCTTTCCAGGTCAAGAAGCATGCATTAGAAAGCTTTAGGAATTATTTTGGTTTCACTGGATTTCTACTTGTCAAAGGGAAGGTAGCCCTTGGAAAATTCCTGAGTGTCTTCAAAGACACTAACATGAATCAAGGTGGAAGAGGGAGGAGGTTGTGCTCCCAGTTTTCCCAGAGACACACAGATAAGGACATATATATGTACCCTCTAAAATGACCTTAGAAAGTTGACCTGAGCATTGATGAAATGTTTCATCAGCTCTGGGAAATGACAGAAGTAAATCATAGACTCAGTCAGGGTTGGAAGGGATCACAAGGATCAGTCAGTTCCAACCCCCCTGCCATGGGCAGGGACACCGTAGCCTAGATCAGGCTGCCCACAGCCTCATCCCACCTGGCCTTAAACACCTCTAGGGAGGGAGCCTCAGCCATCTCCCTGAGCAACCCATTCCAGCCTCTCACCACTCTCATGCTCAACAACTTCCTCCTTATGTCCAGTCTGAAACTTCCCATCTCCAGCTCTGCTCCATCCCCCAGCTCTGCTCCATTCCCCCTAGTGACAGGTAGTCCTGTCACTACCTGATAGCCTAAAATTGGAGCAAGGAAGATCTCAACTCTTTCATTTGAATCTTCCTGTTCATAGAATCATAGAAGGAGCTATTATGTAGTGCTTTAGGTGTTTAATAGACCTTTGGATGAGGAGAAGCTCAGGGACATGGTCTAAGAGTTGCTTAAAGGGACATGTTAAATTGTGGTTGGGCCTGATGATTTTGAGGTCTTTTCCAACCAGGAGATTCTATAATTCTACAACATAGATTATAAAAAGAGGAAGAGTGAGAAAAGAATCAACCCAGAGGTTTAAGTCGAGCATACATATGTTTAGTCTTTTGGAAATGTGTCAGCATAATTTCAAACTGCAGAATCCTATTTAATAAGTAGATGTGAGCTGGAGGCTTGGCTGTGCAGGTGTCTGTGTGAAAAGGGGCATGGAAGATGAATTTCACCCTTTCTGAAGCACTGAACACAGCAGGATTGTGACTAATGCAGAAGTAGTATTCTGTTCCTGTACACAGTAAGGTCAACACGGAGCAAGGGGCAGTGGCCTCAAGCTGAGACTGGGTAAGCTTAGATTGGATATTAGGAAGAAGTTTTTCATGGAGGCAGTGGAGGGAATTTTTCATGGAGGGAGTGGAATGAGCTGCCCAGGGAGGTGGTTGAGTTGCCAACCCTGGATGTGTTTTAAGGGTTGTTTGCATGTGGTGCTTAGGGATATGCTTTAAGGTGAATCTTGTAGAGTAGGGTTATAGGCTGGACCTGGTGATCCTGAGGGTCTTTTCCAGCCTGGATGTTTCTGTGATTCTGTGGTTTTCTCATTGCTTTAAGCTCACTAGAGCCAATAGCTATTTGTTAACCAGTGATGACAGATGGGTATAAGGGTGCTACAAAATAAGAACCCAATTTCAGCACCAAGATATAGATGGAACCCTTGGGACACACAATGTTACCAACTTTCCACAATATTACTTATCTTGTCTGCTAAGTATTGGAAAAACCAAGACTGCTTCTGTATGTATCAATAGCTTCAGGAGACTGAGATCTCCATGGGAGTTAGTAAAATAGGCTATAATAGGTTTGGAGGTCGTTGGCTCTTCTGGGGGCTCTGCTGTTCTAGTGTAAACATTCACAATGAAAAATCCACTTCTGGAAGTTACAGTCACAGGACACAAAGCTCATAGCCCTATGGAGGGTTGAAAGATACATCCAAACCACGAGGAGGTCCTGCTGCAGGGTGGGACAAACCTGGCTCAGCTGCAGGCTGCTGGAAGCTTCCATTTGTCTGGTGCTCATTTTCGTTCTTAAACTGTGTATTGGAAATTAGTAATAGTTGTGAATTATGAATATTCTTTTCTGTATTAATTTTTAATTAATATTCAAAAAGCAGGGAAATTCCCTGAGATTCCTTGGATTTTCAGTCGACAGGTCGATAGGGCTGGGTGCTAAGTTGGACTGGATGATCTGGGAGGTCTCTTCCAACCCTGATGATGATACTATGAATTGCACAGAATTAAGCAGTTTAAACAGTCAGAACTTGGAAACTATTAATGCAAAACCAGGAACAATTTGAACTCCTATGGAGTCTTGGTAGACAACCAGCAACAGAACAAGGGGACGCAGTCTCAAGTTGTGCCAGGGGAAGTATAGGCTGGATGTTAGGAGGAAGTTGTTGCCAGAGAGAGTGATTGGCATTGGAATGGGCTGCCCAGGGAGGTGGTGGAGTCACCATCCCTGGAGGTGTTGAAGCAAAGCCTGGCTGAGGCACTTAGTGCCATGGTCTGGTTGACTGGCTAGGGCTGGGTGCTAGGTTGGACTGGATGATCTTGGAGGTCTCTTCCAACCTGGTTGAGTCTATGGTTCTATATTCTATTTTTTTCACTCCAGCAGATGTACTCAGGACTCTTTCGGTCCCTCAGTAAGTCTCCTGTATCCAAGACACTTTCAAAGTCGCGATGAGGATCCCAGGGTAACACACAAATTATCTGGGGCAGAGGGGAAGGAGCTGCTGCTAAGCCTCTCGTGTCAGCTGCAACAGGTGGCTGCCGTAACGAGCTGCTAACGCGCAGAGGCAGGTGGCAGGGGCAGGACGGCAGGTGCAGGACGGCGGTTGCAGAAAAGCAGGTGCAGGAAGGTGTGGTTTCGAAATCAGCCCCCTTCAACACTTCATTTTGGGACTCGAACTGGCCAATAGGCACCGGCGCCGCTGTTCTGGCCAATGAATTCACAGCTCTGTCCCTCCTTTAGCCCCGCAGGCACGTTGAGGGCAGCGCCAGACACCTGACGCGGCGCTAAGCCCCTCAGCCCTCACGGCTTTGCTGGGGCCGTACCCTTGTTGTTCGCTCCGGGACCCTGGCACAAGAGGAGGACTGCAAGGGTTAAACCAGCCGGGAAGGATTTCTGCCCTGCAGTCATGATTTGCAGGGGAAATACCCGAGACTTATGCAGGTATGAAATCCCTCTCTGCTTTCTAAATTGCTCTTTAGAGGTTTGAAGTTCTGAGCTCTAGAAACTTCGCAGGAGTCCTCAAAGATGTTGTGCTTCTGAGAGATTCTGCTTGCCGGGAGTGGAAACAGGCAGTGAGAAACGCGGTAGGAAATAATAGTTCATGTCGTATTGTGGTCTTAAGTACTGTGCACTTGGTTGTTTACACACTTAATGGGTTATAACTCATTGCCTGGTAAACTGAAAGTACTTAATGTGTGCATGTTGTGCTGGTTTGAAGCAGGCTGGAGTGTTTTGGTGAGAAGATCTAGATCATAGGCTGTGAAGGGAAAGCAGTGGTGATGTCTACTCCCCTCAGAGTCTTGCTGAAGAAGAAAGAAATGTCGACATAAGATTACACTCTCACCATTTTTGGGCACTTTGCTTCTGGCTTCTGATTGAGCTACAGCTCCCTAACCTCACCTTCCACTCGCCTTTGCTTCTTAACCTCTTGGCTGAACCTCTGTTTTTCCTTAGGACTGGGGTAAGGTTGAGAGGGGCAGGGGGAAGGTGCAGGGGTGGTTGAGAGCCCCTCCTGGGGACTCAGGTTTCTGGGAGGGGAGTTCACAGTTTCACAGTATCACCAACGTTGGAGGAGACCTCACAGATCATCAAGTCCAACCCTTTACCACAGAGCTCAAGGCTAGACCATGGCACCAAGTGCCACGTCCAATCCTGCCTTGAACAGCTCCAGGGACGGCGACTCCGCCACCTCCCCGGGCAGCCCATTCCAGTGTCCAATGACTCTCTCAGGGAAGAACTTTCTCCTCACCTCCAGCCTAAATCTCCCCTGGCGCAGCCTGAGGCCGTATTACCTTTTCCCTTGTATATTTCTGTCTATACTGTAAATAGCTGCTTGTTTATTGTGCCAGCTGTAAATAAATAGCTTCATTTATATTCCCAGAGCTGGCTGAGTCTAGTCTGGGTGACTTCTACAGTGTGGGGGGGCAGGGAACACCCAGACCACCACACATGTTAATATACATGAGCCAGCAGAGTGCCCAGGTGGCACGGAAGGCCAGTGGCATCTTAGCTTCTCTCAGGAGCTTTGTGGCCAGCAGCACTAGGGAGGTAACTCTGCCCCTCACCTCGGCACTGCTGTGGCCTCACCTCGGGCACCTGTGCAGCTCTGGGCCTCTCACTGCAAGGATATGGAGGTGCTGGAGCAGGTGCAGAGGAGAGCAACGAGATTGGTGAGAGGGCTGGAGGGAAAGTCTGACGAGGAGAGGCTGAGGCAGCTGGAGTGGTTCAGCCTAGAGGGGATTCAGAGGGGACTTTATCACTCTCTACAACCACCTTAAGGGAAGCTGTGGTTAAATGGGGGTGAGGCTCTTCTCCCAGGCTGCTTGTGACAGGGTAAGAGGGCACGGCCTGAAGTTGCACCAGGGGAGGTTTAGGTTGGGTGTTAGGAAGCACTTCCTCATGGAAAGGGGAATTAAACACTGGAATGGAGTGCTCAGGGAGGTGGTGGAGTCACTGTCTTTGTAGGTCTTTATGGAAAGATTGGATGTGGCACTTAGTGGCACGGCCTAGTTGCTGTGGCGGTGTTAGGTCATAAGCTGGACTGGATGGTCTGAGAGGTCTATTCCAGCCTTAATGATTCTCTGATTCTCAGTGTCAGGAAAATAATAGTCTTAGAATCATAGAATCAACCAGGTTGAAAGAGATCTCCAAGATCATCCAGTCCAGCCTATCCCCAGCTCTAGCCAGTCAACCAGACCATGGCACAAAGTACCTCAGCCAGGCTTTGCTTCAACATCTCCAGGGACAGTGACTCCACCACCTCCCTGGGCAGCCCATTCCAATGCCAATCACTCTCTCTGGCAACAACTTCCTCCTCTTGGATACATTCAGATGCTGGATATATTAAATAGAGGGCAGAATGTCAGACCTGCTGGGTCTTCCTCATCAGCAACTTTTAGTTAGTATTTGACGTAACTTTAAACCAATGCAAGGTATCACAACAGATTAGGGAGAAACTTGAGCCATGAATTGTTTTTTGTTATGAACTCCTGTCAAACTCACATACCGTGTTTATTGCTTAGCTGTGAAAACAGTCACTACCTAACAGAAATGAGTTTTCACTGCAGAAAAACTGAGTGAAGACACACTGCATAAATTAGGAGTGATGTGGTACCTGTTAGACTGATGCCAGCACATGCACTGCAATATCTCTGATAGCTTTCTGCCGTTGGAACTTTGCAAATTAAGGGTAAACTTGGAGCTAGTAAAACTTTCCATCCTTGGAAAGACAAATATCATAGCATCACAGAATGTTTTGGGTTGGAAGGGACTTGGAAAAATTATCTAGTTCTAACCATGCTGCCATGAATGTGGACACCTAACAGTGGATTTGGCTGTCAAAGCTCTGGTCAGCCAGACCTTGAACACCTCCAGGGAAGAGGGATCCACAAATTGCCTGGGCAACCTGTTTCAGTGTTTCATTGTCCTCACCATAAAGGATTTCTTTCAAATATGTTGTGATGGTTTGGGTGTTCCCCACCCCCCCCACCTTAGAAATCACCCAGACTAGACCAGGCCAGCTCTGGAAATATGAATGAAGCTTATATTTACAGCTAGGACAATATACAAGCAGATATTTACAGTATATACAGTTATAGACAGAAATAGACAAGGGAAAAGGCAATACAGAAACACAACAGCCCTCCCAGAACCTGAGTCCCCAGGAGGGGCTCTCAGTCACCCTTTCACCTTCCCCCTGCCCCTCTCAACCTTATCCCAGTCCCAAGGAAGAACGGAGGTTCAGACAGAGGTTAAGAAGCTAAGTGGGTTAGTCCAAAATGGAGGGTGAGGTTAGAGAGATGCAGCTCAGCCAGCAGCCCGAGTGAGAGTGATGCTGAGTGTTCCTGTGGTTCTGTAGAAGTAGACATCATCATTGTTTTCTTTTTACAGTCTATAATCTACTTCTTCTCACCAAAACATTCTAGCCTGCTTCAAACTAGCACATATGTAATCTAAATCTAGCCTTGTTCAGTTAAAAACCATTACCCTTCATTCTAGCACTACAGACCCTGACATAGAATTCCTCCCCACCTTTCCTGTAGCACTTAAGTACTGAAAGGCTGCTATAACGTCTTCTCAAAGCCTTCTCTTCTTCAGCTGAACAATCCCAGTTCCCTCTCTGTCTTCACAAGAGAGCTATTCCATTTCTCTGATCATCTTTGTGTCCCTCTTCTGAATCCATCTGAGAACTGAGACTTGTTTTCTGGGCTGCGAGTGCACATTGCTGGCTCATGTTCAGCATTTCATCTACAACACCCACATGTCATAGAATCATAGAATCAACCAGGTTGGAAGAGACATCCAACATCATCCAGTTCAACCTAGCACTCAGACCTGTCCAATTAAATAGGCCATGGCACCAAGTGCCTCATCCAGTCTTCTCTTGAACACCTCCAGGGATGGCGACTCCACTACCTCCCTGGGCAGTCTTTCTGCTCTCAACCAACTCATTGCTCAGCTTTATTTTATTTGTTATGAATCTTTGCCTCTAGACAGTAAAATAAAGTAGTATCATCTACATACATTCAAGTCCAATGCTGACTGCATAGGATATAAAAAAATGTGTTATTGAGGTTACAATTCATGAATCAAGATTTGCAAGCATCTCCTTCTGGTTTATGACACCTGTGCAGATATCCATGAACTGATAAAAGAACTTTAATGTGAATTCCTCTCTAAAGGAATGCCACAATGTCTCCAAAATGCATTTACATTATTGCTTAAGCACCCAAATTAGGGAAGCTTTTGCATAAATAAAAGTATTCTGTAACATGACTTGGAAAGGAAAGACTTTTCACTAATCTGGGATCATTTTTGTGTAACTTATGTCATTTTAGGATAATACAGAGCCTTGGGAAGTTCTTGGCAATTTCCTCCCTATCCATATGAAACACAGGCTGTTACAAAAACACACTGCTGAGGCTTCCAGCATCACACAACAGCAGAAAACTTCGTCATAATTATCTTTACAACATAATGCATTCTCATTACCTCTGTACAGCAATTATATAAAATAACAGAGCTGTTAAGGGGCTATCACTGAATCACAGAACTTGTGTGAACAATTTATGTAGAAGGAAGTAGAAAAGGGCCCCCTATTAATTAAAAAGAAACTCTAGAACACTTGTAGAGAGTCAATCCAAAGATTAAAAACTACATTATTGATTCCTTCCTTCACCTGCCTTTTGGCTATATGCAAAAGTATGGCTTTACCCTTTTTCTTAGAGGCTTATGAATAGGTGGTTCTGGTGTTTTACTCTTCTACAGAATCAAGCAGGTTGGAAGGGACCTCCAAGATCATTCACTCCAACCTAGCACCCAGCCCTAGCCAGTCAACTAGACCATGGTACTAAGTGCCTCAGCCAGGCTTTTCTTGAACACCTCCAGAGATGGTGACTCCACCACCTCCCTGGGCAGCCCATTCCAGTGGCAAATCACTCTCTCTCCCAACAACTTCCTCTTAACATCCAGCCTAGACCTCCCCTGGCACAACTTGAGACTGTGTCCCCTTGTTCTGTTGCTGCTTGCCTGGCAGAAGAGACCAACCCCCACCTGGCTACAGCCTCCCTTCAGGTAGTTGTAGACAGCAATGAGGTCACCCCTGAGTCTCCTCTTCTCCAGGCTGCACACCCCCAGCTCCCTCAGCCTCTCCTTATAGGGTTTGTATTCCAGGCCTCTCACCAGCTTTGTTGCCCTTCTCTGGACATGTTCCAATATCTCAACATCTCTCTTGAATTGAGGAGCCCAGAACTGGACGCAGGACTCAAGGTGTAGCCTGACCAGTGCTGAGTACAGGGGAATAATAACCTCCCTTGTCCTGCTGGCCACACTGTTCCTGATCTAGACCAGGATGCCATTGGCTCTCCTGGCCACCTGAGCACACTGCTGGCTCGTGTTCAGCCTACCATCTACCAGTACCCCCAGGTGCATTTCCTCCTGGCTGCTCTCCAGGCAATGATCACAGGCAAATTTGAAATGATCCAACTTACCAGAGTTTTAAAAAACTTTGATATTAAGAAAACATTTTTTTTTCTTGCAAACGACAATGAAAATGTAAGCATGTGTTCCTAAATATTCTAACAATACTGAGCAGCAGCAGTTTTGCTGTTCAAATACACCCTGTCTCAAGTCTGGCTGATTATTCCCATTATATGTATTATATATGCATTATTTAAGTGTAATTTCATTCACATTAGAGCATTTCATAACAACATACCCTTTTTAATTACTTTCTCCCTCAGGACACAATCACAGTAAATATTTCACTTCAGTTGCTTATTGTGATGAACTTAGCTCTGCTAACATTTTAAATGTATTAATATATTTTATATTCTACACTTTGCCCTCTAATATTTCAATATTCTGAACCACTAAAAAACTCTCTTCATGTCTTTCTTCTTATTCTGAAATGCAGAGTAGTGTAGAGATTTTGTAGTTCTAAATGTTCAGAAGCAAACAATCAGTCAGGGTTGGAAGGGACCCACAAGGATCATCTAGCTCCAAACCCCCTGCCATGGGCAGGGACGCCCTACCCTAGATCAGGCTGGCCACAGCCTCATCCAGCCTGGCCTTAAACTCTTCCAGTAATGAGGCCTCAACCACCTCCCTGGGCAACCCATTCCAGCCTCTCACCACTCTCATGCTCAACAACTTCCTCCTCACATCCAGCCTCAATCTCCCCACCTCCAGTTTTGCTCCATTCCCCATAGTCCTGCTCCAGAACTGAATGCAGTACTCCAGGAGAAGTGTGGCCTGCAGGTTGAGGGAGGTGATTCTTCCCCTCTGCTCTGCTCTGTTGAGACCCCACCTGGAGTAGTACATCCAGTTCTGGAGCTCCTGTTTCAAGAGGGATGTGGAGATGCTGGAGCATGTCCAGAGAAGGGCCACGAGGATGCTCAGAGGGCTGGAACAGCTCTGCTATGAGGACAGACTGAAAGAGTTGGGGCTGCTCAGTCTGGAGAAGAGGAGGCTCCCAGGTGACCTTCTTGTGGCCTTCCAGTGCCTGAAGAGGGCCTACAAAAAAGCTGGGGAGGGACTTTTTAGGCTGTCAGGTAGTGACAGGACTAGGGGGAATGGAGCAAAGCTGGAGGTGGGGAGATTCAGGTTGGATGTGAGGAGGAAGTTGTTGAGCATGAGAGTCGTGAGAGCCTGGAATGGGTTGCCCAGGGAGGTGGTTGAGGCCCCATGGCTGGAGGTGTTTAAGGCCAGGCTGGATGAGGCTGTGTCCAGCCTGATCTCAGGTAGGGTGTCCCTGGGCATGGCAGGGAGGTTGGAACTAGGTGATGCTTGTGGTCCCTTCCAGCCCTGACTGATTGTGTGATTTCTAGGACTGCAGGCACGTGAGTAGAGCTCTGGCTGCCAATTAGAAGCAATTGATAATAAATAATATGTGTGGTAGTTGAACGTGGACCATTTAGTTTACCATATATTTATTTTCCTTCACAAAGCAGGCTTATATAACTGACCTGAAAATTAAGTTCTTTCAGCTAGATTAGGGAAACAACTGCATAAGAGGCTTAAAAATTGAGAGTCTATTTCTTAATTAAGTAATGAAGATTTTATTACTAATAACCTGACTGCTTGAGCTATTGTTTCACTAACAACAGCAGGGCTCATAGGAGCTGACAGAACTGTGTTCACCCTGCAGTAACTGTAAATGTGAGCTTGAATCATTAGAGCTACAATACTTCACAGGAGTTTCATCCAAGTCACAAAGGCTGCCATCCACTACTGCCTCAGTGCTGCCTTCCTAAACACTGTGGGTTCTCCAGTGGTTAAAATCCACATTATTACTGACAGCTTGGGAAAGAAAATAGCAAGTTTTGTTGGAGTACTTCAAACAGTACCAAGAAGATGCTGCTGTTGTACAGATGATAGAAGTAGTTGAAGAAGTTTTCCAGGGTGGCCTCCACATCCAGCAAATATAAAAAAGCTCCTTAGCAGTGGAGTATTTCCTCTGCTTTGCAGAATTCTCTGTGAGAAAACAAGAAAAATATACTGGAGTGTCATCTTCACAGGAAATATCTTAGGAACCTTTCAAAGAGTGAGTCCAGAGGAGGGCCACAGAAATGATCCAAGGGATGGACTCACTCTGCTATGATTATAGGTTGAGGGAGTTGGGTTGTTGAGTCTAGAGAAGACTCCAGGGGGAACTTTATATCTGCCTTCTAATGCCTTAAGGGATCCTATAGGAGGAGTGGAGAGGGACTTTTTGTAAGGGTGTCTGGCAACTGGACAAGTTTTAAGCTGAGGGAGAGTAGGTTTAGACTCGATCTTAGCAAGAAGTTCTTCAGTACAAGGGTAGTGGGATTCCAGAACAGGCTGCCCAGCGTGGTTGTGGATGCTTTCTCCCTGACACTGTTCAGGGCCAGGTTGGATGAGGCCTTGTGCAGCCAAGTCTAGTTGAGAGGTGCCCCTGCCCATGGCAGGGAGGTTGGATTAGGTTGTCTTTAAGATCCCTTCCAACCTAAACCATTCTGTGAAAAGCTCCCATGGTTAATTTGTACTTGACCTCATTGTTATTTTCATGAAGATAATTAAATCCACCTTTGCCACCATAAAAGGTTGTGAAATTGGGTGAAAATGATGCATTTTCTTCCAGTTAAAAAATCCCCTTGAACAGCTAGTGTGGTGTGTGTCAGCCTTGGTTTAAATGAGAATCATGTTCAAGTTAGTGTACTATGGCTGACCTTTTTTGTTGTTGTTGATGTTGTTCTTTCTGTTAATATTTTAAGGTACATTTAAGAAGTGAAGATCATTAGGTCTCACTTGCTGGGAACTGATTTCTAACCATTAATGTCCAGAAAGTAAATTAAGTGAAACCTCATTCAAACAGTTCCTCCTTCCACATAACATAAGCAGTCAAAATACATTGTTTCCCCAGAGCTGATAATAACTTTTGAAACTATAAACTGATTGCAGTCCTGCAGGAGGCAGCAAATAGTTGGTTATTTGTATATTGGTTTTAAAGAACAACCTTGGGAATGTCCATCAACACAATTTTCCATCATTAGCCCTGTGGCTGCCTTGTGGAAAACCTCTGCTTCCCACCTACACGCTGCTGAGATTTCTGCTAACATCCCAGAGCTAATAGAAATTTGGCATCCTCAGCTGCCAGATTCATGCTGTTAGGTTTTCAGATCTTGAAATAACTGGTAGATATTTTCTAGTCACTTTGTACTTACATAGAGGAGTGCAGCAAGATGACAAAACCTGTGGCTCGTAGGAGCTAGAACATGGCACAAAGGACAGAAGTAGCTGCTCATAATGCTCAGTGAGGTGTCTGCCTGCATGCACCACCTCCGAGGAAAACCTACTCCTCCCCATATTTAGTAGGGCTCAGCAATCCCATTTAACTGTGCAAAATGCTCCTTCACTCTTCCCATTTTCTCTTTCACCCATTCCACAGGTCTTTGTGCTCCTAAAATGTTAGAGCTCACGACCACAGCTGAATTGTGCTGCCACTTCTCTACACATAAATTTCCTCTGAAATTAGGAAAGTGATGTGCAGAAAGTTGGGCTGCTTATCTCTTGAAATCCTTTTCCTGGTGGTTTTTAACAGTGGAGCTGTTTTCTGGTGCCTACAGCAAAATATTAGCTATTAGCATGAAAAAAGATTTCATTATGAAATTGTGTTGTGGGTTTTCTTAGGCTTTAAATGCAGCTTCTTAGAGTCCTTTTTTTATTTTAAATAAACTGCAGCTCACCCATGCTCCCTTCAGTAATAATATCCTCCTTCTCATTCTAAATCACAGTGTACTGCTGGTGATTGCATCCCCCAGTAAGAGTTCTGTCAAAGTCAAATGTGAATAGACCTTGAAGAAAAGGAAATGCATTGACCAGAACTTAAAATGTCAGTTTCATTTCATGTTCAGATGATGATGGATTTTCTTTTTAATATCACCTTGCCAGTTCCCTGTTGGATAAACTACAAAGTTGTGTAGTAGATAAAGTCTGGTTTGAATGCAAAGATGCTATTCTCTTGTTTCTACCAGTGTACATGGACCTACCATTACACCCCCTAAAAGTTAATGATCTTTTAATCATCCTTCTGTTTACCTTATTGAATCATAGAATCAACCAGGTTGGAAGAGACCTCCAAGATCATCCAGTCCAACCTAGCACCCAACCCTAGCCAAGCAACTAGACCATGGCACTAAGTGCCTCAGCCAGGCTTTTCTTGAACACCTCCAGGGATGGCGACTCCACCACCTCCCTGGGCAGCCCATTCCAATGCCAATCACTCTCTCTGGCAACAACTTCCTCCTAACATCCAGCCTAGATCTCCCCTGCCACAACTTGAGACTGTGTCCTCTTGTTCTGTTGCTGCTTGCCTGGCAGAAGAGATCAACCCCCACCTGGCTACAGCCTCCCTTCAGGTAGTTGTAGACAACAATGAGGTCACCTCTGAGCCTCCTCTTCTCCAGGCTGCACACCCCCAGCTCCCTCAGCCTCTCCTCACAGGGCTGTGTTCCAGGCCCCTCACCAGCTTTGTCACCCTTCTCTGGACACATTCCAGCATCTCAACATCTCTCTTGAATTGAAGGGCCCAGAACTGGACACAGCACTCAAGGTGTGGCATGAGCAGTGCTGAGTACAGGGACAGAGTAACCTCCTTTGTCCTACTGGCCACACTACTCCTGATCCAGGCTAGGATGCCACTGGCTCTCTTGGCCACCTGGGCACACTGCTGGCTCATCTTCAGCTACTATCTACCAGTACCCCCAGATCCCTTTCTTCCTGGCTCCTCTCCAGCCACTCTGCCTCCAGCCTGTAGCCTTCTTCTGTCTCTTTAAAGAGTATGACTACATTTGCAGTTTCAACAACTTGGGACTGAATAATGTGTACAGCATTACAACTTTTACTACTAAAAACTGTATTTCTCACTTTCTACAAGCTTGTGTGGGGGTTTTTCTTTCATTAAGCATTAGTGTATGATTTGGAGACATGGTTTCAATTCCAAGCATTGCCATAGATCGATTTTCTGGGATAATAATTGAGGTAACTTGAAGTGTTAAGTCTAGCCTAATACTGCCTGGCATATGGCTGTAGGCATTGAACAGAACTAAGACCTGCAGCTTTGGAGATTTCTTTTCAATTTGCTTGGCAGATGCAAGATTTTTCAGCTTTCAGAAAGAGCTGGAAAGGAGCTTGTTATCAAGAGATAATGAGGAGAACTGAAGGATGTTAAAGAAAAGTGAAGTGACATAGGAACTTTTCTGCCTCCAAAAGCTTTGTATTGGGGCTAAAGGGTTCCGTTTATCTTTTCTTGCACATTTGAGGATATGTTAGCTTGGAAGATAAATAAAGAATCACAATGTCATAGAATCAGTCAGTGTTGGAAGGGACCACAAGCATCAGCTAATTCCAACCCCTCCTGCCATGGGCAGGAACACCCTACCCTAGATCAGGCTGGCCTGAGCCTCGTACAGCCTGGCCTTGAACACCTCCAGCAATGGGGCCTCAACCACCTCCCTGGGCAACACATTCCAGCCTCTCACCACTCTCATGGTGAAGAAAACTAAATCATATGTGAAGCTCAGTTATGGAAAGCGAGTGCCCATACATGCCACATGCTTTTTGCTGGGTTTGCAGTCATCAGTGGTCATGTAAGTGTAAGGATGTGAGATGGATGAACCCTAAATAATATCTACTCTTCCCATACTATAAAACAGCCAAACCAAGATTACAGACAGAAGCAAGATGTCAGTTTATAGAAATAACTTCTATGAAAAAAAATAATTTATTGAACTTGATTTTCCTGCCAATTAATTTACTTGCACTAAGAGGATTGCTCATCACAGAATCATAAAATGGTTTAAGTTGGAAGGGACCTCAAAGATCATCCAGTTCTAACCCCCTGCCATGGGCAGGGACACCTCCCACTAAAACAGGTGGCCCAAGGCCTCATCCAGCCTAGTCTTGAACACCTCCAGGGAGGGAGCAGCCACAACCTTCCTGAGCAGTCTGTTCCAGTGTCTCACTGTTTAAATCTGCCCTCTGCCAGTTTAAACCCATTACCTCTTATCCTGTCATTATGAGACCTTGTCAAAAGTCCTTCCCCAGCTTTCTTGGAGGCCCCCTTCAGCCACTGGAAGGCCTACTGCTGATTCTGATGTCTATAACCCAGTCAGACCCATTCATATATCAGTATCTCAGATAATAACAGAGATGTCCAATGGGAAATGCTATTGTGGATTTAGGTCTGTCACAGTTAGAAAGCAAAATAGAAGTACAATTAATTTATGGCAGCTTATAACCCATGAAGAAAACTGTTTACAAAATCATTGGAGTTTATACTGTTTATAATTCTTAGCATCACCACCCGACCAGTATGGGAGTTTGTCACTGTGAAGTGAAATATTTTTCCTGTCTTCATAGATTTAGTTAATTTGGTCATTTTGACCAAGCTTCCTGAACTACTAGAAATCTTTTAAATAAATTAAACATTGTCTTCTTTAAGTTTTGCAGTAGCACCATTCTCCTTCTAAAGAAAGAACATCTTAATGCCTTAGTGAAACTATTTTTACTACGACAGGAACAGTGTGGCCAGTAGGACAAGGGAGGTTATTCTTCCCCTGTACTCAGGGCTGGTCAGGCCACACCTTGAGTACTGTGTCCAGCTCTGGGCTCCTCAATTCAAGAGAGATGTTGAGGTACTGGAATGTGTCCAGAGAAGGGCAACAAAGCTGGTGAGAGGCCTGGAACACAAACTCTGTGAGGAGAGGCTGAGGGAGCTGGGGGTGTGCAGCCTGGAGAAGAGGAGACTCAGGGGTGACCTCATTGCTGTCTACAACTACCTGAAGGGAGGCTGCAGCCAGGTGGCGTTGGACTCTTCTGCAAGGCAACCATGAGTAGAACAAGGGAAACAGCTTCAACCTGTGCCAGGGGATATCTAGGCTGGATGTTAGGAGGAATTTCTTGGCAGGGAGAGTGATTGACATTGGAATGGGCTGCCCAGGGAGGTGGTGGAGTTGCCCTCCCTGGAGGTGTTCAAGAACAGGTCCAACCCAGGCAATTACATGATTCTGTGATATATAGATTTATATATGTTTGCATTCACAAGGATTGCAAATTCCTCCATCTAGCCACCAAATCACAAGTTGTTCATGAAAAACAGTATTGAACAAATGGAACCTGAGTGTAATTTGTTGTTGGTTCGGTACTGTTCTTGGCTGTTCACAGGTTTGTGGAATTCCTGGCCTTTTTTTGCTAGCTGTCTGATGTTCCTCTTCTCTAATGTGATGGTTTGGGTGTTACCTGCCCCCCACCCCCACTTAAGTCAAATCACCCAGATTAGACTCAGCCACTGCAAATTGAAGAATGAAGCTGTATTTACAGCTTAGCACAATACTTACACTGTGTACAGCTATATACAGAAAAATATCAGTTAAAAAGTAATACAGAAACACAACAGCCCTCCCTGAAACCAGAGTCTCTAAGAGGGGCTCCTAATCACCCTTCCAACTTCTCACTCTTCTGCCTTACCCCAGATTTTGCCTTAAGTTCAAGGTGAGTTTAGAGGATCGACCAGGGTGGTTAGGAAGCAGAAGGATTGGTCAGGCAGATGGCAGGTTAGAGAGAGAAGTGCATACAGCCCAGAGTCCAGGAGCAAATCCCTTATCTATCTTTGTGTTCTTGTTCTTATACATCTTAGCAAGCCTATGAGTGAAGCAGACATCACCATGGTTTCCTTTTCACAGCCTATAATCTAATTCTTCTCACCAAAATACTCTAGCTAGGCTCAAACTAGCACACCTAACTGTTCAGGTAGTCTGTGCTGCTGATGCAGACCTATAAAATATTCAGACACCCTTCCTAACAAAAGTTACTAGGAGGAGCAGACCTACAGAGGATGCTCTGTAGGTCTGCTTCTCCTAGTACCTTTTGTACCTCTTGGAGGCATCTCATTCTGTGCTGCAGGAAAGCAGCAGGGCAGAAAGCAACATAACTCATTCATGACTGTAAGACAGCACAGGAAACCTCCTTTCATTAGCAGTGATCATTCATTCATGTGAAATTGATGACAAACATATACTTGCTGGGCACATCACTCTCTGGAGATTTACTAATGAACCTCAGAAAATATAGAACTTATTATCTACACAAGAAAATTCTGTATTCAGTGGTTTCTGCATATCCAGAGGAAAAGATCTACCTTAAGTATTCAGCTCCCCACTTTTGCTATTAGTCCTCAGCTAAAATGGCCATTTATACTGGGAGAGGGAATTTGGTTCACTGAATATTTCATGTTATTTAAATTAATTGTTTCTATCAGCTTGTGCAAAGCTTCTTACACACAGGGATGAGTGCAGACCCTTAACTGTTAAGTCTGTGCATCTCACCTTAGACTTGTGAAGTTTTGTGAAGAGAATTTCACTGGAAGTGATAAAGCTGAAGAAATAGAGTGGGTCTTAAGGCCAGTTTTGTGTGCTGAATTTCATCATTTAATGAGTTGCAGATGGCTCAACTAACTTAGAAATAATTTAGAGCCTTTATAAAATTCTTTTGAGACTTGGAAGTATACAGGAATGAATAAGAGATCAGAGAGATTCGGGTTTGAGACACTCTACATTAGGCAGTTGCACTTTTAGGGTATCTAGCAGGGAGGTGGTGGAGTCACCGTCCCTGGAGAGGGAGAAGAGAGGCTGAGGGAGCTGGGGGTCTTTAGCCTGGAGAAGAGGAGGCTCAGGGGTGATCTCATTGCTGTCTACCACTACCTGAAGGGAGGCTGCAGCCAGATGGGGGTCAGTCTCTTCTGCCAGGCAAGCAGCAACAGAAAAAGGGGGCACAGTCTCAAGTTGTGATGGGGGGTCTAGGCTGGATGTTAGGAGCAAGTTGTTGGTAGAGAGAGTGGCATTGGAATGGGCTGCCCAGGGAAGTGGTGGAGTCACTGTCCCTGGAGGTGCTCAAGACAACCCTGGCTGTGGCACTTAGTGCCATGGTCTAGTTGCTTGGCTAGGGCTGGGTGCTAGGTTGGACTGGATGATCTTGGAGGTCTCTTCCAACCTGATTGATTCTATGATTCTTGGCACAATGAATACTTACAGCAAGTTTATATCTGGCATTTCCACCCTGTTGTGTATTTGCTTATTTTATGTTTGCTGTTTGTCCAGGACATATCAGAAAGTCCCATTACTGGATCCTTATTAGTAGGGTGTGGAATTTCCACTACTGGTTATCACTAAGAAAATATAGTTCCAAAAACCTATGAAAAAGAAACAAAAGGTATTCCAAATGGAATTGATGTTAATATCTATATTTATTTATCCCACTACTTAGAGGGGTTTCACATTAAATCCTATTTCAGAAATGTTCAATAGTAAATCAAGTGAATTTCCCTGCAAAAACAGGCTAAAGAAACTCAACCTATCAGTCAACTTCAATCAGTGCCAGCTTTTAAATACTGTTACAAGCTAACACATGGTGTGCAACAAAACTAAAAGGAAGATTACAGGCACAGTACTCTGCCTGTTTGCACATGTGATTTAAATGATATTAAAGACAACTAGTGAAGATGGATATATTCCCATGAAAGATTTCCTAATGAAAACATTCCAATTTCCTTTTACCAACAGGAAAAAATAGCTTCAAATGAATTAATTACAGCAAATCACATAAGCAGTTTGTGTAAATATATATAATTATTTTGTTTGCTGACCCACCCCCCCCAAAAAGGAGCTCATTTGGTAATAATATTCAGCTAATTCGCCTAATATTCACCTGCATATTAAAATTATAGGGGAAAAAAAGATTTAGAGAAGTGAATAATTCTACTCATTAAACCTGAAGGTGGAGAAGGGATAACAATATCATTTATTAGAGATTTAATGTATCTCTGAAGAGAACCACTGGCAAACATTTGCATGTGCAGTCTCTAGCATTTTAGTTAAGTTTGTTTCTATCTTTTGACATTGCTAATCTGGCTCCCAATGAAATCCCAAAGAAAGAATTATGAATAAACCAAAATATATAAATATAAAGATCAGGGTTGCTGTTGAAGCTCACATTCCCCTCACTAATGAAGAAATTAATAGAATCATGGAACTATAGAATCATAGAATCGAGCAGGTTGGAAGAGACCTCCAAGGTCATCCAGTCCAACCTAGCACCCAGCCCTGGGCAATCAACCCACCCCCTTCAGCCTCTCCTCACAGGGCTGTGTTCCTGACCTCTCACCAGCTTTGTCACCCTTCTATGGTGTTTGTTTTGAATGTCTGATGCAGCAAACTTTTTAAGAGGTAAATTTGTGTGGGATTCTGTGGTAAATACAGAAATGAAAGAAACATTTTTACACTGGTTCCAGGGTACTTTTATCTGTCAGAGAGCTCAAGACAAGAAAGTTTAAGTTCTCATGTTTATGGCTAGTTTACTGTTCTAATAGTTTGTTTGGTTTGTTGCTTGGGTTTTTGTGTTAGTTTGAGCCTAGCTAGAATGTTTTGGTGAGAAGAACTACATTACAGGCTGTCAAAGGGGAACAATGGTGATGTCTACCTTGCTCATAGGCTTGCTGAGATGTATAAGCACAAGAATCAAAACATAGATAGGGCACTACTCCTGCTGGGGAGCTCCAAGCTGCATTTTTCTCTCTAGCCTCTCTGCTATTTCTCTGATTAATCCACTTTGCTTCTAACCCCCTGGCTGAACCTCCATTCTTCCTTGGGACTGGGGTAAGGTTGAGAGGGGTGGGGAGAGAAGGTGGAAGTGCGGTTGGAAGCCCCTCCTGGGGACTCAGGTTTCTGGGAGGGCTGTTGTGTTTCTGTATTACCTTTTACCTTGTATATTTCTGTCTATAACTGTATATACTGTAAATATCTGCTTGTATATTGTGCCAGCTGTAAATATAAGCTTCATTCATCTTTCCAGAGCTGGCTGAGTCTAGTCTGGGTGATTTCCAAAGTGTGTGTGGGGAGGGTAACTCCCAAACCATCACAGTTTCTTTTTTCATTAGGATAGTTTTTACAGTCCTGAGATATGCTACATATATCCAGATAAGTAGAGTGCATCTCATAGTACTAGTTAATCATCTGTGAAAGAAGCTCTTCGAAACATTTCCTCTTGCACTATTTAATCATCAGATTGACAGTTAAAAAAGTTAATAAGGCCATTTTTTTAATAAGCTAATAAAGCTGAAAACTGTCTCTGAGAACACAGAGGTATAGGGCTAAAATATTACTGGCAAATGGGATTTGACTAATGTTATGTTCAACATTGAGTCTAATAGTTTGCATGATGACCAGGAAAATTAGATGGCACAGCCCTTGCCAAGAGAGCTGCAGAAGGATCATCCTAATTTAACACCAAATGGAGATGATCAGGAATTCCTGCATCAGGAATGGTGTGGTCAGCAGGAGCAGGGAGGTCATTCTGCCCCTGTATTCCGCACTGGTTAGACCACACCTTGAGTACTGTGTTCAGTTCTGGGCCCCCCAGTTTAGGAGGGACATTGAGATGCTTGAGCGTGTCCAGAGAAGGGTGACGAGGCTGGGGAGAGACCTTGAGCACAGCCCTACGAGGAGAGGCTGAGGGAGCTGGGATTGTTTAGCCTGGAGAAGAGGAGGCTCAGGGGAGACCTCATTGCTGTCTACAACAACCTGAGGGGTGGTTGTGGCCAGGAGGAGGTTGCTGTCTTCTCTCAGGTGGCCAGCACCAGAACAAGAGGACACAGCCTCAGGCTGCGCCAGGGGAAATTTAGGCTGGAGGTGAGGAGAAAGTTCTTCACTGAGAGAGTCATTGGACACTGGAATGGGCTGCCCGGGGAGGTGGTGGAGTCGCCGTCCCTGGGGCTGTTCAAGGCAGGATTGGACGTGGCACTTGGTGCCATGGTCTGGCCTTGAGCTCTGTGGTAAAGGGTTGGGCTAGATGATCTGTGAGGTCTCTTCCAACCTTGGTGATACTGTGTGTGATATGATCAGCTTTCAGAACTACAGATGTATGTTCACAACAAATTCTGACAATTCCCACATAGGTAGCTTTCACTTTGCTTTAGTCACGTAACAATTAGGACAAAATGTCAAGTCATTACAGTGAAAAATAGACATACCTCCCAAGAGGGAACACATATCCACTGCTTATCTCAAGGTCTGAGTGCCAGAGGAGCTTCTAAGTGAGGTTCACCAGAGCCGGTAGCTCAGCTTTTGAATAGTGTCAAGCACGTGGTAGCATTAAAATGCAGACCACTCCTTTCTGAGCAGCAGAGATGAGATGAATCACTGAGAAAGGTGCATTTTCCTTAGTGTCAGTTGTCATTCACACACTTGTGATTAATGTTTGCAGAATTTTGCTCATGCAGAGATGTTTTATAAATAGTAAAATGTGTTTTTTCCCACTGCATATATTTGTTGGTTCAATGTGAATAATATTATATATATAGCCACTGACTTTTAGATCAGTGATACAACAGCAACAAGGTCAACAACAAGTTAAAGTCCTACTCACTTTCTCATTGTCAAG
Organism: Pogoniulus pusillus; assembly: GCF_015220805.1. NCBI lineage: Eukaryota > Metazoa > Chordata > Aves > Piciformes > Lybiidae > Pogoniulus > Pogoniulus pusillus. The sequence continues at coordinate 5,790,726 of NC_087266.1, forward strand.
ATAAAAATGAGCCATAGCTCTCAGTTTGGTTCCCAGGGAGCATTTCTTTTCCCCAGCAGAACATCACAACTCCAGACTCAACAAATTGTTTTCCATGTTGGTATTATCAGTTGGGCTGCAGAGGATTGACAGAAATAGCAGAGTGACTTTCCTGCTCTCCTAAAGGTGATTTATGCAGAGAATAAGATATGATAGTTGCAAGAGAACTTTATTTTAGAGAATTTGCATTGGTACTTTGTCAGAAAAAAAAATATAGAGAGATAAAAGTCTTTGGCCATCTATCTAGCACTTAGTCAAACACTAAAAAGATGGAAAAGCAGTAATCAAATAGCTCTAAATAGGCCATTTTCCCAGATGGATGTTGCAGATCTGAGGATTTGGCCCACTGCACTTATAAAGCTCTGGAAAAATATTCATTTATGGACTCAATCAATCCATTTGTTGGGTCAAAACTTAAAACCTCTCTGCCTAATAATAAAACTGCTGTGTCTAGACCAAGCTATTAGCTCGGGATTGTGTGTGAGTTTTGTTTTGGGTATCATTTTATAGTAATGTCTTTCATTTCAAAGTTAACAGTGCCTCATGATTGCCTTATGATCTGGGCTGAATCTAATTTTAACCAGGATGGGTTTTGCTTTGTCCTCGTTTTTGAATAATTAAGAACAACAGAAAATGTACCATGACATTGTTATTCAGCTGACAGTCATTTATGCAGCCTTCCTGAAAGCTAGGCCTTAAAACCAAAGGAATTTAGATTTCCTTTGCTTCATAAGATCTTTATATAAGAGATTTGCTTCCTTCAGCTGAGAAGTTAAAGCAGTTGAGAGAGAGCTGTTAAAATATCTAGACATTTTGAAACAGGGATTCTTAATGAACACAGGAGGGATTTCACCTTTTAACTGAGCTAGTGATTAGAACAGAATAGAATCAACCAGGTTGGAAGAGACCTCCAACATCATCCAGTCCAACCTAGCACCCAGCCCTAGCCAGTCAACTAGACCATGGCACTAAGTGCCTCAGCCAGGCTTTTCTTGACCACCTCCAGGGACAGCAACTCCACCACCTCCCTGGGCAGCCCATTCCAATGCCAATCACTCTCTCTACCAACAACTTCCTCCTAACATCCAGCCTAGATCTCCCCTGGCACAGGTTGAGACTGCGTCCTCTTGTTCTGTTGCTGCTTGCCTGGCAGAAGAGACCAACCCCCACCTGGCTACAGCCTCCCTTCAGGTAGACAGCAATGATGTCCCCCCTGAGCCTCCTTTTCTCCAGGCTGCACACCCCCAGCTCCCTCAGCCTCTCCTCACAGGGCTGTGCTCCAGGCCCCTCACCAGCTTCATTGCCCTTATCTGGGCACACTCTAGTATCTCAACATCTCTCTTGAATTTAGGAGCCCAGAACTGGACATGGGACTCAAGGTGTGGCCTGACCAGAGCTGATTAGAGGGGAAGAATATCTTCCCTCATTCAACTGGCCACACTGTTCCAAAGAGATTTTCCCGTTATATTAAACTCAGGCTACCTACGGGTAGTGCAGTTTTATGGGACACTCTCCCAGCTCCTGACCTGGCAGTTTTACTTTAAATTCTTGTAATCAGATCAGTTAGCTGAATTAGCTTCCCCCAGAACAATTAACTCCTTAGCTCAGAAGCCAGGCTTTTCACAGAGTGGTGAAAAATGAGAAGTACTGATTTGGTGACAGCATCAGTAAAGCAAATTCTCCCTTGTTCATACAATAGCTTTGTGTTTTTATGTATTCTGTTTCTAATGCCAAGTGATTTGCCCACTTGTGCAGTACCCAGAGCATTGTTAAAATGCCTGAAAGAACAGATTTTGCCACATTTATGCTGCACCAAAAGGCTGTAGAAGGATTAAGACACACAGGTCCAGAACTGCTTTTTCAGTAAGAGCCCTTCTTCAGCAGTGTTGATCTTGACCCTTGCAGGTGTCAAGCACATGCAAATTCACCTGACACAAATGTGATTTGTTGGCCAATTGAATACCTAGTTAGAAAGTGCTAAATGCATCTTTTTTTTTTTTTGTTAGTAAGAAAAATATTAAAAGAGCTTTCAGAAGAGAGGGCTGATAAAAATAGTAGATGTAGGCAACTTGTAATAACTTTTCCAGCACCAGCAAAAATTGGTTGGATACAAAAAGAATGTTATCTTCAGAGCTGATGGTCTGAATTCATCAGAGCAACAACAGCAGGATTAGCATTTTTTTTGCTTAAGAAGAAGCACTTTTCCATGAACATTGTAAAATTCAGTACTTATCTCTCTACCTTCTTCACAATAGAAGAAGGAATGCTGTTGAAGTTTAGGAGATGTTTAGGTGTGTATACAGGGTGTTCAAAGAACAGTTAAGTGATGGCACTGTTATAAAATTAACTGCTCAGTTTTAAGAAATGCAAGAATTAAGATGGTCTAAGCTGTTTTATTGCAGGCCTTCTGTGACTTTATCATAGAATTATAGAACCAATCAGGTTGGAAGGGACTTTCAAGATCATCTAGTCCAACCTATCACCCATCCCTGTTGTGATGGTTTGGGTGTTACCTGCCCCCCCACAATTGAGAAAATCACCCAGACTAGACTCAGCTGAGGTGGAAATTAAGAATGAAGCTTTATATTTGCAGCTTAGAACAATAGACAAGCAGATATTTACAATCTAGACAGAAATATACAAGTTAAAAAGGTAATACAGAAACACAGCAGCCCTCCCAGAAACCAGAGTCCCCAGGAGGGGCTCCCAACCACTCTTCCACCTCCCTTCCACCCCTCTACCTTCTCCCAGACTTTGCCTTACTTGCAAGATCAGTTTGGAGAACCAGCTAAGGGCATCAGGAAGCAGACAGATTAGTTACACAGACAGCAGGTTAGAGAGAGAAGGGAGGCAACCAGAGCCAGAGAACAACTTTGTTATCTATATTTATGTTCTTGTTCTTATACATCTCAGCAAGCCTGTGAGTGAAGTAGACATCACCACTGTTGTCTTTGCACAGCCTACAATCTAATTCCTCTCACTAAAATATCCCAGCTGGGCTCAAACTAGCACACCTATCCAATCAACTAGACCAGGGCACTAAGTGCGTTACCCAGTCTTTTCTTGGACACCTCCAGGGATGGCAACTATATATTGTACCACTTATTATAAGTCAAATGCATTTGTAATTAGACAGTTACTTTTGTTTCCACAGCTCTTCTGTTTGTTTTTCTTACGTGGAGTGGTACTGAGGGAGCTGGGATTGTTCAGTTTGAAAAAGAGGAAGCTGAGGGCAGACCTCATTGCTGTCTACAACTACCTAAAGGGACATTGTGGAGAGGCTGGTGCTGGTCTCTTCTCACAGGTCATTGGAGATGGAACAAGAAGGAAGGACCTCAAGCTGAGACTGGGTAGGTTTAGATTGGACATTAGGAAAAAGGTTTTTTTTCGTGGAGACAGTTGTTAGGCAGTGGAATGAGCTTCCCAGGGAGGTGGTTGAGTCACAAACCCTGGATGTGTTTAAAGGTTGTTCGGATGTAGTGAGTAGCAGTGTGGTTTAAGGTGAATCTTGTAGGGTTATAGGTTGGACTTGGTGATCCTGAGGGTCTTTTCTGTGATTCTTTGATTCCTATGTTATTTTGCATTCAACATAGGTCTCCATGCATCTTTTACAGCATGCAGCTGAAACTGCTCCATTTACAGAATTATTATGTTTTCATTGATCTTCCTGTTACGCTGAGCCTGATAACAAGTACCTCATAAACATTAATGAATGTATTTTCACAATGCCCCTGTGTGATTAGAACTTTTCCAACCAAATGGCAATCTGTGAATCAAGATCAAAAGTGTTCACTGGCCTCTGCGTTCAGTTTGCAAATATCAGGATTGAAATTCATCTCATTCTAAGTGTATAAATCCTGAGATTTCTACAGCTCAAGTTAGAAAAGAAAGAAAAACAAACAAAAAAACCCTCAGTGAGTAGTGCTTTTATAAATGTACATAGAATATTGTCATGTTACAGTAGTTAGCAAGAATCACAGAAACATTGCAGTTGGAAAAGATGCCTCAGGTTCACCAAGTCTGCCCTATAACCCTACTCTACAGGGCTATCCCTAAACAACGTCCCCAAGCACCACATCCAAATGACCTTACAACACATCCTGGGCTGGTGACTCAGCCACTTCTCTGGGCAGCTCATTCCAATGCCTGGCCACTCTTTCTGTGAAAAAAATGTTTCCTAACATCCAGTCACAGCTTGAGGCCATTCCTCTTGTTCTACCACTGTCTACCTCTGAGAAGAGACCAGCACCAACCTCTCCACGACACCCTTTCAAGTAGCTGTAGACAGTTCTGAGGACTTGAGCAAGGCTTTTGATGCTGTCTCTCACAACATCCTCATAGATAAGCTAAGGAGATAGGCATAGATTGCTGGTCTGTGAGGTGGATTGAAAACTGTCTGCACAACAGAGTTCAGAGAGTTGTCATCAATGTCACAGAATCAAGTTGGAAGCCTGTGGTCAGTGATGTTCCCCAGGGATTGATACTGGGTCCAGTTTTGCTTAGTATCTTTATCAGTGATTTGGATGAGGGCATTGAGTGCACCCTCAGCAAGTTTGCTGATAATACAAAACTTGGGGGGATGGCCAACAGTCTGCCAGGCTGTGCTGCCATGCAACAAGATCTGGACAGGCTGAGAGCTGGGTAAAGGCAAACCACATGAAGTTCAATAAGGACAAGTGCAGGATCCTCCATCTGGGGAGGAAGAACAACAGGCACCAGTATAGGTTGAGGGCAGCCCTGCTGGAAAGCAGCTCTGTGGAGAAAGACCTTGGAGTCCTGGTGGACAGCAAGTTCTGCATGGGTCAGCAATGTATTTTTGTGGCCAAGAGAGACAATGTCATGCTGGAGTGCATCAAGAAAAGTGTGTCCAGTAGGTCTAGTGAGGTTCTTTTCTCCCTCTGCTCTGGTGAGACCACACCTGTCATATTATGTCCAGTTTTGGGGTCCCCCAGCTCAAGAGAGACAGGGACCTGCTGGAAAGAGTCCAGCAGAGTCACAAGGATGACTGGGGGACTTGAGCATCATCCCTGCCAAGAGAGGCTGAGAGATCTGGGGCTGTTTAGTCATGAGAAGACTGAGAGGAACTCTTATCAATGTTTACAAATATCTGAGGGGTGGGTGACAAGTGGATGGGACCAATCTCTTTCTGCTGGTCAGCAGCAATAAGACGAGGAGCAGTGGCTACAAGTTGGAACATAGAAGGTTTCACCTTAGTATGAGGAGAAACTTCTTTCCAGTGAGGGTGACAGAGCACTGGAACAGGCTGCCCAGAGGGGTTGTGGAGTCTCCGTCTCTGGAGACTTTCAAAACCTGCTTGGATGCATTCCTGTGCAGACTACCCTAGGGGATTCTGCTTTGGCAGGGAGGTTGGGCTTGACGTTCTCTGGAGGTCTCTTCTGAAGTTCTTTGATTCTGTAATACAAAATTGATTCCCAAAGGACTGTTCTGTCTACACAGCAAACACAACAATGTTCAAGAGGAAATTGTACTTGGCTATTGAGCACTTCACTCTGTGGATTTCTCTTTCTTTTAACTTATGAGCTGACTTAATTTTTTAAAAGCAGAAATTAGTTTTCCTCCTAGATTTCATTTAGACCTGGAACTCAGAAAAGAACAAGGGTACCCATGGGAACACTTACATTCAAGGAGTCTGGGAAATAACAATGTGTAATCATGTTTTAAAATTACTCTCCACAGCCCTAGATGAAAAATCTACACCATCTGGCATGGGGCAAGGCCACCACCTTCAGAGGCACATGCCTCTGCCACTTGGGCATTGGCAGAGTAGGTGCTGGGAGAATCATAGAATCAACCAAGTTGGAAGGGACCTCCAAGATAATCCAGTCCAACCTAGCACCCAGCCCTGGCCAATCAATTAGACCATGGCACTAAGTGCCTAAGCCAGGCTTTTCTTGAACACATCCAGGGATGGCTACTCCACCACCTCCCTGGGCAGCCCATTCCAATGCCAAACACTCCCTCTGGGAAGAGCTTCCTCCTAACATCCAGCCTATACTTCCCCTGGCACAACTTGAGACTCTGTTCCCTTGTTCTAGTTGCTGGTTGCCTGAGAGAACATACTGAACCTAACCTGGCTACAACCTCCCTTCAGGTAGTTGTAGACAGCAATGAGGTCACCCCTGAGCCTCCTCTTCTCCAGACTAAACACCCCCAGCTCCTTCAGCCTCTCCTCACAGGGCTGTGTTCCAGGCCCCTCACCAGCCTTGCTGCCCTTCTCTGGACACATTCCAGTATCTCAACATCTCTCTTGAATTGAAGAGCCCAGAACTGGACAAAGGACTCGAGGTGTGGCCTGACCAGTGCTGAGTAGAGGAGAAGAATAACCTCCCTTGTCCTACTGGCCACACTGTTCCTGATGCAGGCCAGGATGCTATTGGCTCTCTTGGCCGCCTGAGCACACTGCTGGCTCATCTTCAGCTACTATCTACAAGTACCCCCAGGTCCCTTTCTTGCTGGCTCCTCTCCAGCCACTCTGTCTCCAGCCTTTAGCGCTGCTTGGGATTGTTGTGGCCAAAGTGTAGAACTTTGTGCATAGAAGCTTTGCCATGCAATGTAGCCACAAAGAGAGATAGTACAAGTTCTTTCCCTGGGGTGCTGCCAGGTATGTTTGTGCACCAGAGGCTGCACAGATGCTGGAGTTCTCTGTATTATCTGGTTTTACTACCTGAACTTTCATCTATATCCCCATTAATTCCACTCTCTGTTTTCATTTTTTTTTTATTATTCCTTCTCTTTCCTGGAGAAATCTCAAGTCAGCTTGTCTCAGATTTGCTGTTACATACTATAGTTTCCTTGGCTTGTTGTAACTTTGACATAGAAAGCTCTCCGTGCTGGATTATGTGTGTACCCAAAAGAGGAAAGAGCCCAGGGTAATTTTTTTTCCACTTTATTCTTATCAGCAAGGCTGTCTCAAGGAATTACTCTGCTTTTCCTTGGCTTTTCGTTCCTGTGTTGCCTCCTCCAATGGAGCTGATGCACCTATTTGTGAGGCTGGGAGCTCTATAAGTGCATAATTTAGGTGCAGACAAACCTGTAAAAACATCTGATCTAGGTCACTGACCTGCATACTGAGCAGTATGCAGGACCAGGGCTGCACAGAGGAAACAGCTGCATGATGTGGAGAAGCAGCCGTGCCTAGCACTACTACCAGGAAAATCTATGCCCAAAGGCTGTGTGGGATACTTGTGTGTAAGATGAATTCATGGGCATTATGGGAAAGGCTACAGCTATAGAGACTATGTCCAGAGATCAACCCTCCCTGGAGACCTTCTTTGGTGATGTGCTAGTCTGAGCCTAGCTGGGATATTTTAGTGAGAGGAATTAGATTGTAGGCTGTGAGAAGAAAACAGTGGTGATGTCTGCTTCACTCATAGGCTTGCTGAGATGTATAAGAACAAGAACATAAATATAGATAACAGAGTTGCTCTCTGCCTTTGGCTGCCTCCCTTCCCTCTCTAACTTGCAGTCTGTGTAACCAAGCTGTTTGCTTCCTTACCCTCCTGGATGATTCTCCAAACTGACCTTGAACGTAAGGCAAAGTCTGGGAGAAGGTGAAAGGGTGGTTGAGAGCCCCTCCTGGGGACTCTGGTTCCTGGGAGGGCTGTTGTGTTTTTGTATTACCTTTTAAACTTAAGTTTTTCTGTCCCTAGCTGTATAGATTGTAAATATCTGCTTGTCTATTGTGCTAAACTGTAAATGTAAAGCTACTTAACTTTCAGCTCTGCTGAGTCTGGGTGATTTTCTTAAGTGTGGGGGGGCAGGCAACACCCAAACCACCACAGGTGAGACCTTTTGGGGAAGAATAATTGACACTGGAATTAGCACAGTCTCACTGCATCCCTTTGACCTGAGAGCTCTCCACAGTGATCAGATGCTATCAGAGCCAGGCAGTGTTCCAGATTAGAACTATGGAACAGGCAGACTTGAGAGGTCAAAAAGTCCTCCACAACTACATCTATTCCAGTCCCATGAGGGCTAAGAAAAAGACTTAGGGGACAATATTTGTTGTCCTCTAGAGCAACTCAGAAGATGCTATCCTGCTGACTGATGCTTAGAAGGGCACTAGAAAATGTTGAAAACATAGATAAAGCTTCGAATCAGTACACAGCTAAATGCAAAACAAAGTGTGATGGTTTGGGTATTACCTGCCTCCCACACACACTTAAGTAAAATCACCCAGACTAGACTCAGTCGATTTGGAAAGTGAATGAAGCTTTGTACTTACAGCTTAGCACAGTATACAAGTAGATATTTACAACATATGCAGCTGTATATAGAAATATCATAGAATCAGTCAGGGTTGGAAGGGACCACAAGGATCATCTAATTTCACCCCCCCCCTGCCATGGGCAGGGACACCCTACCCTAGATCAGACTGGCCACAGCCTCATCCAGCCTGGCCTTAAATACCTCCAGGGATGGGGTTAGGGTTTTAGATACTGAAAGGCTTTCTATTCTGCAGACTGAACAGCCCCAACTCTTTCAGTCTGTCCTTATAGCAGAGCTGCTGCAGCCCTCTGGTCATGCCAGTGGCCCTTCTCTGGACATGCTCCAGCATGGCCACATCCTTCTTGTAATGGGGGCTCCGAAAGTGGACGCAGTACTCCAGGTGGGGTCTCAGAGTGGAGTAGAGGGGGAGAGTCATCTCCCTCGACCTGCTGGCCACACTTCTCCTGCTGCAGCCCAGGCTCTGGTTGGCTTTCTGGGCTGCAAGTGCACACTGCTGGCTCATGTTGAGCTGCTCGTCCAGCAGCACCCCCAAGTCCCTCTCCTCAGGGCTGCTTTCCAGCCACTCACTGCCCAAATACACAAGTTGGAAAGTAATGCTGAAAGGCAACACCCTACCCAGAAACCTGAGTTCCCAGGAAGGGCTCTCAACTGCCCTTCCACCTTCTCCCCACCCCTACCTTACCCCAGACTTTGTCTTATGCCTAAGGTAGAGTTTGGAGTATCAGCCGGCGGGGGGGGGTTAGAAAGCAGAAGGATTAGTTGGGCACCAAGTTAGGTTAGAGAGAGAAGTGCATGCACCCCCAGAGACAGAGAGCAATTTCTGTTACCTATGTTTATGTTCTTGTTCTTATACATCTCAGCAAGCCTATGAGTGAAGTAGGCATCACCACTGTTGCCTTTTCACAGCCTATAGTCTATTTCTTCTCACCAAAATATCCCAGCTAGGCTCAAACTAGCACACTAAGGCTACGAACCCCTTCTTTTTCGTGGTTAGATAACTGTGAAGAAGACACTGGCAGTATGCACTAGGAAGAGGAGTCCTATTTTTTTTTTTCCCAATTTTAATAAATTCAACTAAGTAGGGCACCCAAGTGTGAAGTCTGGGGAGAGGGTTTCAGCTGCAGAGCACAAATGGCCTGCTGGGTCATGTGCTGAGCAAAGCCAGGCTAAATTAAACCCAGTATTTTTGGTACAGGAAACACATGAGGGGTGAGCCATTTGTGCTGTGATTTTTGTTTGTTTCAGGCAATAATCATATATTATTTATTTGCTTACAATGCCTGATTGCTTTGTAATCTTCTCATATGAGACCAGGGTGTTTGATTTGCTGTGCTGCGTTCCCACCACAGGCTTATTGGCAGGGAAACTGAGACATGGCGATTGGTGGCATTTGCCAGCTCTGTCTCCAAATGCTCAGTAGTAACCTCAGCACAGCTGCCCCAGCCAGAAACTCTTCTTCACTTCAGGCAAAGGGTGGAAAAGAAGAACTTGTGAGGCTCAGTGGTCTCATAATGATGGACTGAGAAGTATGACCATGAGAAGTGTGACCAGGAGAATTGTGGCCATCAGGCCGAGTGAGTTGATTCTCTCTCTGCTGTGCTCAGGTGAGACCCCACCTGGAGTCATGCATCCACTTCTGCAGCCCCTTCTTACAAGTGGGATGTGGCCATGCTGGAGTGTGTCCGGAAAAGGGCCACGAGGGTGCTCAGAAGGTTGGAGCAGCTCTGCTGTGAGGACAGACTGAAAGAGTTGGGGCTGTTCAGTCTGGAGAAGAGGAGGCTCCCAGGTGAGCTTCTTGTGGCCTTCCAGTATCTGAAGGGGGCCTACAAAAAAGCTGGGGAGGGACTTTTTAGGAGATCAGGGAGTGACAGGGAGAATGAAGCAAAGCTGGAGGTGGGAGATTGAGACTGCACATGAGGAGGGAGTTGTTGAGCATGAGAGTGGTGAGAGGCTGGAATGGGTTGCCCCGGGAGGTGGTTGAGGCCCCATGGCTGGAGGTGTTTAAGGCCAGGCTGGATGAGGCTGTGGTCAGCCTGATGTTGGGTAGGGTGTCCTTGCCTATGGCAGGGGGGTTGGAACTGGCTGATCCTTGTGGTCCCTTCCAACCCTGATTGATTCTATGATTTTATGACTGTAGAATCAGAATTGGAGGGATCAGGTATTGGGAATGGGTGTGAACAGGGAATTGCAAGAGGGAAAATGAGACAAAAGAAGGGAGCTGTTGAGACATGAAGACTTTTGTAGTGGCTGTGGGAACATGGATATATCAGGAAAAAATATCTTTTGAGGGGAAGAGTTGAAAACTCTAAAAAAGAGCATGCACACTGAAGTTACTGTGGGACAGAAGAACGTAGAGGTAGCTACACTTGGTGCCATGGTCTAGCCTTGAGCTCTGTGGTAAAGGGTTGGACTTGATCTGTGAGGTCTCTTCCAACCCTGATGATACTGTGATACTGTGTGATACAACCTGGTGCTGATAAACTGTATAATTCCACCCATGTCTTTCCTTTGGTCTGCTCAGATAAACAATCAGTATTAGCTGGACTTTTCCCTCCTCCCCAGATTTACTGCTTTTGGTCATCTGCAGCCGCATTCACTATGTAATACTAGCAAAGCCTCCCTCTCAGAGTGGTTTTTTTTGTACCTGGTGCTTCAAGTTGAAGATCTATTTTAAATTATTGGATAGCAAGTAGCAACCTCCAGAGGGCTAAACTGATGCTGTTAACAGGTCCAAAACGCGCTGCAGCATATGGAGCTGAATACCTCATGGTACAGATTTGCATGCAGGCGGTTTTAATTAGGATTTAGAATTCCTTGAGGAATGCAGCATTCTGGACTAGGCTCAGTCATGTCAATACATAGCAGTTTCGTTCATGCTGAAGCCTGCAGTAACCAATAGGTTCCTACTTGCTCAGGGATTTTGATGCTGATATGAACTGTTAAGACGTTTCTGTAGCTGCCAGCTTTGTGTGTGATCATAATCTGCTTTTCCCTATTCACTATAAAAGACGGCTGTGTTTTTGTTATTTTTAATAACATAATAACATTTAATAACAAGTACCTAGTAGGTTCAAGGTAAAAATCGTTTGGAGTTTTATGGCGTTGTAGAGCTGCTTATTTTTTTTTCCTGCAACACTTCGTGATTCAGGGAGACTCTGATGGTTGCTGTGCCATCTTGTGAGCAGAAGGTGCAACTACGTCCAGCTATTCACCAGAAACAGATGCTTCGGTTAAAGTCCTTTTGATCTCTTCTTCATCATCAGAAAGAAAATTAGAGAGAGTATATGAACCATGAGGTTCAACAAGACCGAATGCAGAGTCTTGCATCTGGGTCGGGGCAATCCCAAGCTCAAATACAAACTGAGCAGTGAGTGGCTGGAGAGCAGCCCTGAGGAGTGGGACTTGGGGATCCTAGTGGATGAGAAGCTCAACATGAGCCAGCAGTGTGCACTTGCAGCTTGGAGGGCCAACCAGAGCCTGAGCTGCATCAGGAGAAGTATAGCCAGTAGGGTGAGGGAGATGATTCTCCTCCTGTGCGCTGGTCTGGTGAGACTTCACCTGGAGTACTGCATCAGTTCTGGAGCCCCCATTACAAGAAGGGTGTGGAGATGCTGGAGCATGTCCAGAGGAGAGCCACTGGGATGCTCAGAGGGCTGGAGCAGCTCTGCTATGACGACAGACTGAAAGAGTTGGGGCTGTTCAGTCTGGAGAAGAGGAGGCTCCCAGGTGAGCTTCTTGTGGCCTTCCAGTATCTGAAGGGGGCCTACAAAAAAGCTGGGGAGGGACTTTTTAGGCTGTCAGGGAGTGACAGGACTAGGGGCAATGGAGTGAAGCTGGAGATGGGTAGGTTCAGGCTGGATGTGAGGAAGAAGTTGTTGAGCATGAGAGTGGTGAGAGCCTGGAATGTGTTGCCCAGGGAGGTGGTTGAGGCCCCATGGCTGGAGGTGTTTAAGGCCAGGCTGGATGAGGCTGTGGGCAGCCTGATCTAGTGTAGGGTGTCCCTGCCCATGGCAGGGGGGTTGGAACTAGCTGATTATTGTGGTTCCTTCCAACCCTGACTGATTCTATGATATAGAAAAAAAATAAATAGGAGAACTCTGGGAAGTGCTTTTTTCCCTCACTACATTGTACTTGCATTATGATAAAACCTAAACATCCATTCCCTGTAATGGGCAAACAGTTCCTTATTTCAGTAAACTCAGAGAAAAAAAGAATATTTGCCTCTTTTTTTCTGTCTTTGGAGAAATGGGGAATAGGAACTTTTTGTTATAATGAATGGAAGAGCTATGCAAGCTCTCAGTAATTAGTGCTGATGGTGTCCCTTCTGTGGAACAATTTGGTTCTTACAGGAAATCTCTTGTCCTCTCAAAAACACTATGTGTTACTTAGAGATAGCACAGTATGAATTGCACAAAGCGGTGCTAGCTGTCACACTGACATGGAGAAAAAGCTAATTCCTGACCTTAGAAACTCTGCTACCTCATGGAACCTTTGTGGGGAAAAAAAACCAAAGCAAAACCAGCCCTTTATGAGGAGAGACTGAGGGAGCTGGAGTTGTTTAGCCTGGAGAAGAGGAGGCTCAAGGGTGACCTTGTTGCTGTCTACAACTACTTCAAGGGAGGCTGTTGCTAGGTGGGGTTGGTCTCTTCTGCCAGGCAAGCAGCAACAGAACAAGGGGACACAGTCTCAAATTGATCCAGGGGAGGTCTAGGCTGGATGTTAGGAGAAAGTTGTTGGCAGAGAGAGTGATTGGCATTGGAATGGGCTGCCCAGGGAGGTGGTGGAGTCACGGTCCCTGCAGGTGTTCAGGCGAAGCCTGTCTGAGGCACTTAGTGCCATGGTCTAGTTGATTGGATAGGGATGGGATGATAGGTTAGACTTTCCCAACCTGGTTGATTCTATGATTAAAAAACCTCTATACCAAAAATTGAGCTGCAATGGCAGTAGCCAGTCTGTAGTTAGTATTACCATTACAGTTTGTGTAGTTGCACTGGGTCTTAAGCTTAAAAGAGCAGACTGGAAAATCCTCATAGTTCCATAGTTAAAAGATTCTTTCTGTGACCTTCATTGAGTTGTTGTATTTCTTTGATTTCCCCCACCTTTAGATGATGCACATAGTGGGTTTCTTTTCAACAGGATGTTATCAGACTTGACTACCACTTATAAAGCTCTTTGGGCTTCTTGGATGAAAGGTGTTCCTGTGACACAGTGACAAGCTTGTTAGAAATCTACTTGATAAGCAAAAGAGCAAGTCATTCACAATAAGTATAATTATTCAGTGATTTAAGCTTCCTAAACTGCTTCCACAGTCTTAGCAAGCAGATTGTGATTTCTTCCACTTGATATAATGAGATGAGGCTTTTTTTCCCCTCCTCTTTTTACTCTATAGATTGATTGCAAATATTCAAAATTCAAGCTGTGTGCTCATTTGCAATCAGTTGGATGAGTAACATTATCTCTGCTCATGGTTGGAAGAATGCCCAATGACTTGTGTGTGCATATTGTCAAGTTTGTTTTCTCAAGATACTCATCTGTATGACATTGAGATTTGCTACCTTCGGAGAGCGGTATCAGTGGAAATCAACACATAGAATAGCACTGAAAAATCTGAGCACAAAAGCAAGGCAAGGTGACAATTATATCTTTAATGGGACTGCAGGTAAATCTTTTGTCTTAATGGATGAGGTCCATTATAGTTTTAGCTGTTGTCCTGGTAGGGCATAAATCCTGCCAGACAGGTTTAACCCTGGCTCTCCTCCTCTTGTTGTGCTGGGGTCTGGGAGTGAGTCAGATGAGCAAAGCCTTGAGGGCTAGGGGGCTTAGCACCACGTGTCGGGTGCCTTGTGCTGCCCTCACTGTGCCTGCATGGCTGAAGGGGGCACGAAGCTTTGAATTCATTGGCCAGAACAATGGTGCCAGTGCCTATTGGCCAGTTTGGTTTTCAAATGAAGTATATAAAGGGGGATGATTTAGAAAACCTTGCCTTTCTACAGTGTGCCTTCCAATATTCAGCCTTTTCTGCACCCTGCCTTCCTTTGTTTGCATGGAGTCTTCCTGCCTCTCCTCGTTTGCGGCTCGTTGAAGGCAGCCCAGTGTATATGCAGCTCACACCTACCAGCTCAGAAGCATTTTCTTCCCTCTGCCTGAAATATTTTATATGCTACTCTGGAATTACATTGTGAGTTTGAAAGTGTCTTTGATACAGGAGACTTACTCAGGGACCGAAAGAGTCGTGAGTACTTATGCTGGAGTGAATGACAAGACTCATAGAATCACTGAGGGTTAGAAGGCACCACAAGCATCAGCTAGTTCCAAGCCCCCTGCCATGGCCAGGGACACCCTAACCTAGAGCAGACTGCCCACAGCCTCATCCAGCCTGGCCTTAAAAACTTCCAGGGATGGGGCCTCAGTCACCTCCCTGGGCAACCCATTCCAGGCTCTCACCACTCTCATGCTCAACAACTTCCTCCTCACATCCAGCCTGAACCTACCCATCTCCAGCTTGACTCCATTGCCCCTAGTCCTGTCACTCCCTGATAGCCTAAAAAGTCCCTCCCCAGCTTTTTTGTAGGCCACTTTCAGATACTGAAAGGCCACAAGAAGGTCACCTGGGAGCCTCCTCTTCTCCAGGCTCACCAGCCCCAACTCTTTCAGTCTGAATTAGGCATAGTCTCCATAGGCATAGTTAGAAGTCTTCCTGTTCTCGCGTTCCTCTTTTCCAAGTTCTCTGCAGTTGCTTCCTGTCGATTGAAACTCCAGTGAACCTCAGGGAATTTTCCCTATTTTAAAATATTAGCAGTGAAATTAATATCCATACAGAAGTTAGTAATCATAATTCATAATGATTATCAAATTCTGATACAGCTGTCTGTTCCTAAAGCTGTGAAGAAATACATCACTTTGAATTCTGAACCTAACATGGTGTAGAAAGGAGGCAGCAGTCTGGCAGTTGTAACTTGCACTGCAACTGCCAACATTTAACATTTATTTAACATTTTTTTTTTCCTTGAAAGCTGGCTTTGTTGAAATTTCAGGCTTTTGACCTTCTGCTGCATTCATACCTTCAGTCCTGCCTAGCTGATAAATCTCTGGCATACGCCACCTTGGAGATGCTCGCTTCGATAGCTCGATGCGCGAAGCAGTGCCGCTGTAATAATCTCGCATTGTGAAGAGAATGATCTCTTATGAAAATGCTGGTTCATATCAAAAATTCACAGCAGCACACTCCACTCCCCCATTATAGGTAATTACAGAGGATTTTAAATATCTGATGCTAGTTGGCAGTGTACAATACCCTGTCAGCAGCAGGCACTGATTTGTAATTTAATTATCATGAGACATCCACCTGTTCCTTTGTCAAATGAAGAGTAGCATTTCCGTGCAATCATGCCTTTTCCTACCAGAAATTTGAATTAACTCTCAGAGAGAAATCTGGTTTCTAGGGAATGGGATAATTTCAAGGACATTTTCAGGCTGGGACACAGTCTCAAGTTGTGCCAGGGAAGGTCTAGGCTGGATGTTAGGAGGAAGTTGTTGCCAGAGAGAGTGATTGGCATTGAAATGGGCTGCCCAGGGAGGTGGTGGAGTCACCATCCCTTGGGGTGTTGAAGCAAAGCCTGGCTGAGGCATTTAGTGCCATGGTCTAGATGACCATGTCTACAACTACCTGAAGGGTGGTTGTGGCCAGGAGGAGGTTGCTCTCTTCTCTCAGGTGGCCAGTGCCAAAACGAGAGGACACAGCCTCAGGCTGCACCAGGGGAAATATAGGCTGGAGGTGAGGAGAAAGTTCTTCCCTGAGAGAGTCATTGGACACTGGAATGGGCTGCCCGGGGAGGTGGTGGAGTCGCCGTCCCTGGAGCTGTTCAAGGCAGGATTGGATGTGGCACTTGGTGCCATGGTCTAGCCTTGAGCTCTGTGGTAAAGGGTTGGACGTGATGATCTGTGAGATCTCTTCCAACCCTGATGATACTGTGATACTGGACAGGGCTGGGTGCTAGGTTGGTCAGGATGATCTTGGAGGTCTCTTCTAAGCTGGTTGATTCTGTGATTCAATGAGGTAAACAGAAGGATGATTAAAAGATCATTAACTTTTAGGCATTTCTGAAGGACGCTTTCCATTCTGGTTAGGTTTTTCCAGCCTTACCATTGTTGTTTTTTTGCTGTGTCAAGATGTTTTTGTTTGCAGCTGAAAACGTTTCAGCAAAGAGATACCAGTGAGAGGAAAGATGTATGAAAACCAATGAGTTTGGTTCTAAGAAGAAGGCAAACACATAACAGGATTGACCCAGAAAAGCTCTAGGCTCATACTTTGTAAAGAACGAGAAGGCTCAGCTAGGGATCAGAGATACATAAAGGCATATGGAAAAGATGAAATCTGCTCTGTGAACTTCCCAGTTTATGGTACATGAACATGAATATTATTATTGAATTTGTTAGGGGAATGTGTACTAGTTAGATAAAATGATTGATTTTTATTATAAAGCATATGTTTTCATGGTAAAATCTACATGTGTTGAAGCATTTTGGGTTTTGGGAATCTAAGGGATCAAGGTGAGACACATTCCTCTGAGCCTTGACTGTCATAGAATCATATAATCAGTCAGGGTTGGAAGGGACCCACAAGAATCATCTAGTTTCAGCACCCCTGCCATGGGCAGGGACACCTTACCCAAGATCAGGCAGGCCACAGCCTCATCCAGCCTGGCTCCAGGGATGGAGCCTCAACCACCGCTCTGGGCAAGCACTCTCATGCTCAACAACATCCACTCCTCCTCACATCCACTATGAACCTACTCATCTCCAGCTTTGCTCCATTCCCCCTGGTCCTGTCTCTAGCTGATAGCCTAAAAAAGTCTCTCCCCAGTTTTTTTGTGAGCCACTTTCAGATATTGGAAGGCCACAAGAAGGTCACCTCACAGCCTCCCCTTCTCCAGACTGAACAGCCCCAATTCTTTCAGTCTGTCCTCATATCAGAGCTGCTGCAGCCCTCTGAGCATCCTTGGGGCCTTTCTCTGGACATGCTACAGCATCTCCACGTTCTTCATGTCATAGGGGCTCCATAACTGAATGCAGTACTCCAGATGAGATCTCAACAGAGTGGAGTAGAGGGGCCTCCCTGGCCCTGCTGGCCATGCTTCTCCTGATGCAGCCCAGGCTCTGGTTGGCTTTCTGGGCTGCAAGTGCACACTGCTGGCTCATGTTGAGCTTCTCATCCAGCAGCGCTCCCAAGTCCCTCTGCACAAGGTTGCTCTCCAGCCAGCCACTGCCAAATTTATGTCACTGCTCATTTATGCAAGAGCTACATTGCAGCATGGCAATGAGGAAAGGACTTACCGATGGACGCAATGAGAATCCCTCTAATGCCAATTTACACTATTGCTTGTGCTGTAAAGCTGCACAAATGATCTAACCCAAACTCCTTATTGGCTTCTGCTACTACTGTCATATCTCTTTGGGAAGCTATCAGTGGACAGTTTCAGTTTGACCATTTCCAGGGCAGATGGATTAGTTTGGCATTCTATATTTCTCCAAATTATGTTTTAGCAAATGACTCACTTTACAGAGGGTGTCTCTGAGTAGTTGTTTCTTTTGAAAGAGTACTCACAGGATTCAAAATATAATTGATTGCTTGGGGCTTAAATGATCTGTGTGCCAAGGCTTTAATGTGACATTGGTTGGAGTAACATCTATTAGGCTGATGGCTTCTTGCCCAAACAATACTTGTCTGGTGTCAGACGTTTTATGGATTCATTAATTTTGTTATATGTAAAGTGAGCATGTAAAGGTTTGCAGGCATATCCCAGAGAAGGAGAGAATATAACATGTCACATGTGTATTCTGAAAATAACTGGCACCAGCTGAGCCATTACCATACATGAGAGTGAAGGGAAGAGTTAACTGGGATGGTTTCTTCTGGAGTAACACCCCAGAGCTGAGTGGTCAAAGGAAATGCAGGAGCAGAAGAGAGGTCTGCTTCAAAAGGTCCTTGTGAGCATACCCGAACTTAAGGCTTTTATGTCTGGCCTTCCAGATAAGTTTTAGACTTTGATTTTGCTCAGCCCAATATTTTAGAGCATTGCTATAATAGAATCAACCAGGTTGGAAGAGATCTCCAAGATCAGCCAGTCCAACCTAGCACCCAGCCCTGTCCAGTCAACTAGACCATGGCACTAAGTGCCTCAAGCAGGCTTTTCTTGAACACCTCCAGGGATGGTGACTCCGCCACCTCCCTGGGCAGCCCATTCCAATGCCAATCACTCTCTCTGCCAACAACTTCCTCCTAACATCCAGCCTAGACCTACCCCAGCACAACTTGAGACTGTGTCCCCTTGTTCTGTTGCTGGTTGCCCGGGAGAAGAGGCCACCCCCCACCTGGCTACAGCCTCCCTTCAGGTAGTTGTAGACAGCAATGAGGTCACCCCTGAGTCTCCTCTTCTCCAGGCTGCACACCCCCAGCTCCCTCAGCCTCTCCTCATAGGGTTTGTGTTCCAGGTCTCTCACCAGCTTTGTTGCACTTCTCTGGACACATTCCAGCACCTCAACATCTCTCTTGAATTGAGTGGCCCAGAACTGGACACAGTCAGCTGCAAATGGCATTTACAGTGGCACTATCTGTCCCTCTTTTTGCCAGAGGCATGGGACACTATCTGCCACTGCCGGTCCCAGGCAATTTCAGACAGATGCAGTGCCCCCAACCACAAAACACAGTTTGGTCCATCAGCCAAGAAAAGGTTTCATTTTAGACAGACTTATAGCTACAAAACAGATCCAGTGATTTAATTTTATCTTTAGTGTTACCAGCTTTATTCTGGATCTTGGACAACTTCCTTCCTTCTTGTTTCTCACGTTGCCTTTCTGTAGAGCTGGGGGTTACAACATCTTATGCTCTAATTAGTCCTCAGAGTAAGGGGGAAACTTCACTGGAATAGTAATTTTCTGCCTGCCTGTGGCTCTGTGGAAGTGTGTGTGTGATCTCCAGCATGAGAATACATGGCACTAAATGGAAAATGACTCAAATATTTTGCAGAGAAAGGCCATAGAAGGGCAGAGTTATTAACCTGGGTATGTGAAATGTGAGCTGATGTTATGGCTCAGCCAGTCGGCATGTCTGTTTTTTTCAGTATCAGCCTTTGACATGATGTTATCTCAGATGTCTAGCCACTTGTGGCTATTTTGTCTATCAGTGTGATATGCTGCATTTTATCTCTGTAATGAAATGTTAAAAAAATAAAAAATAAATACAGAATCATAGAATCAAGGAGTTTGAAGAGACCTCCAAGATCATCCACTCCAACCCAGTACCCAGCCCTGGCCAGTCAACTAGACCATGGCACTAAGTGCCTCAGCCAGGCTTTTCTTGAACACCTCCAGGGACAGCAACTCCACCACCTCCCTGGGCAGCCCATTCCAATGCCAATCACTCTCTCTGCCAACAACTTCCTCCTAACACATCCAGCCAAGGCCTCCCCTGGAACAATTTGAGACTGTGTCCCCTTGTTCTGTTGCTGGTTATCAGGGAGAAGCCTGGCTACAGCTTCCCTTCAGGTAGTTGTAGACAGCAATGAGGTCACCCCTGAGCCTCCTTTTCTCCAGGCTGCACACCCCCAGCTCCCTCAGCCTCTCCTCACAGGGCTGTGTTCCAGGCCTCTCACCATCTTCATTGCCCTTCTCTGCACACATTGCAGTATCTCAACATTTCTCTAGAATTAAGGAGCCCAGATCTGGACGCAGAACTCAAGGTGTGGCCTGACCAGTGTTGAGTACAGGGGAAGAATAACCTCCCTTGTCCTACTGGCCACACTGTTCCTGATATAGGCCGGGTTGCCACTATCTCTCTTTCCTCTAGGTCCCATTAGGAAATGTGAGGATTACTTTGTCTAATGTCTGGTGTTTTGTCTGTTACCCTATATTTGCATTCCTACATGTGCATTGCCTACTCAAAGCTTATTTGCTCTTCCATGCTATCTTTTTTTCCCCTCTAGAAATATCGTTATCAAGATGAGGATGCTCCACATGATCACACTCTGCCTCGATTAACCCACGAAGTGAGAGGCCCAGAGCTTGTTCATGTGTCAGAGAAGAATTTGTCTCAAATAGAGAATGTCCATGGATACGTCTTACAGTCGCACATTTCTCCTTTGAAGGTAGGATCGATGTTTTCTGTGGATTTGGCCTTTCAAAGCCAAGATAAAACCTGTAGCATGAAATGCTTGGGAAACTTCTTTTGCTGTGCAAACAGAAAAGCTGCTTTTTTTGAAAGGTGTCATTACAAATTGATTGTCCTGTGATGGGTTTTAAAGGCTCAGTGTCATGTAAAAGTTGATGGTCTCCTTGTTGAAGCTTTGTGTTGAGCTGTGGGCTCCTTAGTTTTAAGTGTGATTTTTGCCTGAGGAAAAATCGCTCCTACCAAATGAGCCTGGTTTTCTGCAGGTTGAGAAAGGAGCAATGCTTGTTGTTAGCCTCAGTATCGCTGTGATTTTTGAATGGCAGACTTCCCTTCCTGACTGTCCTTCTTCAGAGACTGAAAAAACAACTCCGCTACTGTAAATGTAATCGTCTGATGGGGTCCTAGGTTTTGCATCTCTTAAAAAGCTGTAGCAAAGTCATCAGTTGTGCCAGAAGTGGGAGCTCGTTTGTGGCTATTCAGATCCTCATGGCTCAAGCACTTGCTGTTCTCTATGGGTTTTGCTGCAGTTCAAAGTGCTCTAGAGGCATGTCGCTGTTAACTGAGCTATTTACAAAACAGAGGAGAGTTTGCTTTATGTGTCTGATGTCCTCTAATATATCTTGCTGGACAAATTATGGTTGTCTTCGTGGCAAAGAAGACAAAAAGAAATCCATTCCTCAAAGATCACGTTTACTCTTTAGTAAGGCTGCAACAGTTTAAATACCCTCCTAAAAGCTCTCTAATGAACGAGGTATAGTGGAGAGATGAGCATGATGGTTTCCCTGTTTTGTTTTTTACTAGGCTTGGGAAAGGGATAAAACGAAGAATATTTTTTACTAGAAGTGGTGATGTTCTGGGTAATAGTTTTGTCCCAGCAATTAACTTAGCAGCAAACAAGGCAGGATGGGTTTTGCTCCTTCTGCTGCTCAAAGCCTGTGAAATGGGCATCGCTTGCGTAGCAGAGAGATTCCAGCATGGTTACAAGTGACAGGAAATGTGTGCTATTAAGGATTGATGTGAACGTAGCTGCTGTTCATTAAGCCTCCATGGAATAGCCATGTGAATTAATCTTTGTCCTCTGCTCTTGCTCTTGCTCCTGTGCGTATTTTGTATGCTGTTTTGTCCCCTCGTGTTTGAGTAGCTTTCAGAGTTGTTTGCCTGACTTGTGCTGCCGAAGTCAACAGTATCTAGCAGTGATGTATCTTCTTGTGATGAAGCAGATCAATTTAGTAGTTTGAAATTGTTACCTCCATGTGGCTTCTCTGTAACCTCAGGGGACAGTCAGAGACAAAGCAATGTTTTGCCTGAAAGGGAAACAGGGAAGGGAAGCATTCTTCTTGGATTCCTTGAGTATTAAGATTATAGTGGTGCTTCTTATTCATGGCAGTTGAAATTAGATACTTTTCTTCACATTTGGAGACTTTCAAGTAAGGCAGCATGATCCAGGCTGATAATCTAGCAATGATATAATAAGCTTATAGTGAAGTGAGGCAAAGGGTATCCCCAGACATCTATAATGCCATTAAATCAATTACTAGTCTAATTTGATCTTGTAACAGAAGAAAGCTATTGTCTGCTGCTGTTTCCTGAAATGAGGGGAGGAGAGGAGGTATATAGTTTTTTTTTCTCTCAGAAATAAGCATCTTCTGCAAGTTCTCTCCTCAACCCAAGAACATTCTCAGAAATAAGCATCTTCTGCAAGTTCTCTCCTCAACCCAAAAACTCTCTCAGAAATAAGCATCTTCTGCAAGTTCTCTCCTCAACCCAAAAACTCTCTCAGAAATAAGCATCTTCTGCAAGTTCTCTCCTCAACCCAAGAATTTCTGTCATTGTCTGTCCTGTTCCCTTCTTACCTTCAGATTCACAGTGCCTCATCCCTGCCACTTAATAGTGTCTTATGCCTGCTACTTAATCTAAATTTAGTAACTTGTCTCTTCAGATGGTTTTGAAGTTCCTTTTTTCTTTCCCCTGCAGTCTGCGTCCTGTCTTTTAACCTTCACTAAAGAATTACCTCAGCAGACTAGAACAAACCTTCTGATATAGCCAATGGCATTGTGGTACTCTTCCTGTCTGAAATATCTGAATTGAATTCAGTTTTGTTTCTAGGAATTGACTGAAAACACCATTTAGAAAGGTTTTATCACAGTGATTTTCACAGAGGTGGGAGATACCATTCCAAAATCTCCACGGAATTGGTTGTAGGCTTAGACTGGAATTGCAGACTTTCCATCCTATAACCTGATGCCACTGAAGTATTCTGTCCTTAGTGTTGTTTGGAGGTGGCTGCACTGAGTAATGGCTACATCTGAGGCATACTGCCTCTCAACCCATAGTCTACCTTCCTAGGGAAAGGTGAAATACTGAGGTTTAAAGATTGGCTGGATAAATGTGCCTGCAATCTAAATTTGCCCTTGCCTTGCACGATAGGTGGAACTGCTAGAATCCTGCTGTGAGGATATGAAGCAAATGCTGAGGTCCAAATTTAGGCTGTCATCTTTCTGGGAATGAGAAGAGACTGGCAATTGCAGTGGGATAAAGCTGTCAGGAAGCTCCACCGAGAGCTCTCTGCACTAGAAAAGTTGAGTTGCTGTGCCCCAGTTTGCTGAATACAGGTCAGAACCTTTGGTGCAAAGGGAAAATGTATGTAAATGAAAGTCACGAGTTTGCTTGTGCTGAGAGAGGGATCACATCACCTCCTTGTGTCACTAGGCTGTCTGACCAGCCACTCAGCCAGCAAGCACCTTGCATGAGCCTGCCTACATTTCACTGTCTGTCGCAGAGAGGTCTGCATCACCACAGTGCACCTCACTGTGGCAGTGTGTTGAGTTTAGTGGCTGAAAAACACCCTGATGACAGGATGATTTGCCCAATACTGGTATGTTTGAAACAGTATCATAAAAGAAAAAAATGTTAGAGCATAAAAATAATCTAATTAAGATGGCCTGGAACCAAAGTGTTGTCCCAAGGCCAAGATACACATTCATCTTACTTCTTCTAAGTGACTTGACTCTGGCAGAGGGAAAAGTTGCTTGTTTCCATACATTTGTGTGCATTTGGAAAGATACCTCCAAAGGCCATGCAATCTGAAAACTGCCCTTCAGGGCAGCTGGTTCTGTCCCTCTTAACTGACCAGTACCCACAGGGAGCTCTGGAAGCCATAGGTGTTGGACCTTGTGGATACAAGTTGACTGCTTGTTACAGAAACAGTTAGGGTTGGAAGGGACCACAAGGATCGTCTAGTTCAAATCCCCCTGCCTTGGGCAGGGACACCCTACCCTAAACTAGGCTGTCCACAGCTTCATCCAGCCTGGCCTTAAACATCTCCAAGGATAGAACCTCAACCACCTCCCTGGGCAACCCATTCCAGGCTCTCACCACTCTCATGGTGAAGTTACCATCAGTCTGCCTGTGCTCCAAGCTTCCAGTGAATATATGTTTGCATCTATAAACCAGATTGACAGCCTGAGCACAGACTTGCATCACTACAGTTGCAAATGTTATGGATGAGGTTCTGTCAGAGAAGCCTTGAACCTGTCTATACAGCTGCATATATCACCAAGTAAAGCATTCTGGAGGTTCTTGGAGGAATTTCTAACCCTCAGGACAGAAGAATTCAGCTTTCTTTTTTTCTTTTTGTTTTTTGTTTTTTTTTTTCCTTTTAACACCTGTGATTCAAAATGCTTGACGTGTTTCATGTTGCATTAAACAGCTGCATCTGAAACTTTGTATCTGCAGATAAAAAATACCTGATGGGAGGTTGTAGCCAGGTGGGGATTGGT
Organism: Pogoniulus pusillus; assembly: GCF_015220805.1. Lineage (NCBI taxonomy): Eukaryota > Metazoa > Chordata > Aves > Piciformes > Lybiidae > Pogoniulus > Pogoniulus pusillus. The sequence continues at coordinate 5,814,960 of NC_087266.1, forward strand.
CCTTCTGACAGACAATCTCTCACCAGCTTTGTAGCTCTTCTCTGGACACATTCCACCATCTCAACATCTCTCTTGAATTGAGGAGCCCAGAACTGGACACAGGACTGAAGGCGTGGCCTGAGTAGTGCTGAGTACAGGGGAAGAATAACCTCCCTTGTCCTACTGGCCACACTGCTCCTGATCCAGGCCAGGATGCCATTGGCTCTCCCAGGCACATTGCTGCCTCCTGTTCAGCTACTATCTATCAGTACCCCCAGGTCACTCTTGGCCTGGCTGCTCTCCAGCCATCCTCTAACATTTTCCATGCATTCAACTAGCTTGGAAAAAAAAGAATGCTCAAGTCTATAAAACTGGAATATTCTGTTTTAAAGGTTGATCCACTTATATTAGTGTGAGGAGATAAAATTTACAGCAACTTTGAATGTCAAGCACTGAAGGAAGTTTTCCCTTACATGTCTGGGGCAATGCTAACATTTGGGAAGGCTTTTAAAAGATGCACTTGTCTCATTTAAATTGTAAATGTTCTGTGCAACTCATGGAGGTGATGAAATTGTGGTTTATTAATCTAGTAAAGGAAAAAGCGTGTGATGTAAGGAGCTGGTTGCTTAAAATACGCTGTTTGCACTTTCCCCCTTTTGACACTAGATGGTGCAGCAAGCTCAGGATCCTTTCATCTGCATCGCTGAAGCTTCACTGGCGTGCTGTGGAAGTGCTTAGCATAGCTTGTGAAGTGATAGCACAGTAAAAATGCTTTGGTAGAAGTTAGCTGCCTTCTGAACAGGTCGTGTGTTGGGGAATCTGAGTACAGCACATGCACACCTGGAGTTGAGACAATTTCCATCTCTAAATTCCATCTTCTTTTAGGAACAGGGTTAGTCAGTGTTCATTAAATGAACACCAACTCTGGCTTCTAAATTAACATACTTAGTGTTATTGTGATGTTACATTGCTTTTTGGTTTTTTGTTGTTTAAGTATATTCCATTTCCTTTAGACAAGCTAAGCTTAAGAGTAAAACTCCATGTAAAGATCTTGCATCTCTTTGTTTGCCTGAGCATTCCAAATGTCAGGCTACTCCATCTCCAGTTCCTGATTTAGTGCAAGGTTTGAGTATAAGCACCAATGACAGTTGTGCAAAAGTAAGCAGCCAGGTAAATTACTGTTCAGATATTTTAAAACAACAAAGTTCTGAAAACTCTTCTTTTTTATGGTCTCACTTTCTAGAAGGGAAGGAGCTCCTTTGGATATGCCTCCTTTCCAATCTGGGTGCTGTTCTGAAGCTCAGCAGGACTGTGGAGATCACAGAATCAAAGAGTCATAGAATGGTTTATGCTGGAAGGGACCTCAAGGATCACCCAGTTCCAACCTCCTGCCATAGGCAGGGACACCTCCCACTAGAATAGGTTGCCCAAGGACTCATCCAACCTGGCCTTGAACACCCTCAGGGAGGGAGCATCCACAACCTTCCTGGGCAACCCATTCCAGTGTCTCACCACCCTCACTGTAGAGAACTCTTTCCTAACATCTAGTCTCAATCTCCCCTCTGCCATTTTAAACCCATTACCCCTCATCCTGTCATTACAAGACCTTGTAAACAGTCCCTACCCAGCCTTCTTGTAGGCCCCCTTTAGATACCGGAAGGCCACTATAAGGTCTCCTCTAAGCCTTCTCTTCTGCAGGCTGGAGAGCCCCAACTCTTGTAGCCTGTCCTCATAGCAGAGCTGCTGCAGCCCTCTGAGCATCTTCATGGCCCTCCTCTGGACTAACTCCAACACTTCAATGCCCTTCTTGTGCTGGGATCTCCAGAACTGCACACAGTGCTCCAGGTGGGGTCTGAGGAGAGCAGAATACAAGGGGAGAATCCCCTCCCTTGCCCTGTTGGCCACACTGCTCTTGCTGCAGCCCAGCACACAGTTGCTGTCTGGGCTGCATGTGCACACTGCTGGCTCATGTTGAGCTTTTCATCACCCCAGACCCCCAGGTCCTTTTCCTCAGAGCTGCTCTCAGCCATTCCCCACCCAGCCTGGATTTGTGCTTGGGATTGCACCAACCCAGGTGCAGGAACTCATACTTGGCCTTGTCGAATGTCATGAGGTTGGCCTGGGCCCACCTGTCCATCTTGTTCAGGTCCCTCTGGATGGCATCCCTGCCCTCTAGCAAGTTGACTGTGCCACACAGCTTGGTGTCATCTGCACACTTGCTGAGGGTGCACTGATTCCTCTGACCATATCACTGACAGAGATGTTCAACAGCACTGGTGCCAGCACTGACCCCTGAGGGATGCCACTTGGCACTGGTGTCCAGGTGGACATTGTGCCCTTGATCACCAGTCTCTGTGTGTGACCATCCAACCAATTCTCTATCCAGCAGTGCTCCACCTATCAAGTCTGTGTTTGTCCACTTTGGTGATCAGGATGTCATGTGGGACAGAGTCAAATGCCTTGTTCAGATCCAGGTAGATGATGTCAGATTCCTCTCTCTTGTCCACTGTTGCTGTGACTTCCTCATAAAATGCCACTAAATTTGTCAGGCTTGATTTGCCCTTGGTGAAGCCATTGCTGGTCACCAACAATCACCTCTGCTTTGTTTTCCATTTGCCTTAGCAGAGCCTTCAGCAGGATCTGCTCCATGATCATGCCAGGCACAGAGGTGATACTGACTCATCTGTAGTTCCCAGGGTCATCCTTTTTTTCCCCTTCTCAAAGCTGGGCATTATGTTTGCCCTTTCCCAGTCAGTAGGAACTTCACCAGTCTGCCAGGTGAAGAAAGCAAGCCAGGACTGATGGAATGACATTTAGTAGCGAGAAGGTAAAACCACTTCTACATGGAGCAAATGAACAATTTGTTTGCTCAGCAGTCTCTGAAATGAAGGTTGTACATGATTGGTGTAAATTGCTGCTCAAAAGATTTGCTTCTCACACCACCACAGCAAGCTGATTCCACTGGTTTATTTTCCTTGCTGGTGGCAAGAGCCCCTATTTTACCCATCACTTGAGATTTTCTCTGTATGCTGGGGAGATGTTTTGTTTCTGCTCCAAGATAGATGTCTCTTTCCAGTTCCCACATTGTGGTCAGTGTGTAGAGTTTGCTTTGCACAGCTAAAATGCTTCTTGTGGTCCACCTGGAAAGGTCATTCCTGTGAAGATGCACACTTGCTTTCCCATCTTTAACAAAACAGCTTTTTCATCATCTCTGGACCCTCCTTGTCCAAGCATGAGTCTGAGCAAAGCTACAGTGGTTGCTGTACTTCCCTGTCAAATTAGCAAAGACGAGGAAGGAAGCTCTGAAGATGAGCACAGATGATTAATTACTGTGTGAAAAATGTCTTAGCCTGAGCTTCCTGGAAACTTAGGTAAAAGCTATTTATTACATGAACTAACATTGACTTCAGTGGAAGTGGACAGCTAAAGACAATGTAAATAATTAAGGTCAAAACACTCTATATCAATTCCTTTTTTTGGGGGTGGGTGGTGGTTTTTGTTTTTCTTTGCCTGATGAAACAGTTCCATTTCTCAATTCAAAAAGGTTTGGGCCTTCTTTCTTTTTCCTTTTTTACTGTTGAATTCTGCCTCAAATACTAAGTGGGACACTAGTCACAGGTGTTATGAAAACAGTCGACTTCAAAACTCCCATGCTGTTGCAGTAGATCACGAGGCTGCAGTTTGACTGGAGATGTTGCTCAATAGACCTGCAAAGGAACATTAGAAAATACACTCAACAGGCTTGTGTGGCTGGAAAGTCCTCTGCTCCTGTAATTGTAGACACCTCTAGCTAACAGAGAACCAGATTTGTGCAGGAAAAGCTGGTTGCTGCAGCTTTCAGCATTACCATGCCTGATACTCCTGCATAAATATAGTTCTTAGTGCTTTTGAGGGGGATCATCTAACTGTGATAAGAAATTCCATTTATTTTTTTCCAGAGCTGCTGAATATGTCCAATTCCTATTACCAGGGAAGAATCCAGTGTTAAAGGTGAAATTCTGATAGGGAAGAGAACAAGATAAGGCTGAATTGGCTTTAATTTCTGTTGTTCAGGTGTGACAAGCAATTGAGGCTGTGCCATAGCACAGACTGTTCCTCCAGAGCAAAGATGCTGCCTTTCAGAGACTCTTAAGAGCTGAGGAGGGCTGTGAGAGGCTGAAGATTTGTTATGTGTCAGGAACAGAAGTCTGAAGTTTTCTCTTGCATTTACAGAGTTTATTAGAGTTATATAGAGGTCATATTAATGTATGCATGGAATTATGAGCAAGACATCTAAAATGTAATCTGGCATCCTTTTCTTTGCTTACACTGACTACATTTTATGAGTATAGCTCATCATCACTGAGTATCTTTTAGCTCCAGGGTGGCTCAGCCCTGTAGCAATGATCTTATAATAACACTTTTGATCTCCTCCCTGGTAGCTTCCTAGCTTTTGTGTTTTGAGGTTGTTATTTCTTGTGTTTGTTTTGTTGTTTTTTTTTCTTTGTCCCCACTCTTTTTAATATTCAGTTATTGGCAAAGTCCCATACTGCAGTCTGTATCTGTTAGTGAATTCCACTGAATATTCAGTAGGTTGGTTCATTAAGATACAACACTTGTTACATGTTTAATCATGCACTGCTTTTCTCTTATCTCTTACTGTAACAGCAGATATATCATAGATCTCTATTTCTGATCTATGGATTAAAAAGCAACAAAGGAAACACACAAATGTGCCTATGCCTCTTAGAGAAGTGGCAAAAGTAAAAATCTGGGCTTTATTTCACTTTATTATGGTTCAAGAGGAAATAAGCAGCTTATAAATTAGTATTCTGAAGGTTTTGTGTTTCAGTTTTGTGTAGGCAGGGATGTTCTCCATCTTTGCAGTCCTTGGGTTGCTTGAAAGAAAATCCTACAGTGGTGAAAAGTCTGAATATTGAAAATTGAAGAGCAACACAAACCCTATGAGGAGAGGCTGAGGGAGCTGGGGGTGTGCAGCCTGCAGAAGAGTAGGCTGAGGGGGGACCTCATTGCTGTCTGCAACTACCTGAAGGGACATTGTAGCCAGGTAGGGATTGACCTCTTCTGCCAGGCAAGCAGCAATAGAACAAGGGGACACAGTCTCAAGTTGTGCTGGGGAAAGTCCAGGCTGGATGTTAGGAGGAAGTTGTTGGCAGAGAGAGTGATTGGCATTGGAATGGGCTGCCCAGGGAGGTGGTGGAGTTGCTGTCCCTGGAGGTGGTCAAGAAAAGCCTGGCTGAGGCACTTAGTGCCATGGTCTGGGTGATTGTCTAGGGCTGGGTGCTAGGTTGGACTGGCTGATCTTGGAGGTCTCTTCCAGCCTGTTTGATTCTCTGATTCTATGAATTCCTAATGAGTCAGTACAGGTTTGGAGTTTTGCCACCGTAGGGAAGTTTGTGCTCCTGGTTTCTTCGCCTTGGATTTGTGATTGATGGCTTTTCATATTATTTATATTGTGGCAGACAGCATCTTGTTATCTCTCTAGCTTCAGAGAGAAATAAAAGAAACCAAATGAAATTGCTTCTGTCAGCGGGTGATGTAACTGCAGAAAAATCTCAGCAATTGAAGGTAAAGGCACTGCAATCCTTTCTTTTTTCTTCAAAACAAATGATGGCCTCTGACTGACACAAGCAAATTCTGATAGCATCTCCTAGCCCATTATATGTTGTTTGATTTGCCTGAAGAGTAAAGAAAGGAATTTTCTGAGGAATTTAAGAATGTTTTCGGGTTATGGATGCTGTTTACTTTAGAGTGGACTCCGAGGTATTGAAAGTCTTTAGTGCCATGGTCTGGTTGACTGGCTAGGGCTGAGTGCTAGGTTGGACTGGGTGATCTTGGAGGTCTCTTCCAACCTGGTTGATTCTGTGATTCTCTATTAATAGATTCTATGATTCTGTGTTAATCTGAAATGCAGTTTCAGGAGAATTTCTCTATCCTTAATCTACTGGATGCTTTATCCATCAGTATTTGGGAGATGGCCTCTTCTGCCAGGCAACCAGCAATAGAACAAGGGGACACAGTCTCAAGTTGTGCCGGGGGAGGTCTAGGCTGGATGTTAGGAGGAAGTTGTTGGCAGAGAGAGTGATTGGCACTGGAATGGGCTGCCCAGGGAAGTGGTGGAGTCACCATCCCTGGAGGTGTTCAAGCAAAGCCTGGCTGAGGCACTTAGTGCCATGGTCTAATTGACTGGCTAGGGCTGGGTGCTAGGTTGGACTGTCAGATCTTGGAGGTCTCTTCCAACCTGGTTGATTCTATGATACTGTGATTCTATTAATTAGGTGGTTTACCTTTTATTCTTGTCAGATGCTAGATTTTTCTAAGGGTAGTCTTGTTCTTGAGTCTCCTTTTAAAAAAAAAAAAAAGTCTGATATATTGCAAATATTTCTGGCCATGTCTCAGTTATAATCAAGAAAAAATAGAGATTACAGGAAGCCCTTTTTCTCCTTGCTTTTTATAGAATCATAGAGTCAGTCAGGGCTGGAAGGGACCGCATGGATCATCTAGTTCCAAGCCCCCTGCCATGGGCAGGGACACCCTACCTGAGGTCAGGCTGGCCACAGCCTCATCCAGCCTGGCCTTAAACACCTCCAGGGATGGGTCCTCAACCACCTCCCTGGGCAACCCATTCCAGGCTCTCACCACTCTCATGCTCAACAACTTTCTGCTCACATCCACTCTGAATCTCCGCACCTCCAGCTTTGCTCCTTTCCCCCTAGTCCTGTCATTCCCTGATGGCCTAAAAAGTCCCTTCCCAGCTCTTTCAGTCTGTCCTCACAGCAGAGCTGCTCCAACTGTCTGAGCATTCTCATGGCCTTTCTCTGGACACACTCCAGCATCTCCACAGCCCTCTTGTAACAGGGGCTCCAGAACTGGATGCTGTACCTCCAGGTGGGGTCTTACCAGAGCGGAGTAGAGGGGGAGAGTCGTCTCTCTTGACCTGCTGGCCACACTTCTCCTGATGTAGCCCTGGCTCTGGTTTGCTTTCTGGGCTGCAAGTGCCCACTGCTGGCTCATGTTGAGCTTCTTGTCCACCAGAACCCGCAAGTCTCTGTCTTCAGGGTTGCTCTCCAGCCAGTCACTGCCCAGCCTGGATTTGTGCTTGGGGTTGCCTTGACCTAGATGCAGGACCTTGCCCCTAGTCTTTTTGTAACATTCTGCATTGCACTACTTACTCTTTGTTTTCTTTTCCTTTCCATGTGTATATGCCACATGAAATAGCCATACCATATAAAATAAGCAGAGAGAGATGTACTATTATAAAGATGAGGTCTTTTCCCAGCTGAAATAAGGAAACACCTCAAATAAATCCATGGAATCACTACTAAATGCTACAAACAAGATTTGTATCCTCTTAGTTCTTTTCCTTGTGTCTAGGAGTACAAGAATATCAGTACATTTGTAAAGTATCTGTAATGATGTTTGCCACCTTTCCAAAGTGTTTTGTGACCTACTGATGAGAAGTGCAGTAAAGCATCTTGGTGTTATTAATCAGGCTGTAACAGGAGGGATTTTTCTCTGAGATGTCAGACAGCTTTAACACCAGTTTTTTTCCCTAAGCTCAGTAGCTGAAATGCCCTTCTGTCAGACTTCAGCTACAAGTGAGACTTGGGAATGTACTCTACATTTTAAATGAAGCATTAAACTGACATAATACCTTCCCATCAAGGAATATCCTGATAATCCACTCACTCAGTAGAAATAGACATTCATACATTCACAGGATATTAGGATATTAGAGGTTCGAAGGGACCCAAGGCAATCATCGAGTCCAACCCCCCTGCCAGAGCAGGACAATACTATGTAACAGATCACAGAGGAACACATCCAGACAGGCCTTCAATGTCTCCAGAGAAGGAGACTCCACAACCTCTCTGGGGAGCCTGTGCCAGTGCTCTGGGACTCTTACAGAAAAGAAGTTCCCCCTTGTGTTGAGGCAGAACCTCTTCTGCTGCACCTTACACCCATTGCTCCTTGTCCTATCCCAGGAAGCAGTGAGCAGAGCCTGTCCCCCCACTCCTGGCCAGCCTTCAGATTCTTATAAACATTTATCAAATCCTCTCTCAGTCTTCTCTTCTCCAGACTAAAAAGCCCCAGGTCTCTCAGTCTGTCCTCATAAGCCATGCCCTCCTGTCCCCTAATCATCCTCCTAGCCCTGCCCTGGACCCTCTCCAGCAGATCCCTGTCCCTCTTGAACTGGGAAGCCCAAAACTGAATACAGTATTCAAGATGAGGTCTCAGCAGGGCAGAGTAGAGGGGAAGGAGAACCTCCCTTGATGTGCTTGACACACTCCTCCTAATACGCCTCAGGATCCCATTGGCCACCAGGGCACATTGCTGTGCCATGGTTAACTTGTTATCTACGGGGGTCCCTTTCCACAGGGCTGCTCTCCAGCAGATCACCTCCCAGCCTGTCTTGGTGGAGTTTATTATTCCTCCCCAGATGCAGGACTCTGTTCTTGTCCTTGTTGAACTTCATCTGGTTCCCCTGTCCCCCGCTCTGCAGTCTGCCCAGGTCTCTCTGGATGGCTGCATTCAATGATTTTCTGGCTTCTGTCAGTTGTAGATGCAGAAGAAAGTACAAAGCAGGAGCTTTCAGCTTCAGAAGCTCTAGATGCATGCAGCCTCCAGCATGAAGAGGCCAGAAAATGTTTAGTCAGACCTTATGGCAGAGTATCTTGGCAGTCTAAGAAGTGCTTTGGTTTGTGATTGTTTTTATTTTGTGGTTTGGTTTGTTTTTCCCAAGAGCTTCCTGTTTAAGCTCTTGTTTCTTGTGGATTTTAATTGCTCTAGTGTAGTTTTGTGCATTTAAAAAACTCAACCAAACAAAGAGCAATAAAGAAAACACAACAAAACAAACTCCATGACTTTGGCATTTGAAAGTGGAAAAAAAAAAGCCCAACATTTGGAACTGGACATTGTTTTCCAACTCAAGAAGTTAGTCTCAATGAGTCTTATTGAGTAACATGTTGGTAGCAACAGGTAATTGAGACTTCTCAGAAGGATTTTTAAGTGTAAAACACTTGGCCATTTGGATTTCTTCAGCATCTTTGTTTCAGCAGATCATGTTACTTTGTATGAATGACAGAATTAAACAGGTTGGGAAAGACCTTTGAGATCATCAACTCCAACCTGTTACCTAACACCTTCTAATCAACTAAGCCACGGCACCAAATGCCACATCCAGTCTCTTTTTAAACACTCCCAGGGATGGTGACTCCAGCATCTCCCTGGGCAGCCCATTCCAACTGCCAATCCCTCACTCTGTGAAGAATTTTTTCCTAACATCCAGCCTAAAGCTTCCCTGATGCAGATTGAGATTGTGTGTACTCATTCTGTTGCTGGCTGCCTGGGAGAAAAGGCTAACCCCCTTCTGGTTACAACCTCCTTCCCAGTAGTTGTAGCAATAAGGTCTCCCCTGAGCCTCCTTTTCATCAGGCTGAACAACCCCAGCTCCTTCAGTCTCTCCTCGTAGGGCTGTGCTCCAGCCCCCTCACCAATCTTAGTGCCCTTCTCTGGATATGTTCAAACATCTCAACATCTTTCTTAAATTGAGGAGCCCAGAACTGGACATGGTACTGAAGTTGTGGTCTAACAGTTTTGTGTACAGGAGAAGAATGACTGCCCTACTGAAGCTTGTGCTGCTGGGAGAAATGTCCAAAAATAGTCAGCTTGCTGATTCAGGTGACTTTTTAAGCTCTGCACTGTTTACTAACTTCATTTCCCATGTTTTTTTCACTGTCTTTTCCTGTCCTATGCTGTTGTTCTTCTGCCAGTCTATTCTGCCCTGGTGAAACCCCAGATGGAGATCTGTGTTCAGGTCTGGGTCCCCTAACATCAGAAGTATATGGAACTGTTAGAACAGGTCCAGAGGAGGGACATTAAGTTCATCAAGGGGCTGGTGCACCTCAACTATTTAGAAAGGTTGAGAGACCTGGGGTTGTTAAGCCTGGAGAAGAGATGGCTCAGAGGTGACCTTGTTGATGACTATGACTACTTGAAGGGAGGCTGCAGCCAGGTGGGAGTTGGTCTCTTCTGCCAGGCAACCAGCAAGAGAACAAAGGGACACAGTCTGAAGTTGTGCTGGGAGAGATCTAGGCTGGATGTTAGGAGGAAGTTGTTGGCAGAGAGAGTGATTGACATTGGAATGGGCTGCCCAGGGAAGTGGTGGAGTCACCATCCCTGAAGGTGTTGAAGAAAAGCCTGACTGAGGCACTTAGTGCCATGGTCTAGTTGATTGGCTAGGGCTGGGGGATAGGTTGAGAGTGGATGATTACTTAAAGGGAATGGGAGGGGAATGTCTATAAAATGACAAGGATGGCCTTTTCAGCATGGCTGGGATTTTTTTTGTGACAAAGGCTGATGTTTTCAAACTAAAGGAGTGGAGAATTAGACTAGATACACAAAAGATTTCTCTTTTACTATAAGTGTGGTGCAGCATTGGCCCAAGCTGCCCAGAGAGGTGGTAGGTGCTCAACACCTGGAAATATTCAAGGTCAGGTTAGTCAGAGATCTCTTTAACCTGATGTAAAGATGTCTCTGCTCACCACATGACAGTTGAAGTAGATGACCCTTAAAGGGTCACTTCCAAACCAAACCATTCTGTGACTTTTTTCCATGGTTAATCAGAGTACTTAGTGCCATGGTCTAGTTGATTGGACAGGGCTGGGTGCTAGGTTGGACTGGATGATCTTGGAGGTCTCTTCCAACCTGCTTGATTCTATGAAAATACTTCTTTCTTGCTACTTATTCTGAATTGTTTCAGGGTCCATTCCTGTATTTCTCCTTCAGGTATTTCTTCCTCAGTTCTCTCTTATTTTCATTACTCCATGTACACATGGATCTTGTTAATACTGCAAGTCACCCATGAAGGACAAGCTTGTTCCAGGGAGCTGTTAACATGTAATGATTGATGCCCTTCTTGTTCAAGACAATTGCACTCTTATTGATCACTTTGGGTTTTTGGCTGCTTTGGAAGAACAGGCAACGTGGTTCTCCCTGCTCCCCTTTGTCCTGTGTGGTCTTTATATATAGTTTGTGTTATTTCTCTTCCTGCTGGAATGTGGGTTTGAATGTTTTGAAGTCACAGAAACATTCAGGTTGGAAAAGGCTCTCATGATCACCAAGTCCAACCTATCACCCTACTCTACAAGGTTCAGCCTAAGCCATATCCCCAAGCACCATATACAAATGATCTTTAAACACATCCAGGATTGGTGACTCAACCACCTCCCTGGTCAGTCCATTCCAATGCCTGAGCACTCTTTCTATAATTTGTTTTCCCTACTGTCCAGTCTAAACCTGCCCTGCTGCACCTTAAGGCCATTCCCTCGTGTTCTGTCACTAATTACCTATGAGAAGAGGCCAGCACCAACCTGTCCATGACGTCCTTTCAGGTAGCTGTAGACAGAGATGAGGTCTCCCCTCAGCCTCCTCTTTTTCAGACTAAGGTCCAGTGGCTCAGAGTTGCCCACTGTATAGGGTTAACACTCCAGGGGGAGTAAACCCTGAACCTGACTCTGGATGATAGTTAGCCCACACCCCCTTCCTGTCCCATAAAAGTAGGGGAACTTCCTGTTCCTCCCCGCCCTGCTCTCCCTCTCTCCCCGCCCTGCTCTCCCTCTCTCCCCGCCCTGCTCTCCCTCTCTCCCCGCCCTGCTCTCCCTCTCTCCCCGCCCTGCTCTCCCTCTCTCCCCGCCCTGCTCTCCCTCTCTCCCCGCCCTGCTCTCCCTCTCTCCCCGCCCTGCTCTCCCTCTCTCCCCGCCCTGCTCTCCCTCTCTCCCCGCCCTGCTCTCCCTCTCTCCCCGCCCTGCTCTCCCTCTCTCCCCGCCCTGCTCTCCCTCTCTCCCCGCCCTGCTCTCCCTCTCTCCCCGCCCTGCTCTCCCTCTCTCCCCGCCCTGCTCTCCCTCTCTCCCCGCCCTGCTCTCCCTCTCTCCCCGCCCTGCTCTCCCTCTCTCCCCGCCCTGCTCTCCCTCTCTCCCCGCTCTCCCTGTGCTCCGCTGACTCAGTTATTACCACCATTACCATCTATTTTCTGTGTTCTTTTTGTTCTACCACGAGGCCATCACCCTTGAGGGGGACAAAGCCATCACAATCGGGTTGTATTTATACATTTTGTATGTTTGCTACTTTCCCTTCCCTATCCCATTAGTAAACTTCCCTACCTCAGTTACCTTTTTAAGTTATTGCTAAACTTTTCTTTTTAACTTCCAAATCGAGTGAGATTCATTTATTTGGGTGTGCTTGCCTTTCCCCTCTCTCTCTACTTCTAATTCCTTTCTTTGGGAAACCTATCAAATTTATCTGTGTCTCTGGAAATTTTATTTGGAACCAAGGCACTCACTGAAATGGCATCGCTGTGGCCACCATCTATTCTGCTAAGACTTACAGAAAGCCTGTGTCACAGTATGTGCAATTTCTTTTTCCCCACCAACAGACTTAAGCATGCTGAATTGCATCTGCTATCTTCCCAAAGTGAACAGAATGTATCTTCTACATACACAAGATCTAGGAGCTAACTTTTTAAGTTAAGAGTGTCCTGCATCAGGAACAGTGTGGCCAGTAGGACAAGGGAGGTTATTCTGCCCCTGTACTCAGCACTGGTCAGGCCACACCTTGAGTGCTGTGTCCAGTTCTGGGCTCCTCAATTCAAGAGAGATGTTGAGGTGCTGGAAGGTGTGCAGAGAAGGGTGACAAAGCTGGTGAGGGGCCTGGAACACAGCCCTGTGAGGAGAGACTAAGGGAGCTGGGGGTGTTTAGCCTGGAGGAGAGGAGGCTCAGGGATGACCTCATTGCTGCCTACAACTACCTGAAGGGACGTTGTAGCCAGGTGGGGGTTAATGTCTTCTGCCAGGCAACCAGCAACAGAACAAAGGGACACAGACTCAAGTTGTGCCAGGGGAAGTATGTTAGGAGGAAGTTCTTCACAGAGAGAGTGATTTCCCATTGGAATGGGCTGCCCAGGGAGGTGGTGGAGGCACCGTCCCTGGAGGTGTTGAAGAAAAGCCTGGCTGAGGCACTTAGTGCCATGGTCTAGTTGAGTGAGTGGGGCCGGGGGATGGGTTGGCCTGGCTGATCTTGGAGGTCTCTTCCAACCTGGTTGATTCTATGATTCTGTGCAGAAATGACTGCATACTCAAAGGAAATGTACATAGTTCATTTTTTGCCAAAGCCTCCCTTCCACTACAGTCGTAATAAACATCTGTCTGGATTGCTGCATTGGATTTAATCAGTACTTAGTGGCTGAAGTTTGTGCTTCCAGATAAAAGAAAAAATCATTAAACCTAATAATCAACTTAATAAAACAATTATAATTGATAAGATGACATTGGAAAGGCTGAAAAGGGTAATGATGTTTTCAACAAATAAGGAAATTTCTCCTTTGAAGACACTGTCACCAATTGTGTCTTTGATCAAGTAGATGAGCAAATGCCAAGCAGGGAAATAGAATTTTCAGTGATAGTACATATCATATGAGTATAAAGGCTTCTCTTAATTGCTGAGAATTGGCCAAAACAGCTCAGCATTAGCAACTTAACACTTTAGCAGTATTAATGTCATCAACCAACTTCTGAAGACCACACTTGCATCTGATTTCACATTCAAAGTGCTGCTTTTTCCTGTTTAGAGGTCTCTAGGCAGTCCATTCCCTTTACCATTTGTACAACAAATTGTCAAACCAAGCAGAACTGGACTGAATCTGGGTTATTTCATATTTTAAAGATTGTGCTTAAGAACTTAATTTCTGTTTTGAAAAGGCTTTGTGGTGGTGGTGGTGGTCTTTATTTTTCTTTTGGTATCTTTTAATCAGGGAGGTGGTGGAGGCCCCATCCCTGGAGGTGTTGTGCTAGTTTGAACCTAGTTAAATGCTTTGCTGAGAAGAGTTCGATTACAGGCTGTGAAAAAGGAAACAGTGGTGATGTCTACTTCACTCATAGGCTTGCTGAGATGTAGAACAGGAACACAAACATAGATGACACAGTCACTGTCTGGGCCTTGGGCTGAGCTTCTTTCTCTAACCTAATCACCATCTGTGTGACTAATTCACCTGTTCCCTAATCCCCACCTCTGACCCCCATCCGACCTTCCAGGCTACTTTTGAGCATAAGGCAAAGTCTTGGATAAGCTAGAGGGGTGGGAGGAAGGTGGAAGGGTGGTTGAGACCCTCCTAGGAACTCTGGTTTCTGGGAGGGCTGTTGTGTTTCTGTTTTACCTTTCAACTTGCATATTTCTGTCTATGGCTGTATATATTGTAACTGTCTGCTTTTATATTGTGCTAAGCTGTAACTCTAAAGCTTCCTTCAAGTTCCAGAGCCGCTGAGTCTAGCCTGGGTGATTTCCAAAGGGTAGGGGGGCAGATAACAACACCCAAACCATCACAGGTATTTAAAGCCAGGCTGGATGAGGCTGTGGCCAGGCTGGTCTAGGGTAGGGTGTCCCTGCCCATGGCAGGGGGGTTGGAACTAGATGATCCTTGTGGTCCCTTCCAACCCTGACGGATTCTATGATTCTGTCATCTTGGAGATGTGATATTTACTTAAGGCAAATGGGAATGAGTACACTAAAGTGCAGACAAAGATATTTCTGCATTGCTTATAATTTACTGATAGCTATAATGTGAGAGAAGGTCTGAAAAAAAAGTGGCTCAAGCAATTTCAAGGCAGGTTTCCATTTCTGATTGTGGTGTCTACCTACACTCTCCTAAAGATATTTGGTTTAGTGAATTTTAATCCTGTCTTTACTTTGAAGTGTAAACTAGACCACAAGGACTACTAAACACTTTTACCTCAAAGACTAATGAAAAAAATAGAGCTGCAGATATAAAGACAACAATCAACCCGGAGGAGCACCACATCAGTATTTGTATTTCTATACAATAGACAAAAAGGGTTGAGCAAACAAGTAGGGTATCAGCATGCCAGCCTGTTATTGCTGTGTAAAAAGTGAAATGTTTGGATCCATTTGGAAGACTCCATTTGCCATTGGAATGGGCTGCCCAGGGAGGTGGTGGAGTCACCACCCCTGGAGGTGTTGAAGAAAAGCCTGGCTGAGGCACTTAGTGCCATGGTCTAGTTGACTGGCTAGGGCTGGGTGCTAGGTTGAACTGGATGAGCTTGGAGGTCCCTTCCAACCTGGCTGATTCTATGATTTGTGTCTCCTGTTCTCATGCAGCACTTTGTGCAGGTGGAACCTCCATAGGTATGCCTGTATAGAACTGTCTGTCTGAGCTCAGTATCTTCCTTATTTGGAAGTCAAATTCTTTTTACAGTACAGCTGCAGAGAAGCAGGATAGATGTTTTGGGGTACATATTTTGGGTACAGATTTCTCTTTCAGACAAGAGAGACTTAGAAACACTGCATAGTCAACTGGACTGTGGAGCCATCAGAAACTTCCTCTGTTTACTGCTTTCCATAACTTAGCACCATAACTTTCCATCCCATGCTTTCTTAGTGACATAAATGATTCAGCAGCAGTCTTCCTATGACAGGTCATTATCTCACAACAGGAGGGATCTGAGCCAGTTTGGATCTGCATGGAATGCAGCAAGGTAGAGAAATACCTGTGCCCAGATGGCCAAGAAAGCCAATGGCATCCTAGCCTGGATCAGGAACAGTGTGGCCAGTAGGACAAGGGAGGTTATTCTGCCCCTGTACTCAGCACTGGTCAGGCCACACCTTGAGTGCTGTGTCCAGTTCTGGGCTCCTCAATTCAAGAGACATGTTGAGGTGCTGGAAGGTGTCCAGAGAAGGGCAACAAAGCTGGTGAGAGGCCTGGAATACAGCCCTGTGAGGAGAGGCTGAGGGAGCTGGGGGTGTTTAGCCTGGAGAAGAGGAGGCTCAGGGGTGACCTCATTGCTGTCTGCAACTACTTGAACGGAGCAAGTAGCCAGGTGGAGATAGTCTCTTCTGCCAGGCAAGCAGCAACAGAACAAGGGGACACAGACTCAGGTTGTGCTGGGGGAGCTCTAGGCTGGATGTTAGGAGGAAGTTGTTGGCAGAGAGAATGATTGGCATTGGAATGGGCTGCCCAGGGAGGTGGTGGAGCAAAGCCTGGCTGAGGCACTTAGTGCCATGGTCTAGTTGACTGGCTAGGGCTGGGTGCTAGGTTGGCCTGGCTGATCTTGGAGGTCTCTTCCAACCTGGTTGGTTCAATGATTCTATGGTAATAACCTGTGGAATATGCAATCTGGGCTTTGTCCCATTGTTCTTTTCTTATCTCACTGGATAGTCTTTTAGTTTTTTCCTTCCTATACAAGATTTCTGTAGGAAAATATATTTTTTACAGCTAGCTCCATGAAAATGGACTTTGGCAGACAGCAGCTGAAGTGTGGGTAGGTATATGCACCCCAGGGGAAAGAGGCACAAAGTGTTGAAATGCTAAGGAAGACATATGAAAATATTTTAGAGCCTTCATTTTGCTACCTGCCTGCCTGATTTGACTTTGTAATTTTTTAACTGCTCACACCCTAGACCAAGACTTCCACATTATTTAAACATATCTCTGTTGACAGTATGGGGTCAGTATTAGGGGTGAATAAACTAGAGTTTAAACCTGATATCACAAAATGCATAGAGGTCTTCTCACTCTTTCTGCTTTTTAATTCAGATATAGCTATCTTACTACAGATAATTCTGGCAATTGGCACCCAGGTTTTACTCAAGTTATTCAATTAAGCTGAAATTGCTTTCAATGTAGTACCTTAATTGTAGCAGAGGCACCCTTGGAAGATGGGAACTAGGTGAGATACTAATTAAATTCTTCTGAAGTTCACTAATTTAATAATCAAAGGAGGCTGAGCCCATATAGTAACTGCTCATTGCTTTGTCACTGGGGATTACAGGAGAAGAAAACTTAACAAAAATAGCAGCCTCCAAAACTGTTGGACTTGTCTGTCTGAAATGTGGGCTTTGTTAGTATTGCTCCAGCACTCCAGATACAAACATGTTGGGTCATATCTGTCTGTGGGTGAATTCTCTGCAGACTTCAGTAAGATCATGTGTGGGTGGATAAGTACAAAATTTTCCCAAACACTGCTAAACCCGGGGATGATGGTTGTGTATATATATAATCTTGAAAAGCCAGATTCTTTTATATTCAGGCTGTTGAGAAAAGTAGGTTTCAGCCTAATTTAAGCAGGAATACAGCTCCCTTTGATTTTCAAAGGAGTGCATGCCACAAACTCTTATAAATTCCTTTTGAGCATCTCATCTGATAGTAAAATGAGAGGTGTGGGAGAGGATGAAATGCATCCATTTTTGGAGTCATCCTCCAGTAGGAAAGCTCAGGTTGTTTTATCTTTGCTACATCAAGATTACTGACCAGGTTATTAGTGCAGTCCTCCCAGGCCCCTGAATACATCAAAGCAAATATTCCCCTGCCCTTCTCATTATAACTATCGGTAATGATCTAAGCAAGACTGGTCTGGAGATTCCTCCCTAGATGCTTATTCTTTCCAAGCCTCTTAATTCAATCTGAATGATGATGATAATTTAGGTTAGAGTATTACCCAGGGGCTATGATTGCAGTGCAAGGTTCCATTGTCCTAAGAACTGTACAGTCAAGGAAAAGCCTAAATGTTGTCATAACATGGAGTTGCCCAAATTAAAATCAATACAAGTGAGCAGAAATTAATAGTAATCCTTCTATATACTCAAGTTTTATCTCCTAATCTGTCTAACTGTAATCAAATTGTTGTGCAAATGCTTTGTGATGTCTTTACCTAGAGATGTTCATACAGCCACTACATTTATTGCCTTTTGTCCCCATTAACTGATGCACCAAGGGAGAAACACATGGACAGACACACACATTTAGGGGGAAAAAAACCACTTGTTGTTAATTGAAAATGGTTGTGAGAATAGAGTCCTTTTTTAACCAAAGAGTCCTAAACAGTAAGAATCTGCCCAGTGTAGAAATTAACCTCCTAACTAACGTGCCACCACCTACTTAATGTGTTAATTAAATAATGCCCTTGATTTAATTCTCCACATGTGTTGAACTGAGTTGATGAGTGTTACTATACTTTCAATTAGATGGCTTTGTCAACATGATTTTCATCATAATGGTTAGCATAAATGAGTTTTCTTAATTATGCTTGGGTGAATGCTTCAATAAAGGCCTGAGATGTGGTACAGCAATATTTGGCACATCCTTGCGGGGACTCATTTTCACAGGGTCACCCATCTCCACCTCTCTTCTGATAGATTCTTTCTTCTGGTGTTTGTTGGCCTTCTAAGTGAGATATCAAAGACCTGTGAAAGGTAGATGGTCTAACACAGCTTCTCCATAATATCATTTGTTAGAGTGTTATGGTTATTATTTAGTAAGGGGTTTAGTGTACTGTGACTTTCTGCATTCTGGGAGCACCGGTGATGGGCATCAATCACGGCGTGCCACAATTGTGTTCTCTGACAACATCCTGGGGACTGCAGTGCCATTTGATTCAGTCATAAGATTTCGTTAAGGAGAATGGCATCCTGGCCTGGATCAGGAACAGTGTGGCCAGTAGGACAAGGGAGGTTATTCTGCCCCTGTACTCAGCACTGGTCAGGCCACACCTTGAGTCCTGTGTCCAGTTCTGGGCCCCTCAATTCAAGAAAAATGTTGAGGTGCTGGAATGTGTCCAGAGAAGGGCAACAAAGCTGGTGAGGGGCCTGGAGCACAAATCTTATGAGGAGAGGTTGAGGGAGCTGGGCCTGTTTAGCCTGGAGAAGAGGAGGCTCAGGGGTGATCTTATTACTGTCTACAACTACCTGAAGGGGCATTGTAGCCAGAACAAGGGGACACAGTCTCAAGTTGTGCCAGGGTAGGTATAGGCTGGATATTAGGAAGAAGTTCTTCACAGAGAGAGTGATTTTCCCATTGGAATGGGCTGCCCAGGGAGGTGGTGGAGGCACCGTCCCTGGGAGTCTTCAAGAAAAGACTGGCTGAGGCACTTAGTGCCATGGTCTAGTTGACTGGCTAGGGCTGGGTGATAGGTTGGACTGGATGATCTTGAAGGTCTCTTCCAACCTGGTTGATTCTATGATTCTATTCTAAATAAGGTAACAATTTGTTATCCAAAAGAAAAATCATTAGGGCAGCATTTTAGGGCATCTTAAAATGCAGAATTTGCAGAAAATGATAGAATCAGAGAATAAAACAGAATAGAATCATAGAATCAACCAGATTGGGAGAGACCTCCCAAGATCAGCCAGTCCAACCTAGTACCCAACTCTATCCAGTCAACCGGACCATGGCACTAAGTGCCTCAGCCAGACTTTTTTTGAACATCTCCAGGGGCGGTGACTCCACCACCTCCCTGGGCAGCCCATTCCAATGGCAAATCACTCTCTCTGGCAAGAACTTTCTTCTAGCATCCAGCCTAGACCTCATCCTTATACTCTGGAAATCACAGAATCATAGAATCAACCATGTTGGAAAAGACCTCCATGATCTTCTAGTCCAACCAGTTCAGTCCACGGGCAGGTCCTGGTGTCACAACTTGTGCTAGGCCATTGCTATGTCGTTATCTGTACTCAGGCTCAGCTGAGCTCAAGTGGGTAGCTGTATCCCAGCCTAAGAGCAAGCTGTTTTCAGTCCCTTGGCTCGGTAAGGCAGGGTCAGGGCTGCTGGTTGTAGGCAAGTCCCCAGTAAGGCACGATGCTAAGTGTCATTGTACACAGAGGCAGGTAAGGCAAACATGTAGCAAACAAAACAAAAGCAGCAGCAGCAAACAAACAAGTTTCCTAAGTTTTAAGCATTTTGATGAGTATCTTTGACCCATAGCATCAGATAAAACAATCCCTAGCACCAATGCTGAGTTGTATCTCCAAAAAGGGAGATGCACATGCCTAGCATCGGTGACCTGTGTTTATCCCAAACACAACAAGGTGCAAAACAAGGCCAAATAAGGTGTCTGATAGACTGAGAGGTGCCAAGGCTTTTGTCTGCTCTCCTGTGCTTTTTACACCCGGGAAGAAGAATGGAAGAGGGGTGCCAAGGTGGGGATTCAAGCAGGTGTTTAGGGCTTGTGATGGCTATGTATTTTAGGTGTCATTTGGACCTGCCACCACAGTGTCAGTGGCTCTTCTCTAGCTCTGGGAAGATTGCAGGGCCACAAAGAACTCTCCTCAGAGCTTCCAGGACAGTTGCTGTGTATCAGGGACAAAGCCTTGTATTAAGAAGCAAAGAACTCTATCTCCTTCATAGTCTGTTTTCCACGGATATAAGTAAATTTGCAGTTGAGGTGATTTAACTTTTAAGATTTAATGGTATTGTGTATTCAAAAAATAAAGACAGAAATCTTTGTTGCAGGTAGTAAGGTTGTTGATGAGATCAGTTAATAAAGATGTGCAGTATCACAGCTGTTCCATTCAGAGAATGGAATGGAAGCAAATATTTATATCTTTTAAGAAACGCTAGGGATGATCTTGGGAATTACACATCAGAAAATCTGTGCCAGATACTTCTACTGAGACAAATGTGATGGGACTGGAATGAGCAGGAGTAGCATCTACAAAAGGAAAACAGGTTTCTTTTAATGGAATCTCTGATAGCCTCAGTAAATTAGTAATAAGTGGAAAAGAGGCTGAACTCATTTGTTTTTACTTGCTAAATAACTTCAACAAATTCCCATCACTCTAAGCTGCTAAGGAAAGAATCACAGAGTCAACCAGGTTCGAAGACACCTCCAAGATCATCCAGTCTAACCTAGCACCCACCCCTAGCCAAGCAACTAGACCATGGCACTCAGTGCCTCAGCCAGGCTTTGCTTGAACACCTCCAGGGATGGTGACTCCACCACCTCCCTGGGCAGCCCATTCCAATGCCAATCACTCTCTCAGCCAACAACTTCCTCCTGACATCCAGCCTAGACCTCCCCCAGCACAACTTGAGACTGTGTCCCCTTGTTCTGTTGCTGGTTGCCTGGCAGAAGAGGTTGACCCCCACCTGACTACAGACTCCCTTCAGGTAGTTGTAGACAGCAATGAGGTCACCCCTGAGCCTTCTCTTCTCCAGGCTGCACACCCCCAGCTCCCTCAGCCTCTCCTCACAGGGCTGTGCTCCAGGCCCCTCACCAGCTTTGTTGTCATTCTCTGGACATGTTCCAATATCTCAACATCTCTCTTGAATTGAGGAGCCCAGATCTGGACGCAGAACTCAAGGTGTGGCCTGACCAGTGCTGAGTAGAGCGGCAGAATAACCTCCCTTGCAAATCAAATACTAGGGAAGATTGAAATGTGATCAAAACAGTTGAGAGTAATGAATAGGCTATTTGCACTATGGTAAAAGGGAAACTAAGGTTATTTTTAAGACAACCTGCACGGAGGAAAAGTCTGTACACATTTTGAAATCTGTCTTAGAGTGGGCTATAGAAATACAAATATTGTAATTATTTATGAGTGAAATAGCTAGGCAGGCACAGGGCAATTTGCTGATGGCATACAGTTACTCTGGATAGAAAAAATAAGACAAGGCTGTAAGGCGTTTCTGATGAATTAAACAGATCTGGAAGAATAGGCAGATGATAAAATGTAATTTTGAAAAACATGCCTATCTGCAATAGAAAGGGAAATATAAATCACTCATACATCCTTCATTAACCAAAGGTTCTAGAAAGGCCTGTAGCATTCTAGACAAATCTCCAAGTGCTGCAGTGACTGAAGTCACTCAGGAAAGTGGTTACGAATGAGTGGCAAAAAAATCAAGATAGTATCCTCATGCTGTAAGAGGCTCTATGACATAAAGCATTTAGAAATGCAAAAAAATAGAAGGAAAGGAAATATATACACCTTCCTTCTGCAACAAAGAAACGTTTTGTGATCTTTCTGAATTATTTAAGGTCACAGGATCACAGGATGTTAGGGTTGGAAGGGACCCAAGGATCACAGGATGTTAGGGGTTGGAGGGGACCCAAGGAGATCATCAAGTCCAACCCCCCTGCCACAGCAGGACAATACTATCTAACACAGATCACAGAGGAACACATCCAGACAGGCCCTCAAAGTCTCCAGAGAAGGAGACTCCACAACCTCTCTGGGGAGCCTGTTCCAGTGCTCTGTGACCCTTACAGTAAAGAAGTTCCCCCTTGTGTTGAGGCAGAACCTCTTGTGCTGCATCTTACACCCATTGCTCCATGTCCTATCCCAGGGAGTAAGTGAGCAGAGCCTGTCCCCCCCACTCTTGGCCAGCCCTCAGGTGTTTATAAACATTTATCAAATCCCCTCTCAGTCTTCTCTTCTCCAGACTAGAAAGCCCCAGGTCCCTCAGCCTCTCCTCATAAGCCATGCCCTCCTGTCCCCTAATCATCCTCCTAGCCCTCCGCTGGACCCTCTCCAGCAGATCCCTGTCCCCCTTAAGCTGGGGAGCCCAAAACTGAACACCCTATTCAGGATGAGGTCTCAGCAGGGCAGAGTACAGCGTGAGGAGAACCTCCCTTGATCTGCTGGACACACTCCTAATACACCCCAGGATCCCATTGGCCTTCTTGGCCACAGGGGCACATTGCAGTGCCATGGGTAACTTGTTATCTATGGGAGTCCCTCTCCACAGGTCTGCTTTCCAGCAGATCACCTCCCAGCCTGTCCTGATGGAGTTTATTATTCCTCCCTAGCTGCAGGACTAGGTGTCATAACATGTTTAAATATGGGGAAAACATGATTTCTTTTTCTTGGTTTTAAGTGGCATGACTGTCACAAAACTATAATCTTCTGCGTAAGAAGAATCCACATGTACCTTTGTTGTCAGAAATTATAGCTTACAGCTAACAATCTAACTACATAAGGTGTTTACCATAAGTACAGATGGTGACATTTTTAATAGTAAATTTGCTAAAAAAAAAAAAGGAGCTATTTTCACTCTTCTCTTAAAACTTTCAAGCCAAAGTTAAGGGGAAAAAATATCAGAAATGACAGCATTTTGTGTTGACATTTTTAATGTAAGGTTTGCTTTGGAAAAGTCAAAACATTTGATTTGAAAGCTGCAAAATAATTTTTGGCTGTTTTAAACTGACAATCTAAAATGGAAGGAGATATTCAAGAGTAAACATAGCAAAAGAAAGGATGTTCACATTTATAGATACAGACATTTCTGTTGGACTAAATGAAATAGCTCAGGTCTACCTGACCTGATTTCTGTCTTTGCTCAAGCATTGAATGAGTAATCCAATATCTTCACAGGTTTGTGAGGGATTCTGAAGACACATGCTGCAAATCTTTTAGTTCTGAATCTTTATTTTGATTTCTCAAGATATAGTATATGTTACCTTCATGTTTATGTTTTTCTCATGTGTATGAATTGATAGTACATGTTTGCACACATGAAGGCAAATCACATCTTAGGCTGCATCCAAAAAAGCATGGTCCACAGATCGAGAGAAAGGATTCTGTCATTTTGCTCTGCTCTGATGAGACCTCACCTGCATCCAGCTCTGGATCCCTTGACACAGAAAGGACACAGACCTGATGGAACAGGTCCAGCACAGGGCCACGAAAATGCTCAGGGGGCTGGAAAAAATCTCTTCTATGAGGACAGGATGGGGGAGGTGGAGTGGTTCAGTCTGGGGAAGAGAAGGCTCTAGGGAGGTGTAATAGCAGCCTTACAGTACTTGCAGGAGACCTTACAAGAAGGATCACAGGATGTCAGGTGTTGGAAGGGACCCAAAGAGATCATTGAGTCCAACCCCCCCTGCCAGAGCAAGACCATATAATCTAGTTCAGGTCACAGAGGAACACATCCAGACAGGATTGAAGAAGGAATCCTAAAGAAGGAAGGAGAGTGACTGTTTACAAAGGGCTGCAGTGATAGGATGAGAGGCAATAGTTCTAAATTAGAGAAGGGTAGACTTAGATTGGGTGTCGGGAGCCAGTTCTTTGTCATGAGGGTGGTGGAACACTGGAACAGGTTGCCCAGGGAGGTAGTTGAGGCTCCTTTCCTGGAGATACTCAGGCTGAGGCTCAACAGGGCTCAGGGCACCCTCATCTAGTGGAGGATCTCCCTGATGACTGAGTGGGTTAGGTTAGATGACTTTCGACAGTCCCTTCTAACCCAATCCATTCTATGATTTTATGATTCTGTGATTCATACCTTAGCTACAATCTCCACACTGAGTGCTGTGAACTTTGAGTGTATGCAGTGATCCAGCTGTGGCTGTCTTTGGCAAAATAGGCAGTTTCACAAACATAAGTACTGCATTCCCATTCTGCTCTTGGCAGGAAGTTTTTGCTAAGTGTTCATGAGACAACCTCCAAACAAAGCTTACCCAAATACCCTAAAAGACTCACTTATCTCTGAAGCGTAAAACACACAGTATCACACAGTATCATCAGGGTTGGAAGAGACCTCACAGATCATCAAGTCCAACCCTTTACCACAGAGCTCAAGGCTAGACCATGGCACCAAGTGCCACGTCCAACCTTGCCTTGAACTGCCCCAGAGACGGTGACTCCACCACCTCCCCGGGCAGCCCATTCCAGTGTCCAATGACTCTCTCAGGGAAGAACTTTCTCCTCACCTCCAGCCTAAATCTCCCCTGGCACAGCCTGAGGCTGTGTCCTCTCATTCTGGTGCTGGCCACCTGAGAGAAGAGAGCAACCTCCTCCTGGCCACAACCACCCCTCAGGTAGTTGTAGACAGCAATAAGGTCACCCCTGAGCCTCCTCTTCTCCAGGCTAACCAATCCCAGCTCCCTCAGCCTCTCCTCGTAGGGCTGTGCTCAAGGCCTCTCCCCAGCCTCGTCGCCCTTCTCTGGCTTTGGAAATGTTTATCTCTGGGGACTTTTAAGAATAAGTCATCGCATGTCCTTCCAGCACCATGGCCCAAAGGATAAGCATAGTATGGATTGGAAGGGAGAGATGAGAGGTGTCATTCAGGTCTTTCTTTAAATCCAAGGTAAGTAAAACAAATCACAAGCATTCAATACTCTATACTAGGAAGAAATACTTTACCATGAGGGTGAGGAGATGCTGGAACAGGTAGCACAGAGAGACAGTCTCTGGAAATGTCAAGGTCAGGTTGGATAAGGATTTGAACAGACTGATCTACTGGAAGGTGTCCTTGCCTATGGCAGGAAAGTTGGAACCAGATGATCTTTAAAGTCCCTTCCAACCCAAACCATTTTGATTCTATTATCTCTCATGAGGTTTCCTCATCCAGTGTGCAAGATACGAATCAGCTCACTGAGTCAAGATATTTCTCTTTACTTCCATTCTGCATCTATTTTTCAAGAAGCATGTTGAACTTTTTATACAGATTACTGACAAAGAAGCAGCTGCTCAAAAGTAAATGGTTGGTTACCTGTGCTTACACAACACAGGTTTGTTTGCACATGTCCTGGCTCCCATCTAAATCCCATCATACAATATACAAAAGTGATCCTGAGTTGTGCCGGGGGAGGTCTAGGCTGGATGTTAGGGGGATGTTCTTCACAGAGAGAGTGATCTGCCATTGGAATGGGCTGCCCAAGTGTGCTAGTTTGAGCCTAGCTAGAATGTTTTGGTGAGAAGGATTAGATCACAGGCTGTGAAAGAGAAAAGAACAATGGTGATGTCTAATTCACTCATAGGCTTGCTGAGAGGTCTAAGAACAAGAATCCGAACATAGATTAGGGAGTTGCTGCTGCTTCTGCTGGGGAGCTCGGAGCTGCATTTTTTCCTCTCTCTAGCCTCTCTGCCGTTTCTCTGGTTAATCCACTTTGCTTTCTAACCCCCTGGCCCAACCTCCATTCTTCCTTGGGACTGGGGTAAGGTTGAGAGGGGTGGGAGAAGGTGAAAGCGTGATTGGCAACCCCTCCTGGAGACTCAGGTTTCTGGGAGGGCTGTTGTGTTTCTGTATTACCTTTTACCTTGTCTATTTCTGTATATAAATGTATATACTGTAAATATCTGCTTGTATATTCTGCTGAGCTGTAAATATAAGCTTCATTCAAATTGCCAAAGCTGGCTGAGTCTAGCCTGGGTGATTTCCAAAGTGTTGGGGGACAGGGAACACCCAAACCATCACACCTGGGAGGTGGTGGAGTCACCATCCCTGGACGCGTTCAAGAAAAGCCTGGCTGAGGCACTTAGTGCCATGGTCTGGTTGATTGGACAGGGCTGGGTGCTAGGTTGGACTGGATGATCTTGGAGGTCTCTTCCAACCTGGTCGGTTCTGTTCTGTTCTATTCTACTTCCATAAAATCTCTTCCTAGAGGAGCATTTGTATTAGCTTGTGTTTGCATTATTTGTATTAGAGGGGTATTGTAATTAGCTGAAGTAATTAGATGTTATTTCTCCATCCTATGAGCCACCACTTCATTTTTCTTTAATTTCATCCCTAGCTTCAGTTCTTGCTTGACAATAGCTTCCTCACATGATGTGTACTACGACATTCTGTTCTTAAGGGTTCTTCATTCCTATTATCATGATTTCCAACAAATTCTGTCATGGTTGCCTAAATTGTGGTACATTTTTAACTTATTTCAACATCAGCTCTACGATCATATGGTGTCCACATACATCAACAGAACAATATTACCAACTATTGCTTAAGTTAAAATTTTTATGCCTCGATTTTTCAGCTTTTTAAGTTTCCCATCTGAGGTACAGGGTTGCTGGCAGCCAACTCCGAGGTAAGAGTGACATGCATGCAAGGCAGTGTCTAAAAGGGTCCTTAATGGATATCACAGAATCATAGAATCAGTGAGGGTTGGAAGGGACCACAAGGATCAGCTAGTTCCAAGCCCCATGCCATGCCCAAAGACACCCTACACTAGATCAGGCTGGCCACAGCCTCATCCAGCCTGGCCTTAAACACCTCCAGCAATGGGGCCTCAACCATCTCCCTGGGCAACCCATTCCAGCCTCTCACCACTCTCATGATGAGCAACTTCCTCCTCACGTCCAGTCTGAATCTCCCCACCTCCACCTTTGCTCATTCCCCCTAGTCCTGTCCTTACCTGATAGCCTCAGAATTCCCTCCCCAGCTTTTTTGTAGGCTCCCTTCATATACTGAATGACCACAAGAAGATCACCTTGGAGCCTCCTCTTCTGCAGACTGAACAGCCCCAACTCTTTCAGTCTGTCCTTATAGGAGAGGTACTCCAGCCCTCTGAGCATCCTTGTGATATACTTCACTGTAGCTTGAATCCAGCTCTAGGAATCACCAGTTCATAGTTCTGCGCTCCTCTGCTATGCCACAGCCTTTCATTGCAGTCCTTTCCCAGCTTCCTCCAATACCTCTCAATAAATGGGGAAAACACAGAATTTAAATTAGCTTAGGAAGGCTTTCTAAGGTTCTATCCTCTGTGAACAAATACTTGCTCCTACTTAGTGTACTCTATATTAAAGTCTCTAACATTTAGAGTTGAAGCAAATGACAATTATTTTCTTCCTACAATTGTCAAACCTTGTATTTAATTACAGAGGGTGCAGAGATTACATACTCAGAAGCACTTTAAGAAATGTCAATCACAAATCATTTGCCTGAATTTTTTTTTGTTCAGACTTTACCTTTCTAAATTTGGTAGGGTTTTGTTTTTTTTGGTTTTGTTCTTTTTTTGATGTTATTGATGTGTTTGTTTGTTCTGGATTTGTTGTTGTTAAATTTCTATTTATTTCTTTATTCATTTTTACTTAACCAGAGCAAGGTATAAGTATCAGGTAAAATAGAACTCTTGCAAGGGTCAGCAACTCTCTTTTGGAATAGGGGAAATAGAAAGATGGTCAAATAAGTAATGAAACCATCAAAATGAAGTGTTTAATATGGTTATTCATATTGTGTGCATGTTTAACTGTTACTGGGTGTATAGAATCACAGAATCAACCAGGTTGGAAAAGACCACCTGGATCATCCAGTCCAACCTAGCACCCAGCCCTAGCCAATCAACTAGATCAAGGCACTGAGTGCCTCAGCCAGGCTTTTCTTCAGCACCTCCATGGATGGTGACTCCACCATAGAATCAACCAGGTTAGAAGAGACCTCCAAGGTCATCCAGTTCAACCTAGCACCCAGACCTATCCAATCAACTGGACCATGGCACTAAGTGCCTCATACAGGTTTTTCTTCAGCACCTCCAGGGACAGCAACTCCACCATAAAATCATAGAATCAAGCAGGTTGGAAGAGGTATCCAAGCTCATCCAGTCCAACCTAGCACCCAGCCCTAGCCAATCAACTAGACCATGGCACCAAGTGCCTCAACTGCTTCCTTGCTGTGTGGGTGCTGGAGCCCTGGAACAGGCTGCGGAGAGAGGCTGTGGATTCTCCCTCTCTGAAAACACCTGGGCAGCCCATCCCAATGGCAAATCTCTCTCTCTGTGAAGAACTTCCTCCTAACATCCATAACTTAGTATGACTTTTTAATGGGTCATAAATTGTAGAATAATACGTAATTTGATTTTAATCTTCCAGAAAGAGATCTCTGCACTCATTCAAAGCTTTTTATCCTATTTAACTTCCTTAGAAAGAGTGAAAAACTGTTGACAGTCATATTTATATATCTGTGAATGTATATGTATTGTATAATATGTTTACAAAGAAGCAAACAATCTTATTTTTGAAGGAAATGAAGGGCCATATATGTCTCTTCACTTAACTCTTTTAAAACAACCCAGATGTTGTCATTCCCATGCAGTATGTGCTTGCTTTAACTGAAACAAGTGGGTAAGTTTCTTCAGAAAGATACTGAATAAATATATTTTAACATAGTGACTAATGTAAGGTAGAAAGGTAGGTAAGGGACAAGACTTACAAGGTGCAGATTTGGGTAGAAAGCTTTTTAGAAACCTGGATAAATATCAGATAAAATGAGAAGGGAAGGAACAAATCAGGAATTTGCAATAAATACTGGGGAGGGAAAGAACAAAAAAAAAGACTTCCTTGCTGTCTACAACTACCTGAAAGGAGGTTGTAGCCATGTGGGGGTTGGTCTCTTCTCCCAGAAAACCAGCAACAGAACAAGGGGACGCAGTCTCAAGTTGTGCCAGGGGAAGTATAGGCTGGATGTTAGGAGGAAGTTGTTGTCAGAGAGAGTGATTGGCATTGGAATGGGCTGCCCAGGGAGGTGGTGGAGGCACCACCCCTGGAAGTGTTCAAGAAAAGCCTGGCTGAGGCACTTCAAGATTTCCTACTTGTTTTTTAATGCTTGCAACTACCTGAAAGGAGGTTGTAGCCAGGTGGGGTTGGTCTCTTCTCTCAGACAACCAGCAACAGAACAAGGGGACACAGTCTCAAGTTGTGCTGGGGGAGGTCTAGGCTGGATGTTAGGAGGAAGTTGTTGCCAGAGAGAGGGATTGGCATTGGAATGGGCTGCCTAGAGAGGTGGTGGAGGCACCATCCCTGGAGGTCTTCAAGAAAAAAACTGGCTGAGGCACTTAGTGCCATGGTCTAGTTGATTGTCTAGGGCTGTGTGCTAGGTTAGACTGGATGATCTTGGAGGTCTCTTCCAACCTGGTTGATTCTATGGTTCTATGAAATGATTATGAAGATGAAGTAAAATATGAGGAAGACAAATGAGAAAACCAGAATTAATAACAAAAGTTGTGCTGCAGCAGTTCTGTGCTACCAATTTAAGTTTCAACCCTCTGTATTCTTTCATTCAAAACCTTTTTCTGAAGTAGTTTTGGAGACCTAAATGGGAAAAAGTTTATCTTTTGGATAAATACCTGAACCTTGTGTGAAGCAAAAAAGGATGTCAGTTGTACTAATTCAATTGAAATACATCTTCATAATTCTTCTTTTTTTCTTTCTTTCTTTTGAGACATCATCTCATTTTGTATTTCATGCAGTATAAGCACAATGGTTTGTCACAGTTCATTTGTGCATTATGCTGATGAGCATCTCGAAGTGTTGGGTCTTTGACTTTGGGTGGTACAGAGGAATGCATCCAGACAGACCTTGAATGTCACAGGATCACAGGATGTCAGGGGTTGGAAGGGACCCAAGGAGATCATCAAGTCCAACACCTCTGACACAGCAGGACAGTACCATCTAACACAGACCACAGAGGAACACATCCAGACAGGCCTTCAAAGTCTCCAGAGAAGGAGACTCCGCAACCTCTCTGGGGAGCCTGTTCCAGTGCTCTGGGACCCTTACAGTGACGAAGTTCCCCCTTGTGTTGAGGCGGAGCCTCTTGTGCTGCACCTTACACCCATTGCTCCTCGTCCTATCCCAGGAAGCAGTGAGCAGAGCCTGTCCCCCCACTCCTGACCAGCCCTCAGACATTTATAAACATGTATTAAATCCCCTCTAAGTCTTCTCTTCTCCAGACTTGCAGAAGTTCTTGACCACAGCTTAGCTGATCATTAAACACGATATAGTGGACCAGACAAATAGCACACAGACTTGAAAACAGGACCATACAAAGGTTATCCTCTAACTCAATCATATTTACAATAATGACTGGAACCTCTGATTAGGTTAAATCCATTCCTCCCCTTTCAGAGCAAAGGGACAGTCGAGCACATCAAAAAGCTCATTGATTGGATGTCTCTGAGATGCACACTGCTGGGGAGTATGCAAACCTCAGAGAAGGATTTCTGTCTGTTGGAGCAACTGCTTTTAAGAGATGGTATTTCTAATACAGACATTTGTTATCAAAAGCACACTTGAAATTCTACTGTCATTGGATGCTGTAATTTAAGGATTAAAGTCAACATTTTTCCATGGCATTGTTTGTTTCTCCTGTGAAAGAACTACTGATGCAGCGCATCCAGATTAAGATCGATTAACAATTCAGTGAATTTTGCCCAGCAGCTATAATCGTTGGTTGCCTTAGCAACTTGGAAGATTAAATCACAAGATAAAATCCAGTGGGTTCAATTAAAAATTCTTGTTGAGATTCAAATTTCCTTTGAGGGTGAAAATGACCAGTGTTCTAAAATGCATTTGAGAATTCTCAGGAGTTGCCTCCTTTTCTTTCGGTGTCATTTATTAAAAATGAAATATAAATCTCATCTAACAGGCAGGAAATATTTACCTACTGTAATTTACTGTTGGTATTGATGCACCAGGAATAATGAAGCTTGGTGGCTTTGTTAAATAGCAAGGCAAAGGCTAAACTTTATCTTACTGACAGAAGAATTTGATTTATCATGTTCACTAGGCTATGTTTTCCTGTATTTGATACCAGCCAGGATTTATGTTAGTATTGGTCCTACACATAATTCAAAAAGCAGCAACTTTTAATGAACTTTTGATGTAGTATGCAAGGGATCTGCTGGAGAGGGTCCAGCAGAGGGCTACGAGGGACTGGAGAGCGTGCCTTATGAGGAGAGGCTGAGGGACCTGGGGCTTTTTAGGCTGGAGAAGAGAAGACTGAGAGGGGATTTAATCAGTGTTTCTGAACATCTGAGGGCTGGTCAGGAGTAGGGGGACAGGCTCTGCTCACTTGCTCCCCGGGATAGGACAAGGAGCAATGGGTGTAAGTTGCAGCACAAGAGGTTCTGCCTCAACACAAGCAGGAGTTTCTTTACTGTAAGGGTCCTAGAACGCTGGAGTAGGCTCCCCAGAGAGGCTGTGGAGTCTCCTTCTCTGGAGACTTTCAGGGCCTGTCTGGATGCATACTTCTGTGGTTTGTGCTAGATTGTGTGGTCCTGACATCCTGCTGGGCAACCCATTGCAGGCACTCACCACTCTCATGCTCAACAACTTCCTCCTCACGGCCAATCTGAGTCTCCCCACCTCCAGCTTTACTCCAGTCCCCCTAGTCCTGTCACTCCCTGAGAGCCTAAAAAGTCCCTCCCCAGCTTTTTTGTAGGCCCCCTTCAGATAGTGGAAGGCTACAAGAAGCTCATCTGAGGGCCTCCTCTTCTCCAGACTGAACAGCCCCAACTCTTTCAGTCTGTCCTCATAGCAGAGCTGCTGCAGCCCTCTGAGCATCCTCATGGCCCTTCTCTGAACACACTCCAGCATCTCCACATTCTTCTTGTAATAGAGGCTCCAGAACTGGATGCAGTACTCCAGGTGGGGTCTCAGCAGAGTGGAGCAGAGGGGGAGAATCACCTCCCTTGCCCTGCTGGCCACACTTCTGATGCAGCCCAGGATCTGGTTGCCCTCCAGACTGCAAGTGCACACTTGGTTGGCTTTCTGGGCTGCAAGCGCACGCTGCTGGCTCATGTCGAGCTTCTTGCCCACCAGCACCCCCAAGTCCCTCTCTTCAGGGCTTCTTTTGAAAGAATTCATTTAAAAAAGTGAAATAAAAAGAAATAAATAGAATGAAAAAAAAGTAAATGCTACTGTAATGTTCCAGACACCAAGAGAAAAAACAGTGTCCTCCATTTAGAGGGATAACAAAAGAAGTCAGCCCTTTCATTCTCTGCTTAATTCACTTCATTACGTTTTGGAGTTTGATGCATATCCTACAAGATACTGAAATGATATCTCAGTTGTGCTGAACACTGGTGAATTTCACAGCTAAAAGTAATAACAATCAGAGAATGGAAAGTTGATCTGAAATTGAATATATTGCATAGATAAACCACCATCACCTGGCAGCTGAACTCCTTTGGGCCCTCTATCAGCAGGAAATCTTTGCAGAGATATTTTATTCTAAAAATTATCCCTTGAAACCTTTTTTTTTTTTATATATATAATTCCAGAAGTTATAACAAATTATGTTAAGTTACAGGGTAGGCCTAAAGCATGATCCTAGAAGCTTCAAAATTCTGAATCTAGTTTAGCACATGAAAGTGTAGCTCTGGGGGGGAAAAATACGTAGGATAAAGTATAGGAATTAAAGCATGGCAAGATAAAAAAGAAGCCAGAGACTGGAAAATAATTTTTTGGGTGTACTTTAAGAAGTCCTCTTTTTTGTAGCATGCCCAAAATTTTGTCTGTGTTACGACTGGGGAAGAGGAACTTTCTGATTGCTAGAAGCAATTTGATGGAATTTAGTGAGAATGGAAATTCTCTTACCTCTTTTGCTGGAAGGCACTTCTTGGTTTTCTGGTGGCCATTGTCTACAACTACCTGAAGGGAGGTTGTAGCAAGGTGGGGTTGGGCTCTTCTGCCAGGCAACCAGCAAGAGAACAAGGGGACACAGTCTCAGGTTGTGCTGGGGAAGTATAGTCTGGATGTTAGGAGGAAATTGTTGGCAGAGAGAGTGATCGGCATTGGAATGGGCTGCCCAGGGAGGTGGTGGAGTCACTGTCCTTGGAGGTGTTCAAGTAAAGCCTGGCTGAGGCACTTAGTGTCATGGTCTGGTTGATTGGCTGGGGCTGGGTGCTAGGTTGGACTGGCTGATCTTGGAGGTCTCTTCCAACCTGGTTGATTCTATGATTCTATGAATATGTCCTTGCAATTTGAGTAATTCATTGTTTTTATTTTATGTAATGTTTATGATGGATTTCGCAATGCCAGCACAGAAATGTCATGCAGAAGTGAGCCTGGGAGCTGCACTGAATTGTAGCTTTGATAAACTTTGCCTCGGTGTTGGTGAGAAATCTGCTCTGTTGCTGTGTTATTTACGGAAGTGCTCTGCAGTTCTACATCATTCTCAAATGACTTTCTCTCTTTTTAAGCTCTTTGTTATGGAATCCAAAGTTAAAAAACTTATGCTAGCTTCACCCCTGCTCTACATGCCTTTCTTAATTTCAATTACTAATTGAAAAGGAATCATCTGGGAATAGGCCAGAGGGAAATTGATGTGATGAATGAATGGGTCTTTTCCTTGGTTTCCTTGTCCCAATATAAAAAAAGGCTAAAGGGAGAAGGCACAAGAGGCTTACAAATAACTTTGTATATATTCTTGGAAATTTAAACAGATTGCTATGCACTTTTTGCAATCATTGATTGGAAGGGTTGGGTGCTAGATTGGACTGCATGATCTTGGAGGTCTCTTCCAACCCGCTTGATTCTATGATTCTATGATTCTGTGGTCTAGTTGATTGGCCAGGGCTGGGTGCTAGGTTGGACTGGATGATCTTGGAGGTCTCTTCCAGCCTGGTTGATCCTATGGTTATGCATTATGTATTTTAGATGTGATTAATAATGTAGAAACTTACTGGTTTTGTTGTTGTTTTAATGATGTTGACCTATAAAGCAGTTTTAATCTGTGTAGTCTGAAAGGCTTTCCAGAGATCACTATTGCCATTGTCTTCTAAATTGGTGAAACAAAGATATGGCATGTGAAAAAGAAAGGCCTTCAAGTCTAAAAACACTGCACAACAAATTCATGGCTGAGCTCCCACCTCAGTTTTCTGAGTCTTTTCCAGTGTCCTAGCAATTCTCTCCCATCACTAATGCCCATTTTTGTACATAGCAAGGAATGAAATAAAATCAACCAGGTTGGAAGAGACCTCCAAGACCATCCAGTCCAGCCTAGCACCCGACCCTATCCAGCCAACTAGACCATGGCACTAAATGCCTCAGCCAGGCTTTGCTTCAACATCTCCAGGGACAGTGACTCCACCACCTCCCGGGGCAGCCCATTCCAACAGCAAATCACTCTCTCTCTGGGAAGAACTTCCTCCTACATCCTGTCTATACCTCCCCTGGCACAACTTGAGACTGTGTCCCCTTGTTCTGTTGTTGGTTGCCTGGCAGAAGAGACCAACCCCCACCTGGCTAACAGCCTCCCTTCAGGTATTTGTAGACAACAATGAGATCCCCCCTGAGCCTATTCCAGGCTAAACACCCCCAGCTCCCTCAGCCTCTCCACACAGGGCTGTGCTCCAGGCCCCTCACTATACCTTCATCGCCCTTCTCTGGACACGTTCCAGTATCTCAGCCTCTCTCTTGAATTGAGGAGCCCAGACTACTGCCATTGTCTTTTGAATTGGTGAATCAAAGATATGGCGTGTGAAAAGGAAGGACCTTCAAACCTAACAACACCGTGCAGTAATTTCATGGCTGAGCTCCCAGTTCAGTTCTCTGAGTCTTTTCCAGTGCCCTAGCAGTTCTCTCCCATCACTAATGCTCGTTTTTGTAGATAACAAGGAAATCTTTTTGTTCTAAAGTAAATTGTCTGCAACAAGTCAGAGATGCTTCAACAGGACAGCAGGACTTCAGGCATGCTTAGTGCCATGGTCTAGTTGATTGGTTAGGGCTGGGTGCTAGGTTGGACTGGATGATCTTGGAGGTCTCTTCCAACCTGGTTGATTCTATGATGGATGAGTGCTGAAGGAGTCATGTTAACAGATGCTGATGAAAACTCCTCTTTCCTAGCCATAAGGATTACACAGTATCAGAGTGCCTAGTTTAGAAGTCTGTGTAATTTGCAAGGCAGACGTTTTTGAAGGCACATGTACAAAGCCCATGCCTTCTTTGAATGCAACTTTAAAAGTAGATCTCAAAAAAAAAAGAAAGAAAATCAAAAGACTCCTTGTGTACCAACACCATCAAGGGAACTGCCTGATGGATTGTAATATTAAATGCTTTCTGCTGTGCAAGAAGATTTGAATGAGAGTTACATTAGCAGACTGATGCATTGCCCAGCTCTTCAGCTTGCCTAGACAAGTAACTTGGTAATGGTGGTGTGGGTTAGGAAGGTAATGTGGGTTAGGAATTTTCTCCCCCTCTCACTGTTTGAAATTTACCAGACTAGATGGCTTGTGGAAGTAAGATGAAGTTATAATTACAGCGTGGCCAAATTTGCAAGCATGTATATATTGGATCTAAAAATAATAGTTATGAATTATTAATATTAATTTCTGTATGGATATTAATATTTATGATTAATATTCAAAATTTGGGGGAATTCCCTGACATTCTTTAGATTTTTCAGTCGGCAGGAAACGTTTGCACAGAATTTAACAGTTTAAACAACCAGAAGTTGGAGAACAGCAACAACAGAACAGGAAAATTCTAGCTACACCCATGGAGTTTTGGCATTCACTCCAGCAGATGCACTCATGACTCTTTTGGTCCCTCAGTAAGTCCCCTCTATCAAAGACACTTTCAAAGTCGCAGTGATGATCCCAGGGTAACATATGAAATATTTCAGGCAGAGGGGAAGGAGTTGCTGCTAAACTGCTAGTGCTTGCTGCAACAAGTGGCAGCCTTCATGAGCTGCAAAATATGAGAGGCAACAAAGCTCCCTGCAGACAAAGGCAGGTGCAGAAAAACTAATGCAGAAAGGCTCAGTTTTTAAATCCTGCCCCTTTAAATACTTCATTGTGAAAATCAAACTGGCCAATAGGCACCAGCACCATTGTTCTGGCCAATGAATTGAAAGCTCTGTGCCCCCTTTGACCATGCAGGCACGGCGAGGGCAGCACAAGACACCTGATACATGGTGCTAAGCCCCCCAGCCCTCAAGGCTTTGCTGGGGCCAAACCCTTACTGTTTGCTCATCCAACTCACTCCCAGGTCCTGGCACATCAGAAGGAGAGCAAGGGTTAAGCCTGCCTGGCAAGATTTATGCCCTACCAAGACATATATGCAATATATATGCATGTATATACATGGATTTACAATTATATCAAATTGGAAATAACACAGAAATCCAAACTCCCTCCTAGACAAAGGAGACTGCACAGAAGAGCTCAGAGGTACCTTTCTTTCTCCCTCTCTATCTCCTATCATAGAATCAAGCAGTTTGGAGGAGACCTCTAAGATCATACAGTCAAACCTATAATATAGGAATGAAATAGACCTCATCATTGTTTTCTTTTCATAGCTAATCATCTAATTTCTCTCATAAAAATATTCCAATTTTCTCTCATTAAAATATTCCAATTGGCCTCAAACCAACACAATCATATCACAGAATCCACCAGGTTGGAAAAGACCTCCAAGATCATCCAGTCCAACGTAGCACCCAGCCCTAGCCAATCAACTAGACCATGGCAATAAGTGCCTCAGCCAGGCTTTGCTTCAACACCTCCAGGGACAGTGACTCCACCACCTCCCTGGGCAGCTCATTCCAATGCCAATCACTCTCTCTGCCAACAACTTCCTCCTAACATCCAGCCTAGACCTCCCATAGTACATCTTGAGACTGTGTCCCCTTGTTTTGTTGCTGGTTGCCTGGCAGAAGAGACCAACCCCACCTGGCTACATCCTCCCTTCAGGTAGCTGCAGGCAGCAATGAGCTCTGCCCTGAGCCTCCTCTTCTCCAGGCTGCACACCCCCAGATCCCTCAGCCTCTCCTCACAGGGCTGTGCTCCAGGCCTCTCAGCAGCATCACTGCCCTTCTCTGAACACATTCCAGTATCTCAACATCTCTATTCAATTGAGGAGCCCAGAACTGGACACAGGACTCAAGGTGTGACCTGACCAGCGCTGAACAGAGGGGAAGAATAACCTCCCCTGTCCTGCTGGCCACACTGTTCCTGTTACAGGCCAGTCACCCAAATTATAAGAGAGTATATAGCTGGTTGAGGTAGAATCAGGTAGTTTTTCATGTTTGCTGTTCTACAACTCAAAAAATAATCTATGCCAAGAAAGCATCATTCAGTAGCTTATGTGTTGGCTCATGAAATTCCATTGGCCTAGTAAGTGGAGGTGCTGATGGAGAGAGATTGTGCTTTAAGGCAGCTCTCAGTGAGAAAGGTGAGAGAGAGGACAATGGGTTTGCATCATGCTGTAGGCTTTAGCAGCTTGCTTTCCAGCTGCCCAGCACATCCAGGGCAGTTGCTGGCATGTAATATGTAGTGAAGATGGATAAGTACCACACCTCCTGGAGAGCATACAAGCAAATCATTGTGCCAGCAAGACAGCAACAGGATTTTGATCTCTAAAGCAAGGAGGTAAATGAGGAAATAATTCTATTTCTCACCCAGGCCCACCTTAAACATTAGTTCAGTGAATTTTCTCCATTTTCTATATCCTGCCTACCTACATTTCTTTAAGTTATGAAGTCTTAGCAACTCTTTTACTGAAATTACTGTATCAGAACAAAAAGGTTTGGTTATGGGTGCTTGCTTTCAATTCTGTTCACAGAACTGGGATCAGCCTGACAGTTTTTTTCCTGTCAAATCTTTCTCTGATTTCTGGAATTAATACATAACTTTTAGCATTAATGCATAATAGATCCCTGCCTTTTGCATCTTTCAGATCAAGTTTTCATTTTAATACTAAAATCAGGGTGTGAGTTAATAAAGTGCAGTGGCATTCAGCTTAACTATTTCATTGCTTTCTGCAGATACTTCTGCTGAAAAATGTCAGGCATTAAAATAACATAAATCAATGCTAATAACCATCACTAAGATATCCTTAATATACCCTTTAAGGTAATATATAACATTGTGAAGTCTAATGAGGCAGAAATATGTAGTTTGCAGTCTTGGTGCTGATTATCTCTACTTATATAGAGTGCATGTGTGAAACTAATGTTTTACAGGCCACCTTATTGTGGACTTTCTGTATCTGAAGGGGGCCTAGAAAAAAGCTGGGGAGGGACTTTTCAGGATATCAGGGAGTGACAGGACATGGGGGAATGGAGCAAAGCTGGAGATGGGGAGGTTCAGACTGGATATGAGGAAGATGATGTTCAGCATGAGAGTGGTGAGAGCCTGGAATGGGTTGCCCAGGGAGGTGGTTGAGGCTCCATCCTTGGAGGTGTTTAAGGCCAGGCTGGATGAGGCTGTGGGCAGCCTGCTCTAGGGTAGGGTGTCCCTGCCCATGGCAGGAGGGTTGGAACTAGATAATCTTTGTGGTCTCTTCCAACTCTGACTGATTCTATGATTCTAGTTGCATTCAAGAAGTCTTCCTCTTGACTGTCTTGGCAATATCATTGTCTTCCTCAAATATCAAGTCAAGTGAGGCCAATTTGTCTGTTTCCAGTTTGACCCATATGTAACTGAGGCTTTGTACAACCCTGACTGATTCTATGATTCTATAATTTTGAGAACATGTCTGGTATTGGCATGTTTTACAGTCCTTTCCTTGCAGCACACAAGAGAAAGCTCTGTGGGTATTATTGAGCTTAGTGGGGGAAAAAAAATGTCTTATGAAATTTTCAAGTGATACGTTTGGGGATGGTAGAGCAGTCTGGCAGCACATTAATCTTGACAAGGGTTATCTGTCCCTGGTGAAAAAGCATGATAAGGTGCCATCCTTTTAAATCTCCTGGAAACATATGGACAGGAAGGATGGTGAATGTTTAAGCAACCAAGTTTTTGTAGAACTTTAATTCCTAAATAATGTGCCCAAGGACTAACTTTAAATGGGTCTATCCTTGGATATTGTCAAGTAGTCTCTTGAAATAAGTGATTACACTTGCAGCCAGAGACCCTGGCTATGAAATCATATATACTATCTGGAGCAAACAGTAGGCATGACTTGCTTCAGCAATAAGAAAGGGCTATGTTGCTGGGCCTGCAAAAGAAAAGATATTTCTCTTAAATAGTTACTGGAGAGCCCAGCAGAATTCCAAAAGAGGTAATTGTAAGTGAAGATACAGGTGAGGGTGCAGCCCCATAGCACGAAGGTGCACTTTGAGGTTTGAAAAGACATTTGCACATGCTTAAAGTACACTGGAATGATCTGGTGCTTTTCCTGACACAGCTGAGCATCTGTGTCTGTGGAACCCAAATATTTCAATTCATCCTTCTAGAAAGCCAGTAGAAATCTATCAAAAAAACTGTACTGAGACTAGGGTGTCTTTGAATGCCACCAATCTTATTAAATCAAATGTTCTTCTGAGTGCTATTCTTAACTATCCTAATTAATTATGCAGAAGGGTATAATTACATATTCTGATCTGTCAACTCCTGAAAAAAAACACAAATGAGCATTTTCTGCTTGGTGGTACAGGATGTTTATGAAAGCTGTGCCATGGCATGATTCACCTGCTTTATAGACATCTAAAAGTTAGTTATCTCAGCCTAAGCTTAGCATTCCTTTGGCCCTCTCCACAGTATTAGCTATCTGAAGGGAGGCTGTAGCCAGGTGGGGGTTGATCTCAGCAACAGAGCAAGGGTACACAGTCTCAAGTTGTGCCAGAGGAGGTATAGGCTGGATATTAGGAGGAAGCTCTTGCCAGAGAGGGTGATTGGCATTGGAATGGGCTGCCCAGGGAGGTGGTGGAGTCTCTTCCAACCTGGTTGATTCTATGATTCTACAATCTCTGGGTCCCTGATTCTCAGTGGCAAAAAGCAGGCATATTATGTTGTAAGTTTTGTGTGATGACTAATCTGAGATCACGTGAGAAGGGATGAAACATTCTCAGAAATCCCAGGATGAAGCCATGCATAGGTGCAGATGGATTTTCAGGGATGCTGCAGCCTATGTGGGACCCCAAACTGGCAATTAGGAGGGTTGTATTGCAGAATGTAGCACCTGGAAGGAGTTAACTCCTTTAAAGCAAAGCAGGGTTTGACTATTCAGGAATCAATAGTGCTTGTATAGAGGCAATGAAGCTGGTAAGAGGCCTGGAACACAGCCCTGTGAGGAAAGGCTAAGGAAACTGGGGATGTTTAGCCTGGAGGAGGCTCAGGGGTGACCTTATTGCTGTCTACAACTACCTGAAGGGAGGCTGTAGCCAGGTGGGAGTCATTTCTTCTGCCAGGCAACCAGTAACAGAACAAGGGGACAGTATGTCAAGTTGCACCAGGGGAGGTCTAGGCTGGATGTTAGGAGGAAGCTTTTCCCAGAGAGAGTGATTGGCATTGGAATGGGCTGCCCAGGAAAGTGGTGGAGTTGCCATCATTGGAGGTGTTGAAGCAAAGCTTGGCTGAGGCACTTAGTGCCATGGTCTAGTTAACTGGCTAGGACTAGGTGCTAGGTTGGACTGGATGATCATGGAGGTCTTTTCCAACCTGGTTGATTCCATGATCCTATAATTCTATGATTTGCACAATTTAGAACATGGCAAACATTCCCCAAGATTATTTTGCAGCTACAGCTTCAGACCTGCATCTATACCATGTAACATTAAAATCATTTGAATAATTGTAAAGATACCCAGACACAGTCTATTTTTGAGCCAAATTAGAGCTTTTTTTGCTGCTTCTTTCAAAACCAAACCATATAACAGTAGAGAACAAGTAGCAGCTCTCTGGCCATGGCAATTTTCCCAGTATCATCTGTGAGTGGCAGCTCTACCTTAGCATTTAACCGCTCTGCAGAGCAGGAGGTACTGACCTTCCCAAATGATTATGAGGTTTTACAGAATGGAGAGACCACAGCAAGGCCAGTATAACAGGCAAAACTGACATTGCTTCGTTTGCAAGTGGTGTCAGTCTGCCAGACTGCTGTTAAAACGACCTTCTTTTTCTGTGCGGCGCTGCTTCGTTCTCTGTGCTTGGTTCAGCATTTGACCAGGCCTATTACTGGTGCAATCTCCACAGTCAAAACATGTTGAAATGTTTGTATTTATTTATCTGTTTGTTTGGTTGTTTTTTTTTTTAAACTTATTTCAGTTTGAGTTTAGTTGTTGGGGTTTGGTTTTGTTGTCTTGGGTTTTTTGTTCGTTCATTTGCTTTTTCTTGCTTTAGTTTTTCTCTTTGCTTTAGCCCAGGTAAAATATGGGTCAGTAATGTTTGAGTTTCTATATTTTGAGAAGTGGGAAGATATAACCTATGCAGTCAATCATAAAATGTACTATCAAAGCAAAGGAATCACAGAATCACAGAATTTCTTAGATTGGACAAGACCTTCAAGAGCATCGAGTCCAATCATTAGTTTCACACTGACAAATCCTGGACTAAACCAAATCCCTCAGCACAACATGTAATCACTATGAATTGCTATGGTTGGAAAGGACCACCAGTGTCATCTACTCCAACCTTCATCCCAGCATCCTTAATCACTAGACAATAGCCTCTTTCACCCCAGCAGCCTTAATCACTAGACCACAGCTTCAATTGCCACATCCACACTCCTTTTAAACATCTCCAGTGATTTCAACCCATCCTCTTTAACATCTTCATAGATGATCTGGATGAGGGCATGGAGTCAGTCATCAGCAAGTTTGCAGATGACACAAAGCTGGGGGCAGATGTGACTGGGTTGGAGGGCAGAAGGGCTCTGCAGCGGGACCTTGACCGCCTGGACAGATGGGCAGAGTCCAATGGGATGGAGTTCAATAGCTCCAAGTGCAGGGTGCTGCAGTTTGGCTACAACAACCCCATGGAGAGATACAGGCTGGGGTCGGAGTGGCTGGAGAGCAGCCACACAGAGAGGGATCTGGGGGTACTGATTGATACCCGCCTGAACATGAGCCAGCAGTGTGCCCAGGTGGCCAAGAGAGCCAGTGGCATCCTGGCCTGCATCAGCAATGGTGTGGTCAGCAGGAGCAGGGAGGTCATTCTGCCCCTGTACTCTGCACTGGTTAGACCACACCTTGAGTACTGTGTTCAGTTCTGGGCCCCCCAGTTTAGGAGGGACATTGAGATGCTTGAGCGTGTCCAGAGAAGGGCGACGAGGCTGGGGAGAGGCCTTGAGCACAGCCCTACGAGGAGAGGCTGAGGGAGCTGGGATTGGTTAGCCTGGAGAAGAGGAGGCTCAGGGGTGACCTTATTGCTGTCTACAACTACCTGAGGGGTGGTTGTGGCCAGGAGGAGGTTGCTCTCTTCTCTCAGGTGGCCAGCGCCAGAATGAGAGGACACAGCCTCAGGCTGTGCCAGGGGAAATTTAGGCTGGAGGTGAGGAGAAAGTTCTTCCCTGAGAGAGTCATTGGGCACTGGAATGGGCTGCCCGGGGAGGTGGTGGAGTCGCCGTCCCTGGAGCTGTTCAAGGCAGGATTGGACGTGGCACTTGGTGCCATGGTCTAGCCTTGAGCTCTGTGGTAAAGGGTTGGACTTGATGATCTGTGAGGTCTCTTCCAACCCTGGTGGTGGTGATACTGTGAACTCCACCACCTCCCTGGGCAGCCTGTTCCAGTTCCTGACCAACCGCTCAGTAAGGAACTTCCTCCCAACATCCAACCTAAACCTCTCCTGATGTAATGTCCCTTCACATCTTCTTTTTGTCTTAATCCTTTATGTCGTGATGAAGGAGTTTTGAAGGAAGACTCTTTTTTGGTTTCTGAGTCACAGGCATAAAAGATTCTCTCATAAACTAAAAACCTCTGAGGCAGAATGAGATGCTTAAAAAAATGCTTGAAGAGTAACAGATTTGAAATGAATTATTAATGCATTATTGATCTTTTTTTTTTCTTAAAGAACTTGGAAGAATTTTTTGGTTTGCATTTTAGAAAGTTGCCTAATTTCTACTTCACAAAATAAGTTATTGCT
Organism: Pogoniulus pusillus; assembly: GCF_015220805.1. Taxonomy (NCBI): domain Eukaryota; kingdom Metazoa; phylum Chordata; class Aves; order Piciformes; family Lybiidae; genus Pogoniulus; species Pogoniulus pusillus. The sequence goes on from NC_087266.1 coordinate 5,858,015, forward strand.
TAAGCCTTGCTAAGTTGGATGAGTTGGAAGCACAGGAAAAGGAGTTTAGGGGGGGAAATGCCAGATAATTGTCCACCTCTTCTGAGGAATCTATGCTGGACTGAGCTGGAAAATAAAGGGAGTGAGGTTGAAAAGGATGACATTCTGTCCACAGGGAGGTTATTGTGCCCCTGTACTCAGCACTGCTCAGGCCACACCTTGAGTGCTGTGTCCAATTCTGGGCTCCTCAATTCAAGAGAGATGTTGAGGTGCTGGAACGTATCCAGAGAAGGGCAACAAAGCTGGTGAGGGGCCTGGAACACAGCCCTGTGAGGAGAGGCTGAGGGAGCTGGGAGTGTTTAGCCTGGAGAAGAGGATGCTCAGGGCTGACCTTGGTGCTGTCTACAACTACCTGAAGGGAGGCTGTAGCCAGGTGGGGGTTGGTCTCTTCTGCCAGGCAACCATCAATAGAACAAAGGGACACAGTCTCAAGTTGTGCTGAGGGAAGTATAGGGTGGATGTTAGGAAGAAGTTCTTCACAGAGAGAGTGATTTCCCATTGGAATGGGCTGCCCAGGGAGGTGGTGGAGGCACCATCCCTGGAGGTGTGGAAGCAAAGCCTGGCTGAGGCACTTAGTGCCATGGTCTAGTTGACTGGCCAGGGCTGGGTGCTAGGTTGGACTGGATGATCTTGGAAGTCTCTTCCAACCTTGTTGATTCTATGATTCTATGATTATAAATAAATAAGAAAGAAAAAGAAAGTGAAGACACTGACAATAGGGAATCTAAGACAAGAGAGCCCAGGCTGCACATTCATAACATGTTTGTTTTTCATGGATGGGTTTGACAGAGAATTAATATGTGTGGGAAGATGCATACTGTGTTTGATGCAGATAATACACTACCTGTGACCCTAATGACAGAGGACTAGAAAGAGAGAAACACAGCAAATGAACATGAGTGCCCTCCTAGAGATGCTCTGAATTAATGGAGTTCAATAACTGGGTACAATTGTTCATATGATAGAGTGCCAGGAGCTGTCAGCAGGGATTGGTTAGTGGAAAATAGTAACAATCTATAACATTAATTGAAAGGTTAACAAAATAACAGTGAGATGGAGCTTGAGACCTTGTCTGCAGCTGGAGCTGGAGTGTACAGAAAATGTTTTGGTTATTAACATTGAAGTTATCTCAGTAACTGTCAACAAAGAAACAAAAAACCCTACAACCCACCACCACCCCCCAAAAAAACCTAATGAAAAAATCCAACTTGTGCTGGACACTGTCTGTCACAAGCTCCTGGCAAAGCTTGTGGCTTGGACAGATTGACTCTGTGCTAGGTCAAGAACAAGCTGGAGGGCCAGACCCAGAGAGTGGTGGTGAATGGTGCCACATCCAGTTGGCAGCTGTCACTAGTGGTGTGCCCCAAGGATCAGTGCTGGGCCCAGTCCTGTTCAATATCTTTATTGATCATTTGGATGAGGGGATTGACTCCAGCATCACTAAGTTTGCAGATGACACCAAGCTAGGAGCAGGTGTGGATCTGTTGCAGGGTAGGAGCGCCCTGCAGAGGGACCTGGACAGGCTGGATGGGTGGGCAGAGGCCAATGGGATGAGATTTAACAAGGCCAAGTGCAGGGTTCTGCACTTTGGCCACAACAACCCCAAGCAGCACTACAGGCTGGGGACAGAGTGGCTGGAGAGCAGCCAGGCAGAAAGGGACCTGGGGGTGCTGGTAGATAGTAGCTGAAGATGAGCCAGCAGTGTGCCCAGGTGGCCAAGACAGCCAATGGCATCCTGGCCTGGGTCAGGAACAGTGTGGCCAGTAGGACAAGGGAGGTTATTCTGCCCCTGTACTCAGCACTGGTCAGGCCACACCTTGAGTCCTGTGTCCAGTTCTGGGCTCATCAGTTCAAGAGAGATGTTGAGATACTGGAATGTGTCCGGAGAAGGGCAACAAAGCTGGTGAGGGGCCTGGAACACAGCCCTGTGAGGAGAGGCTGGGGGTGTGCAGCCTGGAGAAGAGGAGGCTCAGGGGTGGTGACCTCATTGTTGTCTACAGCTACCTGAAGGGAGGCTGTAGCCAGGTGAAGGTTGGTCTCTTCTGCCAAGCAATCAACAACAGAACTAGGGGACACAGTCTCAAATTGTGCTGAGGGAAGTATAGGCTGGATGTTAGGAGGAAGTTGTTGGCAGAGAGAGTGATTGGCATTGGAATGGGCTGCCCAGGGAGGTGGTGGAGTCACCGTCCCTGGAGGTGTTGAAGCAAAGCCTGGCTGAGGCACTTAGTGCCATGGTCTAGTTGATTGGCTAGGGCTGGGTGCTAGGTTGGACTGGATGATCTTGGAGGTCTCTTCCAACCTGGTTGATTCTATGATTCTAGGCATCATTCTCTACGACTACAAAGCAATATCCATGTGGCAGGAGGACAGAAGCAGTGAGCCTGCAGAAAGGAATGCCTCATGGAAAACTTCAGATGTTTTTGAGCTTTTGTAAAATGATTGAATTTATTGTCCAGGCTGGCACCTTGTATTGCTGACTCTTCATTCAGCAATGCTCTGGGAAAGGTCATGACCTCTATCTTGTGCAGGAACTTAGAAGATGAAGTGATGCCCAACTGCCTATCTGACACACCCCAGTCTTTGGCCCTCTCTCCACTCCTGTTGCTCTAGCTCTCTTTCCATGCTGCTCGTAAATGCATCTTGCAAACAGATTGCTGCTACATGTTGGCTCAGCTCTTTTCTCCTCATTTTCTTCAAATGTGGTGGGTTTTTTTTGTCTGAGGATAGGGATAGTCACTCCTCAATGCTGTCAAATGTAAGCATTTGAGAAGCTGATAAAAGATCTGGGCTAGTTATGCAGCAGGCTATTTATTTAATGTGACATTTTTAGTTGCTAAATCACACACGCGTAAATAAGCATAAACCCATCAATTGCTCAGGCATCCTGGACAGGCAAGGCACTTACATTTCTGATTCCTAAAGCAAAATTGATATTTATTAATCAACCTGTCTGCCTCTATAATAAACTCCTGTAGCTCTCAGTGTGTGGCCTCATAGACTGTGTTGTAAAAATATGTTCTTCCTGAAGAGACTCAGAGCAGCTGTTAAGCAAACCAGCTGAACAGCTCTGCTGGGCTGCAGTCTGATTCCAGTCATGCACATGAGCTGTGGTTTTGCTTTTTGAATCATAGCATCAATCATAGAATCAACCAGGTTGGAAGAGACCTCCAAGATGATCCAGTCCAACCCAGCACCCAGCCCTATCCAGTCAACCAGACCATGGCACTAAGTGCCTCATCCAGTCTTCTCTTGAACGCCTTCAGGGATGGTGACTCCACCAGCTCCCTGGGCAGCCCATTCCAATGGCTCTGTAATGGAACTGTAAATTCCCAAAGGAAGCAAGGCTCCAACATGAGTGACAGAGAATCTCTGTTGTATGCCTGGATTAAAATTGGGGGCTTAAATAAAAAGAATACCCACTTAGATCATAACAGAGCTGTGGGGGAACTGTTTCATCACAAAAGAGGGAAATACATGTGTGCTCATAGGGAAAATGGTGTCATTTAGATTATTTAATGCCATGGGCTACGTTCACTGCTGAGCAAAGGATAAATTGCTCCTTCTTGCATAGCTGATTTCTTCATGTAGGATAAATTACAGCAGCATTAAGTGCCAGAATCAGGATTTATTTATAAACGAATTCAAGGCTTTTTATGGTTGTCGATTTTTGTTTTCATTGACCTGGAGTCCACCTCCTAAAGTACTTACACATGTATTGAGAAGCTTAATTAAGTGAAAGATATTACTTTTTGTAGCATTTTAGGCTTTCTGCTTTTTAAAGAAATGGAGCTGGATGAATCAAATGTGTGTGACTTTTACAACCTGTAGTTTGACCTTTCTTGCCAACTGAAGAATTATCTATAGATTAGTTGCTTGGTGTTGGCAATAACCTAAAGCATTTAGGCAACCTTTCTTTTTTTTCTGTTATATCCAATACTGTCTGGAAGGTGGAAATAGTGAGTCTTCTTCTTATGGCTTAGACAGATTCACTCTGTACTGGGTCAAGAACTGGCTGGATGGCAGAGCCCGGAGAGTGGTGGCAAATGGTGCCACATCCAGTTGGCAGCTGTCACTAGTAGTGTTCCCCAGGGACCAGTGCTGGGCCCTGTCCTGTTCAATGTCTTTATTGATGATCTGGACCAAGGGATTGAGTCCAGCATCAGTAAGTTTGCAGATGACACCAAGCTAGGAGCAGGTGTGGCTCTGTTGGAAGGTAGGAGAGCTCTGCAGAGGGACCTGGACAGGCTGGATGGGTGGGCAGAGGCCAATGGGATGAGATTTAACAAGGTCAACTGCAGGGTTCAACACTTTGGTCACAACAACCCCAAGCAGCACTACAGGCTGGGGACAGAGTGGATGGAGAGCAGCCAGGCAGAAAGGGACCTGGAGTAGAGAGTAGCTGAACATGAGCCAGCAGTGTGCCCAGGTGGCCAAGATGGCCAATGGCATCCTGGGCTGGATCAGGAACAGTGTGGCCAGTGGTGCAAGGGAGGTTATTCTTCCTTTGTCCTCAGACTGGTCAGGCCACACCTTGAGTGCTGTGTCCAGTTCTGGGCTCCTGATTTCAAGAGAGATGTTGAGGTGCTGGAATGTGTTCAGAGAAGGGCAACAACGATGATGAAAGGCCTGGAACACAAACACTATGAGGAGAGGCTGAGGGAGCTGGGGGTGTGCAGCCTGCAGAAGAGGAGGCTCAGGGGGGACCTCATTGCTGTCTACAACTACCTGAAAGAAGGTTGCAGCCAGGTGGGGTTCATCTCTTCTGCCAGGAAACCAGCAACAGAACAAGGGGGGACACTCTCAAGTTGTGCTGGGGGAAGTATAGGCTGGATGTTAGGAGGAAGTTGTTGTCAGAGAGAGTGATTGGCATTGGAATGGGCTGCCCAGGGAGGTGGTGGAGTCTCTGTCCCTGGAGGTGTTGAAGCAAATCCTGTCTGAGGCACTTAGTGCCATGGTCTGGTTGACTGGCTAGGGCTGGGTGCTAGGTTGGACTGGATGATCTTGGAGGTCTCTTCCAACCTGGTTGATTCTACACCAGATTCTCATTCCGAGGCAACATTCAATTTTTTACAAATCCTCAGATAGTGCCTAAAATTCTTAAATGCTCATAAGCATAAGAACAGAGGCTTTTGCAGAGGCAAATGAGAGAGAAAAAGGCAAAAGTCTCATGTAAAGCAGTGGAAAAGGAGAATTTCACTTAGGAATTATGCGTTTGCCTGTTTGAAACAAAACATCCTTCAAAGAATCCTAGAATCACAGAACATTAGGAGTTGGACCTCCAACCCCCCTGCCAAAGCAGGATCCCCTAGGGTAGCTTGCACAGGAACTCATCCAGGCAGGTCTTGAAAGTCTCCAGAGAAGGAGACTCCACAACCTCTCCGGTGGAACAGGCTCCCCAGAGAGGTTGTGGAGACTCCTTCTCTGGAGACTTTCGGGGCCTGTCTGGATGTGCTCCTCCATGATCTGTGTTAGATAGTATTGTCCTGCCCTGGCATGGGGATTGGACTTGATGATCTCTGTGGGTCCCTTCCAACCCCTAACATCCTGTGATTTCAGCAAGCCTATGAGTGCAGCAGACATCACCATTGTTTCCTTTTCACAGCCTGTAATCTAATTCCTCTCACTAAAATATCCCAGCTAGTCTCAAACTAGCACATGGCACCTTCATAGAAGCTAGGTGACATGTGAGAAGACAATCAGTGTGCCTAGCTTGGCAAAATTCAGTTTGCAGAAAGGTGTGGGAGAATCTTTTGGGCTGCTAGATGTATGATTGGAAAGAATTTCCAATGAGATGTGCAGAACAGGCATTTTAAAGATATCTGTTGACTGGGATCCCAGGGAAAAAGTTAAATGCAAATGTAAATGAGACTGAAATATTAACAGCCCTGGAGAAGACTGAAATGTTCTGGGTTTTGATGCAAGAGAGAGGGAAATATTGTGACAATTTGAAGGAACATTTTCTCAATTTTCTGCTGGTTAGAGAGCTCCAAAAGTTTCTGTTTTCTTGAACCACTCAGATAAAATTCGAAATCTTTAAAAACATGCTATTTTTTTATTGTTGTCCTAGAAAGCTATAACATCTTCTCTGGATTTTTTGGAGGACTGTTGTCAAAGTATATCCCACTAGCCATATGCCACCTGAATTCTCCTTCTGGTTTTCAAAGTGCCAAAATCCTTTGCAACAAAGCATTTGCCCTCCAATGCTTGTCCAGAGCAGTGGGAATAAGATCATAGAGTCACAGAAACAACCAGGTTGGAAGAGACCTCCAAGATCATCCAGTCCAACCTAATAAATCAAAACTTAATAAAATATACTGGGGTTGCATCCAAAAGATACTGACTGAGAAAACATGGTGTAATAGGTTTTTTTCTTCTCCTTTGTTAGCATATAGTTAATTCATTGATTTAAATATGTTTTAGGAAGGTAAATTGCATTTTATACTTTAGTATTTGCTATATAGAATCATAGAATCAGTCAGAGTTGGAAGAGACTACAAGGATCAGCCAGTTCCAAACCCCCTGCCATGGCCATGGACACCCTACCCTAGATGAGGCTAGCCACAGCCTCATCCAGCCTGGCCTTAAACACCTCCAGGGATGGGGCCTCAATCACCTCCCTGGGCAACCCATTCCAGCCTCTCACCACTCTCATGCTCAACTTTCTCTTCACATCCAGTCTGAACCTACCCATCTCCAGCTTTACTCCATTCCCCTGGTCCTGTCACTCCCTGATAGCCTGAAAAGTTCCTCCCCAGCTTTTTTGTAGGCCCCCTTCAGATACTGAAAGGCCACAATAAGATCACCTCAGAGCCTCCTCTTCTCCAGACTGAACAGCTCCAACTCTTTCAGCCTGTCCTCATAGGAGAGATGTATAGGAGAGGTTTAGTTTAACTTCTGAAGATCTCTTAGGTGGAAGATGAATTTCTTGTCTTTGAATATGTAGTCCTTTGCAGATCACAGAATCATAGAATCAACCAAGTTGGATGAGATCTCCAAGATCATCCAGTCCAACCTAGAACCCAGCCCTAGCCACTCAACTAGACCATGGCACTAAGTGCCTCAGCCAGGCTTTGCTTCAACATCTCCAGGGACAGCAACTCTACCACCTCCCTGGGCAGCCCATTCCAATGCCAATCACTCTCTCTGCCAACAACTTCCTCCTAACATCCAGCCTAGACCTCCCCCAGCACAATTTGAGACTCTGTCCCCTTGTTCTCTTGCTAGTTGCATGGAAGAATTGACCTACTCCCACCTGGCTGCAACCTTCTTTCAGGTAGTTGTAGACAGCAATGAGGTCACTCCTGAGCCTCCTCTTCTGCAGGCTGCACACCCCCAGCTCCCTCAGCCTCTCCTCAGAGTGTTTGTGTTCCAGGCCTTTCATCATCTTTGTCGCCCTTCTCTGGACACCTTCCAGCACCTCAACATTACTTCCTGTGCTCTTTGCCCACAGGATGTGAGTTGTATCCAGTTGTGGATAAAGATTTGCTGTTATTTGCCCATAATACTGTGTTATATTTGAACTTTTTTATGGATCTAACAATTTATTTATAGATATATTTGGATTTTTAAGCATACGTTTATATTTAGCTTAGTTTGAAAGGGAGGAGGCTGAGGGCAGACCTCACTGCTGTCTACAACTACCTGAAGGGACATTGTGGAGAGGCTGGTGCTGGTCTCTTCGCACAGTAATTGGAGACAGAACAAGGGGGAATGGCCTCAAACTGAGACTGGGTAGTTTTAGATTGGACATTAGGAAAAAGGTTTTCATGGGGAGAGTGCTCAGACACTGGAATGAACTGTGCAGGAAGGTGGTTGAGTCACCAGCCCTGAAAGTGTTTAAGGGTCATTTGGATGTGGTACTTAGGGATATAGTTTAAGGCAAATCTTGTAGAGTAGGGTTATAGGCTGGACTTGGTGATCCTGAGGGTCTTTTCCAACCTGGATCTTTCTGTGATTTGGATTATTATATTGTTATTTACCAGAATGTTTTCCTCCATATTTCTTCATCTTCTTTTTTTTTTTTTTTTTTGCATTTCAGCAGAATGCATTAGTTTTTCAAACCTTTCTTCAGCACCTGGAGTGTTCAGAGGTGTTAATCTTAATCATTTGCCTCTGAAATCATTTCATTTCTGAAATTATATTGAGCTGTAGGTCCTTTTCCTTTGAGCTGTGAGGATTACAGGCCAGGAAAGAAGTAAAGAGCAAATACTAAAATGAAAAAGAGCAGAAGCCATTATCTGTTGTATTATTTGTTTGCCATCACATGTGACTTATGTGCTCTATCATAGAATCAACCAGGTTGGAAGAGACCTCCAAGATTATCCAGTCCAACCCAGCACCCAGCCTTATTCAATCAACTAGACCATGGCACTAAGTGCCTCAGCCAGTTTTTTCTTGAAGACCTCCAGGGATGGTGCCTCCACCACCTCCCTGGGCAGCCCATTCCAATGCCAATCACTCTTCAGTCTGTCCTCATAGGAGAGGTTTAGTTTAACTTCTGAAGATCTCATAGGTGGAAGATGAATTTCTTGTCTTTGAATATGTAGTCCTTTGCAGATCACAGAATCGGAGAATCAAGCAGGTTGGAAGAGATCTCCAAGATCATCCAGTCCAACCTAGCATCCAGCCCTAGCCAGTCAACTAGACCATGGCACTAAGTGCCTCAGCCAGGCTTTGCTTCAACATCTCCAGGGACAGCAACTCTACCACCTCCCTGGGCAGCCCATTCCAATGCCAGTCCCTCTCTCTGGCAACAACTTCCTCCTAACATCCAGCCTAGACCTCCCCCAGCACAACTTGAGACTGTGTCCCCTTGTTCTGTTGCTGGTTGTCTGAGAGAAGAGACCAACCCCCACCTGGCTACAACCTCCCTTCAGGTAGTTGCAAGCGTTAAAAAACAAGTAGGAAATCTTGAAGTGGGAGAGAGGTGACAGAGGCTATTAGGGTGGGGGATGGCCCAGACAACAGCAAAATACGAGTGGAAAGAGTGACAGCTGAGAGTGGGGAAACATTGTTTTGGCAGAGACTGGGGAGAGTGACTAATAGTAGGCTAACATGGGCCTCTCTTCACTGGGAGAGTCATTTGCCATTGCCATTTTTGCCACCCAGGGAGGTGGTGGAGTCACTGTCCCTGGAGGGGTTCAAGAAAAGCCTGGCTGAGGCACTTAGTGCCATGGTCTAGTTGACTGGCTAGGGCTGGGTGCTAGGTTGGACTGGCTGATCTTGGAGGTCTCTTCCAACCTGGTTGGTTCTATGATTTTATGATTCTATGATTGTGAACTCTGCCACAACTCAGAAATGTGCTGAGTGGGCTCACCCCATGCAGGTATGTGTGCGTGCTGCCTGTAAGGTGTTGGTGGCATGATGTTAGGTTATAGCTGCCTTCTTTGACCTTGTCCCTTGTAATTCCTTAATATTTCATAGCTCATTGACACCTGGCTTCTTGTGCACAAGAGTTTGTTATAAGGACAAGGGCTGGGTACATCCACCTGAAACCACAAAGTGACTGTGGGTCAAAGGAGGCCATGTGTTTCACTGGTCCAGCAGCTGTAATTTGTGGTAATTCCCCTTAAGTTGACTTTTTAATTTTACTCTCGGGGCTGGTAAAGTGAGAGTGAGATTTAAGAAGGGCTTTGAAACAGAAAGCAGCTTGGAATCAGCCAGACATTAAAAAAAATGACTTACAACCTGATAGAATTATATATATATATATCCCCATCTTTGTGTCTGTATCTGGCTTTGGGGGTTCTTTTGTGAGTATTAGTGAAATGAACAACTCATTAAAGGCTTCCTCACTTCCTGGTGCTACAAAAAGATCATATGGAAAAGATGTATCTCACAGGTATTTGTGGGTGGGTGAATGGACATTGCCAGCCCTCCTGCTCCTTGCCTGCTCTGTGCAGACACAAAGCTGTGACTGACAGAGGATGGAGTTATGGAGAATGTTGTATGGAGAAAGGTTGAGCGAGCTGGGATTGCTCAGTCTGGAGAAGAGGGGACTTAGGGGCGACTTTATAACTCTACAACGACCTAAAAGGAAGTTGTAGTCAGATGGAGGTCATGCTTTTTTCTCAGGTATGGTCTTAAGCTGCACCAGGGGAGGTTTAGGTTGGATGTTAGGAAGCATTTCCTCACAGAAAGGGTGATTTGGCACTGGAATGGACTGCCCATGGAAGTGGTGGAGTCACAAGATTGGATGTGGCACTTAGAATCGTAGAATGGTTTAGGTTGGAAGGAATCTCAAAGATCATCCAGTTCCAACCCCCCACCATAGGCAGGGACACTTCCCAGGGACACTTAGCAGCATGGTTTAGCTGATGTGATGGTGTTAGGTCATAGGCTGGACTTCTTGATCTCAGAGGGTTTTTTCCAACCTCAGTGATTCTGTGATTCTGTAATGTATGCTACCTCTGCTTAGCTTTGGCCATGACAAACTCTGTGCCCACATGCAGGGATAGAGCATTTTGAGCTCCCAGGAGTCATGCAGAATCTCTAATTTCCACTATGGTCATAACCAAGTAGCTTATTTGAACTTTCCTTCATCCTGTTTTGAAACAGACATAATACTCCCTCATGATACAGAACTATTTGTAAGCACTAAGAAAACAAAAGTCCTTGAATAGTGAAGGAAGAGAGGAATATACACAGTGCTGTAATATAATATATAGAGCATAGAATTTTTTAGGTTGAAAAAGACCTCTAGGATCATTGAGTCCAACTGTTAACCCAGGAAAAGACCTCTAGGATCATTGAGTCCAACTGTTAACCCAGGAAAAGACCTCTAGGATCATTGAGTCCAACTGTTAACCCAGGAAAAGACCTCTAGGATCGTTGAGTCCAACTGTTAACCCAGGAAAAGACCTCTAGGATCGTTGAGTCCAACTGTTAACCCAGGAAAAGACGTCTAGGATCATTGAGTCCAACTGTTAACCCAGGAAAAGACCTCTAGGATCATTGAGTCCAACTGTTAACCCAGGAAAAGACTTCTAGGATTGTTGAGTCCAACTGTTAACCCAGGAAAAGACCTCTAGGATTGTTGAGTCCAACTGTTACCCTAACACCACCATAGCCATTGAACCACATCCTGAAGTGCCATGTTCACCTGTTTCTTGAACACCTCAGGGGATGGTGACTGCACCACCTCCCTGAGTAACCTATTCAAATGTCTGACCTTTCATTCTATAAATACTTTTTCCCCTAATATCTAAGCTAAACCTCCCCGGTGCAATCTGAGTCCATTTCCTGTTGGTCATATCACCTCACTGCAAGCTTCCTTTCAGATAGTTGTAGAAGACACTGAGGTTTCCCCTCAGCCCCCTCTTCTCCAGACTAAAGAACTCCAGTTCATAAAATCAGTAAGGGTTGGAAGGGACCACAAGGATCACCTACTTACGAGCCCCCTGCCATGGGCAGGGACACCCTTCCCGAGATCAGACTGGCCACAGCCTCATCCAGCCTGGCCTTAAACATATCCAGGGATGGGGCCTCAATCACCTCCCTGGGCAACCTATTCCAGGCTCTCACCACTCTCATGCTGAACAACTTTCTCCTCACATCCAGTCTGAATCTCCCCACCTCCAGCTTTGCTCCATTGCCCCTAGTCCTGTCACTCCCTGACAGCCTGACAAGTTTTTCCCCAGCCTTTTTGTAGCCCACTTAAGATACTGGCAGGCCACAATAAGGTCATCTCGCAGCCTCCTCCAGACTGAACAGCCCCAACTCTTTCAGTCTGTCCTCATAGCAGAGCTGCTGCAGCCCTCTGAGCATCCTCGTGGCCCTTCTCTGGACACGCTTCAGCATCTCCACATCCCTCTTGTAATAGGGGCTCCAGAGCTGGATGCAGTACTCCAGGTGGGGTCTCAGCTGAGCGGAGTAGAGGGGGAGAATCACCTCCCTCGTCCTGCTGGCCACACTTCTCCTGATGCAGCCCAGGATCTGGTTCTCCCAACCACTTCTCTTAAGTCCTGTTCTGTAGACCGTTCATCAGTTTGGATACCATATGTTTCCATTCCAGATTCCATCTTGATCAGAATTATACTTAACAAGTTCCTTGCAAAATGCACTGGTGACACACAAATAAGCCCTGCTTGCAGTGTGTGGCTATTCCTTTCATTTTAGCTCCCCAAGGAGAAATTGTGTAGTTTATATTATCTCCTGAGGGATTATTTGCCATGTGAGTAGATAACTTTACTACATACACTACACTTCCATTTGACACAAGAATCCAAGCAGCATAATGGCACATCTGAGCATTTCACACACAATTCTGGTTGTGATTTCTTAGGGTAGCAGGAAGACACAAAAAATTCTACCAAATAGTAGAACAAGAGGCAATTTGTGCTGAACTAAGGAACAGCAGAAGAATAAAATGGCATTTTCCAAGTTATTATTCTTGTTTTTTTTGATGCTGTTAATGGTTGTTCTATTACTTGGGTGACTCACTAGAGCTTCCTATGCACCAGCAGAAACTAAAGTGGAAAATCAATTTCTAAAATCAAAATTAAGTACCATAATTAGGTTTGTCTCTATTCAAAAGCTTAACAAATAAAACAGGAGAAAGAACTGCCTGAATTTAAACCGCTGCCTGTTATGCCGTTACACTGTAAAGTGCAAGAATATCTCCCTGGGTGCAGGGATGAGCTCAGTGTTTAGCATAGGAATTATTTAATTTCCATTTCTTCTACTTCCACAGTTAAAGCTCCATTTCACTCCATTATGTAGCTCAACACCTCACCCTTCCTGCTGTTGACCTGTTGTGGCATTGGATAGATGGTGAGTGCCATCTATCACATCGAATGATAGGAGAGTGGAAAAATAGAAGGGATAATTGCGTGGCAGAGGGCAGGTGCACCATTTTTTAGGGTCTCACACTTGAAGGAGATCAACAGGAGGAAATGCTTGCATTTTATTTCTGTACTGCTCTGAAGTCCTGTGACATTGCACATGAAATTCTTCATGCCCTCTGCTAGAAGATAATTCTGCCATACATCAGAAAATGGGAGAGAAGAGGTGTCTTCTATTTTAAGGGGAAGTTAGACCCAGGGCAAACTTGTAGTGTCATAGATGGGTTTCTGAAAGCGAGAGGAGAGGAGAGGAGAGGAGAGGAAAAGGAGAGGAAAAGGAGAGAAGAGGAGGAAAAGGAGAGAAGGAGAGGAGAGGAGAGGAGGAAAAGGAGAGAAGGAGAGGAGAGGAGGAAAGGAGAGAAGGAGAGGAGAGGAGGAAAGGAGAGGAGGAAAGGAGAGAAGGAAAGGAGAGAAGGAGAGGAGAGGAGGAAAGGAGAGAAGGAGAGGAGAGGAGGAAAGGAGAGAAGGAGAGGAGAGGAGGAAAGGAGAGAAGGAGAGGAGAGGAGGAAAGGAGAGAAGGAGAGGAGAGGAGGAAAGGAGAGAAGGAGAGGAGAGGAGGAAAGGAGAGAAGGAGAGGAGAGGAGGAAAGGAGAGAAGGAGAGGAGAGGAGGAAAGGAGAGAAGGAGAGGAGAGGAGGAAAGGAGAGGAGGAAAGGAGAGAAGGAGAGGAGAGGAGGAAAGGAGAGGAGAGGAGGAAAAGGAGAGGAGGAGAGGAGAGGAGGAAAGGAGAGGAGAGGAGGAAAAGGAGAGGAGGAGAGGAGAGGAGAGGAAAGGAAGAAAAAGAGAAGAGGAAAGAGAAGAGGAAGGAGAAAGGAAAAAGGAAAGGAATTAGAAAATAAATTAGAAAAGCCAAGTTTTGGCAGAAGAAATATTAAGGGAGTAGAAAAATGTAAATTAGAAGAGAAGAGCATGAATGTCTGCCTTCCTTAATATGCAGCATTTCATTTTCATTCCTTTTTCCCCCTGTTTTTATCCCATCTTCTTTCTTTCTTTCTTTTTTTCCTCCTTTCTTCTCTGCAATATTTCTTTATCAGAATGATTGACTGTTCTCAGAATGACTGTGCTCTATTGCAACCATTGGCTTAGAAGCTGCAAGGAAGCATTTGTTTTTGAAGCACACAGATTTCCTCACCTTTAAAACTCAGGCCTATGTGATAGGATTTTACATTTTTTGTTATGAAGAAAAAAAAATTGAAACACCAAATAAATGGTGAGGCTGCATCTTAAATACTGTGTTTAGTTTTCAGCCTCTCACTGCAAGGAAGGTGTTGAGGTACTGGAGTGTGTCCAAAAAAAGGGCAATGGTGGAAGAGTCGATGAAAGGTCTAGAGAACAACTCCTATGGGGAGTGGCTGAGGGAACTGGGGTTATTTAGTCTGGAGAAAAGGAGGATCAGGGGAGACCTTCCACTCTCTACAACTATCTAAAAGGAAGTTGGAGTGAGGTGAGACTCAATCTCTTCTCCCACGTAACAAACAATAGTGCAAGAGGAAACAGCCTCTGGTTGCACCACAGAAGGTTTAGATTGGATATTAGGAAACACTTCTTTACTGAAAGAATCATAGAATCATAGAATCAACCAGGTTGGAAGAGACCTCCAAGATCATCCAGTCCAACCTAGCACCCAGCCCTAGCCAGTCAACTAGACCATGGCACTAAGTGCCTCAGCCAGGCTTTTCTTGAAGACCTCCAGGGACAGTGCCTCCACCACCTCCCTGGGCAGCCCATTCCAATGGGAAGCTTTGCAGCAGGCTACCCAAGATAGTGGTGTAGTCACCATTTCTGGAGGGATTTGAAGGACAAGTAGAAGTGATGGTTATTGATATAGCTTTGTGGTGGGCTTGGCAGTGTTAGTCTTACAGTTGGACTCGATCTTAAGGCCATTTTTCAACCTCAATGATTCTATTATTCTATTTCATGCTAATATTTTGCCTGTATTGCAACTACATGAGAGTGGGTTCTGCTTTGGCCAAAAGAGAACTCTGGATTTTGGTGGGGTTGGAGTTGCTACCCCTTTTGTAAGAGTGGCCATGCATTTCCTGCATGAGTACTACCTGTTGCACTAGGACGTACATTTGTCTACTTGCTTCTGTTTGTAGCAAAAAGAATGAAAAATGAGATCTTTACAAACCTTGAGACTTGCATCTACTTTAACTGTGCTAAGGTCTGAATGCCTAAAATTTATATCTTTTAGATGGAACAGCAGACATTAAGGTTCCTGCCTTTCCTAGAAATCTGGTCATTAAATAATATGCCTTGGCATCCTGTAACTGCCTAAGAGAATTACTTGTGTTGGGAATGGGAAATGATTGCTTTTACAGTCAGCCAAATCAGTATCTGGTTTTGCCTAGTCCTAAAAAAAAAAAGGGGGGGGGAAGAAAGCTAACTACCTTAGTTTCACATCATCAGCTCCATCCCTGTATCTGCAGCTATGCTGACTGTTAACATTTAAACCTTGAAGTGGTTGCTTGAAACCTTTGCTATTACATTTTAAACTTGCTCCATCTCCTGTCCACTTCAGTGGAAGCAGAGCTCCGTAACCCCTGAATGAGTAACCGTTTCATCTGCCTTCCCATTCTTACAAGAAAGGGGTTATTTATGACTGAACTCTATCTGTAATTTAAACACCCCTGTCATCCCATCTTCTGACTACTATGTATATATATTCAGGTAGCGGTAGGAGAGAACCAGTATCCACAGCTAACATCTATCTTCACCACAGGTGTGTGAGGGGGAGGTTGACACCCCACGTGTGCGCTGTGAGAAGTTATCCCTTAACGAGAGAAGATTAATGCTCTGTCTAAAGCTAAGCTGCACTTCTTCCCCTGCGCTGCTGAAGTGAAATGGCAACGTTAAAATTGAAAGAGGAATCTGCCCCTCAGAAGCAGTGGTGATGCTCGGTGCATGCAAACAGTTGGCAAGGTGTTTGAAACAACCATCTGTTTTGGTACCGAGCATCGATTGCCTTCGCTTGCAATGCTGGGGAGCTGTGTCATAAAAGGAATAGGATTCAACACTGTAGTGACATTATGCTTATACCCATGTGTCCACTTGTGGTAAGCCCAATCCTTCTCCCAGAGGCACAAGAGAGCAATGTAATGCATAGCATCGATACGCTTTGGTTTACTGAAAGCCACCCACTCGTTCGCAGCAATAAAGCCCCTTGTAAAATTTATTCTTAACTGATTATCTCCTGTCTGAGATAATATTGCTGCTCAATTGCATGCATCTCTCTGCCCTTGTAATGTAGCACTTCAGTGAGCAAGCTAAAGTATGTATTACTCCTGTGAGCAGCCAGCAGCTGGGAGCTCCAGTTCTTCTAAAGCAGCTCCGCTTGTAGCACTTCTGTAAAATGGGAGCTTCGTTATGATTACAGTAAAATATTAATAATCATAAAATCCCCAGTACAGACCTAATAAACCTGCTATTGACAACGTATGGTAGACTGCTGCGTGCTGGAGCTGGGAGAAAATAGCTTGTAGTCTGGTATTGTCGGGTTTAGATAGACCTGCAAATGCATGCAAATAGTTAAAATGCATTTCTGATTAGAATCAGAATTAGGTATTTGGTGAGATTTAGTCTTTCTGATCTAACATTTTCAGTGGGTGGAGAAAATTACCTCCCTATTGCTTTGTCATTACTCCTTAAATGAACAATGTAGTCTTTTTTTCTTTTCTCCCCCTCCCTCTAAGTGGGATGAATTGTGGCTTTTTATTGCTCTCTATTTTTCCTGAATAAATAGTTCAGTAAAGCTGCTAATGTTGATGATAGAAGTCATAAAAAGGAAGGTTTATTGTTTAATGAGTGTTTCCTTCGATTTTCTCAGCAGCTGAATATACATAAGACTATATAAATAGTTGCTTGAGAGAATGTACCCTTTTTTGGTTGTAGTGCAGTGATTTCAAATTATACTTATTCTCTTCATAAAAGCATGGGAGCAGAGTGGGAGAAGTGCTCTGCTGTTTATGCATATAATACAGGAGATATTTTTTCCCTCCTGTTCTTTTTACATTAACATTTGTAGTGTTGGTTAAGCAGTGTAATGATGTTGCTTCCCCTTTTCTGCACTTTCCCCCCTCCCCTCCTGCTCATGTTTTCTTATAGTGATATCCCAGCTAGAAAGAGTTCTGATTTCTTCCTAGATTTTTCAAGCTACCTTTCTTCCTTTTCTTCCCATAACTCTAATTATAGGGCACTCTGTCATCTTACAAATGGGGAGAGTGGTATGAGCTTATTATGTGGCATAATGAAGGCTTTTGCACCTTGGAGAATCCATTTTATCATCCCATCCAACTAGAATTGGTGTGGTGTTATGGACAGATAGCTCTTTTATGTCAATTTAAACCAATGGCTTTACTCTGTTCTGTGGTCATGTAACTTCCTGACTGCCACAATGACCTGGAAGTCTGAACTGGGAGCAATTAGAAAACATGACCTTCACAGAAATGCTAACAAGTACCAAATATTTTGGCATAGGGTTTTTAAACGTTAGCAAACCCACAACATATACTTTGCAGTTTCCTTGACAAAAAAAAAATCACTCTAAGAATTTCAGTCTAGTTAATCAACTTACCATTTTAAAATGTGTTGAAGGAATTCTTTGAACTCTTTATAATCTTAATGGAGTTGAGCAATATATGCCTTCAGGCTCAAAGCTTGGGCTCTGCAATCCAGCTCCAGTAACTTGGATGTTCTGTGTTAAGTTTTAAGTGGGAGTGGAATATTTTCCCTTTTGAATTCATGCACCCTGGGGAAAATAATTTCAGCCATTCTCTGAAAATCCAGGGGCAGAAAAAGTGTTTCCTTGGCCCCAAGAGCCCTATACTAGAGTACTGTGGCTGTATTTCCTTTGCTGTGCATCTCTTAATTTTCATTTGCTCTTTACCACTGAAAAGCAGAGCAGAAATTATTCTTTCATGTGTGCATCCCAAATGCAATCCCACACACAGGACAGCAGTGGCTCTCCCACATGTTGGTGTCTCTGCAGCTGTAGGTGGGAGGGCAAGGGGCAGGATTAGTCCTATAGTACAAAGTATTATCAGATACAATGCATAGGTATAAACCCTGTACATTTACAGCTTGGATACTGCCTCTGGCTGGGAGCAACATCTGGTTAGTCATATGTCAGGAGCAAAAAAGAAGTATGTTTCTGCTTATTGTTACTGAAGAAATGTGCAGGGGTTAAAGCTGAAGTATGCAACAAAAGGTGTTCAGAAGCACTCCTCAAGTCCTGATTTAAAATAACTTGCCACTGGGAAAAAAAAATAGAAGAAAAATCCAGTTTAGGTAGGGCAGAAGTTAAAGATTAATTTAGGGGGAAAAAATGTCAGTTTTCTATGTCATGGATCCATTATCAAAGAAAAGCAGAAGTCCTTGAGCCTTAAATCCTTCAGCAAAGCATGCGTGACATCAGCAAGTGAACTGAACAGCTACGATCTTTTTCTGCTGCAAACTAAAACTAGGTAACAGAAATATCTCTGCTTAGATCTGAAAACACTAGAACAAAGTAAAATCAGCTTTCCTTTCATATCTTAATTGCACTGAAAGGCATAAAACACCTGTTCCTTCACCTTAACAGTTAATATCCATTTCTATTTTTGGCACTTCTGTACCCCTTTCCTCTCCTGCAGCGCTGTGTATCTCATATTTGAACTGCTGCTGCTTCTGTTGCATGCTGGCAAATCGAAGAGAACCAAGGAGTTAAATTTCAGAACAGGAGAAGAGGAGGTGAGCTGTCTGCTACAGTAGTTTACTGCAGCTTCCTTTCATACTGACACATATGTAGTTTGTGGTGACAGTGCTAAAGAACTGCAGACAGGCATTTAGCAGACTGGATGTGAGCTGGATGCAAAGATGCCTCACCCTGGACTTCCTGCTGGCAGTATGTAAATACACCTGCAGCCTGGCCACACTGGGTGCTTGTGGTTTTGGTGGTGCTTTGCTTGCTTTTTTTTTTCAGAAGGCAGCATGAGAGGACCTGACAAAGCAACAGCATAGTTGAGAGACCTTAACCAGCATTAGATTTCTATCTCACTTGTGGGGGAAGTTTTCTTTTTTGTCTATTTTTTTTTTTTTTTGGTGGTGTGAGGGTGTTTTTTTTTTTCTGTGTGTGTGTGCTGCATATTCAGCCTGAAATCTTCAGCACTACAATGTTTGCCTCTATCTGGTATGCCAAGAAGCTGGGACGCAGGTTTGTGCATAACGCCAGGAAAGCAAAAGCAGAAAAGGTATGTTCCTAGTGGGAATATAAAGCCTTATGTCTCATGCAAGCTGCCTGCTGGCATCCTGTTGTGTGTCTGGTTAGCTTATTTTAATACCCTGACAAAAACCAACCTTTTGCTAGTCATGATTTCATAGAAGAATCTTTGACTACTTTGCATATGATTAAACAATGGGGAGAAGATCCTTTCAAAAGTCTTTATGCCCTTGTTTGTTTATTTCCTTGCAAGATAAACAGCCGTACATCTGCTATGCTGTGTGTTAAGGGAGCACTCCAGTGAACTTGTTGCTGTGCTGCATTATTTCACTAGTGCAATATTAGGCTTTTTGAACAACAGTTGATTGTTTGCTGCGTGTTTATTTCTTGTGGCGTGCGTTGGAGGAGAATGTAGCAAGATGTTAACTGTTTGGGCATTTTGTTTAATCTTACTTGTTGAAACTATGCTGCAGTCCCTTCTATTTAAAAAGAAAAAAGATATAGGTACGTGGAAATGGTCAGCACTATCCTTCAGTGCTTTTATGCCTGTAAAAATCTAACTCTCTTTAACCATCTGTTTTCTGGAAGTCCTATAGGTGAGATTCTTCTGCCTATTTTCTCCATGAGTAAAACTTAGATTTGCAGTGATGATAATTGGAGGGCATCAAGGCAATTGCCTGTTGTTCTAAATATAGAAAGTTTTTTTTTCTTAAGAGCCCTGCATTCCAGCTTTGTCTGAATTAACCTGCAAAACACTTTCAAAATGGGACTGATTCCTCTTTTATAAACTCATCACTAGGCTGGAGGGGGGGAAAACTTCAATGTAATGTTAAAAAGTTACCTAATTAGCCTGATATAGACAGCTTCCTCTTTTCCTCTCTGTCTTTGATGTGGTGTAAGGATTTATAAATGGATTGTTCTATTATTTCTTTGATATATCTTATGTTATGTTATGCAGCCATCAATCCACTACATAATTGCCCATTGCTCAAACCCCTTGTAGAGTAAAAATGCTATTTATTCTATTTATGATTGGAGAGGGGAGAATGGACAAAGATTTTGCTTTTTCTGCAAAAACTCCCAGTGGTTGAAAAGATGCTGCCTGGTGATTTTGACGTTTAAGCTGCTGTGTGATGTATTTCACATCGTATGCGTATGGGAAGATAGAAATGCAGTTCGCCGTACGTGGGACCCTCCAACTTTCTGCGTTGTTGATCATATTTCAGCAAAGAGGGCATCATATAAACTCTCCTGCTGTTTGTGTGTTGCTATGGGAGGAAAAAAAAGTTGCAGGCTGGATCTTCCTTAGTCCTGAGGGGCTCCCTCCAGAGGAGCATTCGCTTTCAGGCTTCCTCGGAGAGGACAGAGGCAGGATGAGTGGACATATTCCACCCTTGGCACGGTGGGGCTCACTCAGCAGCTTTAAACACAGATTTAGTGTGGGTTGTTTCAAGCATGTATGTTTGTAGATGATTCCAATAGTCTTGGAAAAAAAAAGAAAGAAGAAGAAGAAGCATTAAAGAGCTTCAGAGTATTCACTAAGAAAATACATTTTTCTCCATAGTGTCTTGGAACACAGAATAAAAGCTTTTCAAATGTTGCCTTTCTGCTTGTCCTGAGGTACATGAAATAATTCTGTGGACATCTATTAGCACGCTGCTTATTCAGCTCTACTTTGAAAAGAATCAAAATACCTGAGGTCCATCCTGCTCAAGCTTTGAAGCCATACCTCATATTTTTAGAGAAAAGCATTTTTTTTTCCCCCCTGAACATTTCTGCTGCATGTTATTGGCATATTTGCTAAAGAGTTTTGTTCTGAACAGAAGGCAGCGAGCGCGCAAGGAAACGTGTTGTAAAATGTTGACTTACATCTTATATCAAAAATAAAATGCCTTTCTTGGAGCTTTATTCCACAGTCAGGGCTCACTTTAATGATTTCATTTAATAATTTGTTTCACATAAATCAATGGAGTACTCCAGCAAAGGCAAAAAAGAAAAAGCTATTCCTAGCAGGATGCTATTTCAGTAAGTGCTATTGATGATTGGAAGCTGATCAACACTGACACCTTCAGTACCTCGTCACAGGAGAACACAGAAATGAAAACAAAAAAAGCCTATCAAAAGTAAATGGAAAATAATATTTAAATGCATAGCTTTGGGGGCTTGTTTTGCTTGTGTCTTTTATTTTATGTAATGGTTGAATAACCAACTTGTTATTCAGTCCTACCCTTACATCTTTCTGTTTTCTGGAAGAATAATTAGCTTTTTCTGCGAGTGCACAATTTGAATTAAACATTGTTGGGTTGGTTTTTTTAGTGTGCTTTTGGAGGCAATAACATACAGCAGTAAACTGTAATGTTTTAGGGATGCCAAAAGAGTTTCTTGCAGTTAAAATCTGCATAGCAGGGATCAGAAGAGTATGATGGCATAATAGATTTTTGTATTATGCTTAGCTTCTTTGGGTTAGTACAAGTATATATATAAGCGTATATATATATATATAGGGGGGTTATACATATATAAAAAAATATATTTATTACTTATTTTTTTGAAGGAGTATTTCTAAGAAACAGAAAATTGTTTTCTCAGGAGCAGGAAGGACACTGGGAGAGCTTGATAGAAGAGTGTTATAACATGGACTTGTTTGTCCACATGCAGAAAATAGAATCATAGAATCAACCAGGCTGGAAGAGACCTCCAAGATCAGCCAGTCCAACCTAGCACCCAGCCCTCTCCAGTCAACTAGACCATGGCACTAAGACCTCAAGGGATGGTGCCTCCACCACCTCCCTGGGCAGCCCATTCCAATGGGAAATCACTTTCTCTGTGAAGAACTTCCTCCTAACATCCAGCCTATACTTTCCCCGGCACAACTTGAGACTGTGTCCCCTTGTTCTGTTGCTGGCTGCCATAGCATAGTGCCATGACATAGCACTACCTTAAAATGCCAGAACTTTGGACTTCCAACTGTGCAAAGAGAGGACTTGGATCTCCTATGTGACTGGTGGAAAAGAATTTCCAAGGTGTAAATTAGAGCATTCACTGCCAGGGGATGTACACAAAGGCAAGGGAAAGGATGATGGTAGGGACAGTCCCTTGTGAGACAGTTGTGTGGTGCCACTTTTGTGTGTGTTCTGTATCTGCGCGAGGGTGTTTGGTTTTGTTAGCATGGGTCAATTTGGTCTGAAGCATCTCCAGAGCTCCCTGTGCTTTCCAAAGTTGGACTTCCCATTCTCATGCTTCCAATCTCTCTGTACTTCCCTATAGCTGAATATGACACTCCTTGCTCTGGAGAAGCTGGCATGCAAACTGTCTCAAAATGGGTGGCACTTAATGGTTCTTGATACTGTGAGCCTTACAGAGTTGCAGACCAAGGACTAGGGTCTCTTAAGAGCCAGAACTATGATTCTATGCTGAAGAAGCTTTGTTTGGGGCTTGGTGAAATGGAAAAAGTAAAGGGTGATAGTAAGTAGCAAATAGTTGTGAGACCAAAAGGAGAATTTGGACCTGTTCTCTCTAAGACCTGTTTTACTCATGTCCCTAACCTTGTCCTGTTTTACTCATGTTCCTAACCTTGTCCTGTTTTACTCATGTCCCTAACCCGTACTTGCTGTTAAGCGCCAACACTGCTGTTCCTGGTCTGCATTTTCAGTCCTTGCTTCCCTGCCAGCCTGGCATTTCCTTGGAGGCTGGGGTCATATGAGTCACACCCTGTGCTAGGACACTGTTTCGCTGACTCCCACGCAGAACTTAAGGACTTGCTGGAAGATCTTAGTCTTCATGAGCTTTTACTGTTAAAATGTCATCTGGAGAGTAGAGAAGACATCAGGAAAGAACTGGAGGGATGGAAAGCTTAGGTCATAGAATCACAGAAGAGTTCTGTTTGGAAAAGACTTTTAAGATCATCAAGTCCAACAGCGCTTTCTAGTTAAACAATGTGCACTACTACATTTATTTGAGTAGTAGCTTTGTAATCTATTGAAAAGCCTTATTTTCATTCAGAAATGGAACAAAATATGTTGGAAAACCTTAAAACTTTGGAACACTGAACTTCCCCCCCCACTTCTAAACAGTCCTGGCTAAATCTTCTTATCTATACAAGTAAAATAGGGTAATACCTAATCATTGTTTTGAATGTTCTCATTTTCTATGTTTTTTTTGTCAGGGAAAGCTTAAGTACATCAAGTACATCGTTATTGGATTTATTGGACTGGGTCATAAACTCTTTCTGGCTTATATTGTAGGTGTTTACTACAAATTCTATCTCAACCTGGCTGTCTTGGCTTGCTTGCTGGTGTTGCTCTTGCCCTTAAGTAGCAAGATATTTAGAGTATAGGAATTATTATGAGAACAAGCATAACCATTTGAGCATCAGAAGTACAATAACCTAAGCCAAAGATTGATGTGCTGAATTTTTCTCATTAAACCACAATCAAGCAGAAATCAAGAGATGTTAACTGCATGTGGTTATGCTATAAAACTAAGTACTCCTAATGATTGGAAGAGGTACAGAAAAGTAACTGAGCAATTAATCATGTTGGTCAGAGAGGGTGAGCTAAAGCAGTGTGAAAAGGCTGATAATGCTTCACTATACTGATAAAATTTGGATTTCAGGGGATGATACCAAAAGTGGGGAAAGACTTACCAAAGTCACCTTATTTAATTTGAGTGGGGAAGATGAACACTATTTTTCCTGCTTGTTCAGAAGTGGAACCTGTTTCAATCAGGAGACCCAGATTATAAAGACTCTTACAATGAGCCACGTGGTTGAGTTTTTATGTCTAAAAACAACAGTAACTTTAAAGGGAGTGTTATTTTTGGAAGCAAAGCAGAGCAGGAATCGTAGAATCAGGCAGGTTGGAGGAGACCTCCAGGACCATCTGGTCCAACCTATCACCCAGCCCTGTGTATTTCTTGCCACCTGAGATGGCCATTGCCCATACAGTTGTCAGCAGTGTATGGTCAGGTTCCTGCACCCTTGGCAACAGGTAAACCAGGTGATTCTTTGGGGAGACCTTCACAGAAGCCTGCTCTGTGAAGGAGCTCCCATATGTGATCCTTGGCAGGGCAAATGGTACCTATAATGCACTGCAGCCAATTGGTACCTACAATATCTGGGGAACTGGGACAGAGTTTGTTGAGGTGTGACTTCTCAGATAGCTGAAAATGGGTAAGTGACATGGTCTAGTTGACCAGATAGGGCTGGTGATAGGTTGGACTGGATGATCTTGGAGGTCTCTTCCAGCCTGATTGATTCTATGACCCATTCAAAGTGTTTAAATGTGCTGACTTTCACCAGCCTTTACAGAAGATAATTCATGGAATCTTGGAATTATAGAACCAGCCTGGCTGGAAGAGACCTTGGAGATCATCCAGCCCAACCTAGCCCCCAGCCCTAGCCAATCAACTAGATCATGGCACTGAATGCCTCAGCCAGGCTTTGCTTCAACACCTCCAGGGATGGTGACTCCACCACCTTCCTGGGCAGCCCATTCCAATGCCAATCACTCTTTCTGTGAAAAGCTTCCTCCTAACATCCAGCCTAGATCTCCCCTGTCACAAGTTGAGACTGTGTCCCCTTGTTCTGTTGCTGGTTGCCTGGCAGAAGAGACTGACCCCCACCTGGCTACTTCCTTCAGGTAGTTGTAGACAGCAATGAGATGTGCCTTGAGCCTCCTCTTCTCCAGGCTGACCCTCAGACTCTTCTCACAGGGCTGTGCTCCAGGCCCCTCACCAGCTTTGTCTCCCTTCTCTGGACATATTCCAGTATCTCAACATCTCTCTTGAATTAAACATCTTGGAAAGAACATCGTTAGAGTTTTGTTTCTAGCTTTTAGATGCCAAAGTGCTCTTATGGTGTTATCACTCCTGAGAACTGATGTCCTGTGTTTGAAAATATATAAAGCTTTAGCCTAGGAGGTTTACTTTATCAGTTTAGCTTAACTCAATTAATATTCTTATAATTTAAGGCAGAATCAATTTCACTTTCAAAAATAGGTGCAGGTAGAAGGATACAAATAGCATAGAGTGTCTAGATTCTCAGCTTTAAACAGAAATAAAGATTCCCAATAAGCAAGACTCACAAGCTGAACAGCATAGTTTTGAGTGAGTAGTTTTAAATGCCATGTAGTGCTGAGTAGATAAGCAGAACGTTGTTCAGCAGGCAGCTTTTCATTCTGTCTGCCTGGGTTTAGAGCTGTTTTGAGTGAATTCAGTGTCCTTGGTGGACTGTCATCCTACAAGGAAATAATTACAACAAGGAAGATTTGCCTTAAGAGGTTAGTAAAACTGGGAAATGTAACAAAAGCTTTCTCTGTAAATGCAGGCATCTTTTATCATCTCTCTGTCTGTGTCCTGGCAGTGGCAACAATTTACTGATCATGTCGCAGGACACAGGACGTTAGGGGTTGGAAGGGACCCAAGGAGATCATCAAGTCCAACCCCCCTGCCACAGCAGGACAATACTATCTAACACAGATCACAGAGGAGCACATCCAGACAGGCCTTCAAAGTCTCCAGAGAAGGAGACTCCACAACCTCTCTGGGGAGCCTGTGCCAGTACTCTATGACCCTTACAGGAAAGAAGTTCCCTCTTGTGTTGAGGCAGAACCTCTTGTGCTGCAACTTACACCCGTTGCTCCTTGTCCTAAGTATCAAGATGACATTTAAGACCTAGATCATTCTCCTATCTAATTCAATGTAACTAATTGCAGAGGAAGCTGTTCTAGGTTATGCATTGGCCTTAGTTTCTATTTTGTTTACAAGTAGATGCCCAGCAATTGAATTTGGAAAAGAAATCAACTTGAAACAGTAATTACTCACAACCTAGAACAGAAAATCATGAAACAGAACACCAAATAAATGCATTTTTACTTAGAATATTTTAAAAGATATATATATATTGTGCTAGTTTGAAGCTGGCTATAATGTTTTGGAGAGAAGAACTAGATTACAGGCTCCGAAAAGGAAACAATGATGATGCCTACTTCACTCATAGGCTTGCTGAGATGTATAAGAACAAGAACTTAAACATAGATAACAGAGTTGCTTTGTGGGCTGCACGTCTCTCTCTAACCCAAACTGCTGTCTGTGTGACTAATCCGTCTGCTTCCTAACCCTGCTGGCCAACCCTCAAAACTACCTTAAACATAAGGCACGACCTGGGGTAAGGTAGAGGAGTGGGAGGAAGGTGGAAGGGTGGTCAAGAGCCCCTCCTGGGCACTCAGGTTTCTGGGAGGGCTGTTGTGTTTCTATATTACCTTTTACCTTGTATATGTCTGTATCTAACTGTATATACTGTAAATATCTGCTTGTACATTGTGCTAAGCTGTAAATATAAAGCTTCATTCAATTTCCAGAGCTGCTGAGCCTAGTCTGGGTGATTTCCAAAGTGTGGGGGGGGTGGGCAGGGAACACCCAAACCATGACAGCTCTCTATATATTTCTTTTCAAAGACATAAACTCTTTCCTTCAATATTTGAATGTATAACTTAGATTTCTTAACCAGAAAAACATAGAATCCTAGAATCAACCAGGTTGGAAGAGACCTCCAAGATCATCCAGTCCAACCTAGCACCCAGCCCTATTCAGTCAACTAGACCATGGCACAAAGTGCCTCAGCCAGGCTTTGCTTCAACATCTCCAGGGACAGCAACTCCACCACCTCCCTGGACAGCCCATTCCAATGCCAATCACTCTCTCTGCCAACAACTTCTTACATCCAGCCTACACTTCCCCTGACACAACTTGAGACTGTGTGCTCTCTTTCAATCCAGAGCTTACCAAATATTTCAGTCCACTGAGGCTGTGATGAAGTGATAAAGCCTGCAGGTCAAGTTATTGTCTTGGCTAAAGGTGAACTGGCTGCTTCTCTAAGGGCCATCTCATGTAGCTGCCACACACTGTAAGAACAGGCAGATAACTTTGTGTTTGGGCAAAGGAAGGCCCACACTGACCACAGTCAATGGGATGACAAAAGCACATCACTTATTTGTGGAACTGCCTGCTTTAGCAGACACCAGAGCTATTTCACATCTCTGGAGGAATCCTTTCAAATGGACTTTGTAAGTGCTCTATTTTACACTTTTATGGAGACAGCTTCTTTTTTCACACAAAACTGTGCCAAGAAATAGATGCGAACGTTCCTGTTTTCAGAGCTTGTTGTGCCTTTTGCTTTAGCACAGTTGGAACCCTAAGACATTTTCTTGTACTGAGATTTAATGCAGAAA
The DNA here is from genome assembly GCF_015220805.1 of Pogoniulus pusillus. NCBI lineage: Eukaryota > Metazoa > Chordata > Aves > Piciformes > Lybiidae > Pogoniulus > Pogoniulus pusillus. The sequence continues at coordinate 5,885,319 of NC_087266.1, forward strand.
TGTGTAACTACTCAGATCTTTTTCTTTTCCCTTCATTTCTGGGTTTGCAGCTCCATGCAATCCCATATGTGCTGTGACTAATAGGTAATAGTGGCGACAATCTGCTTAAGTAGAGATTTATTATGCTCATAACTCACTTCCATGTCACAATCACCATAGTAATGATAATAATATTGAAATAATGTAAGAGTGGTATTAAAAGAAGATACTGATCAACAGTAAACTACTGAAGTTAGTCCTTTGCAATCTTTCATTTCAAATATTTTCCTGTCTTGTCTTCTGTGAGAGCTTTTGCTCTTCTTTTGCTCACCCATTCCATCTGCACATACCCTGCGCCTACTTGTAGCATCTAATGAGCAGTAAGTGGTATTGTTGTTTAAAATTAGTTTTCATTCATCAAAGAAATACCTGTTAATGAACTATTAGGCAAGCTCTTTGTAAAAAACAGGATATTTGCTCTCTGTCTTTCAAATTTAATCTAAGAAGACTAAATTAATCTTAGCTGGCTGCCACACCTCGGTGATGCCTTTTCTCTTTCCCCCACACATTCATTCTGGCATACACTCTGCTGTATGTATTTGCCTGCCAGATACAACAAAGTCCTACTTCATAATCCATAGGTGTCTACAGAACCTAAAACAGTTGGTTTTTTTTTTCCTTTCCTGATTTAGCTACTGTTTGGAGCATCTTAGAAACAGGCTAAGTAACTTTTCCACTTAAATTCGTTGTCTGCTTTAAACCCAAACCAAAATAGCCAGGAAAAGATGCAGGAAACAACTGCCACGCTGATGGCTGCATTAATTGCTGTTCTCAGTGCTCATGCTGTGACTCAAATGGAATCAGTTTGGACCTGCTTCTAATGAATAAATGGGTTTATTATCGTTGGCTACAAGCTACCCTATTTCTGGAAAGAATTATTATTTATTCTCAAATATTTTTTGTTTGTTTTTTGACCTGTTTTCCTTAAAGAAATGATTATAGAATCATAGAATCAACCAGGACCCCTCAATTCAAGAGAGATGTTGAGGTGCTGGAACGTGTCCAGAGAAGGACGACAAAGCTGGTGAGGAGCCTGGAACACAAACCCTATGAGGAGAGGCTGAGGGAGCTGGGGGTGTGCAGTCTGGAGAAGAGAAGGCTTAGGGGTGATCTCAAGAAGGCTTAGGGGTGATCTCATTGCTGTCTACAACTACCTGAAGGGAGGCTGTAGCCAGGTGGGGATTGGCCTCTTCTCCCAGGAAAGAACCAGCAATAGAACAAGGGGACACAGTCTCAAAGTTGTGCTGGGGTAGGTCTAGGCTGGATGTTAGGAGGAAGTTGTTGGCAGAGAGAGTGATTGGCATTGGAATGGGCTGCCCAGGGAGATGGTGGAGGTGCCGTCCCTGGAGGTCTTCAAGAAATGACTGGATGGGGCACTTAGTGCCATGGTCTAGTTGACTGGCTAGGGCTGGGTGCTAGGTTGGATTGGCTGATCTTGGAGGTCTCTTCCAACCTGGTCGATTCTATGATATAGCAGTCGAAAGAGTGAATAAGTCAAATAAGACCTCCAAGATCACCCAGTTCAACCTATCCCCCAGCCCTAGCCAGTCAACTAGACCATGGCACTCAGTGCCTCAGCCAGTCTTCTCTTGAACACCTCCAGGGATGGTTACTCCACCACCTCCCTCGTTTCCTTCTTCATTTGTTTTTTCTTTTGAAGAGGAAAAGTAGTCTATCTGCCACATCTGTAAATTGAGTTGGGTTTTCCACATTCAGCCTGCATTGCATTTTGCTTTCTTTTGAATTCCAGTGCGTAGCATTGTGAAAGTAATATTTAATTCATAAGGAACCGATTGTTTTATTGGACTTGCTTTATTTCTTTGCATTTTAATGCAGCCTTCAAGTATATTATGGAAGTGTCTCTTGTGGCGTGCAAGTAAGGATTACTTCTTTAAGTTGCTTTCCTTTCTGGCCTGTATGTTCAATTCAAAACAGCACATAGGAGAACAGTTGTATGATTTATGTTCTGAGCCGCGTCTGGCATCACTCGCTGTGTTTGCAAATAGAGATCGGTTTGAAGTTCTGACAAGAAACAAGCTGTCCTTTGGCATTAGAGTCCCTGGAGAAAAGTGAGATGAGAATTCTCTCACTAGTTCCTAAAGGTAGATTATCAAATTATGCTTTAGATGTTTTTATTATACTATGTGGGCCATTACAGCTGGTACGGGTGTAACTTGCTCCCTCTGGAAGGCATCCTGCCAACGATGTGTGCGTGCAAACAGCTTTGGTAACATTCAGAGTTATTGTCATGTAATATGGTTCTCAAGACAGTTTGTTTTAAAAGAAGCAGAGTTTATTGTATGGGGCAAAAATAATTCCTCTGCTGTACATGACTTAAAATGTTGAGGCAGTCAGGGAAAGCTTAGAGATTTAATATATGTTAACAATTTCAGATGAGCAACTTGAAAGAATCAGGGGATTGGATGATATGTGGAGTATGAGAGTTTTTAACACCAGGAAGGACTCAAACTGCTATGAAGACCGAAGCTCTCGTTGCCACAACAGCTTGCATGTTTCACAACAGCTTACATGTACCTCAGAAAACAGCAGCTAAAAGGTTTATCACGTTCCCCATTGCGTGACTGTTCAGAAATGACAGCCTTTAGATACAGAGAAATATGTGAAGCACAACTCGGCTCTGCGGAGGCAACTGGTGATGATACCAGCGCTATGATGAGTGATTCATTATCTTCAGCTATGCTATTAGTTTACCAATTGATTGACTAGGCTGAGGTTATCACATGCCTTTTGTGAAGCTTGGCAATGCAATAGTTTTGTCATGATTAAATTGGAAATGGATTTGAACAGCAAACTTTGCATGAAATGTCTGCATTCCAGACCCAGACTAAGACTTTTCCAATTTGCCTGTCTTCCTTCCATTATGTTCTTCTTCCATTTTCTATGCAGCAACATTTAAAGTGGCCATGGGTTGATGAAAACCAGTTACCTGGAGAAGCAAGGGGGTATTAGACGACAGATGAAAGTGAATGATACAACATGTGAAATGAAAGTGAATGATATGTGAAGTGAAATGAGAGACTCAGTACCAAATGTGCACTTCTTTATTCTGTTCAGCGTCTTAATAGTTATAGAATGCAAGTAGAAGTTTATGAAATAGTTTTTAGCTCTGAGACAAAAGGGAGATGTAGAAAAATGTTTTATTCATTTTCTAACCATGATACTGCTTTGGAACTAGCTGTGAGCTGTGGCTTTTCTTAGTCGACAACTCTGCTAAAGATTGAAGGTGAATTCTTTTTGACAAGACTGTCATGTACTTTTATAAGGTAGCAAAAGGTCAGGATTTGCTCTATTATTAACAAAAACAGCTTGACAGCTAAGAAGGATTAATTTACTGTTTTGAAATAGATGTTTAAGATTAGGAGAAAGCGATCCTGTGTCGACTTTGTTTTCAGAACTGAGCTTATAGCCTGAGCAGTGTTTTGTTTGGTGTAGTGTTCTGTTGAATGAGCCTTCCTGTTGAAATGGGACATGTTCTTAGTGCTTTCAGCTCCCTGCAGCCTATCTCTGCATTCTTCACATTCATCTTGGTTCACAAGAGTGTAAAAAAAAGCCTGCCTTCCTCTTCTGAAAGCCATCCTGAGTCAGTGAGGAGCTTCTGGAGAGAGGCCAGAAACCAGAATGAGAGGACACAGCCTCAAGCTACGTAGGGGGAAATTTAGGCTGGAGGTGAGGAGAAAGTTCTTCACTGAGAGAGTCATTGGACACTGGAATGGGCTGCCCGGGGAGGTGGTGGAGTCGCCGTCCCTGGAGCTGTTCAAGGCAGGATTGGACGTGGCACTTGGTGCCATGGTCTAGCCTTGAGCTCTGTGGTAAAGGGTTGGACTTGATGATCTGTGAGGTCTCTTCCAACCTTGGTGATACTGGGATACTGTGAAGATGAGGGGACTGAAGCATGTCTCTTCTGAGGAAAGGCTGAGACCTGGGGGCTGCTTAGCCTGGAGAAAAGAAGACTGAGAGGGAATATTATCAATGCTTGTAAATATCTAAAGAATGGATTTCAAGAGGATGGGGACAGTCTCTTTTTACTCATGCCCAGTGATAGGGCAAGAGACAAAGGGTATAAACTGGAACACACAAAGTTCCACCTAAACATAAGGAAAAAAACCCATTTCTTTTGAGGATGACAGAACCTTTTTCAGAGATGTTTTAGAGTCTCTTTCTCTTGAGGCTTTCAATACCTGCCTGGACATATTCCTGAGTAACATGCTCTAGGTGAACCTGCTTTAAGAGAGGGGCTGGACTGGGTGATCCCCAGAGCTCCCATCCAACCTCTGCCATTCTGTGAACCCAAGAACTCCTCATGGTCCATCTTGCTGTACACTTAACAACTTTTCAAACATTCAATTACATTTATTGACCTAATGACATGTTTTGAAAGCTCAGCTTAAATAGATATGCTGCATAGCAGAATATAGTTTCTCTGAGGAGAAACTTCTTTACAGTGAGGGTGACAGAGCACAGGAACAGGCTGTCTAGAGAGGTTGTGGAGTTTCCTTCTTTGGAGACCTTCAAAACCTGCCTGGATGCATTCCTGATCAAACTAGGGGATCCTGCCTTGGCAGGGAGATTGGACTCGATGATTTCTGGCAGTCCCTTGCAACCCCTAAACTTCTGTGGTTCTGTGATAGCGTTTGCTGTTCAGGTTCAACACTGGGAATAATAGATCAGTCCAGAGAAAAGAAGGCTCTGAGGAGACCTTATCACGGCCTCCCAGCATCTCAGAAGGGGGCCTACAGGAAAACTTGGGAGTGATTTATTTTTAGGATGTCAGATAGTGATAGACTCGGGGGAATGGATCCAAGCTAGAGGAGGGTAGATTTAGATTAGATGTTAGGAAGAAATTCTTATAGAATCATAGAATCAACCAGGTTGCAAGGCACCTCAAAGATCATCCAGTCCAACCTATTACCCATCCCTGTCCAGTCAACTAGACCATGGACTAAGTGCCTCATCCAGGTTTTGCTTGAACATCTCCAGGGATGATGACAGACACTGGAATGGGTTGCCCAGGGAGGTGGTGGAATCTCCATCCCTGGGAATGTTTAAGGCCACACTGGATGGGGCTACAAGCAACCTGATTAAGTGAAAAGTGTCCATACCCATGACAGGGAGGTTAGAACTGGATGACCCTTGAGGTGTCATCCAACCCTGACAATTCCATGATTCTGTGATCCACGCTGAGACATCTTCAGAAATAGCCTGTGTGTCATTGCCTGCATTGCATAAATCTGCATGTATAAATGCAAATGCATTAGGAAAATTGTAGCTGGCAGTTTTTAAAACCTGAATCTGAAACAAAGAATTAAGTGAATGTGCACAAGAAAGTTAAAGTAGCATTACTTTAATTAGAGATGGTGCTGTGAGAAAGGAGGCATCGAATCAAGACTATTAGATTGCAAATGCAAAACTAACCTGCTATAGAGAAGACAATGCTCTTTTCCTCCAAATTCTATTTCTTTTACCTGGCTTATGAAGTACTTTGTGTTTTCAATTAATTTAAAATGCCATTTCAAAATTATTTCTGTTGAAAGTACTGCAAGGAACAGACCTATCAGCAAATAGCACAGTGGGTAGCCAAGTACATGGTTCTTCAATTAAGTACATGTTTAAGGCCAGGCTGGATGAGGCTGTGGCCATCCTGATCCAGGGTAGGATGTCCCTGCCCATGGCAGGGTGGTTGGAACTGGATGATCCTTGTGGTCCCTTCCAATACTGACTGATTCTGTGATTCTAAATAGTGAGGGCAAAGCCCAGAAAAAAGAAGAGATCTTATTTCCTTCCACTTGTATTAGAAATTTACTATTACTTCCCACAATAAAGACTTTTATTGTTTAAAAAAGATTGTTCAATTTCAACAAAGCACCTTCAGCTCTGCTACCATTTGTAATTAAATATTTAGTTGTGTAGTAAATTAAGCATGTCATGATCTCTGCAAAGTGGTTCTCCATTTACTGCTGCATAAATGTTTTACAAGCTGCTCTATTGTTTCTAGTAAATTAATAATGAAGATTTAGATTTTAACTGATTAATAATCTAATTTAGTGTTTAGGAGGAATCTAATTTAGGTCTGGAAACAAAATTGAGGTAAACATCTTTGGCAGTGATCCCAATTCCCTGACAAAGTTGCCAAGTGATAAGGAAAAAAAATCAAATCAGGGTGAAAGAAATTAAAAGGTTGAGACTTCTAAGAGAAGCATTTCCTTGTAGCAGCTGCAAATGCTTTCTAAACTGCAGTGTACTTGCACTTGACTTCTCCTGTCATATCACAAATTATTACACAAATTTTATAGAGCAAATTGCCAGGAATGTATCAGATAAAGAAATATGAAGCTGACATAAGCAAAGAACTGTCTTAAAGCAAGTTTGCTGTGGCATTCTAGAAATATTGCTCTGCTCTCTACATGTTATTTCTATTTCTGGTGCTTGCAGAATGACAACAAGTAGCTTAGGAAACGTTCAGTCCTTGAATGGTCTAATTAAGTTGTTGTGAGGTGGGATGGAAAAAGCTCAGCACAGCAAAATTAGGGTTGCAAATAGCTGCCCTGTCACAATTAGATACCATGAAAATATGGGACTGAGCTGGCTATTGGAAACTTTGCACTTGCTAGAAAGTGGTGAAGTGGCTGTGGTTGATCGAGTTGCATGTCAAAGTCAGGTACAGTGTGCACAGAAAGGAAAATTAACTGTCAGAAACAGCTAATAAGGAGGGATGCTTCACATGTTCCTTCTGTAACCTCAGGGGTGACCTCATTGCTGTCTACAACTACCTGAAGGGAGGCTGTAGCCAGGTGGGGGTTGGTCTCTTCTGCCAGGCAACCAGCAACAGAACAAGGGGACACAGTCTCAAGTTGTGCCAGGGGAGGTCTAGGCTGGATGTTAGGAGGAAGTTGTTGCCAGAGAGAGTGATTGGCATTGGAATGGGCTGCCCAGGGAGGTGGTGGAGTCACTGTCCCTGAAGGTGTTCAAGAAAAGCCTGGCTGAGGCACTTAGTGCCATGGTCTAGTTGACTGGCTAGGGCTGGGTGCTAGGTTGGACTGGATGATCTTGGAGGCCTCTTCCAACTTGGTTGATTCTATGATCTCAGATCTCTCAGTAAGAACAACTTGAGTAGAAACCACTACAGTTTATCAAGGATCAGAACCTGTCCTGCTGTGTTTCCCTGTACAAATAGGTCATATCTATTGAGTGGAGAGAAGATTATTTTAATTGATATAATTAACTTTTCTCATGATTATCTTAGGCTTGAAAATGCATTTTGCACTTTCCCAATTACAGCTTGTTTTTTTTATATCTCTGATAGAGCTAAACATGCTGTGTGTAATAATGAAGGTGGTTTTGGAAGGACTTAATGTATATAATTGGAAACTAAGATGAGGTAGCCTTCTATCAGCAGGAGGTTAGGAGAGCTGGGCTGCATAATTGAAGCACAGTGTAATGGGATTACCTACAATTTTTAAACATTACTTTCATTAAGGAAAATAATAGGCATATTTATTAAATAGAGTCTCTGCTTGGGACAATATTTGTTATTACAAAGAAGCTTTTGTTATTAAGCTTGAGTATTTAAAAAAGTATAGCACAGACCACATCAGATTCTGGAAAATGCTTTTGTGCATCAAGTTTTATTAAAATAGAAACAGCTTTCACAGCAAAGGCAGTTAGCCAGGTATTAATGCCCACATTTAGCATTCACTGTGCATTTTTTTTTCTACATGTTTTCAGTTTGGTCAAGGTCAAATCAAAAAGTAATTCAGAGACAAATACACTTAAATGTTTGTCTTTATGAAAGCATTTGAGGTTTATGCCATTTTACATTTATTTGGTGGAAATACAGGCTGGATTTTTTTGTTTTCTAAAGAATATTTTCTTGCTGAAGCTTTGTTGCCCTTCTCTGGACGCATTCCAGCACCTCAATATCTCTCTTGAATTGAGGGGCCCAGAACTGGGCCCAGAACTGGACACAGCACTCAAGGTGTGGCCTGACCAGTGCTGAGTACAGGGGCAGAATAACCTCCCTTGTCCTACTGGCCACACTGTTCCTGATCCAGGCCAGGATGCCATTGGCCATCTTGGCCACCTGGGCACACTGCTGGCTCATGTTCAGCTACTATCTACCAGTCCCCTCAGGTCCCTCTCTGCCTGGCTGTTCTCCAGCCACTCTGTCCCCAGCCTGTAGCACTGCTTGGGGTTGTTGTGGCCCAAGTGCAGAACCCTGCACTTGGCCTTGTTAAATCTTATCCCCTTGGCCTCTGCCCACCCATCCAGCCTGTCTAGGTCCCTCTGCAGGGCTGCAGAAGTATGGTGCTTTAGGAATTATGGCATGAGTTTCTATGACATGAATTTTACAGGCAGCCACATAAAATTCTCCTATGAGTCACAGGATCACAGGATGTTAGGAGTTGGAAGGGACTCAAGGAGATCATTGAGTCCAACCCCACTGCCAGAGGAGGACAATGCTGTCTAACACAGAGCACAGAGGAACACATTATAGAATCAACCAGGTTGGAAGAGACCTCCAAGATCACAGTATCACAGTATTATCAGGGTTGGAAGAGACCTCACAGATCATCAAGTCCAACCCTTTCCCACAGAGCTCAAGGCTAGATCATCCAGTCCAACCTAGCACCCAGCCCTATCCAGTCAACTAGACTATGGCACCAAACGCTTCATCCAGTCTTTGCTTGAACACCTCCAGGAACAGTGACTCCACCTCCCTGGGCAGCCCATTCTAATGCCAATCACTCTCTCTGGCAACAACTATATCTCATCCAGACTATGTCTCCCCCAGCACAACTTGAGACTGTGTCCTCTTGTTCCATCCAGACAGGCCTTGATAGTCTCCATAGTAGGAGACTCCACAACCTCTCTGGGTTACAGTACCTGGACCTGTAACTCCTGGGGCCATCATTGAGGGTACAGTTTCCTTTGCAGAGAAAACAATAATCTTGTCTTTCTTGCCCTTAAATATGCATCTGTGAAAGCCTGCATAATAGCAGAAAGTATTTGCAAACTGCTTAAAGCATTTTAAATGTGATTGCTGTGTTGATGCTTCAGATATGCTCTGGTAGTCTGTGGTGGTTTGGCTTCTATCCTGCCCCCCCCCACACATTTTAGAAACACCCAGCTGACTCAGATGGGCTCTGGGAATATAAATGAAGCTATTTATTTACAGCAGCACAATATACAAGCAGATATGTACAATATATATAGTTATATACAGAAATATACAAGGTAAAAGTAATAGAGAAGCACAACTCCCCTCCCAGAAACCTGAGTCCCCAGGAGGGGCTCTCAACCACCCCTGCACCTCCCCCTACCCCTCTCAACCTTACCCCAGTTCTCAGGAAGAAAAGAGGTGCAGCCAAGAGGTTAAGGAGCAAGGTTAGTGGCAGTGAGGTTAAGGAGCTGTAGCTCAGTCTGAAGCCAGAAGCAGAGAGAGAAAATGGTGAAAGTTATCTAATGTTTACTTTCTTGTTCCCATAGCTCTCAGCGAGACTGTGAGGGAAGGAGACATCACCAATGTTTTCCTTTCATAGCCAATTATCTACTTTCTCTCACCAAAACATTCTAGCCTGCTTCAAACTAGCACATAGTCTCTCTTCAGACAAGCTAAATTAGAAAGTGTACCTACTTTCCTTAATCAAAGCTTGCACTGAAAAGAATTGTGTTCAGCAAGTGTTGCAGACCCTCCTAGATTACTTCTGTGAGTTCCTCTGTGGTAGTGTCTAGGACCTGCTATTCATTGGGTCATCGAGGTGTATCTTGATCTGAAGGACATTGTGCGAGCTTGAGCCTAACTAGAAAGTTCTGGTGAGAAGATCTAGATTACAGGCTGTGAAAGGAAAAGAATGGTGATGGCTACTTCACTCATAGGCCTGCTGAGATGTATAGGAGCAAGAAATAAAAACATAGATAACCACTCTCACTTGGGCTGCTGGCTGAGCTGCATCTTAGTCTCTAACCTCACCCTCCATTTTGGACTAACCTACTTTGCTTCCTAACCCCCTGGCTGAACCTCTGTTCTTCCTTGGGTCTGGGGTAAGGTTGAGAGGGGTAGGGGGAAGGTGAAAGGGGTGGTTGAGAGCCCCTCCTGGGGACTCAAGTTTCATGGAGGGCTGTTGTGTTTCTGTATTACCTTTTACCTTGTCTATTTCTGTCTATAACTGTATATACTGTAAATATCTGCTTGTATATTGTGCCAGCTGTAAATATAAGCTTCATTCATATTTCCAGAGCCAGCTGAGTCTAGTCTGGGGGGGGGGCAGGTAAAACCCAAACCATCACAGGCATATATGGATTGAGATTTGTCTCCATTCTGAGTACATATCCTAGATTTAAAGTTGCTTCTATCATATTGTTATGTATAGCAAAATGCTCTTTCTCTTAACTTAAAAAGCTGACAAGGTTATGTTAGTGGACGTGAAGGCTACAAGGATGCTGACAAAATGCTAAGAGAGAGAGAGAAAGAGAAAAATGTTTAGTTCAGAAAGCTCTGAGATCCCTACTGTGGCAATTTCATTCTTCTGACTTTGAAGAAGGTGAATGGAGGAAAGGACAAAAAGAGAAATTGCAGAATAACCTCATGTGCTCAAGCAGGTTACTGAGAACTCTGTCTAGTCAGGAGTTTAATGGCTCCAAGGATGAGAACTCAGCAACCTGGCTGAGGAACTTGGTCTATTGTTTGACCACATAGTGGGATAAAAAAAATTCCAAACTTTCTGATGTTGAAGGGGAATTTCTTGTATTTTAGTTTGTGCCCATTGACTTTTGTGCTGTCAGTGAGAGGTACTGAGAAGATGCTTGTTCCCCTCATGCGCTAAGGGAGTCTTCCTTGCTTCAAACCTTCTCATTGTTCTCTGGTGCTTGGGATATCTGAAGGCCAAATTTATCAGCCCATAGTGAGGTGAAGGCATTGAGTATTTCAGCCATTACCAGGACCAGTGTTACCAGGTCTCCTGCTGAAGTACCCATAGAAACATTTCTTGTTGTCTTTGGCAGATATAACTCCAAATGTCTTTCTTAACCCTATTCCTGCACACTCTGTGTCTCCATTTGCCTCCCCAGATTCTCTGTCTCTGCTTCTACCTCTTACAGGCTTCTTTCTTACATATGAATTCTGCTGGAAGCTCCTTTTTTCATCCAGCCAAGCCTCCTTGCTCAACCTCCCATCCTTGGGTTAGATTATTCTTGAGCTTGGGGCAGATGATTACCAAAAAATAACCAGCTCATCTGGACGTCTGTTCCATCCTGGATTGCATTCCAAGCAGATCTCAAAAACAGTCATAGATTTGGCTTATGTGTGGTGCTCATTTTCAAGTATTTTGTTGCTAAAGGAAATTCAAGTCCAGTCTCCAGAATCATTTGCCACACTGAGAACTGACAGAATGATGCCAGCTCACAGAAATCTGTACAAGTTGTTCTTGAGGCAGTGTGTAAAAATGGAAAATCTAATCTTCCACTCTAGGTAAAAATGTCAACCTTTACTCCCAGCTCTACCTGGCTTCTCAGATGCAAAATGTTTGATTTGCTTTTTGATTCATTATTGCTAAAAATAATTCCCTGTAAGGGAAAATCTTCTGGAAGCAGGAGGTGAAGAATTCCAAGAAGAAAGGTCATGCCATAAGAGAAGTTACAAGGCATCAAGAAAGGGGGAAGTATAAAGATCTGGAACACATGGCTGAACACTAGCTCAGTTTTTACTGTCCCAGTTGAGTTTGCCTTGGGATTGTGTCTTTGCCAAGAGCTCTTACAAAGAGCCTTGCATTTCTGTCAGGCTACTTGGAACTTAAGAGTGATTTGCAAAATCCAGCAACATTTTGTTCCCCTCCCTTTTCCCAGGTGGAGGGCTTTTGAATATTTTCCACCCCAGCTTTCAGAAAGTTCTCCAATATCTTGTGCTTGCTGGTGACATTCTCATGCATCTCTTAAAAGTTTCTTTTACTCCCCTGACACCTTCCTTCTTTTCATTATTCTTGCATAAACTTGGCAAGTTGCAGGAAAGTTTTCTATGTGGTCTTTTATCTGTTAACTATGTTGTGCTGAAGTAACTTCAGACTGATGCTGACAAGAGAGTGAAGGAACTTTTTGCTCTGTTGAGGAGGATGTGCCAGGGGAGGTCTAGGCTGGATGTTAGGAGGAAGTTCTTCCCAGAGAGAGTGATTGGCATTGGAATGGGCTGCACAGGGAGGTGGTGGAGGCACTGTCCCTGGAGGTGTTGAAGCAAAGCCTGGCTGAGGCACTTAGTGCCATGGTCTGGTTGACTGGCTAGGGCTGGGTGCTAGGTTGGACTGGATAATGTTGGAGGTCTCTTCCAACCTGGTTGATTCTATGATTCTTTCCTGGGAGAAGAGGCCAGTCCCTACCTGGATACAACCTCCCTTCAGGTAGTTGCAGACAGCAATGAGGTCACCCCTGAGCCTCCTCTTCTCCAGGCTGCACACCCCCAGCTCCCTCAGCCTTTCTTCACAGGGCTGTGTTCCAGGCCCCTCACCAGCTTTGTTGCCCTTCTCTGGACACATTCCAGTATCTCAACATCTCTCTAGAATTCAGGAGCCCAGAATTGGACACAGTACTCAAGGTATGGCCTGCCCAATGCTGAGTACAGGGGCAGAATAACCTCCCTTGTCCTACTGCCCACACTGTTCCTGATGCAGGCCAGGATGCCATTGGCTGTCCTGGGCACACTGCTGGCTCATGTTCAGCTACTATCTACCAGTACCCCAGCTCCCTTTCTGCCTGGCTGCTCTCATGCCATTCCATCCCCAACTTAGAGCACTGCTTGGCGTTGTGGCCAAAATGTAGAATCCTGCACCTGGCCTTGTTAAATCTCATCCCATTTGCCTCTGCCCACGCATCCAGCCTGGCAAGGTCCCTCTGCAGGGCTCTCCCACCCTAAAATGCTCCTAGCTTGGTGTCAGCTGCAAACCTACTGATGCTAGACTGAATCCCATGGTCCAGATCATCAATAAAGATATTGAACAGGACTGGGATGTAAAGTATGACAGCAAATTGACCAGATAGTCTCCCCTGTTTTGGAAGAAATATCTCTGGACAGGGTAAAGTGAGTTGCATGGTAAAATGCATTGTTTACAGATAAAATTTCTGTCTCCTGTGTGAGCTGAATTAAAATGAATAAAGTAAAAGGCAAGGCTTAGAAACAGGAATAGTGAGTTCAGCTTTGGACTCATGCCCACAAAATGCAATTAAATAGATTAGGACCTAAGAAGGAGACAGAAGAAGTTCACTATAGATGCCAAGTGAAGGAACAAGAAAGGGCAAAATATAACCAAGGGGGATTATACAGAAAAAAGGAAGAAAGAATAAGAATGCTGGAGCATGAACAACCTCAGAAGTGGCACAGGCAAGCAGCCATTAAGGGAAACTGGAAATCTGTAAGATAGGAGAGAAATGCATGAAAATATTTCTGAGAATAAAGATGACTTTTAAAAGCCCTCATTTTTTGTAATGTGAAAGGTTGTTAGTAACCTGCACAACAGTAAGATCAGAAAATGACTAAGAGGTGGAAACTCCCAGCCCAGGAAAGAGATAGATTGGATGTGTCGGGGAGGAAAGTGAGCTGCTGAGATTGCACAGCAGGATGCTGCTTTTTTGGGCCCACCATATGAAATTTCAAATAAAGAACTTGTCAGACCTTGTCTTTGAATTTTTCTTCATTGTTTCAGATCATGACACTTGTTATATCTTTTTCATTAATGATTAATATTTCTTTTCCCAGCTATTTTAAATATGGCTATGAAAAACTTGTGGTCCTAAAAAAAAGAAAAATGTGTACTTTGGGTAAATTACAAGTAATGGTGAGGAAGTCTCATGATTTATGGATAACAGAACTACCTGATTAAAGAGTAGTTCATCAGAGAATCACAGAATGGTTTAGGTTGGAAGGGACCTCAAAGATCATCCAATTCCAACCCCCTGCCATAGACAGGGCCAACTCCCACTAGAACAGGTCACTCAAGGCCTCATCCAATCTGGCTTTAAACACCTCCAGGGAAGGGGCATCCACAACCTCCCTGGGCAGACTGTTCAAATGTCTCACCACCCTCACCATAAATAATTTCTTTCCAGTATCTAGCCTAAATCTACCCTCTTTCAGTTTAAACCCATTACCCCTCCTCCTGTCTTTACAAGACCTTTTAAATAGTCTCTCCACAGGTAGCTTGGGGATAGTTCTTTGATCAGAACAAGGGGACATAGTCCCAAGTTGTGCTAGGGGAGGTATGGGCTGGATGATAGGAAGAAGTTCTTCACAGAGAGAGTGATTGGCATTGGAATGGGCTGCCCAGGGAGGTGGTCGAGTTGCCATCCCTGGAAGTGTTCAAGAAAAGCCTGGCTGAGGCACTTAGTGCCATGGTCTATTTGATTAGATAGGGCCAAGGCTGGATGATCATGGTTGAATAGGTTGGAGTGGATGGATAGTTTGGATAGGTTGGACTGGACAATCTTGGAAGTCTCTTCCAACCTGGTTGATACTATGGTTCTATGAATGGAATGGAATGGGCTGCTCAGGGAGGTGGTGGAGTCACCATCCCTGAAGGTGTTCAAGAAAAGTCTGGCTGAGGCACTTGGTGCCATGGTCTAGTTGACTGGATAGGGCCAGACTGGATGATCTTGGTTGAATAGGTTGGACTGGATGGATAGTTTGGACTGGATGAGCTTGGAGGTCTATTCCAACCTGGTTGATTCTATGAATGGTTATTTTACAAATTAATTATCACTAGAAACTGTGATTTTAAAAGCTCCTCTATTTTCAACATGTTCATCTATTGAATTAGCAAAGCTCTTGGTAAAGTTATAATTGCCATGTGTTTCAGCTGGTTCCATATTCTGATTTGCAGGTATCTCTAGTAAAACCTTTTCCATGAGGTAATATCTTGTCTGTTTATTTTAAATGGATTTTTTTCTGTAGTTTCTTTTAAGTGTAATTGCTCAGGTTGCTGCCTGTTATTGGAAGCACCAGCAGCTGACAATGTGCTGTAGATGCTGTGAGAACCTTTCTGTACTTCATAAAACCTGTGTTTCATTTTTATCTTGGAACAAAACCACATCTTTGAAAACAATGTATTTTGACAGATGGGTTGCCCTGGTGCCAGCTGTATTGGGTAGCAGGATGCCATGGAATTAAGTAGCTAACAGGGCACACTTATGCAGGTCTGCAAGTGCAGTCAGTTGATGAAGAAAAATCAGTCTGACTAAATGCTGCTTGATTGAGGCTCCCAGGATTCAGCAGTGTCAGTTTGCTGGGAACGCTTATCCTTCTGTAAGCAACATAAGTAGAAGTTATTTCTAATGGAAAAATTTGAGAACTAGATAATCATAGAATCAACCAGGTTGGAAGAGACCTCCAGGATCATCCAGTCCAACCTAGCACCCAGCCCTAGCCAATCAACTAGACCATGGCACTAAGTGCCTCAGCCAGGCTTTTCTTCAACACCTCCAGGGACAGTGACTCCAGCACCTCCCTGGGTAGCCCATTCCAATGCCATTCACTGTCTCTGTAAAGAACTTCCTCCTAACATCCAGCCTAGACCTCCTCTGGCACAACTTGAGACTGTGTCCTCTTGTTCTGTTGCTGGTTGCCTGGCAGAAGAGACCAACCCCCACCTGGCTACATCTTCCCTTCAGGTAGTTGTAGACAGCAATGAGGTCCCCCCTGAGCCTCCTCTTCTGCAGGCTAAACACCCCCATCTCCCTCAGCCTCTCCTCACAGGGCTGTGTTCCAGGCCTCTCACCAGCTTTGTTGCCCTTCTCTGGACATGTTCCAGTATCTCAACATTTCTCTTTAGTTGAGGAGCCCAGAACTGGACACAGCACTCAAGGCGTGGCCTGACCAGTGCTGAGGACAGGGACAGAATAACCTCCCTTGTCCTACTGGCCACACTGTTCCTGATCCAGGCCAGGATGCCATTGGCTGTCTTGCCCACCTGGGCACACTGCTGGCTCATGTTCAGCTACTATCTACCAGTACCCCCAGGTCTCTCTTTGCCTGGCTGTTCTCCAGCCACTCTGTCCCCAGCCTGTAGCGCTGCTCAGGGTTGTTGTGGCCTCAGTGTAGAAGCCTGCACTTAGCCTTGTTGAATCTCATCCCACTTGCCTCTGCCCACTCATCCAGCCTGTCTATGTCCTCACAAAAGGAGTCATCAAACTTAAGTTGCTCCAACACTAATAAACTATGTTTCTGAAATGCTGTTTATAAAGATGGAATCATAGAATGGTTTAGGTTGGAAAGGACCTCAAGGATCATCCAGTTCCAACCCCCTGCCCTAGGCAGGAACGCCTCCCACTAGAACAGGTTGCTAACTGCCTGCTGATATTTTCTTATTGAGTATTTTAGTACCATTAGACTAGACTGGAACGGAACAGAATGAAATAGAGTATTTCAGTTGGAAGGGACACTTACATTGTCTGAATAATCACAGAAACATATGGTTTGGATTGGAAGCACCCTTTAAAGGCCATCTACTTCAACACTCTTGCAGCAAGCAAACAAATCTTCAGTTATATTAGGTTGCCCATCCAACATGATGTTGAATGTTTCCACAGAGGGGACATCTACCACCTCTTTGGCTGACTTGTGCCAGTGTTTCACCACCCTCAAGTACTATGTCCAGTTTTGGTCACCACAGCATAGAAGGGATATTGTGGTGCTGGGGTGGGTGCAGAGAAGGGCAATGAGGCTGGGGAGAGCTCTGGCAAACATGACCTATGAGGAGTAGCTGAGGGAACTGGGATTGTTTGGTCTGGAGAAGAGGAGGCTGAGAGGGGACCTCATTGCCCTCTACAACTATCTGAAAGGAAGTTGTAGTGAGGCTGGAGCTGGTCTCTTCTCCCAAATTACTAATGATAGGACAAGAGGAAATAGCCTTAAGTTGAGTCAGGGAAGGTTTAGGTTGGATGTTTGCGGAAAGTTCTTTACTGAGTGAGTGGTCAGGCATTGGAATGGGCTGCTCAGGGAGGTGGTGGAGTCACCATCCCTGGAGGTGTTTAAGGAAAGAGGATTAAGGATGCTGGGATGGAGGTTGGACTGGATGATCCTGGTGGTCCTTTCCAACCATCGTGATTCATAGCGATGAGATTTTGTGCTGAGGGATTTCGTTTAGTCAAGGACTTGTCAGTGTGAAATTAATGATTGGACTCAATGAGCTTGAAGGTCTTTTTCAATCTCAGAAATTCTGTGATTCCGTGCTTTTATGGGAATAGGGAAGTAAAATTGTAGAATTCTTCCACTAACCTTAGCTGGTAGGTTTAAAAATGAGTAAAAATGTTGAGTATCTCCTTTATTAGGGTTTTACTCTGAAGGATTGAAGTATTGACATTTTAGAAAGACAGATCCTTTGATGTCTTTTACAAGATATTTTGCATTACAAAAACTTAAAGCCCAAAGGTTTAACCCCTGTTGGAGCAGGTCAGGCTATGTCAGACTTACTATCTGTCATCTGACATGGAAAGGAAGAGGAGTTGCAAATGTTTTCATTCGAGTTCTTGTACGAAGAACATCTCTGTTATAAAACACTGTTTGGAGAATCTTCTTCTAGTAGTGTTTTGTGAACCTATGAACCTTCACTCATTTTTCTCACTTTCTAACAGTTCTTATGAGCCATTCCCCATTGTGCATAGTCATTTTTCACTGAATTACCATCGAGATTTTCTGAGGATGCCCCAAGCTTCTTGTCAGCATCTTGCCAGTCCACCTAGATTCCTTTTAGTAGTTGTTGTTCTTAAAATGATGTTTCATATTATACATAGCAGGAATGTAGGTTTCATGGAGTCTTGAAGCACACTAAAACTGTGGTAAGATGTATACTGGTGTCTTATTGTGATTAATCAAGATTCAGTAAGGAAGGCATAGCACCAAGCTGTTTTCTCTAATTGCCAATAAGAGGAGCATTAGTATCACACTGTATCACAGTATCACCAAGGTTGGAAGAGACCTCACAGATCAAGTCCAACCTGTTACCACAGAGCTCAAGGCTAGACCATGGCACCAAGTGCCACGTCCAGTCCTGCCTTGAACAGCTCCAGGGACGGCGACTCCACCACCTCCCCGGGCAGCCCATTCCAGTGTCCAATGACTCTCTCAGGGAAGAACTTTCTCCTCACCTCCAGCCTAAATTTCCCCTGGTGCAGCCTGAGGCTGTGTCCTCTTGTTCTGGTGCTGGCCACCTGAGAGAAGAGAGCAACCTCCTCCTGGCCACAACTACCCCTCAGGTAGTTGTAGACAGCAATAAGGTCACCCCTGAGCCTCCTCTTCTCCAGGCTAACCAATCCCAGCTCCCTCAGCCTCTCCTCGTAGGGCTGTGCTCAAGGCCTCTCCCCAGCCTCGCTGCCCTTCTCTGGACACGCTCAAGCATCTCAATGTCCTTCTTAAATTGAGGGGCCCAGAACATAGAGATTAATTTTCTTAACATTTAAGCTATGAACAAAAGCTAAGTTTCTTTCATTGACACTGCAGTGCTTGAGAATGTTAAACAGAGTTACCATTGGATAGCTCTCTTTAATATCCTGGTGGTCCTTTCCAACCATAGCGATTCATAGTGATGAGATGTTGTGCTGAGGGATTTGATTTAGTTAAGGACTTGTCAGTGTGAAACAAATGATTGGACTTAATGCTCTTGAAGGTCTTTTCCAATCTAAGAAACTCTCTGATTCTGTAATATGCAGGCATGTATTTCATAATTTATCATATAGAGGTAAAAAATAATTCCATGAGATGCATCATTCATCACTCATCACCTTATTTGTACTGCCACCACCTAAACTTTCTCACTGCAGAAGAGACAATAGGTAATCAGTCAGTAACTGATTCAGGCTTCTCTCATGAATGATCAGAATTTAACATATAGATTTAAGAACTTTTTTTCCCTCTTCAAAACAAAGAAGGCAACTTTGCAAAATATACATTTTCCTAGCTCTTAAACATCGAGGACTGGAAGTATAGGCTGGATGTTAGGAGGAAGTTCTTCACAGAGAGAGTGATTGGCATTGGAATGGGCTGCCCAGGGAGGTGCTGGAGTCACTGTCCCTGGAAATGGCACTTAGTGCCATGGTCTAGTTGATTGGACAGGGCTGGGTGCTAGGTTGGACTGGATGATCTTGAGGATCTCTGCCAACCTGGTTGATTCTATGATTCTATGGTCTAGTCAATTGGATAGGGGTGGGTGCTAGGTTGGACTTGGTGATCTTGGAGGTATTTTCCAAACTGCTTGATTCTATGGTTCTAAGATTCTGTGACTCAGAAAAAATCTGAATAATGAAATCCAAATCTGAAGTTGTTCAGTGTGGTATTGTTATTTCCTGGGCAGATATTAGGCTGTAGTTTGCTAAAAGGAAAGGTCAGG
Organism: Pogoniulus pusillus; assembly: GCF_015220805.1. Classification (NCBI taxonomy): domain Eukaryota; kingdom Metazoa; phylum Chordata; class Aves; order Piciformes; family Lybiidae; genus Pogoniulus; species Pogoniulus pusillus. The sequence goes on from NC_087266.1 coordinate 5,904,734, forward strand.
CTTAGAATAATACATATTTAGAAAAATGCTCACATCTTATTCAGGTTCTTTTTGTTTGTTTGCTTGTTTGTTTGTTTTCATGTAAATTTCTTCTTACATTCAATTTCCCTGGGAACATTTCATTTAAAAAATTAAAAATCCACTTTGTATGAGCCTATAATGGTTTGGGAATTAATCATCCCCTCCACACTCAGACTAGACTCAGCCAAGCTGGAAGTTAAGGAATGAAGCTATATTTACAGCTTAGCACAATATACAAGCAGATATTTACAAAACATCATAAATATATGCAGCTGTAAACAGAAATATACAAGTTAAAAGTAATACAGAAACTCAACACCCCTCTCAGAATTCAGAGTACCCAGGAGGGGCTTCCAGCCACCCCTCTACCTTCTTTCATAGAATCATATAAAATCAACCAAGTTGGAAGAGACCTCCAAGATCATCCAGTCCAACCTATCCCACAGCCCTAGCCAATCAACTAGACCATGGCACTAAGTGCCTCAGCCAGGCTTTTCTTCAACACCTCCAGGGATGGTGACTCCACCACCTCCCTGGGCAGCCCATTCCAATGCCAATCACTCTCTCTGCCAACAACTTCCTCCTAACATCCAGCCTAGACCTCCCCCAGCACAACTTGAGACTGTGTCTCCTTGTTCTGTTCCTGGTTGCCTGGGGAAGAGACTGGCCCCTTCCTGGCTACAGGTGTGATAAATTGGCTATGACAGTGACAGAGTCGCTACAGGTAGATACCTGGTGTCCAGCCTGGGAGCAGATATTCACCTGCAGACCATGGAGAACCCTGTGCCAGAGTAGGTAGATAGATAAATCAGGAGTCACACTGTTCCTATATCTTTAAGGATACATTTATCTACCCTCGTGTAGAGAGCAGAATCAAGACTCCTGTTTTCCTTAAACAAACATTTCCACCCTTCTACCTTATGTAGGTGTCTACATGCAAGGTGAGATTAGAGGATTGGCAAGGGGAGTTAGAAAGCAGGATTGCTTACACAGCAAAAATCCAGGGAGAAAGCACAGACTCTAACAGAGACCCACACACACTGCCATATCTATATTTATGTTCTTGTTTTTATGCCTCTCAGCAAGCCTGTGAGTGAAGTAGATGTCATCATTGTTTCCTTTTCACAGCCTATAATCTAATTCTTCTCACTGAAATATTCCAGTTAGCCTCAAACTAGCACAGAGCCTTACCATACTTAACTGAGTTTAACAAAGAGACTTCAGTGAATTTAATGTGGGAAGTAGTTGTCAACATGCAATGCCCATGTGCACATAGATCTGCAATGACACAGCCCAGCATGTGCTAAAAGGCTTTGCATTTGCACAGGTTGAGAGCAGACACTAAGGGTAGCTGACAGCATTAATCACTGGAAAGGCAAATAGTGAACAAGGACATCTTTGTGTTGTTCCAATCTTCTCTTTAGGTTCTCCTCTTCCATTTCCTCTTTCACTTTTGAATTGCTGTCTAGGCTGCCAGCTATTCCCAGCTGGAATTTGTCTTTTTGTGTGCACTTTTGGTACCAGGGGTCCTCATAATCTGTTGAATGACTGCACCTGCAGCTCTGAGTGATTGCAGATGGAATATGTATTAGGGCAAAACCACCTTCATGTCATGAATAGCCACAGTTTAACTACTCAAGCTTCGTTATTCTATGGCCACAGGAGAAAAATGCTGTATGTATGCACACTGGTTTGGTAAGATATGCATAGTCTGATTTTTAGTTATGGATAGCAACATATTGCTACATCTGGGTTCCATTTGCTCAGCCTTAAAGTAGGAGCACAGTCACATTGCCTCTGTCAGTGGGCAGTATACATTCAGGTGTGATTCATATTTACATATGCTGAATTGCTCCCTGGCAATGTTTTATCCACCATATGGGGAGACAAAGTTGACTAGGCTTCTAACACAGGCAATTAAAATGAGTTGAAATGCATCCAGGTCCTACTGTAACACACACTTCTACCCTTTTGTCTCTTTTCCTCCTTCACACAAAGATGAGGCTGCTATAGGGAACACTGTAACATATTGCATAATACCTACTGGGAAACTTCCATCTTTCACAAAGGTTTCCTTTCTAAAGCCTTCTCTATAATCACACAGTACTTTAAAGAGCTGTGTATGATTAGTCCTAGCATACATATAGCAGTAGATCTTTGTGGTGCTTCATGGGAGCAGTCTTGCAAACTGGATTTCCTGGGGGACACACCTTATGCCAGTAGTTTTCTCACTGATTTTTCCTAAAATTAGGCAAGGGAAATCCAGAAATTGGTTGGCAGAAAGCCAAAATGGCAATAGAAAATGTGTTAACTTGCATAGGAAAAGGTGCATATGGTCATCTTGAGTATAATGCTTTTCTTGTTTGTTCTTGTAGGGGCCACAGGAGATTAATTCAGAAGTAAAACAAATAGATTTAGAACTTGTACTCAATATATTTAGAAATTATACTCAACACTGGCCAGGCCACATCTTGAGTGCTGTGTCCAGTTCTGGGCTCCTCAATTTAAGAGAGGTGTTGAGATACTGGAATGTGTCCAGAGAAGGGCAATGAAGCTGGTGAGGGTCCTGGAGCACAGCCCTGTGAAGAGAGGCTAAGGGAGCTGGGGGTGTTTAGCCTGGAGAAGAGGAGGCTCAGGGGTGACCTCATTGCTGTCTGCAACTACCTGAAGGGAGGCTGTAGCCAGGTGGGGGTTGGTCTCTTCTGCCAGGCAACCAAGGGGACACAGTCTCAAGTTGTGCCAGGGGAGGCATAGGCTGGATGTTAGGAAGAGAGAGTGATTGGCGTTGGAATGGGCTGCCCAGGAAGGTGGTGGAGTCACCGTTCTTGGAGGTGTCCAAGAAAAGCCTGGCTGAGGCATTTAGTGCCATGGTCTAGTTGATTGGGCAGGGCTGAGAGATAGGTTGGACTGGATGAGCTTGGAGGTCTCTTCCAACCTGGCTGATTCTATGCTTGAGTGCACCCTCAGCAAGTTTGCAAATGGCACCAAGCTGTGTGGCACAGTCTAACTTACTAGAGGTCAGGGATCCATCCAGAGGGACCTGTATTGGCTGAAGAGGTAGGCTCAGACCAACGTCATAAAATTTCAGATTGAGTAAGGTCATAAACCTCATCCCCTGCATTCAGTGCCTATTCAGCAGTTTACAAACAGGAGTCAGAATTAGCAGCACGATAGATGCCTGCATTTAATGCAAAATTTATTCCACATCTTAGACAGTTATATATGACTGAGGTATTGATTTTAACTGTGTCTGTCAGAATTTAGCTGCTCATTCACACATGTGATCTACCCTAATCATCTGTGGGCAGGCACATGCCTCTTTAAGACTCGTTTCCTGTGTAGATAATATACTGCAGTTCCCTGGAGACCTTATATGCATATCACAAGAGCCAGCACAAACAGCAAGCTTGCTAATACCAAAACAAGTGATTAATATTAATTCCTATACTCCATTTTTGGCAAAGGTTTCAGAATCAGCATTTATTTTTATTTTTTATCCTTGGAGAACATAAAATAGGAATACAAATTCTAGGGTGCCTGACTGTGTTGCAGTCTACTTCTATGCCAAAGGTTGGTGGTTTTTAACTTGCATAAAAATACAGTATATCAACAGGTTTTCTTTTCTCCTCCTGTTTTACTCTAAACTCTTCTTCCTAATGTTTTTTTATTCCTCTAAATTTAAGAATCATAGAATCATGGCATCACAGGATCAGTCAGGGTTGAAAGGGATCACAAGAATCAGCTAGTTCCAAGACCCTTGCCATGGGCAGGAACATCCTAGTCTAGGTCAGGCTGCCCACAGCCTTATCCAGCCTGGCCTTAAAGACCTTCAAGGATGGGACCTCAACCACCCCCCCAGGCAACCTATTCCAGCCTCTCACCACTCTTACAGTGAAGAACTTCCTCCTCATGCCCAGTCTGAATTTCCCCACCGCCTCCAGCTCTGCTGCATTCCTCCTAGTCCTGTCACTGCCTGAGAGCCTAAAAAGTCTCTCCCCAGCTTTTTTGTAGGCCTCCTTCAGATACTGGAAGAAGATAAAGAAAGGAAATAAAGGCATCACACAGTTGTAGAATCATAGACTCAATCAGCTTGGAAGAGACTTCCAACATCACCCAGTCCAACCTAGCACCCAGCCCTAGCCAGTCAACTAGACCATGGCACTAAGTGCCTTAGCCAGGCTTTTCTTCAACACCTCCAGGGATGGTGACTCCACCACCTCCCTGGGCAGCCCATTCCAATGCCAATCACTCTCTCTGCCAACAACTTCCTCCTAACATCCAGCCTAGACCTCCGCTGGCACAACTTGAGACTGTGTCCCCTTGTTCTATTGCTGGTTGTCTGGCAGGAGAGACTGCAGATGAGCTATTATAGCTAATAGATTACTTTCAAAAAGTACAAATAACCAAAATTATGTCTTTGATCATATTTTCATAGGAAAACAAACCATGCAGTAAGACCTTTTCATTTTCTATCTCCTTTCATGTGTCTTTCCTTTTTCCTTATTTGGAAATGTCTTCAGCATGTGGCTGAGATGAAGAAAAGAAGCTGATGTACACTTAGTACTTGATAATAAAGGGTTTGTACTTCTGTAGGAGCCTTTCAAGAGCTAATTAGAAGAAAGAAGCTGATCTTTAAATGTTCCACTGAAAGATTATGCTTACTAAATGACCATCTGAAAGACTTCCTGAGCCACCCAACTGCAGGATAAAAATAAGAATTTACTGTCAGGATGATTTTCAAAATAAATTAGCAAATAAATTCTGCTCTCCTGTCTCAAAATGATAATCAAAAAAAGCTAATATATAGTTTTCAGCTTATCAGTGGCTTATCTTGTAATAGAATTAAACACAGTGGAAACATCAGAATTTATTCTAGTGAAGATCTGGGGTTTTTCTAAGTATAGAATCATAGAATCAACCAGGTTGGAAGAGACCTCCAAGATCATCCAGGCCAACCTATCACACAGCCCTGCCCAGTCAACTAGACCATGGCACTAAGTGCCTCAGCCAGGCTTTTCTTGAACACTTCCGGGGATGGCAACTCCACCATCTCCCTGGGTAGCCCATTCCAATGCCAATCACTCTCTCTGGCAACAGCTTCCTGCTAACATCCAGACTACACTTTCCCCTGCACAACTTGAGACTGTGTCCCCTTGTTCTATTGCTGGTTGCCTGCAGAAGAGACCAACCCCCACCTGGCTACAACCTCCCTTCAGGTAGTTGTAGACAACAGTGAGGTCTGCCCTGAGCCTCCTCTTATCCAGGATAAACACCCCCAGCTCCCTCAGCTTCTCCTCACAGGGCTGTGTTCCAGGCCCCTCACCAGCTTTGTCTCTCTTCTCTGGACACATTCCAGCACCTCAACATCTCTCTCAAATTGAGGAGTCCAGAACTGGACACAGCACTCAAGGTGTGGCCTGAGCAGTGCTGAGTACAGGGACAGAATAACCTCCCTTGTCCTACTGGCCACACTGTTCCTGATCCAGGCCAGGATGCCATTGGCTCTCCTGGCCACCTGGGCTCACTGCTGGCTCATCTTCAGCTACTCTCTACCAACACCCCCAGGTCCCTTTCTGCCTGGCTGCTCTCCAGCCACTCTGTCCCCAGCCTGTAGTGCTGCTTGGGGTTGTTGTGGCCAAAGTGCTGAACCCTGCAGATGGCCTTGTTAAATCTCATCCCACTGGCCTCTGCCCACCCATCCAGCCTGTCTAGGTCTCTCTGCAAGGCTGTCCTACCTTCCAACAGATCAACACTTGCTGCTAAAGGCAGCAAGTATTTGTAACACTATCTAGTGATTTATTTTGTTTTAGAGTAAATTTGGTGATTTGCAATTCCATTTTCTTTTTATTAACTCCCAAAATTTCTTCATTATGATCATGTTTAGCTTTTGAGGTCTGGAAACATCACTGCTATACCTTTGAGACTATCCTGGTTGCTCTGTGTTTAAATGTGACTTTTCAGGTGATTTTCACTGATGGAGTTGTTCTGCTACTTTTCTGTTCCTATAAATGAGTATCTTTCAGCAATTAATTTGCAGGTAAAAAAAGGTTAAATATAGGAGGAATTACATTCAGCAATTAAGTTGAATCATAGAATCAGCCAGGTTGGAAGAGATCTCCAACATCATCCAGTCCAACCTATCACCCAGCCCTATCCAGTCAACTAGACCATGGCACTAAGTGCCTCAGCCAGGCTTTTCTTGAACACCTCCAGGGACGTTGCCTCCACCACCTCCCTGGGCAGCCCATTCCAATGGGAAATGACTCCCTCTGTGAAGAACTTCCTCCTAACATCCAGCTTACATGAGGAATTACATTTATCTTATATGAATAAAATCACTTCTGACTTCCAAGTTGAAAATATTTGGTCTTTTTGTCCATATCAACTCATTCTGTGAATCTGTGAATGTATCATTCTACCAAGGGGTTCACTTGTAGGCTGAAACCTACTTCTTTTTATGTGCTATTCTATCAATATCTGCTTGCCAGAACAAGAGATGTGAAAAGAAAAACAAACAAACAACGAACTAGTAGTGATGCAAGTGGTATGGAATAAGGGCTGGAATACTGTTTTGCTGAGCCAGGATCCCAGGCCAGCCATGGGCTGCAGGCCACTAGCAGACAGCTGACTATAACTAGCTCACAGGTGTATCCCAGAGCATGAGCACCACCCTACATATTAAGGAGAGGAAAGGAAAGTCTGCTGCTAGAGTATCCTCATGGGGTTTTCTTCTTTGGTGCCCTTTTGTCTGCTTCCTGTCCTTGAGGACTGTCTCCCTGGGTGTTGTGACTGCTGCACTTCTGCTGGGCTGAGTATGATTTTATATAGTTTGTACTCATCTAGGTACCAGGTTGGGTGGTTTATGAAATGCTTTAAGCTGTGTTTCTTCTCTCCTTTTCTTGATTCTTCTTCTCTAGTGGGGAAGGGTCATTGGGTGATAGTTTAGCCCCCAGACTGGGGGCTGATATATCTTCTGATGCTATTGTTCTCATTAATCTTTGTTGAAAACATAAGCATGTGTTGAATGTTCTCAAAGTACTTCTCATATAGATGACTTCCACAAGATACTCAATAGGAAGTACTTCAAAACACTGTTTATATTTGCATTGATTGATTTTAAAGGTATATAAACATAAAGGAACATTATATGATTGTTAATTTAAGAAGAAAAAGCTTTAATGCTGCAGATTTTAAGTCAACATTGGATCTTGAATTTCTAACTGCTCAGTTTTATAGGCAGTTGTACTCTTATAAGGGGAAATCCTTAGTTCAAATCTCTCTGTTGTGAATTAGTTCCACTGCAAGCCTCTTTCTTATTTGAAGATCTCTGTGTTGGTAATAGCTGGCAAGATAGCTTAAAGTACACACTGTTGACTTTTAGATCATAAAGGCTTTCCTGAGAATTATGTGGGCATAAAGAACAGAGATTAAGCTTTTGTCATAAATCTCTGCTTGTTAAACGTCCTGTGTGTGGTGATGGAATAAATATGGAAATTGAAAAAGGAAGATGAATACTGAAGGAAAAAAAATATACTTCTTTTTCTCTCTGAAGTACAAACATACTTCATTATTCACACTATAACAAGGGGGAGAAGCACATGGAATTATCTCTAAATCCAACCATGATATAGCTGTGTGGAAGATATAAAGGCTGAAATTAAAACCCATTAAAAGAGTATGTTTAATACATTGCAATATTTGTGAAACTGTGGATTGTTTCATTTTACATTCTTTTCTTCTTTGACTTTCCACTGCTAGATTAGAAGGAGTAAAACAAACCAAAAAAGGCATTGCCAAGGTTTTCATACAGTGACATCAAAACAAATAGCTTAATTTTGCATGGTTCAGTATAGATTCAGTCAATCTTTAACCTGTATTTTCCAGAATTTCCTTAATTATGCCTATGACTATGTGGTAAACTGTTCAGATAATGAAAGCTCAAATTGTTGAAGGGGTATTCTGTAGTCTCTGCAGACCATTTGGTAGATTTTTTTGTCCCAAGCATGGAGGCTGAAGGGAAACTTTGACCACTACTGGCAATTTTGTGTGCTTAGTCTCGTAGTGCGGAATTGTATGTATCATATAAGTCTCCTTCCTGGCTTGGCACAAAGCAAGGTTTATATTTTTAAACCCCTGTCTTACAAAATCTGTCTCCAGCACTACATAGTTTCAAATTACCTGTGAAATTTCCTTGCAATGCAGCTGCATTTTAGCTTTTCCCTGTTTTCACATTCCATTCAGAATGAAGGTGGTGGTTCTGAAACTTGTCGATGCGGTCCTTGGTTTATGACTTGTCTTTTAAGTGTAATCCTATTTGGAAGTGGTGGATTGGTGGTTGGATGTGATTGATATCCTCCTATTATTTTAATATCTCCCTCTCTGGAGATAATAAAAACCCACTTGGATGTGTTCCTGTGTGATCTGGTATAGGTGAGCCTGCTTTGGCAGGGGGGTGATCTTTTGAGGTCCTTTCCAGCCCTTGATGTTTTGTGATTCTGTGATTAGGCAACACTACAGGAAATAGTTTGTGAGGCTTTTTTGTTGTTGCAGTTTTTTTTCCTACCAGAACAGAATTTAAGGCAAACAAAATATATCTGACACTTTATTACCATTATTAAAGGAACATGACCATCTAAATGAGTACAACTTTGCCTTGTGTCTGCTTAGTGTATTTCCTTCTTGTTTCTTGATGATACCTGCTCTCATTAGAAGTCCCCAAATCATTATGTTGTTCTCTGAGAGTGGATCAATGTGATGGTTTGGGTGTTCCCCACCCTCCACACACTTTAGAAATCACCCAGACTAGACTCAGCTGGCTCTGGAAATACGAATGAAGCTTATATTTACAGCTGGCACAATATACAAGCAGATATTTACAGTATATACACTTATAGGCAGAAATATACAAAGGAAAAAGGTAATACAGAAGCATAACTCCCCTCCCAGAAACCTGAGTCCCCAGGAGGGGGTCTCAACCACTCCTTCACCTTCCTCCTACCCCTCTCAACCTTATCCCAGTCCCAAAGAAGAATGGAGATTTGGCCAGGGGGTTAGGAAGCAAAATGGATTAAAGAAAATGGAAGGTGAGATTAGAGAGTGAGATGCAGCTCAGCCAGTTCCCCAGCAGAAGCCAGACTCCCTTATAAAAGCAAAACATAGATTTTTATACATCTCAGCAAGCCTATGAGCAAAGTAGACACCACCATTGCTTTCCTTTCACAGCCTGTAATCTAGTTCCTCTCACCAAAACCTTCTAGCTGGCTTCAAACTAGCAGAATAAATACATTGGGATTGGAAATATTTACCATAGTATCTGGTCCAAGCTCCAAAACCAGAGACAGTGATTCTGAAGTGGGTATGATACAACATTTCTGTGATGCTGAAGGTTATCTTCTTGATAATACTTGTCACTTGTTTATCAGAGTTCTGTGCTGTCTTCCTCTTTCTCTGCTGAGACACAGAATCTTTAAAAATGTTAGGATTTTCTTTACTGCCTACCTCTGTTACTCTTATGGTTAAGACTTCTGGAAGTATTTTTTCACAACTTCTTGTGATATCTAAAATTTCAGCAAATTTGTCAATCATGACTCTTGTTCAGATCACTTCCTGAAATAGAAAGGGGAGTCAGAAGTCTAATTCTAAAATACAAATCACTTACAATATTTTGTTCCATGTATGGATAACAAAGTGTAGAGGCTAATTCTTTTAGAGTCATAGAATCAACCAGGTTGGAAGAGACCTCCAAGATCATCCAGTCCAACCTATCCCCCAGACCTAGCCAATCAACTAGACCATGGCACTAAGTGTTTTCGTGAAGACCTCCAGGAACAGTGGCTCCACCACCTCCCTGGGCAGCCCATTCCAATGCCAATCACTCTCTCTGACAACAACTTCCTCCTAACATCCAGACTATACTTTCCCTGGCACAACATGAGACTGTGTCCCCTTGTTCTATTGCTGGTTGTCTGGGAGAAGAGACCAACCCCCACCTGGCTACAACCTCCCTTCACGTAGTTGTAGACAGCAATGAGGTCACCCCTGAGCCTCCTCTTCTCCAGGCTGCACACCCCCAGCTCCCTCAGCCTCTCCTCACAGGGCTGTGTTCCAAGCCTCTCACCAGCTTTGTTGCCCTTCTCTGGACATATTCCAATATCTCAACATCTCTCTTGAATTGAGGAGCCCAGAACTGGACACAGCACTCAAGGTGTGGCCTGACCAGTGCTGAGTACCAGGGCGGAATAACCTCCCTTGTCCTACTGGCCACACTGTTCCTGATGCAGGCCAGGATGCCATTGGCTCTCTTTGCCACCTGGGCACACTGCTGGCTCATCTTCAGCCTACTATCTATCAGTACCCCCAGGTCCCTTTCCTCCTGGCTGCTTTGTTCTATGCTTCCCAGTCAAGATGCTTGTAATAGAGTCAGTTGAAAAATATCCACATTAAAAATATCCAAGTTTAAAATACTCTCAGATGAAGTTTGAAGTGTAAGTGGCCCACAGGGGTGGTTTTCAGGTGTTCTTGCTCACCTTCAGTTCATTCAGAACTTTTTGCATTATCAAATCATAGAATGGCTTGGGAAGGGACCTTAATAGTCACCTAGCTCCAACCCCACTGCTATGGGCAGAGATGCCTTCCACTAGAGCAGGGTTCTCAAGGCCCTGTTCAACTTTGCCTTGAATACTTCCAAGAAGGAGACATCCACAACTTCCCTGGGCAGCCTGTTCTACTCTCTGCACATGCTCTCTGGGAAGAATTCCTTCCATATATCCAGTCTAAATCTACCCTGTACCAGTTTAAAGCCATTCCCTCCCATCCTGTCATTGCAAGCCTTGTAAAAGGTCCCTCCCTGGTTTTCTCCTAGGTGCCCTTCGGGTACTGGAAGGCAGCTGTAAGGTGTCCCCAGAGCCTTCTCTTCTCTAGGCTGAACAGCCCAAACTCTTGCAGTCTGTCCCCATGGGGGATGGGCTCCTGCCCTGGGATCCTCTTCGTGGTTCTCCTCTGGACCTGCTCCAACAGTTTGGTGTTCTCCTTGTGTTGGGTGCCCCAGAACTGGACATGGTATTGCAGGTGAGGTCTCATGACCTCAGCCTGGAGCAGAGGAGGCTCAGGGGTGATCTTATTACTGTCTACAACTACCTGAAGGGACATTGTAGCCAGGTAGGGGTTGGTCTCTTCTGCCAGGCAACCAGCAACAGAACAAGGGGACACAGTCTCAAGTTGTGCCGGGGCAGGTCTAGGCTGGATGTTAGGAAGAAGTTGTTGGCAGAGAGAGTGATTGGCATTGGAATGGGCTGCCCAGGGAGGTGGTGCAGACACCGTCCCTGGAGGTCTTCAAGAAGGGACTGGATGAGGCACTCAGTGCCATGGTCTAGTTGACTGGCTAGGGCTGGGTGCTAGGTTGTACTGGATGGTCTTGGAGGTCTCTTCCAACCTGGTTGATTCTATGAGAGCCAAGGGGAAGAATCACTCCCTTGTCCCGCAGGTCACGCTTCTTTGGACGCCGTCTGGGCTATAGTCTCAGGCCTTCTGGGCTGCAGTTGCACATTGTCAGTCATGCTGAGTTTTCTCATCAACCGACCCCCCCAGGTGTTTCTCCTCAAGACTACTTTCAAGCCACTGCCTTCCGAGCCTGTATTTGTGCTTGAAATTGCGCTGACCCAGGTGCAGGACCTTGTGTTTAGCCCTGTTGGACTTGGCGAGGCCACCTTGGGCATACCTTATACTAAGGTTTCTTAGTAAATGCTTTACTCTCTCTGGTATGTGGTAGAAGGTTATCTATTCCAGAGCAAGTTATCTCATCTGGAGCAGATCAACTTGGTTTTGGTGTTCACTGGAGCTTGTCCAGCTTGATTCTTCAAATATTTATCCCCCAAATGCAGTTTTTGCTGTTAAGAACAAGTAAGGAGGTGAGCAATTTACAGCACTGGGCTGGATGCCTCAGATATGGCAGGCAAGATACAGGTTGATCACAGGGAGATGTATGAACTGAACATATTTCCAGTAAGAAATTCTGTGCCTCAAGGATTTTGGTTTTTACTGATGTTCTGATCTCTCCCTAATGTCCTGTAACACATAGCTGGAAGGTAAAAGTGGAGAGACTTGGTTTAGTGCTGGTGTGTGTCAGAGTTGAAATGTGGGAAAGGCTGGTAAGCAGAAGATGCTGAGTCCTATCCCCTCCCATTCAACTGAACCCAGCTGAATTGTTTTATGCTCAGAAATGTTCCTCTCTATAATGCCTAAGCTACTTGCCTTGGCATTAAATAACTGCCATAAATCAAGCTTTAAATAACAACTCTAACAGATAACTGGGAGGAGATGGGGAAAATTGCCTAAGATGCTTTCGAAGGCTACCTTGCTGCAGTTGTCTTTTGAGCAAAGATCCTACTTCCCCACCTTGCCATTTCACTCTTTCCTTGTTTGTATCTAAGGACTTGTATTAAGCACTACTTACATTTATTAAAGCAGTATTCTACTGTGCTGGTGGTGAAAGTTAACTTTCACTGCTCCCTGAAGGGGAAAGCAGATCAGTAATTGAGGTGTTCCTCTTGCTGTTCCCTGAACCTTGCAGTGATGTATGAAAGGTGTCTTGAATTATTCAGTGTTTCTTGTTAGCTATGTTTCTCCTTGGTTTCTCTGTGTAGCTGATGTCATTTATGGAGGTGAGGTTTTATTGTGTGGATGGAGTTCAGGTTTGTGAAAAAAATCTCTTTGTTTTTTTAGCATTGTTATGCCTAAGAAGTAGCATTTAGTACTGCTAATATTTTCTATTGGTCCATCTTTTTGGAGGTGAAATGGTTGTCAAACTTTTGAAAGTGTTTATCACTTTGTCAAACTTCCTACCCTGACAGGGAGGGGGAAAAAACCCAACAACTTACAGAACATTGCCATAATGCTGATGCTTGCAGTCCTTAGGGTAATTTAATGCTGAGATCACAGAGAATGGTTTATTTTAAATGACCTCTATGTAGAGGTATGCTTACTCCTGAAGTTCTGCTCGTTGACATTTTACACCCCAGTGCACACTTGTAAAGACCTTTCATAATAGCAAAACCCATGTATGTACAAATCTGGAGGTTTTACTTAAAACTCTTTTCTGGAGTTAAGTACATTTTAGTTTGATTACTCTTAACTTACTACTGAGGAAAAAAAAGGTTACTCTCTAAGCTGTCTACTAGCAGGAGCACTAATTGCATCTGCCCAGATGTGTTGTTTGGACAGCCCATTCTGGCAAGAGCATTTGAATCTGCATTCATAGAATCAACCAGGTTGGAAGAGACCTCCAAGATCATCCAGTCCAACCTAGCACCCAGCCCCAGCCAGTCAACTAGACCATGGCACTAAGTGCCTCTTCCAGGCTTTTCCTGGAACACCTCCAGGGACGGTGCCTCCACCACCTCCCTGGGCAGCCCATTCCAATGCCAATCACTCTCTCTGGGAAGAACTTCCTCCTAACATCCAGCCTAGACCTCCACCAGCACAACTTGAGACTGTGTCCGCTTGTTCTGTTGCTGGTTGCCTGGGAGAAGATAAATAGTATTTGTTCTAAATCCAAGAGTTTTCAGCTGCTTGTGTCCTCGAGGAGACAAGAGCAATTAAGCATTGGAATGGGATGCCCAGGGAGGTGGTTGAGTCAACAGCCTTGAATGTGTTTAAAGGTTATTTAGATGTGGTGATTTGGGATATGGTTTAGAAGTGAGCTTCATAGAGTAAGGTTATTGGTTAGACTTGATGATACCAAGGGTCTTTTCCAACCTGAACATTTCTGTGACTGGAGGTGCAGAAGAAGTTAGGCGATGCAGTCAGAGTAGCTGTCCCAGATTGGTAAAGGAGTATTCCATACCATTTGATGTCATGCCTGCTGTGTAAACCTGAGGGAAGGTGTGTCAAGGGCTTCTGCTCAGGAGTTGACTAGGCATCAGTCAGCAGGTGCTGAGCAACAGCATTCTGCATCACTTGTTTTGTATATTCTAATTTGAAAACTATCATTATTATCATCATTTTCTATTCTATTAAACTGCTGTTAATTCGACTTGCAAGTTTTAGGATTTTTTTTATGCTCTTCCCCATCTTCCTGTGTCAGAGCAGTGAGTGGATGGTGTCTGGTGCTAAATTGCTGCCTAAGGTTGAACCACAAGAAGACAGAGAAGGCCAATTTCACCCTTAAACCTACATTGATATCTCCTTAGAAGACCAGAAATCATGCTGAACTGAAAGCTGAATGTTTCCCAGATGAGGAAATAAACACTTTAGTCTCTTGGTAGACTAAAATATTTCTTGCAGTATAATTGAGCATATTCACAAGTTCATACAAGATTGTTATAATTTGAAAGCCTTAATTCTAGCCTTGCAAGGTCACCTTGGTCCCTAATGGAGAATTGCAATGAAAGCCAAGAGTCTGAAACTCTATTCCCAGATTCTGCCACTGACCTGCTTCAGCAAATGATCTCACAGTTTTCTGTATTTCTTTGGTGTGTGTCTGTATATTTTTACTTTGCACTCTCTCAAAGGTAGGAAATATTTGGTTTAATGCACTGTCTCCAGCCTGTTTGGATGCTTCTCTGAAGCATCAAATGAGAATAAAAGGGAGAAGATTCAGTAATGTCAAGAGCTGGTTGTATATTACATTAATGACTAACAGACAAGAAAAAAAATGAAAACAGTAAGATGCATAAAATCCTACTGGGGAAAAAATCTCAGCTCTGGCTCAAAGATACATTCTCAAGTAATTGGTGTGAAGTAACACCCCTGTTTCAATATTAATGTTTTGCAGTAGCTGATATTAGTAGTCTGATTGTATTATTCTCACTCAACTGGCACATTTTCTTCATTTTTCTTAATTAAAGCCTCTAATAAGCTATTGCATTCTTAGTGAACCTCCTGCCCAGTTCATGGCTCCATCTGGAGTGATGACTTGGCTTTATTGATACATTAATATGCAGTCGATGTGGAGAGCTGTAGGTGTGTCACCCCTACTGATACTAGTCCAAAGTGCTTGACTAATGCCCTACATACAAGGTGGAGAGTGTCCCTCTAGACTTTGGGAGCTTACCAGAACAAAATCTGAATCAATCCCTTTCCATTCTTGTGTCATGAGTTGTTTCATCATGCAAGGAATGTGCAGAAATCCAAAGCTTGAAGAAGTTCTTGGGTCTTTTTGCACAATGAAGTAGAAAGAGTGCAGAGCTTTTTGGGGCAAAAGCTAACAGAATACCCAAAACACATGCACATATTTATCAACCTAAGACAATAGAGTTTGCAGCAACTCTTTATCCAGAGAGATGTAAATGAGTTGTGGAAGAAATGTGCAGCTGTTCCATTATGTCTCTTCAACTCTGACTATTATACTAATAAGATTTGTATCTGTAGTCCTCAAAGGACAAACTGTTAGTAAGGCTCATGCCATGTGCAGTGATTGCTCAGGCCTCATTCAGTAATTCACAGCCTCTGCCATACACTTCACTTGTTATTTACCAGAAAACTACCATGATTACTTTTCCTGTTGGTAGCAGGGCTACAAGTTCTGGCACCTGCCTGACATCACCTTTTTAGATGTTTATCCTAGAGGAAAGATGTGTCCCAAAATGTTCCACTATTGTAACTGCTACTAAATTCTTCTGGGCAGCTTTACAAGGGGCAGAGTGCTACTGTACTACTTGGTAAATTACAGGCTATGTATATGGGAGTAGAGAGCAGTCCTCAAATATTTCTGTTTCAGAGTCCTGAGGCAGCAGAGAGCACACTACATTATAATATTCCTATTCTATAATGGAAATGCAGGAAAATAAATTGTGATGTTTATTTCCTTCCCTGGACTCTTCCATTTATTTTCTGGGACACCTTGTTCCAAGCTAATTTTTTTTCAGTAAAATGTCATTATGCTTGTGACCATTCTAGATCAATCATTTTTTATTATAGATGTTATTTCTACTCATTCTGCATGCCTAAGAATAACAGGAAATCAGAAGATGGCTGGATCAGAAGATTAGGTTTTAATGATAATGTGTAGACTTTCATGAAATGCCTTTGTTTGATTGTTAGGAGGAAGTTTTCCCAGAGAGAGTGGTTGGCATTGGAATGGGCTGCCCAGGGAGGTGGTGGAGTCACCATCCCTGGAGGTGTTCAAGAAAAGCCTGGCTGAGGCACTTAGTGCCATGGTCTAGTTGACTGGATAGGGCTGGGTGCTAGGCTGGACTGACTGATCTTGGAGGTCTCTTCCAACCTGGTTGATTCTATGATTCTAACTACCTGAAGAGAGGCTGTGGCCAGGTGGGAGTCAGTCTCTTCTGCCAGGTAACCAGCAACAGAACAAGGGGACACAGTCTCAAGTTGTGCTGGTGGAGATATAGGCTGGATGTTAGGAGGAAGTCGTTGGCAGAGAGAGTGATTGGCATTGAAATGGGCTGCCCAGGGAGGTGGTGGAGGCACCATCCATGGAGGTGTTCAAGAGAAGACTGGATGAGACACTTGATGCCATAGTTTAATTGACTGGATAGGACTGAGTGATCAATTGGACTGGATGATCTTGGAGGTCTCCTCCAACTGAGTTGATTCTATGGAGATACCCGTTCTGATGATTGGCATAGTCTCCAATGTGTAGTGCAACTGTGTTAACTGCAGAGGTTTTGCTCTTACAGTTGTGAGAAACAGAGAAACTCTGTCGTTCCTCTGCAGTTCCTACCTTTCTGGCTGGGTTTTGTACTGATTTACAAATTTTGTGTGTTCATATCTATAGGTAGGTAGCTCACTACGTAAAATGAGCTTGTCATTTTCATAATGTTACTGTTTTAACCACCTTCTCTTGTAAACAAATCACAGTATCACAGTATCATCAGGGTTGGAAGAGACCTCACAGATCATCAAGTCCAACCCTTTACCACAGAGCTCAAGGCTAGACCATGGCACCAAGTGCCATGTCCAACCTTGCCTTGAACTGCCCCAGGGACGGCGATGAGGCAAGTAAGACAGAAGATGTAGGATCTGAATACTTAGGGTTGACTTTTCAGTTCAAATTAGAATTTCTGTGTAAAATGGCTTTATTAGGAGACTGACATACTTAGTAAATCAAAGGAACTTTTGAAGCATGATGTGACATGCAGAGCAATGTGTTAATATCCTGATTTCACAGAGCACAGAAATGTCAGTTATCAGAATGGTGTCGATTATGTTTCACAGCTGCTTCTGCTGATTCCAGTGAGAAGAGTTGGGGGAAATTATCCCAAAGGATAAAGCTGGATGCTTTAGTACCTTTTTTTTTTTTTTTTAAGCATTTTGAACCATTACAAATGAAAGGGCTGTCAGAAATAAAAACAATTAGATTGTGAATAATCTATGAATCAAATATAGATGGATTAAGTTATATGGTAATATAGATCATAGAATCAATCAGCTTGGAAGAGATCTTCAAGATCATCCAGTCCAACCTAGCACCCAGCCCTATCCAGTCAACTAGATCATGGCACTAAGTGCCTCAGCCAGGCTTTTCTTCAACACCTCCATGGATGGTGACTCCACCACCTCCCTGGGCAGACCATTCCAAAGGCAAATCACTCTCTCTGGGAAGTTCTTCCTAACATCCAGTGTATACTTCCCCCAATAATCACAGTATCATCAGGGTTGGAAGAGACCTCACAGATCATCAAGTCCAACCCTTTACCACAGAGCTCAAGGCTAGACCATGGCACCAAGTGCCATCGGCCCTCCAGCCAGTTCCTAACCCAGCACAGAGTGTTGCCATCCAAGCCATGGGCTGACAGCTTAGCCAGCAGTTTGCTGTGGGGACAGTGTCAAAGGCCTTGCTGAAGTCCAGATAGACCACATCCACAGGCCTCCCCACATCCACCAAGCGGGTCACCTGATCATAGAAGGAGATCAGGTTAGAAAGGCAGGATCTGCCCTTCCTAAACCCATGCTGGCTGGACCTGAGCCCTTTGCCATCCCTCACGTGCGCTCTTATCACCCCCAAGATAACCTGCTCCATCAGTTTCCCTGGCACTGAGGTCAGGCTGACAGGTCTGTATGAGCACTATAAAAATTTCTGAGAACTAATATAATGCACTTGAAATAATAATGTAATGAATTGTGTGGTGATGAGCCTGTCAGTCATGTTCCAGAGCTAAAATCTGTGCTTTTGAAACCCTCCATTATCTTCTAAGATCTTCATTTGCAGTGAATTATTCAAGGGGTCATAAAACCTCCCTTTGAACTGCTGATAATAACTTTTCTACTTTCCAGAGAAATAGAAGAATGGCTTAAGGTTTGAGTAGCCTTCACAGTGCTGTATCTACTAAACATTTTCATTTTATCTTCATGCTGATGCAAAAATTCTGATGTGAAATGCGAATTGAGAAGGGTTTCAGCCAGCAAGCTATTTACAGTGCCTATACAAGGAAAAAAGGGGGGGGAAAGAGAGCTAAAACGTTTTCTGACACTGAAGTATGAAAAAAATACAGCTATATCAAACAGCAGTCTTAATTTTAGGTCTCCCAGTGTTCTGTAGAACAGTTAAGAAATGCCACTCGTTTTATCTGGTTCTTTATACTCTTTGCATACTTCATATGTGGCCATGAGGATGATCAGGGGGCTGGAGCACCTCTTCTGTGGTGACAAGAGAATGCTGGAGTTATTCAGCCTAGAGAACGCTCTGAGGAGACCTTATTGTGGCCTTCCAGTGTCTGGAGGGGGCCTACAGGAAAGCTGGTGAGGGACTTTTTAGAGCGTTGGATAGTCGTAGGACTAGGGGGAAGGGAGCAAAACTAGAATCATAGAATCAACCAGGTTGGAAGAGACCTCCAACATCATCCAGTCCAACCTATCCCCCAGCCCTATCCAATCAACTAGACCATGGCACTAAGTGCCTCATCCAGTGCCTTCTTGAACACCTCCAGGGACGGTGCCTCCACCGCCTCCCTGGGCAGCCCATTCCAATGCCAATCACTCTCTCTGTGAAGAACTTCCTCCTAACATCCAGCCTATACTTTCCCCAGCACAATTTGAGACTGTGTCCCCTTGTTCTGTTGCTGGTTGCCTGGCAGAAGAGGACACCCCCCACTTGGCTAGAAGTGGGTAGATGTAGTTTGGATGTTAGGAGGAAGTTCTTCACCATGAGGGTGGTGCGAGACTGGAACAGGTTGCCCAGGAAGGTGGTGGAAACCCCACCCCAGAGTTTTTTAAGGCCAGGCTGGATGGGGCTCTGAGCAACCTGATCTACTGTCTCTAGCCATGACAGGGGAGTTGGGAACCGGATGATCTTTGGGGTCCCTTCCAACCCTGACATCTCTGTGTTTTCATGATGTGATAGTTTGGGTGTTACCTGCCCCTCCCCCCAGCTTTGGAAATCACCCAGACTAGACTCAGCCAGCTCTGGAAATATGAATGAAGCTTACATTTACAGCTAGCACAATATACAAGCAGATATTCACAGTATATACTGTTACAGACAGAAATATACAAGGTAAAAGGTAATACAGAAACACAACAACCCTCCCAGAAACCTGAGTCCCCAGGAGGGGCTCCCAACCACCCTTCCACCTTCTCCCACCCCTCTCAACCTTACCCCAGTCCCAAGGAAGAAAAGAGGTTTGGCCAGGGGGTTAGGAAGCAAAGTGGATTAATCAGAGAGATGGCAGAGAGAGAAATGCAGCTTGGAGCTCCCAAGCTAAAGTGTCTTATCTATGTTTGGATTCTTGTTCTTATACATCTCAGCGAGCCTATGAGTGAAGTAGACATCACCCTTGTTTCTCTTTCATAGCCTGTGACCTAATCCTTCCCACCAAAACATTCTAACTTCAAACTAGCACACATGATCAGGTTGTTCAAAAAGCACTTATGGAATAAACTCTGGTGTATAGCATCTACAGCACATTTTGTTACTTGGTAGGCTCAATTCTTCAGTGAGGTTATTAACAGACACAGACAATCATTCATCTTGTACTCCTCACGTATTGGAGGAACCTGCTAATGTGTAGCAACATAGCTGTTTTTCCAGGTACAACTATGCACATCATGTGCCCCAAGATTACAGAGTCATTTAAAGAACAGATTAGTTGATTTGCTGGCTCTTTTCCCCCCCCCTCTATTAACCAGAAATATCTACTGACAGAAAATAATGGAAATGCTGTAATTATGAATTGAAACTGATAACAGCTCCAGTCACATATTCAGGTAATGATCTTGCCTGGAGGTTATCAATAATTTATGGTTTAAGGGAAAGGTAGTTAGTAGTTATGAGCATTTTTCAGGAATAATTAAGATATTATCATGCCTTCTCTTGGAAGCATAGAGAAAGTCTGGATAAAAAAGTGTTCACACAGTATCACACATAGTATCACCAAGGTTGGAAGAGACCTCATAGATCATCAAGTCCAACCCTTTACCACAGAGCTCAAGGCTAGATCATGGCACCAAGTGCCACGTCCAACCCTGCCTTGAACAGCTCCAGGGACGGTGACTCCACCACCTCCCCGGGCAGCCCATTCCAGTGTCCAGTGACTCTCTCAGGGAAGAACTTTCTCCTCACCTCCAGCCTAAATCTCCCCTGGTGCAGCCTGAGGCTGTGTCCTCTTGTTCTGGTGCTGGCCACCTGAGAGAAGAGAGCAACCTCCTCCTGGCCACAACCACCCCTCAGGTAGTTGTAGACAGCAATAAGGTCTCCCCTGAGCCTCCTCTTCTCCAGGCTAACCAATCCCAGCTCCCTCAGCCTCTCCTCGTAGGGCTGTGCTCAAGGCCTCTCCCCAGCCTTGTCGCCCTTCTCTGGACACGCTCAAGCATCTCAGTGTCCCTCCTAAACTGGGGGGCCCAGAACTGAACACAGGACTCAAGGTGTGGTCTAACCAGTGCAGAGTACAGGGGCAGAATGACCTCCCTGCTCCTGCTGACCACACCATTCCTGATGCAGGCCAGGATGCCACTGGCTCTCTTGGCCACCTGGGCACACTGCTGGCTCATGTTCAGGTGGGTATCAATCAGCACCCCCAGATCCCTCTCTGTCTGACTGCTCTCCAGCCACTCCGACCCCAGCCTGTATCTCTGCATGGGGTTGTTGTGGCCAAAGTGCAGCACCCTGCACTTGGAGCTATTGAACCCCATCCCATTGGACTCTGCCCATCTGTCCAGGTGGTCAAGGTCCCACTGCAGAGCCCTTCTGCCCTCCAACCCAGCCATATCTGCCCCCAGCTTAGTGTCATTAGTTCATGCGGTCAGGGTCAAGGAAGGAAGCAGTCATTGAAATGGTAGCAACCTTAAACGAAGATGGGTTTTGAGGCATGGGGAGAAGAATTGGGGGGGTGTGGGGGAAAGCTACTTTCTTCTTGGCTGTGATCACTGACAGGATGAAAGAGTAGGCAACATTGTAATGAATGTCTACCTGTCAGATAGACAGAAGCTCTGAAAAATAAGATCAATGTTCTCAAAATGTTACTGACTTCAGGAAGTGTTCCTCTGGAAGCAGAAGAAGCTGAATAGTGAAGGCAAAGAGTCTGTGCTTTGAGGAAAGGAGAGGGGATGGGGGAAATTCAAAGAACAGTCCTGTCTGCCTTGTTGCATGAGGCTTTTCTACCTTTTTTTTTTAAATCTGGTGTGTTTGATTGGGTTTTTTTATTGTTGTGATGGCTTGGGTGTCACCCCCCTCCCCACTTAGGAAGTTCACCCAGATTAGACTCAGAGGCTCTGGAAATTGAATGAAGCTTATATTTATAGCTTAGCACAATATACAAGCAGATATTTACAGTGTATACAGTTATAGACAGAAATAGACAAGGTGAAAGGTAATACAGAAACACAACAGCCCTCCCAGAAACCTGAGTCCCCAGGAGGGGCTCTCAACCACCCCTGCACCTTCCTCCCACCCCTCAACCTTACTGAAGATCTTGCCTTATGTTTAAGGTAGTATGAAGGGTTGGTCAGGGGGGTTAGGAAGCAGGTGGATTAGTCACACAGATGGCAGGTTAGGTTAGAGAGAGAAGTGCAGCCCAAAGCCCAGACAGCAACTGTGTAATCTGTGTTTGTGTTCTTGTTCTTATACATCTCAGCAAGCCTATGAGTGAAGTAGCCATCACCATTGTTTCCTTTTCATAGCCTGTATCATAGAATCAACCAGGTTGGAAGAGACCTCCAAGACCATCCAGTACAACCTAGCACCCAGCCCTAGCCAGTCAACTAGACCATGGCACTAAGTGCCACAGCCAGGCTTTGCTTGAGCACCTCCAGGGACAGCAACTCCACCACCTCCCTGGGCAGCCCATTCCAATGCCAATCACTCTCTCTGCCAACAACTTCCTCCTAACATCCAACCTAGACCTCCCCCAGCACAGCTTGAGACTGTGTCCCCTGTTCCATTGGTGGTTGCCTGGGAGAAGAGGCCAATCCCCACCTGACTACAGCCTCCCTTCAGGTCGTTGTGGACAGCAATGAGGTCACCCCTGAGCCTCCTCTTCTCCAGGCTAAACACCCCCAGCTCCCTCAGCCTCTCCTCAGAGGGTGTGTGTTCCAGGCCCCTCTCACCAAAACATTCTAGCTAGCTTCACACTAGCACAATTGTACAGAAAGATGTTAGTTATGCCTAGAATGTGTTATTAACATTTGGATTAATTAGAGTAGCAGTATTGGGTCAGTCTGCCCAAGGGGTACATCTTGTTCAGTGTCCTCTCGAGCGGGTGGGAGTCGAACCAGAACGGAGGAAACATATGTGATTGTATTGTCCTAGTCTCCAGCTTTTCAGCTAAGAGAAGTACTGTGGTTCACATTGATTATTCTACTAATTGTTCATTTAATTTCAATTCTGCTTCTTTCTAAGTGATTTGCTTACTTCCATCTCTATAGTAAGATTTCCTGGAATGAGGCAGTGAAGATTTATCAGCTTTCCAGTGACATTTTTCCCTTCATGCCTCCCTAGTTTTCCTATCCTTGCTTCCTTTTTATTGATTACTTTTCTTCTAAATTTAGGCTGACATTAGCATACTTACTCCAGCTGAATTTTATTTACATGTCTTTGATCTTTAGGTTTTCTTGAAAAACTGGTTTCCAGTTAGTGTTGGAAGGTGAATTTATTATGAGCTTATTAGACTCAAGAGGAGTTTCTCTTTTATCTGTCCTTTCCCCACCCCCCCTTTTTTTTCCCATGCTTAATTTCATTTCACTAGGCATTGGAAATTTCTGATGGCATTAACTTGCATAAAAATGATTTCTGTTACTAATATTGTAGGGCATTCTGCTTTCACAGGGGCTGAGAGGCTCACTAAGGAATATGTCTTTTCTTTTTGCTCCCTGCAAAGGCTTCTGGGGAAATTAATGAGTTTAACATAATTATGCAGCTGTAATACACAAGCAGACATAAACTGCTTAGGGGTCTCAAACATAATTGGCACGATTTAGATGTCTAGGCATCAGTCTCTATTGCACTTCAGGTACCTGAGACAATCTGAGACAGCTGCACGAAGTGGCAGACATGGCACAAGACCTTTAGGAATTTGTCCTTTTTCTGGAGTGGCAGCTCTAAGCTTGGCAGGATACCCTGGGGCATCTGAACTGTTACTAGTCTTAGACACAACCAGATAGGTTCCACTCCAGATCTTCTATTTCAGGTTCTTAACACGCTGTAACACTTTGATGTACAGTCTTTTCTGCAGCCTTTGCAGTGTTGTGTACCAAACTCCAGGTTTTGGGAGATACTCCCCTGTGTTTGGCCAGTATCTCCCAGCACATCATAGAATCAACCAGGTTGGAAAAGACCTCCAAGCTTATCCAGTCCAACCTAGCACTCAGCCCTGTCCATGGCACTAAATGCCTCAGCCAGGCTTTTCTTCAACACCTCCAGGGACGGCCACTCCACCACCTCCCTGGGCAGCCCATTCCAATGCAAATCACTCTCTCTGGCAACAGCTTCCTCCTAACATCCAGCCTATACCTCCCTCGGCACAACTTGAGACTGTGTCCCCTTCTTCTGTTGCTGGTTGCCTGGCAGAAGAGACCAACCCCCACCTGGCTACAGCCTCCCTTCAGGTAGTTGTAGACAGCAATGAGGTCTGCCCTGAGCCTCCTCTTCTCCAGGCTAAACACCTCCAGGTCCCTCAGTCTCCCATAGGGCTGTGTTCCAGTGTAGTTTTCTACATTTCCTGGTGAAAACAAGGCACTAGAAAATAGAAATTAAAGGGCATAAGATAGCAATAAGTCCTTTTAACTACCCCTTGATTCAGGACAAAATCAGCTCTTCCTGTTAGGTGTTTTTTTCTAATACATTATGAAAATTCAACTTTTTTTTTTTTCCTACAATCATCTCAGGCAATCTACTCCAGCACCCTGTGTATTTATAAAAGTTTCCTTTCCAAATGTTTATTGAAATTCAAGTATTTTGCTGCTTCTAATAACAAATATGTATTTCGTTCTTATTGCAGCAATCTCTTTATATAACTAGTATGCCTCAGGATAATGACTCCTCTCACTAGACTAAATAAATCCATTTATCCTCCATATGTTACATTTTCAAGACCTTTGGTCTTTCTCCTGTCTGTCTCTTTTCTGGATGCTAAGTAGTCACTTTGCAGTTTTTGACTGAAAAAAACATAGCAGCTGAATTATTTCCAGCTGAGATTTCCTCTTGGCAAGGAGCCCCCTCTATTCACAGAATCAACCAGGTGGGAAGAGACCTCCAAGATCATCCAGTCCAACCTAGCACCCAGCCCTATCCAGTCAACTAGACCATGGCACCAAGTGCCTCAGCCAGGCTTTGCTTCAACATCTCCAAGGATGGTGCCTCCACCACCTCCCTGGGCAGCCCATTCCAATGCCAATCACTCTCTCTGACAACAACTTCCTCCTGACATCCACCCTAGACCTGCCCTGGCACAACTTGAGACTGTGTCCCCTTGTTCTGTTGCTCCTTGCCTGGGAGAAGAGACCAACCCCCACTTGGCTACAGCCTCCCCTCAGGTAGTTGTAGACAGTAGTGAGGTCTACTGTCTTCTCCAGGCTGCACACCCCCAGCTCCCTCAGCCTCTCCTCATAGGGTTTGTGTTCCAGGCCATTCACCAGCTTTGTTGCCCTTCTCTGGACGTGTTCCTGTACCTCAACATTTCTCTTGAATTGATGTCATCAACCACTGGTCATGGAAAAGTATCCCATGGAATGCTGTGTTTGTAAATGCTTAGAGGAAGTTTTGAAGGTTTTTGGTTTTTTTCTTTCAGTAAATTTGCTGATATTGTTGGGAAAGGAGAAAAGAAATGGGAGGTAATCCCTTCAAGTCTGTCTGACTCAGTCTGAATTGACGTCATCTCTGTTAGCAATGATCTTATTTTTTGCTTTTAAGTGAAAATATGATTTCTGAACCTAAAGCTGGAGAAATAATAGTATGTTCCCTATGTCAGGATATTTTCAAGCTAGCATGTGGATTTACTGCTCAAACTCAGAAAGCAATTTTAGAGATTTCCACAAAATCAATTGTATGAGTGTTGGAGATAACTAAGGCAGTTAAGCTTTTTAATCAAGGACAGTGCTGTGCAACCCATGACAAAAATTAGTTGAACAAAATTAGTTTTCCCTTCGACTGTTTTACAACAGAACAAGGAGACAGTCTCCAGTTATTCTCAGGGAGGTCTAGGCTGGATGTTAGGAGGAAGCTGTTGCCAGAGAGAGTGATTGGCATTGGAATGGGCTGCCCAGGGAGGTGGTGGAGTCACCATCTTTGGAGGTGTTGAAGCAAAGCCTGGCTGAGGCACTTAGTGCCATGGTCTAGTTGATTGGCTAGGGCTGGGTGATAGATTGGAGTGGATGATGTTGGAGATCTCTTCCAACTTGGTTGATTCTATCTTCTTATAGAATGGTTTCGGTTGGATGGCACCTTAAAGATCATCCAGTTCCAAACCTCCACATGATGGGTAGGGACATCTTCCGTTAGACCACATTGCCTAAAGTCTTGTGTGACCTGACCTTGAACACCTCCAGGGAAGGGGTGTCCACAGCCTCCTTGGGCAGCCTGTTCCACTGTCTCTCCACCCTCACCATAAAGAATTTCTTCCCAATATCTAGTCTAAATCTACCCTCTTCCAGCTTTAAGCCATTCCTGCTCATCCTATCACTACTTCCTATCTCTAGTGTGTTTGAGAAGGATGCAGAGGGGGAGGGAAAGATCAGGCAGCTTTTCCTCAATTGCAGCTTTGCTGTCTATGGCTTCTGCAGTAGACATTTTCCTATGACTGCTTTGGTGTGGATAGACACCTGTCTTTGCATGGGCTCAGCCTTGTATGATTGATTTTTGTTTTGGTTTTTTCTTCCCAAAAGAAGTTTTGCTTGTCCAGTAGAACTTGTATCCCTCTGGCATTTAATTATGTGGCTCTGCAAACTATATTCAGGAAGCTTTTTGCTTTGGTTGTTTCTTTTCCCTGTGTTTTCACAGGCTTTCTGTTAAGTCTTCATTGGCTTCATTGACTATATGTCAGTGGAGTTGTTTTTCATGCTGCATGAGTGCGCTGATGCTGTGATCTGCTTTTGGCAATTATAAAAGAGAGAGCAGTAACACTAGTGCAATAGAAGAGGAACAGCACAGGACACAGAAGTGAAGGAGAACAGCTGTTAATAATGAGGAGAACAGTTGTTAGTAATGGATTAGGATCTGCTCTGAGATTCTGAGATAGCTCAGATGAAAATGATAACCAATTCTTTGGTGCATGATATAAACTCATGATAGAACAGTTAATAGCATCCAATACTGCAATCTATGGGTTTATAATTCATGGTGCAGAATACTACTTTGTATAGAAAACAAACTGTTCTATGAGGCTTTGAGGTCAGATGTGTAAAGGAATTTGGTTGGTTGGTTTGGGGTTTTGTTACACTTGTTGGTTTTTAAGTTAGAGAACAGTTTGTCTGAAGGCTGGGGTTAAAAATGAACTATCTAGCGGTAAAGAACTCGCCCTTGGTAAACCACAGAGGAAGTGTACCTAGTGTAAAGGCAGCATCTCAAGAGGTTTTGCATCCACGTTACCAAAAAAGATGTTCCTTGGATGGGCATAAAGGAAAATCCCAGCAGTCAAGCCAGCTGAAGTGGCCATCTCTTCTTACCATTTTTAAGTGGAGACAAAGTTTGGAAGAGCGCCTACTGAAGAGGCACAAAACTAAATTGAATTGTTTTCAGGTAATGTGTTACTTAGAATATCTTGATGTTGTAAGTAGCATAAACTCAATAGACAGCTGCATGTGGTTGTGTCTAAGAGTAATATTAGCTAGGTCTGTCATTCTTAATTGAATAGTTGGGAAGCTTATTCGTGTTTTCAGAATATTTATTAATGCTTGGCCCAATATATGTTGCTCTAAATGGCTGAGTTCTCACTAATGCCTTTTGAAGTGTCCACAAACATAATGGAGTAGGTTTTGCTGAAAATCATAGTGGTTCTTTTTTGAGTTTTTTGGTCATCTCAGATGACAGTTCTGAAGTCAAGGCATAATTCATCCTGAATATAAACATGGCTATTTTAATTTTACAGTGCATATGGATGTTCCATAATGTTGTATTTCAGATATCACAAATTAAGTTGTCTTTGTTCTGAATTATATATTTTCCTTTCCATAATTACTTCAAAGCAAACTGAAAAAAAACCCCAAAGTTAATTGTAATCATAGCAGCTATAGAAAAAAAAATAGTTTGCCAGACCATGAAATCTCTCACCAAGTTTCAGCGTGACAATTCGGCATCCCACATTAAACTGTGAGAAATAAAGAAAGATCTATTTGGGAAAAGCAAATACAATAAATGATGTCTTAATAGGATAGGAGCCTAATTAGGTGCAAAGTCTTCTGCTGACTTCAGTGCAAGCAGAATTTCAATAATCTCTAAACACAATGCTGGGGCATTTATTAGCAATAGTGTTAGAGATTAAGGTAACTGTTTATAATGCTTTGTGTAGCTGTTTTGGGGGGATTTTGTAGGGAACTTAGCTTCTCCCAGTATCTTCCTACTCTGATTTAACAGATCTGTTCTCATCAGTGCTGTTGCTTGTGGATAGACTTTATAATGCTTTGTGAGACTTTATAACGTGATGTGTGGCTTTTTTCAGGGGTTTTGTAGTAAACTTAGCTTTTGCCAATATGTTACTACTCTGATTTAACAGATCTGTTCTCATCAATACTGTTGCTTGTGGATAGACTGTTCATAATGCTATGTGTAGCTGTTTTGGGGGGATTTTGTAGTGAACTTAGCTTCTGCCAGTTTGTTCCTACTCTGATTTAACAAATCTGTTCTCATCAATGCTGTTACTTGTGGATAGACTTTATAATGCTATGTGAGACTTGATAATGTGATGTGTAGCTTGTTTCAGGGGTTTTGTAGTGAACTTGGCTTCTCCCAGTATGTCACTATTCTGATTTAACAAATCTGCTCTCATCAATGCTGTTGTTTGTGGATAGACTTTAGAATGCTATGTGTAGCTCTTTTGGGGGGATTTTGTAGGGAACTTAGCTTCTCCCAGTATCTTCCTACTCTGATTTAACAAATCTGTTCTCATCAATGCTGTTACTTGTGGATAGACTTTATAATGCTATGTGAGACTTGATAATGTGATGTGTAGCTTGTTTCAGGGGTTTTGTAGTGAACTTGGCTTCTCCCAGTATGTCACTATTCTGATTTAACAAATCTGCTCTCATCAATGCTGTTGTTTGTGGATAGACTTTAGAATGCTATGTGTAGCTCTTTTGGGGGGATTTTGTAGGGAACTTAGCTTCTCCCAGTATCTTCCTACTCTGATTTAACAAATCTGTTCTCATCAATGCTGTTGCTTGTGGATAGCCTTTATAATGCTATGTGTACTTGTTTTCAGTGGATTTTGTAGTGAACTTAGCTTCTCCCAGTATCTTCGTACTCTGATTTAACAGATCTGTTCTCATCAATGCTGTTACTTGTGGATAGACTTTATAATGCTATGTGAGACTTTGTGATGTGATGTGTAGCTTGTTTCAGGGGTTTTGTAGTGAACTT
This sequence comes from Pogoniulus pusillus, assembly GCF_015220805.1. Taxonomy (NCBI): domain Eukaryota; kingdom Metazoa; phylum Chordata; class Aves; order Piciformes; family Lybiidae; genus Pogoniulus; species Pogoniulus pusillus. The sequence goes on from NC_087266.1 coordinate 5,933,712, forward strand.
AGCTTCTCCCAGTATGTCACTATTCTGATTTAACAAATCTGTTCTCATCAATGCTGTTGCTTGTGGATAGACTGTTTATAATGCTATGTGTAGCTGTTTTGGGGGGTTTCTGTAGTGAACTTTGCTTCTCCCATTATATCACTACTCTGATTTAACAAATCTGTTCTCATTAATGCTGTTGTTTGTGTACAGATTGTTCATAATGCTATGGGTAGCTGTTTTGGGGGGATTTTGTAGTGAACTTAGCTTCTCCCATTATGTTCCTACTCTGATTTAACAAATCTGTCCTCATGAATGCTGTTACTTGTGGATGGACAGTTCTAATTCATGAACGGAACGATATCTTGTTCTAAGTTAACCTTCAAGTGAAAATCCTTTTAAACTTCAGAAGACAAAACCACAAAAGCATTTTTAATGAGGAATGGGTTTTATTATAGTCCTGGTAGCAGTGCTCAAGTGATAAGTGTGTGGGTCATAACAATCAGTCACAATTCCATCCCTTTCAGAAGCTTCCCCTTTTTAAAATTAAATGCAGTGCAGGCTTTACTAAAGGATTATTTTAAAGAATTCCTGTTCTGTTCACATTCAGAATAATCATTTACAGAATGAACTGCTTTGTACTTAATTGACAGTGTTAAGCAGGGGGAAGATAAAACCACAGAAAATGCTTTTGTTTTCCACCTTCTTGCACTTTTTTTCATTTAAAAAGAAATCCATATAATGTAATTCATCATGTTTTCATTGAATAAAGCAGCATTCTGTTTAAATATCCCATAATACACATGACTGATTACAACAAACCTGCACATTTTTCTTTCCAGCAGTAGTGTGTGCTCGTGGAAGCATATGTTGTTGAAGGAGGCAACTTTGTGAGTGTAGGTCTGATATAGTGAGATCTCAAATCTTTTGTCATGATTACCATAGAAAAATGTGTAGACACAGACACATTTGCAGTTAAAGAATAACTGAGACACTTTGCTGCACTTTGGCCACAACAATCCCAAGCAGCACTACAGGCTGGGGACAGAGTGGCTGGAGAGCAGCCAGGCAGAAAGGGACCTGGGGGTACTGGGAGATAGTAGCTGAAGATGAGCCAGCAGTGTGCCCAGGTGGCCAAGAGAGCCAATGGCATCCTGGCCTGCATCAGGAAGCGTGTGGCCAGTAGGACAAGGGAGGTTATTCTGTCCCTGTCCTCAGCACTGCTCAGGCCACACCTTGAGTGCTGTGTCCAGTTCTGTGCTCCTCAATTCAAGAGAGATGTTGAGGTGCTGGAACATGTCCAGAGAAGGGCACCAAAGTTGGTGAGGGGCCTGGAACACAAACCCTATGAGGAGAGGCTGAGGGAGCTGGGGGTGTTTATCCTGGAGAAGAGGAGGCTCAGGGGTGACCTCATTGCTGTCTACAACTACCTGAAGAGAGGTTGTAGCCAGGTGGGGGTTGGTCTCTTCTGCCAGGCAAGTGGCAACAGAACAAGGGGACACAGTCTCAAGTTGTGCCAGGGCAGGTCTAGTCTCTAAGTTAGGAGGAAGTTGTTGCCAGAGAGAGTGATTGGCATTGGAATGGGCTGCCCAGAGAGGTGGTGTTGTTGCTGTCCCTGGAGGTGTTGAAGAAAAGCCTGGCTGAGGCCATTAGTCTAGTTAAATGAATAGGGCTGGGTGTTAGGTTGGACTGGATGATCTTGGAGGTCTCTTCCAACCTGGTTGGTTCTGTGATTCATGATGCCTTGTGAATGTTTATATGATGATCATTGCAGGATCTCTCTAGCAGCTTGGTATTGAGTGTAGGTGACTGAGTCTTAGGAGGAGGGAAAAAGGAGTTGGGTTAATATTTTGCCCGATTTTGAGTTTGGGGTGAATAGCCAAGAATTGGATTTACTAAGTGATGATAATTTGCAGGTTGAGGCAACAAAGACAGAAAGAAGGATGAATTACAAAAGGATCTTTAAAGACTGTGATAAAATCACTGATGGAATTTAGTGTGAATGGTTGTGAAGCACTGCACCTAGTGGTGAAGACTGAATTCTTTGAATGAAGTGGGACTTAGGTACCTAGGACAGAGTCAAGACAGTTCCCAGCAAGATTTGCTCAGTAGTGCTTAAAAAGCTCAACAAGTCACATGCCAAAACTTATACCACAAATGAAGAAAAGATTATAGCACAGGAAAAGGCCTCAGAGTCCAGAAATTAAGTGAACAGAGAGACAGGCAGGAATTAACCTTTTTAATAGGGTAACCTTCAGGTAAGAGGAAATGGTGGAGGATCTTCATCTCTTGAAGCAAATAATGGGGTGATGTATGGGGGTCCACATATCCCAGCAGGTTGTAGTTCAGAAGGTCTCTAAGCCTGGTAAAATCAGCCCAGAACATCCTCAGATGTGACAGCCAGAGCAGAGTCACTCCTGCCTAATCTACAACTACCAAAACACTCCTCCAGAATTAGCTGCTGGAGAAGCTCAGAGCAGCTGTGTCCTTTGGCTAAGCTTAGGATGCCAGGTGGTGACAGTGCAGACATGAGGTGGAAATGAATGTGCTGACACCCCTGGTTCCCAGTCATATCACTTGTGAGTATGGGTCAGACTTGCACCACAGCAGTTTAGGCGGAACATTTTAAAGTATTTCTTTACTGAGGGGATGTTTGAAGAGGGTACCTTGAGAGGTAGTCAGTGTCCCAAGCCTGTCAGTGTTGACGAAACATTCGAACAACGTCCATAATTAGGTCAGCTCTGAAGTAGTCAGGCAGCTGCAGCTAAGGAATTGCAGTAGTGCTTATACAGAGGAGAGGAGGATGAACTAAGGAATTGCAGTAGTGCTTATACAGAGGAGAGGAGGATGAACTAAGGAATTGCAGTAGTGCTTATACAGTGGAGAGGAGGATGAACTAAGGAATTGCAGTAGTGCTTATGCAGAGGAGAGGAGGATGAACTAAGGAATTGCAGTAGTGCTTATACAGAGGAGAGGAGGATGAACTAAGGAATTGCAGTAGTGCTTATACAGAGGAGAGGAGGATGAACTAAGGAATTGCAGTAGTGCTTATACAGTGGAGAGGAGGATGAACTAAGGAATTGCAGTAGTGCTTATACAGAGGAGAGGAGGATGAACTAAGGAATTGCAGTAGTGCTTATACAGAGGAGAGGAGGATGAACTAAGGAATTGCAGTAGTGCTTATACAGAGGAGAGGAGGATGAACTAAGGAATTGCAGTAGTGCTTATACAGTGGAGAGGAGGATGAACTAAGGAATTGCAGTAGTGCTTATGCAGAGGAGAGGAGGATGAACTAAGGAATTGCAGTAGTGCTTATACAGTGGAGAGGAGGATGAACTAAGGAATTGCAGTAGTGCTTATACAGAGGAGAGGAGGATGAACTAAGGAATTGCAGTAGTGCTTATACAGTGGAGAGGAGGATGAACTAAGGAATTGCAGTAGTGCTTATGCAGAGGAGAGGAGGATGAACTAAGGAATTGCAGTAGTGCTTATACAGAGGAGAGGAGGATGAACTAAGGAATTGCAGTAGTGCTTATACAGAGCAGAGGAGGATGAACTAAGGAATTGCAGTAGTGCTTATACAGTGGAGAGGAGGATGAACTAAGGAATTGCAGTAGTGCTTATGCAGAGGAGAGGAGGATGAACTAAGGAATTGCAGTAGTGCTTATACAGAGGAGAGGAGGATGAACTAAGGAATTGCAGTAGTGCTTATACAGAGGAGAGGAGGATGAACTAAGGAATTGCAGTAGTGCTTATACAGTGGAGAGGAGGATGAACTAAGGAATTGCAGTAGTGCTTATGCAGAGGAGAGGAGGATGAACTAAGGAATTGCAGTAGTGCTTATACAGTGGAGAGGAGGATGAACTAAGGAATTGCAGTAGTGCTTATACAGAGGAGAGGAGGATGAACTAAGGAATTGCAGTAGTGCTTATACAGTGGAGAGGAGGATGAACTAAGGAATTGCAGTAGTGCTTATACAGTGGAGAGGAGGATGAACTAAGGAATTGCAGTAGTGCTTATACAGTGGAGAGGAGGATGAACTAAGGAATTGCAGTAGTGCTTATACAGTGGAGAGGAGGATGAACTAAGGAATTGCAGTAGTGCTTATACAGAGGAGAGGAGGATGAACTAAGGAATTGCAGTAGTGCTTATACAGTGGAGAGGAGGATGAACTAAGGAATTGCAGTTGTGCATATACAGAGTAGAGGAAGATGAACTAAGGAATTGTAGTTGTGCATATACAGAGGAGAGGAGGATGAACTAAGGAATTGCAGTAGTGCTTATAGAGAGGAGAGGAGGATGAACTAAGGAATTGCAGTAGTGCTTATACAGAGGAGAGAGGAGGATGAACTAAGGAATTGCATTAGTGCTTATGCAGAGGAGAGGAGGATGAACTAAGGAACTGCAGTAGTGCTTATACAGAGGAGGGGAGGATGAACTAAGGAATTGCAGTAGTGCTTATAGAGAGGAGAGGAGGATGAACTAAGGAATTGCAATAGTGCTTATTCAGAGGAGAGGAGGATGAACTAAGGAATTGCAGTAGTGCTTATAGAGAGGAGAGGAGGATGAACTAAGGAATTGCAGTAGTGCTTATACAGAGGAGAGAGGAAGATGAACTAAGGAATTGCAGTTGTGCATATACAGAGGAGAGGAGGATGAACTAAGGAATTGCAGTAGTGCTTATAGAGAGGAGAGGAGGATGAACTAAGGAATTGCAGTAGTGCTTATACAGAGGAGAGGAGGATGAACTAAGGAATTGCAGTTGTGCATATACAGAGGAGAGGAGGATGAACTAAGGAATTGCAGTAGTGCTTATACAGAGGAGAGGAGGATGAACTAAGGAATTGCAGTAGTGCTTATACAGAGGAGAGGAGGATGAACTAAGGAATTGCAGTTGTGCATATACAGAGGAGAGGAGGATGAACTAAGGAATTGCAGTTGTGCATATACAGAGGAGAGGAGGATGAACTAAGGAATTGCAGTTGTGCATATACAGAGGAGAGGAGGATGAACTAAGGAATTGCAGTAGTGCTTATACAGAGGAGAGGAGGATGAACTAAGGAATTGCAGTTGTGCATATACAGAGGAGAGGAGGATGAACTAAGGAATTGCAGTTGTGCATATACAGAGGAGAGGAGGATGAACTAAGGAATTGCAGTTGTGCATATACAGAGGAGAGGAAGATGAACTAAGGAATTGCAGTTGTGCATGTACAGAGTAGAGGAGGATGAACTAAGGAATTGTAGTGGTGCTTATACAGAGGAGAGGAGGATGAACTAAGGAATTGCAGTAGTGCTCATACAGAGTAGAGGAGGATGAACTAAGGAATTGCAGTATTGCTTATACAGAGGAGAGGAGGATGAACTAAGGAATTGCAGTAGTGCTTATACAGAGGAGAGGAGGATGAACTGATAGAGCAGAAGCACCAGGTCAGACACACAAATTGGGTGGGAATTGTCATTTTCTTCCTCTGACAACTGTAGGACCCAAGATAGAGAAATTGCCCCTAGGTCCAGCCAGTATTGGTGTTTCATATTTGCTTTTGGTTGGAACAGAATTTTGATGTGGTTTTGGGTTTCTACTGTTTTTGGCTGGGCCAGAGCTAGTATTCTTTGTAGTAGCTTGTGTGGTGGCATGCTTTATATTTGTGATCAACAGTGGTGGTTACATAGGGATGTTCTAGTTGTTTCTGAGTAGTGCTTAGACAGCATGAAAGCCTTCTCTGCTTCTCTGACTGCCATGCCATCAAGCAGGCTGGGGGTGCATGAGAAGGTGGAAGGGGGCTGACTCCAACTGACTAAAAGGATGTTGCATATCACATGCCAGTGTGCTCAGCAATAAATATAGGGGGGAAGGAGGAGGAAGAGGCATTTGTTGTTGCATTGTCTGTCTTCCCAAGGAACTGTCATGCTTGGTGAAACCCTGCTTTCCTGGATACACTTCCTTGCCAGTGGGAAGTAGTGAATGAATTCCTTGGTTTGCCTTGCCTGCATAAACAGCTTTTGCTTTAACTGTTCAAGTGCCTTTAACTCAACCCACGAGTTTTCACACTTTTATCCTTCCACTTCTCTCTCCCATGCCACTGGGGAGAAGTGAATGAGTAGCTGTGTGAAAATTAACTGCTGGCTTGTTTAAACTGCAAGAGTTTTTCTTAGCAGATCATGGATTTTGTCATAATTTATGATACCTGTGAATGGGAAATAAAGTTTATTGCTGCTTAAGTAACTTTTTTGTTAAACTAAAACATTCAGTTTGCCTTATACTAGGAAGGTGAAAAAAGAAACTGACAGACATAGCTTCATCATGACTTAGAGAAGGAATGCAGTCTGATCAGCCCTTTGTAAAAGACTTCTACATAAGATTAGTTTGGGGATTAACAAATAGGGGTAGGTGACTGAATTTATTGCTTCAGAAACCTTGGTGATGAATCAGGTTTTCTTGTCACAGTGAAGTTGTCTGCCTTACTCAGACTGGGATGGCTACTTTCTGCTGCTTGTCATGCTTTATGGACTTGGAGTAGCACCAGGGGCAGAAAACAGCACAAGTGATTTCTGTACTCACACTGACTTCAGCAAGTGTTTCACCTGCAGTAACACCTTTTAACAGATGGAAGTTCAGCCTGGAAGCAGCCTGTTAGGTGCTGTCTTCTGATGTCATTAGTTTTGGTTGTGTTGGCTTTTGCTTTTCATCTTGTTTTGGGTGGTTTTGTTGGTTTGTTTTTAACTCTGGGCAAGAAAAATGACTACCTCATTGATAGCCAAGTGAGATTGATTCTAATTGTGCATCATAATGGGTTTGGAGCTCCTCTCACTTTATGTCAACCAGCCTTTAGCAATGACATGTTCAAAACCTGATGTTTATAGTTCCTTAAAGTCAAATAACTTGGAAGTTGTTCATTGACAAAGTATTTCTTGAACTTTTCTACCGGTGAATTGGGGTTTTTCATTCACAGGTGCTATCATGATAGCAGCAATTTTGACTTAAAGATGACATATGCTGTGCACATGTCATATTTTATGTTCTCTTTTCCAGTCTTTACTTCCCCTGAGCTCCTTGGAGAGTGTATTTAGCTTCAGCTTAAGATGAGTGCCTGGCACAAATTTTGCAGGGTGGAATTTTAACAGGGAGGAGGTAATTAAGTGCTTTCCTTTTCATCTAAATTACAGTTGGTTCCATGCAACATGCTGTGCCACCAGTTGTATACCAAAAAAATGTGTTATTTTAAAACTACTTTATATAAATGATGTTTGAAAGCAGCCTGATAGAGTAGGTCTTTTCTTCCAGCTATTGCAGCTTGTTAAACGCTGGTGTCCCTTATTACAGAATTGGACAGAGTAAAAAATGTGTTCAATTTCTTAATGTAATTTTACTCTAATTAGATAGGGAAAGGAAACTATTATCTCTAATTGTTTTACTGCATAAATCTTTCCTGACCACAAACCCTCATAGGGAGAAAGAGTCTTCCTTCTCTTTTTCCCTGAGATTTCCCCTGCTGTCATTGTCTTCATCTTGCCTTCTGCTTTTGTTTTGTGAAGTGCCAGAGAAGGGAGTTTCAAAAGCAAAGAATGAGGGATGATAAAATTGTTTCTTTTGTTTCACATGTGCAAAGCACTTGTCTACTGGAGACAGAACCTGCAATTCCTTTAGTCTTAACCTACTGTATTGAGGTAATGAGTTATGGGTATTTCTGAAGTACTTCTATACTAAATGCCCACAGGTCAATGGGCAGAGACCTGAGTTAGCACTATAAAGAATGATGTGAAGCATTTGGTGGTTGTAAATACTGTGCACCAAATAATTTTCTAAATATTGTGGACCTGTACCACTTCATCTTGTACAAGCTGCTGGTGAAGTTTAAGAACTAATTCTAGAAAGCAATAGTGAAGGCAAAACCATGTAGCTGTGTTCTGTCCTTCTAGGATGCAGGAGTTCCACTGAAGTGATCAGAAGGCATCAGGCTGGAAAACAGCTTTTTATCTCATGAAGCACTCTCCTATTTGACTGTGGTCTGGCTTCTATAAGAGAAACTTAGCTTTTTCAATTATTAGGTTTAATAAAATGTAGAACAGAGAAATAGTCCCAGAATGGAATGAAAACATGATATAATTTTATGTAAGCTTAGGAATGTTAATAAGCAGCTGATGGGACTGCTGTGGATTGAATTGGAAACAATCTTTTAGAATCCTGTCATTGTGGTAGATAAGCACCATGTAAAATGTAGCTTTAATATTAGAAACCTACAAACACTGCAGCTCAAAGAGCTTTTATTAAGAGACCTGGAGTGTTGCTTTGCTAACTGAATTGAAAGGCGTTTATAGACACTGGATGTGAGGAGGAGGTTCTTCAGAATGAGAGTGGTGAGAGCCTGGAATGGGTTGCCCAGGGAGGTGGTTTGTGCCCCATCCCTGGAGGTGTTAAAGGCCAGGCTGGATGAGGCTGTGGCCAGCCTCATCTAGGGTAGGGTGATCCCTGCCCATGGCAAGGGAGTTGGAACTACGTGATGCTTGTGGTCACAGTATCATCAGGGTTGGAAGAGACCTCACAGATCATCAAGACTGATTCTATGCATTTCATGATTATATTCTTTGTACTCAAAGTAAAATAAGCCGGCAAAACACTCAGATGTTTGGAGTTGCATAGTCAATGCTTTTGTCTAGAATAGTACCTCTCTGTGCATCTCGATCTAGTGTGAACTGTGGCACAGGCTAAGCTGGTGTTTAGTTTCAAGTTTCTCATAGCTGTCACCTTCAGAAGAGTTGTCAGTGTGTGAAATGTGTGATACCAAACCACTCTGTGATGCCAGGTAGTGCCCGGAGAAGCTGAAGGAGGAGCTGACATGAAGGATAATAAAGCAGTCACACAAGTACTAACGCCATCACTGATGCCCACTGAATTTTAATACAGACCAAAACTATGCATCCCACTCTGAAATTTTCCATGAAATGCAATTTATGGACATCTCAAATGCCAAGTAGTGTTTGGGCATGAAGTGAAGGCTTTCTTTCACAGGGGGCTTCCCCAGAATCTGCTTCACTTCCAGGTAATTTTAACAGAGAAGAGAAGGTATTTGTGTACCAGGGGACAGCAGTGTTGCCGCAGCAGCGATACACTACCGTAGGGTCTGTAAATGTTGTCTGAGTGGTGAATGCACTTGGTACAAGAAGTTGAGGGATTGGAAGTGAGTTATATACTGTATTCACTGAGCTTTGTGTGTTGCATTACTGTTTGGATCACTCAGGAATCTGTGGGTTTCTTTTTACCGCAGTCAGATTTTATACTAATGAGAATACATCTGTGAATGCACTGCAGTGGGCTTTTGGGTAAAAGCAGCAATATCTCACTACCACGGTGTTTAGGTAATTGCTGGAGGTGGATTGATGCCCTCGAATCGTGCGTTTTATTTTCCTGAATCTTCAGTAGTTGCTGCATTTAAAATCTCAGACGTTACACTCAGAGGTAAGCAGTGGTTGTTAGAAAGGTGATGGGGCTGGTAAAGCTGCAGTGGTTCATCCTTCTGAGTGCTAAACAATCCTTTGTTTAGACCGTGAGAAGCAGGGAACAAACAATGTGCCATCTTGTGGCTTCTGTAGCCACTGCAGTTCAATAGTGGTCCAGTGTTAGCCAAAATCTTTTTCATGACCTTTCTCTTTAACCGGCGATTTGCGTACAAGCTCTAGCAGAGACAAGTAGGAAACTGGACTCTTTGGTGAGGAAGAGCATGGTAGGCCACTGGAAATGTATTGAAGCAAAGTACAGGAATTGTTATCTTTTATTTTTCCTTCCACCCCTCTTTTGTTCTGCTGTTGTCATCCTTGAGGCAGTGTGCAGTAATCACAGAATGTCAGGGGCTGGAAGGGACCTTGAAAGCTCATCCAGTCCAACGCCTGTGCCACAGCAGGGTCACCTATACCAGATCACACAGGAAAGCATCCAGGTGGGTTTTGAATATCTCCAGAGAGGGAGACTCCACAGCCCCCCTGGGCAGCCTGTTCCAGTGTTCTGTCACTCTCACAGGGGAAAAAAATCCTCCTCCTATTTCCAAGACACTTCCTATGCCTCAGCTTCCACCCATTCCCCCTAGTTCTGTCACTGGGCATCACCGAGCAGAGCCTGGCTGCATTCTCCTGGCACTCACCCTTTACACAGTGATAAACATGAATGAGCTCACCTCCAGTCTCCTCCAAGCTAAAGAGCCCCAGCTCCCTCAGTCTCTCCTTGTGAGAGAAATCTTCCGTTCCCTTCATCATCTTTGTGGCTCTGTGCTGGACTCTCCTGAGCAGTTCTATGTCTCTCTTGAACTGAGAGGTCCCAGAACTGGACACAATACTGCAGACGCAGCCTTACTCGGGCAGAGTAGAGGGACAGGAGTACCTCTATTAACCTACTAACCACAACCATTTTAATACACCCCAGAACCATATTTGTCCTCCTGGCCACAAGGTCACATTTCTGGCTCATTGTCACCCTCCCATCCACTAGAACCTCCAAATCCTTTTCTCCTTCATTGCCTTCCAACAGGTCAGTCCCCAATCTATTCTGATAGCTGGGGCTTTTCTTCACTCATCTAAACATGATGCTCTTTGCAGGGGTGGAGTTGGCTTCTGTTTGTGTATTCTACTTGTACTTTGTAATTAAAAGAATTAACATACTGGCTGCTGCATCTTTTAGATGAAAGCTTTAAGCAGTGTGTAAACACAAGGTCATAGCTGAACTGGGTGCCCTGTTTTACTTGACTGGGTTCAGTATAGACAATCAAATATGTTTCTATTGCAACCAATATAGCAATGATCAGGTTTTATCTGGATTCTGGAGAGAGATGATGTAACAAAACAAAAGCCCAATTATTTTGCTGCCCCAGGTCATGTCCCCCATTTTGTGGCACATATTGACAGTTTACCTATGTCAGAATGTGGAACAGGATCTTTCATGAATAATTAAAATGTCTTCAACAGAAACGTTGAGTTGTAGCCAGTAAGGCTCTATTGCAGTGTCAGGAAAGACAACTGTGAGCCATAGAAGTAGCAAATGTGGGAAATAACAGGGCATTTGTGTGGGCAGTGGTTAACTAGAAAGATCAATTCATGTATTAAAGACCATGCCAAACCATGTTCTGCAGAATCACCTGCTGTTTCCAGGAGAAGGAATGAAAAGGGAGGGCTCCCTTTGCTCTGGTACCATCTGCAGTAGGAGCAGTATTGCAGAGAGCACAGGAAAAGAGAGTTTAAAAGGCAAAAGAGGTTGGTAGTTGTGTGGAAGGAAGGAAAGCATTTTGTACTTGTTTTGTTCTGTAAGGCTGACCCAGCAGCTCCAGTGACAGGGACAATGACCAGAAACATAACCATGGGATCCAAGATGAGAATCAGTGACAGTAGTGTAATTCTGGGAGATGGTCTCTTCTAATTTGAAGCATTTCCTTCTTTTTCAAAAGCAATGTATCCAAAATGGGGGTGTTTCAATTTTTTTTTGGGGGGTGGGGGTTGTTTGTTTGGGTGTTGGTGTTTGGTGTGTTATGAGCTTGGTTTTTTTGTGGGGTTGTTGTTGGATATTTACTTAGTTCAAAAAGAAAAGCCAGTGTGCATTCAGGTATCTGAGGGATAATATTGCCCAAGTCACAGGCCACAGTGATGAACTGTAAGGACCTACTAATGATTTTTTTCCTTTCATAGACCACCTGCAAATTTCCTATCCATGAAACCTTATTTCAGGTTTCACTTGAACAAATCAGCTTGATTGATGCATGAGCAATGTAAACCAGCTTTGACCAGGTCATTGGCAGTACCTGCATCTATTTTTCAGTGTAGAAATTCAGAAGACCAGAGGGAAGTAAAATGACTTCATTACTAACAGACAGAGTTCAAGCACAAACTATGCATCTATTAACCCTTGAAATGTCTGCAGCTGGCAATGATTTATTTTCATATTAAGACTTATTTGCATCTTACTTTCTTCATCTACAGAACACCTTCATGGCATTTTTTTTTTCATATAAAACCTGCTTTTCTAGAGTAACTGTATGATAACCTGCTCTTTCATTATAAGGTTGGTTTTTTTTTTTTCTTCATCTCTTAACTTAGCAACATAGAATCAACCAGGTTGGAAGAGACCTCCAAGATCATCCACTCCAACCTATAATCCCAGCTCTAACCTATCAACCAGACCATGGCACTAAGTGCCTCAGCCAGGCTTTTCTTCAACACCTCCAGGGATGGTGACTCCACCACCTTCCTGGGCAGCCCATTCCAATGCTAATCACTCTCTCTGCCAACAACTTCCTCCTAACATCCAGCCTAGAGCTCCCCCTGCACGACTTGAGACTGTGTCCCATTGTTCTGTTGCTGGTTGCCTGGGAGAAGAGACCGACCCCCACCTGGCTACAGCCTCCCTTCAGGTAGTTGTAGACAGCAATGAGGCCACCCCTGAGCCTCCTCTTCTCAGGCTGCACACCCCCAGCTCCCTCAGCCTCTCTCCATAGGGCTATGTTCCAGGCCTCTCACCAGCTTCATTGCCCTTCTCTGGAGTTATTAACCTTCCTATTTACAGAAGCTACAACTTCTCTTGTCTGAGTGTTTGGGAAGGTTTAACTATCCTTCTTGAGGAAAGCTTATTGGAACATAGACTTTTACTATCCATAAGTATTTATCCAATCCTGAATTTCTTTTCTAAGAGGTTGTCTGACACATTGAAGATGGAACAACCATGTGAGGATATGGAGAATTCATGCTTCCTTGACTCTGCAACACGTTTAGAATCTTGTGGCTGAAAAGATACACAAAATATTGAATGAGAATTGTAGATCTAAAAATATTTATGGTTCTGAGCATGATCTTGTTATGTCAGATCAGAAGTATGAAAGAACAGGACAAAGAAATCATAGAATCACAGAATCAACCAGGTTGGAAGAGACTTCCAAGATCATCCAGTCCAACCTAGCACCCAGCCCTAACCAATCAACTAGACCATGGCACTAAGTGCCTCATCCAGTCTTTTCTTGAAGACCCCCAGGGACGGTGCCTCAGTAGAACTCAGAACCATTCTGTATACAAGCAGAAAGCCTATTGCAAGTTTCCAGCCATTTAGAGTATTGTGCAGGGACTGGCCAAGTCTGAGTACAGCTGGATCTATCTTGGGTCTGAGCACAGCTGGATCTATCTTGGTTTCAGCCAGAGCTTGGCATTGAGATTATTTGACTTTGTGTGGTGATTTGACACCTTTTGTGACTCATTTTTTTTCCAGCTAGAATAATTTTCACACATGTTTCTACTCAGATATCACTTAATTACTGCTGAACAAGAAGGTTGTGAGCTTTTAGGTATTAATCTTGGAAAACCAGCAGAGTAATTTGGCCTTTACAAGAAAATGTAAGTTTTCTTTAATCTCTGTATTGGAAGTAAACACACAGATTATTTGTAACATATCCTTCAGTGTGGCACTTCATATTTGGAAAAATGTTCTGTCCCAGTGGTTGTAATTTCACCTTTCACATTTGAAGAGTGTTGCACAACTACTGGACAGCACAAAGGCAAACTTTCTTATAGGAAAAGCACAAAAGTACAAAACGGGGGGAAAAAATGTTTGGAATTCGACATCGAGTTCAGGAATTGTTAGTCTAGATCAGCCTTATAGGATGGGGAGAAAACAGCAGATATATCTCTGTAAGTATGACATGTTATGGGGATTGGGGCAGTTTGAGAAGTAGGCTAAAGTATTAGTTTTACTCATAAACTAAAACTAAGGAAAATTGCAGAATCATGGAATAGAATCATAGAATCAACCAGGTTGGAAGAGACCTCCAAGATCATCCAGTCCAACCTAGCACCCAGCCCTGGGCAATCAACTAGACCATGGCACTAAGTGCCACAGCCAGGCTCTTCTTCAACATCTCCAGGGATGACAACTCCACCACCTCCCTGGGCAACCCATTCCAATGCCAATCACTCTCTCTGCCAACAACTTCCTCCTAACATCCAGCCTAGAGCTCCCCCAGCACAACTTGAGACTGTGCCCCCGTGTTCTGTTGCTGCTTGCCTGGCAGAAGAGACCAACCCCACCTGGCTACAGCCTCCCTTCAGGTAGTTGTAGACAGAACGCTAGAGTGGCTGGTGCATTAGAGTAGGTGTTGTATACATAGCATAGCTGTGGGCTCAAGGAATTAACATGCAGTGTCACTGTCCATAGCAGGCAGGGATATTGCTGCAAGATGCACAGATTTTTTTTTCCTGTAGCAGAGGCTCTGATATGAGCGAGACTAAATTCAACTGAAGCTACGCCTCGGGTTTACAGCTCCTTCTTTGTCAAAGAACTGGGCAATAGCCCAAAGTAGCTCCTGTGGACTGCTTGGCACCTTGTGTGAACAACAGCGTGTTACCTTGTCGGTGCCTTTCTGCAGCTTCCCCTTGGCAAGGAGACTTAACCTGAATGCACAAAGGCACTCAGGGCAGAATAAGAGAGTGTCCCTCCCCCGGGGAGAAATAAACTCACCACAACACAGACCCTTTTTTGCAAGTCAGGGAAAGATGAAATTGTGTTTCTTATAGTATAACAATGTAAAGAGAGATAATAACTAGAGAAAGAAGAAAAAAACCAATACAATAACCTTAAGAGAGATGGGGGAGGGGTCAAGCGACGGCAAAGCAGCAGAAGCAGCAGTAGCCAAAACAGCAGCGGGGGAAGATAGGCGAAGCTGCAGCAGCAGAAGCCAGTGGGAGAAGGGGGAGAACAAGCTGTGCTTCTAGACATTAAGCTCTTGATGCTCCAATGAAATGATATTAATTTATCTAGTGTTGCCATTATGTGGCCTATCCCTGGAATGTTCATCTCTCCCCTGTGTCTGAGCTAGAGGATCAGCTCAAACGGCCAGAGAGAGGGAGCTAGTGCCAGGCAACTACTGAGACTCAGAAACAAGCAATAGCACACATCTATGTGCCTGTGCTATGTAGACAGCCTGTCAGAGGCAGAGCAAAGATTTTCATAGAGTCATAGAATTATTTTGGCTGGGAAAGCCCTCTAAGATCACACAATCCAACCACTGACCCAACACCACTATGGCCATTAGATCACATCCTCAAGTGTCATGTCCTGAACATCTTCAGGGATGGTGACTCCACCATAGAATCATAGAATCATAGAATCAACCAGGTTGGAAGAGACTTCCAAGATCATCCAGTCCAACCTAGCACCCAGCCCTAACCAATCAACTAGACCATGGCACTAAGTGCCTCATCTAGGCTTTTCTTGAAGACCCCCAAGGACGGTGCCTCCACCACCTCCCTGGGCAGCCCATTCCAATGCCAATCACTCTCTCTGTGAAGAACTTCTTCCTAACATCCAGCCTATACTACCCTGGCACAACTTGAGACTGTGTCCCCTTGTTCTATTGCTGGTTGCCTGGGAGAAGAGGCCACCCCCCACCTGGCTACAATGTCCCTTCAGGTAGTTGTAGACAGTAATAAGATCACCCCTGAGCCTCCTCTTCTCCAGGCTAAACAGGCCCAGCTCCCTCAACCTCTCCTCGTAGGATTTGTGCTCCAGGCCCCTCACCAGCTTTGTTGCCCTTCTCTGGACATGTTCCAGCACCTCAACATCTCTCTTGAATTGAGGGGCCCAGAAGTGGACACAGTACTCAAGGTGTGGTCTGACCAGTGCTGAGTACAGGGGAAGAATAACCTCCCTTGTCCTGCTGGCCACACTGTTCCTGATGCAGGCCAGGATGCCATTGGCTCTCTTGGCCACCTGGGCACACTGCTGCCTCATCTTCAGCTTACTATCTACCAGTACCCCCAGATTCCTTTCCTCCTGGCTGCTCTCCAGCCACTCTGTCCCCAGCCTGTAGTGCTGCTTGGGGTTGTTGTGGCCAAAGTGCAGTGTTGATCTACTTGAGGACAGGGAGTTTTTACAGAGGGATATGGACAGGCTGAATCGATGGACCAAAGTTAGCTGTATGAAGTTCAGCAAAGCAAAGCATCAGGTCCTGCACTCACAACAACCCCACCTGATGCTATGGGCTTGGGGAAGAGTGGCTCGAAAGCTGCCTGACAAAAAGGAATCTGGGAATGCTGGTAGACAGCCAGCTAAACATAAGCCAGAAATGTGCTCAGGTGGCTGTGATAAGCAGCAGCAGGGAAGTTAATGCGCCCCTGTACTTGGCACTGGTGAGACTGCACCTTGAATATTGCATTCAGTTTGGGCCCCTCACTACAAAAAAGGCATTGAGGTGCTGGAATGTGTCCAGAGAAGGGCGATGAAGCTGGTAAAGGATCTAGAGAACAAGTTGTGTGAGGTATGGTTGAGAGAACCAAGATTGTTTAGTGTGGAGAGGAGGAGGCTGAGGAGAGACCTCGTTCTCTACAACTACCTGAAAGGCCATTGGAGTGAGGTGGAGGTCAGCCCCTTTTCCCAAGGAACAAGCAATAGGGCAAGAACATATGGCCTCAAGTTGCACCAGGGGAGGTTTAGATTGGACACCAGGAAAAGATTCTTCCCTGAAGGGGTTTTACAGCCCACAGAAGTGTCTGAAGTGATCGTTCCTGGAGGTATATAAAAGATGTTATAGATGTAGTGCTTAGTGACATGGTTTAGTGGTCTGTTTGGCAGCATCAGATTAATGGCTGACCTTGATGCTCTTAAAGGTCTTTTCAAACATAAACAATTAGGTGATTCTAAGACTCTGTGGCTATTTCCCAGTACAGATTCACTAAAGGAAGCAGGTTTTGTTTGGAAACTCTCATGCCCTTCTTTATTCCCTTCTCCAACATCAAACTGTTGGAGCAAGTCCAGAGGAGGGCCACACATATGCTCAGAGGGCTGAAGCAGCTCTGCTATGAGACAGGCTCAAGAGTTGGGGCTCTTAAGCCTGGAGTAGAGAAGGCATCGAGGAGACCTTATAGTGGCCTTCCAGTATCTGAAGGAGACCTACAGGAAGACTGTGGAGGGACTCATTACAAGGTCTTGTAATTGCAGGATGAGGGGTAATGGGTTTAAACTGGAAGAGGGGAGATGTTAGGAAAGGGCTCTTTACAGTGAGGGTGGTGAAACACTGGAACAGGTTCCCCAGGGAGGTTGTGGCTGCTCCCTCCCTGGAGATGTTCAAGGCCAGGTTGGATGAAGCCTTGAGCAACCTGTTCTAGTGGGAGGTGTCCCTGCCTATGGCAGGGTATTGGAACTGGATGATCCTTGAGGTCCCTTCCAACCTAGATCATTCTTTTATATTATTGATTTTAATTAGCAACTAAAAGAACAGGAAAATTACATCTGATATCATTGAGAATATTCTGTAAGAGAAAAAAATTATCACTTAAGGGTAGCAATTACAGTAACATAGCATCATCTGTTTATCTTTGAATGAGTTATATTGTCACCACTCTGCTCAAAACAAAGATCAAGACTCATCAATAATGTGTATTTAATGGTACAAATCCATATTCAAAGGTATCCTTGTGAAATAATTTAAGGCTCAAAAAGAAGTCCTGTTTTTTACATCTAACCCATGTATATATAATTGTGGGGTTTATGATTGTGCAATTTATCTCATTTCTTTCAATACCAACATGAGTATCATAAATTAAACTCTGTGCTAATTGGTTGCATACTGTCATTAAGTTACTTAGATTCTGGACTGCCACAGGACAAGGATAAAGAGTAATATCCCAAGCCTATTAAATTGTAAATCCTAGTTTCTTTAATGAAGTACAAAAATTAATTAACATGAGTTTCTTAGATCCCATCATAGATGCGCTGGTGGCTGGTGGATGGTTTTGCCTATGTGGAACCATCCAACCTGTATTTAAGTGTCTTGGTTATTAGGTCTTCCTTTTTATGTTTATTAACCTTCAGGTGCTGAAGTGTTGACATAGCTTTCATTTAGAGAATATCTTGCTGAAGGATTGGTTATGATTCTTGATTCTCTTGGTTATGAGAATACAATTTTCAGTGTCAGTAATAGTTTCTAAATGTGAATAAGAAGAAGTATTGGGAGATGTTTTTCTTTTATAATGGAAATAGTAAAGCATATTGAAGAGTCTGTATGTTTCAGTTTGAGATTTCTTTTTGAGTATATTCTGCTGAAAGACAATTTAAAAACTTGAAACTAAGACTAATGTTTTAAATTAGGATGCATTTACAGGTCTTGAGAGGCATCTCTGGGTTCCAAGGGAACTAAAAGGGCCAACCAGATCCTGGCCTGCATCAGGAGAAGTGTAGCTAGCAGGGCCAGGGAGGTGATTCTCCCCCTCTACTCCACTCTGCTGAGACCCCACCTGGAGTACTGTGTCCAGTTCTGGAGCCCCTATTACAAGAGGGCTGTGGAGATGCTGGAGTGTGTCCAGAGAAGGGGCATGAGGATGCTCAGAGGGCTGGAGCAGCTCTGCTGTGAAGACAGACTGAAAGAGTTTGGGGATGTTCAGCCTGGAGAAGAGGAGGCTCCCAGGTGACCTTATTGTGGCTTTACAGTATGTGAAGGGGCCTACAAAAAAGCTGGGGAGGGACTTTTCAGGATACCAGGGGGTGACAGGACTGGGGGTAATGCAGCAAGGTTGGAGATGGGTAGGTTCGGGCTGAACATGAGGAGGAAGTTGTTGAGCATGAGAGTGGTGAGAGCCTGGAATGGGGTCCCGGGGAGGTAGTTGAGGAGCCATTGCTGGGGGTGTTTAAGACCAGGCTGGCTGAGGCTGTGGCCATCCTGATCTAGGGTAGAGTGCCCCTGCCCATGGCAGGGGGTTGGAACTAGCTGATCCTTGTGGTCCCTTCCAACCCTGACTAATTCTATGATTCTAAGTTCAACATAGGCATGTGGGTCAGGGCAATCTCAAGGTCAAACACAAGCTGGGCAATGAGTGGATTGAAAGCAGACCTGCAGGGAAGGGCTTATGGGTGTTAGTGGATGAAAAACTGGATATGAGTCAGCAGTATGTGCTCACAGCCCAGGAAACCAATTGTGTGCTGTGCTGCATCAACAGAACTTTGGCTAGCAGGTCAAGGGAGGTGGTTCTGCCTCTACTTGCCTCTCATGAGACCTGTCTTGGAATACTGTGTTCAGCTTTAGGGCTCCTGGCATAAAAAAATCATGGAGATACTTGAATGGATGCAGAGGAGCACTGTGAGGATGATCATGTGGCTGAAACACATCTGTGATGAGGACAGGCTGAGAGAACTGAGGCTATTCAGCCTGGAGAAGAAAAAGCTCCAGGGAAACCTTGTAATAGGCTTCCTGTACATAAAGGCGACCAACAGAAGAGGTGGGAAGAGACTCTTCATCAGGGAATGTAGAGATAGGGCAAGGCTAATGATTTTGAATTGTCAGAAGGTAGATTTGGATTAGGTATTAGAAAGAAATTCTTTGCTTGAAGGATGGTGAGACACTGGAACAAGTCACCTGGAGAATCTGTGTGTGCAAGGTCAGCTTGGGATGCACCTTTGAGAAAACTGGTGCAATGGAAGGTGAGCCTGCACATAGCTGTAGCACTGGAACTAGATGATCTCTAAGGTCCATTTCAATCCCAACCATTCTGTGATTCTCCATCAAGGAAAAAGCTTGATTAGGATACATTAGAGATTTAGTATAAAACAAAGCTGCTTTAACTGAAGAAAGAAATTGCAGAAGCTAGCACCTGCTCCTGCTAGAATTGCATGATTCTGCCCATGTAATCATTCTTCAGTCTGGATATTTGCCAAAGGTTGCATACAAAACTAGCACATCCATGCTCTGTTCTGTGTCTTAGGCTGATTCATCTGATCATTTGCTTCTGTGTTTTCACAGTTTTAGCCAGAACAACTTAATCATTTATGGACTGATATTAGGGAGTGAAAAGAGGTTATCTATATTTAAAGAAAAAACAAATCCACAACTAAATGTGGAATTTCTTGTATTCCTAATCTTCCAGAACCCACAACTAAATGTGGAATTCTTTCTTGTATTCCTAATCTTCCAGAACTTCTAGAAGAGCAAGATGACTGTTGTTAAGGACAAGATGCAAACCAATTTGGCTGCTACAATCTAGAGTTCATGCAGGCTCTGTAGTTACTGGAGATAATAACTGAGTCTTCCAAAAGTTACATTTTCTTGTGCATGCTGAAGGTTCCTGCTGCTCCTCCTGCTAACCAAAGCACGTGGGTACTGTTTTCCCAGGGATTAAGCATGATTAACTCCAAGATGAAGTCAACATTTCACTTCAGCTGCTCCATCCTTGGATGTGTTTTTATGCTTTCTGTTCCAGTGCACAATCTTTCCCTTTCATGCCCCAGAATAATAAGCCAAAATGAGAAACAGGCTCTGTTAGTCTAGGAACAGCACTGTGTTAATACAGCTACATATTGAGTTCAAGTAGCTTACAAACTGGGCTTTAGCAATTATATGACTGCATCTGTTTTGAGGGAGTCTGGAAGAGAAAGTGTAAGGAGAATGCATGGGAACCAGAAGGAGAGAGGAAGAACACAAGCACTTGGATAAACTCTAGGGCATATGAGGCAACAGTAAAATAACAGAAAACAAGCAAAAAGCAAACCTGAAAACTAAACCTAACTTTATACACATTTTGGATGCTCGATTTGTCCACACTTGGTTGAGCAAATTTGAGTTATCATACAAAGTTCATGAAATACAATAGAAAATTAGCTGCTTTTTTTGCTTACTGGTGGAGAGGTGGAGGATGGGGTGTGGTGTTTGTCTAATCTTGCTGCAAATTAGGCCCAATGCTTTCATAGAATCATAGAATCTACCAGGTTGGAAGAGACCTCCAAGATCAGCCAGTCCAACCTAGCACCCAGACCTATCCAGTCAACTAGACCATGGCACTAAGTGCCTCAGCCAGGCTTTTCTTCAACACCTCCAGGGATGGCAACTTCACCACCTCCCTGGGCAGCCCATTCCAATGCCAATCACTCTCTCTGCCAACAACTTCCTCCTAACATCCAGCTGCTTGCCTGGCAGAAGAGGCCAACCTCCACCTGGCTACAACGTTCAGATTGAATGGTGAGGAAATCAGGCACATGCAATGGCCACATGTAATAATTTCATTTTAAATGGTTTCCCCAGTAGAACACAGAAACACACAGGCAGAAGAGAGAGTTAAAGCCAGCAGTCAAGAGAATGATTTGGTTACTTTAACTGTAAGACCTTGATTATCTTCTTCACTAAGAGAGCCATTGGATACTGGAATGGGCTGCCTGGGGAGGTGGTGGAGGTGTTCAAGGCAGGTTTGGATGTGGCACTTGGTGCCCTGGTCTAGCCTTGAGCTCTGTGCTAAAGGGTTGGACTTGATGATCTATGAGGTCTCTTCCAACCTTGGTGATACTGTGATCTTAGCCAGAACAAGGAATGTTTGCAGATAATCAAAGTCTTACAGTTAAAGCAACCAAATAATTCGAGCCAGAAGCCTTGAAAAGAGTTTCATTCAGATAGCCCTAACTTATTTCCAGAGGAGAAAGGAGAAAACACAGTTCAGATTGCTAGATTTTCCTTAGCTGTCACAGTCTGAATATCTCTTTCAGACCGTGGAATTTGCTTTGCCCAGTTAAACAGTAGGTACAGCTGATGTTCCATATGGGTAAGTGACTTTAATGATCATTCTGAAAAGATGTAATCAGATGGCAAATATAACATCTGTTTACATACCTCCATTAGAGCTAAGTAACATTCCTTTCAAAGTCACCCTTAGGGTCTGGAGAGATAATATCATGGCATAGCTCAGTGGTTCATTACTGGAGAAACTGAGGATTGTTCTTCTTCTAGTTAACATCAATAAGTCTGGAATTGCTAAAGGTCTTGTAAAATGTGGGAATTACCATAATCAGAATGATTTACAAGCTGATGAGAAGTGGCTCTAGAAGCAGAAATGTGCTGTAACAAAGATGGAGAAAAATAAGAACTACATTCTGAACAGCTTTTATGTGTTTGCCTGTGGTGTTTATCTGCACATGGGGAGGGAGGCAGACCTTGAATTCCCTCTATCTTCTCTTTAGCTGTACCTAGAGCCAAGCCACAGTTCAGTGTGTTGTTCAGTGCCCAGTCTAATTCTGCTTTTGGTGTTACCCATTTGTGAGACAGGGCTAGAGTTGCAAGGCCAAGCAAATAGTGACCTCCCTTCACAGAATGAGTTTTGCTTTGTATAAATTCAGCTTTCATGTCCCACCACAACTGTTGATTTGAAAATTAAAGGAAGTTAATTAGTTGTCAGGATTAAAACTAATTTGATGAGTTGTTGCATTACGAATGTCATATGTTTACATTTTAAACTGACATCTTTAGTGAGGAAAAAGTATAACTGAAAACCATATTGGTGGTGTTTGCTACTCTGTGGTGGGTATTTTTCTTTTAGGTCAGTTCCTGACAACCCTGGGCAAAATTAATGTGCTATTTAGTTGTCATCTTGCTATGCTTGAGTCCATGGATTTATGGTGAGTCCTCTAGATGACTTGTCATGCAAGGATCTCATCCTAGCCTTTCTCATAACCAAAACTTAGGGTCAGAGTCAAAATTCTTTTATCTATCCAGATAAAGGTTATTTCCCAGTGCTTCAGACTTGTCAATTGATCTACTCTTCCAGTTGTATGTCATAGAATGTCAAAGACTGAAAGGGACCTTGAAAGATCATCTGGTCCAGCTCCCCTGCCAGAGCAAGATGACTTAGAGCAGATCACACTGGAACACATCCAGATGGTTCTTGAATATTTCCAGAGAGGGAGATTCCACAATCCCCCTGGGCAGCCTGTTCCAGTGCTCTGTCACCCTCACAATGAAAAAATTCCTTTTCAGATTCACATGGAACCTGCTATGCCTCAACTTCCATGCATTGCTCCTTGTCCTATCACTGGGTCTCACAGAGAATCATAGAATCAACCAGGAGGAAGTTCTTCACAGAGAGAGTGATTTGCCATTGGAATGGGCTGCCCAGGGAGGTGGTGGAGTCACCGTCCCTGGTGGTGTTAAGAAAAGCCTGGCTGAGGCACTTAGTGCCATGGTCTAGTTGATTGGATAGGGCTGGGTGCTAGGTTGGACTGGATGATCTTGGAGGTCTCTTCCAACCTGTTTGATTCTATGAAAATGAAACTAGATCAAGTTCAGGGAATAAGTACCTGACTGTTAAGCAGTTGCTATCACTGTTAAGCAAGCTAATACAAGCTCAGGCAAGACACTGTCAAGCTTTTTCTTCTAACTGAAGACATTCTCTTTTTTTTTGGCTGTGTTCTACCCACTCCTTTTTGGACAAAGGTATTGTAGCACAGAGGGTCTCATCGCTGTTGACTGGGATCATCTGGTTTTGCTGGATAGCTTGAACAGGATGTTTGACCAGAGATACTCTGAGGAGTGCAAAGACTTGGGTTCAAGTCAAGATAAATTTGTTGACTCATCACATCCAGAGTATGTTAAAGACTCTCTGTTAGACTCTGTGAAAACCTTGCTGTGGGTGAGTGTCTCAGTCCAGTAGCTGTTGCAGAAAATTAAATCACACTTTCAGTAGTTCTGCAAACAGAACTTTTTTTTGCTTTCCTCTTTTCAAACAGGTAAATCAAATGCAATCTGAGTCATGGTGGGTGTTTTGTGTTAGCTGAAGCAGAAGGCTGCTTATTTCAGTAAAGGCAAAATACTACCTTCTAATATTGATTTAGTATAAACCTCTATTTTAATTGGGTGGGTAGATTGCTTTTTGGATGACAAATACAGATTTATTGGCAAAATAATACTTACAGAACTTTACAGAAGCTTTCCATCCTGATGTGGTGATTCAGGGTTTTCCCTCCCCCCACTTGGAATTCACCGAACTAGCTCAGACAACTGCAATTTAAGATGAAGCTATGTATGTACTAGTAGATAGTAGCTGAACATGAGCCAGCAGTGTGCCCAGGTAGCCAAGATGGCCAATGGCATCCTGGCCTGGATCAGGAACAGTGTGGCCAGAAGGACAAGGGAGGTTATTCTGCCCCTGTACTCAGCACTGGTCAGGCCACACCTTGAGTGCTGTGTCCAGTTCTGGGCTCCTCAATTCAAGAGAGATGTTGAGGTGCTGGAATGTGTCCAGAGAGGGGAGAAAAAGCTGGTGAGGGGCCTGGAATGAAAGCCCTGTGAGGAGAGGCTGAGGGACTGGGGGTGTTTATCCTGGAGAAGAGGAGGCTCAGAGGTGATCTCATTGCTGTCTACAACTCCTTGAAGGTAGGCTGTAGCCAGGTGGGGGTTGGTCTCTTCTGCCAGGCACCCAGCAACAGAAGAAGGGGACACAGTCTCAAGTTGTGCTGGGGGAGGTCTAGGCTGGATTTATTTCCTTTCTTGTCACCAATAACAGATTTTAATGGAATTCTTCCTCTAAAACTTTATTCCCTTTACAAGTCAATAAATATGTGGGCTGAAAGAAACCTGGAAGACTGCAGTTGATACATGCTCCCTTTTTCCTGTTGCAACTTTTTTGCTGTCATTATATCTATTTAAGTATGTATTTAGAAATGATTATTGTGGCATAAAAGCAATTCTCTAATCAGTCATTAGTCATGAAGGGGCAAAATTATGTTGATTGAAATGGCAGATGAATATGTCATCACGTTTCACTCTGATGTTACCAGTTAAAAATATACTCCCATATTTGAGTGAAGTTTTCTTTGTATCATTTCAGATCTGTTGTTTAATAAGGAGTGATGCTGTGTGCTTCGTGGTAGAGAGACAGAAATTCAGAAAGTGTAACCCTCTCTTTTAGAGTTGTCTGCCAATAGTTTAGTTTCCTTGAGGCTATCCAGTTTGTATTTATTTAGTTATTATCCTGTCCTGGACTATAATTATATGTAATTTGTTTAAGAAAAAAAAATCAAACTATTGCCATAACTTCTACCCAGGCTATGTATTTAGTTTTTGGCTTATCTGCAGATAGTAGTGGTCATGAATTAATGCATTGTAGAGGAGCATTTCATTTCACCTGTAGAATAATAGAATCAATGAGGTTGGAAGAGATCTCCAAGATTATCCAGTCCAACCTAGCACCCAGCCCTGGCCAATCAACGAGACCATGGCACTAAGTGCCTCAGCCAGGCTTTGCTTGAACACCTCCAGGGACGGTGACTCCACCACCTCCCTGGGCAGCCCATTCCAATGCCAATCACTCTCTGCCTACAACTTCCTCCTAACATCCAGTCTAGACCTCCTCTGGCACAACTGGAGACTGTGTCCCCTTGTTCTGCTGCTGGTTGCCTGGCAGAAGAGACCAACCACTGCCTGGCTACATCCTCCCTTCAGGTAGTTGTAGACAGCAATGAGGTCCCCCCTGAGCCTCCTCTTCTCCAGGCTGCACACCCCCAGCTCCCTCAGCCTCTCCTCACAGGGCTGTGTTCCAAGCCCCTCACCTGCTTTATCACCCTTCCCAGGACATATTCTAGCACATCCATATCTTGTACAAATAGGAGGTGAAAAAACAAAACTGGATGATCTTGGAAGTCTCTTCCAGCCTAGTTGATTCTGTGATACATTTGCTTTCTTCACACACTCAACTACTTTACCAAGGAACTGGAAGAGTCTTTTGACAAAGGCTTTTCCTTTAGAACAGCTATGTTGGCTGTTCCTTTGAGAGAAGCATTGTATTTTCATCCATTTTAGGCAGCATGAATGTAGACTTCTTAACCTATAATTTAACTCATCTTTAAAACACATTTTAAGGAAGTTGTGGGGTTTTTTTTTCTTCTTCCATTCTTCTATTTCCAAGAGCATCCTAATCTATAGGATTCCCATTGTCTGAATTTTTGAAACATGTAGGTTGTAACACCTTCAAGGACTAAACCCACACAGTCCTACCAGCATCCAATTATCAAATTAATCATATTCCTCTTTTATGGGACTTGATTTTAGGCACTTTCCCTGACTTCTTCCCTCTAGAGACAAAAGTAAAACTTCAGTATTTCTGTGCAGTTGAAAGTGAAGCAAGGAACTGATAATACTGCAAAAGCAACCTTATCTTTTTCAGTAGCCTTTTTTTTTTTTGCATCTTGCTCATCTATTAACTCTTTCCAGTGACTCTCCGAGAAGCCATCTGCTTCTGATGTGGTTAAAAAAAAAACACTTATTTTCCCTCCTTACTTACCTTTAGTGGACATTATTGTAGTTGTATGTTGAAGTTGTCAGAGTTCATGGACACCTACATATTCTGGACACCTCAGTTCAAGAGAGAGGTTGAGGTGCTGGAAGGTGTCCAGAGAAGGGCAACAAAGCTGGTGAGAGGCCTGGAACACAAACCCTATGAGGAGAGGCTGAGGGAGCTGGGGGTGTGCAGCCTGGAGAAGAGGAGGCTCAGGGCTGACCTCATTGCTGTCTGCAACTACCTGAAGGGAGGTTGTAGCCTGGTGGGGTTGGTCTCTTCTGCCAGGCAAGCAGCAATAGAACAAGGGGACACAGTCTCAAGTTAGGCTGGGGGAGGTCTAGACTGGATGTTAGGAGGAAGTTGTTGTCAGAGAGAGTGATTGGCATTGGAATGGGCTGCCCAGGGAGGTGGTGGAGGCATCATCCCTGGAAGTGTTCGGGAAGGGACTGGATGGGGCGCTTGGTGCCATGGTCTAGTTGACTGGTCAGGGCTGGGTGCTAGGTTGGACTGGATGGTCTTGGAGATCTCTTCCTGGTTGATTCTCTTCTAAATTATTTGATCTATTATTCAGTTTTCTCTACTGTTGTCAGTTATTGTACTGCTTGATATTTCCATTATCTGAAGGCCATATTCTGTTGAAATATAAATGACTTGCAGTCATTAAGGAATTAACATGAGTGCCATAAACATCACACAGTGAGTTGGTCATGTAAAATTCCTTGGGGTCAATGGAGAAGCAAATGTAATATTGTGAAATGATTCCTAATGCAGTTTTGTAACATAGATGAGTGGAACCTTATTCAGAAAGTGTCCTTTCTCATCTGGAGTGTTTTTGGCACTGGCTTGAGTTTTCAATCACTTCAAAATTAGTTTGAAAAATGCT
This sequence comes from Pogoniulus pusillus, assembly GCF_015220805.1. Lineage (NCBI taxonomy): Eukaryota > Metazoa > Chordata > Aves > Piciformes > Lybiidae > Pogoniulus > Pogoniulus pusillus. The sequence continues at coordinate 5,960,616 of NC_087266.1, forward strand.
AAAGTGCTATTTAATAAATTGAAGTTAGAGTAAAAAAAATCTTTTGGTGGTGTTATGGTTTAGAGCTAGTAGTTTAGTCTAGTTCCTAATTGTGAATTAGAATAGGATTCTTTCAAGCACTTTGAGTAGAGGTCTTTTTTTTTTGGCTGTGCTGCATGATCACATCTCTCTGTTTTCCACTCATCTGCAGTGAAAACTTATAACTGGTTCATAATTAGATAGTACCAGAACTGTCTTTAAAGATGTTCTGTGTCATGACCATAACTCAAATAGCTTCAATGGAAAGAAACAATTTCTTATTGTCTCAGACTGGATGAGACACTTAGTGCCATGGTCTAGTTGATTGGTTAGGGCTGGGTGATAGGTTGGACTGGATGATCTTGGAGGTCTCTTCCAACCTGGTTGATTCTATGATTCTATGAATAAGGTTATTTCAAAGTAACTTTAATGGGAAGCAGTAGGTTAGAAAGGATGCTGTAATCATAGAATCATAGGATTGGAGGGCACCCCCAAAGGTCATCTTGTCCAACTTCCCCTGCAGCGAGCAGGGACATCTCCAATTAAATGAGGTTGCTCAGAGCCCCATCAAGTTTGACCTTGCATCTCTCAAAGAATGGAGCCTCTACCACATACCTGGGCAACCTGTTCCAGTGTTTCACCACTCCAGTAAGCATCACACCTAAAAAAGACTGCCTGAGTTGGCTAATTTCCCTTCATTTGCTACATGGATGGGAATAAAAACACCCTTTTGCAAAAGCCTTGCCTTGGTTTTATTGTCCTTTTTACTTTTGCAAGGCTTGCAGTGTGTATTTCTCTGTGCAGTGTGACTGTACCAGCTCCTGATTAACTTATTCTATGGCTACCTCCTGGCTACTTATGATATACTCTCACTGCTTAGGTTACTAGATGAACAGAGACCTAGCACAGCTTAATTTCTCTTCCAAAATCAAGAATCACCTGTAATAAGTAACATGCTATTTTATTCCTAATTTAACTGAGCTGGAAAGAATATTTTAAGGTATAAAATATCTTCATGAGCCCAGCTTGGGAATATGAATTCTGAGTAATTATTACCCATGAGCATTTCATTAGGTCTTTTTCTTATTACATACAAAACAACATTGGAGCATTAGGTTGATACTGAAGTTCTGAAATGCAGTTCCTGAAATGAAAACCCGAGTTTGCAGAACCACATCTTTAAAAAGCTGTGTCAAATCTGTCAATGTGCTGGACATGAGCAGGGAGTATGCACTTGTAGTGTAAAAGGCAAATCACATCCTGGGCTGCATCCAAAGAAGCATCGCTGGCAGACTGAGTGGGGTGATTCTGATGCTTTACTCTGCTCTGGTGGCATCTCTCCTAGAGTGCTGCATGCAGCTCTGCAGCCCTCAATACAGGAGGACATGGAGCTGATGGAGTGGGTCCAGGAGGTTGAAGCACAAGGACAGGTTGAGGGAGCTGGGGTTTATCAGCCTGGAAAAGTGCAGGCTCCAATGAGACGTGGCACTTGGTGCCATGGTCTAGCCTTGAGCTCTGTGGTAAAGGGTTGAACTTGATGATCTGTGAGGTCTCTTCCAACCCTGATGATACTGTGATACTGTGATAATAATGACTTTCCAGTACCTGAAGGAGGCTTACAAGGAGGGTGGAGAGTGTTTACAAAGGCTGGTAGTGACAGGACAAGGGGCAATGGCTTCAAACTAGAGAACAGCAGATTTAGATTGGATGTTAGGAATAAGTTCTTTACCATGAGGGTAGTGGAACATTGGAACAGATTGCCCATGGAGGTAGTTGAGGCTTCATTCTTGGAGATATTCAAACGTGAGGCTCAAAAGGGCTTGGGCAACCCAATCTGGTAAAGGATGTCCCTGCTGGCTGCAGGGGTGGAGGTTGGACTAGATGACTTTTGAAAGTCCCATCCAACTCAAACCAGTCTATGTTTCTAGTATTGGGCTCTAAACTGATAGGATATTAAAGATGCTGAAGTCGTTAAACTCAGCAGTGCTCTTCACAAATTACCTGACAAAGTCATTCAAACAAAGGACTTCTTCTCGTGATAGTGGGTGGAAGTTCAAGCTTACGTTTAAGTATTTTGGCAAAGTCTTGAATCTAGTCCTCTTCATCTTCAACAGTATATGGGAAAGAGGCATCACTGAGTATTTCCCCCCCAGTGAAAATGATGGTTTCAGCAATTTTTGCTGTCCTTTCCACCCTCTGTATCTTTGAAACAGACGGTTTCGAAGTTCCATCTGAGTAATTTTGCCTAATGGCTTTAGACAGATCTACTTTAAGTTGAATTCAAACACTAGGAGTTCACACTGTTCCCCAGAAGAGACCTTTGCAAAGTATCACACACCTCTATTTGAAAAGAGCCTGTAAGGGATATTGCTCTTTTAGCATGGAAATGCTCTTGTATTTCAAACTTTCCACTGTCATTTTATGATTCTTTGATCCACTTGGATGTGAAATTGGAAAACCTGCTGCTATGTTCTCCACTGGTTTTGACATGATTGACTTTGACTTAATATTCCCAGCTGAGGGTTGTTTTCTTCTGTTGATGTAGGTCCCTTCCAAACCCTTGTCAGTTTTCTTCTTCATTGTATCTTGATTTCTAAATTATTGTCCTTTATGTTAACCTTAGGACATGAAACCATCCCTGAGAATGGGTATGTTTGCATTTGCAACTCCCTAAGCTTTTCTACCTTCTCATAATAACCAGAAGAATAAGTCTTTCAGTGTACAGGCAAATATGTGGAGCAGGAAACTGTCTCAGTGCTGTGCTGGTATTTCTTGCTCAAAATTCATCTCTCTGCTTAAATGATATGAGGGTAGTACAACTTGAAGTAAACCAAATTTTACACTTGAAGACAATAGTCAGAATTTCCTTAGTGGTAGAGTTTTCAAATAACCACTTTTTAGTCTACTTTTTTCACTCTTACTGAGTTTTGGTTTTGTAATCCTTTGTGACTCAGTTGTTTTGCACACCTGGAGGAAAGGACAAGTAGGCAGGCCTGAATTAGAAGCTGAACTCTTTTATTTCATTGGAATCCTTCCCTATACCTTACATTCTGGTTTCATTAAATGAAAAAGGTTTTTCTTGTTTTACATATAGAATTTGAGAGTGGTGGTGATTGGTGCCACATGCAGTTGGCAGCTGTCACTAGTGGTGTTCCCCAAGGATCAGTGCTGGGACCAGTCCTGTTCAATATCATTATTGATGATCTGGACCAGGAGTTTGTGTCCAGCAGCAGTAAGTGTGCAGATGACACCAAGCTAGGAGCAGGTGTTGATCTGTTGGAAGGTAGGAGAGCCCTGCAGAGGGACCTGGACAGGCTGGATGGGTGGGCAGAGGCCAATGGGATGAGACTGAACAAGGCCAAGTGCAGGGTTCTACACTTTGGCCACAACAACCCCAAGGAGCACTGCAGGCTGTGGACAGAGTGGCTGGAGAGCAGCCAGGCAGAAAGGGACCTGGGGATACTGGTAGAGAGTAGCTGAAGATGAGCCAGCAGTGTGCCCAGGTGGCCAAGATGGCCAATGGCATCCTGGCCTGGATCAGGAACAGTGTGGCCAGTAGGACAAGGGAGGTTATTCTGCCCCTGTACTCAGCACTGGTCAGGCCACACCTTGAGTGCTGTGTCCAGTTCTGGGCTCCTCAGTTCAAGAGAGATGTTGAGGTGCTGGAATGTGTCCAGGGAAGGGTGAGAGAGAGATTCATGAGAGGCCTGGAATGAAAGCTCTGTGAGGAGAGGCTGAGGGACTGGGGGTGTTTATCCTGGAGAAGAGGAGGCTCAGAGGTGACCTCATTGCTGTCTACAACTACCTGAAGGGAGGCTGTAGCCAGGTGGGGTTGGTCTCTTCTGCCAGGCAAGTGGCAACAGAACAAGGGGACACAGTCTCAAGTTGTGCCAGGGGAGGTCTAGGCTGGATGAGGCACTTAGTGCCGTAGTGCAGGTAATTGGATAGGACTGGGTGCTAGGTTGGACTTGATCATCTTAGAGGTTTCTTCCAACTTGGTAGATCCTATGATTTCTGTGATTCTATGATTTGCCCAATATTTCCTGTGATAGCAATGAGTTCTGCCAGGTCAGCTGGTTCATGGACTAATCACAACCATTCCTTCTGCTCTGTGTCACCACTAAGACTCTTATTTCTATAGAGGCATAATGACTTCTCACGAAACAGAATCTGCATCTGACTTACTCCAGTAGCCTTGCCATCATGTTAATAATTGTTCTCATTATTTTCCTTTGGAGAAAAATATAGGTGTTGCTGATCCACTCCATGTTTATTGCTCTTCTTTTATTCTCTACTTTTTATGGTTGCATAACTTTGCATTCTCAGTCGGAGGGAAAAATCTGTTATTACATCTAAATCATCTTCACCCATGCTTGTAGCTTCCCTTTCAGAAACCTATTAGTACTTTTGGTTTCCCATATGCATTTTTTTTTTTGTTTCCCAGATGCACATTTTTGCCTGAAGCAAACTCTTCTCAGTGTTTATTTTTGGTGTATGTCCAACATTACTGTAATCCAGTTATGGTTATTTGTGCTGGTAGAGCATCAGCTAAATCTATTTGCTCCATTTTGTCATGCTTACTTAATATTTTAAAAAGAAAATTAGTGATATTTTTTCCACAACATTATTGGGTCAAGCACAGTTCACATAGTGTACTGTACAATATTCCTTTTTGCTTTGTGCACCAGTTGTTATCAAATTAGGAGGACAGTTGGGCATGTGGATTTGAGCCATGTGTTAATCCAAGTTCTTCCAGAAGTGTGTGCTATCCAGACTAAAACAATAGTTCAATTACAACTGATGTAATTGCATTATCTTTCCAATCCATCTTACCACACTGCCTAGTAATTAGTTGCACATACACATCCTGTGGTCAAGTGTTTGTGATTTACAGAGGCAGTGATAAGCTTTAAACAGGTAAATCGTTTATTAACAGGAATTTTTAACAGGATTCTGGATATTCCAAGTAGGAAACAACCTTCAAGTGTTGTCTAGGTTCAGAGTGAGTTCAGTGGTATCAGATTCTTTTGAAACAAACTTCTTTACATCCTGATAAGAGTCCATCTCAAAAATGCTGTTCTGACAGCACATGAATAAATGTTACAGTCAAGAGGATGCCTTTGCAGTTCTACATTGTTCTGCTTGAGATGTAATCAGGTTGCTAAAAGGTCATCTACTGCTTTAAAACACAGACCTATGGGGATATCTGATGGATCTGTTAGTGCTCTGGTCCAGGTGGCTTTAGCCATTATTACTGTAGTTCTGTGTCTGGTCACAGAATGTGTAGATTGTATCTACTACCCACCCATGCTGTAGTCATTGTTTGCCCTCAGATATATATATATATATATACACAAATATATAGATTTTCTTTTCAGTGGTCTTTAATAAATTTATAAGTGAACTCTTTATTTTCTTCTGCAATTAACTGCATTTCTCTAAATAGCTTTGACAGACATATTTAAACTTACCTTTAAACTTAGATTCTGGCTCTTGAGATGAGTATATTCTGGAATGAACTGCCTAGCTTGCTATATGACAACAAAAGGTTGATGGTCTTAAGCTGATGGACACTGCTAATGCAGGTGTTCAATGATGAAAATGAGATGTTACTGGTTTGTCTTTAAATATACAGAATAATAGCTTATCTATGTACACCATATACATAGAATGGTTCAGGTTGGAAGGGACCTCAAGGATCATCCAGCTCCAACCCCCTGCCATAGGCAGGGACACTCCCACTAGAACAGGTCACTCAAGGCCTCATCCAACTTGGCTTTGAACACCTCCAGGGAGGGAGCATCCACAACCTCCCTGGGCAGGCAACCTGTTCCACTGCATAGAATCATAGAATCAACCAGGTTGATCATCCAGGCCAACCTAGCACCCAGCCCTGTCCCATCAACCAGACCATGGCACTAAGTGCCTCATCCAGGCTTTTCTTGAAGACCCCCAGGGACGGTGCCTCCACCACCTCCCTGGGCAGCCCATTCCAATGCCAATCACTCTCTCTGTGAAGAACTTCTTCCTAACATCCAGCCTATACCTACCCTGGCACAACTTGAGATTGTGTCCCCTTGTTCTGTTGCTGGTTACCTGGGAGAAGAGGCCACCCCCCACCTGGCTACAATGCCCCTTCAGGTAGTTGTAGACAGTAATAAGATCACCCCTGAGCCTCCTCTTCTCCAGGCTAAACACCCCCAGCTCCCTCAACCTCTCCTCATAGGATTTGTGCTCCAGGCCCCTCACCAGCTTTGTTGCCCTTCTCTGGACATGTTCCAGCACCTCAACATCCTTCTTGAATTGAGGGGCCCAGAAATTCTGTAAAGAATTTCTTCCTAACATCTAGTTTGAAACTTCCCTCTTCCAGTTAAAACCCATTACCCCTTGTTCCTGTCATTACAAGACCTTCTAAATAGTCTCTCCCCAGCCTTTTTGTCGGTCCCCTTCAGATACTGGAAGGCCACTATAAGCTCTCCTCGAAGCCTTCTCTTTTGCAGGCTGGAGAGCCTCAACTCTTGTACCCTGTCCTCATAGCAGAGCTGCTGCAGCCCTCTGATCATTTTCCATGGCTATCCTCTGGACTCACTCTAACAGTTCCATGTCCTTCTTGTGTTGAGAGCTCCAGAAGTGCACACAGTACTCTGGTGGGGTCTGATGAGAGCAGAGTAAAGGGTGAGAATCGCCTCCCTTGCTCCATGCCTTTTAGGTGCTCAAGGTTGAGTTAGTTTTGAACACTAGGGGAAAGCAGCTTTCTGGACAGCTCACACACCTTCACTTCTTATGCTTGAGTAATATTGCAAAAACATGGCTCAAAAATGAGTGTCTTTACCTTTACTTTACATATAGCAATGGTTATCATGAAGACTCTCTTAGCTCAAACTTTTAAGTGTTAGTTTTCATACCTGCAGTGCAGAAGTGTGTCAATATTTGCTTTTTCAAACATGAAGTGACCTAAACTAAGTAAAGCTATGAAAGTCATAGAACCATAGCATAGCATCAACCAGGTTGGAAGGGACCTCCAACATCATCCAGTCCAACCTAGCACCCAGCCCTATCCAGACAACCAGACCATGGCACTGAGTGCCTCAGCCAGGCTTTTCTTCAACACCTCCAGGGACGGCAACTCCCTGGGCAGCCCCTTCCAATGCCAATCACTCTGTCTGGCAACAACTTCCTCCTAACATCCATCCTAGAGTCCTTGCAGTTGGACACTTGCTACGTGAGAGGACACAGCCAGGTGTATGGTTTCAGTTTTTCATCAAAGTTCTGAACAAACCTTGCCTTGTAAGGTGATTATGGCATAGTTTGGGACAGGCAGCTTGAATGAACATGGAATTAAACCTGATGTTAGTTTCACATGCTCCAGTTTGAATTATAACCTCAAAATATATTCTCCACTGATAGAGTCTTGTCATAATTTTTCATTAAGATTTACTGCCAGAATATATTGCTACAGATTTTAGCAGTGTCTAAGCTTTCACACTATCACAGTATCATCAGGGTTGGAAGAGACCTCATAGATCATCAAGTCCAACCCTTTACCACAGAGCTCAAGGCTAGACCATGGCACCAAGTGCCACATCCAATCCTGCCTTGAACAGCTCCAGGGACGGCGATTCCACCACCTCCCCGGGCAGCCCATTCCAGTGTCCAATGACTCTCTCAGTGAAGAACTTTCTCCTCACCTCCAGCCTAAATCTCCCCTGGTGCAGCCTGAGGCTGTGTCCCCTTGTTCTGGTGCTGGCCACCTGAGAGAAGAGAGCAACCTCCTCCTGGCCACAACCACCCCTCAGGTAGTTGTAGACAGCAATAAGGTCACCCCTGAGCCTCCTCTTCTCCAGGCTAACCAATCCCAGCTCCCTCAGCCTCTCCTCGTAGGGCTGTGCTCAAGGCCTCTCCCCAGCCTCATCGCCCTTCTCTGGACACGCTCAAGCATCTCAATGTCCCTCCTAAACTGGGGGGCCCAGAACTGAACACAGTACTCAAGGTGTGGTCTAACCAGTGCAGAGTACAGGGGCAGAATGACCTCCCTGCTCCTGCTGACCACACCATTGCTGATGCAGGCCAGGATGCCACTGGCTCTCTTGGCCACCTGGGCACACTGCTGGCTCATGTTCAGGTGGGTATCAATCAGCACCCCCAGATCCCTCTCTGTCTGGCTGCTCTCCAGCCACTCCGACCCCAGCTTTGAGGAATTTTAGGCTATTAATTTAGGAGGAATTAAATAATCAAATAATCACACCAAAGCATTTTTAAAGAGTCATTTCTTTCACTTAAATGTATGTTTGCAGCTAGTCATAGTTGAGTTTTTGTCTTTGGAATCTTTGAAAGTAAATTTGCTTCAGCCTTTGAAGTGGTAGAACTGTGCACATCGCTTAAATGAATTATGTGTAACTTTTGTGTACTTAAGTCCTAGCTAAACACCTCAGACACAAAAAGATTCTGTTGCACAGACCTGTATTTGATTTTAAAATGCAGTTATTCATTTTCTGTAGCTCAATGCATTTAAGACATGTTCACATCCAAAGAAAATCTTCCCCCCAAAAATATACATACATAGGGGTCTGAGATTCACGGAGTCTTAAGGAGCTACACAGAGTTGGCTGAAACTGGAGCATATCTGAGAACATCTCCAGAAGCTTGAAACAATCAGCACAGACTTTATACGGTTTACACCCCTGTCACTTCTACAAGAAGAAAGAACAAAATAGTGGCAAATAAAGATTCCAGAGAAATGTAAGGAAAGGGGCATTATATTAGTATGAAAAACCAAGGAGAAGGTTTGCAGGAAACTCTGCATGTTTTGCAAGAACCAAAGACTTTGTCAAGTGTGAATAAAAAGAGGAGAAAATGATACATCACTCAAAATCTTGAAGGTCTTGTGCACATATACATATATTCACATTCTCATATATATATATATAAAAGCTACTGGAGATGTGTTAATTTGTTAGAGAGATCCTCTCTATGCGGCTTTAAGCCCAGCCTTTTTTTGATAGAATCATAGAATCAACCAGGTTGGAAGAGACCTCCAAGATCATCCAGTCCAACCTAGCACCCAGCTCTATCCAGTCAACTAGACCATGGCACTAAGTGCCTCAGCCAGGCTTTTCTTGAACACCTCCAGGGACGGTGCCTCCACCACCTCCCTGGGCAGCCCATTCCAATGCCAATCACTCTCTCTGACAACAACTTCCTCCTAACATCCAGCCTAGACCTCCCCCAGCACAACCTGAGTCTGTGTCCCCTTGTTCTGTTGCTCATTGCCTGGCAGAAGAGACCATCTCCACCTGGCTACAGTCTCCGTTCAAGTAGTTGTAGACAGCAATGAGGTCCCCCCTGAGCCTCCTCTTCTGCAGGCTGCACACCCCCAGCTCCCTCAGCCTCTCCTCATAGGGTTTGTGTTCCAGGCCCCTCACCAGCTTTGTCACCCTTCTCTGGACACGTTCCAGCACCTATATTTTCCATGTTTCTTTACACTAAAACCTATTAGAGTTTATGCTGTGGTTTAGCATTTGGGGTAGATAACATTCTTCCTGAACCTGTCATTTGCATCTTCTGATGCAATTTTATTGTCAAGGTCTTTTCAGACATGCAGAGGGGAAAAAAAAAGACCCTCCTGCATCTGTTTTGATCACAGGCAAGGGAGTATCTTTTTTAGTAGTTTGTCTAGATGCTGTTCCCACAAGAAAGCACTTTCCCTGTAAAGCCTGTGCATCTAAATCTGCTTCAGCAGGGTGCCTGCAAGTTGTGTCAGGGTCGGGTAGGAAAAAAAAATTTGCAAGCGTTTTTGGTGTTTTTTTTTTCCTTTGGTTTGTTGTTGTTTTTTGTTTGTTTTGGTGGTTGGTTGTTGTGGTCTCCCCCCCCCTTTCTTTTTTTCCCTCTTTCTCCCGTGGTTTGTCATCCAGAAAGGGATGCAGGCGTGCGCCCCAGCCACGCAGAGCATTGATTGCTTCTGCCTGCAGCGGGGATGCTGTCAAGTCGCTGCGCGAGTGGAGCCCGGTATTGACACAGAGCTGCTGGCCAGCGGCTCCTGCTGCGCCCCGCTCCCGCCATGCCCTGCCGCTAGCTGCTGCCAAGGGGGCTGGAGAGGCCCCGCCGGAGGACCGCAGGTCTGCGAGGAGAAGCACTGGCCGCAAAGGAGCCAAAGGAAGCTCTGGGTGCACCATGCGCGCACACCTTCCCAAGCAGCACAGCTGCGGCAGGGGGTCCGAGGGGCCGGGCGCCGGCAGGAATGTGCCTCCCGTAGCGAGGGATGCTCACTGCGCCTGTCATTGGCACCAGCGTCCTCCGGGGCTCCAGCATAGCTCTCAGACGCTTCCCTCTTGGGGACCCGGGGGTGCCAGCCAGAGCAGGAGCAAGTGTGTCCATTTGCGGGACACTGTGCGGAAGAGCCCCCATAAATCCTCAGCCAAGCCACAGGGCAGCCCGGGGGAGTGGTGGTCAGAGTGCGCCTGTGCCCACGGCTGGGCCCCCCCGGTGCAGGTGAGCCAATTCTTCACTCTCCAAGGGACTTAGAAGATGCTCCAGAGAAAGAAAGTGAGGTTTGGTGGTGTTGGCAACTCTCTGTGCTGTCTTTTCATTTGTTTATCGGTGCCTTCTGGAAGGATTACATGGAAGGGTGAGCTGTCGGTTGTTAAAGCCTGTTGTTTGAATATTGATTGTTCTGTGGCCTGTCGAGAATGTGAGCTCCTCTTGGAAGAGTTTTCTTCTTGAAACATTTTGGGATTTGCCTTCAGGTTCTACAGACACTGCATTCCATCCTGTCGAGTAAAGAAAGGATGTGTTTATCCCTCCTGTGTCATAGATGCTGCCTGTTTCTGTAAAGGGTTTGGTTTCATCTATTGCATGAAGTGAATGAAGGTATTTTAAACAGAGATCCTGGGAGGGGTGGAGAAGTGGTTTAGTTTTATTAATAGGAGAAAGTGTGACCTGTTGGGTTTTGTTTTTTATTCTGAACTTTAAATGTAGTTGAAAGACTTAATAAATATGCAATAGCCCTTTAGTTATCATAAGGCTATATGCTTTTATTTAATGCAGAGGCAGTGTAACTTAAAATACAAACCAACCAGGCTCTAGAAGGTGTAAAGATACTTGCAAACAATTAGGCTGTGAACAATTACACCCCATACAACCCAGCACTGCAATGTAGAAATCACAGTGAGACTCATATGATGGTTAATAGTAAAAGCATGAACATTTTCTCCACTGATGCATGCTTTCATTTCTCCTTTTGAAAACTTTAAGCTCATTCAACAGCTTTCTATTATGTCAACATAATTTTGGCCACAATTTCATTCTAGTAAAGCAGAATTTAAGGTTGAACTAGCTTTCTGAGGGAAATGTTTACTTACTGAAATAGTACACACTGGTTTAACTAGCCTTAGCCCACACCGAACATGTGCACTCTCTCTAGAGATCAAATCAATTCTTTGATGGAAATGTTTTTAATATACTTTCACTGAACAGAAAAGCAATAAGGCAAAAGATTGTCAGATAGTGTACCTGTGCTTTATCTTGTCTTATGGCCTACAGATTGATGCTCTGTTGACTGAAAGTGATTGCTTTTTCTAAAAAGCTTCATTCTTTGCCTCAAATCTATCAAGTGGAAAAAAAAAGTGATCTTTCTGATGTATTTCAGAGTGATTAAAATGTTGCATGTGACCATATATTTTCTATGTAGCCTATATTCAAAGGCTATACAAACAATTATGCCAGAATAAAGCCAATTTTAAAGCAATACAGAACTAAGCTTGTTTAATTAGAAAAAGCTCTGAATATTGCTTTAGGCTCTGGAGGACCAAGAGTTCCTTGGTTTTCAGAGGTATATAATATATAAAGGGGAAATAAAGGAGTAATTTACACAGAATAGTAAAAACTAAATCAATTAAAGACTACTTTTAAGATTGCTTTAGTAAGTCATAGAGTCATTGTCAAGTTACTTCAGTATTTTCAGTGCCTTTGTGATCTTATTCATTTACATATAGGTAATGTGAAGTTGTTCAGTTGTATGTACTTTCTTACACTTGATTTTGAACTGTGCAGTATTAACTTCCTTTACTATACATTCTTATGTAGAGTGTAGAAAATACCTTTCTTGAGTTCTGTCTGTAATGAATCAGCTGAGCTGTGATGCTCTGTGCCTTGGGATGGACAGATGCGCTTGCTTTGTCAAATACTTGGTGGTTTTGATATGGAAGTGTGAGACAGTTTGTTTCAAATAATAGCTTTTCTGTCTGCAAAGTGAGCATTGTGCAAGGTGTGGGGAGAAAGGAAAGTCTCTCTGTGTGTATATGTTTATGTATATTGTATTATATATGTGTGTGTGTATGTATATATAGAGATATATAATTATACTGCATATATACAGCATAGAAAAATTATAGAGCTGGCCCCTTAATCATTCTCCTTACTTTAGGGGTACAAGTGGAAGTGAGTGATATTTTTGGAGGGTTGTGTTGATTTGGAAAACTCATTTTCCTTGCCAGAACAAGGAGCAGCAGTGAAACAGTTCTATTCACTGGTCTGGAAAAAAAAAATAGGGAAATGTATTTGAAATTTCCATCTTATGTGTAGATGTGACTATAAATTAGCTAGTGACAGCTGTCAGAAGTGGAGAGACTTTTGTGCCTGTGAAGTTTTGAGGGTATCTTTCTTCTGCTTAACATTTTTGGGAGGCACTACATTCTTCAATCACAGGAAGGACATAACACCTTGTAAAATTGCTTCTTGATTAGTACTCTAGCAACATAATGCACAAGCCCTTAATTCCTAGAGTGTGTACTAGACAGCTCTTACTAATGTACACTTTGTCATCCTGACTGATAAAAATGCTGATTTCTATAATTGAGGACATGGCTCTCTTTTCTTTGCTCTCCTTCTTCTCTTCAGTATGTCAGAGCAAAGCATGACACTCTGGTATTATTAATATTTTAACTGCCTTAGAAATTCTGCTTGGTTAGCTCATGGTTTCATGCTGAGTTCTGTCTAGAAAAATGCTTCCTATATCCAAACTGAGATTATTTAGAATTAGAAAAAAGAAAAACAAGCAAACAATAAAAAAGTCCAAATTTTGAAAGTGATTTGACATGCAACTCCAAAATATGATTTGCTTTTTTTACCATCCTATTTTTGACAAACTTGTCTACAGTTTTGTTCATTTTATTTAACAGAAAGGAAAACAAAACACCAAAAACACAAAAGACAGAAAACAAACCAAAAAGAACAGCAGAAGAAAAGTCAGTTAATAGGCAAGTTTTGTATGTCTCTGTTGCCTGGAAATATTTCTTGCTTCCCTGCAGGGTACTGGCTATCTCTGTCATTGTTAGGTCTTGGAGTCAGATTAACGTGTGTGATTCACTCAGTGATTTCATATCTAAGGTCAGTCTTATGCTGTGTTGTATCTGAGAAAAAAAATTGGGTGGAGGGAGTGCAGATGCTTGGAGGTGATCTGATGTTTTCCATGAAACATTCCAATGTTAGATGTAGTTCCTAACATTTGATGTGCTTTTCCTGTTGGGACATATAGACTGCTGGCACATATAATCTACTGATTAATCAGATGAGAATTCTCTGATAACCAGTGTAGCTGGAAGTGTGCAATAAGCAGCTGTTCTTTGTGCAGAAGGGAGCTTGCTTTACTTTGATTGTGGGCTCAGGAGGAAATTGCAGAGATTGAGCTGCTGTGCTTGTATTGAGAAGTCCAAGGTATGAATTTTACTTTGTGCTATCTGTATGCAAGAGGATGTCCTCTGACCAGCTTCCCAATATGTGGGTAACTCCCTGTTTTGTAGTTTCTAGAGGTCATTATTGTTCTGTTCAAAGGGAAGGCAGAGATAGAAGCAGATTCCCATCTTTGGCTGTTTCCCAATGGACTCCACGTTAATTCAGCTAACTCTATTTGCTGTTAAATTGTGAGACCTACTATTTTGAAATGTTTTAAAGGATAAACTTACCAGATACTATCCAGAATGTGTCAGGCTCTAGACAGGAGGAGGTTGGTCTCTTCTGCCAGGAAACCAGCAACAGAACAAGGGGACACAGTCTCAAGTTGTGCCAGGGGAAATATAGGCTGGGTGTTAGGAGGAAGTTGTTGGCAGAGAGAGTGATTGGCATTGGGATGGGCTGCCCAGGGAGGTGGTGGAGTCACCATCCCTGGAGGTATTGAAGAAAAGCCTGGCTGAGGCACTTAGTGCCATGGTCTAGTTGATTGGCCAGGGCTGGGTGCTAGGTTGGCCTGGATGATCTTGGAAGTCTCTTCCAACCTGGTTCTATTCTCTTTACACACAAGTGTAAGCCTTCATGTATTTTAAAAGAGTTTTCTGTCCATGTCAGCTTTGGCTTTTTTTGATTGATTGCTTTTTCCCCCCTAGAAATAACAGGGGGAAAATGGGGTTTATGTAGTTAGTCTCTTTTAAATGAAATAACTTGGCTTATCTGTTTTGCTACCCAGTAGAAGGACTTGTGAGCTAAATCTACTTTATAGAAATTACTTAAAGAAGGCAGTGGGTAGCCAAATTCTGATGTATCAGCTGAGAATGGTCTTTTGTCTTGGAAAGCCTTTGGTGCTGGTATGGAAATTTGAGTGTATCATCTGTGAGCATGGCGAGATGAGGTGAGAAGTAGCTTCAACACATTCTGTTACAGTACCAAACCAGAAAGTGTGTTCTAAGAGGTACTGGCTCTCCTGACAAGGTAAAGAAATGATTTGTCATCAGTTGTGTTTTTGAAAGCTTTCAGGTTCAAAAATTCCAACATGCAACTGGACATTCCTCCATTGAGTCATTATGAACAATGAATGTATGTTAGTTAGCTAAGGGAGGTCTTTTCATTCTGACTTAATATGCACAGGTGCCAGGAAAACAGCACTTAAAGGAAAATCAAATATCATTTATTTGATGGAGCAAGTGCAGAGGAGGGCAACAAAGCTAGTGAAGGGCCTGGAAAATAAATCTGAAGGAGCTGGAGCTGTTGTGTTTGAAGAAGAAAAGGTGGAGAGGAGACCTCATTGCCTACAGCTACCTAAAAGGACATTGTGGAGAGGTTGGTGCTGTTTTTTTCTCACAGGTCAGTAGTGATAAAACAAGAGGGAATATCCTCAAGCTGCGACTGGGTGGGTTTAGACTAGACACTAGGAAACATTTTTTCACAGCAAGAGTGGTCAGGCTTTGGAATATGCTGCCCAGGGAGGTGGTTGAGTCACCAACCCTGGATGTGTTTAAAGATCATTTGCATGTGGCGCTTGAGAATATGGTTTAAGGGTGAACTTTGTAGACTAGGGGTAACTGTTGGACTTGATGATCCTGGGAGTCTTTTCCAACTGGAATGTTTGTGTGATTCTGTGATTTGGCTTTTAAATATATAGAATCAACCAGGTTGGAAGAGACCCCCAAGATCATCCACTCCAACCTATTACCCATCTCTATGCAATCAACTAGACCATGGCACTAAGTGCCTCAGCCAGGCTTTGCTTCAACACCTCCAGGGACAGCGACTCCACCACCTCCCTGGGCAGCCCATTCCAATGCCAATCACTCTCTCTGGGAAGAACTTCCTCCTAACATCCAGCCTAGACCTCCCTTGGCAAAACTTGAGACTGTGTCACCCTGTTCTGTTGCTGCTTGTCTGGCAGAAGAGACCAACCTAATTTTCAAGGTTATTGATAGGTAAATAGATATAAGTCAAGAGTCAGAGTGATACAACTCTGGCCCTGTTAAGGATAAAACAGAGAGGAGGAGATGGTCAGTTTTTAATGGAGAGGAAAGTTCATATCCCATTCTTAGGCTGGTATGCTCTTAGTGGATTTTGGCACAATCTCTTAAGTTTCAGGAAAATGTACCTTAATTCATCATCTTGCATTGGATGGATTATTCTGCTGCATTTATAGAAATAAACTCATTTATTCATCTTTTAAGTGGCAGCTGCACAGATTGCTGGCAATGTTTGGAAGCAGAAATACAAAGCCGTTAGAGTGTTCTTTTGCAAGATGAGTTATATTGTTCTAACAATTCCTGCATTCAGTTCCTCTAACATGGAGGAGGACATGGAGAAGTCTACTTATTCTGGGTGATGTTCATATCTGCCACTCCACCAGGACAGCAGCATTAGAAAACACTGTGCTTCACGTTCACGTTTAACCTATGTCTTCTATCAAATCCAGGAAAGCACTTTTACTATTGAATTCATAACAAATGTTGTGTTTGGCATGGAAAGATGATCAAAGATTAGTAAGTCCCCTTGACTGACATCAGCAATGTCACTAGTCATGTAGGGAATGTTGCTAGTCAGCAGTACATGCAATATTGCATATAATAAGTGGAGGAAAAAAATGTTATCAGGAGTGGCCAGCATGGATTCACAAATGGGAAATCATGCTTGACCCACCTCATAGCCTACTGTGATGGTGTAACTAGCTCAGTAGAACCATAGAATCATAGAATCAACCAGGTTGGAAGAGATCTCCAAGATCATCCAGTTCAACCTATCACCCTGCCCTAACCAATCAACTAGACCATGGCACTAAGTGCCTCAGCCAGGCTTTTCTTGAAGACCCCCAGGGACGGTGCCTCCACCACCTCCCTGGGCAGCCCATTCCAATGCCAATCACTCTCTCTGTGAAGAACTTCTTCCTAATATCCAGCCTATACCTACCCTGGCACAACTTGAGACTGTGTCCCCTTGTTCTATTGCTGGTTGCCTGGCAGAAGAGGCCACCCCCCACCTGGCTACAATGCCCCTTCAGATAGTTGTAGACAGTAATAAGATCACCCCTGAGCCTCCTCTTCTCCAGGCTAAACAGGCCCAGCTCCCTCAACCTCTCCTCATAGGATTTGTGCTCCAGGCCCCTCACCAGCTTTGTTGCCCTTCTCTGGACATGTTCCAGCACCTCAACATCTTTCTTGAATTGAGTGGCCCAGAACTGGACACAGTACTCAAGTTGAGGGAAGAGCAGGGTATGTTGTCTACTTTGACAAGACTCTCTCATAACATCCTCATAGGCAAGCTTGGGAAACTTGAGTTAGATTGAGTGAGCAGTGAGGTGGAATGACAGAGTTCAGAGGGTTGTGATCAGTGATGCAAAGTCTAATTGGAGGTGTTCCCTAAGGGTCAGTATTGGGTCCAGCGTTGTTCAACATGTTCATCAGTGGCCTGGATGAAAGGATAGACTGCACACTCAGCAGATTTGATGATGGTACAAAACTGACTACGACACACCAGAAGGCTGTGTTGCTATTTAGAGACTTGGACAGGCTACGGAGTTGCACAAGTACAGGTTAGGGGCTGACCTACTGTGAAAGCAGCTCTGCAGAGAAGGACCTGGCAGTGCTAGGAGACAATTTCACCATGAACCAGCAATATGCCTTTGCGGCCAAGAAGGCTAATGATAGCTAGGACTCCACTGAGATGAGTGTGACCAGCAGGTTGAATGATGTTCCCCTTTCTTTCTACTCTGCTCTCATGAGGCCTGCACCTGGAATGTTTTGCTCAGTTTTGGGCATGCCAGTTAAGGAGAGTCAGGGAACTACTGGAGAGAGTCTAATGGAGGGCTAAAAGGATGAGGAGGAGACTTAACTATCTATCTTACAGAGAGACTGAGAGACCTGGGGCTGTTTAGCCTGGAGAGGACTGAAAAGGGATCTTGTCAATGCTTATAAACATCTAAAGGGCAGATGTCAAGAGGATGGGACCAGTATCTTTTCAGTGGTGCCCAAGGGGCTTTTGGCACAAACTAGAACACAGAAAGTACTGTCTAAACATAAGGAGAAACTTGATATTGAGGGTGACAGAGGGCTAGAACCACTGTCTGCCCAAAGAGATTGTGGAGTTTCCTTCTCGGGAGACTTTTAAAACCCACTTGGATGTAATTCTGTGCAAACTGCTCCAGGCAAATCTGCTTTAGCAAGGAGGCTGGACTAGACCACAAGATGTTAGGGGTTGGAAAGGACCTCTGGAGATCGTCCCACCTCCTTGCCAGAGCAGGACCATAGAATCTAGTGCAGGTCACACAGGAACACATCCAGATGGGTCTTGAAAGTCTCCAGAGAAGGAGACTCCACAACCTCTCTGGGGAGCCTGTTCCAGTGCTTCATGACCCTTACAATAGAGTATTTCTTCATTGTGTTGAGGTGGAAGTCCCTGTCCTGTAGTTTATACTCGTTACCCCTTGTCCTATCACAGGGCACCACTGAGAAGAGCCTGTCCCCTCCCTCTTGACACTCAGCCCTCAGATATTTATAAACATTTATTAGATCTCCTCTAAGTCTTCTCATGATCCCCAGAAGTCTGTTCCAGCCCCTGCCATTCTGTGACTTGTTGGTTGTCATAGTGCAGTGACTGTTCATAGAATTCTGATTTGAAAGGTGGACGTCGTATGTCCTAAGAAAACTAAATGTGCTGAGCCATAGTTGAAATGCCTTCTTAACATACAGTGTTGTGGAGGGGAAATTAATTGATGGGAGATGATGTTTTCCCAAATTAATATTGTTCTTTACTGGAAGGGTCCCAGAGCACTGGAACAGGCTCCCCAGAGAGGATGTGGAGTCTCCTTCTCTGGAGACTTTCAAGACCCATCTGGATGTGTTCCTCTGTGATCTGTGTTAGATAGTATTGTCCTGCTCTGGCAGGGGGGTTGACTCAATGATCTCTTTGAGTCCCTTCCAACTCTTAACATCCTATGATCAGGCCTTTCATTGGTGTAAATTTTTTTTTGCCAATACATAATTTTGAGTGTCTGGGAAGACAGCTGAGATATAGGCATGGTTACAGAGATCAGGAAAGTCTTCCCTGCAATATATTTTCATCTAAGTACTGAAAAGGATACATATATGCTGTGTACTGTACTCACCAGATTGCTGTGATTTGTAGTTTATCTACACACACTTGGGCTCCTGATGATTGTTCAGTCATAAATATGTTAATGCTTGATTTGCATAATTTGTTTCACCATATTTAGATTTGCATTTAATTAGTCCCATGTTTCAGAGTTTCTCCTCTTAGATGCCTGAAGAAGCCAAGAACATTTTCTCCCCTTAACATATAATTTCACTTCTGGGATTTTCAGGGGAGATGAAAGGGGGCATGGGAAAGGAGTTGTAGAATTTGGAAAGGGATTGTTTGTAGCCATTGTTAATGGGCCAAAACTAAACAAATGCTCTAATAGTCCTACTGCTATTGATAAGTTTCTCTAACACTTGGCACATGTATTCACCCCTGAATAAACTGTTTGTTATATGTGAGAATAGGTAGACGTTCCTCTAGGATCAGACTGGCAAAACCCAAAGAGATTCACATTTTATGTTGTTGTGAGGGTTTTTGTGTCTCTTCCCCCCCTTCACTTTTCCTATAGGTCACCATGTAATCCACTCCCAGGAACATCCAGACATTTTCACCTGACAAGATCCATACCAATGCAGGAACTTAGGCCGCAGGGAAGTCTTTGATCTGCCCTGTTTTACTCTGATGGTATATGACACACAACAGGATCTTACTCTTCCTTTCTCTTACAATGACTTATGATGTTACAGGTTGCTGGAACTGTCTTGTGGCATGTCGAAAGGATTGATAGACTGGGTGGTCTCTGGAATAAAGGGGTATGGTGGGTAAGGGGTTGCATTAGGGCATGCTTAAAATGATAGACTAAAACTTGATAATCCAGATTAGACAGGAAGTACAGTGTTCCACTACATTCAGGTTAGGCATTCAAAGACACCATCTGCAAGATGATCTTGGTCACAAACAAAATAAGTGAAGGATCATCGCAGAGTCATGCTGTGGTATCACAGTATCATTAGGGTTGGAAGAGACCTCACAGATCATCAAGTCCAACCCTTTACCACAGAGCTCAAGGCTAGACCATGGCACCAAGTGCCACGTCCAACCTTGCCTTGAACAGCCCCAGGGACGGCGACTCCACCACCTCCCCGGGCAGCCCATTCCAGTGTCCAATGACTCTCTCAGTGAAGAACTTTCTCCTCACCTCCAGCCTAAATCTCCCCTGGCGCAGCCTGAGGCTGTGTCCTCTCGTTCTGGCGCTGGCCACCTGAGAGAAGAGAGCAACCTCCTCCTGGCCACAACCACCCCTCAGGTAGTTGTAGACAGCAATAAGGTCACCCCTGAGCCTCCTCTTCTCCAGGCTAAACAATCCCAGCTCCCTCAGCCTCTCCTCATAGGGCTGTGCTCAAGGCCTCTCCCCAGCCTCGTCGCCCTTCTCCGGACACGCTCAAGCATCTCAGCATCCCTTTTAAACTGGGGAGCCCAGAACTGAACACAATACTCAAGGTGTGGTCTAATCAGTGCAGAGTACAGGGGCAGAATGACCTCCCTGCTCCTGCTGACCACACCATTCCTGATACAGGCCAGGGTGCCACTGGCTCTCTTGGCCACCTGGGCACACTGCTGGCTCATGTTCAGGTGGGTATCAATCAGTACCCCCAGATCCCTTTGTGTCTGGCTGCTCTCCAGCCACTCCGACCCTAGCCTATATCTCTGCATGGGGTTGTTGTAGCCAAAGTGCAGCACCCTGCACTTGGAGCTATTGAACCCCATCCCATTGGACTCTGCCCATCTGTCCAGGCAGTCAAGGTCCCGCTGCAGAGCCCTCCTGCCTTCCAACTCAGTCACATCTGCCCCCAGCTTGGTGTCATCCGGTAGGGGTTGAAAGTGACCTCTGGGCATCGTCTAGTTCAACTTCTCTGCTAAACCAGGTTCATCTAGAGCAGGTTACACAGGAATGTGTACAGGCAGGTTTTGGAACTCTCAAGAGAGGGAAACTCCACAGCCTCTCTGGGCAGTCTGTCCCAGTGCTCCACCACCCTCTGAGGAAAACAATTTCTCTTCATGTTTAGATGGAACTTTCTGCGTTCTAGTTTGTTCCTGTTGTGCCTTGGGCACTACTGAAAAGGTTCTGGCCCCATCCTCTTGGTGTCTGCTCTTTAGATATTTTTAAGTATTGACAAGATCACTTCTCAGTCTTTTACAAGCAGCCCCAGGTCTCTGTTTTTTGCATTGTAGAGGTTGTTCAATCTCCTCATCATCTTTGTCCCTCTGCTGGACTTTCTCCAATGTCTCTCTTGAACTGAGGAGCCCAGAACTGGATAAAGTACTCCAGACATGGCCTCACAAGAGCAGAGTAAAGGGGGAGAACTTCCCTTGACCCACTGGTTACATTCTTCTAAAAGCACTTAATGATGTATGACAATTTATGGCTGCTTGCAGAGCAATGGCTAAGATTGAAATAGAACTTGTTTCAGCTCTTTTGGCATGACTTGAACACACAAGTTGAAAATTGATTTCTGTTTTCAAGATCCCTATCTCTACTGTTCTGGGGTATTTGAATCAACTGTGAAAATGTCAGAGTTCTGTACAACAAAACCTGAAGGGAGTTTCTGGTTGTAGTAATGACAGGATTTACAGAGTTTGCCAATTCAGTGCTCTGTTTCCTCATGTCTGCATGTGGCTTTTGGATGAAGGATAATAAAAAGAAAGCCAAAAAAGAGTTATGGATTAAATTACTTTGCTTTGAAGAAATGCATTGGCTTTGAAATAAGCCATAGGTTCTTAGAGTTTATAAGTTGAATAATATATACAAATAGGTAAATGTATGTAAGTATCTTTTAATAGATTATTGCAATTAGTCAGATGAATTGGCTCAGTGGTCACCCAATTTAAAAAGCTCCCCAATTGTTTGGGGAGTGAGAAATACAGGGATCATAAAGGTTTTATGCATTCAAAAAGTCCTGCAATATCTAAAATGAACATCAGAAAAGCAAACAAAGTAATCCTTTTTGTAAATTCCAATTCTGGTATAAGCTCTCTTTTAAGTCACAGGAGCCAGCAGTACGAGATCCAATTTAGCAAAATCACATCTGGTTTTGTTTCAAATATATTGTACTTTTAATATAGAATTTTACTTTTCTGATTAAGTATTTGCACAAGGAGAAGCAGGTTACTTGAGCAGCTGCAATTGCTCATAATTGATCAAACAGAACATCAGAGAAATGATTTTCATTATGCATTTCAAATGAGAGCAGAATGAAGTAGTGCCATAGGCGCCCAATTTACTGACATTGTGCAGCAGCTATGCTGCACTAGGATATGAAAACAGTTAAACACAGGCTTTTAAGGCTCCTTGTTTACATTTCTTTTAAATGCTGATAAGCACTTCCTTCATACTGAACTGGTATTTGTTGTGTTCACAATTGCAGAAACTTTTGCTATTCATGCAGGCACTGCAGAGGGACCTGGACAGGCTGGATGGGTGGGCAGAGGCCAATGGGATGAGATTTAACAAGGCCAAGTGCAGGGTTCTGCACTTTGGCCACAACAACCCCAAGCAGCACTATAGGCTGTGGAAAGAGTGGCTGGAGAGCAGTCAGGAGGAAAGGGACCTGGGGGTACTGGTAGATAGTAGCTGAAGATGAGCCAGCAGTGTGCCCAGGTGGCCAAGAGAGCCAATGGCATCCTGGCCTGTAGGAAAAGGGAGGTTATTCTGCCATTGTACTCAGCACTGGTTAGGCCACACCTTGAGTGCTGTGTCCAGTTCTGGACCCCTCAATTCAAGAGAGATGTTGAGGTGCTGGAATGTGTCCAGAGAAGGGCAACAAAGATGGTGAGGGGCCTAGAACACAAACCCTATGAGGAGAGGCTGAGGGAGCTGGGGGTGTTTAGCCTGGAGAAGAGGAGGCTCAGGGCTGACCTCATTGCTGTCTACAACTACCTGAAAGGGACATTGTAGCCAGGTGGGGGTGGCCTCTTCTCCCAAGCAACCAGCAACAGAACAAGGGGACACAGTCTCAAGTTGTGCCGGGGGAAGTATAGGCTGGGTGTTAGGAAGTTCTTCCCAGAGAGAGTGATTTGTCATTGGAATGTGCTGCCCAGGGAGGTGGTGGAGGCACCATCCCTGGAGGTGTTCAAGAAAAGCCTGGCTGAGGCATTTAGTGCCATGGTCTAGATGACTGGCTAGGGCTGGGTGCTAAGTTGGACTGGCTGCTCTTGGAGGTCTCTTCCAACCTGGTTGATTCTATGATTCTATGCTGGTTTGTCCGAGGTTTTTATGCTGCAGTCATCACTCACCTGATAGCTGAGCACATTAAAGATTTATTGAAAATGTGAGTGAGGTTTAAGCTCTGTTTTGTTGTTTTTTGTTTTTTTTTGCTTAGTTGGTTTTCTTTTGTTTTATTTTCATTCTTTTTTTTTTTGTTTGTTTGTTTGGTTGGTTTGGATTTTTTTTTGGGGAGGGGACTGTGTTTAGTTTTGTTTGGTTGGTTTTGTTGATGTTGGGTTTGGGGCTTTTTTTGTGGGTTTGGTGTGTTTTGGTTTTTTTTGTTCTCTAGGGTCTCTTTTGTGACACATATGGTTTTGACAGCTTTGTGCAAGAGAAATGCAGCTGGACTCCACTTAAGGGTCCAGAGGAGTCGGGTCCTGGCCCTGTGCTTTGCTTCCTTCATTTTGCTGCTTTGTACCACTGGGGACTGAGTTAAGAGAACTGATATGCCAAAAAAAATAAACTACAAAAACGTCCAAAAGGTGATTAGGATCTATTTCATGGCCCAGCTTGATGTCCACTAGCACAGCTTCTAGCACCAGTAAAAGGCTGAGAGCAGAAGCACGTGACAAGGCAAGTGTCTCAGAAGAATAGAATATAGAATCACTCAGGTTGGAAGAGACCTCCAAGATCATCCAGTCCAACCTATGCCCCAGCCCTATCCAGCCAACTAGACCATAGTGCATTGGAGACTGAGCTCAGAGAACTGAGATGCCAAAAAGTGAACCACAAAAACATCTAAAAGGTGATTAGGATCTATCTATTTCATGGCCCAGCTTGATGTCCACTAGCACAGCCTCTGGCACCAGTATAAGGCTGAGCAGAAGCATGTGACAAGGCAAGTGTCCCAGAAGATAGTGCACAGCTGGCTCTTTCAAGGCCAGTCGCACTTAATGTGTGAGCTGATGTGTGCATTTTGGTTTTGACAGCACAATAGTGCTTGGGGGCCTCCCTGTGTTAAGTGCAGAAACTTGTATGAAGTTCTTTGCTACCTTCAAGAACTCCACAAAAAAACTTGTCACTTAGGAAACAGTTTGAGGGACACCTTGCTCCCGATCTCTGTTTATTCTCACTTTGTATGCAGCAGTTACACTCAGATTCTCTGTCTGCCCATCCTGCATTCATGAGTATGGGTCAGTCACAGTGTGAGTACAGGTCATGTCACAGGTCAGTTGTTGCCACTGAATTGAGGTCTGTGAAGCTGAAGTTAGACAGAACCCCCCCAAATTCTTCTCTAAATATTCACTAAGAAGGCAGTAAAGAAAATAATCAGAGCCTTGGCCTCACATTCTTTCTGAGGCTGATGCTGACACAGTTACTGACACTGTGTTCTGGATGCTCTTTGTCCTTGGACTTGCTCAAGTATAAAGTTAGAGGCAAGTCTGGAGGAGACACACCACTGTTGTTTTATTTTCTGCAGAGCAGTTTTCAGAGCCAGCTGGTATTTCTGCCCTATGGCATTCATTCTTGCCCATGTTTTCATTTTGTTTGTAAACATGGAAAAAGAGTAACATTGCACATTCACCCTTCTGGAGTACCAGAGCTTCGTGTTTCGCTACGTGCAGTGTTTCAGTACGTTGATAGGTCAATGATACTGTGTTATGCAGCTATGCACAGACCAAAACAGGACAGATGTTCTGGTCATGTTCTCTAATGATAGAAAAAGCAAGGATTTTATTGTTATTTGTAATTCCTAGTGTATGGAGTTGTTTAAAAATGAAATATTTAAGCAGTTGGGTCATGATTGTTTTCCCTTATTAGACAACTATACCTCTGACATACCAGAATTTAGCATAGAGGACCAGGTTTCAGACTTGAAGAGACTATGGGGCATCTGGGGAGACCTTATTGCAGCCTGTCAACATGTTAGACTTATAAGGAAGATAGGGACAGACTCTTTAGCAGGGCCTGTAGCAAAGAGATGAGAGGTGGTAGCCTTAAAAGAAAGAAAGTAGTTAAAGAGTGGGTATAAGCAGGGAAACTTTATGATGAGGGTAGTGGATCAGTGGCACAGGTTGCCCAGAATGGTGGTGGATACCCCATCCCTGGAAACATTCAAGGTCAGATTGGATTGGGTTCTGAGCTACCTGGTCTAGTTGAAGATGTTCACCGTTAGATTAGATGACCTTTAAACGTCCCTTCCAACCTAAAGCATTCTACGTTTCTGTGATACTGATTCTTTTGCATTTCTTTCTGACACACAATAAAAACACATATGTGGAAGTAAACCCAAACTGTTTAACATGAGAAACCATCAAAAGTGGTGGACAAGTTTCAGATCCCAGTACAGATTATTAATATTTTCCTGGCTGTTCATCTCACTAATGCATGTGGGTTTGCCTAGGAAATGTGTGAGAACTTCTGCATTCAGTAATTGACAACCACACACCCTCAGTTCCCACTCATGGCAGTTTTTCAGCACCTACTATTTAGCATTGCATGTTCAGAGCAGAATAGCAATGTTAGAGGGTAGAACTTGGCTGTAGGTTAAAAGCCAGTAACTGGCTACAAATGTAATCATGTGGTATTAGGAGAGGAGTTTAGAAAGTGAGGAGAGAAGGGAGTGCCATATCTTCATGCTTTCAAGGGACTGAAGCTTTGGAAGTACTCATCTGATCATTCACTGAACACATTAATCATTGGACATTTTGAAAATACCTAGAATGCAGGATTTTCAACAACTTCAAAAACATTTAGAGGCTGCTATGATGGTTACTGTAGCTTTGAATCACAATTATTTAACTCTGTAATGACTTGAAAGAATTAAACCACTACATAAACCCGAGGGCAATATCAATTTGTTGCAATTTGATTTGACCTAATTGCTGTCTGCAGCTATCTGAAGGGAGGCTGTAGGCAGGTGGGGGTTGGTCTCTTCTGACAGGCAACCAGCAACAGAACAAGGGGACACAGTCTCAAGGTGTGCCAGGGGAAGTATAGGCTGGATGTTAGGAGGAAGTTGTTGGCAGAGAGAGTGATTGGCATTGGAATGGGCTGCCCAGGGAGGTGGTGGAGTCACCATCCCTGGAGGTGTTCAAACAAAGCCTGGCTGAGGCACTTGGTGCCATGGTCTAGTTGACTGGACAGGGCTGGGTGCTAGGTTGGACTGGATGATGTTGGAGGTCTCTTCCAACCTGGTTGATTCTATGATTCTATTCTATGACAATAACATACCTTCTTTGTAATGCACCACTCTAGATGTTCTGCATGTAGTAACCAGTCATGACATACTACAGTTGCCTCTGGGGCAGTTTCTAGCTTGCTCATCCAGTGCGTGTGTAAAAGTGGTAGCAATCTAATCACTACTGCAGGCATAAATGTATGAAAATAGCTCTTTATTTCCTTTGAGTTGTCATGGTAGGATTCTCAGTGGATCTTCTGTCTTTCCTGAGATGCATTTAAGTCTATGTAGCCAGCACAAACTTGAAACTCACATTACTCTTTAAATAATTAGTGCTGAAAATTGAGGTTATTCACTCTTAGGATTTTTTGTTGTTGTTGTTTAAAGCACTGGTTGCTGTCTATCAGCTAAACTAGTCCATGAACAAGAAGTAAACCATTTTTAATCATACAGAGACTTAAAAGACTGAATCAGCTTTTTTTTTTTTTTAGTGGATAAAAATACAGAACTGCAGAAATATTTTGCTGAGTGGCCAAAACTTGAGAAGCTCTTTAAATTCATGATTCTTCTGTCCTTGTATCTTTTGATGGTAGCTCTTGTCATGTCTAATCCAAAGGTTGCCTTTTGCTCATTTTGTGTAATGCCCTTTTGGAACACATTTTAGAACTGTGGAAATCTAGTACCTATTTTCCATCTCACCTTTGACACTTGGACTCTTCATTCTGAAAAGCTCCATTCTTCTGTCTTTTCTTGTTGTTGTTTTTTTTCATACCTTGCATGAATTTTCACGGTTTTTGAACAGCTGCCAAAATAGTAGTGGAATTACTGGGTTTACCTGTATGTTCTTTGTCTTATTTCCAGATGGAAGTCTTTTTTTTTTTCTTGTGGTTCACTTGCCAGGGTTTGTCCTCAGGTGATAATAACTTTAATGTACTTCCTGCCAGTTTCTATTTCATCATGTTGCCTCTTGCACTTGAGGGTTCAGCAAACCTGACAAAACAGCAAAATGCAAAAGGGAACAGAATTGCCACATCAGAAACATTTGGTGGCAGGGGGATGAGGGGCAAAGGAAGTTGTTTTTGCTTTTATTAATAGTAATAGCTATAATAAAACCACAAAGATGAAGGAAATTCTTTGCAGTATGAAGTATTAGTTGGTGTTGAACAAACAACCAGGGACAGGAAAGGTGATCAAAGCAAAATTGATCCTATTTGTGTTTTCTCCAGATGTCATTACTGCTTGATGTCTTGGCATTTCCTTAGAGCACCTCAGAAGGCACAGCTACATGATTCTTTTGTTCTCTGATACATTCGTGAGTTAGGTCAATGTTCATTTGATTTCAGACTGGGTAGGCTGAGGCAGTGAGGTTAACAAACAGTTTGTGGATTCTAAATAAAACAGAGGGAGAGCTTTGCATTTTCAACCCCTTTGTTATAGCTTAGTCCTAGAGGCTGGACCAACCTATACTGTTTGTTGAAGTACTGTAATTTTTTGCTTGTTTATGCTGAGTTTTGGCTAACCCATCTATGTGGTACAGTATCTGGAATCGTTGTTGGACTTTCAAGAGCCTTTATTAATTGTGGCCACCATTGACATGTGGCATCAAGCCCAGTACCCTTCCTGAGAATGTCAGATGCTTCCTGGATCTGTGAGCTCGTGTGTGTTGATAGGATTTTCATCTTTTCAAGGCCAGTGATTCTTCATGTTGCTAAAGAAAACTTTGCAGTGAGAAGTGAGATCTTTGTTGTAGTAGATCAGTTCATTTAGTCTATGAGAAATCTGAGCTAAAGGGCAGGCTGTACTCTTGTGTGGTAGACATAGTGGATTGGAGTAACAAAGCAATTTCTTAACCAGCACTACTACTTCAAGCCTTTCTGTTGACATGGGATGGTCACTTCAGGAGTTTGAGTTGACCTCATTGCTGGAATGTGCAGAGCTGCACAACACAGTTTAAACAGTTCTTGTACCACTAGAACTTGAGAGAGTGATTTACCATTTGAATGGGCTGCCCAGGGAGGTGGTGGAGTCACTGTCTCTGGAGGTGTTCATGAAAAGACTGGATGAGGCACTTAGTGCCATGGTCTAGTTGATTGGCCAGGGCTGGGTGCTAGGTTGGACTGGCTGATCTTGGAGGTCTCTTCCAACCTGGTTGATTCTATGATTCTCTATTAATACAGTTGGAAAAAAGAGGGTAAAATACCAAAAATGTAATAACAAAACAATAACAAAACCTCATTTGAGATAGCTCAAACTGCTTAAACAATATTTTCCTTCATGGACATCTGAAAACCAGAAGTTCAGTAAGAAGTCATGCCAGTAGAGAGGAAAGTGGAAACTTTGTGGACCGTGGTTCAGCACAGTGCTTAGAATTGTTCCCTAAGCACACTGAAGCAGTTGATGTTAGTGGGATTTGACATTACTGGCGATGCTTTGAATGCTGAAATCAGCCCAAGAGTTAAGTACCCTGCTGAACTGGGACCAAAGTAGTAGTGTAACCTACATTTAGACTGACTGATTAGATTAAATATTTTATTCATTCTATTGTTTTTTTCCATCTCTATGTAAAAGTAAAGACAAAAACAACTTAAAAATCCATCTGATATGTAAATTGCCAGGATTTAAAATATGGTCATATGTTTTTAAAGTTGAATAATTCACATCAAACATGCAGAAAATGCCACTCCTTTTGTTTATTGATAATTTTGAGCTTAGCTTGAAATTACAGTAAAAAAAACTATCAAATGAGAAGAAGAAAGAAAATTATGTTTTAGTAGATTCAATTTGCCAAGGGAATTCAAAGGCTATGGAAATCAGTTCTAATTGCTGCAATGACTGAGCTGTAACTGCTGCAGCACTAGAGGCAAAAGTTAGTGAAGCAAGATTTCATTTGTCCTGGATCATAGAATCAACCATCTTGGAAGAGACCTCCAAGATCATCCAGTCCAACCTAGCACCCAGCCCTATCCAGTCAACCAGACCATGGCACTAAGTGCCTCAGCCAGGCTTTGCTTGAACACCTCCAGGCATGGCAACTCCACCACCTCCCTGGGCAGCCCATTCCAATGCCAATCACTCTCTCTGGGAAGAACTTCCTCCTAACATCCAGCCTATACTTCCCCCGGCACAACTTGAGCCTGTAAAAGGCATTGTTACTGCCTCTGATTATTTGATGCAGAGGCTCAGCCATCAGGATGCAAGAGTTTTGGGCTGGAATTTAGCTAACTATTCTTTCCTTCCCTTTCATTGAATATTCAGAAAAGAGCAGCTGCCAGAGCCCTTCAGACACTAAACAGCACATGGTTATCCCAGGAGCACATGGTCGCTCCCAGGGCCAGGAGCTACCCAACACCAGAGGACAGAGATGATATTTACTCCTCTTGGGGAGTCAAAACAGAAATGCTGCACACTGTTTGCAGTGCAAGGAGACATTCAGACTAGATGCGAGGAGGAAGCTGTTGAGCATGAGAGTGGTGAGAGGCTGGAATGGGTTGCCCAGGGAGGTGGTTGAGGCCCCATGGCTGGAGGTGTTTAAGGCCAGGCTGGATGAGGCTGTGGGCAGCCTGCTCTAGGGTAGGGTGTCCCTGGGCATGGCAGAGGGGTTGGAACTGGCTGATCCTTGTGGTCCTTTCCAACCCTGACTGATGCTGTGATTCTATTTACAAGTACCTATGCACAGAAGGCATTCAGGTAGGATGAATACATTCACAAACTAGACCAAGCCCACCAGCCCCAAACCCTTGAGAATTCAGCCTCAGCAGGCCCGAGAGTAGGCCAGAACTGCGCTCCTCCCCTCAGGCGCACAAGGCCTCGGCAGGCCTCGTGGTGCATCTGGAACTGCCCTGCCACCGAGGAGCTCCCTGCCCGACACAAGCCCTGAGGTAAGCAGGGATGTGTGCTCTTCCCCAGCAGAGAGGTGAAGGCAGGAGAAGAGAGAGGTATCATCTAGGCACTGCTTTATAAACGGGGATACCGAGGGGCAAAATAGAACAACCAAGTCACAATATGCAGGTCTGTCCCTTGGGACTCCTGTGTTAGCTTGAGCCTAGCTGGAGTATTTTGGTGAGAAGAATTAGCATCAATCAATCATAGAATCAATCACAGAATCAACCAGGTTGGAAGAGACCTCCAAGCTCATCCAGTCCAACCTAGCACCCAGCCCTAGCCAGTCAACCAGACCATGGCACTAAGTGCCTCAGCCAGGCTTTGCTTGAAGACCCCCAGGGACGGTGCCTCCACCACCTCCCTGGGCAGCCCATTCCAATGCCAATCACTCTCTCTGTGAAGAACTTCTTCCTAACATCCAGCCTATACCTACCCTGGCATAACCTGAGACTGTGTCCCCTTGTTCTATTGCTGGTTGCCTGGGAGAAGAGGCCACCCCCCACCTGGCTACAATGTCCCTTCAGGTAGTTGTAGACAGTAATAAGATCACCCCTGAGCCTCCTCTTCTCCAGGCTAAACAGGCCCAGCTCCCTCAGCCTCTCCTCATAGGATTTGTGCTCCAGGCCCCTCACCAGCTTTGTTGCCCTTCTCTGGACATGTTCCAGCACCTCAACATCTTTGTTGAGGTGCTGGAACAGAGGCCTGTGAAAAGGCTGTGACAAGGAAACAAGGGTGATGTCTACTTCACTCATAAGCTTGCTGAGATATATGAAAATGAGAACATAAATATAGGTAACAGAGTGTTGGGCTCTGGCTGCATGTGCTTCTTTCTCTAACCTTCTGTGTCTGTGTGACTAATCCCTCTGCTTCCTAACCTCCCTGGCCAAGTCTCCAAACTTACTTGAACATAAGGCTAAGTCTGGCATAAGGTAAAGGGGTGGAAAGGACGTGGAAGGGTGATTGGGAGCCTCTCCTGGGGACTCTGGTTTCGGGGAGGGGAATTGTGTTTCTGAATTTCTTTTTGACTTGTGTATTTCTGTATATATTGTAAATATCTGCTTGTATATTGTGCTGAGCTGTAAATACAACTTTGTTCTTCAGTTTCCAACTGTTGAATCATAGAATCATAGAATCAACCAGGCTGGAAGAGACCTCGAAGATCATCCAGCCCAACCTAGCACCCAGCCCTAGCCAGTCAACCAGACCATGGCACTAAGTGCCTCAGCCAGGCTTTTCTTGAGCACCTCAGGGGACGGTGACTCCACCACCTCCCTGGGCAGCCCATTCCAATGCCAATCACTCTCTCTGCCAACAACCTCCTCCTAACATCCAGCCTAGACCTGCCCCGGCACAACTTGAGACTGTGTCCCCTTCTTCTGTTGCTGGTTGCCTGGCAGAAGAGACCAACCCCACCTGGCTACATCCTTCCTTCAGGTAGTTGTAAACAGCAATGAGGTCTGCCCTGAGCCTCCTCTTCTCCAGGCTAAACACCCCCAGCTCCCTCAGCCTCTCCTCATGGAGTTTGTGTTCCAGGCCTCTCACCAGCTTCATTGCCCTTCTCTGACCCCATTCCAGCACCTCAACATCTCTCTTGAATTGAGGAGCCCGGAACTGGACACAGAACTCAAGGTGTGGCCTGACCAGTGCTGAGTACAGGGGCAGAATAACCTCGTGACATGTATAAGCCTTTTTTGGGCCTATCAGATCTACCACAACACACTTCGATCTATGGGCACTGTGGTTTCTTTCTTTGTGTTTTGTCATTATTGTTGTCACCTGAGATTCTCCATACCTGCTGTGGTTTTGGGTTTTTTTCCTTTTCGAGATACTTTAGGTTATTTTTAAACATGACAGGCAGTCTGCTAAAATATGCTTTAATTGGAGGTATGGTAGATGAAGTTCTGGTGAGTTGGTCCCATCTGGCAGCCAAGCACCTGCACAACCTTTTGCTCACTGCCCTGCAGCAAAGCTAGGTAGAAATTAGCAAGAGCAGGCGTGTGAAAGCTCCTGAGCTGAAATAAAATTAGGGAAGTTGCTCAGCAACTACTGTCAGAGGCAAAACAGGCTCAATTTGGGGAATTTACCTCAATTTACTGCTAATTAACATAAACATTTCATTACTGAGCGGGGCATTGAGAAACAAACAACAAAAAAGGCTTAGAGGAAAAAGCCTTTCTTCTCCCTTTCCAGTGTTCAGCTTCACTCCAGACACCTCGTGGTTATTGCTGCAGGTTGCTTTTTGATGGGGTGACAGGTGGTGCTGGAAGTTGGGGGTCAAGATGTAGTGGTTTCTCTCTGCTGCTGTTTTCTCCTTCCTCATTTCCTCCTCACCAATGTAGGTCCTTCATGCCTACAGTCACTCTTGAGTCCCTGCTTTAGCTTGAGTTTAGCCATCAGCTACAGTTTCTTGTGAGTGTGCCTTTTCTGCCATGCTGCACTGATCTTGTTGTTCCCTTATTCCTCCTTGGCATTTTCTGCTCTTTATTAAGTATATTTTTACAGAGCTAACACCAGCTTGGCTGATGGGCTCAGCTATTTCTATCACGGCCTGTTTGGATCTCTCAAATTCACACAACAAGTTACACTGTAAATCAAACTTTATTTTTTCATCTCACTAAGAAATAGAACAAACAAATGACTGTAAGATTTTTTCAGTCTTCAGAACTTAAGGGGTTCATTTTATGTCCTAAAAAATGATGGTTTAATCATTTGCTGTTCAAATTGCTGAAGAGTTTCTTTAGCCTGGAGAAGAGGAGGCTTAGGGGTGACCTCATTGCTGTTTACATCTACCTGAAGGGACACTGTAGCCAGGTAGGGGGTGGCCTCTTCTCCCAGGCAATCTGCAATAGAACAAGGGGACACAGTCTCAAGTTGTGCCAGGGTAGGTCTAGGCTGGATGTTAGGAAGAAGTTCTTCACAGAGAGAGTGATTTGCCATTGGAATGGGCTGCCCAGGGAGGTGGTGGAGGCACCGTCCCTTGAGGTGTTGAAGAAAAGCCTGGCTGAGGCACTTAGTGCCATGGTCTAGTTGACTGGCTAGGGCTGGGTGCTAGGTTGGACTGGCTGATCTTGGAGGTCTCTTCCAACCTCATTGATTCTATGATTCTATGATTATTTATGCTCCTACTTTTTAAATCTTCCACCTTCCTGAGTAGCAAATGGTACTGATCATGTTGTGAGATGATATAAACAACTGTACTGAGTGAAACCAAAGGTCTGTTCAAATCCTTATGGTAAATAATGTTCTAAATGCTTGTGTGAAGAATTCCAAAGGAAAGAAAGTTACTTGCAGCTTGGTACATGAAATGCAGCTCACCTATTTCAGAATTTCCATTGCATTAATTTATTCATTTGGTCAAATAAGGTATTTCCTGAAATTCTCTTTGCAGGAATATTGCATTGTGGTTAATATTGAAGTATTTTTTGCAAAATCTAAAGTAGCTAAGAATTTTCATATTAATCAAAGTATGGGTGGAGAGGAAAGCAGCTCAAGATCTCCCTTTCCTCATCTCCTCTCTGTAAAACTACACAAATTTTGTTAGCGAGGCTTTTTTCTTTTCTTTACAGAAATTGATTTGCTCAGAAACCCCTCCTATCAGTTTTCACCTTAGGCTGTTTATCTTATTTTCCCTTTGAAACATTTTATATCAATTCTTATTTTAGAAGTTGCTCATCAAAAATGTACTTCAGCTATGTTGTGAAAGGCTTTCATGTCAGCCAGTCACCAAGGGGAGCTGCTCTGGAGGCAGCCTAACCCACAGTGGAGCGGCCACAACAACCCCAAGCAGCGCTACAGGCTGGGGACTGAGTGGCTGGAAAGCAGCCAGGAGGAAAGGAATCTGGGGGTACTGATAGATATTAGCTGAAGATGAGGCAGCAGTGTGCCCAGGTGGCCAAGAGAGCCAATGGTATCCTGGCCTGCATCAGGAACAGTGTGGCCAGCAGGACAAGGGAGGTTATTCTTCCCCTGTACTCAGCCCTGGTCAGGCCACACCTTGAGTACTGTGTCCAGTTCTGGGCCCCTCAATTCAAGAAGGATGTTGAGTTGCTGGAACATGTCCAGAGAAGGGTGACAAAGCTGGTGAGGGGCCTGGAACACAAACCCTATGAGGAGAGGCTGAGGGAGCTGGGGGTGTTTAGCCTGGAGAAGAGGAGGCTCAGGGGTGACCTCATTGCTGTCTACAACTACCTGAAGGGAGGCTGTAGCCAGGTGGGAGTTGGCCTCTTCTGCCAGACAACCAGCAACAGAACAAGGGGACACAGTCTCAAGTTGTGCGGGGGAGGTCTAGGCTGGATGTTAGGAGGAAGTTGTTGCCAGAGAGAGTGATTGGCATTGGAATGGGCTGCGCAGGGAGGTGGTGGAGTCACCGTCCCTGGAGGTGTTGAAGCAAAGCCTGGCTGAGGCACTTAGTGCCATGGTCTGGTTGACTGGACAGGGCTGGGTGCTAGGTTGGACTGGCTGATCTTGGAGGTCTCTTCCAACCTGGTTGATTCTATGGTAGATCTCAGAACGCAGAGGTTTTCCTGAAGTGGGGAAACACCAGGGGAGTGGAGCCATAAGCTCTCATGAGAGTGGCTGGTGAGGCTTTGGCCTGCATGGCAATGGCAGGACATTTAAATACTCCTAAGTGGAGTCCCCGTTTTTAGAGGTATTTAAAAGATGTGGAGAAGTGGTGCTGAGGGACATGGTTCAGTGGCACCTTGTCAGTGATGACTTAAAGATCTCTTTCAACCAAGGCAATTCTATGATTTTTTTTTTTTTTTAAATAAAATCATTTATTTTAAACCAGACAAAGGTGGAGAAGAACTTAGGAGTCGTGGTGGACAACAAGTTCTCCATGGGACAGCAATGTGTCCTTGTGGCCAAGAAGGCAAATAGTATCCTGGGGTGCATTAAAAAGACTGTATCTAGCAGATAGAGGGAGGTTCTTCTTCCCCTCTCCTCTGCCCTAGTGAGACCTCATCTGAAATTTTGCATCCTATTCTGGGCTCCCCAGTTTAAGGACAGGAATTTACTTGAGAAAGTCCAGTGGAGAGCTACAAGGATGACTGCAGAGGTTGTGGAATCTCCTTCCCTGGGGACTTTCAATACCTGTCTTGATGCATTCCTGTGCAACCTGCACTAGACTATATCATCCCACTCTGGCAAAAGGGTTGGACTTGATAATCTCCAGAGGTCCCTTCCAACCTCTAACATCCTGCGATCTTGTGATTCTAGTAGTAAACGGTTTCCAATCTCTCTCCTGTCATTCCTCTACACAAATAATTGCTTCCTACTTCATTTTGGAAATCAATTTTTATGACAAGGTGAGGAATTGGGGAATAGAAAGTTATTTGCAATGTTTCATCCTCCATACCTGGAATTTCTATTTCATCATCATTTTCCAGCAACTGTGACATTCATATTTGCTTTAGAGTTTCTTTGGCAAAGGGTGACATCTAGTTCCAGAAAATCTGTGCAATGTCAGTCTTTGTGTGAGTTGTCTGAGCAGACAGCTGGTCTGCAGGCTATATCCTCCTCCCCAAAGGATGGCATCATTAAAATCCTGACCTTATTGGAAACTTCAAGATTTCTGTGGGCTCTGGGTTTTACCATGGGTAAAACAAACATGTCTACCCACTGACAGATGGAAGTCCTGTCGTTTATGACATGTGTGATAACGTCACTTGGAAGTGCAGGGAACATAAACCTGAAGGGGTAGAGATCTCAGTTGTACAACGTGCCTTTGTTAGTGGAAGTGGGAATAGCATCTTTCAAGAGAGATAAGAAATCATCCATCATTCTCCTGTGATTGTTACAATAGTTTTCTTGGATTTAGTCACATTAAACAAATCTTTGTAGATTGATTCTCATGTCAATTCTATATTCAGTACCTTTCAAACTGTCCTTTTGTTCATGAATGGCTGTGATTTTAAAGGGGTCTCAGAGTTACATGCTTACTGCACTGAAATATAAATATAGAGGCATCTCTTGACTTCCACTGAGGAAAACCATCTGTGAATAATGTAGTCCTAAGTAAGGTAAAGGGATCATTTGAATTTACACAACTGTATTTTCACGTCTTAATAGTGGAACAGCATTTAGTTGGGCAGTTGTATGATTATCCCAAAGTGAAACAGCTGTCTTGGCTGTAATCCTGTCCTCCTATCATTCCAACGAGGCTTTTTGATTAACTTTTTATTCTTAAGATAGTAATTTGTACCAAGGATCTAATTAAGAACTTTATGTAACGCAGCCAAAGTCCTCCTTTTGCGAGTCTGTCTCACCTCAGTCCTACTAATCTTGCAGCTTTCAGTATGGAGCATTCTGAAATGTCTGATATTTCAAGCTATCTCATCTGGTTGAAAACCATTTCAGCTATTGAGAATCGGGAACAAGATTCGTTTGATTCTTTTGTCCCGGTAAGGAAAACTGTAGGGGTGGTTTTAAAATTTCAGTTCTGAGGGCTAGGCTTCTTTTGGGGAGGGAAGGAAATGGCTTGAACTGAACTTGTCTGCTAATGAACAGGAGAGTGGGAAAGAACAGCCTTTAATAAAAACTGGTGATTTGGGGGGAGAAAACACATAGTTTTATGCCTGGAGTTAAAAGATAGTGCCAACGCTGCTCTTCTTTATCATTAATGATAAAATAGAAATAACTACATTTTATATAAGCCTTATTTCCAGAAACTTGTGTGACTTTGTATTTATCAGTTGTATTTAATCAGTTGAACA
The DNA here is from genome assembly GCF_015220805.1 of Pogoniulus pusillus. Taxonomy (NCBI): domain Eukaryota; kingdom Metazoa; phylum Chordata; class Aves; order Piciformes; family Lybiidae; genus Pogoniulus; species Pogoniulus pusillus. The sequence goes on from NC_087266.1 coordinate 5,997,394, forward strand.
TCTGCATATTACTGCTTCTCACTAAATGGTGTGGAATATATGGTGGTGTATGTTGTGTACAAAAGAAAAGAGTAGAGTTGACTATGTTTACAGTGTTGTTTACAGCCACTAATTTTAAACGTATTTTACCTTCAAATATTTTGAGCAACCTTTTACTTGTACTAGTGTCACGTGCACTGGAAATGTTTATTTTCCCATATGCAGTAGCAGATGTAGGAGGATGCTTTGGGTAACTGTGTTAGTGTGATGGAGAGGAAAGAAAAGAGTATCTTCATTTCTTCTATTACATGTGAAATAGGAACTTCACAGGGTATCTTTACATGAAAATACACTAATATTGTGCAAAAATGACATAGATCTGAACTGTTAAGTATATTATCAATAACCTGAAGATCTATTTATGTACTAACTGTGTCAGCTTAATATTGAGCTAGTAAGTCAGAAAAACGACGTGCCTTCAATACCAGATGGGCTGATAGGAAAAGATGCTTGCGCCCTTGCTTGTGTATAAGCAAAGAGCTTATGCTATAATCAAAGAAGACGTTTCAAAGCGTGTCACAAAGCATACAGCAGCATGTGAAGGATGAGCTGCCTTTAACTTTGGAATCTCTTGATTTCTGTGTGCAACGCTGCCCTAAAAAACCTGGCACTTCCTGCAGATTATGTGTTCTTCTTGCTGTCGTATTTTCTATGTCATTTTTCTACCGTTCCTCTGAAGCACATGGTGTTCCCATTTCTTGTCCTCCCAACCAAACATTTATTTAGTATCAGGGTCAGGTCTGCAGTGGGGATTTTTTTTTTTTGTATTAGTGCTCAGAATTGGTGCACCTGCCTGTGAAGTTGTTTAGCTTTTGGAAAGGACCATCAGATTAGGTGTTGATTTTCCCGACGTCCTATGGCGAAAATCAAGATTTACAACAGGCTGAGAATGGTAAAAGTGATATTTCTGCCAGGTATCATGCTTTAATGGGTGAGGGGGATATGTTGATTTTTTTTTCTGTGTCATTTGGAGGGTGGAATTGGTGCCTAGAAGACAGGGTAGGAGGAGACTGCATCTGTCCAAAGGGCTTTTTGGTAAAGACTGCCTCGTGTCTGAATGTCAATTGCATGAGATAGATGTTGAGTTGTGGGGTTTTTTTGAGGTTGAAGCAGTGCTGGATAGCTGCAAGGGAAATTTGAGTTCTTAAAGGTGAATATTTTCTTGAATGCACTCTTCAGTGTCTATATTCTACCTGAATCCTGCCTTGAGCAGTCAGCTGCATTTGTGTTACTAAATGCTATGCTTAGTCCTTTACCAAGTATTCTCTCCTATCACCTGATATAAAATGCAAAACTTCCTTTGCTTTCTTTGTCAGAAAATGTTTTCTTTTCCCTCACAACAGTAATCAAAGCTTATTTCTGAAAGTACTCTCTTGGACCCTTTCCATTAAAAACTGAAAGCCAAAACATCGTCACAGCAGACATCCAGGAGCTGCTGCTGCTGCTTGTTGTTGTTGTTATTATTAGAGGTTTCCTTGGCATTATGAATCATTTAATGTTCCAGTGTTTTGGAGGATCATGTAAATGCACAAAATGAAATCTTGTTGTGACATTTGAGTTTCCCTTAATTGATTTGCAAGCCCATCTTCTCAATCTTGGTAGATCCATTCTGGCAATTTTTAGGTTTTATATCTCTGTGATTGTTACTTCCTTATCCAGTAAAGTGACAGTGAGAGGTTATAGCTATCACTGTGTACAAGGAAGGCTGTTTCATCCTGTGGGCTTCTAGCCATACGCATTCACACAGCAAACCCAGAGAGCACAGAATTCTCCTAGTCCTGTCCAGATCACTGTACACAAATAGTAGCATCCCAGATTTTTGTGTTTCACACAGCAAGAAATATGTCATGAAATCACTAACTAGAAGACCTACTATAAGAATGATCATATTTCCAAGTAGTGCCTTGTGTTACTTTTTGACAGCTGCATCAGTAAAGGTGCTATGCTACTTGCTGCTAGATGTCACTGTTGAAACTGCCCCCATCTATTTTAATTGAGTTTAAGATCATACATTTTAACTCAGTGTTTCTACATCCACTTCTAGTCAGAACAACACTATTTAGAAATGACAGAATGCGAAAGTATAAAGCTTTGTAGGTCATGTTGCCCATCTGCCAGGATGTGAGTACTGCCTGGAGTATGTGTTCTAGTGCTTAGGCTTTTATACAAAGAGTTTCAGGCAATAAAGCTTTTATCTCTTCTGTAGGGAGATCATACTATAGTCTGTTGAATTTACCACACGGTTCTATCAGTGTATAAACTCTGTTTGCAGGCCTTTGACTCAAAAATATTCCCATGTTTAAAAGCAGCAAAGTATGGTTGAAAAACAGGCAAGTATCATTTTCCTCATACAAAGTGTTTCTCATGATCCTTCATAACATCAAAGTATCTTTTTTTGACATTTTCTTTGTTTTTAATTCAACTTCTGAAGTCTTTTTCAGTACTGCTGCACCTATTTATAACCCCCTCTAAATTTGCTAGGTTCACAAGGATGCTCTTTCCCTGATTTATCCCTTGACAGGAGTTACCTTCATATTTTCCCAGACCTGTGGATTTGATTTCAGTAATGTGTATTTTTAAGGACAAGTTCTTTGAAAGACTGTCCATCTCACTGTACCTTCCAGTCATGTTGTTTGTGCTTCTTAGACTTAAAATGCCCTAGACACTTTACTTAAGCAATGGCATATCACAGAGCTGGTTTTATGGCACCATTACTACTCATCTCAAGCTCAGTCCCTTCCATGGTTTTCTTGTTCTACATACTCATGATCATAGAGTCATAGAATCAACCAGGTTGGAAGAGACCTCCATGATCATCCAGTCCAACCTAGCACCCAGCCCTAGACAGTCAACTAGACCATGGCACTAAGTGCCTCACCCAGGCTTTTCTTCAACACCACCAGGGACAGCAACTCCACCACCTCCCTGGGCAGCCCATTCCAATGCCAATCACTCTCTCTGTGAAGAACTTCCTCCTAACATCCAGCCTGGACTTTCCCCAGCACAACTTGAGACTGTGTCCCCTTGTTCTGTTGCTGGTTGTCTGGCAGAAGAGGCCAACTCCCACCTGGCTACAGCCTCCCTTCAGGTAGTTGTAGACAGCAGTGAGCTCTGCCCTGAGCCTCCTCTTCTCCAGGCTAAACACCCCCAGCTCCCTCAGCCTCTCCTAATAGAATTTGTGTTCCAGACCCCTCATCAACTTTGTTGCCCTTTTCTGGATGCGTTCCAGTACCTCAACATCTCTCCTGAATTGAGGAGCCCAGAACTGGACACAGGACTTGAGGTGTGGCCTGACCAGTGCTGAGTACAAGGGAAGAATAACCTCCCTTGTCCTACTGGCCACAGTGTTCCTGATGGAGGCCAGGATGCCAGTGGCTCTCTTGGCCACCTGGGCACACTGCTGGCTCCTGTTCAGCTACTATCTACCATATTACTTTTATTTTGGTTTTGAAAATATTTGGTAGATGCTATTTCTAACAGTTTAAAGGTTGACAGCAGTAGCCTTTTAACAGATTAGATGGTAGGAGAGGAAGTGATGTCTTGCTTCTCTGCTGGAAGCTCCCCTATGAACAGTAATCAGTTGGTACTTCATGTGTTTGTTTTAATGCCATGACTTTCCTTGTGTCTGCAATACTGCTTTTGCTTTCTCCTTGTTTTTTCAGCTACTCAGGTAACAGCATACCTTGTTCTTTTATTTTCTTCTGCTGTTCCAGTCTCACCTCCAGTACATGATTTGTAGATATATCAGAAAATAGGATGCACAAGTAAAAAATACTAAAAAAAAGTCTGTTCTCCAGTGAAGTTTCAGAAGAATGGGTGTATTGCAGGCAAGGAAATGACTTGACTTAGGGAATTTAACTTTATTAATGGTTATATTGGGTATTGAGAAATAAAGTTGCCAAGCAGTTAGATTAACTTCTGAGAAAAATACTTCTTTGCCAGGCTTGGCTTCACCCCAGACACCTTTTGTCCTCCGAATTACCACTGCAGGTCACCTCCTGTGAGGTGAAGGTGGCACAGAGTGTGCTGGTTTGTCTTTGCTGCTCCTTTCTCTCACTTTTGTCTTCACTATTGCTTTTTTCTTCTGCTCCGTCCTGGGCCTTCCACAGGCTGTGGTCCCTGTGAGTTGTCACCCACCCCATCTTGAAGCACCACCAGAGCCTTTGCTTTCACAAAGGTGCCACAAACAGCAGTGGCTTAGTTCAGAGGTTGCACTGGCTTTGCTAATTTGCTGATTGGCTCAGCTCTCTCTTGCAGTGGATTTGGGACTGGAACAGACGGTCTGGTGTGAAAGCCCCAACCTGTCTTCCTGAAAGCAACCCCTGCAGCCCCCTTCTCACTGCCAAAACTCCACCTATTACAAGGTGGACAGAAGGCAAGTATCACATGAATGCAGTGTTTCAATAAGGCACATTCCGTAAGAGGCACTTGAACATAGCTGACTAAGGGACAAAAAAGTACCAAGCCAGGAACCTGGACTATTGGTTTGCAAACATATTAGCTATGAAGGGAATAGATCCTAAAAAAGCCTGAAAATAAAATGGCATCTGTGTATTCCTACCACCTATCCTAAACCAAGGCTGCATTACCCTGGAGGGAGCAGTGTGTGTTCGTCAGTAGCAAGTGTCTGGTGTTGCACAGAGGACAGCCCTCCTGAAGCTTGGCAGCCTGTGACCTGCCCGCTGGCCGCTGTGATCTGTAAAACCACAGAAGAAGAAGCACTTCTGGCATGTGCTGCCCTGCAAGTCACCCACAGAGCAACCAGACTCTCAGGCAGAAGGATGCCAGTGAGAAAACTGAGATTAGAAATGGTTGGTAAGCCCTATGGTAAAATACCAAATAGCTCTGATTTGTACAGCAGCACATCTCTATAGAGAAATGCAATTTTATGCCACGCAAGACAAAGCCTGGTAAAGCATCTAACTTGTCCTGAGTCCTGGGGAAGTTCACTTTACACACTGATGTTTCTTATCTTCTGAAATAGAGCTCTGTGAGTGCAGTGGTCCTGCAGACGTTTAGGGTTTGAAACAAGCTGTTGCTAAGTGATATATTTGTTAATTTTATTCATTACATAGTAACTCTGGGTCATGAAGGGAGGGACACTCTGAGATATCAGTTAAAAAAATTTTCAGAGGATGCTAGGTTAAAAACTTACTTGAAGTAAAAATCAAACCCCTCTTTACTCCAGCACAGACCAATTTGAATTTAACTTATTTACATATATTCAAACTTAAATGCAATTATTTAAGTACTTTATAAATAGATAAATATACATTCAAATGAAAACATTTGTCAAAATAGCTTTGCTCCTAGAATCAGTCAGGCTTGGAAGGGACCACAAGGATCATCTAGTTCCAACTCCCCTGCCATGGGCAGGGACACCCTACCCTAGATCAGGCTGCCCACAGCCTCATCCAGCCTGGCCTTAAATACTTCCAGAGATGGGGCCTCAACCACCTCCCTGGGCAACCCATTCCAGGCTCTCACCACTCATCTTCCTCCTCACATCCTGTCTGAGTCTGCTATACATAATTAGCCAGAATCAGTGAGTTCAGATGATGTATTTGTGGACCACATCAACCCTTATCTCTTCTGGTAACTTTAGTGCTGAAACAGGATCAATAGCAATTTTGCTGCTCTGTTGTACCTGAGAACATTAGAAACTTTCTAGAACTCTGAAGATACTTTCTTCTTTATTTCATATTCTTTACTTTCTAAAGAGTTTTAGCTGTAGCTCACAGGATATTAGCTGTAGCACCAATAAGTCTTGGTCTCTTCTGGTCTTGCCAAGCAGAGCTGAGTGCTCTTTGACAGTAATTGTGTTGTTTCTGGGCTGCTGTGTACAATGCTCTATGTAATGGATTAGTTCTGAAAACAAGTGTTTCATTCTTTGGAATGTATGTTCTCTTAAGCAACTGGAACAGATACTGAATATCTTGAATTCTGCTGTTTTTCTTTGTTTTATATTTGAGTTTACTTTGCTTTTTGTTTTGGTCTTCATCAGCATCTTGAGTTTTAGTTCATCTATTTCTGTGCTTTTGAGGCCAGTTATGAAAGCTTCCACACAGGAATAAATGCTACACTCTACCTGCAGGTACTTCAGGCTGTAAAAAGAAAAAGGTAAAAGAAAAAAAAAAATGGATAATTGCTTTGTGAACTTGGTGTTCCATGATTTTAAAAGTAAAAAGTCAAGCTGAGGGCACTGCAGTCTTCACTTTTGAAGAGAAAGGGGGGGGTGGGGGGGGGGGGGGGAAATGGCTGTGGGTTTGCTTTGATTTTGTTTTCCTTTTTTTCTGGAAGGAGATTTATCTTTGTGCACGTCAAGGCTGTATCATGCACTGTAGCATACAGCTGGGTGAAACAGCATACCTAAGAACTAGGGATTTTTCCTGGCCCACATGTATGCATGTTTATCATGGAATGTGTATGTGTCTCTCTCTATATATATATATGAACTGTTTGGTGGAAAGAAGGCAGAGAATTGTAGTCAGTGGCACAGAGGCTCCTCGGGGGCCTGTACTCAGTGCAGTCTCTCAGAGGTTGGTACTTGGACCAGTACTATTCAATATATTCATCAGCAACCTGGGAAAGGGAACAGAGTGCACTGTCAGCAAGTTTGCAGGTGGTACAAAACTGGGAGCAGTGGCTGACAAATCTGAAGGTTGTGCTGCCTTTCAGTGAGACCTGGACAGGGGCAAGTGTAGAGTCTCGTATCTGGGAAAGAGCAATCTCATAGGTTGGGGACTGATGTGTTGGAGAGCAGCATAGAGGAAATGGACCTGGTAGACAGGAGGATGACCATGTGTGCTAGTTTGAAGGGAGCTAGAATGTTTTGGTGGGAAGAACTAGATCACAGGCTGTGAAAGAGAAACAAGGGTGATGTCTACTTCACCCATAGGCTTGCTGAGAGGTGCAAAAACAAGAATCCAAACAAAGATAAGGCACTTCTTCTGCTTGGAACTCTGAGCTGCATTTCTCCCTCTAGCTTCTCTGCTGTCTCTCTGATTAATCCACTTTGCTTCCTAACCCTCTGGCTGAACCTCCATTCTTCCTTGGGACTGGGGTAAGGTTGAGAGGGGTGGGAGAAGGTGAAAGGGCAGTTGGGAGCCCCTCTTCAAGTTTCTGGTAGGGCTGTTGTGTTTCTCTATTTTACCTTGTTTATTTCTGCATATAACTGTATATACTGTAAATATCTGCCTGTATATTGTGCTAAGCTGGAAATAGAAGCTTCATTGAAACTTCCAGAGCTGGCTTAGTCTAGTCTGGGTGATTTCCAAAGTGAGGGGAAAGGGGGGCAGGTAACACCCAAACCATCACACCATGAGCCAGCAATGTGACCTTGTGGCCAAGAAGGCCAGAGTCACTCTGGGGTGTATTAGAAGGGCTGCGATTAATAGGTCAAGAGATGTTCTCCTCCCCCTCTACACTGCCCTGGTGAGGCTGCATCTGGAATATTGTGTCCAGTCCTGGGTCCCTCAGTTCAAGAAGGAGAGGGAACTCCTTGAAAGCGTCTAGCACAGAGGCACAAGGATGATTAAGCAAGTGAAATGTCTCCCTTACAAGAATGAGCTGAGGGAGCTGGATCTCTTACTTGGAGCAGAGGAGTATGAGGGGTGACCTCATTAATGTTTATAACTATGTGAAGGATGAGTGTCAGAAGGATGGAGTCAGGCTCTTCTCAGTGAAGTCCAATGATAAAAAAAGGGGCAGTAGGTGCAAGTTGGAGTATATGATGTTCCACATAAGCATAAGGAAAAGACCTTTCTGCTGTGAAGGTTGCAGAACAGTGGAATGGGCTGCCTGAGAGGTTGTGGAGCCTTCTTCTCTGGAGATAATCAAAACCTGCCTGGATGCATTCCTCTATGACATACTCTAGATTATCTGCTCTGGCAGGGGGTTGAACTACATAATCTTTTGAGGTCACTTCTAACCCCTAACATTTTGAGGTTCTGTGATGTAGTCTTGATAGAATTATAGAATGGTTTAGGCTGGGGGGGACCTCAGAGACCATCCAGTTCCAACCCCCTGCCATAGACAAGGACAACTCCCACTAGAGCACGTTGCTCAAGGCCTCATCCAACCTTGCTTTCAACACCTCCAGGAAGGGAGCATCCACAGTCTCCCTGGACAACCTGTTCCAGTGTTTCACCACCCTCACTGTAAAGGGCTTCTTCCTAACATCTAATTTAAATCTCCCCACTTCAAGTTTAAACCCAATACCCCTCATTCTGACATTACAAGACTTTGTAAATAATCCCTTCCCAGTCCTCCTGTAGGACCCCTTTCAGATACTGGAAGGCCACTATGAGGTCTCCTTGAAGCCTTCTCTTCTCCAGGTTGAACAGCCCCAACTCTTTTAGTCTGTCCTCATAGCAGGGTGCTTCAGCCCTCTGATCATCCTGAAGATGCTCCAGCATCTTCACATCTCTCTTGTAATAGGGGCTCCAGAACTGGATGCAGTACTCCAGGTGGGGTCTCAGCAGAGCAGAGGGGGAGAATCACCTCCCTTGTCCTGCTGGCCACACTTCTCCTGATGCAGCCCAGGATCTGGTTGGCCTTCCTGGGTGAAAGTGCCCACTGCTGGCTCACGTTGAGCTTTTTGTCCACCAACAACCCCAATTCCCTCTTCTCAGGGCTGCTCTGTAGCCAGTCACTGCCCAGCCTGGATTTGTGCTTGGGATTGCCTCAACTCAGATGCAGGACTTGGTGTTGTTGAATCTCATGAGGTTGGCTTGTGCCCACCTCTGCAGCCTGGTCAGGTCCCTCTGGATGGCATCCCTGCCCTACAGCCTGCCTGCTGCACCACACAGCTTGGTGTCATCTGCAGACTTGGCGAGGGTGCACTCAATGCCTCTGTCCGTGGCACTGACAAAGATGTTGAACAAAACTGGTCCCAGGACTGATCCCTGAGGGACTCCACTTGTCACTGGCCTCCACTTGGACATGGACCCATTGACAGCCACTCTTTGGGTGCGACCATCAAGCCAGTTCTTCATCCATCTAGTGGCCCACCCATCAAACCCGTGTGTCATAGAATCACAGAATCAACCAGGTTGGAGGAGACCTCCAAGATCATCCAGTCCAACCTATCACCCAGCCCTAGCCAGTCAACTAGACCATGGCACTAAGTGCCTCACCAGCTTGGAGATCAGGATGTGGTGTGGGACAGTGTCAAAGTCCTTGCTCAGGTCCAGGTAAATTACATCAGTTGCTTGCCCCTCACCTATTCATATTGTGAGCTGTTCATAGAAGGCTACCACGTTTGTCAGGCATGATTTGCCCTTTGTGAAGCCATGCTGATTGTACCAAATTACCTCTTCACTATTCTGCTGTCTCAGTAGTGCCTCCAGAAGGATCTGCTCCATGATATTACTGGGCACAGAGGTGAGACTGACTGGCCTGGAGTTCTCCAGCTCCTCCTTCCTACCTGATTTGAAAATGGGAGTTATGTTTCCCCTTTTCCAGTGCATGGGGACTTCATAGCTCCGTAACTGGCTTCATAGTATCCATAGCTTCATAGTATCATAACTCCATAACATGGCTTTCCACCAGTATTGACTGTAGTGCCAAGATTTTTCCCATCTTTAAATCTTTATAAAATGGTTATGGATTTCATAAAATATTTTAGAATGTGTATGTAGCAGATGTTGGAGTTTGGAGTCTTATAAAAAGACCATATGGATTGTATTTCTATTTTTGTTCCCAATTTTAAAGTTTCCATATCAAAACTTGAGAACATACCAGAACCTGGCATTGCCTGGGTTGGTTAAAGCTGTTATACTCTGAAGGGATGTACTTTGACACAGGCTTTGGGAAAAGTTCTCAGGCACAGTGTGCCACAATGAAGAGATGGAGAGCAGCTTGATGCAAGCCAATTTCCTTTTCTTGTTCTTTCAGCACTTGGTTATATACTCTTAACATATATGCTAAAGATTGTGTCAAATCCTAATTGGTCATCAAGACAGACCTCAATACAGACCTTGTACCTTAGCAACTGGATAAGCAAGGATTAACAAAACCCTCAAGTTCCTGCTTTACATTGTTTCATCTGTTGCAACATCCTCTAGGGTAATTTTGACCTTCTATTTTACTTAACTCAGTGCTTTTCCACTCACACATTCTGAACCCATGGCTTATGTTCCAGCATGTCAAGATCAAGCAGCTGTACAGCACTAAAAGTCCTAACCATTCCCAACAACAGTGGAGATCAAATCAGAGATCCATGTAATAAATGAATGCTCTGGTCTATTCACTTCCAAAAGCCCATGAACACATGCTGCAATAGTATGTCTAAACCCAGGATTTAGGCTTAAACTTCTGTTCAAAGCTCGAGCAGTGATGTAAGAAACTTTACATCCATTTTTGAGTCAGCAGAGATGTGATAATAGGACTCCTGTGTAAGTCTTAGTATAGCATTTGAACGAGACAGATGGATCCACCCTGTCTAGTGATAGAGAGGTTATCACCTCAAAAATTAATGGGAAATAGCATTTAGTTGAATAATGCCTTCACTGGAAATTCAAGTGTGCCATAATTATCCCTTATTCTCTGTAGAGGTTTTTCCTTTGACACTTCTGTGTCCTTCACTGGATCTGAGATTGGGCAAAAAAGTTGCCATGATTTTGATCTCTGCTAATTCAAATGGCTACCAGGCAGTACCAGCACAGGTGAAACTTCACTAGCTGCAAAGTAGACACTTTCTTGCCATTCCCTCAGGAAACACATGGATCCACAAAGAAATGTTAGGTTTTCTTTTGGTCTAAACTATTGTTTAAACTGCGTCACTGCAAAGACAGCTTTCAATAGGAATTTATTCCTACAGGTTAAGTAAAACCCCAACACACAACCCCAAGTGCAAAAACGACAGCACCTGCTTTGAAAGGCACAATTTACCTTCAAAATAAATGGCTTTACATGAGGTGACATTATATATGTAGGGAATTGTCTCAGGGATTTCTTTAGGCATTGTTCTCCTGTTCTTTAAAGCTGCAGCCTGCAAGCAGGGCTGCTTTTGACTTCTGTTTTATGTTTCTAAGTGGAGGTAGGATTGTTTGCTGAAAAGTCATTCTTTGGGTGTTCAAAGAGGCTTCTATACCTTTTATATTTGCTGTTTAATAACAAGCAAATTGCATTCTCTCTTCTTAGTCTTACTGTTTGTAATTCAGTGGCAAATACAACGAAGGTTCTGTATGTTCAGCATCACAGAAGCCTCATAGCATGCAGGAGAGTTACTGTTTTGACATCTAAATTACCATTTGATCTTTCCTGCCGTTGTGTGTCAGTGTAAATCTATTTCTTGCAGTTGTAAAAAGAATCTTTTGAAAATATGAAATGTAAACTAATTCAGTGCTACCTTCTTAAGGCCTCAGTCTGACACATTGCATCTGATAGACAGAGCATGTCCTGTTCATGTACAAATAGAGGAGCTGCTTCATTTCATATTGTTAACACAGAAAATGCTAACATTCTGGAGTCAAATAAAGCTACAGCTGAACATTCCAGAGAATGGTTTAGAACTGAGAGCTGGCTACCTGGAATGAGCAAACCTTACTTCTGGTGTATAGTCCACAAGAGTCAGTTGCTGCAAAGGATGGTAATAAGCCACTGACAAATCAAGTTGCCTTTTAAATACTCTTATACTGCTCTAAATTTCACCACTCATTCATTTTGAGTTTACTTAACTGTAATCATGTAGATAACGACAGTGATTCCTTAACAGGAAAACAAGGACTTGAGAGTTCTGAGTCAAATGAAAATCACAATTAAGAATAAGTGTAGGTGGATAATTTCACAATGATCACATACTTGTTTTAGTGGTTTCTGGTTAAGAAGTGATGTGCTGGGCTCACTGTTTATAAAACAGTTACCACATATCTAAGCAAGCAGTTTCGCAGCCTGATGTCGAACACAGCACTGCACGGTAGAAACAGTTAAAACAGGGAGTTGAGTTGTGAATGCTCCTAAAAGAATTGAATTCAATACAGTATGGATGGTCTATAAAACTGGGAACACTCTAAATAAAACCAGTCAACCAGGACAACGATAGCACTTGTGGTAGAGGGAAAGTTCATCTTGTCTGAGAGGTATGACTCATGTCATACGCTTGTACAGAATTTGGTAGCAGAGTGAGTGTTCATGAGCTAGACCGTGTGCATTTGTGTTCTTTCTACTGTCTTAAAGTGCTTCCACTGTATCTTGCTTTTAAGTTGTGCTTTTGATGGAAAAGCAACTAGCCTGTCTGACTTGCTGCAAGCAGAACAACCTCGTACATATTTGTGGAAGCAAAGTCTGTTGTGCTCAAGTCCTTTAAAAAGAAGGGAAAAAAATCTTCCTCCTTTCCCTCCCCCCCAAAGCTATTCAAGTTTTGTCTCAGCTATGCCAATCTGTCACTGCAGCTGTCAGTGTGATGCCTTTTCTTCAAAGCACAGATGCCTCAGCTGAAAGCACTGCTTCTAGTTCAAGGGCAGGAAAAAAGGTCTATGCAGGGAGCAGTAGTTATAAGGCTGACAGCTCGCGTGGCATATTGTCAGCATAAAATAATACTTGATGTATAGGTAGGGATTGGGGCAGAAAGGAAAGTGCATGAGGAATGGGGGGGAAATAAAATCATTCCATTCTCTGCACTCAGTAAAATTCCTTCTTTTGGTGATTAGTTTGAATTATTTTGTAGCTGCAAATATGTGATTAAGCTCACAAAGGCCTCCTCCTATCTTTAATATCTGATTGGGAAGCTGCCTGACTGAAAGGGTTGTCTTTTCTGTGAACTACAGATTTGAATTCACCTACAAGTTAGGAAATTAGACATACTAAAATTTGAAAATTCTCTACCTACAGATTATCTGCCTTAGAATTTAGACTAAATTAATTCAGTTTTACCAGAATTCCTTTATATATGGGAAAAGCTGAGTAAAGAATCACAGAATTAACTAGGTTAGAAAAGACCTCTAAGATCAAGTGCAACCTGTCACCTAATCCTTCTAATGAACTAATCCATGACACTGCATGCCTCATCCAGCCTCCTCAACACCTCCAGGGATGATGACTCCACCACCTGCCCAGGCAGTCCGTTCACTCTTTCCATGAAGAATTTCATGACACCCAGCCTAAACCTGCCCTGGGGCAGTTTGAGACTCTGTCCTCTTGTTCTGTCACTGGTTGCCCAGGAGAAAAGACCACCCCCTGCCTGGCTGCAACCTCCTTTCAGGTAGTTGTAGATAGCAATAAGATCTCCCCTGAGCCTCCTCATCTCCAGGTTGTTAAATGTCCTGTTTAAGACTGCAGAGCAGATCAAAGGACGGAGCTAGGAGTGAAGTCATTATCTTGGTCTCCTACAAAGCCATTTCTTCTTGTCAGTCAGTCTCAAATTTTGGTAGTTGATATATGTGTGGGTGTGTAGATTGTGGTAGATAAGAGGCAGTGCTGTCTCAAAGACAACATGGGCAGAATCTTTTGAGATAATCTAGATTGTGTGTGTGTGTCTTCTAATTTATGTGCAATTTTAATGATTCTTGATGAGGTGATGGAGTGCTGTGATGGATTTGTCAGTGTTCTCTATAAGGATGCAGATGCCTCAGTATTTTTATTTTTGAGAGTTTGGTGAACCAGTGCATGTGACATGCTTTTAAATCAGAATAGATATAGACTCCTCATCCTGGAAGGTAAAATCCTTCTGACTCCCTGTTGCTGCTGATCTTCTCTTGACCTATCCCTTGAGTTATATCACTGTGATTGCAGGACTATTTTGATGCTATTGTGTAGTCTGTGGCACTATATGGCTCTCTCTGGTGGTTGCAAACTGTCTTCTCAACCCTGCATGATTGAAGTCCCCTACTTTTCTTTAGAGCATGAGCTCCAAACAGGACACAACTAATAAAATCATCTCCATTTCCTGCACTTAACTGCAATGCTGTAGCTCAGGAGGTCATTGTTCTACAAATTACTGTACATCAGAGACACTGATGATATTAGTTGTAAGTGAATGGTTACAGTCACTATACCCATCTGAAACCATTGCTTTGTCAATTTTCTCATGTCTATCTGTCTGATCAGGATGAATACCTCAGGAGCAGAAAAAGATCAGTTTGATAGTTGAATGCTTCCAATCAATAAAAAATACAGTAAACACTGTGTTAAGATGAACCCTGAAACATATTCTTGCTTGAAACCTTTAGGAAGGCAAGTAAGGGGAGTATCATACTATGTTAAAGGGCAACAAATGCCCAGACTTTTACTGTACAAGAGATGATGTGCAAAGTGAGAATCTGGGAGGTGGGATCAAGTAGGAAGTTAACAAATGGACACATCCCAGTGAGTGCCCCAGGAAGCTTTGTCAAAGCTCTTGGAGGACAGAGGAAGGTGGTTACAAAGAGGCAGATCACTTTGCAAAGGGTAAATTGTGCCTTGCCAACATGGCAGCTTTCTGTAATGGCTGGCTCTGTGTATGAGGGGAAATCAGTAGGTGTGATACATCTTGATTTTAGCAAGACTTTCAGCACGAATTCTCAGTCTTGTAGCCAAACAAGGGAGATTATGGATGGGTGGATGGGTGGATTAGAAGATGAATGAAACACTGGATAGACCCCTAGACCCACATGGTAGTGGTCACCAATTCAGAGTCCAGTCTCAAGTTGTGCTGGGGGAAGTATAGGCTGGATGTTAGGAGGAAGTTCTTCACAGAGAGGGTGATTGGCATTGGAATGGGTTGCCCAGGGAGGTGGTGGAGTCACTGTCCCTGGAGGTGTTCAAGAAAAGATTGGATAAGGCATTTAGTGCCATGGTCTAGTTGATTGGACAGGGCTGGGTGCTAGGTTGGACTGGATGATCTTGGAGGTCTCTTCCAACCTGGTTGATTCTATGATTCTAATACATACAAAGTGTTATCCTTCAGTGGGTTAGAAACACTTGTAGGTAATATTGGAAGAGTCTGCCCAGGGCAGTGGTGGAGTCACCATCCCTGGAGATGTTCAAGCAGTGTGTGCACCAGGCACTTAGGGACATGGTTTAGTGTTGACCCTTGAATGCTGGGTAAAAGGTTGTATTAGATAATTTTGGAGGTCTCTTCCAATAAGATAAACTCTGTGATTCTGTAATATGGGAATGCTTTCTAAAAGGACTTTGAAAAGATGTTTGTTGCTTTGAAAAGCAGTGGAAAGGTGCTTTCATTCTGAAGATTGGAGACTTCATTTATACTTACTACTAGACCTTCTCACAGTATGTAAAAATGAAAATAAGATAAAGTCAATTCTGTACAAAAAAACCCAGTTTTTTTTTCTCCTGTAGCAAACCTTAAGTGTATGGAGCTAAGCCTTCATGTAAATAAAAACTTATTCTAACATATGAATCCTTTGTTTAACTCACAGAGATAATACAGTTATAAATAATTCCATTTGTTTCGAGCTAACATTATAATCAGATGGCCTTTGGCTTCTGCCCATCATTCCAGTGTCCAGAGTTATGGGAATAAATGCATATAGGTGTACAGTAGCTTTTCAGATAATAAACATTTTCATGTCAAACTATACTTTACTGTTATAACTGAATACATTTAATTTTTAGCTTTTATTCTCAGCTTACATAGGTGTATAGAAAAAATGACATTAATCATCAGTAGCAATTCCACAGTCACATACAATTACTTTCAATGTAGAATTATCTTTCAATAATACATCAAAACTGGAAACAAACTGCAATATTCCCAAAGTATTTGACTTGCTGCACTAACATTACATTCTTAATTTGGGTTATGTTACTTAGTGTTAGAAATCCTGATGATAGAAATGCAATCAGTGCTTTCAGTAGTGTTGTAACCATGCCTCTCATGTAGAGACGCTGCAGTCTGTACCAGTTTAATTCACAGTTATTCATTGGCTAATAGACAATGTAGACAAACAGAGCTGATGAGCTACTATGGTAAGCATTAGTATGTTCATCAGCACAATGCAATGCCTGAAGAGTCATTGCTGACCCAGCAGATATTAGTCAGGCAGGAAGGGGGTGCCTTC
Organism: Pogoniulus pusillus; assembly: GCF_015220805.1. Classification (NCBI taxonomy): domain Eukaryota; kingdom Metazoa; phylum Chordata; class Aves; order Piciformes; family Lybiidae; genus Pogoniulus; species Pogoniulus pusillus. The sequence goes on from NC_087266.1 coordinate 6,013,434, forward strand.
CATCTTCATGCTGCTCTGAGTACTTGTTGATCCTTCTCCTCCTGAGTCCTTGAGCTATTTACAATCCCATATCAGCAGTCCTACCTCTGTCTGACATTTTACTTACAGTGTGTGGCTCTACTCAATACTTTGTCACAGCTTTGTAGTTTTCTTAGGAGTCCAGGGCAAGATCAGGTAGCTGGGTCAAATCAAAGCCCAGCCATGAATCCCCACCATGGAATTCAAGCATGGGGAAGGGGTTTGGACATTTCAGGTGGTTGGAAACCAGACTGGATGTGATTTTCTTTAATAACATAAGATTAGATTGGTCAGCTTTACAGATTGACAAATGTTTTCAAACGAGTTGGGTTATGGTTGGACTCAAGGTCTTTTCCAGCCTTGATGATTCTGTGCTACTATGTTACTGTATTTCAAACTGAGCATGAGTGCATATAAACCTTATAGAACACATAGACTTGCTATAAACAGCATAACATTAATACATATACATATACTATATACCTATAATGCTGATAAGTAGTGTAGAGATAAAATATTGAGGTTTGTCCTCTAACAAGGCTGGTGAGGGGGCTGGAGCACAGCCCTGTGAGGAGAGGCTGAGGAAGCTGGCATTGTTCAGCCTGGAGTGGGCTCAGGGGTGACTTTATTGCTCTCTTACAACTACCTGAAAGAGGTTGTAGCCAGGTGGAGGTTGGTCTCTTTTTCCAGGCAATCAATTACAGAACAAAAGGATGCAGTCTCAGGCTGCACCAGGGCAGATTTAGGCAGGATGTTAGGAAGTTCTTCACACAAAGAGTAATATGCCATTGGAATGGGCTGCCCAGGGAGGTGGTGGAGTCACCATCCCTGGAGGTGTTTAAAAGGAGATTGGATGAGGCACTTGGTGCCATGGTTTAGTTAATAAGAGGTGATAGGTTAGACTCGATGATCTCTAAGGTATTTTCTAACCTGGTTAATTCTGTGATTTCATCATCTTGGTTTTGTGCAAACAAGTGCATTTGTAAAGTAAGGAAGGCTGGAACTCTCATCCCCAAAGTCCCCTAACTGTAAATTGAATGTACCAAGTTTATTACAGTTCTTCTCAAACATGAATGACTAATTATTGTCCCAGGTTTGGGCTGATCCCTCCCCTGGGAAAAAAATTCGAAACACAAACCCCCCTCCTTTTTTTTTTTTTTGAAAGTCAGGGAAAGATGGAATTGTATTTTCTTATAGTATAACAATGTAAAGAGAAATAATAACTAGAGAAAGGGGGAAGGGAAAAAAAACACAATACAATAACCTTAAGGGAGATGGGGGAGGGGTCAAGCGGCGGCGAAGCAGCAGTAGCCAAAACAGCAGCCGGGGAAGATAGGCGAAGCTGCAGCAGCAGAAGCCAGTGGGAGAAGGGGGAGAACAAGCTGTGATTCTAGACATTAAGTTCTTGATGCTCCAATGAAATTATATTAATTTATCTATTGTTGCCATTTGTGTGACCTATCCCTGGAATGTTCATCTCTCCCCTGTGTCTGAGCTAGAGGATCAGCTCAAACGGCCACAATTATATATTCAGGATGGAGGCACCGTCCCTGGGGGTCTTCAAGAAAAGCCTGGCTGAGGCACTTAGTGCCATGGTCTAGTTGACTGGATAGGGCTGGGTGATAGGTTGGACTGGATGATCTTGGAGGTCTCTTCCAACCTGGTTGATTCTGTGATTCTATGAAATTGAAAAGAAGCATCACAATGAATTGCGGTCGAAAGACTGAGAATCTGTTTCCTTTACCTTAATTGATTGAACCATACCCAGAGTTATGTACTGCTGTATGATGTGAGTTCCATAAGACAGGCTTTTAGACTTTACCTGTATCACTATATACATTTCAATAGTAATTAATTTCAGATTGTAAAATTTTCTTTCTCTTATTGTTGTTTTGTTTTTTTTTCCTTTTCAGGCAAGCCCTGCCCCTATAATTGTCAACACAGACACCTTGGACACAATCCCTTATGTGAGTATTACTTATCTTATAGAATCTGCTGATTTTCCTACAGAAATTCTTTTCAGTGTGGCATAGAAGTTATAAACAAATCTCACAATTACTCGTGGTTTTTACAGTTACACAGCTACTTCTTTTTTTTAGATGAAAAACCCAGAAATTATTATTGCACGCAGATTAACAATAGCATATTACATACAGCATATTCTCTACAGCATATTACATATACATAAGTTGTATTTTAGACTTCAACACTTAGTAAGCTGTAACTTACTAAAACTAAGCTTTGGGGAATAAAAAGTTATTTCATGAAGCCTTTCTTTTTAGAGAAGATGCACCCTCTTAGCTTATTAAGATACCTAGATGGATAACAAGTTAGCTATGGGACCCCAATGTGCCCTTGTGGTCAAGAAGGTCAATGGGATCTTGGGGTATGTTAGGAGAAGTGCATCCAGTAGATCAAGGTATATTCTCTTTCCCCTCTACTCTGCCCTGCTGAGACCTCATCTTGAATACTGTGTTCAGTTTTGGGCTCCCCAGTTGAAGAGGAACAGGGATCTGCTGGAGAGAGGGTCCAGTGGAGGGCTATGAGGATGATTAGGGGACAGGAGGGCATGGCTTATGAGGAGAGGTTGAGGGATGTTTTTAGTCTGGAGAAGGGAAAGCTCAGAGGAGATTTAATAAATGTTTACAAACATCTGAGGGCTGGCCACGATGCGGGGACAGGCTCTGCTCACTTGCTGCTTGTGATAGGACAAGGAGCAATGGGTGTAAGCTGCAGCACAAGAGGTTCCACCTCAACACAAGGGGGAACTTCTTTACTGTAAGGATCATGGAGCTCTGGAACAGGCTCCCCAGAGAGGTTGTAGAGTCTCCTTCTCTAGAGACTTTCAAGGCCTGTCTGGATGTGTTCCTCTGTAATCTGTGCTAGATTGTGTTGTCCTGCTCTGGTAGGGAGGTTGGCCTCGCTGATCTCCTTGGGTCTCTTCCAACCCCTAATAGCCTATGATCCTGTGATGAAGATGTCTTAATTTATCAGTCTATATTCATTTAGTAATATGTAATAATATAATAATGAATGACAGAACCAACTAGATTACTTCATGCTGTCTTATTAATATTTCTTCATTTTTATGACTTCTAGGAAAAACAATTTTACCCTAAAATAAATGTGGGTTAAAAATCTCTTTTTCTACAAGCATTTGATGTCATTGTCATATTAGACTGTAAAGTCAGCTATAGTTGAAGATGAAGGACACAGTGAAAGACAGAGTGATAAGTGATAATGAGTGTAACAAGCTTAAGTGATTGGAGGCACAAAAAGCATTGTATGAAGCTAGCCAGTCAGTATCTCTTCTTTCTCCTTGCATCCTCTTACTTGTCTTTTCAAAGCTCCTAATTAATGTGTCTCATCTGTTGTGCTTTGTCCACATCTGTTTCTTACGATACCAATGCACAAGCCTAATTATTTATCCACCTTCACCAATCATATTGCTGGGTTCTGTCTTTTAGAAGACTCTTGATGAGGAAGTTTAATAGTGCTTGTCCTGGCCAGCTTGTTTATTTCTGACAATTCATAAAACTTGGGAATTACTGTGCAAAACACACGTGGAGATCACAGATGAGCAATTGAGAAGAATGACACTGCTGTAAAGCAGAAAAGAATTCAAGACCTTGTTGGGAATTTCAACCACCAGGAAGGGTGGAGAAGTTAAATAGAATTTCACTCTTGTTTTGCATTCAGGCTTTTTAAAAGGCTTTTTATCGTTTCTCGGTCTCGGTTTTGCTTCTTAATATCATAATCATCTGTCTGTGGTCTCATTATCAATAACTCTGTCTTTTCTTCTGTTTTGATGAGACATTTTATACTTAGTTTTCTCTAGACCTACCAAGAGGGACATTGTGAACTCCAGCACTCATTTCCAGTACTGGACCTGTGCCCAGGATACTCTGCAGCTACGGTGTTAGAATTCCTAAACACAGATGCAATTACACCAGTGACAAGATGTTCAATCACTGTGATTTATTCACATAGAACAGTCTATCAATACTTATGCACTTCTATATCACTTTTATATTAGTGTTCCTTTCTCTTAAAAAAAAAAAAGAAAAATGACCAAACACATTCAAGAGAAATATTGACAGTAGACTGAAAGTCCCTGTGGGCTCTCTGTCTCCAACACATAATAGGAACTAGATAAATAAAAAGAAGGTGCTTGTTGTACAAGGTTGTCACCATACACTTACCTGGTGCATGGAAAGACTTAAGTCCCTTAGATATAGGACAGAGCAGAGCTACCAGAGAGGCACTTATTGAGACTAGCCAATAAGAAATGGCAAGGTAAAGCATATATGCTGAACCCAGGCCACCATAATTTGTGTCCAGTTCTGTGTCCAGTTCTGGGCTCCTCAATTCAAGAGAGATTTTGAGGTGCTGGAACATGTCCAGAGAAGGGTGACAAAGCTGGTGAGGGGCCTGGAACACAAACCCTATGAGGAGAGGCTGAGGGAGCTGGGGGTGTGCAGCCTGGAGAAGAGGAGGCTCAGGGGTGGCCTTGTTGCTGTCTACAACCACCTGAAGGGACATTGTAGCCAGGTAGACGTTGGTCTCTTCTCCCAGGCAAGCAGCAACAGAACAAGGGGACACAGTCTCAAGTTGTGCTGAGGGAAGTATAGGCTGGATATTAGGAAGAAGTTGTTGGCAGAGAGAGTGATTGGCATTGGAATGGGCTGCCCAGGGAGGTGGTGGAGGCACTGTCCCTGGAGGTGTTGAAGCAAAGCCTGGATGAGGCACTTAGTGCCATGGTCTAATTGATTGGATAGGGCTGGGTGCTAGGTTGGACTGGATGATGTTGGAGGTCTCTTCCAACCTGGTTGATTCTATGATTCTTAATGCCATGGAGTCTTTGCTTTACAAACAGACATTCCTTTCTCATTAGTATTTGTGTGCTTGAACGTTCTCCCAAAGGATACACACAGACAAACAAGCCTCTTCTTCCAGCCCAATGTGACCATTAGCCAAACACTTTTCTAGTTCCCTTCTGTGGGTGAGGGAGAAAATAGAACAAAAGCAAGAATTGCTAATTGAGATAATGGCAGTTAAATAATAATAATAAAATGCAAAAGCTGCACATGCATGCAAAGTAAAATAAGGAATTAATTTACTACTTCCCATCAGCAAAAAAGTGTTTAGCCATTTCCTGGAAAGCTTTCATGTGTAGCAATGAGGAAGACAAACACCACTGGGACATGGGTGTAGTGGGCATGATGGTGTTAGGTTGATGGTTGCACTGATGATGTTAGAAGTCTTTTCCAACCTTAATGATTCTATGAATGTTGCTGCTTTCTGTTCCTTTTCCTAAGTTTTAATTGTTGAGTAGGACATTGATTTTGGTCAGTTGGGGTTATCCATCCTGACTGAGTTTCTTCCAAGCTAGTCCAACTTGCTGTTCAGGGGAGGAAGGACATGTGAAACAGAGGAAGTCTTGATACTGTGCAAGCTATTCAGCAGTAGCCAAAACATAGGTCTGTTATCAGCATTGTTTCAGCCACAAATCCAAAGCATAGCATCATGTGGGTCACTATGAAGAAAATAAACTATATCCTAGCCAAACTCAGTACAGCCAATAACACCATGTGGGTTCCATAACACAGCCTTGTAACACTGTGGGGTGTTAGTGGCACCTTACCTCTCTTAAATGCTTGGAAAGACAGAGGAAGATCTTCCCAAACTGGATGAGCTAAGTGTATAATAATGCAGCCATATAACATGTAGTTTATTTTACAGGAGATAGAATTTAGCAGATATGCCATAAAATATTTTTTTCCCAGATGGGTCAGTTCAGAGATAACAGAAAGCTATATTTAATTAGCATCTTGAAACTTGAACATGAGTCAAACACCTGGCACTTCAGCACTCTCAGGGCTTCCCAGTGTGCCTGGAAGAGAACTGTAAATGCTTAGAGACATCTCTGGTGGATCTTTAGGTATCACTGCTAGTTGTTATACCTTCTGAAAGACATCATTCTGCTTTAGTTATCATAAAGCATACATCTAACACTATAGAGACAAACTATTTTATGGTTCAGAGAATACATGTTAAATTCTGGTATTTCCTCTCCAAAGCTAAAGCAGCCCTGATGTAACTGGGCATAGAGTAGCTGATCCTCTCTCATAGCTGTAGCATATCTAAACCACCCAAAAGTGGTGATCGTTGGGACTAGTCATGGATCGCTGCTGTTCAACTCCTGTTTGAATCCTCAAAGCACATCTGGAGTTCAAGAAGCCTCCTATGGGAGGAACAGCAGAAATGTTTAGATCTTACCACTCAGAGAGAGTCCTCGCATAACATTCTTTTGCTCATATCCTACTTTTCTTTTGTCTTAGATGCTTGTCCTGTAGTTCTTTCATTTGAATGTGCATTCCACATGTCTGAGTATCATTTCTAAATGAACTTGTTAGCTTAGATTAAAAAACAAGTGGAAATATATGCAAGTGGTTTTCTGACATATTAGGTTTTGATATCTAACACTTGGGTCTTTTCTGTGATGCTTTTTTGGACAATTGATTAATGTTGTCCACTCAGGTTTTTGCAAATAAATGCTGCTTAAGGATAGAAAATATTCTTTTGTTAAAATCTTTAATGACTGAAATAACAGGACTAGGGAGAATGGAGCAAAGCTGGAGGTGAGGAGATTCAGACTGGACGTGAGGAGGAAGTTGTTGAGCATGAGAGTGGTGAGAACCTGCAATGGGTTGCTCAGGGAGGTGGTTGAGGCCCCATGCCTGGAGGTGTTTAAGGCCAAGCTGGATGAGGCTGTGGCCAGCCTGATCTGGGTAAGGTGTCCCTGCCCATTGCAGGAGGGTTGGAACTGGCTGATTCTTGTAGTCCCTTCCAACCCTGACTGATTCTACAGTTCTGTGACTAGATCATGGCACTAAGTGCCTCAGCCAGTCTTTTCTTGAACACCTCCAGGGATGGTGACTCTACCACCTCCCTGGGCAGCCCATTCCAATGCCAATCACTCTCTCTGCCAACAACTTCCCCCTAACACCCAACCTAGACCTCCCCCCGCCACAAC